>NC_089264.1:34990879-36262355 GCF_963930625.1 Muntiacus reevesi | reverse complement strand
CTGGAAACAACCTGTTACCATAAAACCTGAGACTGCAAGCCACGTGGCAGAGCAATCCTCTCGGGATCCCTCACCCGCCTGCTCTCCGCCAGCAAGTCTCTTCCCCGTAGAGTCTTTTGCTTTGGCAGTATGTGTGCTTCCTCAGATAATACATTTCCAAATGTTAGACAAAAGCCCATTCTCAGGCCCTGGAAGGGGTTCCCTTTCCTACAAGAATTTTAATTCTATTCCATATCTCACTGGATTCTATAAGATTTAGCATACTCCTGGAGAAAAGGAAATATGGTCAGTCTCCATCCATTCTTATTTCTAAATCTCAAATTTTCATAAAACTATTGAAGTCATTAGGTTTCTCTATTGCCTTATGATCTGAGTATTTAAGTCAATATAAATAGATAACGGTAATTGAGAAACAAGATGTCTTACTTAAGAAAACATCCTGTGCACAGAACAGCAACTTTCCAGATAATTTTATACAATAAATATATCATTAAAACATTGTTCAGTCGCTAATGCATGTCCGACTCTTTTGCTACCCCAAGGACTGTAGCCTGCTAGGTTCCTCTTTTAAATATAGGTTGAGTATAATTGAATCTCTTTGATGATTCAGAGGTTTCTTAGTTTCTTTCAGGGCTTAGGTTTGGGAATATCCATTTCACAGAAGAGTTGAAGTGCCAATTAACGAGATTGGTTTGATAAGGTGGATAGAGGGGGTGAACTTATAAACAGCTTTTGAGAATGTGTTCTCCATAAACAGGTTGCTATCTGACAATATGTAAAACATTAAGACAAGAAAACAAATCAGGCTAGTCTGAGTCCAGGATGAGCTCATTAGAGTGAAAAAAGGAAACACAAAACATGTTTTAGCATAAAAATAATTTCAAGTGGAATCATAGGCGGAATTACAAACAGAGGCACAGAAAATGGACATAATCTAGCTTGCAATGGACACCAAGAAAAGTACATTAATCTTCCTAAGGCATAGTCTGATAAACAAGATGACAGTCTTGCTCAAATTTTTCCAGTTATTCCCACAATCTAAGAATGAAGATGATAAGATGATACTCTTTAGCCTGACTTGGAAAATTTATCCCTTTACAATCAAGATATCAGCTGCTCCTTCAGTCTTTTCTCCTATAACACTTCTAAAGAATTCTCCATAAAGGGGCTCCAAGCTCACCTCATATTCTCTTGAGGAAGCATCAAGCTCCCTAATATCCAGAATTTCTATGACACCAATTCCCACATTTACTAAGGGCATAAATATGATAGGACTTAGATAGAAGCAACAACCACCCTTTGCCATACTGGAGCAGGTTGCCATTTGTCTCCTCCAGAGGATCTTCCCAACCCAGGAATCAAACCCACATCTCCTTTGTCTCCTTCATTGCCAGGCGGATTCTTTACTTGTTGAGCCATTTCAGAAGCCCAGCTGTCCAGCAGAAGCAAGAACAGATAGTGGGAAACAATCAAGAATGCCAAGCATCTCCATCACTGATTTGACCAGATGACACACAAATTTTCATCTTTTATTGTGTTTACTGGTGAAACATACATTAGGCTGTATTAATATATGGGCTCCAGTACTCTTGCCTGGAAAATCCCACGGACGGAGGAGCCTGGTAGGCTGCAGTCCACGGGGTCACTGAGTCGGACACGACTGAGCGACTTCACTTTCACTTTTCACTTTCATGCATTGGAGAAGGAAATGGCAACCCACTCCAGTGTTCTTGCCTGGAGAATCCCAGGGATGGGGGAGCCTGGTGGGCTGCCTCTATGGGGTCGCACAGAGTCGGACGCAACTGAAGCGACTTAGCAGCAGCATGACATTTAGACCACCTTAGTTCATTCCCTTTCTCATGATAACTTGTTCCTCAATCAATCTCTGCTGATAATTATGATTCCTATCTTCTGTTGTTGCTCAGTCACTGAGCTGTGTCTGACTCTTTGTGACCCCATGGACTGCAGCATTCTAGTCTTCCCTGTCCTTCACTATCTCCCAGTGTTTGCTCAAACTCATGTCCATTGAGTCGATGATGCCAGCCAACCATCTCATCATCTGTCGTCCCCTTCTCACCCTCAGTCTTTCCCAGCATCAGGGTCTTTTCCAATGAGTTGGCTCTTTGTATCAGATGATCAAAGTATTGAAGCTTCAGCATCAGTCTTTCCAGTGACTATTCAGGGTTGATTCCTACATAGACGTCCCTAGAAGTTGGTGATGGACAGGGAGGCCAGGCATGCTGTGATTCATGGGGTCACAAAGAGTCGGACACAACTGAGCAACTGAACTGAACTGAACTGAACTGAGAAGTTATAAGCAGAGACAATGACCATTCTCTCTTTGTGATCACATAGGAAGCCTACTTTTTCCAACCTCCCACAGAGAGTGAGCTAATTTGAAGGAGTTCTGGCCAATGGGGTGTGGCAGAAATGATATAAGTAGGCCTAACTATTTATACGTCCTTTGATATCCTCCAAGCCTCTCTTCATTGTTTGTGCAAATTTGAAGGCCACATGTTCCAGATGGCATGGCTCCAAGATGCAGGAAGGTTACCTAACTTATACCAGACTTAGTATGAGCAAAAACAGACACAGTCAAGCCACCATGTCAGCGAGTATAAGTACTCTGACTAGCACATTCAGTAAGTATATCTGTTTCTTACTTTAAATTTTACCACTTTGGTTCTTTTCTTCTTAGTATGCTGAATCATTCTTGTTCTACAAGAATTAGCTCAATCTTCACCAATTTACTAAGCTTTCTGTCCTTTAGCTCTCATTTCCCCATGACCTTTACTGTGTGTCATTCATCTCACATATAAAATTGCTGCATCTAAAGAAAAGTAGAGTATTACTTTCTAAACTATACACTGTGACCCATATGGTAACTGAAAGTATTTGCATGGCAAATGGATGAGGTTGTTTTTGAATGATGATGATCACTCAAGGAATACTAGCCACCCCCAGGACCCGCTCAGCTGCTTGGAGGTCAAAAAGTATTAATAACTCAAGGAATTTATTGTCTATTCATACCATCATGCCATGGTACACTGGTTGGGAAGTTTTGAAAGAAAAGAAGCCTACTTAGAGTCCTACATAGTAGAATTATTTTTGAGCTATCACCACGCTACAGAATCTGAGCTACATTTTTCTTAGGGTCTTATTACTACGTATTATATTACCATGTGAAGAGCATTTATTATATTATT
The DNA here is from genome assembly GCF_963930625.1 of Muntiacus reevesi. NCBI lineage: Eukaryota > Metazoa > Chordata > Mammalia > Artiodactyla > Cervidae > Muntiacus > Muntiacus reevesi. Next base: position 36,259,149 of record NC_089264.1, on the reverse strand, counting down.
TATATTATAGATCATAGGTCTCATTAATCCTTATAGAATCAAGAAGTAGTGTTCATCATTTATAATCAGAATATAAAGAAACCAGCTCAGAGAGGTTGAGTAATTTGCACATGTGCAGTTTTGCACCAAAACTCAAGTGTGGCTAGCTCTAAAGTCATTTTGCCTCTGTGAAGAGACTCCCCTTTATTACTGAACCAGAGTGATTGTACAAACCAAACTTCACAGTTGGTGATATATGAAGTAGAAATCCAACTTTTGCCTTTACAATGGGAAATGTATTACCAAACAACATAGAATACTGATTTCAACTCCTTGTTGCAATCTCGTATCTCAATTCTCAGAAGATAAAAACCCAAGTTCACGTAAACCTGGTTGAGATATAATATTCTGAAGGTGTAAGTTACACTGTAGTGTAGATTTGCCTACAAATTTCAGTACAAGGAACCAGGGTTAGAGTTGAGAAACAGTATCTTAGAGTGTACAATATCATAACTGAGTAGTTCATCCTATACCAAGTTGGCAATCTAGGGCAAAGCAAAAAGAGAGAGCCCTAGTAGAAAGCCAAACAGAAAGAAGGCAAAAAAATGATGAAGCAGGAAAGTTCAAAATAATGCAGAAAGCCACTTAGGAAATAAATTTGAAGACCGAAGATAAGCAGCTGAATTGGTGGGCAAGAGCCAGGTAGGAATCTCTGAGAAGATGCAGCCAGCATCACAATTTCTTTGTTTCAGAAAAGTCAGCATGGGACCAAAAAAGCAGAGAGAGGCAGAGAAAGGCATGGGGTGCACAAAATCTTAATAAATACAAAGAAAAGAAAATTACTATGCTAGAGCTACCAAGTTAGCTTGATGGAGCCTTCCCAGTATAGAAAGGACTGCAGTACGCATCAGAATATGTAGTGCTAATAACTCATCTTTCAGTAACATTGTCTGTCAATATGATAGAACTACGCAGATTATCTGGTCTCACATTTTGAATTCCTACCTTCAGCATAGCCCCACTGTGCTTGTTCCCTGAACAAATGTAAGAATAGGACTTGAAAAACAAGAGCATAATCATAGACTGTTCTAGCCTTTTTGGCATTAATTTCACCTTTGTTTGGTAAAATAAAGCACAGTGATTTTCCCTTTGGGAACCACTATCTGGTTGGGAAAGAATTCACCCTCTGATTTAAGGGAGGTGTAATACGCAGCCTGAGAAAATGGGTATATCCTATTCCCCTGGCCTGAGAGCTGGATTCAAAGCTGGATACCTAATGCAAGTTGAACATTGAAAACTTTAACAGGGATCTTTTGTGAAATTATTGAGAATAAAGCATTGCTTTTTGTTGCTATGCTAGACTGAAAGAATTTATGTCTAGAGTTGGTCGGGATATCTTGCCACCATGAGAGAAAAACCATCTAAGAGAGAAATGGGGAAAAAACTATTTCACCTTCTAAGTTCAACAATACTCGATGCCAGTTCCCCTTGACTTTCAGTTATGTGAACAATCAACTAGCTGAGGCTCTCAGCTGAATTTGAGCAAAGGTAGAAACACTGTGGCTCCTTCAGGTTGCCATTCACACTCTGAATCAAATTGACCGTGAAACTATACTGCAAAATGGCTTTGACATTACTCTCAGCTTGACTAAACTTTAGAAATGTTTCTTCCTTACTCCAGGCCCCTGACTTCCCTTTTCTTAGAACATTACTTTTAAAAAAACTTACAATTGTAAATTCTTCCTCTACACTTTTGAGATGCAAATCACCTTTAAGTGGCTTATTAGTTTTATAACCCAGATATATCCTTCTTAAGGACCCAGGAGTCATATCTTTGAAATAAAATTATCAAGAAAGATAATCCCCAATCTACCAGTCTCTTTGAGAACTTGGTCATCTAACTTCGATAAGTGTCAATTATCAAATGCAGATGACTCAATCACATTGACCAATTCTCCCCCACAAACATCATCTACTAATTTTACACTAGCTCACCCCAGAATGTAAAAACTCTCCTGCCTTTTATTTCAGTGGAGTTGAGTTCAATTTCTCTCTCCTGTTGCAACAGTCTTGCATAAGACTGTATTGCCTGTTTACTTTTGATGCAGTGTTTGACACTATCTTATGTTGGGGCTTCTTTTTATGTAAGAAAATATATTCCTTTATTTAACACAGCTGAGTCACATTTTTCTGTTATTTGCAGCCAAAATTAATTTATGCAAAGATTATTTTCTTCCCTCAGTGATACAATTTTAAAGAATCTGGAACTCTTAACCATCTACGTAATCTTTTATTAGACTTTTTGCTTAATTCTTTTACCTCTATCCCCTATGGCCTCAGAGTACCTTCCTAAATTGGACTTCTTACATTATCTTGGTCATTTGTCAATGTTTTGTCCCATACCATAGTCATATGGCATATATTTATCCTGATTACTAAAATAAATTGGTATTGCCTCAAACTCCTTTGAATTCGTCTATTGTTCCTTTACTCCTAAAAGAAGAGAAGAAGAAAGGGGAGGGGGAAGAAAGGAGAAGGAGAGGAGAAAGAAGAGAAGGAAGTTGTGAAGGCAAAGGAGAAGGAGTGACAAGAGAGGGTGGGAGAAAACTCACTATATGTCAATAGAGCAGCAGTGTGATCTCCCATAGTCTCAGAGGAAAGAAGAGACTTCTACTCGAAAATGAATTATGTCCCTGTGTAAGGTAAGGGGCAGATACAGAGGACTGTCTCCAAGTTGGCTACAGATGAGGGAACTAATGAAGCAAAAGCAAGGCATTCTAAGAGGTACATTTGTAAATAACCACTCCTGAAGACATTATTCAAGACCACTAGTATCTGAATTGTGGCTGAGCCCAGCTCCACATCCATGGTTGCTCAACCTATCTTTGCCCCACCTCTCCCACATGTTGCTCTTCACATGTTTGTAACCTTGACCACCCTCCTCCACTCTCTAGGTAACTGACACTTTTTCACATTAAGGATGTAACATTTGTCATGTGAAAAAGGCTCACTTCCCTTCCTCTTAGCTCCTAATGTGTGCCTCTGTATTTCCTTTCCTAGAATGAGCTCAAAAATAGCACTTTTCCCTTCAAGAGGTCTAAACCTAACAAAAATGTGCTTGCAGCTACTGCGTTTTCTATTGGTTTTATGGGGGGGGGGGGGGGGAGTCTCCTTTGATCAAAAATGTATCTCTAAGATAGAGATTAAAATTGCAAAAATCTCTCTCCATGTAGCTATCTTATCCAAAACAAATAACTTCCGGGATAATATTTAACAGAAAGTATATTTAAAAATTGATTTAAAGAAATGGAATCCACCTTGGGAAATTACACCCATCTCCTGCCAGCCTTTTCAGTATTACTTCATCTCACATTCACAATGTGACAAGGTCTCAGCAGACATTCTCAGTGATGTGATCATAACTGAAGCAACACTAGATAAAGAGTCTAGACTTCAGTTGGGCCTTGAAGTGTGAAAAAGGCAGGGTAAGGGTGAGGAAGCAGGGGAAGGAAGTGAAGAATAGCTTTGGAGAGCACAAACGTCTTGAAGCAGAATGAAGTCCACATTGTAAATTTTGTGATTGGACCTGGAGCTAAGCCTGTCAGGAAACAGAGAAAGAAGAACTCAGATACCAAGGCAGAGTCAGGATTCATTTCTACAGGAATCTATTGAACTCCTGCTATGTAACAAGCTGCCTATTAGTCACTAAGGTTATAAAATGTATCAGTCACGGCTTCTAGCTCTGAACCTCATTAAGATTCCAGTAGAAATGGGTTTTTTCACTGTTCACAAAAAAACTTTCATATACATTATATTTGACTTTCCCAATATTCCTAGAAGAGAGGCAGAATAGGTATTAACATCTCTGCTTCACAAGCAAATAAACAGAGGTGTAGAGAAATTAAAAGATTTGCCCAAACTAGGAAGCAGCAAAGCTGAACTGCAAGCTCAGGTCTTCTGACCTCAAATCTGATCTTATTTTTTGGATTTTACATGATATTGTGTTTATAAAGCCTTTACCACTAGACTAATGTCCCCCAAACAATAGCTTATAAGCCATCATTTAGTCAGTTCAATGTTCCAAATATAATGTGGAAGGCATTTATTCATGAAGCATATGAACAAAAGCAGATCTTACTCATAATGTTCATCCTACCAATAAGAGAGAAACAGATGATTATACCACCTTATTAGGAACAATTTATTCCCAAAGCACTCTCAAATGTATCAATATTTGAGATACATTTGGTTCAATGAATTTATATGAAAGGCTCAGCATAAATTATTATCTCTGTAGTATAGATGAAGAAACCAAGGCAAACAGAGGGCTTTTTTGCCAAAAGTCACTCATTTAATTAATTACACTAAACAAGGACCTAAGGCCTAGATATACCTATTTTCAGTCTAAAGCTCTGCTGGCTAAAACTCTCTGCTAAAAGGAGGAAGAGCAATTCATACAAGAATGGGTGACCTGAAACATTTAATTCTCTAAGTGTTAGTTTTTTTCATCAAATGGGGACAATATTTGATGATTTCTTTTTAATAGTTACCTGGGTTCTTTTTCTCCCACTAAATTATAAGCTTTTAAGAGCAGGATACAAATCTCATTCAACTCTGTTTAACCCCAGTATCTAGTGAGTACCTTGTGCATAAAGGCACTACGTGTCTGGTTAATGAGATGGATTGAACTTAACAGCAATGAAACATTCAGGTGCTCTGAATATTCATTTGTTTTGAAATACTATAAATAAAGAATAGTTCCAATAATATTAATTCAGGGGAACGAAAGATGGATTTAGGGATGGAAGAGTAAGCATTACCTAGTTTATTAATACTAAATTGCTAATGACTGTAAAAATACTGTGGCTTAATAGAAATTCCTAAATCTTTTAAATTGTGTGGATATGAACTTGGGTTAATTTTTTGATCTTTAGTTTCTTCACCTGTGAAATGAGGGACACTATATTCCCAGAAGATCAAAGTGACACAAGGTCACATTAATAAAGATTTTAGACACAGGATACCAAGATTTACCGTTCACCACCCATTCCCTTTAGGATTTTGGCAATGAAAAGCACACAACTAGCAAAATTTGTATAAACCTCCACAACACAATCCTTACAATGTCATTTGTATCCCATTCTCAGGCATGAGCAGGCATCCTCAGGAATTCAGGGACTACATATTCTAGACTACCACAACACACCAGCTCCAGGTCTCCTGAGATCTCCATTCAACTCTCCATATGTAACTGTGACATAAGTCTTCATCATAGGGTTAAGTACCCCAGATCATTTACCATCACATCCTCATGCTATTCTAAATGACTCCCTTTTCGAAGTTGGACTACAGGTCAGAGATGTGTTCATTTTGCTTTCCTCTGCCTCATTGTAACTGTGTCTCCAGTCTTCCTTCTCAAAACCCAACTCCTTTGAAGAATATCTCTCCATTTTTCTATTTGATACCCGTCCATGTGCTGTCCAGCCACTTCCCTTAATTTATTGTTGACTTCAGCACCTGGTTTACTTTCCCCCTCTCTGTCACTTACTTCTATCTTTCCATTTGGAAACTTCAAAAACAATATAAATTATCTATTAAGAAAAAAGGTCCTGGTCAAGTTCTTTGACCTGATTCACTCTATTACCACATCCCACTTCAGCCATCCACTCCCATGTGTACATTCTCAACCATCTATTTACCAATGACTGCTCTCCCTCCATCAACTTAACATCAATACCCACTCTTCACACAACGCGTTATGTATTTTGAACTCATCCTTTGTAGTAATTAACTCAAACTTTCCTTTTACCCCACTGGAACCTTGAATCATATCAAACTGGCAAAATCACAAGCCTACTTAGATCTTCTAGCTGTGTCGCCACCTGAGTGGCTAAAATTTGTTGGGGAAAATACATCATTACTAACCAAACTCACTTCACATTTATGGATATGAGTCTCAAATGAACATTCAATATCGCCAGTGTCTGCTGTGCTCCTCTCATGAATTCAGTTCCCCCACTTTGCTGCATCACTTTTTTCTACCTTCTTTCTTCTCAAATCCCCAATAAATCTCCCACTTTATTGTCTTGAAAAGATTTGCAAATTTCTTTTTTTTCCAATTTTGGCTTCTCTGTGCCTCATGTAGGATCCTAGTTCCCCAGACCAGGGATAGAACCCATGCCCCCTGCAGTGGAAATGCAGAGTCCCAATTGCTGCACCACCAAGGAAGCCCCAACTTGCAAATTTTTATAAAGTAGATAGACACTAACAAACAAGTACCTTAATTTTTTGCTTCATTATTTCTACCTGGATCTGCCTCCTTTCCTGTTAAAATGAAGAAAACATCCCCACTCCTATTAAATCCCCGTCTCAGTGTGCTCTGGATCCCATCTCCTCCCACCATTTCCAAGCCCTCACCTCAATTATCTCCCATCTCTACAGCATCATTGCTTTCTTCTTTTACACTAGCTCACTCCCAGCAGAACACAAGTGTGCCTTAAAATCTCCCATCAAAAAATTATTTTTACCCCACGTTTCCTCTAACCTCTCTTCCATCATCTTGTTTCTCAGAGCACAATTCTTTTTTGTTTTAAATTGAAATATAGTTGATTTAATATTTCAGGTGTACAACAAAGTGACTGAGTTATACAGACACACATGCATGTTTTCTTTTTCAGATTCTTTTCCATTGTATGTTATTACAAGATATTGAATACAGTCCCCTGGGCTATATGGTAAGCTGTTGTTTATATATTTCATATAGCAGTGTGTATCTGTTAATTCAAAATTCCTAATTTATCCCCCCCACCCCTTCCCCTTTGTTTACCATGAGTTTGTTTTCTACGTCCAGCATAACTCTTAAAAAGAGACATCTATATTCACCATATGGAGAAGGCAACGGCACTCCACTCCAGTACTCTTGCCTGGAAAATCCCATGAATGGAGGAGCCTGGTAGGCTGCAGTCCATGGGGTCGCTAGGAGCTGGACATGACTGAGCGACTTCACTTTCACCTTTCACTTTCATGCATTGGGGAAGGAAATGGCAACCCACTCCAGTGTTCTTGCCTGGAGAATCCCAGGGACGGGGGAGCCTGGTGGGCTGCCATCTATGGGGTTGCACAGAGTCGGACACGACTGAAGCGACTTAGCAGCATACTCACCATCTCTACTTCCTCATCTACCATCTATTTTCTCCATAAAGTCTTATTCAAATCAGACTTTCATTCCTATGACTCCACTGAAATGACACTCATCAAAGATTGTTATGACCAATATCTTACCACAATCGATGGTCAATTCTCTGACCTCATCTTACTCAAATTCTCAGGAGAACTGGACACATTTGAACTCAATTTCTCTTGAACATTTCCTCCTCTAGACCAGAAGTTATGGACTATACATTGCGTTCCTCAAATCTATAAGTTGAAGCCCTATCCCCAATGGAACTGTGTTTGTAAATGAAGCTTTTAAGAAGGTAAGTAAATTTTTTTAAATTAGATAATAAAGATAGGGTTATAATCCTATAGGATTGGTGTCCTTATAAGAAGAGGAAAAGACTCCAGGAACATGTGCTCACTGAGAAAAGATCATGTGAAGAGACATCAAAAAGGCAGTCATCTACAAGCCAAGGAGAAAGGCCTCAGAAGAAACTAAACCTTCCAACACCTTGATTTTAGACTTTTGGATTCAAGTACCGTGAAAAAGTGAATTTCTGTTGTTTGAGCTACCCAGCCTGTGGTATTTTGTCATGGCAGACCTAGCAAATAAATACACTAGATTATCTACTTGTGTGTGTATTCAAAATGAAAATTCTCTATACCAAAAAGCCATTTTTAAAAAAGATGCTCTACGTGTGAATGATTTTCAAATTATTGTCTGTAGACTCAACCTTTTCTGTAATCTCTAGCATCTCATATACAACTACCTTCAACTTCTCTATTTGAATATATAATAGAAATTTTAAGCATAATATGATTGAAACAGAGCAATTACTTATTTCCTAACATTTGCTCCCCTTCTAAGCCTTCCCTATCTTAGAATGTAATATGACTATCCACCAAGCCACTTAGCCCAAGTCCAAGGAATATCTTTGAGTCCTTTTTCACTCACCACTCATTTATTGTTCAGTAGCAACACCACTGACTCATCTTCAAAAATATATCCAAAATATGCCTACTTCTCTTCATTCTTACTGCTAATCCAGCAAATGTGTTACATGGCTGAGATTACTGCATTAAGCTTTTCATTTTTTTTTAAAGAGAAAAAAAATATGTTGATTTGGGTCATTCACTAGGATCATTATAAACAATGCAATATATTAATATAATAACAGCTGTTCTTAAGTACTTATTAGATTTATAAATATAAAAGATAACTGGCTTACTAGGCTTTCTCTTCAATTTCCATCATTTTGCCCTCTTATAATACATCTTCCATTTAGACACTAGACCTAGAGACCTTACAAAAGCATAACTGAGATCATACTACCCATGTGCTTAAATCTCTAAAAATGGTTTTTCATTACATTCCAAATTCATTACCACATTCTACAAGGTCCAAACTGGGTCCAACCAATCAGATGATATTGACCCATTTTCCTCTCCATAGGTAAGCCTTAATGGTTTTAAGCCTCTGTGATTAATGGAGGTCTTCAGTATCAAAATTTAACCTTGCCTATACTGCTGATTGATAAAATACTTATTACTCTTAAATTTAACTAGCTTTTAAAATCTTCACGTTCATTTCTCTCCTGACTAGAATACAAGCTCTTTCAGGGCAAGGACTGTCTATTCACTATTCCCTGTGCCTGTAACATTGTCTGTCATTTAATAGCTAAGCAAGTATTTGTTGACTCTTTAGTTTATTAAGTTGTATTCAAGCATATGGCTTTATCTTGATGCCAAAGTGAGACTTCCTCCTTTCTGACCCAAACCTCAAGCTTTCAGAGCAGGTCCCATGTCCAATAAGGTTCACAGATGAAGAATACAGGCCTGCCTTACACACTCTGCCATATTTAGGACAGAGGAAGTTAGCTTCACTCAGAAAGTCAGGTACAGGCATTTACCTGGAAATACTGACTGGACTGAATAAGGATGGGAATTGGATGAAAATGAATATGATACACTTAGAGAGAGGAAATAAAGGGGCAGAAAGGAAGGACAGAATGTCTTCTGCACCTCACCTCAAGGAGATAATGAAAGAGAAAGTGTGAGGCGTGGCTCTGGCTTTAGAGTCACATCAAAGCTACCAACTAGGGAGATAAGTCCCAATGAAGATCAGGCTGTGACTAAATGAATTAGAAGTTTCTCTTCTCTTGGAAAAAAATAAGTAAAATATTCCCTCCAATACCGCTCTATGAGGAGAGGGAAGAGATGCCTAAACATCTACAGGTCACAGCCAAGCTGTACAGACTGCAAGAGAGAGGATCCACCTGCAACACCAAGGAACTGACTCAAAGTAGGTTTTCTCATGCCAACTGCCTCACTTTGGGGACTATAATGCCAGCAATGGAACTGTAGTCATCATAGACACTTTGGGGGGAAAAAATGACTGGATCCAAGATGAGAAGAAGGCTTTCTAAGTGAATTTAGATATTTCGATCTGCCTTGATTTATCAAGGAATGAGAAGACAAATAAATGTGAAAGGAGAGCTTTTATTTAGAATCCATTATAACGCCCCCTTTCTCTTTTGGACAAAATAAAAATGGATGTATAAAACAAAGCAAGGAAGTAAGCTCTTTCAGTACACTGAATATGGAAAAAATCCTTGGTAGCACCACCCTCCCCCTTGAAAGTTGACATGCCATTTCAGAGTAAGCGTGCTTTGTTTAAGCTAGATTTGCATCTTAGTAGAAGCTTACAAGCATGTAACCTGTGAGGGGATGGTTGCCATGACAACATTAATGAGCCTGTCCTATGACCAGAGATATTGCAAAGAGAGAATATGTTTGTGTTCCCACTTATTATCATATTGGTCTCTGCTTTCTGGACAGGGAGAGCTGAAAAATCACTCTAACAGAGGGAAATGTTTATTAATGGTTTCATCGTAAGCCATTCAAACTTTGAATAAGTAAGAGGAAAATTTTACAGCATTAAAAAATAAATGAAGAAAGGTCAGCCTAAAAACCATTTAGATAAAAATGTGTTGTGTTTATAATGGGTTATTGCTATGAAATGATGCTGTTTTCTAACAAATAATAATGGTGTTGAATTTACAATTAGTCTAGCTTGGCCTGATATGTAGCTTTGTGCAATCTTTCTCGTTGAAGAGTTTCAAAGCCTTTTGTGTTTGAAAACTAGAACAGTAACCCTTCACAGTCCCCTTACTTAAACATTAAGTACTTAAGCATTAACACACATTATAGTTCTGTACCATACTAGCTCTTTAAATATAACATAGCTTTTCAGCCTCAGAATAAAAATCACCATGAATTATCCATATTTAATTTGAGAAAAGCCAGACTCAGAGAATTTGGATAGGTTTCTCCAGACTGCACAGTGAGTAATCAGCGCTTTGACGGCCACCCGGATACAAAAAGGCAGAGGTTTTTGACCTGTTACTCCCTCACCATCAACACCCATGTGTTCAGTGATGTGTGAGCTTTCTGAAGGTACATACATATATATAGTCAAAAGAACAGAAAAATCCCCACCCTCAGAAGTTTTTAATACAATCATTGAGATTTACAATTTATTTTGGAAAAAATTGAGTCTTGAGAACAGAATTTATGACCCAGATCTGCCACTAAGTAACTGGATGTTCTTAGGCAGGACATGTATTATTATTGTGCTTTAGGTTCCAAAAGCTACTACTAATAATGTTGGTATTATTATATATAATAATATAATATACATAATCGGTATAATATCTGTATTAGGTTCCAATAACTACTACTAATAATTTGCAACTAGCTTTATTTCCTTCTTTTTTATGGCTGGTTAGTATCATGATATCACTTAGATGTATAAACTAAACAAAGAATACAGGAACTTCTCTGGTGTCCAGTGATTAAGAGTCACGATTCCAGTGCAGGGAGTGAGGGTTCAATCTCTAGTTTGAGAACTAAGATCCGGCATACCATATGGTACGGCCAAACCAAAGCAAACAAAAAGCCCACAACAATGACAAAATTTTAGAGAAGGAAATGGCAACCTGCTCCAGTATTCTTGTCTGGGAAATCCCATGGACAGAGAAGCCTGGTGGGCTACAATTTATGGGGTCACAAAAAAGTCAGACATGACTTAGCAACTAAACAACAACCATAATCAGCTCTAAAACTGTATAAGGAGTATATTCCTTAATCATCAAGCAGATCTCTTTGCAGGATTTTTGGAGACACACACACAAAAAAAATAAAAAAAATTTAAAGGGTACAAATGAACTTATCTGGAAACCAGAAACAGAGTTACAAATGAAGAAAACAGATTTATGGTTTCCAGGGGGTAAGAGAAAGAGGGATAAACTGGAAGACTGGCATTGACATATGCACACTAATATATATATAATAGATAACTAATAAGGACCTGTTATATAGCACAGAGAACTCTACTCAATACTCTGCAATAGTCTATATAGCAAAAGAATCTAAAAAACAGTGTGTGTGTGTGTGTGTATGTGTATACACACATAACTGAGTCACTTTGCTGTATACCTGAAATTAACACAATGCTGTAAATCAAATATTTACTCCAATAAATTTTTTAAATTATTTTCTTTTAACTTTTCCAGTTATACTGGGGACTTTAGGCTGCCATTGGAAACCACTTCCCACAGAGAAATAGAAATATATTTTCATTCTAAATGAGCATGATGATCAACAAAAACCTACAGTATAGCATAGGGAATTCTGTTCAATACTCTGTAATGACATGAATGGGGAAAGACCTTGAAAAAGAATAGATAGCCTGTATATGTGTAACTGAATCACTGTGCCATACATATGAAACTAACACAGCATTGTTAATCAACTATGCGCTAATATAAAATACAAAATTTTAGATAAGCATGATGTTAAAGAAGTCAACTTTAATCTATGGATGGGATGCTTAGCTTGGTATTTTCAGGAGTAGCCCTCTGATCCCCTGAAATGCTTGGTAGAAATAATGTTTCTTATACCCTCCTCTACCCCTATGGAACTGGTACTCTCAAGTGGATAATGTCTGCATTTTCCCAGAACATTTCAGATGATTCCCATGCTCTGTAATATCCACAAGATCACAATTACAAACATAGCACTCGACTATAACTGAATGAGGAAAACAGATCTTTTTGTTTGTTCTCTATGTACATAGTATTTTTCAGAGTTCCAAACACCCAATATTTTTAATGCCAGTTTAATTAATAAGAATAGGTAACACTTAGTGCTGGACCACTGTGTATCATGTACTTTACTAAGCTCTTTATAGGATTTAACCTACTTGAGATTCATTACAACCCTACAAATTCTACAATTATTCCCAACTTCAAGATAAGAAAACTGAGGAAAAGAGTAAATTGCACAGAGCTCAGTGATTCATTGTGAGAGCTGGGATATTAATCTAGGATATCATCTCACTGAGCATCATCTCAATCCCATCAATAGACTGCCTCTTGGAGTAAATATTGAATGAATCTAATTCTGTGGCTTCATCTAGCTTTACACTACAAAACACGTATCTCTAATACTTACTAAACAATCTCACCATAATTTCCAAATTATGACATTATAGAATATTATGATTGACTGAATTCAAATTAGTAATACCATAGGAGCTTTCTTTAAAGATGGTCACTTAATTAAGGCATTAGATAAAACAATGTTATTCCCTCCATAAACTGAGCTATCAACTATGGTACCTCACTCTTCATTATATCTATATATTAATACTTTTCCCATCATTTGAATGGTATGCTTATCAGAAGTCAATTGTACTTATTTCCAATTTACAGATGTAATTGTTACTGTAATTACATAATTTACTACTTACTGATATTTACTTCATTACTATTTACTAATATTTTCATAATATTTATATAATATAAAGAAGTATGAATGTGCAAAGAGGCAAGTTAAAAAAATTGCTATTGAGATAACTATAAAATAGCGGGGAGAAATTATCAAAATTCATAAAATTATAAATTCAAATTGTTTTAATCAGTATCTTTAGGTCCTTAGTCCACATAAAAGAGATGGGAAAACTCAGATGATGCTTGAAAATATCCCATCTGGTTTGGCTCTTTATCAGAAGTTTAGTGAATAGATGTTGTTTATGCATCATACATTTAATAAAAATGCTTAAAATGTAGGTTTATTTGTTTAAAATTTTCTGCTTTAAACAAATTCAAATTTCTGCCCAAATATCACCTTATCGGTAAAGACTTTACCTGACTACTTCATACAAAGTGGAAACCCCTTCCCTTCGCTGGAACTCCCTATAACCTTTAGTTTGCCTCACTTCAGGCCTTAACTTTTATCAATAAATCACTCTCCATATCCACATTTATTCACTCATGTTGTTTGATTTACAGTCTGCGTCCTGTGGTAGCAGAATAATACTCCTCAAAGAGGCCCCCACATGCTTCTCTGGTGGCTCAGTGATAAAGAATCTGCTTGCCAATGCAGGAGACGTGCGATCTCTGGGTTGGGAAGACCCCCCTGGAGCAGGAAATGGCAACCCACTCCAGTATTCTTGCCTGGAAAATTCCATGGACAAAGGAGTCTGGCAGGTTACAGTCTGTGGGATCACAAAGAGAGTCAGACACAACTTGGCAACTAAACAACAATAACAAACAGGTCCGCATCCCAATCCCTGGAAGCTGTGGCTATGCGTGGCCTTACATGGAAAAATGGACTTTGCAGATATGGGGAGTATCCCAGTGGGCCTAACTTAATCACATGAGCCCTTAAAAGAACCTTTCTATCATTTTATCAGAGATGTGGCAATGGAAGAACAGTCAGAGAGATGCAACATTGCTGGCTTGAAAGATGGAAGTAGGCCATGAGCCAAAGAATGGGAGTAGCCTCTAGGTGATGGAAAAGACATGGTAGTGTCTAATAACGGAACAACTAGAAAGGAATGCGGTCCTGCTGGCAACCTGAGTTTAGCCCAGGGATCCCCATGTTACACTTATGACATAGAGATCATAGGCTAATAACGAGTTATTTTAAGCTAATGAGGCTGTGGTAATTTGTTACAGCAACCATTGAAAACTAATACATGTCTCCTCACAGAGAACAAGCTCAAGGAATTTAGCACACAGAAAATATTCAATAAGTATATGTGGGAAGGATAAATAATGAATGAATATAATGAACCAAGAAGCTATCTCCTTCTAGTCCTGATATCACAAGTGGGCTTCTACTAAAATAGCACGAATAATGGTTCTATTGAGTGTCTTGTGTGTCAGCATTTATGTGTGTTTGTTTTCTCATTGACTCATCACCAGATGTAAGGTACAGTATCTCCATTTTCCATTGGAGCAACCTAAGACTCAGAGGCATTAAGTAACTTGACCAGTCTACTTGGCTAAAAAGTTGAGTTTTCCATTAAGATACCATTTAAAAGAGTAATTAAACATATGCTTTAAAATTTGTGGTTAGTAAAATAAATATTAATTAAAAACAATCCAACCCAACATATATAAATGGCAGTCTTGTGAGAAGGACTATTTATTTAAACAGTATGTAACAAAGGCATTCATGTCCAAGGCCTCAGAGTTTGTATAAGTGTATGTGAATGAAATAACACTTTCTATACTCTGATGATTTGAGTATCTCAAAAGCACAGCAATTAGGAGCCCTGCCTAATAGGATTCCTCACTAGAACTCCATATGTAAACTAAAGGACCATGCATGTGCCTCTTTCAGGAGGTCACCTTACAAACACGGTAAGCATAATCTTCCAGAGATTTCTGCATGTCCTATCAACAGCTACAGGTTGAGTCCCCCTTGCTCCCTATATAACCGGTATACAAGGAGTAATTCACTGTTCCCTGAACCCAGCACTCTTTCACACCCCTACCTCTGCTGAGAGTGAACACACCTGGAAATTAAGCCTGGCCTCAGAAACCCAGGCAGCATTGGTGTTGAAACAGTATTAAAAATCACATGAAAAGCCAGAAGGAGTTAGAGAAAATTATTTTATTCTCATCCATTGAATGCAGATGTAACTGAAGTAACAGAATTTTCAGTCATACTTGGGTTTAGTGTTCAGTTCATTTATTTTCCAACCATACGGCTATTGGCAAATTCCTTAATTCCTCAGAGCTTCTGTTTACTCATCTGTCAAGAGTATTTTAATACCTATGATACTGGATAAAATGAATAAACAGGACAAGACCACTGATCTCAAGGACGTCACAGAATTAAAACATACCTTTAAGAATTAAAGTGACCTTGAAATTTGTAAATAATCAAAATAACTCTAAAATGGGGAACTGATTGAATAACTTCAGGTAAATCTCTCCATTGGATTGAGAGCAGAACTAGGCCTAGAGCACGATGCTTTTGGATTTTCCTCTTATATCTTTTTTTCTGAACTGTAAATAAATACTCAACTTTGTAAATTAAATTTATACTTTAAATTTATAAACATTATCATAGATATTCTGAGAACTCAAGGGTAGAATACACTCTTTCCTCAGTCAACAAATATTTAAGTCCCTGCTATGTATCTGGTCTCTTTTGTAAGTATAAACCAAAATATCAAAAATATCTACCATCTTGAAGTTAATTCTCCAGGCTGGAGAGACAGACAACAAACACAACAAATAAAGAAATCATAAAGCATAAGGTGATATAAATAGAAATAGGGAAGGGAAGTGGTGAGCAAAAAGATGAGAAAAAAATGCTTTTCAGTGCCTTCGCTTCCAAATAAAACGTATCTAAAAATGAAATCTCTCCAAGGCTTTCCATAGAAAACAGTCTCTATGAGTCTAATCTAGAGCTACAGAGCCCAGTATGGTAACGCTAGCCACACGTGACCATTTAATCTAAATTTAAATTAACTAAAGTTTTTAAAATTTAAAATTCAGTTCCTTACTCCTGACTGTAGTTATCAAATATCCAATAGCTGTATATATCTAAAGTGAGTGAAGTTGTTCAGTCGTGTCCAACTCTGCAACCCCATGGACTGTAGCCTGCCAGGCTCCTCTGTCCATGGGATTTTCCAGGCAAGAATACTGAGGTGAGTTGCCATTTCCTTCTCCAGGGGAAACTTCCTGACCTAGGGATTGAACCCGAGTCTCCCGCACTGCAGGCAGACTCTTTACCATCTGAGCCACCAGGGAAACCCTGTATGTCTAGTGGCTACCACATTGGAACGCACAGACCTATAGAAAAACGAACTGCTATCATCATAAAAAATTGTGCTGGACAGTACCAATGTAGAGTCTTCTCTCAAAATCTAGGAAACTAAAACCAGTATATCCCCTCACATAAAACAGGTGTTCAATAAGTGTGTTTGAATGTTGAATTAAGCTAGATTCTAAATAGGTAGGAAAGAGAGGCTAGATTCATTTTGAGGAAGCAAATATCTACACTGAGATTTTAGTAAATCTATGTATAATTGAAATTTCATGTCAATGGATTCGGTAATAAAACTTTTTGAGTTTTCTATTTATAGTGTTTGCAGAATTTCATTGCTGTGGTGACTTTTATAACTTAGAATTTCCGTTTCTGAGAAGACAAATTCAAGTGAAGTAAAAATATTTAGATATATGCTATCCCTATACCTTTCTTGAATCTAGAATTCAATACATGTCTTTTCTTCAGAAACACCATAGGATATCTGTCTTCCATGTGACCTCAAGCAAATCTCTGCCCAGATCCTGCTTGCCTTGCCCACCTTACAGTGGTGAAAAACAAGCAAGTGAACATGTAAAAGTGCTTTGAAAGCTTACATATACTTTTAAATTATTATTGTAATTTGGTGGGAGCAGTTAAGCTGCCTATAAATCAGTTGCTGGAGGTTGGTATAACTCAAAATATTAAAGGTTTTCTCAGGCTAATAATTAACTTACCTGTTCTGTTGCTTATCACATTGAAACACCTGTCTTTTCTGTTAATGTTTAAATTCATTTGAGAGATGTCATTTACGTTTGTTTGGTTATAATGAAAACACTGAAGCCTGGGTTCACTCTCTTCCCCAGTCACTTGTTCCAAGTTCTCCTCTCCTTGCCTCTGCTTCAGTCTCACAATCATGCTTGTCTCCACCCCTCCACATCTTCAGGAACAACCAAGGTTTGAGTCAGGAGAGGTAAAAAGTCATCCATATACAAAAGAAAATGTCACTTTTTAATTTTTAATTAATTTATTTATTTTAATTGGAGAATAATTACTTTACACATCGTGATGGTTTTTGCCATACATCAACATGAATCAGCCATGGGTGCACATGTGTCCCCCCATCCTGAGCCCCCCTCCCACCTCCCTTCCCATCCCATCCCTCTGGGTAGTCCCAGAACACAGGCTTTGAGTGCCCTGCTTCATTCATCTTGCACTGGTCATCTATTTTACATATGGTAATGTATATGTTTCAATGCTAATCTCTCAAATTGTCCCACCCTCACCTCCTCCCACAGACTCCAAGAGTGTGTTCTTTACCTCTGTATCTCTTTCACTGCTTTGCATATAGGATCAGAAAATGTCACTTTTTAAAGAACTCATTTGACAAGGAACAGTAGTAAAAATGAAGGGAGACATTTTGCTATTGCCTCTATAACATGCAGCCTCAATATTACTATTTCGATGAAGTCATCATCATTATTAGCACAACTAACCTCTTCTATTCAGGTCTCACATTGATATATCTGGTATATTTGTATTTCAATTTTATTCTTAACCTTTATTCTTAATCTCTTTATTTTCAAAGCAATTTATAGTCAGCTAGCCATTTTCCCATTTGTTACTTCATCTGAATCTCTTAACTACTCCCTGAGATTGGTCAGGCAAATTCTTCTATCTCAAATTTTCCCTAGGCTCAGAGAGGTGAAATGATTTTCTCAAGGTCACACAGCTGGTATATGGCTGAGCTGGGACTCAAATTTCACTAATGTTATCCAGGCTAACTTTCAAAGGACTTTCTGCCTGGAAACATGAATACATGTTTGATGGCCATTTACCTTAAACCTTCCAGTGTTAAGTTTTGATTAAATCTCTATAAATATTTTTTTTTCTGTTAAAAAGCTTAGAAAGTTATGGAAGACATTAACTTAAAAAAAATTTTTTTTAATATTTTATCTAGATCACCTACTTTCTATGCTAACCATGGATTATAAAATTGCCTATAAATACCAACTAGGAATAAGAAGTTCACAGAGGCCTCCATCAACACAGAGGTAAAAAACCTTCACAGGAACCTGAAATCAAATCAGTCACTAATGTAATAGTGTTTTGCTATGAAGATATTTTTCTATTCAGGCTAAAAGGATCAAAATATTGTAGACAAGTTAAATTTGCAGGAAATGGAAGTAAGGTCACCCACTGAAACTTCGCACAGAAATACCACGAGACCCAGCAGCAAAAAAAAGAAAAAAAGAAATTATTCATAAGGTTGACTTTGCAAGTACTTTCTTACCAATTTTTGCTGGGAAATAGTCTTTTTCAGCTATGGCAGATAGTACCACAAATAAGCTGGCACTGGAAAGAGTTATGCTCCAACAAAAATCTTTTAGCCTTCAGTAGACCCACAAAGATGGAATGTGAAAAGTGGGTAGAACTCCTACTTGACTATGAGATGAGACAATGCAGTAAAGTGGGCAGAACATGAGATTTGGTGTCAGAAGAAGTAACTCTTAAAATAATTAAAATTTGAGCTGTTTTATCACTTGTACAGGATCAAGTATAGCTGCACAAAGGAACACATATAAAGCAAAGCATTTGAAGTTTGGAAGATGAGTTTGATGGATAAACTCCTAATTAAAAATAATCTCCCTTCAAAACTGTGTCCTCTCTTTTGCTATTACACCTAAAATTTTTATTCTCTGTTAAGGTAAAATAGTCTGTAATCAGAGAGATGAAATAGTTTTGCTCAGCAACAGTTAGTAGAGATTGGTGTGGTCACCAATATCCCTCCAAAAGAAATCTCTATTATTTTGCTACCAACAAAGATACTTTTCCATACCTTTAAATGATCAACAGTGTTGTAGATTTTCTTTAGCATGACTGGAGGATATGTCTAAGGCTTTCTCAAGCTCTTATGGAGGTAGCAGTTGCCTGCTAACTAATGTCTTCAGTCCTGTTTATTGCAACAAGGAGGCATATTGGAAAAAGTGCAAAGCTAATTGTCAGGCACCTGGGTCTGAGAGCTAGTCTTGAAATTAACTACCCACCCCCGACTATTTTGCTTTTACAGCCAACTGGGCTACTAAGAACAGAAGAAATAAGAGCAAATCCCTTGGTCTGTAGGCTTAGCTGACCTCACTCTGAGTGACTTTTCAAACAGACACAGTGACACCATTGTGATGGGAATTAAATCATGAAACACACAATAGCCGCTTTTCTCACTTTAAAATTTGGGTTACTGCTATATTCAACCCACACTCAGAATTTCTCCACTCCTCCCACTTTATTCATTTTCTTTCCTTAATTTTGTATGTATCCACCTCCCCCAATAAAATTATAAATTAGTGTTCAGACAGGGAGAACAAGGCTATAATTTATTCTGCTTTGCCTACATACATTTTAGTGATTAACACCAGTCACTGAAAACAGTGTTTGCATTAAACATTGATTAAATAAATGAATGAAAGAAATGTTCCTGTGGCTTTGGATAACTCAGCCTCTATCTCCATGAAGCAGTTTCCCTATATTTTTAAGAAAAAGTGTAGGGATTGGTGAAGTGGTAAAACGTAATGATTAAGGCTATGGAATTTGGAACAAGGGACATAAGGGTCAAATGCTACATCCACAGTACAACCTTGGGCAAGTTACTTAACCCTTCTGAGCTTCAATATTCTCATCTGTAAAATGAGGATAATTCTTGTACAAATTGTATTGAATGCAAAAATTTATGGACACTGTACAGTGTATATAACATAAAACATGTGCGTGCATGCTAAGTCACTTATGTCATGTCCCACTCATTGTGACCCCAAGGACTGTAGCCTGCCAGGCTCCTCTGTCCATGGAATTCTCCAGACAAGAATACTGAGTGGGTTGCCATGCCCTCCCTCAGGGGATCTTCATGACTCAGGGATTGAATCTGTGTCTCAAATTTCTTGCATTGGCAAGCATGAAGCATAGTTGTAGAGATAATAATAATATAATTTAAAAGATTTTTTCTATTATACCTCTAAAATACTATAAGTTCATATGTTTTCTTCAAAGAAATGCTCTATTAATCATTAAGAATAGGAGGAAAATATCACAAAATAGCTCCTATCTGCTGATTGAGTCCCTGTATATACTGTCATTTTCTAGCCTCAGTAAGAAGAGTGGATGTATGAGAGAAAAGGATTGTATTGTGATATCTTTTATCTTAAACTGAGTGTAAGGTTTGAAGAGGGACATAGGAGACCAAAAAGGGAAAAGCAATTACTTCTAATTAAATACAGTAGTTTAGCGAGAGATACTATTATAGTATCATGATACTATTATAGTAGAAAAAATATTACTGTACAATTAACATTAATAAGAAAAAAGTCATTTACCCTATTGAAATTAATGTTGTCTTACGTAGTTAGAAATTCTGCCTCAGCTGCATAGGAGAAAGTTTTCTAATAAGAGAGGATATACAAATATACACATACCATGCATTTAAACACCAATATGTGTTAATGATTGGTCAGACTGATCTGAAGTAAAAATAAACACAGTTGAATGAGAATACAGCCAGTTTGATAGAAAAGAATAGAAAACCAAGAATCCAAAAAGTTGATTTAGTACTAAAACTCTAAACATTGAATACTGGGTGATTTGAGAGCCATCAACACTGGGGCATTTGAATTTGTTACTTGTACATTTTCTACACATATGATTAAAGTCAGTTTAAGAAAGCCACTAAGTTTTGATCAAATAATTTTAAATGAAAATACTGATTATGAATGCCTTTTTTTCAATCCCTATCAGGTCCCTTCCAGTTTGCTACGTTGGTTCACATCATTGCTTCTTAGGAGACTGCTTATTTTGGCCTGTTTTCCATTCATTCACTAAAGATATATTTATTAAAAGTTTCCTTCTTGAGATATTTTACTGGATCTATATATATACAGAATGTACATTTCACTCGGGAGGAGACATTCAATAATAAGTAAAAAAAAATTAATAGGTAAGGAAGGATACATGTTCCCTGGTGGTTCAGACAGCAAAAAATCTGCCTGCAATGCAGGTGACCCGGGTTCAATCCCTGGGTCAGGAAGATCTCCTGGAGAAGGAAATGGCAACCCAGTCTAGTATCCTTGCCTGGAGAATTCTATGGACACAGGAGCCTGGTGGGCTACGGCCCACGGGGTCGCGAAGGGTTGGACACGACTAAGCAACTAACACATAAGGAAGTATGCAAATAGATAACAAGGTAATTTTACATAGTGATAAGTGCTATAAAAATTGAATCAGTTTTCTTCTAGAAATCGTAGAATGTTAGTTTTTACATTTAAATCTTCGATCCATTTTGAGCTAATTTTAGTATATGATGTGAGGTATTTATGGATCAAAGTTCATTTTTATATATGGACCTGTTGAGAGGTTACAAAAGCCCCACTATAATAGCATCAGTGGGAAGTTTGGACTTCCAACCCCACCCCAGAGTAAGAAAGCATTCCTCTCTCTCTCCACTGGGTGGGGGTGGAGCGGATTGTCTAAAGAGACCTAGTGAATACTCAGGATTTTTATCACAACCCAGCCGTGAAGTTATCCCCACTGTGGTGTAAAGAGAGGCCACATGGGAATTCGTAGCAAGGCATTCCAGACCCTCTATCCCAAAGAGACATCAATGGAGGCTTAATGGAGAGGCAGAACTTCCACCCTACCCCATAGACATGAGGAGTCCTCACCTTGAGGTATGTCAATAGGAACCTGGAATTCTACCACCACCTGAGAATAATTAAGGAGATTCCCCCTACCCTTTGCTTCTTAAAGAAGTGTACAACAAAACTACCTAAGATAGAGCCTTAAGTGAGATCCAGAGTCTCATAATATTCAAAAAGGCCTGGTTTCATTCCAAAGTCACTAATTATCCTAAGAACTAATAAGACTCTAACTGAATGAAAAAAGAAAATACATGCCAATCCCAAAAAGTCAGAGAGGTTAGAATTAACAAATACTTTAAAGCAGTCATGGGAAAAAAATACTTCAATGAGCAATTATGAATATTATCAACAAGTAAAAAGTACTCTCAGTTTAGATACAGAATATATAGAAGAACCAAATCAAAATGTTAAAACTGAATAATACAATGATCAAAAAACTCAATGGGTGAGTTTAGTAGCAGAATAGAATGACAGATAAAAAAATCAGTGAACTTGAAGATAAAACAACAAATAATCCAATCTGAACAATAGAGAGAAAATAAACAGACCTTCAGGGCTTTTGGGGACTATGACAAAATATCTAACACTTGTGTCACCAAAGTCACAGAAAGAGAAAAGGAAAAGAGCAGAACTGAAAAAATACTTGAATAAGTAATGGCTGAAACATTCCAAATTTGGAAAAAGTCATTAACCTACAGATTTAAGAAGTTAAGAAAATTCTAACCAGTACAAACTCAAATTAATCATATCAAGACACATCAAAATCAAAATCTGAAAAGCTAAAGACACCGAAAAAGATTTGGAAGCAGTAAGAAAGAAATGAAACTTTGCCTATAAGGAAAAAGAAATTTGAATGATGGCAGATTTTTCAACATAAATATCAGAGGCCAGAAGGAAGTGGCATAGCATTTTTCAGTAATGAAATATAATACTGTTATACCAGAATCCTATATCCAGCAAAACTATAACTTGAGAATAAAGAGGAAATCAAACCATTCTCAAATTAAGGAAAATTAATAGAATTTGTTGGCATCAGGTCTACTATAATAGAATGATTAAAGAAATTCTCTAAACAGAAAGGAAAGTATTAAAGAATAAACCTTGGAACATCAAAAAAGAAAAAGAAAATGCAGAATAATAGTAAACAAATACATGGGTAAATACAATAGGCTTTTCTCATTTTTTGACTTATTTATATCTGCTCTCTGAAGCAAAACTATAATACTAATGCAGTTTCAAATATATGTAGAGGAATTATTTAATACAATTATAAAGGATAGACTAAAATTACATAAAAGGAGGTAAGATTCTATACTCAACTCAAACTATTTCAAGGATCACACCAATTGTTCAGTCGCTAAGTCATGTGCAACTGTTTGCAACCTCATGGACTGCAGCATGCCACGATTCCCTGTCCTCCGCTATCTCCTGGAATTTGCTCAAACTCATGTCCATTCAGTCAGTGATGCCATCCAGCTATCTTGTGCTCTGTCGCCCTCTTCTCCTCCTGTTCGCAGTCTTTCCCAGCTGTCAGGGTCTTTTCCAATGAGTCAGCTTTTCCCATCAGGTGGCCAAAGTATTGGAGCATCAGCTTCCGCATTAGTCCTTCCAATAGTCAGGACTGATTTCCTTTAGGATGGACTGGTTTGATTTCCTTGCTCTCCAAGGGACTCTCCAGCACCACAGTTCAAAAGCATCAGTTCTTCGTGCTTAGCCTTCTTTATGGTCCAAATTTCACATCCATAAATGACTACTGGAAAAACCATAGCTCTGACTACCCAGACCTTTGCTGGCAAAGTGATGTCTCTGTTTTTTAATATGCTGTCTAGGTTTGTCATAGCTTTTCTTCCAAGGAACAAACATCTTTTAATTTCATGGTGGCAGTCACCATGTACACTGATTCTGGAGTCCAAGAAAATAAAACCCATCACTGTTTTCACTTTTTCCCCACCTATCTGCCGTGAAGAGATGGAACCAAGTGCTGTGATCTTGCCTGTGATAAATTATGTGTATATGATACCTAGAGCATTCATTAAAGTTATACAAAGAGATACTCAAAAATACAACAGGCAAATAAAGACAAACTCTAAAACCTGCTCCAAGTAACCCTTAAGAAACAAAGAAAAAGAAACAAACAAAAGGAGAAAAAATAAACAAAAAAAAATGGCAAGCTTACTGTCTAAGATATCAATAATTACAATAAATGAAAATGATCTAAACACAAAAACTAAATGACAGAATTAACAGAGTATATTTTCAAACATGAACAAGCTACATACTGTATACAAAGAACTCAACATAAATATAAATATATATGAAGGCAAATGTAAAAAAAAAAGACATGCAAAACTTAAAGCAGGATTTCCTGTATTAGTATCATATCAGTTAGACTTTGGGCTTCCCAGGTGGTGTTTATGGTAAAGAACCTGCTTGCTAATGCAGGAGACATAAGAGACATGGGTTCAATCCCTTCCTGGGTAAGGAAGATCCCCTGGAGAAGAGAATGGCAACCCATTCCAACATTCTTGCCTGGAGAACTCCATGGACAGAAGAGCCTCATCAGCTACAGTCCATGGGGTCACAAAGAGTCAGACATGACTGAGTGGCTTCCATCACCCAACAAAAAAAGAATATACATTATTTTCAAATCATCATAGAACAAATGCCAAGATAGGGCATATCTTGGCAATAAATTAACCTTTAACAAATTTACATGAACTGAAATCATACACTGTTGACCAAAACAGAATCAAATTATAAATTAATAAAAATGGAAAGAGAAAATTTCCAAACATTTGAAACATAAGTAAAACAATTCAAAATAATCCATGGGCCAATGAGGAAGCCTCAAGGGATATCAAAAATACACTGAAGAGAATGAAAATTAAAATATATCAAAATTCATAGATCATAAAACTAGTGTTGACATTGAAATCTATGGTATTAAATTCGTAGATTAAAAAGGAGATAAAGTCTTAAATCAATAGTCTAACCTTTTACCTCAAGAACCTAGAAAAACAAAAACAAAATAAACCTAGAGAAAGCAGAAGGAGGGGAACAATAGAGATAACAGTAGAAATTGAGGGCAATAAAAACAGGAAAAATAGATAAAAAGAAGGTGACAGTAATTATTAGAAATGCAACAAAACTATAATGAGGTATCACCTTGCACTAGTCAGAATGGTCAGAACCATCATCAAAAGATCTACAAACAATAATTGCCTTAGAGGGTGTGGAGAAAAGGGAACTGTCCTACACTGTAGGTAGGATTGTAAACTGGTAAAGCCACTATGAAGAACAGTATGGAGGTTCCTTAAAAAACTAAAAACAGAGCTACCATATGATTCAGCAATCCCACTCCAGGTCTTATACCTGAGGAAAACTGTAATTCAAAAAGGTACATGCATTTCAATGTTCACTGTAGCATTATTCAAAATGCCAGGAAAAGGAAGCAATCTAAATGTTCATTGATAGGTAAATGGATAAAGAAAATGTGGTACACATACACAGTGGAATATTACTCAGCCATTAAACAGAAAAAGGCTATTTTCAGCAGCATGTATGGACCTAGAGATTGTTATAATTAATGAAGCAAGTCAGATAGAGAAAAACAAATACCATATGATATCACTGATATGTGTACAAATAAACTTACTTAGAAATAGAGTTACATATGTAGAAAATAAACGTATGGTAATGAGACTATAAGAGGTACGGAGGGACATATTGGAAGATTGGGATTGATACATACACAGTGTAATATGTAAACTAGATAACTAATAAGGACCTACTGTATACCACAGGGAATTCTACTCAGTACTTTGCAATGGCCCATATGGGAAAAGAATCTATAAAAGACTGGATTATATATGTGTATGTGCATGTATATATAGGCTTCCCTCATGGCTCAGACAGTAAAGAATCTGCCTGCAATGTGGGAGACCTGGGTTCTGTCCAGTGATCAGGAAGATTGCCTAGAGAAGTGAATGGCTACCTACTCCAGTATTCTTTCCTGAAGCATTCCATGGATAAGGAAGACTGGCGGGCTACAGTCCGTGAGGTCACAAAGAGTTGGACACCATTGAGCAACTAACACTTTCACTTCAGAGGTATATGTACAACTGATTGACTTTGCTGTACATCTGAAACTAACAATATTGTAAATCAACTATACTCCAACAAAAATCTTTTTAAAAGAATATAGATGCAAAAATTATCAAAATATTAGCAAATACTATCTAGCAATGAATAAAAATAATTATAAACTATGATAATCTGGTATTTATTCAAGGAGTGCAAGTCTGATTTAATATTGCAAAATCCATCAATTTAATATACCATTATGCTTAGTCACTCAGTCTTTGTGACCCCATGGACTGTAGCCCACCAGGCTCCTCTGTCCATGGGGATTCTACAAGCAAGAATACTGGGATGGGTTGCCATGCCCTCTTTCAAGGGCTCTTCCCAACCCAGGGACTGTATCCAGGTCTCCCACATTGCAGGCCATTTCTTTACCAGCTGAGTTACCAGGGAAGCCCAATATATCATATAAAAGGTTGAAGAAACAGTCATGATCACACCAATTAATGCAGAAGAAGCATTTGACAAAATACAATATTCATTTATTTCAAAAAACTCTCAGAGAAATAAATATAGAAGGGAACTTCTCCAAGTTGATAAAGAACATCTAAAGAAAAACTCACAGTTAACATTATGTGTGTGTCTGTATGTGTGTGTTAGTTGCTCAATCACATTAAACTCTTTGAGACCCCATGGATTGTAGCCTGCCAGAATCCTCTGTCCATGGAATTCTCCAGGCAATAATACTGGAATGGGCTGTCATGCCCTTCTCCAGGGGATCTTCCTGATTCAGGGACTGAACCCAGGTCTCCTGCATTGCAGGAAGATTCTTTACTGTCTGAGCCACCAGTGAAGCCTCTATAGCTAACATAGTTAATGGTAAATGACTGAATGATTTTCCACCAAGGCAAGGAAGTCTGCTCTCACTACCCTTATTAAACACAGTGGCAGGAAGTTCGAGTCAATGCATTAAAGCAAGAAAAATAAAATTTATGCCTATCAGAAAGGAAGAATAAAACAGTCCCTATTTGCAAATGACTTGACTGTCTGTGTAGAAAATCCAAAGAATCTACATAAATACTCCTAGAACTAAAAAAGGAATTCATCAAGGTTGACCTGATAAAAGAAACCCACAAAATTGTATTCAATTGTATTTCTATGTACTAGCAATGAACATATGGAAACCAAAATTTAAAATACAACATAATTTACAATCACTCAAAAAAAAAAAAAAAAAAACACTTAGATGAAAATCTAACCCAAAAAATGTATTGTATTTGTTTGCTGAAAATTACAAAATGCTGATGAAAGAAATCAAAGAAGATCTAAATAAATGGAGATATATATTGTGTTCACAGATTGGAAGACTCAAAGAACAAAAATATCAATCCTGCTTCAAACTGACATGCAAATTTAACATGAAAGTGAAAGTCGCTCAGTCATGTCTGACTCTGCTACCCCATGGACTATACAGTCCATGGAATTCTCTAGGCCAGAACTGGAGTGGTAGCCTATCCCTTCTCCAGGGGATCTTCCTGACCCAGGGATGGAACCCAGGCCTCCCGCATTGCAGGCAGACATTTAACTGTTGAGCCACCAGGATGTCCACAAAGAAAGTAGAATAGCTAAAATAATTTTGAAAAAGAACAAAATGAAAGGAATCAGTCTACCCAATATCAAAGCTTATTATGTTGCTACAGTCATCAAGACTGTTGAATTGGTAGGGACATTTCTCAGGGGCTTTAGTTGTGTCCGACTCTGGGGGACCCTACGGACTGTAACCTGTGAACTCCTCTGTCCATGGGATTCTCCAGGCAAGAATGCTGGAGCGGGTTGCCATGCCCACCTCCGGGGGAACTTCCTGACCCAGGGATCAAACCTACAGCATCGCTTGCATTTTCTGCATCGCAGGCAATTTCTTTACCACTGAGCCACTTGGGAACATATACACATAGATCAGTTCAACAAAACACCCAGAAATCAGTCCAATTGACTTGGGGCAAAAGAAATTCAATGGAGAAAAGATAATCTTTTAAGCAAATGGTATTGGCGTAATTGGTTATCTATAGGAAAAAAAAAAAAAATGGATATCAACATAAGTCGCATACCTCATACAAAATTTAAATCCAAATGTATTACAAATTAAAATGTTAAACATACTTGGAACTTCGGACATCCCTACAATACTCTGCTACATGACCTTTCACTGCTGATAATTGCTCATCTTTAAATACTAGCTTAAATATCATTGCCCAGAGGGACTTTAGCCAATTCTTTTTTTTTTTTTTTTAGCCAATTCTTTTAAGTGAAACTTTCTCCCATCCTTGTTGATTTCTGTCATAACACTCTGTTCATCTTATTTAAGTCCTTACCGCTTGATTGTTACATAGTTTTGTTAAATTATTTACTTGTTTACTGTTTAACTCTATCACAAGGCTGTAAGCTTGACACTGTGGGAACCATGTCTATTTTATTCAGGAATGTGCCCTAATTATCTAGTATACTATCAGAAACACGGTAGCTGTCCCAAGAACTAGCTGTAGATAATAAATAAATCTTGGTCTTAGAAGGCCAAAGCAACCTTGTGAAACAGAGTGATGTCTTCTGTAACATCCACAAATCTCCTTGTGGGGAAAGAACTCTAAGGTTCTCAAATGGGCTTGATGCCTAGCTCTTCCACTAAACACTTCAGCTAGCTAGTCTAAATGAGTGAGCAATTTAAACTCTTTGAGCCTCCAAGGGTTGTTACAGGTGGTGAATTAAATCACAAAAAAAAGTTTACATAGTAGACACTGGATAAAATATTGCCCCCCTTTTTTCTATGGGTAGACCTCTTTTTTATCTCTAAATTAACATCTAAGCAAAACTCTTGAATTCCCTGCATTCATTTGAACTTTATACAGCAGTTTCATAAGAGAACATCTGTGGTTATTTGCAAAGAAGAATTATTAGCCTCAAATCAGAACTAAAAAGGAATGATTTTCCTTAAATTACATGACACTTTACAGGCACAAGGAAGAGGAGAATTTTAAATGACCCACTTCTCTTTAAATTACACACATTTTTGTCTTCATCAGAGCAGTTCTTAGCTTCTTATATCTGTCCTGGAAAGAATGATGACCTAGGTTAGGCAAAGGAAGATGCTGTCCAACAAAACCAGATTCCTCCTGCCTCCACTCAAAGAATTTTAGTAGGAGTAAAGTATATGCTTGAAGTCTCTTCGTGGCGTTTATAGTGATTAACTCTTAGGATTTTATTCCATTTAGATGCTTCTGTTCTAAAGAGAATAATAATGGTCTTTGAAACTGACAAAGGGCTCTCAGGAACCATCCTTGATCATTTCAACAGAAAAAAACTCCGCTGTTATAGACTACAGAAGGACATAATTCTGCTTCTTCAATGCCATATACCTAGGGCTTGGAGAAGTATCAGCCATTTGGTAGGTGACTCACAAATATTTCTTGGAAGAATAAATTAATAAAAAGTGAGCTTGGGTTGCAGAAGTAGATTGTTAATTCAGTAGAAACCCATAATACCATAGCAAAAAAGACTTCCAACTTTCTTATTCAATATTTTATCTACTCCTGCATGTATAACAGATCTCTGTTCTGAGATCTCTGTTTAAAAATTTTCCAGATGTGATAAGCCAAGCTGTGACAGGCCATTTCTTCTGCATCCCATTCTAATCACTAGTATGTATTTTCTTTCAAAAAACTAAAGTCTACCTTTATTTCCATCCATAGGCCCCAGTTTTATTTTTCTCCCCAAAATAGTTTATATACCAAAACCTTTAAGGGAGTCATGCTCCTGATATTCTGAAATAAATATAAACTCCTAACAGTCAATAGAAAAAGGAAAAGACTGAATAAAGATATCAGGATTTACACTCAATGAACAAAAACTGGCAAGTAAAAGGTCTCAGGAAAGTGGTGAGAAAACCACCCAGCTTATACGTTAATAAATGTTTTATTTTAGAATAGTTTTAGATTGTCAAGAAAATTGTGAAAATAGTACTGAGAGCCCCCAAACCAGTTTCTCTTTAGTATTTTACATTACTATGGTATTTCTATTACAATTATTAAACCAATATTTATCTATTATCACTAAATAAAGTTTATACCTTTTCCCAGCCTCCCTTAGTTTTTTGTTTTGGTTTTTCTACTTAATGTTAGTTTTCTGTTTCAGAATTCCATCCAGGATACCACATTAAATTTTCATGTCTCCATAAGACATTTTTGACTGTGACAGTTTCTTAGCCTTTCCTTGTTCCTGCTAACTATGAAGTTATGAGAAGTATTGATCAGCCTCTTTGTAGAATATTCTTCAAATAGAATTTGTATGATGCTTTTCTCATTATTAGAATGAGGTTATGTGTTCGGGGGATTAAGACCACAGAAGTAAAGTAACATTTTCATCAAATCGAGTACACCCTATCAGCATGGCCTAGTACTTCATCACCCAGCTGATGTTAAATTTCATCAACTGCCTGAGTCAATATTTGTTAGGATTCTTCATTCAAAATTACTCTTTTCTCCCTTTCCATCATACTAGTTGGAAGAATGTCATAAGCATTGCCCACACCTAAGTGGATAGTTATGCCCCACCTCAGTGAAGGAAGTATCTGCATGAATTATCTGGAACTCCTCTGCATGTGGAATGTGTCTCTTCTCCATCAGGTATTTATATTGGTATGGACTCATATCAATTTATTTTATACTTTATTGTAATTCAATTATGTTTATTCCTCGCTGCTCAATTGTTTTCAGGTTTGGGCACTGGGAACTCTTTTGGTTGCCTCTTGATCCCTTTGACATACTCCAAAGATTAGACTTTTGTAGGGTCTTTGAGTATTTCTTAACTTTCTGGCACAATGAGATGCCCCCAGTTTCATTTTCTGCATATCCTGTCTCAGTACTAGAATTAGTCAGTTCTCCAATGTGTCATTTTTTTAAAGAATGGTACTAAAAACAAAAATCTGGGTCTAGGGGTGCTCATTGTTCCTGGGGTATTGTTGCCTCTAGACTTTCTCAGTGCACAAAGAAAAATGTGTGTATGTGTATAGTAACTAGCACATAATCTACAAGTATTTATATTTGTAGCCATCTGTATAATACTGAGCTAAACATAAGTTTACACTAAAGTTCCAAGTCTAATCCATTATCATATATATCATTCCACTAGCCTCCTGCTAGTGCTTATATTTGAACTCCCTTTCCAACAGTGAAAAGCCTGGCCACCACCATTCACCATTTACTTAATTGTCTTACTCCAAATATAAATGTATAGCTGCCCCAGAATTGCTAACCTGTACTCTTGTCATAAGCTACCTTATCAACTGGAATATAGTATATACACACTTCTCATTTTTCCTTCCATCTTATAGACTGGACTCAATCTGAAGTTACTTAGGTCAATTCCTTTCCTCCTCTTCAGCAGATTGTTTTATAATTTGAAATATAGTTAGACTATTTTCTATTTTGCCACACTCTGCATTCTATCATGGGATCTCCCAACCTCTAAAATGAGTTTTAAATGTATATACATTAAGATTCACTAATGTGCAGTATAGTTCTGTGGGTTTTGACAAATGCATAGTATCATGTATCCAGTATAGTAACATACATAATAGTTTTACACCTTAAAAAATACCCTGTGTTTCACTCATTCAACCCTCCATCCTCCCAGCAAACTCGTAGTAGCCATTGATCTTTTGCACTGTCTTTATAGTTTGTTCTTTCCAGATTATCATATAACTGAAATCACACAACATGTATTTCAGTTGGTAATATGTGCTTAAGATTCATTTGTATCTTATGGTTGCTTGTGCGCTGATTTCTTATCAGGGAATACTTTTCTTTTGTATGAATTACCACAATCTTTTTATCTGTTTATCTATGAAGGACAGTTTAGTTGTCTCATGATTCTGATGATTATGGATAAAGCATCTGTAAACATTCAGATGCAGATTTCTGTGTGGACATAAGTTTTCAAGTCACTTAGGCAAATGTCTATGGCATACAGTTGCTTAACCTCCATCACATCATAGGGCTATGGATTACTATGTAGGAAACTGCTGCATTGTCTTTTAAAGTGACTGTACCATTTTGCATTCCCAGTAGCAATGAATAAACTTCTTGTAACTCTGTATCCTTATTAGCAGTTGGTATTGCCAGTTTTATGGATTTTCTCCAATTCAATATGTGTGTCCTCTATCTAACTTTTAACTCAATAATTTTGCTGCTGTTACAGTAACAGACTGCTTAGGTAACTGGCATAAATTGGAAAGCCAGAAATCAGTTACTTTTAATACCACTTTGAACATGAGAAGAAAACTGTCCACATGAGGAGGGCTAGTATACCTAGAGAGTTGAGTACATGAAGCAATAACAAATCCTCAGCATCTCATTCAGAAAAAAAAAAAATTCTTTTTTAATTGGTAGAGGACAGGAAATCAACTTAATTATTTTCCAATAACAGTCAATTACTTCATAAATTCTCTGCAAATTTGTATTTACATTTCTATTAGTTACCAATTTGTTTCAATGTAGTTACCCCTGGTCTATTTCATCTTTATTTTTGAAAATAATCTTACACATTTGAGGAATTTATGCTTCTCAATTAAAAAAATTACAAATAATTTTCCAAGTTATCCCTCTCCAAAAACTATGCTAGAATTTTTATTAGGATTGCTTTGAATTTACTGATTAATTTGAAAGAAATGTATATGTTTACAATGAAAAATCACCCTCTTCATGAACACAGCATGTTTCACCATTTAATTCTTATTTTAAGTACTTTAAAGTAACTAACAGTTTCTCCAAAAATCTTTTATGTATTTATTTTTTACATTAGGCCCTTGTTGGTTATCTATTTTAAATAAAGCAGTGTTTACACACTCCGTAAGACATTCCCTGGATAGTTCATCATTTTTGTCGCTTTTGTAAATGGTATAGTCTCCTTATGTGTGCGCAGTCATTCAGTTGTGTCTGATTCTCTGTGATCCCATGGACGGTAGTCTCCAGTTTCCTCGTACATGGGATTTCCTAAGCAAGAATAATGGAGTGGGTTGCTATTTCCTTCTCCAGGGGATCTTCCCAACCTAGGGATTGAAACTGCATCTAGCATTTGCAGGCAGATTCTTTACCACTTGAGTCACTTGGGAAGCTAGATTAGTCTTCACTTCTTTTACTGATGAACCCCATTGGTTTTTATTGTTGATTTTAGATCTAGCCTTTTTTGCATTATTTTCTTGGTTTTCACACTTTGATAATTTTTTGTTTTCTATACAAATAATATCTTTTTAAATAAAAAAAAAATTCTATCTCTTTCTTTCCAATCTTTATATTTCATAGGTCTCTTTCTTACGTCACTACTTTGGTGAAGACCAGTAGTAGGTTTACCAACTGTCCAAGTTGCTTGTGCCTGAGAAGGTTACTAGAACACAGCTACTTTACTTTTAATACTACAACTGTCCAGTCAAACAACTGAGGTTTCCTGAGATCGAGTTTTCCAGGATGTACTGGTAAATCTGCTAAAGCTCTGGGGAAAGCAGGATGACTTGATGATCTTGCCTATAGAAACTGGTTTAGTGGTGGCATAAAAAATGAGAATCACAGTCTCGTTTCCTGTATTAAATGCAATGTGGCTGATTTCCATTAAATAGGAAATCCTACTCCTATAGGGTTCTTTTTTTAATAGTCTTTTTAAGTTAAGGAAATTAATTTCTAGTGTTTGCTTTCTAACTATTTTAAGCATGAATTAATTATTGACATTTATCCAGTTCTCTGTATATACCTGTCAAGATGATGGATTTTGTTCTGGACTGAGTCATCCTGGCATTTTGGGGACAGATGCTATTATATTTATAATACAATTGTTATGCCCTGTTATATTTGCTTAGCTAATATTTTCTTTTGGAAGGTCACATCTATGTTCATTAGTGGAACTGGCCAATAAACTTCAGAGTTCATTAACTTGATATTTAAAGTTGTTCAAACTTCCATTTTAACATTTTTTGAAATAATGTATATAAGAAATAAATTATCTCATCCCTGACAGCTTGTTTGAATTCATGTGTAAATTTACCTTGGATTGGAGGATAAGGGAAATTTTGAAAATTCATGTCAGTTACTTTAGTGGTTATTAGTCTATTCCAGTTTTCCCTACTTTTGTCTTTTTTGCCACTTGAGGGGAAACTTATCTCTATTGTTACTGATTTTTAAATTTATTCAAGCATTATTTGTAATATATTCTTTTACTGTCAGCTCCATCGAGATATAACTGACATAAAACATTGTGTGTAAGTTTAAGGTATACAATGTGTTGATTTGATACACTTTCACATTGCTATATAGTCAGCACTGCAGTGTTAGCTAATACATCTATCACATCACAAAACTACCATTGTTTTCTGCAGTGAGAATATTTAAGATCTACTCACTTAGAAACTTTTAAGTGTATAATACAGTATTGGCAACTATAATCACATTGTTGTGCATTTAATCCTCAGAATTTGTTCGTTTTCTAACCAGGAATTTGTACCCTTTGAACATTCCCAGTTCTCCCACCTCTCAGCCCCTAGTAATCACCATTCTACTCTGAT
This sequence comes from Muntiacus reevesi, assembly GCF_963930625.1. NCBI lineage: Eukaryota > Metazoa > Chordata > Mammalia > Artiodactyla > Cervidae > Muntiacus > Muntiacus reevesi. Next base: position 36,224,541 of record NC_089264.1, on the reverse strand, counting down.
TCTACAATTGTGGTGTTTTAGATTCCACATATAAGTGATATCATAAAGTATCTGTCTTAAATATGTACCATAAGTATAATTATCTTCAATTTCTCACTCTACATTTTATTTAAATAGTCTATCATTTTTTCTTATATGTCCTGCCATTGTTTTACCTATCCATCCTTTGAAAGAACAAGTTTCAGGAGTTGTGAATCATGTCTAAATTCTTTTGATCATATTTTATTCAATTCTACTTTTAATTAATTAATTCTACTTTTAATTAATTAATTCAATTTTACTTTTACTTTTTATTTCTTTTTTTATTGATTCTTAGGACTTATTCATCTGCTCTTTACGTCACTTCTTAATTTGAATGCTGAGCTAATTTATTCCAATAGCTCTTTTTCTCTGATTAATGTTTCAAATTCATTAACTTCCTTCTAATCTGCATCTCACAGGTGTTAACATGAAGGGCTTTCATTACCATTTAGCCTAAATATTTTGTAATTTTCCTTATTGTTTTCTCTTTTTATTTAATATTATGAATGGTATGTTTAGTACGCTGTCTAAACTTCAGGCTTTATTGTTCATTCCCAGTTTTCTTAAATTAAGAATATATTTCATGTTCTGAATGATACTGAGATTTGAAATTTATTAAGGCCCTCTTGTTTAGTGAATTTTGTGAGACCTTATACTTGATAACAGTTAATTTTTAGGTTATACTTGAGTAAGTTATAGGTTCAAAATTATTTTCCATCAATGGTTTAAAGATATTTCACCACTGTCTTGCATCCAGTGTTACCATTGAAAAGACTGATATCATCACTTATTTTGTAGGTATTTGGGTTTTCCTGCCTGAAGCATTTGGAAGCTATTGTCTTTTATGCCCTCAAAAATCATTACAATGGGTCTAAGTGTAGCTTTTTCTTATCAATTCTATCAGCACCTAAGGATTTATATCTTTGTCCAATTCTAGGAATTTCTTATTATTGTTTCTTAATATGTATACTTAATATTGTGAGACTGCCAGGGCTAACACCATGACAGGCGGCCCAGACCTAAGTTTAGATTTCCCCCGAAATGGTAAGATTCCCTACCCCCATCAGGCCACCTGGAGCCAGCCAATCAATATGCGCCCAGTAAGAAAAAGGGAACCTATCAGGGGAAAGCTGAAAAGCCCGCGAACGCCCAAGTTTGAAAAAAGCCCTGGAAGGTTTGAGTCAATAAGATTACTTTGCAAACATGTAACCAATCCGCTTAAGCCAGCTACCAACTGCTTATGCTCACCCTATAAATTTGTGTAACAGCTCGGGCTCAGTGCTTTCTGACCCTGCACCACTGCGTTGGTTGCGGCAGTAAGCCCTGACTCGAGTCAGCAGTAAACTTCCCTTTTTTGCGAGTTGCATTGTCTTGGAAGCCTTCGCTCTTCCCACTCGGGGATTCGGACATCAGGCATAACAAATATATATACTTAATACAACATTATTTCTTAATATATATAGGATATAGTATAATATTACTTTTTCTCCTCCATTTATTCTTTGCTCACCTTCTGAAAAGTCCTTTTAGTTAGCCATTGATACATCTACTTCTATCCTCAATCTTAATCTTTCTTTCACTTTTTCCATTATTATTTCCTGACATCTCCCAGGAAAGTTCTTCACCTTTATCATGTAGTTCACTTATTTGTTTTTCAGCTATATGAAGTTTATTATTCAAGATATCAATGCAGCAATTTAGTTTAACAGTATTATTTTCAAGTCTAACTCCTCCAGCTGTTTCTTCATAACTATATGCTCTACTTCATGTTTCCCATATTCTCTGTTATATCTCTGATAGCATATACTATGTTTACTTTAAATCTTTGCTGTATATGTTCCATTAATTCTACTTCCTCTTTTATGCATATTCTAATTGTGCCTTTGCTTCCAAGGACTTGTTTTTCTTACACATCTCATGATTTCTCCATGATACATTTTTAGTTCTTATTCTCCTAGACTGAGGTATGAAAGGGCCTGTAGTACCTCCCTGGGAGTGACAGTGAGATTCCAGGTGCCAGGCTTTAAAATCCAAAGTGGGGACCCTCTAGCACATTAATTATGTAGTAGTTTCCCAACTATTCTCCTTTCACATGCATGATAAATCCTTGGAATCTATTCCAGGAGCTACGAATTGTTTAAAAGGGTCATAGGATATTACTATAAGCTTATTTTGGCTAAAAAGACCTACAAATATATGGAGACTAGAAGAGTCTACTTAAAGAAGCTTAGGAAATCAGCTATGGTCACCAAATCTATGACAAAGGAGGTAAGAATATACAATGGAGAAAAGACAACCTCGTCAATAAGTGATTCTGGGAAAACTGGACAGCTACAGGTAAAAAAATAAAAATTAGAATACACCCTAACACTATACACAAAAATAAACTGAAAATGGATTAAAGACCTAAATGTAAGTTTGGACACTATAAAACTCTTAGAGGAAAACATAGACAGGAAAACACTGACATAAATTGCAGCAAGAAACTTTTTGACCTAACTCTTAGAGTAATGAAAATAAAAACAGAAATAAATGGGATCTAATTAAACCTAAAATCTTTTGAAGAAGCAAAGGAAACCATAAACAAAACAAAAAGACAACCCTCAGAATGGGAGAAAATATTTGAAGTGAAGCAATTGACAAGGGATTAATCTCCAAAATACACAAAGAGCTCATGCAGTTTGGTATCCAAAAAACAAAAACCCAATCAAAAAATGGGTAGAAGATCTAAATAGACAGTTCTCCAAAGAAGACAGACAGATGGCCAAAAAGCACATGAAAAGATGCTTAATTAGAGAAATACAAATCAAAACTACAATGAGATATCACCTCATACTGGTCAAAATAGTCATCAAAAAATCTACAAACAAAAAATGCTAGAGAAAGTGTGGAGAAAAGGAAATTCTCCTACATTGTTGATGGGAATGTAAACTGGTACAGTCACTGTGGAGAACAGCATGGAGATTCCTTAAAAAACTAAAAATAGAGCTACCTTATGACTCAGCAATCCTGCTCCTGGGCACATATCCAAAGAAAAACATCATGGTTCAAAAGGATACACATGTCCCAGTGTTCATTGCACCACTATTTATTAATATACTAGCCAGAACACGGAAGCAGTTTAATATCCATCAACAGAGGAATGGATGAAGAAGATTTAGTATATATATAAAATGGAATATTATTTAGCCTTAAAAGAACAAAATAATGCTATTTTCAGCAACATGGATGAACCTAGAGATCATCATTCTGAGTGAAGTGGGTCAGACAGAGAAAGACAGTATCATATGATATTGTTTATATGTGGAATCTTCCCCCCCAAAATGTACAAACTAACTTATTTATGAGACAGAAGTAGAGACACAGGATTAGGAGAAAAAAAATATCGTGAGCAGAGGATAGGGTGGTAGGGACAAATCAGGAGATTGGGATTGACACATACAGACCACTATATATAAAACGGATAACTCATAAGAACCTACAGTGTAGCACAGAGAACTCTACTCCATGCACTGTAACAGCTTGCATGGGAAAAGAATCTTCAAAGAAAAAGAGTAGATATATGTAAATGCATAACCGACTCACTTTGCTATACACCTGAAACTACTACACTACTGTATTAATAAATCAACTGTATCCAAAAAAATTTTATTTAAAATATCAGTTCCACATAAATGTATTCTAAGTTGCTAACACTAGAATGTGGCACTGATGATTCCTCTGAGTATAAAAAAGACCTGTCTTACATATTAAATTTATATATCTTCCTAAATATTCCCCAGAGCCATCCCTAATTTTGAGGAGGAAATAGAGAAACATTTTCCCTAATCAACCATAGTAGACACTCTAAAATGTGTCTAGCAGGTGAAAACAATAAATCCTATTAGCTGAAACAAAAGGTATTGGCTATGATGATCTATAAATATTGGTTACCTGCCATGATACAGCTTTTATAGAAGGAGGAAATGGAAGGATAGTTATGCAATTATGACTATTAGACATCTGACTAGGGCAACTACAGTACTCAATTTCCTGTCAGTAAAGCAATAGTAATATTTGATCCACATATGCCCTCATACTAGTAGTAAAATAGCAGCTTTAAAAGGGAGTAAATTTCATGGGGCATTTATAGCTTAATAGTTAAAGGCCAAGGCATTCTTGTCAGTGGGCTAAGGTTTCAGGGCTGACACTTCACAATTGTATGATCTTGGACAAGTGACTTCACCCCCTGGTATTTATTTCCTTGTCAGTAAAAGAGAATTGACAACAGCCCATACCTCTATAGGGATGTTATGGGAATTTAACAAAGTGCCTACAAAACACATGGCACATGGTGAAAAGTAAGAATGTAGAAGTGTTAGTTGTTCGGTTGTGCCTGACTTTTTGTGTCCCCATGGATTGTAACCCACCAGGCTCCTCTGTCCATGGAATTCTCTAGGCCAGAATACTGGAGTGGGTAGCCATACCCTTCTCCAGGGGATCTCCTGCACCCTGGGATCAAACCCGTGTCTCCTGCACTGAAGGTAGATTCTTCACCATATGAGCCACCTTTATTTTTTTTTTTCTTGCGTGAACATGAATATCAAGCATAACATATAGACTTTTAAAATATGGTGGGTATTGGCCAAAAGTTATTAGAGTCTGAGCACTTCAAAGAAACATTTCTTTCCTCTAAGCAACTGAGTAAACATTTAACTCTGTCAGTAGACACAATGCAATTTGCAATTCAACATCAATTAAGAACTCTGAACAGGGAAGAGATGTGATCAAAGTGAACATGAAAATAGGTATGCAATAGTTTGAAAAGCAAAATCTCAATCCACCATAAACTTGGAAGAACAGTTGCCAGCAGGAGCCAGGAAGCAACTTTACAATGTTTATGTTTTTAATATGATTTGAGATACCACTTAACCTAAAATTTATTTTATATCCTCAGAACTATAACACTACAGAGAGAAGACAGTTCAGATTTTTTACAATAGATGCAATTCTGATATAATTAGTGGCCAGTTCAAGAAAAGCTTAAGTAAATTATAATGATATCAATCCAGAAAAATAATCAAGGGAAATCAAGAATGGACCAAAGCAGGAATTCACCTTAACAACTCCTGGTTAAGAGTTTCATCCATATTTGATATTAAAGTTTGGTTTATGAAATTAATAATTTTAATAGTTAAGTGAGAAAGAGGTAAAAAATGACTGAGGCAGCTGTGTGTGTAGGTGTGTGCGTACATGGGCATGTGGTAGGAAGAATAACAGCCCCCTAAGATCCAACCAGTCCATCCTAAAGCAGATCAGTCCTGGGTGCTCATTGGAAGGACTGATGCTGAAGCTGAAACTCCAATACTTTGGTCACCTCATGCAAAGAGTTGACTCATTGGGAAAGACCCTGATGCTGGGAGGGATTGGGGGCAGGAGGAGTAGGGGACGACAGAGGATGAGATGGTTGGATGGCATCACCGATTTGATGAACGTGTGTTTGGGTAAACTCCGGGAGTTGGTGATGGACAGGGAGGTCTGGCGTGATGCAATTCATGGGGTCGCAAAGAGTTGGACACAACTGAGGGACTGAACTGAACTGAACTGAAGATGTCCATATCCTAGTTCCCAAATTTGTGAATATGTTATATTACACGGCAAAATTATGTGGAAAGCTTTTATCTGTTTAGTTGCAGATGGAATTAATGTTGCATATCAGCTGTACTAAAAAGGTAAGATTTTTCTGGATTATCCAGGTAGGTAGCAGGAGGCACAGTGACCCAATCCCATATTCTTGCCTGGAGAGTCCCATGGACAGAGAAGACTGGCCGGCTGCGGTCCATAGGGTTGCACAGAGTTGTTGCCATGACTAAATTGACTGAACACACACAGCGCGCACTGTGTAATCACAGAAGTCTTTAAGAGTACAGAACCTTTCCTCACTGGGTTGGAGAGATGTGGTGTGAGAAGAACTAAGCTGCTCGTGCTGGCTTTGGAGAGGAAGAAGCCGCAAGCCAAGGAATGTGGTAGCTTCTAAAAGCTGGGAACCACCCTCAAATGACAGACAGCAAAAAACAGGATCTCAGTTGTATCATTGCAAGGAATAAGATTATGCCCACAACTTGAATGAGTAAAGAAACAGGTTGTGGCCTTGAACCTCCAGAAAAACAAGCAGGCCAGGCAGCACCTTGACTATCGCGCAGTGAGACTGGTGATGGAATTCCGACCAATAAACTTTAAGATAATAAATTTGTGTTATTTTAAGCCATTAAGCACATATATGGTAAACTGTTGGGGGTAGCAACAGAAAACCAACACTAGAGAAAGACAGAGTTTTTAAGAAGACAACTGAGGAAAAAGTGAAACTCAATTTTTTTACACAAAGCTAATAAGTAAAAATGACATAGAACCCTGTGTTGGGGTACTAGCAAAAACCTCAGAAGGCATGCCCAGATTCCTATTCTTGAAGGCAGGTCCTTCCTCTTCTTGGATATTATCCTTCCAGCCCATCTCTGCTCTGGAGCACACTCAGAGGGGCTAAGCAAGCCCCATGAAGACAGAATACTAAAAGAAATGCTGCTCATCTACATGCCAAGTCCTGGCACCAGAACCGTGAATGCTAAAGTCAAGGAAGGGCCACTCAGTTCCATACAAAGTCACTTTGTCAGAAGTAGAATTCTAAGATCACTTTGAAAGTGTAAAATTGCATGTAATAAAAATTATGCTTGATAAATCTCTTAAATTACCCATAAAGCATATTTTAGATTGTTTTGTGTATTTAACTCAACAATGTAATGTGTGTATGTGAACGTGTAATGGTTTAATATATATGAGGAATATATATATACAAAATATTATTCTACACGGTTTCTTTATTTTTCCAAACACAACTGAATTAAGAGTAAGCTCAGTGCAGCCCCACAGTATACACAAATGTATTATTACATACATTTATTCACAAAGGATGTATAGTAGTTAGGTAAGTGGTAAGCTATAAAGCCTTTGACTGTGTGGATCACAATAAACTGTGGAAAATCCTGAAAGAGATGGGCATACTATATCATCTGACCTGCCTCTTGAGAAACCTATATGCAGGTCAGGAAGCAACAGTTAGAACTGGACATGGAACAACAGACTGGTTCCAAATAGTAAAAGGAGTATGTCAAGGCTGTATATTGTCACCCTGCTTATTTAACTTATATGCAGAGAAACGCTGAACTAGATGAAGCACAAGCTGGAATCAAGATTGCCAGGAGAAATATCAATAACCTCAGATATGCAGATGTCACTCCCCTTATGGCAGAAAGTGAAGAGGAACTAAAAAGCCTCTTGATGAAAGTGAAAGAGGAGAGTGAAAAAGTTGGCTTAAAGCTCAACATTCAGAAAACTAAGATCATGTCATTTGGTCCCATCACTTCATGGGAAATAGATGGGGAAACAGTGGAAACAGTGTCAGACTTTATTTTTCTGGGCTCCAAAATCATTGCAGATGGTGATTGCAGCCATGAAATTAAAAGACACTTATTCCTTGGAAGGAAAGTTATGACCAACCTAGATAGCATATTAAAAAGCAGAGACATTACTTTGTCAACAAAGGTCTGTCTAGTCAAGGCCATGGTTTTTCCAGTAGTCATGATTGGATGTGAGAGCTGGACTGTGAAGAAGGCTGAGCACTGAAGAATTGATGCTTTTGAACTGTGGTGTTGGAGAAGACTCTCAAGAGTCCCTTGGACTGCAAGGAGATCCAACCAGTCCATCCTAAAGCAGATCAGTCCTAGGTGTTCATTGGAAGGACTGATGCTGAAGCTGAAACTCCAATACTTTGGCCACCTCATGCAAAGAATTGACTCATTGGAAAAGACCCTGATGCTGGAATGGAATGGGGGCAGGAGGAGAAGGGGACAACAGAGGATGAAATGGCTGGATGGCATGTTTGAGTAAACTCCGGGAGTTGGTGATGGACAGGGAGGCCTGGCGTCCTGCAATTCATGGGGTCGCAAAGAGTCGGACACGACTGAGCGGCTGAATTGAACTGAACTGAAGCTATAAACACACATACAAATGTGGATAAAAACAGTCATCTTTGACTTCTGCACTTCTCTTTCAACCTACATGTGAAGGGTTGGCAAATTTTTCCAGTTTTACCTTCATATGAATCCATTTTAACCATATCCACTGCTGGTTCAAATCACCATCATCTCCCACCCAAATCATTGAGCCAGTCTACTTAGTGATTTTCCTGTTTCAGTCTTGATGTCCTCAATCTATTCTCAAGATAGCTACCAGAGTGACCCTGTTAAAATAGGTTGAATCAAGTCCCTGAAGATGATGCCACTCTAATGGCAGAAAGTGAAGAGGAACTAAAGAGCCTCTTGATGAGGGTAGAAAAGGAGAGTGAAAAAGCTGGCTTAAAACTCAATATTCAGAAAATGAAGATCATAGCATTCGGTCCCATCACTTCATGGCAAATAGATGGGAGAAAAGTGGAAGCAGTGACAGACTTTATTTTCTTGGGCTCCAAAATCACTGTGGATGGTGACTGCAGCTATGAAATTAAAAGACACTTGCTCCTTGGAAGAAAAACCATGACAGATCTAGAGAGCATATTCAAAAGCAGAGACATCACTTTGCCAACAAAGGTCCGTATAGTCAAAGCTATAATTTTTCCAGTAGTCATGTATAGATGTGAGAGTTGGACCTTAAAGTAGCCTGAATATTGAAGAATTGATGCTTTTGAATTGTGGTGCTGGAGAAGACTCATGAGGGTTCCTTGGACAGCAAGGAGATCCAACCTGTCCATCCTAAAGGAAATCAATCCTGAATATTCATTGGAAGGATTGATGCTAAAGTTAAAGCCCCAGTATTTTGGCCACCTGATGTGAAGAGCTGACTCACTGGAAAATACCCTGATGCTGGGAAAGACGAAGGCAAAAGAGGAAGAGAGCAGCAGAGGATGAGATGGCTAGATAGCATCACCAACTCAATGGACATGAGTTTGAGCAAACCCTGAGCCTAGAATGCCACAGTTCACGGGGTTGCAAAGAGTCAGATGTCACTTGGCAACTGAACAACAACACAGGGGTTAAAGAAACAGTTCTGGTCCAGGATCAATCTTATTGGCCATATTGTCATTTGCCAGGGTGCCCACACTTTCCTTTACTTATTATTGATGACAGAAAGTCCATGATTTTGATTATGTGCTTGTTCAAAGTAGTCTCTGAGGTCTGAGTCTTCATTAAACTATTTCTAGGGAAGGATTTGCCACCTTCTAATATGTACTACCTACTGCTGATCATGTGCTTTAGTTATTAACAAAAATGGCTTTTGGATCAGTATTCTACTTCAATAATCTTAGTTAGCTACATTATTTCAATCTTTTTTACCTTCTGGCATCATTAATATTAGTATACCTGCTATGGTTAGAAGAAGGATGCTTTAATATTTTTTACCAAGTAAAGTTACTTCCTGCTGGAACCCTAAGTGGAGAATAAATCTACCATTGCACAGATTCCTGAGCAGTGTGATGCTTCTTCTATAAGATTTGCCACTCTTCCTCCTGGTGCTAAAACAGCTAAGGGGCATCATCATTTAAGAAGTTTATTTCTCAATATAATTCCAGTCTTATCTAAACAAGCCTCATTTCACTTTATCCTCCTCTATTTTTCTTCCCTTTCTTGTTCCATGTGACATAAAGACTTCTTGAAGGCCCAGAGAAGAAAAGAAAGAGGGGTAAAATAGGGGGAATGGGAAGAAAGAAAGAAGGAGGGAATGAGAGAAGTTGAATACAGCTCTTACTTTGTCATTCATCGTGATAACATTTTCATATAAATAATTCCATCTAATCTTTGTTAAATGGGTATGATTTCCTCCTTTTTACAGAATGAAAAACAGACTGGGACAGGCTGAATGAATTATTCAGAGTTATAATGAGAGTAATGGCTCCATAGATGTTTCTACAAGTTTTCTTTAAAAGTAAGCTATGTTTTGAATTGTTTTCATTGTGTGTGTTGTTCTGCTGCTGACTTTAGTTTATTTCAGGCAATTATCATATGTGATGAGGTTATGTACATTTAAAAAATCCTTATTAAATTCCAAGAAGAAAATGTGTTAAAATTACCCCCAAAATTGATCTACACAATTAGTTAATTTCTAAGGAAGAAAGTATTCACTGTCCTGCAGCATAATGAATGTCCCATCTGCAATAACTTAATTTTAATAAGTGCATAATGCTTCTAATATTTTCTTATCTCAAGGTTAAAAGTCATCATCAGAGTCTTCTATTCTGCATGTATTATCAGATGCTTACTACACAATGCCACCTGTTTAAAGTTGTCTCCTGTGGCAAAGAGCTAAAACCCAGAAAACAAGACAACAAAGTAAAATATATCATGTTGCTATTAAAAGTTTGTTTCAGGAAAGAATTCATAAGAATATATGTTGATAATTTCTCAATGTTATATTTCCAGTGAAAAAAGGAAATCAGTTGTTATGATTTAAGGAAACAAAAATGCCTTCACTGAAAAAGTTGGCTTCTCTGTTGAATTGGTATTTATAATCCAGTAATAGTCAAGGGGAGCAATGAGTAAAAATAGAGAGAAAACTACTGTAGACCAAGAAAATAGACAAGACTCCCTCCGCCATTCCTAACCAACCTAAAAGGAGGAAGAGGCAAGGGCAATGGAATTTTCTGGCATCCAAAGCTAGAAAAATCCTGCACCCCAATTATTGAAAGGATATGTGTTATAGTCACAAAGTACTCAGGCTCTGGACTCAAGTCTGCCTGAATTCCAGCAAAGCTTCTGCCTCTGCATGTTACTAAACACTTTCTGGTTATTTCTCTTTTGTTTCTTGTTTCATTTGTATAGTGACAGAATTAGCAGTGCCTACTGACAATATGGTTTTGAGCATTAAAAAGACATACATATATTGAGTTGACCAAAAAGTTCATTTAGGTTCTCCATAAGATGTTATAGTTAATGTAGAACAGCACCTGGCATTTAATAAGCTCAGTAAATGTAATTGTTGGTTGGCGCTATTACTAATTAGCAAGAGTAATTCATCATAGCAAAGCAGTGCCATGTTTGGGATCTAGAGCCAGACAGCTGGGTTCAAATCCTGGTTCCATCACTAACTAGGTGTGTAACCTTGGGAAATGTATAATCTTAAATTCTCTATACTTCAGGTTTTCATCTGTAACATGAGAATAATACTAATAAGGACTTAACAGGGCATTTATGAATATTAAGTAAGTTAATATTTGTAAAGTGCTTAGAATAATGCCTGGAATATAAGTGCTTATTATATTCAAAAAATAAATAATTCAAACTAGATTCACCTTGCACCATCCAAAGGAAGTCTGTTCCAACCAACAGATCCAGTTGCCAGTATGCTTAAGACTGTTCCTTGTATATATACATTCTTTAGGAAAGGACTTAAGACCCAGAAAAATCTTTTTTAAATTTCCAAAGCAAAGGGTTTTATTTTAACCCTACTCAACTTTACTCCAGCTCCAAACAGCATATATAATTTCCAGGGATGCTCTATCTGATACAGTTCCTTTTCAGTTCCTTGTCTCCATGTAATAATTACCACCTAATTTCCCTCTACATGAAAATGGACTTTTAGACTCCCTGAATTCATTCCTGAAACAAGGCCAAACATTAATTCACATGCAATCTTCTCCTAGTTTGAAAATTTTTTCTTTTTCAATTAGAGGAATTTGGCTATATAAAGAGAAATCCAAAAAATAAAGGTGAAAATGAAAGGGAATCAAATCTTTTAAAACTCATCTTACACTCTCTTTCTATAAAAAGCATCCAGTAATTCCCTAGGATAACAGAGGTGATCTCCTGGTGACAGCATAATATTGGGGAAATTTTTCAATGTTAAGCAATCCCATTTTTTTATAATTAGATATGCTGCAGTAACAAATAAACCAAATTCCAATGGTTTAACACAGCAAAGTTTTCTTTCTCACTCAAGTCACAATCAAATAAAAGCTGGGTGACCCTCTCGGGTAGCTCACATCTAATCAATGACCCAGGGATCCAGGTATCTCCAAATATGTGGGTTCATAACCATATGATCATGTGATCACATCATCACATGATCAGACATGGGAACTATAAAGACAAAACTATATTTTAAGATATCTGTCAACATTTCATTAGCCAGAACTAGTCACATAGTCCCAACTCTATAGTTAGGAAGCTGAGATATATAGTTTTCCTGAGTTTCATGGGACAGAAATGGGATCGCTGAACATCTACCCAATCTCTGCCACAATAGTTGTATGCTCACTCTAGTTCTGAGATCTTTAAGGAGACAGAACTTTCTTATCAACTCTACCAGCATATCACCACCAATAATTAATTGCAGGAGCCAATAATTGTTTATTAAATAAATTAATGAAAAATACCACCCCTACTTGTATTCCTGTCCTTCTGGTGAGTTTACTGGGCTGTTTCTTGCTATTTGTTTCTTGGTTTGTTGATTCAGTGGAAGAGATAACTCCCTTCTAATTACAGCCTTCTCAGCTGCTCTGCCTGGGACAAAGGCTGTGGCCTCATCCCTTGGTTAGTCCATAAAACAGGGCTGGAGTAAATTGTGGAAGTCAAATCAGAAACAAAGCAAAAGGTGAATGCTGTAGGGCAGAGTGAAACATCTGCAGTTTATGAGAACATGGGCTAAGAACAAAGAATAAAGTACTTTTAGATATCAGACCAAGATGACAACATTCTGATTAGGTAAATAGTACAGGTGATAAAATCATCCTGATGTCAAAAGAAGGAAGGAATGAAAGGAAAGATGTAGGACATTTAGCTAGAAGAAGCACATAATCTGGTTAAAATTTCTTTATAAAGGTGGTCTTTCCTAGGGTGACCCCAGGCATGCTTGAATTAATCTCTAAACCAGAACATAAGCATATCTGATATGCTTTGACAGAGGCAGTAACTCTCCTTGTTCAGCAGAACTTTTTTTCTTGTTCTGCTTATCCTCAAAAAAGATGATGTGAAGCACTCACTGCTGCATATCTTCCATCTGAGTCCACTACTTTAAATTACATATCTACCATAGATCCAGTCCTGTGCCAAAGAGTGTGAGATTAAAACAAAGTCTGATGTAGTCTGTGTCCCAAGTATTTTGTCAGTTCATCACTGGATGATATCAATAGCTAGGCCACTTGAACCAGAATTGTTGTTATTGTTGTTGTTCAGTCACTAAGCCATGTGTGAATTTTTGTGACCCCATGAACTGCAGCATGCCAGACTTCCCTGTCCTTCACTATTTCCCTGAGTTGGTTTTTGTTTTTGTTTTGAACCAAAATACATATAATCAACTGTGTGTATGTGTCAGGATGTGTTCCTTAATCTTTCTGAATCTCAGTGTCTTAATCAACAAAATGAGAAAACTGAATTAAATGGTGTTTAAATGCCCTGCTCAGTCCAAAGTTCTAGGATACTATTCTCTGTGTTTGATAACAGCATGGTTGAAAGCTTCCGAATCATGTTCAGGTACAAGAGGAACAAAAGCTTGTTCAATCTGAGCAAATGAAAAGAATTTCTACTAAGGATGTTGAAATCCATGCCTGTCCTTTGGTGGTTCATTTCTGACCTCTTCTTGAAAGGCTATCATCTCCTTCAAAACAACAAACAAATGATCCTTCCCCAGGACATGGAATCTGCATTTACAAAGTCTTAAGTGGTTGGTTTCCACAGGTGTGAGGTCACCTAGTGTTTTGTACCATTCGTGACATCCTGAGCTCCAATGAGGTGATTCAGTTACCACTCTCCTTTGTGAAACTATACTGTATTATGTGTTAGGCTTTCTCTTCCATCATGAAAATGTTCACAAATATGAGTTGCTTTCAATCCTTACAAGAAGAAGAATGGAATGGCCAAAAAAGACCATAATCTTTGGGATCAAGCAGACCTAGATTTGAACTCCCAGTCTTCTGCTTACTAACTTTGGTTCCTTGGACAAATTATTTAACATCTCTGAGATTTTTAAGTTTTAAATTTGCATAAACAAAACAGATTTGCCATAATTTTTCTGAAAGAATATACATGGGGCATATCTAACAGCTTCAATAGATGCTCAAAGAATGGCCATTGGGTTTGTTTGTGATTGTTAAGGGAGACAAACCTGTGCCAAAGATTGGAGATTTAAATTAACCAAGTCTGAATCCATGCAGCTGCCATGGCATAGACTTTGAAAGTACATCTGGGAATTCCCTGATGGTTCAGTGTTTAGGACTCAGGGTTTTCACTGCCATTGTCCGGGTCCAGTCTCTGGTAAGGGAATGAATTAGAATCCCACAAGCTGTGTAGTGTGGTTGAAATGAAAAGAAAAGAAAGTACAGATGCCTGATTCTTTCCATTTTCTGTCATCTTCACCCCTCAGTGATCTTTCATTCAATGATTCTATTGGACAACCTTGCATTTTTACTCTGGATCAGTTTTGGAGGGATGCTAGGGGTGGTTTATCATAGAATCTAGCCCTATAAATGTTATTAAACTAAATAAAGATCATGACTTGCTCAAGATGATCTGGTTGCTTTGGGAATGGGGTCTTCTTACTCAGCACCCAGTTCTCTTTGTCTAAGTAGTGAAGTGAAAGTCGCTCAGTCATGTCTGACTCTTGGCAACCCCATGAATAGTCCATAGAGTTCTCCAGGCCAGAATACTGAAGTGGGTAGCCATTCCCTTCTCCAGGGGATCTTCCCAACCCAGGGGTCAAACCCAGGTCTCCCGCATTGCAGGAGGATTCTTTACCAGCTGAGCCACAAGGGAAGCCCTAAGTACAGGATAAATATTAGTGACGCTTTGTCACATTAAAGGAGAAGGCAATGGCACCCCACTCCAGGACCCTTGCCTGGAAAATCCCATGGACGGAGGAGCCTGGTAGGCTGCAGGCCATGGTGTCGCTGAGTCGGACACGACTGAGCAACTTCACTTTCACTTTTCACTTTCATGCACTGGAGAAGGAAATGGCAACCCACTCTAGTGTTATTGCTTGCAGAATCCCAGGGATGGGGAGCCTGGTGGGCTCTCATATATGGGGTCGCGCAGAGTCGGACACGACTGAAGCGACTCAGCAGCAGCAGCAGCAGTCACATTATAAATGACTTGATCACAATATTGCTTTTGATAGAAACTTTCCAACTCTTACACATTATCTCTATTTTGTAACAATCTGCATGTTTCCGTTTTAAAGAACATAATAATGATCACTTAACAATGATTTTTTTAAGTTTGAATTATATGCAACCTCAGAAAAAAATCTAAAAGACGTGTCAATTTGTAGAGATAAGTTCCATAAAGTTCCATAAAAACTATTTTTTAATGTTTCCTAATGTTGATAACATAATAATATAGGTCTTTTTTCATAATAACAAATAAATTTCCCAAATGCAGAACTTAAGAAGTTTCCCTGAATCTATTGCTCCTCTGTTCAGCTACTCATATTCTTGACCTAACCAGTACAACCTGACAGTCAATGAGAATAATTCTTACTAGCTTATTATTAGTCAAAGAAACCAACCACCAATAATAAGGCATTCCTTAACATGAAAAGCTTTACCAAAGACTGGAGCCACAGTCTCTTCCAAAGCAGCCGGAACATACACCTTAATAAAGCTATGCACTCACTCTTTTTACAAAGTCAAGGGTATAGCTTTGCATGGTCTACACTTGTCACACTGCCTTTTGCCTCAGGGTATAGAGAACAAGTCTGCCAAAGACAAATTATAAAATGTAGTCTGACTGTAGAAAACAATGTCAAAATCAGGGACAAGTGAATATAAAATCTATGGATTTCTTCAAGACCCACTTTTCCTCAAATGGTTATAAAAACTATTGTGAACTCTAGAAACTAAACCTGGTATGAGGAGGCAACGCAGATAAGATTAACATTAACACTGAAAGTAACCTCTATCATCAAATATCTTGCGATTTAAGGGAAAAGAAGGCAACAGTAGGGTGGAACAAAATTAATACTCCCAGAGTTTTCTTTCCAAGTCAACTAAACAGGAGTCTCTTTCTCTGCTAAATTTCTTTCCATCTTCACCCTCAGTGGATAATCTTTTTTTGCCAGGGGGACTCTCTTGGATTTTGTGTTTCAATGATCATGTATGAATGTGATATACTGGGTAAGGATATGAGTATATAATCTAAGACTGGATAGGAATTCCTCAAGAATGCTTAGATGGAAAAGAGGGGCAGGAGCAGCTGGGTATGTGAGAGAAGTAGATAAAAGAAAGATTAAATGATTCTGAGAGTACCTCCAAGCTTCCTTATGGGGATTGAAATATGCAATTAGGAATCAGATTTTCTTTGAAATGTCCTTTGTTGCTGAATCATGCTTCTTTGATCACATTGCCACTCTGAGAAAGAGCTAGATGAGTGTGGCACTTTACTAGTTACCCAGAAAATTGGCTAAAGAAATCTTTCAAGGTATTAAGAAGTGTTTAATTTATTGATCAGAAATCTCTGTGGCTGGATGCTTTTGGTGTGTTGTACTTCTAGAGAAAGACATTGAAATAAGTAAACATAAACAAGATGAATTCATACATGATATCAGGCATTGTTGTGTGTATAGATACTTTACATCCATAAACTCAGCTAATCTTCCCCCAAACCTTAAAATGAAGATACCATTATTTCCATTTTATAAATGAGTTAGCTGAGGCATAGAATCCCAAATTACACAGCTAGTAAATGAGGAGGCATAATATGAATGCAGGTATTCAGTCTCCTGGGCCTGAATCATTCATAATTACTCTGTCTTACTGATTATAGATAAAGATCTTCTTAAAGATTTTATATCTGTCTTGTTATTCAGGTTGTAGATATAGAATCAGGAAGTTAGGAGGCCAGTGAAAGAGCATGAGAGAAAGCAAAGCATTATGGGCATGCCTACTTGCTCAGTCATGTCCGACTCTACAACTCCATAGACTGTAGCCTACCTGGTTTCTCTGTCCAGTAGGATTCTCTAGGCAAGAATATTGGAGGGGGTTGCCATTTCCTACTCCAGGGGATCTTCCCGAGCCAGGGATCAAACACCTGTCTCCTGCATCTTCTGCATTGGCAGGTGGATTCTTTACCACTGTGCCACCTGGGGAGCCCAAAGCATCATGAGAGAAGGTAGGGAATAAAGAGGAAAGGATTTGAGATGAAATTCTGGTTCTTCCCCTTGCTAACTGTGTGATCTCAGTCAAGTCACTGAATCTCTATATCCAAGTTTCCTTAAATTTTACATGGCTTTGACAAGAGTACTATTTCAAAAGATTTTTTCAAAATTAGAAGAATTAATGCCCAGTGCTCCACGCTTAGCACAGCCCTAACATCTCCCACACAGAAGCCAAACATTCTGAGATCCCTTTTGCCATCTTTCTCTAGCCTAACAACTCTAGCATGTGTAAAAATAAAGTGTTCAAGGTAAAACAATATGTTCAGTGATATGGATCACCCAATATACAAGGCTGTGTGCTGTAACCATGGAGATAGTTTTATATTTTATCTTTGGCAGATATCGTTTTCTAAAAGCCTTTTCATGAGGTCTACATTCCTGACTAGTGCTGAAGGCAGCTTTCCTTTTGCTCATTCAATTAATTTCAACAGCTTTTATTGAGCACTCCCCTCCTCTCTATCCTCCTGGTTCAAGCTCTCATTGTTTCTAGCTGTTTTTTTTTTTTTTTTTCCATCCTCCTCCTACCTTGTTCCACTGTTTCTTGTCTCCAACTCTCCACCCCAAATTTATGCCACTCTTCTACACTTCTACCAGTGCTAACTTTATGATAAGCACCATACAACCAGATAGATTCTTCCCTAGAATATTCCAGAGCTCCTCAAATTTCCCAAGGTAAATTTATGTTTCTTAGTTTGCCACACACAAGCCTCTGTGAACTGTCTTTTGCTTTCCTCTCTAGATTCACCTTGAACCATTCTCCTAATTTGCAGATTGACCTCACTGTGTCTACTACTGACAATTCTATCTTCTTCATCCCTGGTTCTTACCTGTTGCATTGCCTCTCTCTGCTTTGGATGTACAGCTACATCTTTGGATGATGCTCTTCTTCCTGACACTCCTTCAATACTTCACCAAAGTTCCCATACTTGAATACCTTCTTTTCGTCTATCAAGACCCAGCATTAGGATAGACTCTAGGATAACCATGTTGACATCTGGTTTCCTAGATATGGGCATATTCCCAAGTGCTAAACTCAATCACTACACTTGATGAATTGACCTGTGATATTTTTGAGGACAGAAACTGTGTTTTTCATCTCTGTATTTTCAGGTCAAGTTTGGCACATAGTAGACATTAAATAGAAGGCATTCTTCAGTGCTGAATGAATGAACAAGTGGATGAAACTCAACTAAACTCATTCAAAATATGTACATTCACATGGAAATACATAAACTAATCCTCATGATGTTCCTCCAAAAGTTAGGAACCGTAGCATGTGTTTTCTTGCTACAGAGTGAAGAAAAATGGTAAACTATTCTTGTTTACCAAAACATCTATAAGCCAACATCTGATTTATGCCAGTGATTACAATGGTAAAAGGGTGTTAATTTCACTCATATAAGATTATAGGAGACTGTGAGCAGCCACAACCTGTCTCTGCTAGGTAGTTATATTAGAAAAGAATTTGTTAGAATATTTAAAAATTTTCTCTATGAAATTTGAATGTTGACACATTCATTTAAAAATAATTTGCCTTAAAGAATAAATTTATGAATTTATGAGTGTTAATAATTTTATGTACTTTTTTGGACCTTTGATTTTTATTACCTTCCCCCACCCGCATGCTTGCAGTTCTACACAATGCAGGGATCGATACCATGCCAATGGTAGCATATGTGCTGCTAAATCCAACATATGGGGAGAGGTGAAAGAGGAACTTTAAAAATGATCAATTTATCATTCTTAGCATTTTTCAAGATATGAGTCCTGGCACTTCATTTTTCAAGCCCCACATTAAAAAGCGTGCCTACCAAGCTATATCTGTAAGTGTTAAGGGGACACATCAAGGATTAAATATGGTAGGGTGAATTATTTGCCCAGGAGTTTAACTGAACTCAATTGTGATGACTTGGGTAAAGAAAAACAGATGAAGCAAGGGAGAAGTGGATGGAAGACAGGCAACAGTGCTAGGCTGGGGTCTCAGAGTGATGAAGCTAATCCACGTAGGACTTCCTCTATGCTGTCATCAGCTTCACTGTCCATATCCAACAAGTTCAGTCCCTCATGACCACATGTTCCTGCAAACTACTAACCTGGCTTCAGGAGCCCTGCACTGCCACTGGCTTTAAAATTGGAAGCCTTGTTTGTTGATACACTGTCAAGGATCTTGCTATACCCCATGTTAATTTAATTAAGGGTTTTAATGAAGCAGAAAATTAATCAAAAGGTTGTCAGAAGAATATGTCAAAATCAGTCTTTACCAATGTCAACATATTGTTTCACGATCCTTCCACTGTTTCTGGCAGTTTCCCTTATGAATACTGCATGGAATAGAAACCTTCATAAAAGGACAAAAAGGAAGTCCATTTTCCTTGTCTGTGAAAATGGTAGTGTAAGGTTTATTTCCTTCCAGGCTAATAGTGAGGAATAAGTTACAGTATCTTAAAGAACTGAAGGACATGGAAGGACTTCTAATAAGTGCAAGTAGTGCTAGTTATCCTCTTTCTCTGGAAAGAAAGCTTTTAAGGATCCCCAATCTTACTTTGCTCAGAAGGGTTGGGACCTCTTTTCTGTGCCATGTCTTGTACTTACTTGTCAAACTGAACAAGTTTAATTATGGTCTTTCTTTAATAGAGAGGGTATTGTCCAATAATTTATACAACCCCCATTTCAGAATTAACAATGAATCTTCATAAATACTTAACATTTTCAGTTTCTTTCAAAAATTTTACCCATTCTACGAAGAATACAGTAGTCTCCCATTGTAGCTTTAATTTGCATTTCCCTAATGACAAATAGGTTAAGAAGCTTTTAATATGGTTATTTTATATCTGTATGCCTTTTGTGGTGTCTGTTTTCTTATTATTGAAATTTTATAATTCTTCATATATTCCAGGAAAAAATGCAATTGATGAAATATGGCATTTGCAAATACTTTTTCCCACTCTGTGACTTGTTAAGTCATTATTTTAACACTGTTTTTATGAGAGCATAGAAATAAATCAAATATAAAGATATTTTATTTTATGTCACACTTTTGTTGCCTCATCTAAGCAATCATTTGCTTAATTTAAGGTCCAAAGAATTTCCCCTAAGTTTTATTCTACAAGTTAAATAATTTTCAGTTCAGCCGCTCAGTCGTGTCTGTCTCATTGTGACCCCATGGACTGTAGCATGCCAGGCTTCCCTGTCAATCATCAACTCCCAGAGCTTATTCAACCTCAAACTCATGTTCATTGAGTCAGTGATGCCATCCAACCATCTCATCCTCTGTCATCTCCTCCTCCTCCCGCATTCATTCTTTCCCAGCATCAGGGTGTTTTCAAATGAGTCAGCTCTTTGCATGAGGTGAACAAAGTATTGGAGTTTCAGCTTCAGCATCAGCCCTTTCAATGAATGTTCAGAACTCATTTCCTTTAGGATGGAATGGTTGTATCTCCTTGTTGTCCAAAGAACTCTCAAGAGTCTTCTCCAACACCACAGTTCAAAAGCATCAATTCTTCGGCATTCAGAATTCTTTATGGTTCAAATTTCACATCCATATATGACTACTGGAAAAACCATAGCTTTGACTAGACAGACTTTTGTTGGCAAAGTAGTGTCTCTGCTTTTGAATATGCGGTCTAGGTTGGTCATAACTTTTCTTCCAAGGAGCAAGTGTCTTTTAATTTCATGGCTGCAGTCACCATCTGCAGTGATTTTGGAGCCCAAGATAATAGTCTGTCACTGTTTCCATCGTTTTCCCATCTATTTGCCATGAAGGGACAGGACCAGATGCCATGATCTTAGTTTTCTGAATGCTGAGTTTTAAGCCAACTTTTTCACTCTCCTCTTTCACTTTCATCAAGAGGCTCTTAAGTTCTTCTTCACTTTCGGCCATAAGGCTGGTGCCATCTGCATATCTGAGATTATTGATATTTCTCCCAGCGATCTTGATTCCAGCTTGTGCTTCATCCAGTCCAGCGTTTCTCATGATGTACCTTCCTATAAGTTAAACAAGCAGGATGACAATATACAGCCTTGACATACTCCTTTCCTGATTCAGAACCAGTCTGTTATTCCATGTCCAGTTCTAACTGTTGCTTCCTGACCTGCAAATAGATTTCTCAGGAGGTAGATTAGGTGGTCAGGTATTCCCATCTCTTGAAGAATTTTCCGCAGTTTGTTGTGATCCACACAGTCAAAAGCTTTGGCATTGTCAATAAAACAAAAGTAGGTGTTTTTCTGGAACTCTCTCACTTTTTTGATGATCCCACAGATGTTGGCAATCTGATCTCTGGTTCCTCTGCCTTTTCTAAATCCAGCTTGAACATCGGGAAGTTTATGGTTCATGCACTGTTGAAGCCTGGCTTGGAGAATTTTGAGCATTACTTTAGTAGTGTGTGAGATGAGTACAATTGTGTAGTAGTTTGAGCATTCTTTGGCATTGCCTTTCTTTGGGATTGGAATGAAAACTGATCCTTTCCAGTGTTGTGGCCACTGCTGAGTTTTCCCAATTTGCTCTGCAGCACTTTCACAGCATCATCTTTTAGGTTTTGAAATAGTTCAACTGGAATTCCATCACCTCCACTAGCTTTGTTCACAGTGATGCTTCCTAAGGCCCACTTGACTTCACATTCCAGTATGTCTGGCTCTAGGTGAGTGATCACACCATTGTGATTACATGAGTCTTGAAGGTCTTTTTTGCATAGTTCTTCTGGTAAAGAATCCACCTGAAATGTGGGAGACCTGGGTTTGATCCCTGGGTTGGGAAGATCCCCTGGAGAAGGAAAAGGCTACCCACTCCAGTATTCTGGCCTGGAGAATTCCATGGACTATATAGTCCATGGGGTCACAGAGAGCCAGACACGACCGAACGACTTTCACTTTGTTCACTTTCTGTGTATTCTTGCCACTTCTTCTTAATATCTTTTGCTTCTGTTAAGTCCATACCATTTCTGTCCTTTACTGTGCCTATCTTTGCATGAAATGTTCCCTTGGCATCTCCAATTTTCTTGAGGAATATCTAATCTTTCCCATTCTATTGTTTTCCTCTATTGCTTTACAATGATCCTGAGGACACCTTTCTTATCTCTCCTTGCTATTCTTTGGAACTCTGCATTCAAATGAGTATCTTTCCTTTTCTCCTTTGCCTTTAGCTTCTCTTCTTTTCTCAGCTAGTTGTAAGGCCTCCTCAGAGAACCATTTTTCTTTTTTGCATTTCTTTTTCTTGGGGATTGTCCTGATCACTGTCTCCTGTACAATGTCACAAATCTGCGTCCATAGTTCTTCGGCACTCTGTCTGTCAGATCTTATCCCTTGAATCTATTTGTCACTTCAACTGTATAATCATAAGGGATTTGATTTAGGTCATACCTGAATGGTCTAGTGGTTTTCCTTACTTCCTTCAATTTAAGTCTGAATTTGGCAATAAGGAGTTCATGATCTGAGCCATAGTCAGTTCCTGGTCTTGTTTTTGCTGACTGTATAGAGTGTCTCCATCTTTGCCTGCAAAGAATATAATCAATCTGTTTTCAGTATTGACCACCTGGTGATGTCCATGTGTAGAGTCTTCTCTTGTGTTGTTGGAAGAGGGTGTTTGGTATGACCATTGCATTCTCTTGGCAAAACTCTATTAGCCTTTGCCCCGCTCCATTCTGTACTCAAAGGTCAAATTTGCCTGGTACTCCAGGTTTTTCTTGACTTCCTACTTTTGCATTCCAGTCCCCTATAATGAAAAGGACATCTTTTTTTGGATGTTAGTTCTAGAAGGTCTTGTAGGTCTTCATAGATCTGTTCAACTTCAGCTTTTTCAGCATTACTGGTTGGGGCATAGATTTGGGTTATTGTGGTATTATGGACTTCCCTGGTGGCTCAGATGGCAAAGCATCTGCCTACAATGTGGGAGACTCAGGTTCGATCCCTGGGTTGGGAAGATCCTCTGGAGAAGGAAATGGCAACCCACTCCAGTACTCTTGCCTGGAAAATCCCATGGACGGAGGAGCACTGTAGGCTACGGTCCATGGGGTCACAAAGAGTCAGACACGACTGAGTGACTGCACTTTCTTTTTGCACTTTCTATTGTGGTATTGAACGGTTTGCCTTGGAAATGAACAGAGATCATTCTGTCATTTTTGAGATTGCATCCAAGTACTGCATTTTGGACTCTTTTGTTGACTATGATGGCTACTCCATTTCTTCTAACAGATTCTTGCCCACAGTAGTAGTTATAATGGTCATCTGAGTTAAATTCACCCATTCCAGTCCATTTTAGTTAGCTAATTCCTAAAATGTCACTGTTCACTCTTGCCATCTCCTGTTTGACCACTTCCAATTTGCCTTGAGTCATGGTCCTAACATTCCAGGTTCCATACAATATTGCTTTTACAGCACCAGATTTACTTCCATCACCAGTCACATCCACAACTGGGTGTTGTTTTTACTTTGGCTCTGTCTCTTCATTCTTTCTGGAGTTATTTCTCCACTGATCTCTAGTAGCATATTGCACCTACTGACCTGGGGAGTTCATCTTTCAGTGTACTGTCTTTTTATCTTTTCATACTGTTCATGGAGTTTTCAAGGCAAGAATACTGAAGTGGTTTGCCATTCCCTTCTCCAGTGGGCCACATTTTGTCAGAACTCTCCACCATGACCTATCCATCTTGGGTGACCCTACACAGCATGGCTCATAGTTTCATTGAGTTAGACAAGGCCATGGTCCATGTGATCAGACTGGTTAGTTTTCTGTGATTGTGGTTTTCATTCTGTCTGCCCTCTGATGGAGAAGGTTAAGAGACTATGGAAGCTTCCTGATGTGAGAGACGGACTGAGGGGGAAACTGGGTCTTGTTCCGATGGGCAGGGCCATGCTCAGTAAATCTGTAATCTAATTTTCTGTTGATGGGCAGGGCTGTGTTCCCTCTCTGTTATTTGCCAGAGGCCAAACTACCATGGAAGTAATGAAGATCATGTTATATTAATGTTCTGCATTTTTAATGATCATAAGGTTTTTTTTTTTTTTTAATCTCTTGATTTGAACTATACTGACTAATTTTAGAATACTGAACCAGTATTATATTCTTGGGTTAAACAAAACCTGGTCATGATATATTATTCCCTCTATTTATAGCTGGATTCATTTTGTTAAACTTTTTAAATTTTTGGCATATGCTGTGTTCATGAGAAATACAGTAAAATTTTCTTTTCTCATAATATCTTTACATGCTTTTGGCATCAGGATGAAGATAGCCTCCTAGAATGTGTTAAGAAATGTTCTCTTCTCTTAATTTTTCCAGAATACCTTATATAGATTTTCTATTATTTCTTAATTGAATGTTTAGTTAAATTCACTCATGAAGCCACTATGGATTGAGCTTTCTTTCAGAGAAGGTTTTAACAACCTACTGTTTCCTAAGTATAGGAATATTCAGTTCTGTCAAATTCTCTTCAAGTAAGCTTGAATAGGTGTATCTTTTAAGGAATTTGATTATTTCATCTAAGTGATAAAAATTATTTGGATAAGTTTAATAATAATCCCTAATTATACATTTAATGCTCTGAGTGTTTATACTATTATCTCCTCTCTCATTTTTCTGATTGTTTATATCAATATCCCCCTTCTCATTTTCCTCGTGTCTCTTTTTTCTTGATCAGTTTAGCTAGAGTTTATCAATTTTATAGATCTCCCCAAAGAACTATCATTTGGTTTCAGTGAGTTTTTTTCTTGATTTTTCTCACTTCTACTTGATTTATGCGCTTAGATTTCTTTTTTCTTTCTTCTACTCATTTTTAGTTTATTTTGCTCTTTATAAGGTAAAATCATAATGTGGAAGCTTTCATCACTGATTTGAGACTTTCTCATATAGATGTTTACTGCTATGCTGCTGCTAAGTCACTTCAGTTGTGTCCGACCCTGTGCGACCCCGTAGACAGCAGCCCACCAGGCTCTGCCGTCCCTGGGAATCTCCAGGCAAGAACACTGGAGTGGGTTGCCATTAAATATCCCTGTAATCATTGCTTTCTCTGCATTCCTTAATTTTTGAAATGTTGGGACTTCTTTTCATTCAGTCTAAATTAACTATAATTTTGCTTGTGAGTTACTTAAAATTGTGTTAGTTTTTAAATACTTGAGGGTTTCCCAGAAATTTGTGCTATTGATTTGTAAAGTCCATGTGGTCAGAATGAATGCTTTATGTGACTTGAATATTTTTACATTTATGCAAATTGGGTTTCCAGTCCATTATATATTCTATCTTGGTAAATGTTCCGTGTATACTTGAAAAGAATGCATATTCTGCTTTTGTGGGTGTGATATTCTTAAATGTCAGTATGATCAAGTTGTTGATAGTGATGATAAAATCTATATGCTTGCTGATTTGCAGTAATTGATCATTGAGGAGTATTGAAATCTCCACTATACTGATGAATTTGATTATTTCTTCCTATAGTTTATCAGTTTTTGTTTCATGCATTTTGAAGCTTTGTTAATAAGCACAATATGCTAAGCATATTTATGTTCTCACTATGTTTAGCATATGTATGTCCTTCTGAAAATTTGACCTTTTTTGTTTATTAAACTAAGCTCTTAATCTCTAGTCATTCTTGCTTTAAATGTACTTAGTCAAACACTGGCTTCCCTGATAGCTCAGTTGAAAAAGAACCTGCCTGCAGTGCAAAAGACCCCGGTTCGATTCCTGGGTCAGGAAGATCCACTGGAGAAGGAACAGGCTACCCACTCCAGTATTCTTGGCTGTGGCTTAGCTGGTAAAGAAGCTGCCTGCAATGCGAGACACCTGGGTTTGATCCCTGGGTTGGGAAGAGCTCCTGGAGAAGGGAACAGCTAACACTAAAGTCAAATACTAAGCAGCTTTCTTTTGATTAGGTTAGCCTGGTATATCTTGTTTCCATCACTA
Organism: Muntiacus reevesi; assembly: GCF_963930625.1. Taxonomy (NCBI): domain Eukaryota; kingdom Metazoa; phylum Chordata; class Mammalia; order Artiodactyla; family Cervidae; genus Muntiacus; species Muntiacus reevesi. The sequence continues at coordinate 36,198,461 of NC_089264.1, read as the reverse complement.
TTCTTTTAACCTACTTGTGTCTTTACATTTAGGGCTTCCCAGCGGGCACTAGTGGTAAAGAACCCACTTGTCAATGCAGGAGACATAAGAGACTCAGGTTCAATCCCTGAGTCAGGAAGATCTGCTGCAGGAGGGCATGGCAACCCACTCCAGTACTCTCGCCTGGAGAATCCCATGGATAGAGGAGCCTGGTGGGCTATAGCCCATGGAGTCACAAAGAGTCAGACATGACAGAAGCCACTTAGTATGCGCCACATACATGTTTACATTTACAGTGTATATATTACAGGCAGTATACACTGGGTCTTGCATTTTATTGAATCTGAAATTTTCCCTTTTAAGATTTAGTTCATTTAATGTTATTATTGATATAATTGTATTTAAATCTAAAATCTTGATGTCTATTTTTTTATTTGTCCCACCTATTCTCCATCCACTCTTTTTTCTTTGTATCCTATTAAATATATACATTTTTATGATTCCATTTTTTCTCCTTCTTGGCACACCCAGGCTTTTCATTAGTACTTTAGTGCTTTATTATACAAATTTAACTTAAATGTGACTTCAAATAATATTGCATAATTTCATATATAGTAATACAATTTTACAACACTGTATTTCCATTTCTCCTTCAGTTTTTCTCACTTTGTAAATTTGTCATACATTTTACTTTTACATTTGTTACAAATCCCCCAATACATCATAATGATTTTTCCTTCAAATGGTTGGTTATCTTTTGGAGTGATTTAAAATATAAGAAAATGCAGTGTATTTACAACATATTTACCATTTTGGGGCTCCTTGCTATATTTTGTAAATACAGGTTTCTGTTGATATTATTTTTCTTCTGCCTTAAAGATTTTCTTGCCTTTTTTTAAACTGAAGTATAATTGATGTACAATATAACATGTTACAGTTGAACAACTTTTAAAGGTTATACTCTAATTATAGTTATTATAAAATACACTATGCATTTCCTGTGTTCTGCAATATATCCTTATTGCTTATTTTATACATAATAGATTGTAACTTTTAATATTTCCCTTCTTCTCTTCCCTATCCTCATTGGTAATCACTAATTCTCCGTATCTGTGAGTCTGTTTCTTTATTATATTCACTACCTTGCTGTATTTTTTAGATGCCATATAAGTGGTATCATACAGGATTTGTCTTTCTCTGACATTTCACTTATCATAATACTTTCCAACTCCATCCATGGCAAAATTTCCTCCTTTTTGACTCATGCAAAGAGTTGACTCATTGGAAAAGACCCTTTTGCTGGGAGGGATTGGGGGCAGCAGAAGAAGGGGATGACAGAGGATGAGATGGTTGGATGGCATCACCGACTCAATGGACATGAGTTTGAGTAAACTCCAGGATCCCGTGATGGACAGGGAGGCCTGGCATGCTGTGATTCATGGGGTTGCAAAGAGTCAGACATAACTGAGCGACTGAACTGACTAACTGACTGGTATTCCATCATGTATATATTCACCACATCTTCTTTATTCATTCATCTGTTGAGGGACACTTAGATTGTTTCCATGTCTTAGCAATTGTAAATGATAACAATAATAATCATACACTGGCGTGCATGTATCTTTTCAAATTAATGATTTTTTTCTCTTGAGCTAAATATCCAGGAGAGGAATTGCTGAACTGTATGGCAGTTCTGTTTTTCTTAGTTTTTTGTGAAAGTTTGGAACTGCTTTTTACAGTGGCTGTACCAATTTACATTCCCGCCAAAGTATACTAAGCTTCCCTTTTCTTCACATACTCACCAACATTTGTTATTTGTGTTCTTTTTGCTAACAGCCATTCTGGCTGGTGTGAGGTAACATCTCATTCTGATTTTGATTTTGATTTCCTGATGATTAGTGATGTTAAGCATCTTTTCATGTGCCTGTTGGCCATCTGATGTCTACTTTGGGAAAATGTCATCCTGATATTCTTCCCAAATTTTATGATTGGGTTGTTTGTTTTATTTTGTTTTTTTATGTTGAATTGGATGAGCTGCTTGTATATTTTGGGTATTAAACCCTTATCAGTCACATTTGTAAATATTTTCTCCCATACCGTAGGTTGTCCTTTTGTTTCATCAGTGGTGTCCTTTGCTGTGCAAAAGTCTTTAACTAGGTCCCTTTGTTTAGTTTTGCTTTTATTTCCTTTGCTTTAGGAAATGGACACCCCAAAATACTATTCCTATGATTTTTATCAAAGAGTTCTGCCTATGTTTCTTTATAAGAATTTTAATAGCTTCTAGTAGTACATTTAGATTTTAATCTGTTTTGAGTTTATTTTTACATATGGTATTAGAGAATATTTTGTTTTCATTTTTTTACATGTAGTTGTCCAGTTTCCCCAGCATACTTATTGAAGAGACTGTCTTTTCTCCATTGTATATTTTTGCCTCTTTTGTCATAGATTAGTTGATGATAAGTATGTGAGTTTATTTCTGGGTTCTCTATTTCTTTTCATTGGTCTATATATCAGTCTTTGTGCCAGTATCATAGTGTTTTCATTACTGTAGCTTTATAGTATAGTCTGAAGTCAGGACGCATGATTCCTCCAGCTGTATTCTTCCTTAAGATTATTCTGGCTATTTGGATATTTTCTGTTTCCATGTAAATTTTAAAATTTGCTCTACTTCTGTGAAAAAAAATGTCATCAGTACTTTGATAGGGATTGTGTTGAATCTGTAGATTACCATTGGTAGTACAGTCATTCTAACAATATTAATTCTTCCAACCCAAGAATATGTTATATCTTTCCCTCAGTTTCCGTTATCTTCAATTTCTTTCATCAGTATCTTACAGCTTTCCAACTACAGGTCTTTTACATCCTTAAGTAGGATTTTTCCTAGGTATTTTATTCTTTTTGATACAATGTAAAAGATTTTCTTCACTATTTCTCTGTAATATGAGACTGCCGCTGATGAGTTCTTTTGCTTTTCATATGTCTGGGAAAATAACCCTCTTTTTGCCGTTTCTTTTGAAGCATACTTTCCCTGGGTAAGAATTCTAGGTTAGTAGTTTTCTTTTTCTTTCAGTACTGAATGCCAGTATTGTTACCCCTGCAGAATCTGCTGCTTTTCTTAGTTGTTCTTCTGTACATAATATCTTTTTCTCTAGCTGCTTTAAGACTTTCTCTTTATCACTAGTTCCAAGCAATTTGATTATCATTTTGGAAGCCAGACTTCATGAATTTTTCATTGCTTGGGATAAACATTCTGTTATGTCATTTTTTTCTCATTCTTAAGGTTTTTTCTGGGACACAATCAAGTCACCTTTAAATTATTTGATCCTTTCAAACCTTGCTTTCCATCTTATTTAGCAATATTAGAGAAGTCTTTAATCTAGGGTTAATTTTCCCATCCCTTTTGATATCTTAATGTCTAAGAACTGCCCAGTGTCCTGGGCCCTGAGATGTTTTCTCATTCAGTCATCAAAGGCTTGTGGCATCAGACTTGAAGCACAATCACAGCACAGATTAAATTTATACACAGAGGCAAGGCCTTCAATAATAAAGTTCTTAAAACCCAGCAAGAAGTCTACTCATACAATGGCCTATTTCTCAGGCTATGGTGATGGAATGTATTCAGAAATCTAATCTATCCATTTCTGGAACTTCCCACAACACATTCTTGGTAGCACTATCCTTGGTCCATCAGCCTTAGCACTTTAGGAGACTTCACTCTAACGAGTTCAAGTTTCTAATCTTTACTTTCCCATATCTTGTCTTTTCATGCTTCTGCTCTCTTTCTTATCAACCTCACAATACCAAAAGCCATATATTTCTCCCCCAGTGAAACTTACTGGCCTCCCAGATACAGACACAAAAGATCCTGCTGCTCCCTGTAGGGCCAAGGAAGGATGGAACCAGGGGAAGCGGCTATCTATTCTCCCAGGAACTGGAAGGTGGCTGTGTTTTCATTCTTAAATAAGTGAACAAAAGTAGAAGTTGTGGATCTGCTAAATCTTGTATACAATAGATACATGTTCCAAAGGGACATTCTTTTCTGAGTAACCAACTTGCCCAAGATCATAGAATTAGTAAGTAGAAAGGATGGAATTGAACAGTTGGCTACTTGGTTTCTCTCCAGTTATGTGTGGATACATTTTTTACTACTCCACATTAAAATAGATGCAAAACATCCACCAGAAACTTTTGCAGTCCATGGACTTTATTGATCCACCATTTCTTTTGACACATAAACCAGTGTGGAGAACCTGCATTCTGATATACATAATTACTCTTATAAAATAGAGTAAAAATTTTACTCTCATAAAAATTTACAAGTAAATTATTCCTTTACAAGCACTATCTACAGGCCCAGGAATTAAGCCTGGTATACAAGAGATAAGTTACTTCACTTGATTCTCACAAAAATGCCATCAAATGGTTGAAGTTATTCTTACTCCCATTTTACAGATGTGGAACCTGAGTTTAAGTAACAGTGTGCTCGGCACACTGCTAACAGAAGAAAATCAAGTTGAAATGACTACAAAGATCCTAATCACGATGTTAAACTGCCTGACACATGAAAACAGATATTAGATGTCAAGAAATTCTTTCTGCCAGTGGTTTCACATACCTCTCATATAACACAACTTACTCTGACAGGGACAATAGGAGTCTCTCACATTAGGACTGAACTTTCCTGTTTACAAAGCATTTCCTTATATTGCTTTGCTTCCCCACAACTTGAGGCCTCACTGAGCTCCTTGGATTTTTCTAAGATCTGACTTGTCCTTTCAGAGACAGAGAGAGATACAACATTACTGCAACTTGATTCTTAAATCAAACCAAATGAGCAGGAACAGTGGGACTCAACATAGGATTCAAGTGGCCCACATATATTTTTTTTTCAGAAATAAAAATAAAAATAATGGCATCAGGAGTATTTTAGTAAATAACAAATTAAGGTTTTCATTCTGCTTGGTCCTTATTTTTCTTAAGATGATGCAGAATGTAATTTAAGTTGCTCACTATCACACATCTTAATTGATAGACCTCTTCCTTATGTTTTGTTCCTAAGAATTAATGTTTGTATTTAATATCATACTGTCATTATCTTGTTTCCTCTACACTGAAAGGAGTTGTCTGTTATTTGCAGGTGTGGAGGGCCAGCTGGAAACACAATTCCCTTCTCCCCTTCCCTCCTCCCACTGATCACTGGTTATTACACATAATTACATGGAAGCATGTATTAGACTTTATTATAATGCATGACAGTGTGCTTTAAGTAAATTAGAAATCTGCATATGAATTCGGGGGAAAAAAAAACCTGAAATGCCACTCAGGACATTTTATTTACATCCAGAGGATTCTTAGCTTTTTGGGAACTGCTTCTCTTCTCAGGTCTGAATCTAAAATATTAAAGCATAAAGAAGCCAGAGTGAGGGGGGAGGGGCTCTGCATCCTGGGCTGATGTTTCTCCTCTCCTCCTCCCTCTCTTAGTAACCAGCTGGGCAGATGGTTTCTTAGTAACCAGGCAGGTCAGGCATTGGCTACCTGGAGCGCTTAGCATTTACCTTACAAGGTTTCAGCACCCTGGAGCCAGCGGGTAGCTAGCTGGTGGTTTCAGTACTTCCAAAACCAAAAGAAATCAGGGCCATCCAAGGCAAACACAGCCAGTGTTCCCTGGAGCATCAAAACATAACAAGTCACAATGAGCCCTTCAATTACTCCACCCTGGCCCTACTCTAACTTTTTATATTATGTCCCTTATCTCCCTTGATCCTGGAGAGACGGAACCCAGGCTGAAGAATTGCTTGAGGACGTCAAGACCATGAACAAGGGCACCAGAGGAGGTCACCTCCAGGCAGAGCCGGGGAAGAATTCTTGTTTCCTCCTGTATCATTCAGGCTTGACTGTGTGGATATTCAATCATTCCTAATGGAAACGTATGCCCCCCAGCTCGTTAAGATAATTTGTAAAATATATTTTTGCCTTTGGAGAGTACTGGAGGCTATCAGAGAATGTCATTTCCCACAATAAAGTTCCTCACAGATTTCATTATGAAAGGGCTTTGTTTCAGCTCCACTATATTGTGCGTCCACTTATAGATTCAAAATTTAAGAATCAGGGAAGATTTCTTTGGATTTTTTTAATCTATTCAGTCTTTTTGAAAGTATGATTTAAATTTTTAAATTCTTCACCTTGGAAGATATCAGTTATAATATATGAATAGAGCTGGGAAAGAAACAGAAAATAAAGTAATCGTGTAAAAACAGTGGGGTTTTGGGTGGATTTTTTAAATTACATTAATTTAATATCAATAATAAATATGTATTCCCTTGAATTTAAAAATATCACCAAATAACCAAGTGCTTTTACAATAGAGACATGCTCCTAAGGAATAAATTCAAATGGTGTTAGTTTTAAGGTCAATGATTTCTATTGTGTAGACAGAATAGAAAACACTGAATCATTAGGAATTGCCTGTATCTGACCACTTTGGATCTACAAAAACAGCAGTTTCATATGGTTCAACCTAAACCATCTAACTGATCAATGATCTTTTTGCTTCAACTACATAGAAAGGTAAATTTATTCATTTTATTTGTTCCTTCACCTTATTCTATACAGGATTTGAAAGGAATAATGGCATTCTATGGTTCCTGCCCCATCGCCCTAGGATTAAACATTACAATAGTTAGGAAGAGAATGCGGTAGTATTTTTTTGCTATTTTTGTTTTGTTTTTTTCTATTAGCTCTCTTTAGAATCATTAGTGGCATGGAATCACTCCATCTGATAAAAAATTACTGGCAGGGAACACCTGTGTGACTTGTGTGGTAACCAAGGAGCACAAAGCAATTCCCCCTGGAGGCGGAATTTACCCAGCGCTGCGTGGCAACTGCCCCAGGACAGAGAATCACAGTCATCTGAAACCAGGTGGGAAACAAGAGATAGAGAGAATGCGTCTGTTCATGTTATCATTTCCTAAGAAGAGCAGTATTAATACACCCAGGTGTTCCAAAAGACCAGGGACTCTGTCACATCACATATTTAAGGACACAAATTCCAATTCTGCCAGATCATAGATTTCTGCAGTTAGTAATGGGCAAAACACAACAGAAATAAAAACATGAAAAATGTAAAATGGGCCTGTCTTTAAGATGAGAAGCTGACTTTCAGTTTGAAAGAGGACATTTAAGTCCCAGCTTTAGTCTCTTAGTCTTCTAACTTCCATGCAAGTTTCATTTGCTTTCATTAAGAGCAAGGGATATAAAAACTGAAAAGATAGTAATCAAGTCACTCTGCTAATTTGGTCGTACATGTACACCTTTTATTTCTATAGAAAAAAGTTTTTAAATTCCATATCATACAGTTATATATGTGCATACATACACCTACACACCTACCTTTGTTGTAAAAATTGGGAAACTAGATAAGGGAGTAAAACTTGAAAGTATTCCTGGAGGGCCTACAATACAAACCTCCTTATTTAATGTGAGATACTGAAACCAAATGTCATATTAGGCTAGAATTAGAATCTAGGACTCCAAGACTCATTCCACTGTACCACACCACATCCATTACACCCAATAAAATCAACCAAATCTAAACCAAGTAAAATTCTCCATCTTCAGGGAAAAAAAAAAAAATGATTCACATCAAGCTGATGTAAGTACAATGGTAGAAATTACAAAGTGGCTTCTGATATCCATTCTCCCTACATCCCTCAGATTTAAGAATGTAAGTTTGTAGCTAGGTAAGTAAAGTAAAGTTGCTCAGTCATGTCTGACTCTTTGCAACCCCATGGACTGTAGCCTACCAGGCTCCTCAGTCCATGGAATTTTCCAGGCAGAAGTACTGGAGTGGGTTGCCATTTCCTTCTCCATGTAGCTGGGTACTTTGTCGCAAAAATTGTATTGCCCAGTATGCCTTTCAGCAGGCTACCCATTATATGACTACTTTCTGGCCAGTGAAATATAAACAGGATTGCTAACATATTGGCTGAAATGGACTTGGATGTCCATTCTGGAACTATAGGCAACCTGTTATGGACAGCAGAACAACAAGATATAAGTAATCTGGGTCCCTAGCAAATAGGGAGCCCTAACAACCAGGAAGGATTGTAGCCCTACCTACATCCAATCCTACTTTAACTGAAAAATAAACTTTCTTATTTGAGTCCCTGTTATTTGTTTTCCTGTTGTATACAATCAGGTTTAATCCTAATACAAATTGCACAATACATATATAAATGACCTTCAAATGTTTTAATTAATGTAACAAAAATTGAAAAAAGACTGATTTAAAGCATGATATTTTTTTTATTCTAAAGGAATTAGAACATTAATCAAACTTTGTATTATGTTTGTATTATCAATCCTATGCCCTGGGCATATGATATTTCTAAAGCTGAACAAGTTACCAATATCTAGGACAAGTTCTTTGATTGAAGGCAAAGAGACAAAAGTTTATAGTTTCTTTACTGTATCTTAATTAAAAGCATTACAATTCCAGTTATGTAATTCAATTGTTTATTTGTCAGAGGAATGGAGGCAGAAGTGAAATAGATATTTCAACTAATTTCTAGGTTTAGGTACTGAATACATGTGCCTTGTGTGTATGCCTCTGTATGTGTGAACAACTCACTATTTATAGGATTCTTTCAGTAGAAAAACCTGAGAAAAAAATGTTCATACAACATGTATCAAAAAATATCATTCAAGAACAAACAAATATTATGTCCTACTCATCCTTATCTTTTCTGGCTATTCATTCCTAATTTTCATGGTTGTCCAATCTATTCCTTCTTATATTTATGATCAGTAGTCCTGCTCTGAATCCTTAGCTCACAAACAAATGTCTCATGAGGGCAGGGGAAAATAAGCTAATAACAATATAAGTAATAATAATTTTACATTTTCAGTGTGCTTTCATAACAAAAAGCTCTGAGTGCTTTATAAATTATATATACAGGGATCACTTAACCTTCTACTAAAAAGGCTGCTAACCTTAAAAGGAAATTCTATGCAGTGTTGGACAGCAGGAAAGAAAGTCTGCCATGTCCATATGCAATTGCTGGAGGAGTTTTAGGGAAGCAAAGTGTAATTCCCTACTCAGTGGCACTAAAAGCTTTGAACAATCCCTTTAAAAAATCGTCAAGGGAGCTTTTAATCACCAGAAGTAGTCGACTCTTTGTTTTGGGTCTCATCCAACCAAAGTGGAAACTTCAGCCATAAAATAGCACATCGAATCATCAGGGGTTATGAAGTCAGCTCCACTTCATTAGCAGTAGTCTCTTTGCCAACGACTATGTCAAGCAAGGAAAACGGAAAAGATCAAAACGTAGGCAAAAATTACTACTCTTGAAGCGGATAAGAACTAGGCTATCAAAGGCATACAACTGGCTGCATTTGGCATACTCCCTGCTTCTAGCTCTTCAGAACCAAGATCTAAGAACTTGCCCTTAGTTCCCACCACCTACCATAAAGGACAGCAGCAGGGAATGTTCTTCATATTCTTTGCTACCTGTGAACTTGTATAAACCCTGGCGACCATGACCCAGCTACTGCTGTCTCCTCTGTGAAGTCCACTGGTTGCAGCTACAGCAGGGATGATCGTTCTCTTAGTTGCCTCAGCTTATTTTTCATACTGCTCATATAGCATGTGTGAATCCTATAAGAAATGTTTTTGAATCTTTCTTCTCTAGCAAAGGATTTACTGTTTATGTGTAGTGATGGTACCCTATCATATGTCAACCCCTAGCAAAAGGCTGGGACAAAGTAGATGCTCAATGTTTCATTAATTACTGAAACAGCCAGTCCACTATAAACTCCAGCTAGACAATGACAACAAGCTTCTTGTTACCACCCTTGTCTTCCATTCACTGATTTTGAATGCAGTAGCCAGAAAGAGCTTCTAAAAGTGACGATCATTCCACCAACATTTCCCCATTTAATGGCCCTCTCCCCATCAGGCCTACTTAAAAATTCTTGCTGTCTTCAATTTCTCTGAGAACAAAGATGAAATTCCTTAGCATGCCATAGCCTACAGATTTGCATTTTTTCCCCAAAACCTCTATTTCACACTATACTCCAGTCATACTAGTTTCTTCCATGCTGCATCAAACACACCATACTCTTTCCCTCACCTAAACTATAAATATATGTGTATATTTATATAGGGATATATATATAAATCCCTCCAGTTGGAATACTCTTCCTCACACACCATTCTCATTCTTCAGATCTCAGGTTCATTGGCACCTCTTTAGAGAAGCCTCTTATGTCCACCACATGAGGTTTGCTCATCATCGCCTATCATTCTTTATCCTGGGCTCCTAATATTCTCTCCACAAAGAATATAAGTTCCGTTAAGGCAGGGAGGATGGCAGTTTTATTTTTCATTATACTCTCAGCAAGCAGTACCGTACCTGCCATGTTTTAATACTCAGTAATTATAAATTGAATGAATAGATAACATAAATTGGGCTCTAACACTAAATACCTGTACCCACAAAGAGAGTCCCACTAGACTAGAGAGAATCTTCAAGGCAGATAAAATTGGAACAGTCTGACAGCCAGAGAGAAAATGCAACTAAAATCAATTTTAAGGAAACTTGGGAGATATCAAAAAGTAAAGTTTTCTTCCAGATCCATCCATGTTATCATGAATAGCAACATTTCTTTCTTTTTATATGTATATGTCATATTTTCTTTATTCATTCATCTGTTAATGGATATTTGGACTGTTTTCATAAATTGACTATTGTGAATAATGCTGCAATGAACATAGGAGTGAAGCTATCTCTTCAAGATCTTAATTTCAATTCTTTTTGATAGATACTCAGAAATGGGATTGATGGATTACATGGTAGTTTAATTTTTAATTTGCTGAGGATCCCCCCACCAGGACATTTTCCATAATGGCTGTACAATTTTACATTCCCACCAACAGTGTACTAGAGTTCCACTTTCTTCACAAGTCAGTTATAGAAGGACAAATCTAGATTATTCTTCTTACCTGAAATACAAGTCACACACAGAAATCAACAATAGAAAGGTAGTTACCAGGGGATGGAAGAGTAGGATATGAAGAGCTGTTGTCATTGGGTATAAAGGTACAGCTGTATAAGTTCCAGAGATTTGCTGTTTAATGTTGTGCATGTAGTTAACAACAAGGCATTGCACGCTTCAAAATCTGTTACGAGGGTAGACCTCATGTCAAGTAGTCTTGCTACAAAAAAAGAGACACAGGGAAACTTCTGAAGGTAATGGACATATTTATTACCTTGATCACGGTGATGGTAACACAAGCGTATATTTATGTTCAAACTCACCAAATTGCATTCATTAATTATGTGCAACTTTTTGTGTACCAATTGTACCTCAATAAAGCTGGAAAGTAATTGAAGCTTCTTAGTATGGAAGCTATTTGCCCATATAAACAAGTAGTTATAATTTGTAGTATATATCTCATTACAGGGATTCTCTGGTGTTTACCTGGCTAGCTCAACACAGACGTCATGTCCTCTAAGGAGGCTCTCTACTGGTGTAAGGCGCCTTTTGATGTGCTCTGGTGATAACTGCTATAACCATTTAAGCTCAGTGAAATGGCAAAAGATGTGGGCAGAAAGAAGGGTTAGGTATAGACTGTCCAAGTGTTCATATTTCAGTTAAAACATTTGGAATTTACCTATTGAACGAGGAAATATCTGAAAGCATGATCAGAAAAAAAAATGTCATTTAGAAAAACTGCTCTGATTAGTAAGTAGAGTACAGTAGTTGAGCAGAGTAGGACTTCTCAGGCAGTGCAGTGGTAAAGAAACTGCCTGCCAGTGCTGGAGATGCAAGAGACATAGGTACGATCCATGGGTCAGAAAGGTTCCCTGAAGTAGGAAATGGCAACCTACTCCAGTATTCTTGCCTGGAAAATTCCATGGACAGAGGAGCCTGGTGGGCTACAGTCCATGGGGTCACAAAGAGTCAGACACGACTGAGCAGATACACACACACACACAGCGTAGATTCAAGATAAAAAAAGACTAAAGAGTAAGAGGTAGTTGACAGCCTATCACAGTGACCAAAGACAAACATGATGAGGATCTGAACTAGGCCAATGGCAGAAGGAATAAAAAGATGAGTTTGCATTCAGAAATTATAAACAGAGTGGTTCTACAAATTAGTTAAGAGAAGTTGGGTTTCCAGAAAAGATAATAAATGTGACTTGAGGAAAGTAAACTTTGAGGTAGTCAGGGATGTCCTGGCGAAACGTTAAGCGGATAAGTGTACATTCATACTTGGAACTCACAAGAGAGTGGTAGGCTGGAGATGCAGATCAGAAGCAATTGGTGGTTATAGGGTTTGCCCACAGGAGACCTTGTTGATGGTCCTACATACCATGAAGATACCTAGGATAATGACTCAGGAATTTATCAGAATATTTTCCAGAGCAAATCAACTGAAAATAAAATGGCATCCTAACAATTAAAAAATACTATATGCTCAATAATAATAGATACTGACAATTTCAAAGGAATTAACAAAACAGAAGACAGAACCATAGTTCATTAGATCCAGTTTGTTGTCCACAATTTCTAACAGTTCATCGCCATCTTAAGGCTGCCAAAAGAAGGCTTTCTGACTGTAAAGATACAAACATAAAATGCTGAACTTTGCTGAAATATGTTATACATGAATATGCTAATATGTTCTAGATATGTGCTTGACACCTATGTACTATAATGAAGATGAGTTATCTTGTATATTATGTTCCTTTTGCTTAAATGAATCCCATTACAAATTTCACAAAGCATCTTAGTAAATTCTTTGCATTAATTGTAAAGAATTCTTCATTATTGGCCTCTTCTAAGGCAAATAATGAAATTGAGCTGTTTATATTATATGGCAGTACAGTGACTGAATTCAAATACCTCACCAAAAGAAAACAGCATTGAAGAGGAAACTAAGAGTTCACTAGTGTGAAAGCATAATAAGGACTTACTACAAACCAGGGGCTTCCCCAGTCGGTCAGCAGATAAAGAACCCACCTGCCAATGCAGGAAATGTAAGAGACATGGGTTCAATCCCTGGATCAGCAAGATCCTCAGGAGAAGGGCATGGAAAGTCACTCCATTATTCTTGCCTGGAGCATCCCAAGGACAGAGGATCCTGGTGGGCTATGGTCCATGGGGTCGCAAAGAGTCAGACACAACTGAAGCAACTTAGTACGCATTATGAATCAGGCATTTTAATTCACTCATTTGTTCCTTAAACAATCACAGGATACATTAACATTATACCAATTTATATCTCCCTTCCCCAAATTAAAGCATTGAGAAGCTGTAACCCTCAAGGTCACAGAGTTTATAACTGGTAACTTGAGCATTAAACAGTCTCTAAACCTGCTCTTTAAATCACTCAGACTCCAAATCTTCCTCTCTCTAACACTTCTCAATGTCTTCTTTTTGGAGAGACTGAAAAATTCAATTCCTTCTCCCCTAAACATAAAATAAGGGCTAAAATATTAAATGGGCTACCCTGGTGGCTCAGTGGTAAAGAATCTGCCTGCCAATGCAGGAGACGTGGGTTCAGTCCCTGCATCAGGAAGATGCCCTGCAGAAGAAAGTGGCAACCCAATCCAGTATTCTTGCCTGGGAAATCCCTTGATCAGAGGAGCCTGGTGAGCCATGGGATCGCAAAAGACTCTGGCTTGACTTAGCAGCTAAACAACAACAAATTATTAAATGCTGACTTGATGCATTACTAAGTAATGCACAACATTTGATTATATCATCCATCACCCCAAAACTTCACTGCAGTGACATTTTGCTGCTTCCTACTCAGCCAGTCCATCAGCTTCATTCTGACTTCTTTTTACAGCCCATTTGGTTCTAACAACAGGGGTTCATCATTTCAACACTGCTCTCACTAGCATGTAGAGTGCACCCCTCAAACTTCCATTGGAATAATAAATTCAGAGTTCACAGGCCCTGTTACCTGCGAGAGAATCTCTCACAAGGCAACTTCATGAATGGATGACTTATACCGTTGCACCAGGCACTGTGCTCAGAAGGGCCTCCTGCTTGGTTTAATGATCTGCTGTCACTATCTTGAAATTCTTAATAATTTTTGAACAAGGTGCTTGCATTTTGCACTGAGCACCACAAATTATACTGCCAGTGCTGAGCTCACATAAATTCATTCTAATTTCAAACCAGCTTTCTCTTCATTTGTACAGTAATTTATTTAATCATATTCGGGGGAAATATTATAAAGGAAGAGTACTATTGAAATGTGTAGTCTGAAGAAGTAAAGAAGCCTTCTTAAGAGAGTCAGATTTATTCTGGGTTCTAAAAGATGAGTGGATTTTAACAAGGCCAAGAACTGGGAGAAGTACCTCTCGGGCAGAGCCCTGAAGCATGAAGCACACGGTCAGTTAGTGGGACTAAACATAGGGCATTTAGCACAGTGGAGTCAGGAACAAGGGAAAGCAGGCAAGATCATGGAGGGACTGTGCATCATGTCAAGAATTTTGATCTTCATTCCAAAGAGCAACGGGAGCTCATTGTAGCATTTAAATCAAGAGAGTGACAGGATCTGCTTTTACTTAACGAGGTCACACTGAGCCCTCACATCTTTACACTTCAAGTTACTCCTCATCGTGCATTAACATTTACCAGATTTGCAGTTTCTTTTTTCACAATTCTCGGGCTCCAAATGGCACCTTTTTAAACTTAGCAGATGAATTCATCTACTATTTCTGGGAAAGCTGAAGTTTCCCTGCTTCAATACGTTTTCATCCCTTTGCCCTTATCAATCACACAATCCTCATGACTTTAAGGTGGTTTTGTGTTTACACACTTAACCTTCTCCCATCTTGTCTCAGAAGAAGATATAAACTTCATCTCTTCCCAGGCTAACCTTTCCAATTATCTCTTTTTTTAATAGAGGTATTAGTTGATTTACAATATTATATTAGTTGCAGATGTACAGCATAGTCATTCAGTATTTTTACAGATTATACTCCATTAAAAGTTATTACAAGATAATGCTTATAATTCCCCATGCTCTATCCTTTTTGCTTATCTATTTGATACATGATAGCTTGTATCTCTTAATTCCATACTCCTAACTTGCTCCTCCCCATGTCCCTCTTCCGATTGGTAACCACAGGTTTGTTTCCTATAACCATAAATCTCTTTTGTTTCGCTATACAGTTTCATTTATTTTTCAAATTCCACAGATAAGTGATATCATATAGTATTTGTCTTTCTCTTAGTTATTTCACTAAGCATAATATTCTCTAGGTCCAAGTATGATGTTTCAAATGGCAGAACTTAATTTTCTTATGACTGAGTAATATCCCATTGTATATATTGTATGTGTATATATATATATATATATTTTATATAGATTAATCTTCTTTATCCATACATCTGCTCATGGACACATAGATTGGCTATGGTAAATGGCGCTGCTATGAATATTGGGGTGCATGTATCTTTTCAAATGAGTTTTTTTTCCAGATATATTATCAGTAGTAGAATTACTGAGTCTTATAGCAGTTCTATTTTTAGTTTTTGAGGAATTTCCATATTTTCCACAGTAGTTGCACCAATGTACCTTCCCATCAACAATGTGCAGAGGTCCGCTTTTCTCCATATCCTTATCAACATGTGTTGTTTGTAGACATTTTGATTACAGCCATTCTGACAAATGTGTGGTGATATCTCACTGCTTTAATTTGCATTTCTCTAATAATTAGCAATTTGGAACATATTTTCATATGCTTGTTAGCCATTTGTATGTCTCCCTTGTAAAAATGTCTATTCAAGTCTCGTGCACATTTTTTGACTGGGTTCTGTGTTTCAGATATTGAGTTATAGAAGCTATTTATATTTTTACATTAACCTACTGTTGGTCATATCATTTGAAAGATGTTCTCCCATTTCATATGTCTTTTCATTTTGTCAGTGGTTTTTTTTTTCTTTGAAAAAGTTTTATTGTTGTATAGTTGATTTACAATGTTGTGTTAATTTCTCCTGTACAACAGTGACTCAGTTATTCTTATTCTTTTCCATTGTGATTTGTCAAAGAATATTGGATACAGCTCCCTGTGCACCTTATTGTTTATCCATCCTACATATAATGGTTTGCCTCTAATCCAAAGCTCCCAATCCTTCCTTCCCTCAACCTGCCTTCCTCTTGGCAATCACAAGTCTCTTCTCTATATAGAGGTGGGTATGTTTTTGTTTCATAGATATGTTGATTTGTGTCATATTTTAGGTTCCACATATAAGTGATATCATATGGTATTTGTCTTTCCCTTTCTGGTTTACCTAAGTATGATAATCTTTAGGTCTATCCGTGTTGCAGCAAATGGCATTATTTCATTCTTTTTGATAACTGAGTGATATTCCATTGTATACAAAAATATATATACCTACCACATCTTTATCCATTCATCTGTTGATGGACATGTAGGTTGTTTCCACGTCTTGGCTATTGTAAGCAGTGCTGCTATGAACATAGGAGCGCATACATCTTTTCAAATTCTAGTTTTGTCTGGGTATATGCTCGGAGTGGGATTACTGGATCAAATGACAACTCTATTTTTATTTTTTGAGGAACCTCTATACTGTTTTCCGTAGCAACTGCACCAATTTACGTTCCCACCAAGTGTAAGAGGGTTCCCTTTTCTCCACACCCTCTCCAGCATTTGTTATTTATAAACTTTTATTTTATTTTTTTCATTTATTTTTATTAGTTGAAGGCTAATTACTTTACAATATTGTAGTGGTTTTTGCCATACATTGACATGAATCAGCCATGGGTTTACATTGTCAGTGGTTTTATTTGTGGTGCAAAGGCTATTAAGCTTAATTAAGTCCCATTTAGGCTTTTATTTCTTTATTTTTTTATTTCTTTATTTTTATTTCTGTTATGACCAACCTAGACAGCATATTAAAAAGCAGAGACATTACACTGTCAACAAAGGTCCATCTAGTCAAGGCTATGGTTTTTCCAGTTGTCATGTATGGATGTGAGAGTTGGACTATAAAGAAAGCTGAGCGTGGAAGAATTGATGTTTTTGAACTGTGGTGTTGGAGAAGACTCTTGAGAGTCCCTTGGACTGCAAGGAGACCCAACCAGTCCATCCTAAAGGAGATCAGTCCTGGGTGTTCATTGGAAGGACTGATGTTGAAGCTGAAACTCCAATACTTTGGCCACCTGATGCAAAGAACAGACTCATTTGAAAAGACCCTGATGCTGGGAAAGATTGAAGGCAGGAGGAGAAGGGGGTGACAGAGGATGAGATGTTTGGATGGTATTACTGACTCGATGGACATGAGTTTGGGTAAACTCTGGGAGTTGGTGATGGACAAGGAGGCCTGGCATGCTGCAGTTCATGGTGTTGCAAAGAGTTGGACACGACTGAGCAACTGAACTGAACTGATTTCTATATTTCATTTAGGCTTTTATTTCTTTATTTCATTTAGGCTTTTATTTCTTTTGTTTTAGAAGACAAGTCCAAAAAATATTGCTCTGATTTATTTCAAAGAATGTTCTGCCTATGTTTTCCTCTAGGAGTTTTCTGCTTTCAGGATACATTTAGGCTTTTACTCCATTTTGAGTTTAATTCTTTATGTTGTGGTAGAGAATGTTCTAGTTTCATTCTTTCACATGTAGCTGTCCAGTTTTCCCAGCCCCAATTACTGAAGAGGTCATTTTCTCTCCACTGTATATTCTTGCCTCATTTATCAAACATTAATTGACCATAAGTGTGTGAGTTCATTTCTGGGTCTCTATCCTGTTCCATTGATCTATATGTCTCTTTCCATGCCGGTAACATGCTCTTTTGGTTACTATAGCTTTGCGTTATAGTCTGAAGACTGGGAGGATGATACTTCCAGTCTTGTTCTTTTTTCTCAAGGTGACTTTGGTAATTCACGGGTCTTTTGTGGTTTCATATGAATTTTATGATTATTTGTTCCAAATCTTTAAAGGAAATCATGGACATTTTTATAGGGATCATATTAAATCTGTGGATTGCTTTGGGTAGTATTATAATTTTAACAATATTAATATTTCCAATCTAAAAGCATGGCAAACCTTTCCAGTTCTTTGTATCATCTTCAGTTTCCTTCACCAATGTTTTATAGTTTTCAGAGGATATGACTTTTATCTCCTTGTTAAGTTTATTCTTAGGTGTCTTATTCTTTTCAATGTGATTTTAAAAGGGATTTTTTTAACTTTCTCTTTCTGATAGTTCATTATTAGAATATAAAAAATATATCTCTATATATTAATCTTGTAACTGGAAGCTTTGCTGAATTCATTTATTAGTTCTAATAGTTTTGAGGTGGAGTCTTTATGGCTTTCTATATAAAATATCACATCATTTACAAGTAGTGACAGTTTTATTTCTTCTCTTTCAGTTTGGATGCCTTTTATTTCTTTTTCTTGTCTGATTGTTGTGGCTAGGACTTCCAATACTATGTTAAATAGAGGTCGTGAGAGTGGACATCCTTATCTTTTTTCCTAAATCTGGAGAAAAGGCTTTCAGATTTTCACTGTTGAGGTTACTGTGGGGTTCATATATGTCACTATAGCTCTTTGCTTTAAATTGGTAGTCATTTAAATTCAAACATATTCTAAAAGATGTACATTTTTTATCTCCTGTCCCACATTTTGGGGTTTTGATGCCGTACTTTACATCCTCATGTTTATCTCTTAATTGTTCATTGAAGTTGGTATTGCCTTTTACAATATTTTTTGTTTTTTAATACCTAAACTGGCTTATTTAAATGATTGGTCCTTGTTCCTTACTATATATTTGCCTTTCTTAGTGGTTTTTCCCTTTCCTATAGATTCTTACTTCTTTTTTTTTTAACTTAGAGAAGAGTCTTTAACATTTCTTTTAAGATAGACTTAGCATTAATGACCTCTTTTAGTACTGGCTTATTACCTGAGAAGTTTTTACATCTCCTTCAATTCTAAATGATAATCTTGCTAAGTAGAGTATCAGGTTGCAGGTTTTTCCCTTCAGCTCTTTGGATATATCATGCCACTTTCTTCTGACCTGCAAAGTTTTTGCAGAAAACTCAGCTAATAGCCTTATGGGAATTCCCTTATATATGACTGTTTTTCTGTTACAGTCTTTAGAATTCTCTCTCTAATTTTGCCACTTTAATTATTATATATCTTGGTGTGGGCTTGTTTGGGTTCATCTTCTTTGGGACCCTCTGGGCTTCCTATATCTGAATATCTGTTTCTTTCTTCAGGTTTGGGAATTTCTCAGCCATAAATTCCTCAAGTACATTTTTAATCCCCTTTGTTCTCTCTCCTCCTTCTCAGGTGCCTATAATATGAATGTCAGTACATTTAATGTTATTCTAAGAATCTCTTAAACTGTTATCATTTTTTTAATTAGTTTTCTTTTTTGCTCTTCTAACTGAGTGATTTCCATTATTCTATCATCCAGATCACTTATGTGTTTTTCTGTATCACTTAGTCTGCTGTTCATTCTTTCTAGTCTGTTTTTATTTCAGTTATTGAATTCTTCACTTATGATTAGGTCTTTTTTATATTTTCTAGTTCCTTGTTAAAAATTCCATGGTGTCCATCTATTCTTCACCCTAATTCAGTTAACACATTTGTTACCAATGCTTTGAATTCTTTACCTTTATAGATTGTTTATTTCTGTTTCATTATTTATATCTTCAGAGGGTTTCTCTTACTCTTTAAATTGAGAGCAGTCCTTCTGCCTTTTCACTTTGTTAACTTTCTCTAACTCTATAAATTTAGGTGAAACAGTTACCTATTTTTGGTATTGAAAGGGTGTTTTTATGTGAGAGTCTCTCTATACAGATTGCATGTCCCAGAGTGTTGGAAGAGCTGGGTTTGAGAGGGACAAAAGTTCTGTCTTTCTTCAGAGTGTGCTGGAAGCTATTACCTTGGTATAAAGTGGGCTGGAGATGGAGGGGCTAGAGCTGGCATCGGGGCTGAGGCAGGGCTTACCCTCTGCACAGTGGCCATCTGTGCCCTAGCAGAGGTGGTGTCTGATCCCAAGTTGCTGCAGCAAAAGCCGTGAGGATAAGGCCTGAGCTGGCTTTGTGCCTTTTAAGGACGTGTTTTGCACATTCCCAGCACCTAGACCTTTGCCCCAGAGGTGGAGAATGCTGAAGAAAGGGCGTTGGGGGTGGGGGGAGGTGCTCAGGTGGGCTCTTGGCGTCTGTCAACCACAGACAGAGGTCTGAGCTGTCTTTGATGAAATTCCCGTGCAGAAACCCACAACTGTTTTCCTTGCTCTACTCAGACATAACCTCAGGTACAAGTTCCCTTTGCCCTTAAACCGCCTATCACTGACCCCAAGGCTGCTCTGCCCCCTCCCCTGTTATGAGTCACACTGCAGAGCAGTACAGGCCCGTGTGGATTCTCATGTGGAACAGCCACTGTCAGAGATCTGATGCACTGCTTAAGTGCCAGCAATGACTGCCACATGCCCACCTCGGCTCCTGGACTTGGTCATCTCTGCGCCCCATGTCCAAGTCTCTTCCCTTGTCAAGGCCACCCCAGATCCAGCATTGAGCTGTGCCACAGAGTGAGCAGAGCTGGAGCATTTGCTTGGCTCAGACTGGGGTGCATTTCCTTCTTACATACTTTTTCCACTGTTGAAGTTACATTCAAATTTTAATAACTGGAAAGTTAAACTGCTGTCATCAGTTCAGAAACATTAGTGAAAATCTAATTAAGTAGAATTATTTTTTAAAAAATATGTTCTGTACAAGAACATAGAAATAGTGAATGGAGAAAATATTTTAACGGTTGAAAATCTAGCTAGAAATAAAAGTACAAGGGTCTTATGTCCTATGAGTCCTCATTTTAGGGAACAATGGTTTTCCCAGAATGCCTCAGGGCATTATTACAGGTTCTCACGTTGCCAGGTCTCATCAAAGTACTGAGTGTGGCCAGAATCAGTCCGTTTGTGTACAAAGGTTACCCTAACAGCCAAATGAGACAGGCACTGAATGGCGGAGTATTGAGATTACAATATCCTATTCAACCTTTTGCTTCTTAAAAATTTTGCAGGCCTGAAACTAGACAATGAAAGAATCTATCTTATAAATTTGCCTCATAATCAGTGTTACCTTTAATATAGCATCATATCTAATTTCAATAACTACATAGCAATTAGATGATTATTGGTGCCCAGTATACCATTAAGCATTAAGAAAAAAAAATTCAGAGGAACAATAACCACACTGTATTTACACAGAGCTATAACCTGAAGCATTGTAATTATCATGTGTCATAATCTCCACAATATAAATAACAGTGTAAAGGCCATTTGAGAGAGAAAAAAAAAATAACAGAGAAATCTGGACCAACTCAGAAGCATATGTCAGATAAAAATAAGCAGGGACAATTGTGGAGAAAGAGAATAATAAAATGACATAATGAGTTACACCATGTGATTCCTACCACCAAGTCCAGGAACTCTGCCTCTTGGGTGTATCCCTGCTGCTACCTCCCTGCTGCTCACACCATCAACATCCCTTGCTTGGAGGGGTGCAGTCTATTTGTACCCTCACAACTAGTCTCCTTGTTTCTGACCTCTATCTGCTCCTGTGCACTCTCTACCAAGCTGCTAGAATTCACTTTCTTAAATAAAAACCTGATCATATTACTTCCAACTTAGAAATCTTCCATGGCTTCTCACTGTTCATAGAATAAAATCTAGATTCCTTAGCAAGACAATCAAAGTACTTCACTAGTAAACCCTCACCAACCTCTTCAGTCTCACCACTAGGCAATTGCAACCCTCATACTTCCAGTCCCCACCCTCCCATATGTTGCACTCTAGCCATGGTAGAAGGTTCACTAGGTTCTCCCATGGCCCTGCGCTTGACAGTTTTTCTTTGGGCAGTAGAATAGACTGTTTAGAAGCATTGACCCTGGAGCCTAAGGACCTGGGTCCATTCTTATCTGTGTTTCCACTTAGGAGTGTGACCTTGGAGAAGTTACTTCTCTGTGCCTATTCTTAGCATCTGTAAAACGGGAATATAATTAAAGTGCCTACGCATAGCATTTCTTAATGAGCTATCCCAGGTGCATGCTGAGAACACTGCCCAGTACACAGTGAGCAGTACGTATTAGTTATTATTATTATCACTGATTCTTGCCAGCTCTCTTCCACTTGGCATACTCTTAGTGATCTCAGTGACTCTAGTCAAATGACAGTTTTTTACAAACCTTACCTCCCGCACTTTATCACCATTAGGCACAAAAGGCACTTCATTTTCTACCATAGTATCATAGAACTCTGACCATAAAATTAAATGACATTAACACTTATTTATTAAACACATACTACAAGCTATGCAAATATCACACAGATAAATAAGATAAATGTAAGGATTACGATTATGCAGCTAAGGGAACTGAGAATCAATAATTTGCTCCTTGGAAGAAAAGCTATGGCCAACTAGACAGCATATTAAAAAGCAGAGACATTACTTTACCAACAAAGGTCCATCTAGTCAAAGCTATGGTTTTTCCCAGTAGTCATGTATGGATGTGAGAGTTGGACTATAAAGAAAACTGAATATCAAAGAATTGATGCTCTTGAACTGCAGTGCTGGAGAAGACTCTTGAGAGTCCTTTGGACAGCAAGGTGATCCAATTAGTTCATCCTAAAGGAAATCAGTCCTGAATATTCATTGGAAGGACTTATGACTCAACAGAAAAGACCCTGATGCTGGGAAAGATTGAAGGTGGGAGGAGAGGGGGATGACAGAGAATGAGATAGTTGAATGGCATCACTGACTCAGTGGGCATGAGTTTGAGTAAGCTCAGGGTGTTGGTGGGGGACAGGGAGGCCTGGCGTGCTGCAGTCCATGGAGTCACAAAGAGTTGGACATGACTGAGTGACTGAACTGAACTGAAGAAGCCTGATAAGGATGATTACTGGTTTCTGGGCTGAGCCATTAACTGAACAGTGAAGACGCAACCAAGATAGAGCAGGTGCTCTTAAAGAGAAAGATGATGACATGGAGAAGTGGAGGCTGATGCTGTAAAGCAGGAATACTATAAAAAGGAAGCAATTCATTCAAGCTTTTGATGACACCAATCTATCAGACAAATCTGCCATCACCCTCCATCTACTATTTACTTTGTATTTCTTCTAAAATAAAAGAGCAATCAATCTTGATATTCACCCTGGTTCTCAGACTTGGCTATCCCTCCTACCTGGGATTCTCATTGCAACAATGAGTCAGATTAAAACAAATCAATCAAGTTGTGTCTGCCAAGTTAACATCTCTGTAGGAAGTTAATTGACCCTGCTTCTGACAGGAGCCCACATGACAGATGAGGAGGGAGGAAGGGATGGGACATAGCCAGCAGTTTATGACACAGACAATAAGAAGATGTCTTCCTTCCATAAACAAACTATCTAGACAGAAGGTAATCCATGGAGCAAATCTGCAGGGAAGGTCAGAGTGTTAACAGGTATGTATCTGAGGGTTAGGACACTAGACTTGCAGCCATAGATGCCATGGCATGTCCAGGAAGCAATCATACTCAGACATTGAAAGGCAAAAACTAGAAGGGACACCTTCTGTCTGCCTTAGGTAAAAAGAAGGGCACACAGTAAAAGAGGCATAATTGCACTTAATGTGCACTTAATGTGAAATCATAAGGTCTGGCTTCATGCCTGAGTTCATAGACACTTGGCTTAACTTATCAGAAATTAGTAAATCCATTCTCAAAAGAGGTTCATAATACCTAGCTCACCTCTTACCACATACACAATATGAGTCATGTTTCCTAATCTTTCAAAACCTCTGCTTTCTCATCAATAAAATGGGCTGACACCTGCTTTATTTTATAAGACTGCTCCTATAAGTGAAGGCAATAATTTAAGGGGGGGTGCTTGGTGGTGGTGTTGTATATTTGCTAAGATGTATCCAACTCTTGCAACCTCATGGACTATATAGCCCGCCAGGCTCCTCTGTCCATGGGATCTCCCAGGCAAGATTTCTGGAATGGATAGTCATTTCCTTCTCCAGGGGATCTTCCTGACCCAGGGATTGAACTCATGTCTCCTGCATTTCAGGTGGTGTCTTTACCTGCTGAGCCACCATGGCTTCCCAAGGGAAGGTGCTAGGTAGATTGAAAATTGGTAAACATATTTTAGGGTCAAGAAGATCTTGGATCAGCAATGGAAAGACAAAAGTTCTCATCTCAACTCTTATTATATCCTAAATTTGGGATCTATCAAATCATGTAATTTCTCTGGACCTCAAAACAAAGAGTTGGGACTAGGTGGTCTCTACATTCCCTGGTAGCTCAAATATTTTTTGCTTTAGAGATACTGGTTAAAGCCCCTTATAGTCTGAGGTCAGTAAAGTAGTCTTTGGTAGCCTGGAAAGAATGCAGGACTCAGTTGTAAGTCCTGGATTCTGTTTTCCTTCCAGCTTCTTAGCAAATATGCAAACTTTGGAAATTTATATAACCTCTCAGAGCCTCATCTTCCTCTTCTGTAAAACAGTTTTTAAATATCACACATAAATGTGCTTTACTAGGCATAAAGAATCAAGTAAATATAAAGCACTTATTACCTAGGCTGAATTCCAATCCAAATCAGTCATCACAACCTAACAACCTTTCTGATGCTCTTCAAATTCAAATCAACAACAAATTAAGTAATGACAAAGTGAGAGCTGGACACACCTGCCTGGTGTTCTAAGAAATCTAGAATACTGAATAAGTCACCATTATGGACTGAATGTTTATGCCTCCCCCAAATTCCTATGTTAAAGTCCTAATCCCTATGGTAATAGTATTCAGAGGTGAGGACATTGAGAGGTATTTAAGGTTAGCTGAAGTCATAAGGCTAGGTCATCATGATGGGATCAGTGCCCTAAAAACAGCAACAGAAGAGACCAGAGTTTCCAGTCTCTTCCATGTGAGGACAGAGAGAAGGTGGCTATCTGCAATCTAGGGAGAGGACCAGCACCAAGAACCAAATCACCAGCCCGTAAGCCTGGAACTCCCTGTCTCCAGAACTGTGAGAAATAGCATGTTATTTAAGCCACCTAGTCAATGTTACTTTGCTTAGCAGTCTGAGCAGAAAGAAAGCCACTGTGGCCAGAGCAGACATCCCTTCTCAACCATAGCCCATCAGCTATAGAAATCCTTGGTTTATAAGGAGTTTCAACTAATCTTTTTAAAATTAATTTAGTTCTTAATTGAAGCATAATTGCTTTATAGAATTTGTTGGTTTCTGCCAAACATCAACATGAATCTCAACTGATCTCTTTAAGTATCTAATCCTCTCTTTACTCACTTTGTATTTGATAAGATACAAACCTCCTTCTTATCATTTTGTCCTCTTAAAATGCCTCATAAATTCACCCTTTCCCAAAGCTTAATTTTGACCAGAAGGGCTACACTCCCTACACTAAAGATGGAGACCATCTTTAGTGGCTTCCTATTGACTACTGGATGGAACTAAGAGGTCATTCATAACTTACATCCTTTACCTACCCCAACCAAAGGAGAATCAACATGAAGGAGCAGTAGACAATACTGACTCCCAAACCAGAAGCCATGTCTTCTCAGAACCTAGCAGAAAGCCTGGTACCCAGCCAGGTGGCCATCAATACTATTCACTGGATTAATGAATTAAAGAATCCTTATTCTACCACTCACTCCTGATTGACCCTGAATATTAATTGGCCTCTCTTCATTAGAGGGTTTCCCTGGCAGCTCAAACAGTAAATAATCTGCCTGTGATACAGGAGACCCAGGTTCAATCCTTTGGTCAGGAAGATCCTCTGGAAAAGGGGATGGCTACCCACTCTAGTATTCTTGCCTGGAGAATTCCATGGACAGAGGAACCTGGCAGGCTACAGTTCATGGGATCGCAAAGAGTTGAACATAACTGAAGGGGCTAAGACTTTCACTTTCATCATTAGAATTTGCTCATTTGCAAACAAGTTTGTTAACTACTACACAGTTGTTCTTATTGAACAGAACAAAGTATATAAAGTATAACCTGTTGTCTGAGACATAGTAAATGTCCAATAATTGATAGTAATATCATTAAAGCACCTTAAATCCCAGCCAAGTTGAGAAGTTTGACATTTTTCAAGCCTGCCTCAGCCTTTTAGTCCACAATTCTCACAGATCTTGATGACTCTCTTCCCTTGGCAAGGCTAGGAAAGTGAGTTTATGCTTTTCCACTTGTCACATCATAGAGTATCTAAGAGCAATGTAAGCAAATGGCTACCCTTCTCTGCTTGCCTCTCAGCTCCATGACAAAGAGGCGTGTCTATTTCATCTAGGGATCCCACTAGTGTTTAGCACGTGTGCATGTGTGTTAAATCGCTTCAGTTGTGTCCAATTCTTTGTGACCATGTGGACTGTAGCCCACCAGGCTCCTTTGTCTGTGGGATTCTCCAGGCAAGAATACTGGAATGTGTTGCCATACCCTCCTCCAGGAGGTCTTCCAGATTCAGGGATAGAACCCACATCTTTTACATCTCCAGCATTGGAAGGTAGGTTCTTGACCACTAGTACCCCACTGGGAAGCCTTGTCTAGCATAGCACTGAATAAAAGCTAGTGATTGAAATACCCAAAGGGCTGTCTGAGTTCCATTCAAACCCTATTGAGTAACAATGAACAGTAGACAGCCCTTGGGATATTTCTTAGTGAACTTCTTATGAGAGCAGAAAAATAGTTTCTGCTCTCATGAGGGGCTCACTTGTATGGTTCTCAGCGTCTGATTTGTAAAGACATTATAAATTCTTGGACCCCAAACACAACACATATATAAGGGATCTGTGTTGGATGTGAATCACAAAGAAAAAGAAATGTCATGAATGAAATTAAAGTGTCCTTTGTACAAAGGGAAAAAGAAAACCCTGGAAAGCTGAAAACCTAGCTTATGTGGTTCAAATTTCATTTCATTAATATTTCTTTGGTTGCTATATTCTTGTTAAGGTGTAAGCTGTGGTCTAGTTAATGCAAACTGTGGCCTTGGTTGCAGACCTTTCGAGAGTGCTCAGAAGGCTGATTTGCATTACTTCCCCACAGCAGAAACCCCAACCTAGGGGGGTTGTTAAGCTCATCACATGTAGCAGATTTCCCTAGATAAATGTGTCCCTGTTCTTCTTTTTCATAATACTTGTTTAGGATTAATAAACACAAAGTCTTCACTCACAACTCTGTAAAAGAAAATATTTCTTATGTAAGCTATGTTTTAAAATGCTTCAGGAAATATTATTGCTTTGTCTATGCTACTTTCTGAGAGGTTTCCACCCTCAAGAGGTCAGAATGAAGCAAGAGCTGATTGGCTCAGTGGTTTCTGGGAGCGGCATCATTGTTCTGCCTCCAAATGAGCCTGCCTCCTCTTTAACATCCTGTACACATCAAAGAGTAATCCAAAAGAGCACTATTCCCAGCCAGCTTGTGTATTACTTGACTGAAAAGTTAAATCCTTCAACTCCCCTCATGTTGTCCAAATAACCCCAAATAACTAAGTTTCTCTGCTTCCTTCTTTTGGCTTCTTACTTTCAGGCAGCCCCACTGCCAAGCATACTCCATTTCAAAACAACACCTGAGCTGTAAGAAGCCCTTGAACTCCAAGGAGGCCAGCCCAGGCTTGTTCTCATGGTGACAGCAGAAAACCAAGAGAAAGACCTCTTGAGACACAGACGTAGAATGGCCACATTGTTACCTTTACCATATTCTTGCAGAAATAAATGAAGACCACCCAAATGAGACCAAGCAAAGGCTATTTACTCAGAGATTAGTACAGTAATGGAGTCAGCCACCATCATTTGCATTTGGCAGAGACCCAAAGGCAGGTAGAGGAATAAGAAAACATTATAGAGGAAAAGTGGGGGAGGTTTCAGATATGTCCTGATTGAAGGCTGTTGACTTGAGGATGCAGTCACTGGGCTAACCAGAAGGGTGCATCCCATGTGATTGGTTAGGAGGCCTATGTAGCTTTCTTTGGTTGCTTCCCATGTAGAAGTGAGGTCAAAAATTAGAAAAAGCTGTTAGTTATTACTCATGTCCTGGCCATTTGGGGCCGACCACTACAGAGACTATTTGACGTCCTAGTATGGCTGCTCCAGATAATTGCTTGACTTCTTGCTTACTATAAGTAGGATGTTGGCTCCCTGGACTGGTTGCTGCAGGCTGTGGGTCAGAGTTCTGCTTTTAAACATAGTCTGGCTGCTGTCCATCTCTGTTGTACAGTTGCTCGTCCTAATGACAAAACTAGCTTATACTCAAAGGTTGGGAAACAGACTCTATATTTTCATGGAAGAAGTTGCAAAGCTGCATTGCAACAGATATGGATACAAGGATGTCATTAAACTGAGTTCATTAAGGCAGTTAACCTACAGCAAATATCCAGGATGTGCTACGGAACTGGATATGAATTATGAGAAAAGCACTGATGGCTCTAAATGTTTTTGCTTTGAGTAACTAGAAAAATAGAGTCATAAAATATGGAAGACAAGGGGTAAAATTAACAGTTTCACTTTGGATTTGATACTTTTCAAGACTGTTAGATAGTTAAATGGAGATATCAACTGGATACAGAAGTCCTGAAGGAGTTCAGCTGGAAATAGTAATTTGAAAGGGATTGACTAAAAGGAGAAATCTTAGTTCAGGCTGCTATACCAAAGTACCATAGGACAGGGTGGCTTATGAAAAACTGAAATTTATTTTTCACAGTCCTGGAGACTGGAAGTCTGAGATCAAGGTGCCAGCTTGGTTGGATTCTATTGAGAGCCCTGTCTCTGGTTCACAGAACTCTTGTCATATTCTCAAAAAGAAGAAAGAGAGCTAGAAAGCTCTCTGGGGTCCCCATTATAAGGTCATGAATCCCAGTCATGAATGGAGGAGGCACCACCCTCATGATCTAATCATCTCCCAAAGGCCCCATATCCTAATACCATCACATTGGGGTTAGGATTTCAATGTATGAATTTGGGGGCTGGGAGGAAAAAACATTCAGTCAATTGCAGAAGGAAAATAGTTTAAAAGCCTCAAAGATGAGAGCAATACAGCAAAGCAGAATAATAAGTGATCAGTGGTATCAGGGGAGATTGAAGGGAGGATGGCAGCCCAGAACAAAGGGAAGAAGAAGGGCATGATCAATAAGGGCATGATCAATTAGTGCCAAATACATGCCAAGATTAAGACAGAGAATTGACTATTGAATTTGGTGACATGGAGATCAACCATGATCCTGACACCAAGGGCCTCCTAAGATTGTTTCTAGACTGTCTTTTTCTTCATCTCTACTCCCACCAAGAAGGATAATATCACCTCCTAAAGATGGCAGTAGACTGACAATTGGCCACCCCACATCTACCTTTGCCTTCTTTCCAACCACAACTCACACTGAAACACATCTAATCCTATCATATCCTTCACTACCATTTAAATCCCTATAATAGCTTTGTATTGCTCTTAGAACAAAGTTCAAACCTTAATATGATTTCCGCACACATAGCCTTGGTCTGTCCCTTCAACGCTTCAAGCTCCACATCCACTACTTTTAATGCTTAGGGTGCTATTCTCCATGTCACCAAAAAGTCTTTCCATATGTTAGTCCTTCTCCCTGAAACATTCTGCTCCCTCAACCCCAATATATGAGATGTGTGTGCATGAATGCTAAATCACACGCATAATTTCCCTTTGTGTTTAAAAGGAAAGCAGTCTGTGATTGCCTAGCCTAAGTCCCCTAAATACTCCACACCCTGTACCCTACTCTTTCATTACCCCAGATCCTACATATCTTAAATTTGATTTTGTCAGGACTTCCCAAAATTATTATTAATTATCTGCCTCCCATGTAAGCCTGTTGGCTCCTTAGAGGTTAGCATATCTCCTGACTCAAACCAGAGGCTTAATATTTTTAAATAAATGAATGAATAGTAATGAAATCTATTAAGTATTCATTATTGTCCTCTTGTTGGTGCTGGTGGTTTAAAAACTAAGTCGTTTCCAACTTTTGTGGCCCCCATGGGCTGTAGCCCACCAGCCTCCCCTGTCTATGGGGTTTTCCAGGCAAGAATACTGGAGTGGGTTGCCATTTCCTTCTCCAGGGGATATTCTCAACCCAGGGATCAAACCTGCATCTACTCTCTTGCATGCACCGGGGAAGCATGTCCACTTTTTACAGATGAGGAAACTGAGACTTTGGCAAGGTCAAGACCTTGCTTCAGGGTTCTAACTCAGCCCTGCCTGACTCCAAAACTCTAGCTCATATCCCCTAACTTTTCTTATATGGGTATATGTGTTCACCACTAGCTGGAGTGTTTTTAGTGCATCATTTATATTTTATTCATCTCTTAGTTAGAGCCTGTCCCTGAATTGTTGATCCTATAGTCTCTAGAAATATTGATTGAATTGAATTGTAGAGAACTGAATTTCATATAGGCTTCCCCTAGTGGCTCATAGATTTAAGCTGAACTGAACAAACATACAAGCCTTGTAAAAATATGTATAGGTTTATCTCAGGAATGTTCTATTTGGCTTATAACAGCAACTTCTGCCTCTCCCTCCCCCCTCACTACTAATGCTTTTTATTTTGCATCTATACTTACAGCTAGTTAGTTCTGGCAGATGCTGCCACCTGCTCTTTCTCACTCACCTCAAGCGCTATTTGTGTTTGTCTGATGAAGAGAGAATTCAGCCTATTATGAAGCAACAGAAATTGTGTGAATGCTTTCAGCTCAAGAGCCAGTGCACTTATGGGAAGCAGGGCTCTCAGCCTCCTGCAAACTGCAGACCACTTTGGTGAAATGGAGGATGCCCACGAACCACCAACCATCCTCACTCCCACTTGGGGCTTCCCCAGATGAAAACCACACCCCAGGAAATGAAAGGCTGGTACAGCCTCTGATGGGCTGCAGACCAGACAATGCCTGAGTTTATTAAATATTATAAACAAATGACTTAATAATACCAGTAACCAAGCCATAGATATAATAATGAAATAAACAAGCACTGATGCCACAGCCCACAGACCACCTGGTTCTCCAACTGTGGATTGCTAGGTAGTCTCCAAAGAGACTTCAAGAATACTCTAATTTAGGTGGTAATGATATTGATAAAAACAAAAAACAGCAACACTAACAATTAACTTTGCATACTGCATGTAGTGAAGTTTATAAAGAAGTTCACATTTGCTCTCAGTTTAGTCACTCAGTCATGTTTGACTCTTTGCGACCCCATGGATTGCAGCACGCCAGGCTTCCCTGTCCATCACCAACTCCTGGAGCTTGCTCAAACTCATATCCATCGAGTCAGTGATACCATCAACCGTCTCATCCTCTGTTGTCCCCTTCTGCTTCTGCCCTCAATCTTTCCCAGCATCAGGGTCTTTTCCAATGAGTCAGTTTTTCATACCAGGTGGTCAAAGTATTGGAGCTTCAGCTTCAGCATCAGTTTGCTCTCTTGGATACAAATAATAAGTCCATGAGGAATGTGGAACAGGGATTATGATGACCATGCCAGCACAGGCGAGGGCTCAGAAAGGTTGAGTGATAGGCCAGATGCTTCATGGTTAGAAAGTGACAGATCCAGAATTTCAAATTCTATCACTAAAAGATAGGTCACTAACACATACTTGCTCGGTCATTTTGCTGGTTTGGGACTGCAGTACACTGAATTATTGTTCCCAATTTTTCAACAGCACTGAACAACAGCACTAGAACTAATGCATCTGAACACTTTGCTATATAACTCTATAGTTCCTCCCACTATGGGTGGGCTATAATTCCCTGCCTCCTTGATGTTTACCTAACCATGTAACCTCCTTTTGTCAATGAAATGTTAATGAACATAACACGAGAAGTAGCTTTAGAGCGTCTTCATGGCTTGAATGGTTCTCTTGCACCCCTACCATTCATCATGAGAAGATGTCCAAGGATCTGGTAGATGGAATTTGAGAAGACATTTGGAGTAGACCTGCATCCAGTCAGCATGGGGGGGCCAAACTCAGCTGAATCTATCCAGACTCAGCTGAGACCAGCCAAAGGCTAGCCAACTTGCAGATTCATCAGTGAGAAAAGAAAATGCTATTGCTATAAGCCAGTGTGTTGAGGGGTTGGGGAGGGGGGGTGTTACTGTTTGTTACACAGCAATATTATGGTAATAACTAAATAATACAAGGACTATGTCTCATTTGCTGAGAGGAATTTTGCCTGAAGGATAATGAAACTATTGCAGTGTACAGAGACAAGAGTGCAGGCTTTGCAGTCACTACTCTAAGAACTTGAATTCAAATCCGAGTTCTGCTGTGCCTCAACTGTGTGACTTTAAGAAAATTACCTAACAGTATGATCCTCACCTTATTTATCTACTAATAAGGATAAAAATACCTAGTTTATAGAGTAGCTGTATGGATCAAATAATATATTTTATCTCAACAACTGGAATGACATAGGAACCAGAGCTGTACACAAGTGTTAGTTTTCTTCTTAGATCTGAATAAAATCTGTTTTTTTCTTTTTCGTTTTTTTATAACATATGCTAGAGTGTGGACAACTTGTGGTTAGCAAAGGTATCTCTAGTTCTGCATGCCACTTTTTAAAAACCAAAATTTAATCATTTTTTGTTCAAAGGGAAAGGAAAGGCACAAAGAGGAAAGAAGG
Source organism: Muntiacus reevesi (assembly GCF_963930625.1). NCBI lineage: Eukaryota > Metazoa > Chordata > Mammalia > Artiodactyla > Cervidae > Muntiacus > Muntiacus reevesi. The sequence continues at coordinate 36,165,812 of NC_089264.1, read as the reverse complement.
ATGAAAGGAAGAAAAGATAATGGTTAAAATCTAACTAATTTCTAGAACTCACAAGGAAAAGTGCTCCGACATGCCACTCCTGTTAATGCAATCCCCTCAGCTCAGCTGCCAGACTTAGCCCAAATGTGCATACAGAGGGTTATAAAGTATGAGAAATAAAAATGGGGGAAATGAATACTTTCCTTGTTATTAGGACCCCATTAATCACAGACTGAACAGTAGTCAGCAGCACCTGGCTCCCGGCACATAAGCATAGGCACATGGGAGTTCAGTAATTAACTATGTGCTGGTTGAGTGCAGGATGAATGAGTGACTTAGTGAGAGGGGACTCAGGCCAGACTCATTTCCACAAGGGAGGAACATGTGGGGCAATGGGAAGGCACCGACTTGACGAGTCAGGTATCCAGACACCACATGAGGCTCTCTAAACCAAAGGATTTCAGTTCCCTGCCAGTTCTAGAATTCCATGATTATGGCAGAAGAGAAGCACAGTCATAAATACCACAAGCAGGTGGTTCCAAGGGCTGGTTGCTGGAAAAATGCATTTGTTTATTATATGATACTGTCAATGCCTTTTTTTTCTTGCACAATTTATTACTTTTTTGTAATTAATATTGTCTGGCATCATGTATTGATATATCTAAAACCAATGTAATGCAGTCACTCTTCAATATTTAACAGTTCATATTTTATTCTGGGCAATTCTATTGATGCTCAGTCCCTGTCTAAAAAAGTCTTGCTTTCTACTGCCATATTTTGCTAGGCACTAAGGATCCATTTTTTTCCTAGCAAAATGGTACTGATTATTCTATTTGCAGAACAGGAATAGTGACACAGACATAGACAATGGACTTGTGAACACAGTGAGAAGGAGAGGGTGAGACAAAGTAAGAGAGGAGCATTGACATATATACACGACCATGCATAAAATTCTCCTTCCCTGGTGCCTCAGATGGTAAAGAATCTGCCTGCCATGTGGGAGACCTGAGTTCAACCCAGCAGTAGGGAAGACCCCCTGGAGAAGGGATTGGCTGCCCACTCTAGTATTCTTGCCTGGAGAACCCCATGGACAGAGGAGCCCAGCGAGCCCCAGTCCGTGCGGTGCAAAGAGCTGGACATGACTAAGTGACTAACATTGTCACACCTTTTTGCGTGAAACAGAGCTAGTGGGACGCTGCTCTGTAGTACTGGGAGCCCAGGTCAGTGCTCTGTGATGACCCAGAGGGTGCGATGGGGGTGGAGTGGGAGGGAGGTCCAGGGAGGGCATATATGTATACATACAGCTGATACATACTGTTGTCCGGCAGAAAGTAACACGACATTGTAAATGTTTTAAGTTATATTCCAATTTAAAAAAAGACTTTGCAATCATGAAAAAAATGAAATCTTGAAGAGTTTTTCACCTAAAAAATAAATAAAATGATATGTCCTTAAAAACGGCTAATATCTTAATTGTGGCAAAGTCCTCTGTTGTAATTTTAAGCAGCAAAGGACACTGACAGTGAACCCTGAATCTTTAAGGCTTGTAAACCAGGCCTGGTGGCTGCTCCTATCTGACTGCTTCAGGCCCCTGGACAGGAGATTTTTAGCTTGAGCCATCACCACTGCTTTCTTAAACAGCAAAGCTGCAGTTCCCCTGAAGACAAGGCAGTTAATTAACATGGATTTTTAACTCTATCTTTATGGGATTTTTGGTGGATACTTTTGAATTTTTAAATCTAGTGTACACTGTATAGCACGGGACACTATACTCAATACTTCATAATAACCAACAAAGGAAAAGAATCTGAAAAAATATATGTCCACATATATATTCATTCATATACACAAACACACACATACATACATATGAAATTGAATCACTTTGCTATTTTTGTTACCTGAAAATAACACAACATTGTAAATCAGCTATACTTCAAAAAATAGATTACATAATTTTTTTTTTTAAGAGTTTGGTAAAACCCTGAGAATGTTTACAAATCTTTTAGGAGATTTTACTCTCTTTATCCTGGTCCCTCCCCCATGTGTAAATTACCACCCAAGGTATTTCTCCAAATCACAATTTTCCTCCTATCAACCACCTACACTTTAGTCACAGATAAATGGCTCAGGAATATAACACAAAAACTAAGCTGAATCAAACAGATGCTCTTATCAAGAAAATGAAATTTGAATCAAGAGACACAGAAGGGGTGTATCAGCTAGCTGTTACTGTGTAACAAACACACAAAATTAACTTAAAGCAGCAATTCATTATTTCTCATAAGTCTGTGGGGCAGGTAGATAGTTCTGCTGAACTGCACTAGGTTTGATGAGGCTTAATGATGTGCATCAGTCTGCTGCAGGTGGGCTAGGCAGTTCTCAAGTAAGCGTTCTGTCCCAGCTGGAGGCTCAGTTCAGAGAGCTGTGATGACCCAGTCCTTCACAATGTGCCACATCATGCTACAGGCTAGCCTGGACATATTCTCATGGCAAAGAAAAGGAACAAGCCAGGAATCAGAAATCTAAAGTGCTTATTCAAGTTTCTGCTTACATTCTGTTTGCTACTGGTTCAGGACGAATTTCAAAATCAGAATGTGATGAGACTACAGAGCTACAGAGCAAAGGGCATGGACTCAATGAGGTCTTTAATTGGGACCTTTAACACAACTAACCAACCACAGATTGGAAGTCAATAACCATATGACAACACCCTAGAAAGAAGATACATGGAGGTTCAATGCTAATGTCCCTAGAGGTTTCCTGATTTCTGCCTTTCCAGGATTTGATCAATTATGCACACTACTTTTCTTCAATTATGTGAGCTACCCAGCATCCTTCCAATAAATCACCATTTCTGATTAAGTTCACCAGTCAGCTTCTGCTACCTGCCACCAAAAATCATCATAGCCACCATTATTATCATCAACTATACTGATTTTTCACTAATACATCACATTCTGTCAATTCTATAATATAAAAACTTCTCATATTCATCTTTCCTTGCATAGTAAGAGCTACTGTCTCAACTCAGACTTTAATCTTTTCTAGCCTGAACCACTGCATTAGGATTTCTGAACCAGAATATTAAGCCACTGAACCTGAAACCTACTGTAAAATCCCTTTGAGTTTTTCATATTCCTCAGTCACATTATTTGGTTTAGTTAACACACTAGGTAATTTCTATCAGATGCCCTGCAAATTTTTATAGGGGACTAAGTTGGTGATTTCTTATGGAATTTAGTGAGAGTTAAGAAGTTGTTCTTCTCATATACCTTCATTGATGTTTGTAAAGAAGTACTTCTTCACCAAATTTTAGTTAGCATCTTGTTTTGGGTCTCTATCTGTTTAGCATGTAAAGCTAATAAAGAAATGTCAAAGAAATAGTTCTTATAGGTGTTTTATCCCTGGTATCTTCAGTAGAGAAAATAACATTACAATTTTACCTTAAAAGTCAATTTTATTTGTCTGACTTTATGATATTAGAAAAATTGTTTCAAGAATGTAAGGACTTCCCTAGTGGTCCAGATGGTAAAGAATCTGCCTGCAATGCAGGAGACCTGGGTTTGATCCAGGGTCAGGATCCTGGGACCCACGAGAGAAGGGAATGGCTACCCATTTCAGTAGTCTTGCCCAGAGAATTCCATGGACAGAGGATCCTGGTGGGCTATAGCCCATGGGGTCGCAAAGACTTAGACATGACTGAGCGAATAACACTTTCACTTTCAACATCATGATGACCTGTTTATATAATAGAATTTGAGGATTACATTAAAATTTAGTCAATGACATGAAGAGAAGGAATGAGCCATCCAGCTGGAGAAGAACTATACAAGTCAGATTGTGTATGTCAGGAAATACTGTGACTTGGTCTTCTGTAGTTAAATAAGATGCAATATTTGAAATTCTAATCATGCATATATTTGAGGAAGAGTTTGCTTGCCTTCTAGAGACTCACACATACAACTGACACAATGTATATTCAATGGCCTTTCCTCTCAATATATGTGGAAAGCTGTATATATTTTATGATGCCCTTTACAAAGTATCTCCCTCCAAGCTTTACCTTCACTTAGCTCTTTTCTATTCTTTTGGCTTGGGGGGGTTGTTGATGTGATTTTTATTCTGATGCTTGCAGGGCTTGGCAAACTAGGCTTGCAGACTAAATCCCACTCAATGCCGATTTTTATAAATAAAGTTTTATTGGAACACAGCAGTGTTCACATGTTGACAAATTGTCAATGATTGGTTTTGCACTACATAAGCATGTTGTATGGTTGCAACAGAAACCATATGGCTACAAAACCTATTCACTATAGCCCTTCCCCCAAAATGTTTGCTGACCTGGTCTAAAGAAAAGAGAACTGATTTGGAGTCAACAGATATGGGCTAGAACCCAAACTCTGCCAACATGAAAGGTGGGATAAAGATTTGCTATTGAGCAAATTATCTTCTCTGAACCTGGTTTTTCTCATTGTTAAATGAAAACAATAACCCCAGCCTCATGGAGATATCATGAGGATAAATAAATATGGAAAAAATTTGGATCAGAGTAGACCTCACAAATATTAATTGCTCCCTCCTTTATCCCATCCTTTATCCCACCCATCACATATCCACTTTCCTTCTCTTAAGCAGTGCAAATTTCAACCTACAAAATATTTGTTTCAAATAAATTCACTTATATAGGAAGAATAAAAAACAAGCCTTCTTATGATTCCCAAGGGAGTGTTAATTTCTCATTTTTCTCTTCTCTTTTCTTTTCTGATGCACTTCCAAAGGAATGCAACAAATAGCACCAATTTGATTAAGACATTACTTTGTAGTCAGCATGTTAAAAATAGGAATATGATTCCAAGTTATGCAAAATCAATGCATTGTAAGATTCATAAACTGCTTTTCCTCCAGTTAACAATGGAATTTGGTTGCACCTAAGGTTCAGCATTCATAAATTTGTATTAATGCCTGATGACCCAATTACAAATTTTGCCTCCCACAGATACTCTCTAAAAAAGTGTCAAATTTCTACTCACAGAGTTCTATTGATCCTTTAACCCTTTTTGTCACCATTTCCAAAGGCTTTTTTGTGCTACTGTGATAATGAAATATAAGTTCAAAAAAACAACCACAATTTTTAAGTTCAAGTGCCAAGAGTAGGAAGCTACCACCATCGCTCACAAAAGCAGGCCCTCTGTCTTGTCTAAATCCAGCTCACGTTACTCGTGACCTCTGATTCCACCTTCTAGTCAACCAGAAAAGCTAATCTCTACCTCCAGGATGGGGAAAAGTACTCCAAGATTCAAGGTTACAGTCTTCTGTGTCCAAAATTGAAGTGGGTTATTGAAGAAGGTATGTCTAGCCAGTGGAGAAGGAAATAGCAACCCACTCTGGTATTCTTGCCTGGAAAATGCCATTGACAGAGGAGTCTGGTGGGCTATAGCCCAAGGGGTTGCAAAAAGTCAGACATGACTGAGTAACTAATACTCAACTAATACATGTTCAGTCAGAGTAAAAAAACTGAAGTTAGGCAGGTTGCTCAGTAGAACAAATAATCCATAAGTAAGATGTCAAGAGAGAGGATCAGGTAGGAAAATTCCATAGGGGAAATAGTAATGACTGCTTTTAAAAACATACTTCCTTGCACTGGACAGTATGTTCAGTCCTTCAGTATGCTTCCATCCTTTAGACCACGGTTCTAAAAGGTGACCCAGTACTGACCACATGTGAATGGCACTCCTTAGAGTCATACAGTTCCCAGTTTACACAGTTATTCATGGCAGGCTTGTATAAATACATTACATTGGCATGATCGCATTGAATATTTTCTACATGCTTTATCTCATTTAAGCCCTACAACATGTCTCTGAGGTAGATTCTATTACCCTCTTTAATCCAGATCTGAAACTTGACTAGCAATGAGGTTAAATAACTTACCCATCTACATAATTACTAAGTTGAAGAGCCAGAATTAAAACCCAGATCTGCCTTGCTCTGCGTTTTTCCCACCACCCCACTTGCCTCTCCTTAATTTATTGATTGTTAGTGAATACCTTTTAGAGCAGAAAAGTCAAGAAGTTTTACAGTTTTCAGTATCCCACCAGGACTTCAGCAATTTACCCAGAATGAGATGGTAATTCATAGAAGACAGAGTTCTTTGAGGCCATGAGGGCACCATTTAATAAACTGCTGGATGAGCCTCTGAAATAGAAAAGACAATTATCAACTCTAAGATAAAACAGTGCAATCAGGTCTTACATCCTCCCCAAGGGTCAGCTTCCTCATAAAGAGAGGCATTCATACAGGGACAACCTGGTCAATTGTTAACTCCGTTTCTGATAAGAATTTATTTCCTACCATGCCAGTGTCAGAAATCATCACTTTTCAGCTTCAGTGATCAACACACTCATTTGACCTTTTCATCTTATCGTGAAGCTTTACTTGGATTTGAACATAAATATAATAATAACAAAGAACCCAAATCAAAAACCACTTAGTTATTTATTGACTATGAGCAGCAAATTTTCTCATAAAATGATTTAGAAGAAAGATTGTAAAACCAGTGCTACCAGCCAAGAAGAATGAACAAAGTCAAAGACTTAATCCAATTTAATCAACTCTGGCCAATATCACCACCTCATTCTTAGAGGGAGCTTGACCTAAGAATAAAAAAAGACTCTGGAATGTAAAATCTTGATTTTCTTTAAATTATAATGATGATGTTGATCTGTGTTGCTGTACTGCAAGGATTTATGAGAAATTATTTATAGAGGGCCCAGCACATGGTGGATGATACACAGTGAATATTCTGTAAAAGTCAGTTCTTGTCTGTCCATATTCAGATGCCTGTCATCTGTTGCCCACAGAAACATGATTTTAGGATCTCAATTTACACAAACCTGTCAATACTTGAATGTAAGCAATTTGAGGGCAGTCCTTTGTGGTCATATCCAACACGAAGTATACTCTCTATATACCATCCACTCAATATTCATTCGTTTAATTATCAGTTAATTAGTAGATGAGACTATATGGAGTGGTTGGGGGAGAGGATGTTAAATTTAGGTGAAATTTAATCTTAATAGTTAAGAGATACAATGATAAGAGAGAATTGCAGAAATCAACTGGAAAAGGCAAAACCGAAAGAACACTAAGGCTGCCTAATGTTCTACACTATTTGGGAAGATGATGACTAATTTCTTTTTTCAGGAACTATAAATTATTGGTCATTTAAGCTGATGCTAGAAAAGGCAATGTGATAAAGATGCCTATCAAATCCTCCTCTATACTTCCTAGAGACAGGACTACTAACTACCATCTGACATTATGTTTGCTCTTGAAGACAGTTATTATTAACTGGGCTATGGAAAGATATTGACACAAGGATCCAAGAACGTCTGAGTTAGCCAGATGCAGACCCTGAAACTATAAAGACGAACACTTAAGAGTTCCATCCTGGGATGATCAACTTTAAGGACACATGTGCTGAGAAATAAACGGAGAAAGTTAGTTTGCACAGGAAAAAAAAGAATAATTCAAATGTGCAGGTAAACAGAGATAGGAGACTGTTTGTTCCTAAAGACACAGAAAGTAACAGAAATCCTGGCTCGTCCTTGGAAGACTTCTAGTTTTCAATATTCATAATTTCTGATAATTATGGATATCTATAGTTTATATACTTCATTGTTTATGAAGTACATAGTTACTGTACTTTAATCCCTGGATTCCACTAAATTCCTTGATTCATTGTAATAAATTTTCATTTTACTTGAGCTATATTGAGTAGGTTTCTATTCAATACAATCAAATTTTCCCTAAGATATATCTTAGTCTTATGGAAGCTATCAAATATAAACCAAATATTTCTTAATCCCCCAGTGTCAGCACACATGAAAGGACTGTACATTCTGACCAGGTTGATAACCTCATAACCAGGTTCATGATCCAGGATCATGACTGGGTGGAGCCATATGACTAGTATCATCTTTAGGCCAAACATTCCACTGTTGGTAAGAAATATCATATACATATACATATATATATATATTTGTGTGTGTGTGTATATATATACACACACACATAGTTGCCCATTAGATGAATGCAGAAAGGAATCAAAGATCACCAACACTAAGGAAGTACAGACAAAAGAATTTCATAAAACTATACAAAAGAATATAAAAGTTAAAAAGTAAGAAAGGAACAACCTCCCAGTATGTTAAGCTTTGTAGAGCCTTTCATATTTGTTGAATGCATTATCTATATTAGTCCTCTGGACATAAAAGAATATTTAGGTTATACAAATTATGGTCCCTGGTTTCAAATCTAGATGCTACCACTTATAAGCCCCATGCTGTTGGTGAATTGTTTAAATTTGTCTGTAAAATGGAGACTATGTTGAGAATTACATGAGATAATGGTAATAAAGTGTGAATATCAAACAGTGGGTATTCAGTAAAGACTGCTTGGGAGTTATAATCACTGTGTTAAAATTTCAAAATATTGCCAAATAAAATAGATTAGGGTTGTTTTCTTAAATTCCAAGGGCAAGACATAAAATCAATGAATGAGTTATGGAATGACAAACTTTAGTTTAATGGGCATAGAAATTTTATAACTGTCAGAAAGATGGAATTTGTCAGCCTTGAGACGAATGAGTTTCCAGTTGGGAGAAAAGTTTAAGCAGAGGCAATCAGAGACAGGGAGGGCTATTGTGGAACTCATAAGATATGAGCTGTTTCAAGAGTCTCTTCTAGATTTGAACATTTATGCCTCTGTAAAGTTTCATTTGTTCATTCATTCATTTAACAAGTAACAAAACACTGATTCTGTGACAAAGGCTACAGGTTAACAGCTGTGGTTGCAAATGATATGACATAGAGAATAGACTTATGGACATGGGGAGAGGGAAGCAGAGGGTGAGATCTATGGAAAGAATAACATGAAAACTTACATGACCATATGTAAAATAGGTAGCAAACGGGAATTTGCTGTATGGCTCAGGAAACTCAAACCTAGAGGGATGGGATGGGGAGGGAGAAGGGAGGGAGGTTCAAAAGGGAGGGGATATATGTATACCTATGGCTGATTCATGTTGAGTTTTAAGAAAAAAACTGCGAAATTCTGTAAAGCAATTATCCTTCAATAAAAAATAAATTAATTTTTAAAAAATGGTTCTTATCCTCAAGGAGCTGAGAGACTAGAAAGGAAGACAGACATGAAACAAAAGCTATACAATTATTCATTCACTTACTAGAAAAATGAAATGTTCTCAGAAGAAAGATGGAGAGTGTCAGGACAAGATAACAGATAGGATTACCACAACTCTGAAGTCAGGTCAGCTTCTCAAATAAGTTAGGAGCTAACTGAATCTTGAATGATGTGCAGGAATTTAGCCAGGTGAAGGACAGATGGCTGAAGAAAGAACATTTCAGGCAGTGGGAATGAGGTGGTGCAAAGATCTGAAGCATGGAGTAACTTGCATTTAAGAGGGAAAGAGGTTTGTGTGTTAAGAATGTTGTTGGAAAGGAAGAAGGAGGGTACAAAATGCAAAGAAGGAGAGGCTCGGAGGCTAACAGTGATTTAAATGGCATGTTATAACCCCTCGCAAGAACTTGGTCAAAAAGTTTCAGATTCCATCCTTTGAAGGATAGAATTTTGCAGAACCAAAAAGAGAGAATTTTATTCATGTGGTCCACTAGTGTCATGTTTGAGCATCCATTCTACACAATAATCAGGATTCACACCCAAGTACAGGAAGTCATTTCAATTTCAGAGCCCCTCTATTACTCAGTCAGCATATTTCTTTCTTGCGATTCTATCATTATTGAACAAAAGGTATTGTGTCTTACAAAGTTTCAGTGAAAATACAGTAATACTAAGAAAAGCAATACAGAGTTATAATACCATTTAAAACACAAGGATATCAGATTATAGTATGAATTATCCACTTGGGTTGTCCCTAAATGTATTAAAGAAAATGAAGACTTTTTAAAAAGATGTTTGGGCTTTCTATTCTGTTCCATTGATCTATATTTCTGTCTTTGTGCCAGTACCATACTGTCTTGATGACTGTGGCTTTGTAGTAGAGTCTGAAGTCAGGCAGGTTGATTCCTCCAGTTCCATTCTTCTTTCTCAAGATTACTTTGGCTATTCGAGGTTTTTTGTATTTCCATACAAATTGTGAAATTATTTGTTCTAGTTCTGTGAAAAATACCATTGGTAACTTGATAGGGATTGCATTGAATCTATAGATTGCTTTGGGTAGAATAGCCATTTTGACAATATTGATTCTTCCAATCCATGAACACAGTATGTTTCTCCATCTGTTTGTGTCCTCTTTGATTTCTTTCATCAATGTTTTATAGTTTTCTGTGTATAGGTCTTTTGTTTCTTTAGGTAGATATACTCCTAAGTATTTTATTCTTTTTGTTGCAATGGTGAATGGTATTGGTTCCTTAATTTCTCTTTCTGTTTTTTCATTGTTAGTATACAGGAATGCAAGGGATTTCTGTGTGTTAATTTTATATCCTGCAACTTTACTATATTCATTGATTAGCTCTAGTAATTTTCTGGAAGAGTCTTTAAGGTTTTCTATGTAGAGGATCATGTCATCTGCAAACAGCGAGAGTTTCACTTCTTCTTTTCCTATCTGGATTCCTTTTACGTCTTTTTCTGCTCTGATTGCTGTGGCCAAAACTTCCAACACTATGTTGAATAGTAGTGGTGAGAGTGGGCATCCTTGTCTTGTTCCTGATTTCAGAGGAAATGCTTTCAATTTTTCACCATTGAGGGTGATGCTTGCTGTGGGTTTCTCATATATAGCTTTTATTATGTTGAGGTATGTTCCTTCTATTCCTGCTTTCTGGAGAGTTTTAATCATAAATGAGTGTTGAATTTTGTCAAAGACTTTCTCTGCATCTATTGAGATAATCATATGGTTTTTATCTTCCAATTTGTTAATGTGGTGTATTACGTTGATTGATTTGTGGATATTAAAGATTCCTTGCATTCCTGGGATAAAGCCCACTTGGTCATGATGTGTGATCTTTTTAATATGTTGTTGGATTCTGTTTGCTAGAATTTTGTTAAGGATTTTTGCATCTATGTTCATCAGTGCTATAGGCCTATAGTTTTCTGTTTTTGTGGCATCTTTGTCTGGTTTTGGAATTAGGGTGATGGTGGCCTCATAGAAAGAGTTTGGAAGTTTACCTTCATCTGCAATTTTCTGGAAGAGTTTGAGTAAGATAGGTGTTAGCTCTTCTCTAAATTTTTGGTAGAATTCAGCTGTGAAGCCATCTGGAATAGAAAGCCCAGAGATAAATCCATGAACCTATGGACACCTTATCTTTGACAAAGGAGGCAAGGATATACAATGGAAAAAAGACAATCTCTTTAACAAGTGGTGCTGGGAAAACTGGTCAACCACTTGTAAAAGAATGAAACTAGAACACTTTCTAACACCATACACAAAAATAAACTCAAAATGGATTAAAGATCTAAATGTAAGACCAGAAACTATAAAACTCCTAGAGGAGAACATAGGCAAAACACTCTCCGACGTAAATCACAGCAAGATCTTCTATGACCCACCTCCCAGAATATTGCAAATAAAAGCAAAAATAAACAAATGGGACCTAATGAAAATTAAAAGCTTCTGCACAACAAAGGAAACTATAAGTAAGGTGAAAAGACAGCCCTCAGATTGGGAGAAAATAATAGCAAATGAGGAAACAGACAAAGGATTAATCTCAAAAATATACAAGCAACTCCTGAAGCTCAATTCCAGAAAAAATAAATGACCCAATCAAAAAATGGGCCAAAGAACTAAACAGACATTTCTCCAAAGAAGACATACAGATGTCTAACAAACACATGAAAAGATGCTCAACATCACTCATTATTAGAGAAATGCAAATCAAAACCACAATGAGGTACCATTACACGCCAGTCAGGATGGCTGCTATCCAAAAGTCTACAAGTAATAAATGCTGGAGAGGGTGTGGAGAAAAGGGAACCCTCTTACACTGTTGGTGGGAATGCAAACTAGTACAGCCACTGTGGAAAACAGTGTGGAGATTTCTTAAAAAACTGGAAATAGAACTACCATATGACCCAGCAATACCACTTCTGGGCATACACACTGAGGAATCCAGATCTGAAAGAGACTCGTGCACCCCAATGTTCATCGCAGCACTGTTTATAATAGCCAGGACATGGAAGCAACCTAGATGCCCATCAGCAGATGAGTGGATAAGGAAGCTGTGGTACATATACACCATGGAATATTACTCGGCCGTTAAAAAGAATTCATTTGAATCAGTTCTAATGAGATGAATGAAACTGGAGCCCATTATACAGAGTGAAGTAAGCCAGAAAGATAAAGAACATTACAGTATACTAACACATATATATGGAATTTAGAAAGATGGTAATGATGGCCCTATATGCAGGGCAGAAGAAGAGACGCAGAAGTACAGAACAGACTTTTGAACTCTGTGGGAGAAGGTGAGGGTGGGATGTTTCGAAAGAACAGCATGTATATTATCTGTGGTGAAACAGACCACCAGCCCAGGTGGGATGCATGAGTCAAGTGCTCGGGCCTGGTGGGCTGGGAAGACCCAGAGGAGTCGGGTGGAGAGGGAGGTGGGATGGGGGACCGGGATGGGGAATACGTGTAACTCTATGGCTGATTCATATCAATGTATGACAAAACCCACTGAAAAATAAAAAATAAAAAAATTTAAAAATAAATAAATAAATAAAATAAAAAGATGTTTCAGGACTCAAAGAAAAAAATCTCTGTTACTTCACAAATGTGTCCTGCTTGGTGATGCAAAAGTGTAAAGCCCTTGCTTCTGCTCTGGGGTTTACAATTTCATGGGGTGGAAAGAGCCAAGAAAGAGTAACACTCAGTGTCAGCTACTCCAAGGAAGACATCTGAAATCCATGGTTGTTATCAAGACTTGAAAGAGAGATAACCCTCAAGGCAGAGTCAGATAAAGGATGAGAAATCAACAGGCAACAGTAAGTTGCAAAGTGGTTGCTTGGTTGACAGATTTCTGTGATAAATTGTAAAAATGGCCCCAATTCCCACCCCATCCTTATTTCCATATCCTTTGGAAATAAATGAATTGTACTTTGGATATATATAAGTAGGAAAGATATATTTTGGAAATATGGGCTTCCTGGGTGGCTGAGTGGTAAAGAACCTACCTGCAATGCAGGAGTTGCAGGAGATTTGGGTTCATATCCTGGGTCAGGAAGATCCCCTGGAGGAGGGCATGGCAGCCCACTCTGGTACCCTTGCCTGGAGAATCCCACGGACAGAAGAGCCTGCTGGGCTGCACTCCATAAGGTCACAAAGTGTCAGACAGGAATGAAGCGACTTAGCACACACACAGCATTTTGAAAATATACTAATGTACAGAGAATTCTCCTCCATTGTGAGAGCACTCTCTACTTTACTCAGAGCTCAGCCATGTAACGTGCTTTGACCAAAGGAATGAGGTAGAAGTGAGGTGTGCCAGTACTGAATTTAAGCTTTAAGAAGACTTGTGTGCTTCTACATGCTCCCTTGCACTTCTGCCATTTGCATGCCAAGATCATACTGATGCTGGCCTGATGGTCGTAGAATGAGAATGTGATATTTGAAGCACAGCCATCTGCAGCTAAACCCAGCCTACACCAACCAACCCCCAGCCAACACACAGACTCTGAGAAATAACAAATGGCTGTTGTGGGGGGCTGACTTATTTATTACATGCAATATCAAACTGATACACTCTTTATTCTGAGATGTTTTATTCATAATAAGAAGAGAGGTACAATAAGATCTAACAACAACACAACATAAAACTGGAGCCAGGAAATTAAAGGGAGATGAGAATAGAAAGATATGGGTGAGGAGCAGAGCTCTGAATTTTTCTCTGGGGCCCAAAATCCTAGCCATTACCATATCAAAGGAAAAAAGCAGAAAAAGAAAAACCAGAACCCACAGATATTTCCAGTGGCCCAGAGAGCAGTAATCTGAAGTGTGGGTGCAATGGCAAGATTACAGACCTTGGGATAGGAACTTGGGTTCTTAGTTGCTATAAAAGTGTTCTGAGCTGTTTGTTCCTCACCAGTTAAAACAGGAAAATAATACTCTCTTCTTCCATAGAACAGATATGAGGATTAGAAACAATAGCATAATACAAGAGAAAGAGAGTAGCACTTGGCAAGTAAGCAGCAAATAATAGGTACTAGTATTGGTAATAAACTAGTTAAGTGATCACTTAAGTTTTGATCTCCATACTTTGCCCATCTTTCTCCCAAGACCTGGCTGATTTCTTTCCTTGAACACTTCCCTGCTCACAGATCTTTTGACTTGCTCCTGATCTAATGAACTAAAACCCCAATCTGGCCCTTATCCTCCTGATTCTGACAATGGACAACATAAATGCAATCGCAAATACAATGACAGTAAAAACTGAAGATGCTTCCCATGCATGGTGTTAAATTTTATTTACATTACATCTTTTCTCCACACATTGGCGTTCCTGTCTTATCATCATCTCCATTTTACAGATGAGAGCACAGAGTAACAGAGACATGGCCTTTTCCAAGATTGTGTCACTAATCTTTTCTCTAAAACATTGAAATCCAGGGTCTGATGATGCCAAATAATGCCCTTTCCACAGCTATTCCACTGCACCTTCAGAAAGTTCTGAGACTCTCAGAACTCCCCCAGGCCCTAACAGGAGCTGATGACTCAATATCCTCAGCTTCTGGGTCGCCAATCTCAGCTGTCAGGTGTGACAGATGGGTGGGGGTAGGTGCTCTTGACCTCTAAACAGAGTCCAGTGACACTTTCAACTCTGCTAACTGAAGACTGGCAGGAAGATCCTATACTCCTCAGTAAGGACAGTATAGAACAATATCCAGCCTGTTATTGGTCTTACAGTCCCACAAAGCCCGGCCTGCAAGATGGCCCCTGAGGAGGGTCCACCGCAATTGCCCACAGAAATTTGCTTTCTGCTCTCCTGCACTTCCATTCTCTCTCTTCAATTAGTCAGACAGCAGAGTAGCAACTCAATCAGTGTGTTCCAGGAGGTCACACTTTGGGAAGGCTAACAATAAATTAAGTTTTCATTTTAGACCCTTAATAGCCCAATCAATAATTTAGGGAGCATAGAAAACATTTTCTGGGAAAGCATTAGCTTAAAACTGAAAAGTAGCTGCTTCATCCCTTGGAAATGACACAATTTTAGTAAGGGTGGGGCAGAGGCTGACAGCCACCCTTCACATATTCTTACTCCTTCTATCTTTGTATGTCTGTGTGTCTGTCTCTCTCTTACTTTCACTCTCCCTTTTCTCTCCTTATTTATGCGACTTTCCTTCGTCTTTCCTCTCTCCTATTTAGTCTTGCCTCTTTCTTGACCCTGATGTGAAGAGCTGACTCATTGAAAACACCCTGATTCTGGGAAAGATGGAAGGCAAAATGAGAAGGGGGCAGGAGAGGAGGAGACAGTTGGATAGCATCACCAACTCAGTGATTCACATGAATTTGAGCAAACTCCAGACCGTCTCCTGGAGGACACAGGAGCCTGGTGTCGCAGTCCATGGAGTTGCACAGAGTCGGACACAGCTTAGTAACTGAACTATTACTTCTACTGCTGCTGCTAACAATATTTTGTATTTTCTTACCTTTTTGAATATTGTGCTTGCTGGTGCAATAACTAATTAGCGCTGTAACAAATCTGCAGCTATGAATTATTTTTTCTTGGAAACAAATCAAAACCATTACCCACTAATGATGTTTAATTCCATTTTGAAGAATTAGTCAAATTTAAAATTAAAGATTCACCTTAAAGAAATTGCTTCAATTCAAATCAATTTTTTTTCAATGTGCTTGGCTGACTAAAAATGTTTAATTTAAAAATGTAAAAATAGAGAAGATTCTAAGAGTTCCAAAGCTGTTTTTGAGAACTCACATGGTGGTTAACACTATATCCAAATATACTGCTAAAATCTTTGAACGGATTTCCAAGAAACTACTTCAAAATGTAATTTCTCTCCCCGCCCCCCACCCCTGCCTCTAGTTGTTGCTGTTTGCAGGTACACTAAAAAAAAAAAAAAAAAAAAAAAATCATTTGATTTTGGAACAAGTAACACTTCAAAGAAAGACAAAGACTTTTGCCTCAGAAGTCGTTAATGTGGACTGGATTTTAGTAAAAAGTCACTGCCTGAGGATCCAGATGCCCTACACTTTTTCAGTCACCTCAATGATGATTCAACCAAACAATGCAAAATTGTAACATAAATTAAACTTGTGAAAGAAAGTTAGAACTGGGGTGGTCCCTGATAACAACAGGGAGAACATAAGACTAGCAAATATCAAAAGATGGATAACTTGTCTTCTTTCATCCTAAAGAAAAATACAGTCTTTGGACAGATTAATGATGTCAGCTGTGAAAGTATCCCCAAGTCCCATTCCTCACCCTTGGAAGATACCTGCAAATCTCTCCATAGCCTGTGTTTCAGGAGATCAGAGTTGTCACAAGAGAAAAATTCCTATTTGAAATCCTAGACTATGGGATCTTCATATTCTTTTTCAGGTTTAAAAAAGTCTTTAAAACTGAATTATTTGCTCAACTTTACATGGAAGAAGAAATGGCAGAACCTGATTTCTAGATCAGTTCATGCATATTGATACTGCCTCTCCAGGTCTTCCCCTCTATCCTCTACTTGGAAGTATTACCCTGACAACCAGCCCGAGGCACATCCTGTCTGTCTACTATACACACTGCCCTAGGATACAGCCCTACTGATCCACATCCACTTCTACCCAAATTTCCCAGTCAATCTTCAGTTCTTTCCCTATAGAGTGGATCTCCAACTTTAGCTGCATCAAGCCCACCTGCTAAAACAAAAATTGTTCAGTTCCACTCCCAGAGTCTCAGATTCAGCAGGTCTAAATGAGGTTTAAGAATCTGCATTTCTGACAAGTGTTGTGAGATTATTCACCACTAGTCTCTTGGAACTCTTCACATCTTGTCAGTTGCAAAGGCAATGACTTCCTTTATTCTAGATTGTTTTTCAAGAGCATCTATAGAGTGAACAGCCTTAGAAGATGGAGATAGTAAAAGGCAGTTTTATTAACTGTCCTGTATAATAAAGATAATGTCTCTCTCCTCAGGGCAAAGTTCAGGCAGACCTCTTGTCCATTATAAAAGATGAGGATTCCCTAAGCTCACCATTCTCCTGTAATGTAAACGACTATGTGTGCAGGCATTATCTGCTTATTTTGTCATTAGCCTGTGAGAATTAAAGCTCAGAGATGGATATTCCATATTCCATATTTAATTTATCTATATGATTTTTTTCTATATCTCCTTTCTAGTACATTCCTTGAGGCCCAGGACACCTATTGTATTCACTTCACTATTGTTCCCAGTACTTAAAACAGAGTCAGGTTACATAATAGGTGCTCAATAAATACTTTTTAAAATGAATGAATAAATTCATAAAAAGTAAATGGGTAATAATAACCCAGTAAATTTAGCACAACTCAAGCGCATTTATTAGGTGAGAAAAAGAAGGATGGGAGATTTTTGGATAATGGCCAAAAATCACAGAGCTAGGAAACTGCAGAGTTGGGATTTAAACTTAAGCCTCCTAGTTCTCCCACCTAAACCTGTAACCACTATATTCTATATCCTCTCTAATGTACACATGTGTGTCTGTGACGAGACTCAGAAAAGTGAGTAAGCACCCATAGGTGGGTAATGGCTACTCAGTAATCTCAGTGATTCTCTTTCTATATACCTACATTTTGTAAATTTTCTACCAAAAACACCTCTACATATAAATATTTTAGATATGTGTGTGTATGTGTGTGTGTATATATATATATAATATATTCATTTACATACAAATATGTGTGTGAAAGTTGCTTAGTTGTGGCCAGCTCTCTGTGACCTCATGGACTGTAGCCCTCCAGGCGCCTCTGTCCATGGAATTCTCTAGGAAAAATACTGGAATGGATTGCCATTACCTTCTCCAGAGGATCTTCCTGACTCAGGATTCAAACTGGGGTCTCCTGTATTGCAGTCAGATTCTTTACCATCTGAGTCACCTGGGAAGCCCATACATATGTATACCTATATATAAATTTTATAAGAAAAATAATTTTATCTTTTAAAAATTTAAGACGTGGAATTATTTCAATGCTGTTCCTGCCACCAAAAACACTTTAGGATTATCGCCTCTGGAATTTCCCTCAGAGAGTGGGCATGGCACATGAAAAGGATTCCCAACACTTTGCCACACTTCACTTTGATCCAAAATAGTCATTTAGTGGTCCAGACTTTGTCTGATTCAAAACATTATTACTTTTTTTTTTTTTCCAAAATCAGGTTGTCTCCTATGGACAAAGATTTGCAATTGCTGAAGTACTTAAGGAAACTTTACATAAATTCTAAAGAAGACAATCCTTAGTGTAGGTTCTAAAAATAATCTTGAGCATCTTTAGAATCAGTGACTTAGTCTCTGGAGACTCTTAAACATTAACGACACTAATCACCATATATAACTTTTAAAAGACAGTCTCCTTAAATCATTATCATAGCACAGGTTTTCCTTTCTTATTATTCTTTGAACAGTGATCATCCTCACGTCTGGCTACTCTAACATGATGCCAGCTAGTAAGAGTCCTCCCCACCCCCCACATTCACTCACTGTGACTGCCCACAGTTTGCTGGAAACACAGTGAAAGAGTTATGCCTCCCACAGCAGCATTTGGACCCACATAATTTAGATTCACTAAGATAATCAGTGTGTGATCATTAAAAGAACTATTTACAGTTCTCAAGCATTTGGGACATTCTTCTTTGTTCATTATACCCAATTAGAAATTTGAATTAAGGTTTCCATTAAGCAAACATTGATCTCTTTTCCCATGTTCATTATGGAACAGCAGCCAACAAGCCTCTTTAATTTCCTTCCAAGTTTTGTATATAAGTTGCGTTGTTGAGAATGGGGTTAGGTAATGTTGTTGAGAATGGGGTTAGGTAATGTAATTGTTCTTCCTCTGTGTGTTTGGCATACTTTGGTAAAAAAGAGCACAACTCTTTCAAAACTCTACTTTCTGCAAGCCATTATAATTGTACAATTTTATTCCCTTAGCATTTAGAGATACAAAATTTAGAGAATTTTGTAAAAATCAAAATATACCTTCTGAATATTGACTTTATAAATAATAGTATAATGAAAAGAACCTCACTTTGGAAATCAATCTGGATTCATGTCTCAGTTCTACTTACTAGATAGAGAACCTAGTGGAAGCTATTAAATTTCTCTGAGTTCAGGTTTTTTCACTGGTAAAAAATAGATTTATAATATCAATGCTAACTACCTCATGAAAGAATTATCAATATCCAGTGAAATAATATACATGTGAAAATGTTGATAATGTTTATTATTTAGGATTAACAGTCATATAATCAAATCTCACTGAAGGTAAACTACAAAGACATACCTAATGTATAATTTGACGTTCCAGAAATGCTTCATTATTACACTCTCTAATGTCTCATTGGAACATTTAATCTATCAACAAAGAGCATAACAGGAGGACAGCTCCTATTTAATCATGCAAGAATAATTGTAATAGGAAGGTTACACTTGAAACATCCGCTCCTCGGGGTGGGAGAAGGGGATGTATTATACTTCAGCTTTCAAATTCACAGAAATGAATCCTTCATTCTTGTGTGGCATTTCACAATGTTTTTGTCCCGGGAAAGAGGTGGGGCAGAGGCTACAGAAAGAGAGACAAATTGGAAAGGTCTCATTTCTTTTCAATTACTATAGCCAGACTCCAAGGACATCATTCACAATGGGTAGTACATGGAGACGCTCCCTCCAGAAAACACTTTAATTATGGGCTTCTGGCATATGTCCAGGAGGGAGCTGGCTCTCTATCTGAGGCTGGGAAGTGGGAGCAAGGCTTTCAATCAGCCAGATTCAGAAAGGGAATGCCCAGGGGGGGACACAAAGTAATTACCATCATCAAGAGCAATTGCAACAATACTGGAGTTGGGCTCCTGGTTGTTCACAAACAAGCAATTCCTTTTGTGCGACATTCATGTTGACCCCTTCATACAGAAGCTCCAGAAGGAAAAAAAGCAAAATATAACCTTTTCCTTCTTAATCATCAACATTTAGCAGGGTAAATGTCATCTGCTGTCTGACTTTTCATTAACCACATAAAATCCTGGGAAATGGTCCCTGCACTTAGAGACTTGCTTTTTTTTATTATTATTTTTTAAATGAGTTCTCCTTCTTTTTACTTTAAAACCTAACAACCTCCTTTGCACGTCACCCCCCACTACCAACCCTCCACCCTCCCTATAGGGATTGCTAGAGGTGGCATGCCTGCAACCTCTTCATCAGAAGTTTCTTAAGGCAGAATTATTGGAAGCAAATAGGGTAACGAGGCTAACAAGGAGACTCAATTTAACTGTCATCGGGAAATTATAAAATAGCTTATCAGAGATTGAATGTGAAGGAAAGACCCTGAGGATTGTCGTTTAAGAAGCAGTAGGTTAAACTGTGTGGGGAAGATTTCCTTTAGCTCATTAGTACTTGAAGTCGCAAGCATTTAAGGATCTAAGACCCGCCAGGGGAACAAGTCTGCCTTCGGTTCTCCTGCTGGAGAGTGATTAACTGGAATTAACAAGAGCACCACTAGGGATTTCATCCTGAATCAATTCAAACGACAGAGTTACCATGACACAGAAATCTTAGGAAACTATTCACCTGGCTTTGCCACCTCATATGCACACCATGGAGGGGTGTATGCCTCTGGCATTTTCTCTCTGTGGAGCAGAATGCCACTGGGAAAGTACTGAGATAAAAACACATTCACCCTGCACCTGTCACGGAGCCATGCCGTGATGAGAAAAGTTACCCAGTGGAGCCTGGTTTCATGGACATCCCCATTTCATCCCTGCCCTGCCACTCATTTATTTGTAGTTCCCTTAGCAAACTCCCTTAGGCGGGGTTTATGTTTTGGGGGGAGGAGGGTGGAAAGCCATCAGTCAACTATTAGCTTCAGCAAGCATTTCACCAGTCTGATTCATTTTGTCTAAGCTGACAGTCATACAGTGTGGGACAAGGACCATGACCAAACTCCAGTTTTAGGTGGCCCTCATCTAAACTCGGACACAATGTCTGTAATGCATCAGACATACTCCTTCATAGATGGTATTCAAGTAACAGAGGCCTCCATAAACCAACTTGCTGAAAGAAATGGATGATCCTAATCAAAGCAAATTTCAGATGTTTAGTTTGAATTCTGCATAGCCCTAGATTTGTCACTAAAAATATTACTAGAAGAGCTTGGGATTGCCATCAGAAAACCTGAGTTTAAATCATAGCTTTATAACAAAATGGACTTCCCTTGTGACTCAGCTAGTAAAGAAACCACCTGCAATGCAAGAGACCTGGGTTCGACCCCTAGGTTGGGAAGATCCCTTGGAGAAGGGAAAGGCTACCCACTCTAGTATTCTTGCCTGGAAAATCCCATGGACGGAGTAGCCTGGTAGGCTACAGTTCATGGAGTTGCAAAAAGTCAGACACGACTGAGTGACTTCACTTTCACTTTCACTTTTATAACAAAGCATATGACTCTGAGCTGGTCACTCAAGCTCTGGAGCCTCATCCATACACATGGAAATGATCAGGAGAGAACCTTCCTCACAGGGTTAGAATAGGCATCAGCCCAAACAATATATTTTAAACATGCTGGAAGATATGAAGCAAAGAGATTTGATTGAATGGAGACTCAAACCAAAATTACCCCGATGTCAGCTCATTTAAAAATAGCAATGATTAAGTAAAATGATGGCATGGATTTTTGTATGATCAATTAATCCTTTCTTCAAAATACAAGAGTAAATGCATTTTTGATTCCTTAAATAATCCCATTAATTGGGCTGCTGTTTATTTATGTGATACTTATATAATAGTGTATGTAATGCACTACAGTGTATCTGTAGCCTTGGCAGAAAGCAAATGGCTATCTTCAACAGAACAGATATACTTAAAGTTTATCAAAGAAGCACAGACTTGAAAAGAGGCTTAAAAAGCAGACATTGAATGTAGCAGGTGACAAGTTCTCTCTCCTTGACCAAATTTTAATTAGACTCCTCTGAGCTTTGTTCTCTACTAGGCCTTACTCTGTCTTTGGCCTCTTCAGTCTAATTTTAGCAAGAATCCTGCTCAGCCAATTTGTAAGAGTCCCCCAGGCTTAATGTCTTGTCACCCTTCATATCTGATCAAGTTCCTCACCCCTGATCTTGAATATATAAGTCTTTGGCCCGCCTTTAGCAAAGATCCCATTAGGTCAGTTTAGCAAGAAACTCCCTACCACTCTCCTCCTAGCACTTTTCTATCCAGTGATACCTTCTGACCCTGCCCCTGGGCTGCAAATACCAGGCTATTCCTTATTGGATTCAGAGCTGAGCACCATCTCTCTTCCTTATTACAGTAGTCATAATTAACTCCTATTACAGTAATCTTTGATAAAGTGTTCCTTAACCTTTTAGCAATGTCAGAACAATTTTCTTTAATACAGGAAAGATCAAGAACACAAACACATCTTAGCAAGAGCGGTCTCTTCTCCCACCAAGAGCACCACCATGACACCTTGGACGTCTCCCAACTTCTCCTGGCCTTTGCAGCACTTGCTCTCAATTCCAGATCCTAGATGGAAGCATCATATTAGGTTACCTGCCCAACATCCAGCTATCAGGTAGTAGAAAGAGGGACAGTGTTCTCTTTAGATTCCATGGGTAGAGATGAAGCATGCGGGATGTTTCCCAAAACAAAAAGAAGGATTAAATGTTGAGCAGCCAAAAATATCAAATTTCTAGTGTGAATATCTACTAGATGTGGCCTGTGTACCAAATACTTTTCATATCCCATTTCAAACCACCTGTGAAGATGGAGTGTATTATGCCCACATGAAGATGAAGAAACAGACTCCAATAAACTTAGTGCCAATTTCAAGAATTAGACATCTCCTAAGTGCTAAGAATTATACATCTCCTAATTATACATCTCCTAAGTCTGTCTGACCTTACCTTTCACAGCATTGAGCTGGTGCTCATAAAAACTGGTTTGAGTGTTGGCCCCAGGGCTGAACAAAATAATGATTCAGAAAAGGACCTTGTGAACAAACATGAGAGTAAAAGAATGATGAGAAATAAATCAGGGTCTCCTTTTTCCTGTTTGTGTGCCCCTCACACAGCGCGTAGAGAGCAGCAGCATCTCTCTTGGGGTGATGTGCGCTAGTGGCTGACTTGACACGGCTGCAGAAACTGTACCCTGCCCTTGAATAAGAGGCACAGTGTTATCATCTCTGTGCTGGATGAACCTTTGCTCCAGAGATGCTAGACTTCCCTCTGCCATGAATATGTATGATTTCTCTTTGCTAAGCACAGATGGAGATCAGTTTGACCTGAGGATGATTCCAATCAAAAAAGTCTTTGTCCTCTCCCTAGAAATTTTTCTTCCTTGCACACTGATGACATCAAAACAATAGTGGGAATTACTGATTGTGTGCTTTATTTCTTAACATTCTAACCGCTTTTACTCATATGGATATGGGCAATGGAGTGATTAATAATTATTTTAATTTCATCTCTAAAAACCTTTCAGACACAATTATAAATATTTTTTTTCTTCAACTCTCTGGGCAAGGCAGAATAGTTAAATACAAAAATGAAAAATAAAAGCTGGGCTAGAATTTTTGCTTAGCTACCTATTAACTGAGTATCTTAGAGAAAGTCACTTAACCTCTCTGAGCCCCCATTTTTTTCTGTTTGTAAAATGGGAATAAGAACACTATAGACTTTATAAGGCTCTTATGAGAACTTTGCATAGTACCTACCATGTAATAAGAATTAAATAAAAGCAATTATTATCTTCATTTTACAAAGAGAACTTGGAAAAATTAAGTAAACTGCTAAGATCATAGGCAGCAACAAAGGCATAAACCCTGTCTTTTGGTTTTAAAAACAGAACATTTTTTTTGTGTGTGGTCACTTTTCTTTTTTATTTAGATTTCTGTGCCTTATATTTCCCACCCGACATTCTGTAACTTTTTCACACATACTAACTTGCTGATTCATACTTATTCTTGAACCCACTATATTAGTAAAGAGAGTGAGAAATTCTGCTCTGGACCCAACAAGTCTGCAGTCTCTGAGCATAAGTATTGTCTTTCACTGATCACTGCTCTTAGCTGAGCACATCTCCAGCATCTCTCCTTTTCATTAGTATTCTGTTAAGAACATGCTTCCCCATGTTTGCATTCAAAAATTTCCCAAATTTCTGTTTTTGTGTGACCTTGCCAGTGAATTCTTTACATTTACTGCCTGCTGGATGAAGGAGGACTTCCGTGCCTAGGGTGTACTAACACTCCACCAAGGACTCTCTATCCAAGTACAAAATGTAACTGTGATCCACAGATTCAGGAAAATAACTGAAGGAAAGAAGTCTGGGAAGAGACGTAAGTGCAATACACAAAAAATGGAAGATGCTTATATCTTCATACAGAAAAAAAAAAGTTACCAACAAAGCCCAAAAGATGGCAAATTCTAGGCAGATTTATGAAAAGTTTAGAAATAAAAGAATGAAATATTATTCTCCCTGTGCACAACACACCAGAATTCAGGCACAGAGCCCTGAGAAAACTAGAAGGCAACTTAATTGTCAAAAATTGTTAGATCGTTGACTCTAATGGCTTTTAAAAACATATAAATGTGGGAAATAAATTCATGATAAGATGAATGTATATTTTCTGCAAATGTATTAATGGCAGTGATGCACACTCACACAGAACTGGAACTCTGATACAAATGTAACTACATAATTTTTCATATCTTCTGATACTCTTGTCTATTCTCCTTTCAGCATTCTATAGGTCTTCCTGACATTGTAACTGAATAACTTTTTACCCAAACAGATCTGGGTGTTCAAGTCCTTCTTGTCTTCTCTTCCATTTTTGTTTATTCATTCATACCAATTTGATTCATCTTTGTGCATACATTATCTCCTCTCCATTATTTATCTAGAGGGAAATGATTAATATAAGTAGAAATGCAAGATTCTATTTCCCTTCAAAATATCTCCCATCTCACAGCTCCTTCCAAAGGATGTTTCAAGGATTAAAAATATGTACAACTAGACAACCATATGTTAAAAGGTATTTATCGCTATCTTGGCATGGGTCTGATCTCAGAGATTTAGTTCAAGTTGAAAAATCTTAGGTGTTGAAAAAAAGAGAACTATGATGAAACCAATTAGTAAACACCTATATCTAGGATTTTTAATATACTTTTGATTTAATCAAAATATAAATCAAATTGAATAATTCTATTCAAACTAAAATAAAACTGAATTATGGATTAATATAATATTTTAAAAGTAATTTTCTAGTCATATATATATCCCCCAGACAGACATTTGGCAAAATACATTATGTGTGAACTACAGCTGTTTACAGCAGAATAAGATGTCCTATTGGTCAAGGCTAAAAGTCACAAGGAAATGACGAAAGGATAATACTATTTAGCATACAGATAGGACTTCTTGAAAGTTTATTGCCAGGTGCAATACTAAACACTATACAGTATACTGTTCCTTTTAAAAAGTACAACAGAGCTATTCTTGTGTCCATTTTAAATATAGGAAACACAGAAAGGTTAAGATTGGCCAAGGGTAAGGGTTTCACCTCAACTAAATAGTAGAATGGGGGACTGACATGCCTGTCTGACTGCTTTTAAAAACACACACTCTAAGTTGAACTTATTCAATATTTTCATCCAAAAATATTTATTGAGACCTCTGCAGTGCTGGGTAGAGCTCAAGCATTTGGCGATACAGGATTAAGCAAGAAAGGCAAAATCACTGCCCTCTTCAAACATATTCTTTAAGGAGCAGATGAAAAGTCAATACATAAATTAGTGAACAAGACTGCTACAAATGGTGGTAAGTGCTGAAATGAACCAGATGATGAGCCAAAGAGTAAGAGATGAGGACATTTGACAATTCCTGTAGGTAGCGTTAACAGGCCTTACTGGGGGAGGTGACAGTGAAACCATGAACAGAACCATGAGAAGTCCTCTGACACAAGGAGCCTGGAGGGAGAATTCTCTGAAAAGCCCCACCCAGAAGCCCTGTTAAGAGGTAAGAAAACAGAATGAATGCCATGGCAGATGGAGCATAGCATGGGGAAGGAAGGCAAGCGGGCCTGGTAGGGGTTGAGATTGGACACAGGCAGAAACTAATCTCTTGATAACAAACACATTGTCATGTAAAAAGGGAAACATGAACTTAAAGATCTTATTATCCTAATGCAAACCGTGCCAAGAGTTATATATTGAAAGATACTTATGTCACTTTAAAAGGGAAAATAGTCTGAATATCAATATAATATTAATACTTTTTATCATTTAGATAGGAAAAATACTCCATTTTCAATAATAAATTTGTTTTGGTTTGAGCTATATGCTGTTGTTGTTGTTCTTGTTGTTGTTGTTTAGAGGCTAAGTCATGTCTGACTCTCTTGTGGCCCCATGGACTGAAGCCCATTAGGCTCCTCTGTCCATGGGATTTTCCAGGCAAGAATACTGGAGTGGGTTGCCATTTCCTTCTCCAGGGAATCTTCCCAATCCAGGCATTGAATCTGCATCTCTTCCATTGGCAGGTGGATTCATTTTATTTACCGTTCAGTTCAATTCAGTTCAGTCGCTCAGTCATGTCTGACTCTTTGCAACCCCATGGACTGCAGCACGCCAGGCCTCCCTGTCCATCACCAACTCCCAGAGTTTACTCAAACTCATGTCCACTGAGTCAGTGATGCCATGCAGCCATCTCATCCTCTGTCATCCCCTTCTCCTCCCACCTTCAATCTTTCCCAGCATCAGGGTCTTTTCAAATGAGTCAGTTCCTCACATCAGATAGCCAAAGTATTGGAGTAGGCAAAAATGATAAGTACCAGCAAGTATTATTTCTAGGTGAAGTGATGAATAATTTTAATAACCTTCTTTTCACACATGTATTTTCTAAATTTTCTCTTTTCTGCTTCATTTATATTCTTAAAGAAGCACAGTTAATTTACAGTATTATAGTTAAGATATTAATTTCAGATATACACCATAGTGATTCAAAATTTTAATAGATTGTACTCCAAATTGCCAACATCCGCTGGATCATCGGGAAAGCAAGTGAGTTCCAGAAAAACATCTATTTCTGCTTTATTGACTATGCCAAAGCCTTTGACTGTGTGGATCACAATAAACTGTGGAAAACTCTTCAAGAGATGGGAATACCAGACCACCTGACCTGCCTCTTGAGAAATCTGTATCCAGGTCAGAAAGCAACAGTTAGAACTAGACATGGAACAACAGACTGGTTCCAAATAGGAAAAGGAGTACGTCAAGGCTGTATATTGTCACCTTGTTTATTTAACTTATATGCAGAGTACATCATGAGAAACTGGGCTGGAAGAAGCACAAGCTGGAATTAAGATTGCCGGGAGAAATATCAATAACCTCAGATATGCAAATGACACCACTGTTTTGGCAGAAAGTAAAGAAGAACTAAAGAGCCTCTTGATGAAAGTGAAAGAGGAGAGTGAAAAAGTTGGCTTAAAGCTAAGATCATGGCATCTGGTCCCATCACTTCATGGGAAATAGATGGGGAAACAGTGGAAACAGTGACAGACTTCATCTTGGTGGGCTTGAAAATCACTGCAGATGGTGTCTGCAGCCATGAAATTAAAAGACACTTGCTCCTCGGAAGGAAAGTTATTACCAACCTAGAGAGCATATTCAAAAACAGAGACATTACTTTGTCAACAAAGTTCCGTCTGGTCAAGGCTATGGTTTTTCCAGCAGTCATGTATGGATGTGAGAGTAGGGCTATAAGCAAAGCTGAGCACTGAAGAATTGATGCTTTCGAACTGTGGTGATGGAGAAGACTCTTGAGAGTCCCTTGGACTGCAAGGAGATCCAATAGTCCACCTAAAGGAGATCAGTCCTGAGTGTTCATTGGAAGGACTGATTTTGAAACTGAAATTCCAATTCTTTGGCCACCTGATGTGAAGAGCTGACTCATTGGAAAACACCCTGATGCTGCGAAAGGTTGAAGGCCAGAGGAGAAGGGGACGACAGAGAATGAGATGGTTGGATGGCATCACCAACTCAATGGACATGAGTTTGGGTAACTCCGGGAGTTGGTGATGGACAGGGAGGCCTGGTGTGCTGCAGTCCATGGGGTCACAAAGAGTCAGATGCGACTGAGCAACTGAGCTGAACTGAACTGAACTCCATTTGAAGTTATTACAAAGTAATGGCTATATTTCTCTGGGCTGTACAATATATCCTTATTGCTTTATTTTATACATAGTAGTTTGTATCTCTTAATCCCATGCCTCTATCTTGTCTCTACCCTCTTCCCTCTTTCCACTGGAATCCACTGGGCTGCTCTCTATATCTGTGACCTGTTTCTATTTTGTTATATCCATTTGTTTGTTTTCTTTTTTAGATTCCATATATAAGAGATACCACCTATCAGAATGGCAATCATTAAAAAGTCTACAAACAGTAAATGCTGGAAAGGGTGTAGGGAAAGAGAATAACTGTTGATAGGAAAGTAAACTGGTACTGCCACTATGGAAAACAGTATGGAGGTTCCTCAAAAAATTAAAAAGAGAGTTGTCAGCAATTCCACTCCTACATATATATCATATCCAAAGAACATAAAGACACTAATTTGAAAATATATATATACCCTAATGCTCATAGCAGCATTATTTACAGTAGTCAAGATGTGGAAACAACCCCTGCATGCATCAAAGATAAATGGATAAAGGAGACGTAAGATATATATATATATATACATGTATATGTACATACATATATGAGTACAAAATGGAATATCACTCAGCCATAAAAAGAATAAAATTCTGTCATTTATAACAAAGTGGATAGGCTTAGAGAATATTGCTTAGTGAAATAAGTCAAAAAAAT
This sequence comes from Muntiacus reevesi, assembly GCF_963930625.1. Taxonomy (NCBI): domain Eukaryota; kingdom Metazoa; phylum Chordata; class Mammalia; order Artiodactyla; family Cervidae; genus Muntiacus; species Muntiacus reevesi. The sequence goes on along the minus strand of NC_089264.1, from coordinate 36,136,758 downwards.
ACAAAAACACAAAATAAAGTAAAATGGAAGAACTTCTTTCTAACAGTTTGACAGTTTCTTTAGTAGATAAACATATACCTGCCATAAGATCAGCTTTTCCACTGCTAGATATTTCTAAAAGAGATGAAAACATGTCCATATAAAGATTTATACTCCAAACTTCTATAAAAGAATTGTCATGGGCATGTAATATACAGCACTGTAATTAATAAAACTGTATTGCGTATTTGAAAGTGCTAAGAGAGTGGGTCTTAAATGTTCTCATCACAAGAATATAATTTTTTATGACTATAAATGTTAAAATAAATAAACACCAGTAATTGCAAAAGTTACTCTTTACAATTTTAATTGACATAACACTGCGGGAGTTTAAGGTGTAAATCATGCTAATTTGACACATATACATTGCAATATGAATACCAGCATTACATTTGATAACACTTTCATCATGCTTTAATTTACAAATTCATTACACGGACTTTTTATATTATTACTGTATTTTTAAATAATTAATAATAATAAAATTACCACATTACCCAATGCAATCTACAGGTTTAGTGTAATCCCTATCAAAACATCCATGACTTTTTCAAAGAAGAAGAATAAATAATCCTAAAATTCCCATGGAACCACAAATATCTCATCAACACTTGTTACTGTTTATTGCTTTTGTTGTAGCTATCCTAGTGCATGTAAAGTGGATTCTCATGACTTTGATTGACTAATGATGTCATCAGCATCTTGTTTGCCAGTTTGCAATGTTTAATGTTTATATCTATCTCTCCCCCATACTGTGTTCCTTAAGAGTATACACGGTGTCATTTGTCATTGTCATCTCTAAAAACTGACATCAACAGATAAGTGAATTAGTTAACAAACTGACAAAGGAACACAAGAATTAAAGAATCCCCAAAGGCCACATTGCTTAATAATAATAATAAATTAAAAAAGAAGAGAAGAAAATAAAATTTGGTGACATAGTGGTAAGAATTTAGACAAAGAAGAGAAAGCCCTGTTAAGACTGTATTATCTAAAGATGTGGTATTTTTACCGAGATCTTAATGAGCAGTTCAGTTCAGTTCAGTTCATTTGCTTAGTCGTGTCCGACTCTTTGTGACCCCATGAATCGCAGCACGCCAGGCCTCCCTGTCCATCACCAACTCCCAGAGTAGGAGGCAGACAAGTAAAGAACTGAGGAAGATGGTATGCCAAGCTAGTGCAAATGCCTCAACACACAACAAGCAACATGGGTGATAAAAGGATATGAAATTCACAAGTGAAGAACATGGAATCAAATACACCCCCTGTCAAAGTGACAAAAGTGTGTATCTATGGTGGTCTTGGGAACTGTTCACAATATTTTAGTTTCCTCATTTAGTAAAATGTATATAACAACTGTTCTCTACCCAACTGAATGCAAGTAAGGTCATATACTTTCTTTTACCAATAAAAGTTGAAAAACCAAAAAATGGGTCACTTCTTCCACAAAAGCTTAAAGAGTCAGCCTGGAATTCACTGAATCTATTTGCCTTCCCTCAGTGATTACGGAAGCCTGGAAAAGGTCAGTTTTCACTCCAATCCCAAAGAAAGGCAATCCCAAAGAATGCTCAAACTACTGCACAATTGCACTCATCTCACACACTAGTAAAGTAACGCTCAAAATTCTCCAAGCCAGGTTTCAGCAATACGTGAACCATGAACTTCCAGATGTACAAGCTGGTTTTAGAAAAGGCAGAGGAACCAGAGATCAAATTGCCAATATCCGCTGGATCATCAATAAAGCAAGAGAGTTCCAGAAAAACATCTATTTCTGCCTTGCTGACTATGCCAAAGCCTTTGACTGTGTGGGTCACAATAAACTGTGGAAAAATCTTCAAGAGATGGGAATACTAGACCACCTGACCTGCCTCTTGAGAAACCTGTATGCAGGTCAGGAAGCAACAGTTAGAACTGGATATGGAACAAGAGACTGGTTCCAAATAGGAAAAGGAGTACGTCAAGACTGTATATTGTCACCCTGCTTGTTTAACTTATATGCAGAGTACATCATGGGAAATGGTGGGCTGGGAGAAGCACAAGCTGGAATCAAGATTGCCGGGAGAAATATCAATACCTCAGATATGCAGATGACACCACCCTTATGGCAGAAAGTGAAGAGGAACAGAAAAGCCTCTTGATGAAAGTGAAAGAGGAGAGTGAAAAAGTTGGCTTAAAGCTCAACATTCAGAAAACTAAGATCATGGCATCTGGTCCCATCACTTCATGGGAAATAGATGGGAAAACAATGAAAATGGTGTCAGACTTTATTTTGGGGGGCTCCAAAATCACTGCAGATGGTGACAACAGCCATGAAATTAAAAGATGCTTACTCCTTGGAAGGAAAGTTATGACCAACCTAGAGAGCATATTAAAAAGCAGAGACATTACTTTGTCAACAAAGGTCCATCTAGTCAAGGCTATAGTTTTTCCAGTGGTCATGTATGGATGTGAGAGTTGAACTATAAAGAAAGCTGAGCGCCGAAGAACTGATGCTTTTGAACTGTGGTGTTGGAGAAGACTCTTGAGAGTCCCTTGGACTACAAGGAGATCCAACCAGTCCATCCTAAAGGAGATCAGTCCTGGGTGTTCACTGGAAGGACTGATGCTGAAGCTGAAACTCCAATATTTTGGCCACCTCATGCAAAGTGTTGACTCATTGCAAAAGACCCTGATGCTGGGAGGGATTGGGGGCAGGAGGAGAAGGGGACAAAAGAGGATGAGATGGCTGGATGGCCTCACTGACTTGATGGACATGTGTTTGAATAAACTCCGGGAGTTGGTGATGGACAGGGAGGCCTGGCGTGCTGTGATTCATGGGGTTGCAAAGAGTCAGACACGACTGAGTGACTGAACTGAACTGAACTGAAGATCAGAACAAAGTCTCAGTCAGCCTAGGTCTTGAGTGCACTGGAGCCCATAAGCAGACTATATTAATCTGCTCAGGTTACCACAGCCATACACCATAAACTGGATAACTTAACAGATATTTATTTCCCATTGTCCTGGAGGCTAGAAAGCCTAAGATCAAGGTTTCCACTGATTCAATTCCTGACAACAACTATCTCCCTGGCTTGCAGATGGTTACTTTCACACTATGTCCTCACATGGTAAGGAGAGAGAGAAGCAGCAAGCTCTGTGATGTCTCTTCCTTTAAGCATACAAATCTCAATAACAGGGTCCCATCCTCATGACCTCATCCAATACCAATTACCTCTCAAAGGCCCAGCTCCAAATGCTATCACTTTGTAGTTAGGGCTTCAACATAGGAATTTCTATGGGGGAACATAATTCAGTACAGTGTATAACAACTCACAATGGATGTACAACATGCAAGAAAAATAAACTCTTTTTGTTACTGCAGAAGAAGTTAACCCATCTTAACTGATGTGATATTTTATTATAAGCTCTTTGAAAAGACATTGGGGCAATTAATAAGGGGTATAACAATACAATTAAGTTTATAAATATGTATATTGACAGGGCAATGCATAGCTGCAGAGAAAGAATAATTTGAAGGGTGGTTACAGGTGTTCAGACAAGAATTAATGGTGCCTTGAACTATAATGATAAAAGTAGAACTGTTCAGAAATCATTATAACTTGCAATAGATGAATGTGGGGAGTATGAAAAGGAGAGTCAGCTACTATCTCAATGTACACAATAGTATTACCAGCCAGCAGAATTTTAGGGAGGATAAATAGAGCTTATCACCAAAAGAATCTAGCACATCACTTTCTCAGGCTTCAGTAAGGTTGGTTCCCATTCTCTTCTCCCCTCTACCCTCCCAATCATCACTGCATTTCTGTCTCCGGGCTAAAATCAATAGCTATATTTTCTTCTTAAAATTATATCATTGTCTCATCACTGTGGGGGGCCAAAGGAGGAAAGGTTGGGTCACTAATCACAAAACTTGGAACACTGAATATTTTACCCAGGGCTGACTTACAAATCTGATTTCAATTTACCTCTCCCCAACAATGAACTCTGCCTATGGCTAACAATAAATGATGCACTATTCACAGTGAGGCAGCTCAACAAAGAAGAAAAACCAAGTGAGACTGCCTCACAGTGCTATACACACATCTCTCTTACTTATAATTATTCTTGACAACCAGAAATTTGTAGAAAGAGATGATGTTTGGATTATGCTGTTTCCAGTAGGCTTGTGGCCACTTGATTTCAGTGAAGGGAACTGGATGCCCTTTGTCTTTATAATAACCAAAGACTTTTTTAACACAACAATCAGTTTTTCCTGTAAACACTCTTCAGTTGGAATTCTATTTGCCTAATTGTCTACTCAGCAACAAGGTGGAAAATCATATCATTGCTTTAGCCATAAATACCCAGCGATTAGAGCCAGCTTAGAACAACATGACTATAATTGTGGACATTAGGCATCAAACTCCAATGGGATGGGAGCGGGCAAGGGAAATATTTCTTGCATAAAATATTTTGAGGGTTCAATGCCTTGTTCATATTACTTATGAAAGCATTTTTTAAATTTTATGATTAAAAATATAGAACAGTTTTTACACACCATCTGCATTAGAAGAGAGAATGCCTCTGTTTTAATAAGTCTAGGCAGCCTCAGCAGACTAAAGGTAGTAATGTTGAGTATTTGTGTAGAGCAGGGGAAAGAAAGTGCTCCCCAGGCTCCTTTGTCACTGTCTCTCTCAGGCTCACATCATCAACACGAAGTCATTTAAGCCACCGAATGCCGGGATACCAACTTGAAAAAGAGAATGGAAAAGAGTGAGACAAACAGACCTGGGTGGGAAATGAACTGAATATTTATCAAAAAGATTCTGAGGATACCGAACACAGATATTTAGAAATGTCTCATTTTGCTAAAAATGAAACAAAAATTTATGAGCAATGGGAAGGGAATTCACAGACATATGTGGGTAATAAATATAAATTTCCTTTGTACCACTGCATTATAGAAGAATGTTCCCCTCCCAAAGATGTCCACAGACCTTTGGATACTCAGAGCATGTGGATATGTAACATGGTAAAGGGAAATTAAGGTTGCAGATGGAATTAAGGTTAATAATTAACTGGCCTTATATAATTGAGATTACCCTGGATTGCCCAGGTGGCCCCCATGTACTCACAAATGTCCTTACAAGTGGAAGAGCCACTGGAGTGAGGAAACTAAGCTTTCATTGTTTAATTTGCCCAAGGACACACAGCCAGTAGGTGGTAAAGTCAGTACTTTTTGAATACTCCAGCTCTCAAAGGAATCCCAGGACTTTCTCATACTCTCTCTCCTTTGATTCTGCCTTGTTTTAAGTCCTATACCCAAAGTTGCGCAATTTTTCTAGCAGGAGCCCCTGCTGCGTTCTATAATATATCCAGTAGATTTTCTTATTTCCAAATAAGTATCAAGAGAGGAGTAGTTTATCTACATTAAATGAAGCAGAGAGAGAGGTTAAAACAGTGTCTGCAGAGGTTACTACCTATATACCTGGAGAAAGAATGGAGGGTACAGGGTATTCTGTTCCTCCTAGAATTTAGATTCTTCTCTGCTAAAGCAAACCCAAGATATTCTGCTAAGAGATTCAAGCTGATTATGAATACAATGCATGGCAACATCTGTGGTTTGCACATTGTTGAACTAAAAAGGCTCTAATGTGTTGGAACAGAGGCCAAGCAACCAGTATCCATGGCAACTCCGTGTTTAGTTTCAACCGACTGTTGTCGAGAGTATTCAATCACATTCTTATATTTGTCTAAATGGCACCCAATAAATATTTTCCATAGCCAACATTTTTGTCTTGGCTGGGTAACAAAGGAAAAGGAGACCCAAATGGCGGAGGGCGACAAGGGAAGAATTCAGCATAAAAGGATTAACTTCAGGAAAGCTAAAATTAATGTTTCACTCGTCAAGTGAAAAAGAATTGAGGAAATTATGCATATAGGAGTGTGTGTGGAAAGGAAAAAAAACAGACTTTTAATACCCACCCCTAATTTTATCATTAAAAAGTTATTTTTAAAAAGTCATGAAATCTGGTTGTATTCACAAACTAACAGTTAACAATTGTTTATTAAGTGTCCATTCAGACACTATCATAGGCACTTAATAAGCATTACCACTAATCATCACCAAAAAAAGAAAACTACAAGAAAGCTATTATTTCCATTTTACACTGAAGGAAGCTGCAGTATAGAAAATTTAAACAACTTACCCACTATTACAATCTTTCTCTGTAAAAGACTTGAACTCAGGTCTACCAAATTTAATTTAAAAGTCCCTGCCTTTTCCAGTGTTTCACATTCTGAAGGAATCAAGGAATATTAATTTTTAAAAATTTAATCCCTGTTTGAATAAACACTTCAATAATAAGATATTATTCTGGCAAATAACAAACTTCAAGTCTTGGAAATTTTTATCACTGCAATAAAAAGTCACGTCAAAAACTAAACAGTTCCACATTTCACTGGAAAATGATTAAATGTGTGAATACTCTTCATTTGAATGTGATTTGCATGTGTTTGTTCTAGGTCAACAAGGGGTAGAGACAGGGAAGTTAAGATCTAGCCAGCTTCGGAAAATAAGTATTCAAAGAGTCTTAGAAACCTGAGCAGAAAATTGGGCAAAAGAAGTTTGGTTTTAGATACCTCTCCCCAGGTATCTAAAATCAAACTTCCCCTCACCTTTTACAACTTGCTGGCATCCCTAAATTGAATTACTGATTTGCCTCTTGCGTCACTTAACCCATCTCATATGCCTGAAACTTGCAGTATGATAACCAGTCTAACTCCAGAAGAATTAGGATGAAATGAAGTCATGAACAGTCACTCCTGTAATATCACTTAGTTAAGCAAGGAGGATAAGAAAGCAAACAACTTCAATGACATCTGTTTAACATAAATAAACTGCATGTGTTTAAAGTATGCACCTTAGTAAGTTTTAACACATGTGTGCATCTGTGAAACCATCACCACAATCAAGGTAATGAATATACCCATCTCCCCTAAAAGTTTCCTCATGCCTCTTGGAAATCCCTCCCTCCAGTCCTTCCTGCCCACCCACTGCCATCCCCAGGCAACCTCTGATCTCTTCATTCTATCACCATAAATTACTTTGCATTTCCTAGAATTGAAAATGTACTTCTAAATTCTCCCGGCACCAAGTGGAACCACAGGAATCAAATAAAAAGTCGCCACAGCTACCTACTCTTCTAAATAGAAGTCCTTCCAAACTCCAATTTCAACCTATACTCATCAGCTCCTCCCCATCTTGGCTATGTATGATGTTCAGTGACATCATTTCAAACAAGCTACCCAGGTCTGGTCTTCATCATGGAACCACGTCTCTTTCTGCCCTCTCAGACCTATTGCCCACCTCCACACCTGCCAAAGATATGGGGTGTCACCAATGCCTCCTGGCCACCACCTACACAGAAAGTGGGACTGAGCAATCATAGACAGCATAATTTTTATGAGGCGTCCCATCCAGTTATCCCTGGAATCAATGGCTTTTACTGTGGTGGCCCTGATAACCGCAGGATCTAATTTTCCTCATGTGCAATTCACACAGCAACTTTGCACTTACTGAGTCTGATCCATCTCACCCAAGGGAGGTAGCTGCAAAACCTTCTCTTGCTAATATGTATTTATAACAAATGCTTAAGTGGCTCAAGGATAATTGGCTGCAATTTTCATTTTTTGTTTTGTTTTTGCCTTAAACAATTATCTTTATTATTTTAAAATTAAAATTTTTATTGTATCAAAATATACACATAAAACTTACTATTTTAACCAATTTAAGTGCATAATTCAGTAACATTAAGGACATTCAGTGTGTTGTACAACCATCACCATTATCCATTTTCAGAACTTTTTATAATAGTCTTATTTTTTAGAGCAGTTTTAGGTTCACAGCAAAATTGAGCAAAAGGTACAGAGACTTCCCACATATTTTCTGCCTCCATACATGCATAGCCTCCCTGATTACCAGCATCCCCCACCATAGAGGTATACTTGCTGCAATTAATGAACCTGCATTCACACATCATGATCACCCAAAATCCATAGCTTATCTTAGGGTTCACTCTTGATGTTTGGACAAGTGTACAATGACATATATCTACCTTTCCAGTATCATATAGAATAGTTTCACTGCCCTAAAATCAATTATCTTTTAAAAAAAATTTTAAATGATTCAAAAAAATCTTTTTCTATTTACCCACATATTTGATATTTCTGGCATTCTTTATACCTTTCTGTATGGCTAAATTTCAATTTGTCTTCCTTTTCCTTCTTTCTGGGGAACTTCCTTCAACATTTCTTGTAGTGTGGGTCTGCTAGTGATACATTTTCTCAGATTTTATTGATTTGAAAAAGTAATTTATTTGCTTTTAATTTTAAAAGATATTATCATTAGGTATGCTTAACAGATTTCTCTTTAATACTGTATGTTTTTGACAACAGGTCCTCATCTTTGTCCCTCTCTATATAATATGTCCTTTTCCTCTGCTTTTGAAATTCTTCTCTTTCTCAATGGCTTTTTCTAGTTTGACTTTGATGTGGCTTGGTATGATTCTTAACATGTTTTTTCTGCTTGGGAATTTTTGAGTTTCTTGTATCTGCATGTTTATAATCTTAATAAAATTTGGACAGCGTTCAATCATTTCTGCAAACAGTTTTTCCGATCTCCCTTCTTCTGAGATTCCTATTACCTGTATGTTAATTCATCTGATACTATCCCACAGCTCACTGAGGCTTTTTTCCTCAGTCACTTGTCTTCCATTTAGATAGTTTTAGTGCTATGTCCTCCAATTCACTGGTATTTTCTTTGGTAATATCCAACCTAATCCATTTATCCCATCTAGTGAATATTTCATTCAAGATACTGTATTTTCATCTTTAAAATTTCCATGTGTGTCTCTTTTATATCTTTCATTTCTCTGTTTACCATATTATGTCTTTCAAAATTTTATCTCTTTCAGCAAATATAGAAGATTTATAGTAGCTGTTTTAAAATACTTCTTAGAGACTTTCTATCATCTGTCTCAAGTTGGGGGTATGTTTCTATTTATTGATTTTTTTCCCTTGGTTATGGGTCATACATTTCTGTTTCTTCATGTGTCTAGTCATTTTTATTGAGTGGCAGATTTCATGAATTTGATATTGCTGGGTGCTACTTTTTTTACTCCTTTAAGGACTATTAATTTTTTTTTAAATTTTGGTCCCTGTATTGGTTTTCTATTGATGCCATAACAAATCACTAGAAACTTAATGACTAGAACAACAAAACTTTATTCTCTTATAGCTTTGGAGGTCAGAGTACAAAATGAGTCTTAGGAAGTTAAAGTTGTTGAGAAGTTTGGTTCTTCCTAAAGAATTCATTTCTCGTCTCTTACAGCTTCTGGTAACTGCCAGAAATCCTTATCTTGTGACCACATCATTCCAAGTACCTCTTCCATCAGTACCTCGCCTTCCATCAGTACCTCGCCTTCTCCTCTTCTATAGTGAAATCTTAGGCATCCCCGAGGTAATCCAGGATAATCTTTCCACCTCAAGACATAATTATATCATCAAAGTCCCTTTTAAAATATCAGGTTCCATTTCGTTTTCAAGGATTAGGACCTGTACATTTTGGGGAGCCATTATTCAGCCTATCATACCACCCACTTAAGTCATTTGAAGAGCAAGCTTAATCCTTACAATGCATGTTTTTAGTTTTATGACAGGTCCAGAGCAGACCATTTGCTGGGCTAATTTAACTCCATTATTAATAGTATAACCCTTCCAAAGATTTTTACCAAATGCCCTAGAATAACAAACTATGGCTTGAGGGATACAATCAGTCCTTAGTAAGCTTCAGAAAGTTTTAACTTATTTTTTTCAAGTGATTATTTTCCTAGCTTCTAGCATTTTCCTCTCATCAGTTCAGTTCAGTCGTTCATGTCTGACTCATTGTGACCCCACGGACAGCAAGCAGCATGCCAGGCCTCCCTGTCCATCACCAACTCCCAGAACTTGCTCAAACTCATGTCCATCAAGTCAGTGATGCCATCCAACCATCTCATCCTCTGTCATCCCCTTCTCCTCCTGCCATCAGAGTCTTTTCCAACAAGTCAGTTCTTTGCATCAGGTGGCCAAAGGATTGGAGTTTCAGCTTCAGCATCAGTCCTTCCAATGAATATTCAGGACTGATCTCCTTTAGGATTAATTAGGTTTGATCTCCTTGCAGTCCAAGGGACTCTCAAGAGTCTTCTTCAGCCCTATAGTTTTCCTCTCATACATACACAAATTAGTACTTGATCAAAGGATATAGGGACCTTTCTGTTGTTCTGAGACTCTCTCAAAGTCTCTCTCTTTCTCTAGCTTCCTCTGCTGTGCCCTCAAATTTTAGCTGCCTCAGCCTCCCTGAACTCCACCCTCTGTCTTCTGAACTCTTTGAGGCCACTAACCCTGTTTTAGTTCCCCTTTCAAAGAGTAGACCGGGACAAGCATAGCGCTTCCCATGTCTGTTCCATTTCCTTCTGTGCTAACTAGTCTTAGGAAGCAGATATGAGAAGGCAATCTAGAGGATTTTTTTAAATAAATATAACATACATTTTAAAAGGTACATCATAAGTGACAGTTTAATACATTTCATAAATTGAGTACACATGTGTACCATTACACAGGTTAAGAAATTGCCCAGTATCAGCATCCTTGGAAGTCCCCTCTCATAATCCCTTTCCATTTCCTTCTCCCCCTACGGTGGAATCCACTCTCTTGACTTTTAGCAAGTTTTGCCTGTTTTTATGTTTTATCAATTATTTTTAATTATGTGTTCTTTTATGTTTGCGAGATTCATTTATATCGTGGTATGTAGTTGTAGATCCACCATTCTCATTGCCGAGTAAATTTCCATTATGACAATGCAACACATTTGTTTATCCTTTCTAAATCTAAATGTTGATGAACTCTAATATCCACTCTAAATACCCTAAATGTTGATGAACATTTAGAGTCTCTGGTTTAGAATTACGACAAATAATGCTACTATGAACACTCTTGGGCACATTTTGAGGAAATAGCTACCTTCACCCTGGTGGACATTTATCTAGGAGTAGAATGGTCATAGATTGTGCATATGTTTAGCTGTAAGAGACACTGCCACCCAGCTTTTCCAGAGTGCTTGAAATGTAGGCCACTTTTAAAACCCATTCTCAGTAGTATGTTTTAAATAGCAGAGAAGCAATTCCACATTTGTTGACACAAGTAAACAAGTAAAACCAAATTTCTATTTACTGAGCTCAGATCCAGGTATCATTCCTTCTAGGTAATTTAAAACCCTTGACAAGACATAGTAATTGTTGCTAAGTTAAATAATTTAAAGTAAAATGATCAAATTAAAAAATCTAAAATATGAGAGTAGATTCATTTTTGTTTTGAAGCAGCAGAATCCTCATAATCCAAAGCAGTGTTCTGCACAATCTTTATATATAGATCCTCTAAAAGCCAGGAAGCTCTGGAGACAGCATTTTGGAACCAGACAGATCCAAAGAGACCACCCAGTTTGAAAGCACTAACCCCTTCTGTTTTAGATGAAGAAGCTCAGGCCCAAGGAGAAAAAAAATGGTCATGGGGTCACACCATCATGTGATGAGAATGCAACGGATTAGCACCCAACTGCCTCCTAACTTCAGTTCAGCACACGTGCTTCTCCCATTTGAAGAATATCTTAATCAGGACTCAAACACTGTGATAAGCAGGTTCAAGCCCAATCCAGAGCAGATGTAAATAGAACTTAGGAGGTTCAGATCCTTCTGATAACCCTCAACTGTTATTTTCTCTTGACATTGCTTGACACAAACAGTAATATGTTCTACTAAGAAAATGAATCCACTCTACTCGTGAAACAGGGGAGTCACAAAAGTGACTATACCCAGATGCTAGTTCAAAGCAAAACATGTTTACTAAATATGAATGTGAACAATTGAAAACTAAATGTGAACAAAATTTATGGCCCTTAATTTATGGCTCTTAAAAATTCAGTAGACTCTTAAAGTCTACTGAAAAATAACCATTGTGTAAATATGCCCTGCCAGTATGTACAGCCACTTCTAAGTAGCAGAAGATTGAACTTTTGAATCTGACCCAAATATTTTTTAAAGTGCTGAGAAAACACAACTTGAATTTTGCCCAGGCAATTGACTTTAGATCTGATTTCTAAAGACCTAGAAATCTTGCACATCAAATGGCTCTTTTAAATTTTTCCAAAGACTCAAGTGAAGCTGAATTCAATTTTTCCCTTAAGAGCATACGGACTTTGAAAACGACAAGGAGGGAGGTGGCTGACAAAATATGTTTCCACTTTTAACATATTTTTAACAAATAAAACAAAATAAAACAAAAATCATGACTAGATTTGCCCTCCTCTGCAAAAAAAAATGACTATTTTTCCTGTCACTGATCTATGACTACAAAAGTTTTTCTGATTATATAAAATGACTCTTCTTTGTGCTAATAGTACTTGAGCAAACCTCAGATAAACTCAACAGTTCCTTATAAATCATCTGAAATAAAGACCACTTCCAGAAATTGGCAGAAGTAATTCTGAATAAGCACCAAGATGTCAATTCTAAACCTCAACAGATATTTTGATTTTAACTAAAAAGGAAGAAGAGGAGGAGGAGGAGAAGAAAGAGGAAGGTAGGAAAGAAAAAGAAGAAATTCTAAAACTATTACGCCAAGTCTATGCATGGTAAGAAGAAAAGTGATCCTTTAGATCCTGGCATCAGAAAGATTCAGTTTTGTGACTGAATTCATAATTTTTTCAAAAGTGTGTGGCTTTTTTTTTTTTTTTTTTTGCTGCAGCATAAATACATGAGGGAATTCACCAGAACCCAAGTGATCCAACCCCTCAATTAACCAGATGTTTTCAAGTATATATTTATCACAGAATTTCTTGAATACTTCTTCCTAAATCTGCTATAGCCTTAGCATGCATTTAGTCCAATCTCCTCAGTGTTTCAGAGAGATGAATTCAATCATTAGAACAGGATCCTGCCCTCAGGTAGCTAACAGGGATAAGCACATGGTTGAAAACTGGAGGTAACTATGAAAGTTAATGTCGAGAAAGGAAGGAGGAGGAAGTCCTTCCAAGTGGACTGGGAAGGGATGGAGATCATGGAAGCCCTATTACGAGAAGGGCATATAATTTTTTTCTATTTTATCTAGTCCTCACCTTACTCTCCAGTCCCACCACTTATTCTAGCAGTACCCCTCCTCCTATTCCCACTTTGCCCTAGAAGAATGTAATCATCTAGAACCCTTTTGGCTGCCTGAATGTACTCTTCTATCTTATGTATCTCATTTTGGAAATTTTCCCTCTCCCTATTTCTTTCTCCTAGACTTTCTATTCCTTGTTTGAAGACATCAGCTCTAATGCAGTCCCAGGCAGAGCTAATCAGTCCCTCCTAATACTAATAAAAATGCTAGGCAAGCTTTACTAGAAGACTTCTATGGCACCAGTACTTTTCTAATCACTTTTTATTGTTGGTGTTCAGACTCATGTCTAACTCTGTGACACCATGGACTGCAACTCACCAGGCTCCACTCTCCTTCACTATCTCCTGGAGTTTGCTCAAATTCATATCCAGTGAATCAGTGATTCTATCAGTTAGATAGAATGCTATCTAACCATCTCATCCCCTGTTGCCACTTTCTTCTTTTGCCTTCAACCTTTCCCAGCATCAAGGTCTTCTCCAATAAGTCAGCTCTTCGCATCAGGTAGCCAAAGTATTGGAGCTTCAGCATCAGTCCTTCAAAGGATATTCAGGTTTGATCTCCTTGAAGTCTAAAGGACCTTCAAGAGTCTTCTCCAGCATCAGAATTCGAAAGCATCAATTCTTTGGAGCATTTTACTTAACTTAAAACAACATATCTATGAGATAGTTATGGTTATGGTTATGATTCTCATATAGATGAAGAAACTGGGACATGTGTTTAAGAAGGGAAATAAAAGGAAAAATTAAAAAGCAACTAGATTTATGAGGATAAAGAATAAGCGACCCCTCCACGTGGTATGAATTAGACCTCCCAAGTGAGTTCAGCACTGGTCATTCCATCATTATAACATCCTTCCTGTGATGTTTTTCCATCTGCTATGGTCTGAATGTTTTGTGTCCCCCTCAAAGCTCATATGTTGAATCTTAATCCCCAAGGTGATGAAGTTAGGAAGTGGGGCCTTTGTGAGATGAGTAGGTTAGGATGAAGCCCTCATGAATGGGATTATTGCCCCTATAGAAAAGGACCAAGAAAACTCCCTTGCCACTTCCATGAATGACCAGAAGACAGCTGCCTAGGAAGAAGACCTTTACCAAACAGAACAGTGAATCTTCATGAACTTGGACTTTCCAGTCTCCAGAATGATAAGAAGTAAATGTTGCTTGTAAGTCACCCAGTCTGTGATTGTTATAGCAGTCCAAAGAGACTAAGCCATCATCATCAAGTATCTGTGTGCCCACTTAGCCCGCCAGGCTCCTGTGTCCATGGGGATTTTCCAGGCAAGCATACTGGAGTGGGTTGCCATGCCCTCCTCCAGGGGATCTTCCCAACCCAGAGATAGAACCCAGGTCTCACGCATTGTAGACAGATTATTTACCAACAGAGCTACCACAGAAGCCCAGCTTTTTTTGATCAAGTATTTCAATAAAATGTAAATACATCAGTTATGTTGATCAGAGTTCTTCATCAAAGACAACAGAATCCATTGGTCAGTTTAAACATAAAGCAATTTCTTAAAAAACATTATGTGATTCATATAATCTCTGTGAGACCAAAATTACCAGATGTATGCTACATAACCCAGGAGAGATGCAGCTAAGTAAAATTATCTAGAAAAACCATTCAAGCCCGCCATAGGACCATCCTACATGGCTGGTCTGGCTGTAGCATACTGCCCCTTCCCTTACTTATTTCCACCTCCAAATCTGAGGTGTTTTGATTGACAGATCCTAGGTCATATGCCTACATTCTGCCTACAAAGTAGTTTAAACAAGATTGCATTGGCTTTTCAGGCTCTGTAAAAAAGGAAGGCAATTTTCAAGTGGGTTAGAAAGAGTTTTGATGAATAAACATACAGCTTTTGATATTTATTAGTTATCAAGGAAACAGATAAAAATTGAGGAGACCTGGAATATGGGCTTGACTAGTTTCTAAGGCACACAAAAGGGAAGAAAGAAAAGGTCTTCCAAATGAGGACAGGGCTCCAAAGACGGTGCTATTCAAGGGATAATAAAAAATCATTTACCTAGTACTGGAATCCTGAGAGGAAAAGATGGACCAACTTGAAGAAAGGCTAAAGTGACAGTAGCAATTTCTAGACCTATACCTATTCTATAATTTATATTTATTTTGACACCAGTTTACTTGCTATTTATTTTTTCACTGGAGCAGTCTCACTTTTCAAGACATTCAAAGACAAGCTGATGGAAAATTTTAAAATGGAATAATTCAAACAGATGTAAACTCAGAGAAGACAAAAGCTGTAGACTAGACTGAAAATACTTTGGAAAACAAAACCCACACTACTGTTAATAATATTCTTGACATCAGGAGCATGCACAATGGCTAAAATACACACTACTAGGGAAATTGTCGTCTTAAAAATATATCATATATTAAGTGATGTTGGAGAAACATGAAATGTTATCCAATTTATAGGTGGTTTATTAAAACAAGTTTTGGCAAATTGACATTTTAACACATAAGTCATTTGAAGAACAGATATACATCCAGTTGTTTTCAGAAAACTGCTATTAAGTCAACTGAACTAGAGCCCCTAGCCCAAAAGTCTCCTCCTCAGAGGGGATTCTCCAGACCTGCCAACCTATAATAACTCCATACCAGTCTCTGGTGATCTCATAACTCTGTAGTATTTACTTCATGGCACTGTCCAGCTCTGAAATTATTTTGTCCATTTATTAGTTTGGGGGTCTACTGTCTGTCTCCTCTAATCAGAAAGTAAGCTCCATAAAACCATGACAATTTTTTATCTCACCTCCGTGTCTGCACTGCCTAAAACAACTCCCATTACAGGGTTCGTACTTAGTAAAGGTTGCTCCATAATAACAGTAAGTAATAATGCTTACCTGAGAGAGGGGTCAGGAAAACTAAAGTTATCAGTATGTGTTAAGCACTTAGAAGACTATTTACCACATAGTAAGACCTCAATGAATGCTAGATATTATCATTTACTTTGAAACATTGCTCATATCCTTTGCATACCACATTAGTAATAAATATTCCTTCTAAAGACTTGAGCCTAATTTACCTAGATTCTACATCTGAGTTTTAATTGGAGGACCAATGGTGGTCCCCCAGCAGCTGCATGTGGCCCATAGGCTGGTCTTTGCAACATTAATGTTTAATGTAGTGTAATAATATGCAAGTTACAGCTGCCACAGATTAATAATTTACATGTGATATTTAATACGAACCAGAATTCAAATCCTTAGTGCATCTTCAAAAATGTTGCCATCTGGCCCCCAAGTCCTGGGGAATACTTTGTGGTGAGAAACCAGAAGTGGAAAGCTTGTGGTTCAAGGGGTTTCTCTGCTTCTCTGCCCACTCCTACCAACAGAGATGGCTTTGGGAAATAAGTAATTAATAAAGGTTTAAGACTTCAGGAGCAGATGGAGTTGGCCCCCTAGATGCCTTTGCAAACTTATAATTAAAGACTGCGTATGTGAGTTTGTCCACAGACAATGCAATCCTAGAATATTGCAAGGAACTCTGAAGATAACCCTGGCCTGGCCCTTCATTTTACAGATGAGGGAATAGAGATTTAAAGTGAATTGATAAAAATACACAGACTATTTTTAGAAGAGTTGATGCTAGAATTCAAGTTAATTCTATACAATTTCTAGTTTTCATGAGTTTCTTCTTGGACAGGTGGGCCTGAGTTTTAGAGATAGATTTCATTAAAGTTTTTTTCAAAGCAGTCACTCTTTGCAGTCTCTGGGAATGACTGTCTCGTTTCCCTCATGTGTTCTGCCTTTTGTTCTGAAGGATGCGCTTTGTTTTGGTTTGGTTTTGGGCCCTTTGGACTTTTTGGTTTTTTGGCCATGCTATTATTCAAATCCAAAGGCATGTTCATAAAGTAGAGAGGATCTTCATCCATACCATGCTGGATCCATCATAGGGATTCATTAAATGTTTGTAGACTTCAACCAAACAATTTCTTTACAGTACAAGATTTAGCAACTTAATGATTAGTAAGGTCTAAATTATTTCCGAAATTGGGAAGCTTATGCTTTAATTATCCATTATATTCACACACATGAGGAAGACAGGATACTGTAGCAGTTAAAAGTGTTACTTGCGTTAAAGTTAGAGCTGAGTCTGAATTACCTCTCTACCTGAGTATTGGTGGAAGCCACTAGAAGTTTCGAGAAGTGACTTGTTTTCAGATAACAACTGGCAACTGTGTAGGAAAGACATCTGGTAAAGGAGATGGGAAGTAGGAAAGGTAAAGAGAGCATGGCAACTAGCAGGAAAAGAGGAAATAAATGATCATATCATCCTTTCCTGTTAGCCAAGATCACCAAAAACTGGCAACATTTGCCAGGTCAAATCAGTCCCATCTAGGGAAGGCTGAAACACACAGATACATACATACATATGTACATACATACATAGAAGACTCAGGGTGAAAGCGAGGGGCCAAGGGAGCAGGGAGGAAGGAAGGGAGGAAAGGAGGGAGAAAGCGAAGAAAGGAAGGAAACAGAATGCACCCTCCCAATGTGTTTCGTTCAATGTATTTCATAAACCAGTGGTTCTCTCAATGCAGCTCTCTACTAGCTGCAAAAGCATCACCTAAAAGCTTATTTGAAAAACAAAATGTTGGGTCCTATTCCAGGTTAACTAAATCATAATCTCTTAGATGAGACCCAGCAAATCTGTTTTAACAAGCCACCTAGATAATCCTATTGCATATTCAAGTTTGAGAACTACTGTTGTGTGTATGTGTCCTCTTAAGTACAAGGTGTACATAAAGTCCTAGCTCAGTGTGAATAGTAAACAAATCATGTCTGTTTTATATATAAAATAATTTGCAAACTGCAACAGAGTGTAATTATTCAAGATTTAAAGAAACTGTTAATTTGTTTTACTATTTATACTCCACTTTCTCGGTAATAAACCCTGTGCATAATAATGGCCATATCCTAATGTACCCAACATGATGGTAGATTTGTTGAACATTAGCATTTCAACATTTTAAATCTGAATAAACCCTCTCCTGTCACATTTTGTGGATTATTTACATCATATGTAGAAGCAAATTTATTACAAATTCAAACTACGTAAGAACTTTATGGATACCTTCATATATAATGTAAATTTATGTGTGTAATAAATATATATTTATATAAGGAAGTATATAATGATTTTTCAAAGTAGGTGTTCCTCATGGTGTATTTTGTGAAACAGATGTGCTGTGATTTTATGAGTGTAGAGCTTTGGATACAGCCAGATTCATTTATTTTCCACTTCCTGGACAAATCTATGACTTTCCCCACCTTTGTTCATGCATTTTATCCAGCCTAAAATGCCCTTCCCAGTCTCCTTATAAGTTCCTGGACCCAATTTCAATGTGTAGGGGGAGGAAAGCTTCTCCTATGCCAACAAGCAATCCTCTGGACACCAGATGGGTGTCTTACAGTTCAACTCAAGTAGGATGCTGTCCATCCAGAGATAGCATTAGACCCTACAGGTTAAGGGCTCAGTCATACAGGACTCTTCCTATCAACTGCAGATGCCAGTCCCAAGCTCAGTTATCACCTGTGCTTCTAAACAACCAGCTATAGATTGGAGGCCCAATGACCCCCTCCTTGGACCTCAGATCCCCATCACAACTCCAGATTGTAGCCTGTAACCAACTGGCTATAAATTAGAGGTTCCCACAACCCCCTCAGGTTATATTAATTTGCTAGAGCAGCTCACAGAACTTTGCAAAACATTCTATCTACTAGATCACCAGTTTACTATAAAAAGATATGGCTCAGAAACAACCAGATGGAAGAAATGCAGAGGGGAAGGTGTGTGCAGAAGGGAGCAGAGCTTCCATGCTGTCTGAGAGCATCAGTCTCCCCACATCTACACATGTTCACCAAACCAGAAACTCTCTGAACCCCATCCTTTTGGGCTTTGTGGACAATTAATTACATAGGCATACTTAAAATCATTGGTCCCTGGAGACTGATTCAACCTCAAGTCCCTCTCCCTTCCCCAGAGGTCAGGAGAGGGGACTGAAAGTTCCAATCCTCTATTGGAGGAGGTCATCAAGATGTGACCTCCAATTGACCTGTGAAGTAGACCAAGGCAACTGGAAGCTTTTCATTCACTCCATTGTCCTTGGAATATACACTTTGCCCACGGTTTCTACCATAGGAGCCATTTCAAGGATACAGACTTGAGTGAATAATGTGTTGTCAAGACTATCTGAACTAAATATGAGAATAATCTGGCTCTGGAGCTGGCTCTTGAACATGAAGAACCAGAGAAGAGAGAAGCTTCCTTATGATTCACTGACAAGGCTCCTAGAACCATCGGCTGTGTCTGACATCACTCTGCCTCCCAGGACAGTGGGGCTGCTGCCACCTAAATACCCCAGCAGCAGGACCTCAGCCCCAAGTAGCAGGCAGGGGAAAATACAGCACTTCCCAAAGATCCATAGTAGAGGAATGAACAGAATATGGAGCATGAGCAGAAACTAACAAAATAGAAGAGCTTAAAGAATAAAAATATTTAAGGGAGCACTTAAGAAGATTTTAGTATGGCACAAATAAGCAGTTTTAGAAGTGAATTATCCATATAAAATATGGATTCATGGAAAGTACTAGAAGGACATGGGCAAAAAGGGGAAACATTGTGCTATGGTGGTGGATTTATAGGTGAATTTTTAAATCGAATAAGTATTGAAATACATAGGATAAAGAAAATGATTTCTGAATTAATTTGCTAAGGCCATGATAAAATCCACACCGACTGTGAGGTTTAATCAATAGAAATTTCTCTCTCACAGTTTTGGAGGCTGGAAGTCCAAAATCAAAGTATGGACAGGTTAGATATTTCTTGGGGGGTCTTTCCTTGCTCTGTAGACAGTCGTCTTCTTTTTTGGTATGTCCTCATGTGACCTCTTCTCTCTTTTGTAAGGACACAGTCCTATGGGATTAGCATACAAATCTTATGACTTCATTTGACCTCAATTACCTCTTTAAAAGTTCCTTCTCCACATACAATAACATTGCTGAGTAGGACTTCAACATACAAATTTTGGGGCAACACAATTCAGTTCATATAGGTTTCCAAAAGTAAAAAAAACTAATTCATATTTTGAAATGAGATAATTGAGCTATATAATGTAAAGTAGCAGATTTATATGAAATCAGGATAGAGAGAAAATATGTGCACAGAGAAGGTCTGAGTTCTAGTCTTGCCTTTTTTCTTCACTCTGTGACCTCAAACAAGTCACTTTCCACAGTACTGAAGAAAAGTCTTTTCAAATGAGATTTTTCAGATTCCTTATGCATTAAAAATATAGTTATTCTGAAATAAACTAACTGCCAAAAACTCAATGATAAAGACTGAAGTTTTTATAGTAAATAGTTTGTCTCATACATGAAAGATCGGGTACAGCCCACTACTCTACTTATTCTGAATTATAGTTAATGTGCTTAATTCAAGGTTCTATTCCCCTGTGTAACAAGAAAATCAATTGAAATCAAATTTCCTATTTCAATTCCTTCTTTATCTCCTGAGTTTCAATAAAAACCCTAGAATTTGAATGGCACCTAGATGGAGAAAGGCCTCTGGTTTTTAAACCATCCTAATTGGAGTGGAAATGCTCAGTGTCCATGTCCTTGGGCTTTATTAGAAGGGTGCTGGTCTATTCTCAATGTTTGCCAGAGGTGTCCAAGCCTTGCACCCTGCTTCCAGCTCACACAACCTTCCACACAAGTACCATATCTGACTACCACAGAAGTGATGTGTCTGTGAGTGTGGGGCACAGAACTTGCCTCATTGAGAAACCTGAAAATCTCTTCAGATCCCCAGTCCTGTATACACATGCACATAGATAGATAAATAGATATATCAAGAGATAGAGAAATAGGGAGACAGAAAAAGAAAGAGGTGTAAGAATGGCTGTTTACCTCTGTGATCTTACTCCAAAAGATATATAACCCCAGCTAATCATGAGAAAAACATCAGACAAATACCAGTTGAGGTACCTTATACAAAATACCCAAACTGAAGCCATCAACACTGTCAAAGCCATCAAAGAAAAGGAAGGGTTGAGAAACAGTCACAGCTAAGAGGAGCCTAAGAGACACAACAACTAAACGTAATGTGACATCCTGGATGAACTACTGGAAAAGAAGAGATTAGGTCAAATCTAAGGAAATATGAATAAAGTATAGACTTATTTAATAATAATACATCATATAGGCTCATTAAGTATAACAAATATGCCATGTCAATGTAATCTGTTAATAACAGGGGAACAAGGGCACAGAGTATACTGTAAGTCAGTGCTATCTTTGAAATTCTGTAAATCTAAAACTGTTCTAAAATTAAAAGTTTATTTAAAAAAATCATCTGACTACAGTGAGAATACACATGGCATTTTAAAGAAGACTGTGATGTCTAATCACTGTAAGAAAGTAGGAACAATGAGCATCAAAAAATCTATTGGAGTCTCTCTACTGATTTTCCTAATGAGATGATACACTTACCTTTGAAACTTCATTATTTCATTGCAAAAGGAAACAACACAGACATACTGTACTCTGGTTTGATCTGGCTTATTTCCTTGTTTTGTTTTATTCTATTTTTTTCTCTTTAATTTATGAACAGAGTTGAGACAATCAAACTTCTTAGTTCACGGTATATGGTCATCACTGGTGCTTGATTCACCCCTCTATTATATTTTATTATTATTTATTCCTGCTTATAAAACTCACTCCTTTCTCCTCCCACCTTCATAAGCAACCATTCTAACAAGCTTTATGAACACTTAACAGAAGTTCACCATCTCTCACCCCTAAAACACTAAAAAGTGATAATGTTGCCAGTGCCTTCTTTCTAATAGAAAAGTCTTATCTGAGATTAAAATCACTTCAATAGGAGCTTTGGGGTGACAAGTGGTATTGAAAGACTCAGTTTTGTTTGAAAGCTGGGGGTTTAATAGGACATTATTAAACCATTTAATCTCTCCTGCAGAGACATTTCATGCTGTCCCTTTAGGGAACTTTCCCTGGAGGAGGTCCTGGAGTGAGCCCGACCAAGTTGGTGACAGTTCAAGAAGTTCATCCTGCTCTAATTTCAACTAAGCAGCAAGAGCACTCACGGCAGGAAATTCAGATTTGAAGATCTCAAGGAAAAATACACCCTGCCTTTCATTTCCCACCACCCAGGATATTAAACCCTGATGACCATGGTGAAGACGAGGGAAAGACAAATTGAAGAAATAAGTCTAGCTATTCTAAGTCACCAGGTCATTTCAAGTGACAAATAGGCCCATTTTATTTCTAAGGAATTCACTAAGCTCCCTAAAGGGAAGAGAAACATGCTCTCAGAAGCTATTCCATCAAGGGAATAGTGTTATCTAAGGAAACTGATTGTTTTGCAGAAATTAAAGTTTAAAGTTTTACATGCAGTGACATTGGTTTTGAGCAACATTTTTAGCTCATTCTAACACCTAGATGTAGTCAGATCCCTGGAAAACATGTACACTGATTCTTCTCTCTCTGGCACTCAAAGTATACCTGCCAACCTTTGTTTTTCTATAATTTGTATGAAGCCCCAGAAAAAAAAAAAAACAAGAGAAAGGGAAAGGGGCTCAAATCCCAACACAGCCAACTCCGCCTTATTCCCCATGTGACCTTGGGGAAGCACATAACCCTTTCAGAGCATCAGCTTCAGCATTTAAGATTAGAGAAAACAAACTAATGAGTCTGACTCTAGTCAGACTGTAAAGCAAAAACTATGCAGGTTTTTTGTTTGTTTGTTTAATCTCCAACAAGACTGCTACTTTGGAGTCCATATGCACTATAAATTTCATTAAGACCAGCAAAGCCAGGTTTTCCTCCAGTGTTGGTAAAAATGGCTGCTTCTCCATTTAAAGAACAGATGAGGTGATTGGCTTGCATTTGCGCGCCATGTTGAATGGGAACTGCCCAGACTTAAATACTAGAATTGCACTCAGCACAGCTGATGCTCACAAAATGAGAAGCATCTGAAACAGACCATTTTAGGGAATAATGGTTTCATATGCTCATCTTGATTGCTCCAAGCCAAACACTAATTAGTAGAGAGCTAATCAGAATTGAATGCACCTTTTAAATAAATTCTGTGCAAATTCCTTCCTTCTTCCCCTTATCTCCTCCTATTTTCCTCCTTCTCTCTCTTTCCTCTTCTGCTTTATCTCCCTCTCTGCCTACTTTTCCCATGCAAGTGAAATGCACACAAGTTAAAAGCATATAGGATCGTATGAGGCAATTCCACTACATCTACCTTGCATCACAGTATTAAATGCAATAAAGTGTGTAAAGCAGGTAAGTCAGTGCCTGGTACTTCATAGATGGCTGATAACAGCTGTTGTTTAAAACTAGGGCTTGATTCTGTTGGCCCCTCATACTCTCATCTCCACTTTCTCCTCACCAACAGTGACAAATGTAATTTCAAGACCTGGGTTTATTCTACCTTTGCTTCTTCCCAGAACTTCATTGTACAAAAACCTTTTTTTCTGCTTTATTGAAAGACTGGAAATTCATATGCACACACATCAAAATTCCTAAAGTTTTAGAAAAGATATTCAGAACCAAATACCAACTAGAGTTTCACAGTGAAAAAAATAAACAAGATTGAAAAGGAAGAATGATATATACTATATTCAAGAAAGCATGAGAAAATAGAGAGAAGATGGAATCTGGAATAATATGCATCTGAGTTTTAAAAACTCTGTAATTTTACCTTGGGTGGTTTGCTTAATTTCTCTGAGCCTCATTTTCTCCAAATGTAAAACAGGCTTCTCATCAGTTACTGGAGCAATGAGCTTTATGCTCTATTTAGCATCCTAGAGAGACAGAGGGCTTCCTAGGTGGTGCTAGTGGTTAAGAACCTGCCTGCCATTGCAAAAGAAATGAGATGCAGGTTTGATCCCTGGGTCGGGAAGACCCCCTGGAGGAGAGATAGGCTACCCACTCCAGTATTCTTCCCTGGAGAATCCCCATGGACATAGGAGCCTGGCAGGCTATGGTCCATAGGGTCACAAAGAGTCAGACGTGACTGAAGTGACTCAGCACAGCAGAGAGAGAAAACCCAATGAGCAATTTGTATTGATAAGGGTCCAGGCAGGAAAACAAATAGCACCCTAGATACTTCGGCAGAGAACTTAATATAGAGAATTGGTTAAGCAGGTTGAAAAATCAGACATGCTAAAAGGAAACACTAAGGTGGATCACGGAAGTAACGCACAAGACTGGGGGATATAAGGAAAGAAGTTTAGATGTTTAGAACCTCAGAGCTCAGAAGAAGAGCCCTGGCAGGCTGGGACTTAGACCACAGCGAAGGTGCTGCCTGCCAGGTGCCAGTCCCCAGTAACTCAGAGGAGGGGTGCAGGGGTGCTGGAGTTCAGTCTCTGAGGAGGGGGCGGTGCCCACTTGGCGTTGGGACTTCTGAGAGGTACAGCTGGGACTGCTGCTGGGATTGCTGAGAGAAGTCACAGACTCAAGACAAAGTGCCTTCTGGGGACAACACTAAGAGGAAGGGAAAGCAAACAGTAAGAAGCACATCCCTTTTCTGTCCTCCATCCCTTGTGTCTCCTCCTCCTTGTGTCTGGATCTCTTGCAGGGATCCAGCTGGAAAAAGACAACTCCAATTTTCAGAGTCCCAGCTCAATATCCTATGGTTGGGCATAGGCAGGTGGGTGTGGAGCTGAAAGACAATAACTTAATGACCAGCACATCGTTCCCAGTAAAAACCACATAATATAGCTCACAGGGGATAGAGCACTACTCGTTAATCTTATATACCAACTGACGGAAGACAAACTTTTTTTCTTAATAATTTTAGTTATTTATTATTTTTGGCTGTGCTGTATTTCCATCGATGTGCAGGTTTTTTCTAGTTGTGGCAAGTGGGGGCCACTCTCTAGTTGCAATGGCTTCTCATGTTGCAAAGCACAGGCTCTAGGGCACACAGGCTTCAGTAGTTGCAACTCCCCAGCTCTAGAGCACAGGCTCAATAGCTGTGGTGTACAGACTTACTTGCTCCATGGTATCAGGGGTCTTCCTGGATCAGAGATTGAATCCTTGTCTCCTGCATTGGCATGCAGATTCTTTACCATTGAGCCAACAGGGAAGCCCTAACACTGATGGTTATTTCCTGAAAAATTGTAGTGAGTAGCATAGATTTGGAGGAAAAAAGTCATTGGTTTAAAATATGGTCTCCTCATTTCATAGCTGTGTGACCTGAGCAATTATTTAAATACTATTATTTTACTAATAAATGTTTAATTATTTATTCTCATATTGAAATTCTGTTTCTTGCTTCCTTGACTTTAAAGTCTCTTATGCCTTCATCTTCTCTCATGGCTCCAAACTAAACATCTCAAAAAGCCTGATAACGATTTCCATCTGTGTGTGTATCAGTCACTCAGTCATGTCTGACTCTTTGAGACACTATGGGCTGTAGCCCATCAGGCTCCTCTGTCCATGAGATTCTCCAGGCAAGAATACTGGAGTGGGCTGCCATTTTCTTATTTCCTAACTATTCACTTATCTAAAAATAAACCAATATTCATTAAATTCCAACCTCACAAATGGCATCAGATACTAAAATAAAATTAATTTTTAGTTTATTAATTAAATGTGTATTCAATGCTTAGATGTGCCAGGCACCATGGTTGGCATTGCAAATACAAAGTAATTAAAACATAGTCATTATCTTCAAAGCAAAGTCATGCATGTAGCATACAATTATCAAGTATTACAACAGTGAAATGGTCTTCACAGGTTCTTTGAGGAGTACATATGAGGGAACACCTCATTTTGGAAATGGCAAGTGTTTCTGGAGAAGATGACGGTTGAAGCAAATCTTAAAGAGTACGTAGAAAGTATTCAAGTGAACAAATAAAGGATGGGGAAATATTTAAAACAAACTCATCAATTATCCTTTTTCTATTATGTTTTCAATGTCTCATTTCCCAGGAAACTGCTTCCTGAATCTAAAAACTAACAATACTCTATTCAATCAAATCACTTTCTTAAATTATCATTGTTCGAACCTTCTAAAAAGCAATATACATCCTCCCCACCTATGTCACTTGATTATCACCATCAATCATTTCATTCATTTTAACTGTTATAAAGCATTTCTAGTATTTACACATCACAGTTTACTTAACTATTATCCTGTTCATTCAGGTTACTTCTGGTGTTTTGCTATTATCAACAACACTTCTATAAATGTTCCTATATGTGTCTCCTGGTGCACAATGAGCAGGAAGAAAGTGGGATTGCTGGACTGTGGTATAGACATGTATTTCATGGTTGATATCCAACCCAAATCTTTTCCCCCATTTATAACGTTTACCCCACCTCAGGTCTTAGAGCTAAAATTTAATGCAGAGCCTCTGAAGCTGGCTGTGAACTATAAAGCATTCTAACTTCAAGCCCTTGAAGGTAGACTAAAGGAAAGAGGGAAAGACAAACTCCCCCCACTTCCCCTGAGAATAATTTCTCACAATAAGTCTCACTCCAGAGCTCCCCTCTGGGGTCAGGGGTAGGCAGGTTCCACGGCACTTTGCCTGAGTTTTCACCATTACTTGTCTTCCTCTCCTCCTTCCATATCCTGCTTTGCCCACTTCCTTAACTAGCCTTCTCTGAGAGCACTTTCTTAATCACTGGTACACAAATCTCATCTCAGGGTCAGCTTCCTGGAGAACCTGATCAAAATTAAGGCACATTTCAAACTGACCAAATACTTCTAAAATACTCTCAAAACTGATTGAACTGGTGTCTACTCTCACCAACAGGGGCATATGATATCTCCACATCATCCTCAAACTTTGGAGTTAGCCAACTTTAAGCTTGTTCATTTTAATCTGATAACTGTGCAAAAGGTATCACACTGTTTTATTTAACACTTTTCTTATATCTGTTGTCTTTTCTTGTGCTCAGTCATGTTCAACTCTGTGAGTCTTTGAACTATAGTCCACCAGGCTCCCCTGTCCATGAGATTTTTCAGGCAAGAATATAGAAGTGGGTTGCCATTTGCTCATCCCCGCTACAGGCAGATTCTTTATCCAATGAGCCATATTCACATTTCCTTTGTTACAGATTGCCTGTGTGTTGTCTTTATCCATTATCCTACTGAAGTGTTTACCTCTTCTTACTAATAGGTAGGAGAACTTTTTAAATTCTGGAAGTTAAACCTTTGAAATTTGCATAGATTGTAAATATCTTCACCTGATCTGTGATTTGTCTTTTAAATTTATGTTGCCTTACAGCTGAAAGCAACAGTTCAAACTGAACATGGAACAACAGACTGGTTCCAAATAGGAAAAGGAGTATGTCAAGGATGTATATTGTCACCCTGCTTATTTAACTTATATGCAGAGTACATCATGAGAAACTCTGGGCTGGAAGAAGCACAAGCTGGAATCGAGATTGCTGGGAGAAACATCAATAACTTCAGATATGTAGATGACACTACCCTTATGGCAGAAAGTGAAGAGGAACTAAAAAAGCCTCTTGATGAAAGTGAAAGAGGAGAGTGAAAAAGTTGACTTAAAGCTCAACGTTCAGAAAACTAAGATCATGGCATCTGGTCCCATCACTTCATGGAAAATAGATGGGGAAACAGTGGAAACAGTGTCAGACTTTATTTTTGGGGGCTCCAAAATCACTGCAGATGGTGATTGCAGCCATGAAATTAAAAGACACTTACTCCTTGGAAGGAAAGTTATGACCAATCTAGATGGTGTATTAAAAAGCAGAGACATTACTTTGCCAACAAAGGTCTGTCTAGTCAAGGCTGTGGTTTTTCCAGTGGTCATGTATGGATGTGAGAGTTAGACTGTGAAGAAAGCTGAGCGCCGAAAAATTGATGCTTTTGAACTGTGGTGTTGGAGAACACTCTTGAGAGTCCCTTGGACTGCAAGGAGATCCAACCAGTCCATCCTAAAGGACATCAGTCCTGGGTGTTCATTGGAAGGACTGATGTTGAAGCTGAAACTCCAGTACTTTGGCCACCTGATGCAAAGAGTTGACTCGCTGGAAAACATCCTGATGCTGGGAGGGATTGGGGGTAGGAGGAGAAGGGGACGATAGAGGATAAGATGGATGGATGGCATCACCAACTCGATGGACATGAGTTTGAGTGGACTCCAGGAGTTGGTGATGGACAGGGAGGCCTGGCGTGCTGCAATTCATGGGGTCGCAAAGAGTCGGACACGACTGAGTGACTGAACTGAACTGAACTGAACAGCTGAAAATTTTCACTATAATATATTTAAATTTCTGTTTCTATAGAGTCTGTACTTTTTGTTTTTATTTTTATAAAATCTTGCCCTAACTCAAGGTCATGAAGAGTTTCTCCTGTATTTTCTTCAAAATATTTAAACATTCTGTCTTAGCCATTTTTTGTATGGTGTGTGGTAGGGATTTGATCTTAATTATTTTTTTCCAAATAGTTTTTTGCCATACTATTTTTTTGCAAATATTTTTTTAATGCCATTTATGTCATATACCAAGTTTCCACATAATCATGAGCCTCTTTTATTGCATTGGTCCATTTGTCTAACCCTTAGCCAGTGCAAATGTCTTAATTACTATGGTTTTAATAATAATTCTTGATATTTATTAGGCAATTCATCGTCTTTTTCTAAAACTTGATTCCACTGCTTTCTTCTTCCATATGATTTTTAAAACAAGCTTGTCAAAATCTATGAAAAATTAGGATTTTAATTAAAATGTCACTGAATGTCTACAATAACTTTGGAGGAGTTTTTTTTTAATTCATTTATTTTTTAATTGAAGGATAATTGCTTTATAGAATTTTCTTGATATCTGTTCAACCTCAACATGAATCAGTCATAGGTATATATATATCCCCTCCCTTTTTAACCTCGCTCCCATCTTCCTCCCCATCCCACCCCTCTAGGTTGTTACAGAGCCCCTGTTTGAGTTTCCTGAGACATATAGCAAATTCCCATTGGCTATCTCTTTTACATATAG
Organism: Muntiacus reevesi; assembly: GCF_963930625.1. NCBI lineage: Eukaryota > Metazoa > Chordata > Mammalia > Artiodactyla > Cervidae > Muntiacus > Muntiacus reevesi. The sequence goes on along the minus strand of NC_089264.1, from coordinate 36,107,470 downwards.
TAACATAAGTTTCCATGTTACTCTCGCCATACATCTCACCCTCTCCTCTCCTCTCCCCATGTCCATAAGTCTATTCTCTATGTCCATTTCTCTATTGATGTCCTGTAAATAAATTCTTTGGTACCATTTTTCTAGATTCCATATACATGCATTAGAAAACAATATTTATCTCTCTCTTTCTTACACACTTCACTCTATATAATAGGCTCTAGGTTCATCCACCTCATCATAACTGACTCAAAATTGTTCCTTTTTGTGTCTGAGTAATATTCCACTGGGTATATATATCACAACTTCTTTATCCATTTATCTGTCAATGGATATCTAGATTGCTTCCAGGTTCTAGCTATTGTAAATAGTGCTGCAATAAACAATTGGATATATGTGTCTCTTTCAATTTTTATTTCCTCAGGGGATATGCCTAGGAGTAGGACTGCTAGGTCATATGGTAGTTTTATTCCTGGATTTTTAGGGAATCTCCATACCATCTTTCATAGTGGCTTTATCAATTTACATTCCAACCAACAGTGCAAGAGTGTTCCCTTTTCTCCACACCCTCTCCAGCACTTATTGTTTGTAGGCTTTTTGCTGATTGTCATTCTGATTGGTGTGAGGTGATATCTCATTGTAGTTTTGATTTGCATTTCTCTAATAATGAGTGATGTTGAACATCTTTTCATGTGCTTGCTAGCCATCTGCATGTCTTCTTTAGAGAAATGTCTGTTTAGGTCTTTTTCCCACTTTCTGATTCTGTTGTTTGTCTTTCTGGTATTGAGTTGTATGAACTTCTTGTATATTTTGGAAATTAATCCTTTGTCAGTTGTTTCATTTGCTATTATTTTCTTCCATTCTGAGGGTTGTCTTTTCACCTTGCTTATGGTTTTCTTTGCTGTGCAAAAGCTTTTAAGTTTAATCAGGTATCACTTGCTTACTTTTGTTTTTATTTCCAGAACTCTAGGAGGTGGCTCAAGGAGGATCTTGCTTTGATTTATGTCATTGACTGTTCTATGTTTTCCTCTGAGAGTTTTATAGTTTCTGGTCTTACATTTAAGTCTTAATCCATTTTGAGTTTATCTTTGTGTATGGTGTTAAAAATATTCTAATTTCACTGTTTTACATGTAGCTGTCCAGTTTTCCCAGCACCGTTTCTTGAAGAGGCTGTCTTTGCCCCATTGTATAGTCTTGCCTCCTTTGTCAAAAATAAGGTACCCATGGGTGCATGGGTTTATTTCTGGGCTTTCTGTCTTGTTCCATTGATCTATATTTCTGTTTTTGTGCCAGTACCATACTGTCTTGATGACTATGGCTTTGTAGTATAATCTGAGATCAGGAAGGTTGATTCCTTCAACTCCATTCTTCTTTCTAAAGATTGCTTTGGCTATTCAGGGTCTTTTGTGTTTCCATATGAATTGTGAAATTTTTTGTTCTAGTTCTGGGGAAAATGCTATCGGTAATTTAATAGGGATCACATTGAATCTGTAGATTGTGTTTGGTAGTATAGTCATTTTCACAATATTGATTCTTCCTACCTAGGAACATGGACTATCTCTCCATCTTATTATGTCATCATTGTTTCTTTCATCAGTGTCTTATAATTTTCTGTGTACAGTTCTTTTGTATCCTTAGGTAAGTTTATTCCTAGACACTTTATTCTTTTTGCTGCAATGATGAATGGGATTGATTCCTTAATTTCTCTTTCTTATTTTTTACTGTTAGTATATAAAAATGCAGTTGATTGCTGTGTACTGATTTTGTCAAGTACACAATTCTCTGTATTGATATCTTTATGATAAAGTCTTTTGATCCATTAACATATACTATATCTCTCAATTTATTCATATCATTTTCTTTCAAATATATTTTGTAATTTTCTCCATAAAGATATTAAGTACCTTTTGTTAAATTTACCCCTTAATATTGTACAGTGTTACATTGTTATATATTCCTCTTTGCTATTTCTGATGTTTTGTTTAAGATGGCTATTAACATTTGAACACTGATCTCATAACTTACAAGTTGTTGAGCTCTAATATTTCTAACAGCTTCAAGATTTTTATTGGATTGTTCTATGGAGACAATCACACTGTGATTAAAAACATTTGCTCAGACTTCCCTGGTTGTCCAGTGGTTAAGAATCCACCTGCCAACACAGAGGACATACGTTTGATCCTTGGTCCATGAAGATCCCACATATTCTGCAGCAACTAAGTCCATGTGCCACAACTACTGAGCCCAAGTGTCTAAGAGCCCATGATCTGCAACAGGAGAAGCCATTGCAATTAGAAAGCCTTTGCACTGCAACAAAGAGTAGCCCCCACTCTCTGCAACTACAGAAAGCCTGTGTGCAGCAACCAAGACCCAGGCCATCCAATAATAAATAAATCTTTTTAAAAATGTGTTCTTTAGGGTTTTTTAAAACCCTAATCTCTCTTTATATTTGATTTACTGCATTGGATATGTTTCCTAAAATAAAGGTAATAGAAATGATCAAAATGCCTTCTTTAATTTTTTCTGACACTAGTAAGAATATTTATAAATTGTTACAATTTAGGAATGTTTGCTATGAATTTTTAATAAAAATAATCAATTTTATGAAGCTTCATTTATTCCCAATTGGCTAAGAATTTTTTTAATATATAATACATTTGACTATTGAGTTTTACCAAGTTTTTCCTCCATTTGTTGACATCAGTTCAGTTTAGTTCAGTCACTCAGTCATGTCCAACTCTTTGCAACCCCATGGACTGCAGCGCGCCAGGCCTTCCTGTCCATCACCAACTCCCAGAATCTACCCAAACCCATGTCTATTGAGTCGGTGATGCCACCCAACCATCTCATCCTCTGTCATCCCCTCCTCCTCCTGCTTTCAATCTTTCCCAGCATCAGGGTCTTTTCAAATGAGTCAGCTCTTCACATCAGATGGCCAAAGTATTGGAGTTTCAGCTTCAGCATCAGTCCTTCCAATGAACACCCAGGACTGATCTCCTTTAGGATGGACTGGTTGGATCTCCTTGCAGTCCAAGGGATTCTCAAGAGTCTTCTCCAACACCACAGTTCAAAGGCATCAAATCATTGGTGCTCAGCTTTCTTTATAGTCCAACTCTCACATCCATACATGACTACTGGAAATACCACAGCCTTGACTAGATGGGTCTTTGTTGACAAAGTAATGTCTCTGCTTTTTAATATGCTCTCTAGGTTAGTCATAACTTTCCTTCCAAGGAGTGTCTTTTAATTTCATGGCTGTAATCACCATCTGACATAGCATATGATATTACCTTTTAATTTGTTAATATAATGAATTACATAATTCTATTTTGTCTTATAGAGCTATCCTTATATTGCTGGAATAACCTCTACTTATACGTGAGAGTATATATGTAGTCCACACATATACTGACTTCAATTTGCTTATACTTCATTTAGGATTGCTGCATTTGTAATTTTACTTTTTTGGTCTAGGTTGAAAAACAAGACTAGAATATTGTCACACAATAACCTGAATAGTTTTCCCTCTATTTTAATGATTTGAAGTAGTTTTATAAAATGAGGATCTTCTGTTCCTCAAAGGACTGGTAAAGACAGTCTGGGTCAGAAGACAAATGACTAATCCTCATGTGGTGAGGGCAATGGGACTCGGGTTTAACAGATAGAAGGAGACTTTTAAATACTCTCCCAACTTCTTTGATGATTATTCTTCCATTTAGGTTATCTATATCCTTCTGACTCAAACTGGTTTCATAAACAAATTTTTCTAGAAAAATTGTTTATATTATCTGGGTTGAAATTTATAAGCCTACACATGTTTATAGTATTTTTCTGGTGTTTCTATATCCCACTGTACACAATTACATACTTTTTTTTATTACTTTGTATCATTGTATTCTTGTCAGTTTTGCTAAAGAATTATCTATTAGGTTTTTTTTAAATCAAAGAACAACATTTATATTTTCTTCGACCTTTGCACAGTTCTTTTATTTTCTGTATAATTTTTTTGTCTTTTGTCTCTTTTTCCTGTGATCTTCATGTCTGTGTGTGTGTGTCTACACACATAATTATTAACTTATTGTACCAAACACTTAATTCATCTTTCATTTATTTGTCAAAAAGTCACTTACAGTACTATCACTAATGTAAACTTTGAACATTTAGTTAATTCTCATTGGGTTTTATTCTTTAGCTCATTAATTATTTTCAAGTATAATTTCATTTTTGAAACATTGTGGTCATTTTTTAATATTTTCTTGTTGATTTATAATTTAATTGCCTTCTTGTTAGAGAACATGGAATTTACTACACTGATTCTTTGCCATTTATTGAGACATCCTCTGTGTCCTAATGTGATCATTTTATAAATACTCCATGTGTAGTTGAAAGGCATCTAGTATTCTCATTTTGTTCAACTCAGAGCTGTATGTTATCTATTAGGCTTAGCCTCTTAATCATGTTGCTTAAATCTCCCCTGTTCTGACTTGTTTCTTCAGCTTATTCTGTAAGTACCTAACAGGGATTAAATCTCCCAATAAAATTGTTGATTTGACCATCTCTCCTTATATCTTGGTCCATTTGTACTTTATATTTTCTAAGAATACACTGTTCGGGTAAATGGATTATGATTGTTCTTTACACAATGTCCTTTTTCTCTAGTAATGTTTTAACTAGTTGGTATCATATTAATATTGTTACACTAATTCATTTATTTTCCCAGTTCTTTGTTTTTAATCTCTCTGTGTGATGTTGTTTTTGTGGTGTCCTTCATCAGCAGCATATGGCTGGATTTTGTTTTGTTTTTATATCCATCTAATAATCTCAGTCTTTTGAGGGCTTAATCTACTTACACGTATTGTAATACCTGGTATATCTGGAATTATTCCTGCATCTTACTTTGTGTTTAAAGCTTGCCAGCTGTTTTTTCTCTTCGCTTCTTCATATGTTCTTCTTTTCTTGTCTCCAGTAAGTGGATAATGTTTTTCCACATGCTTTTTTTATCCACATGGAGACTGTATTCCCATGGTTTTAGTTAACTGTTTAGCAAACATAATTAGATATACATTATTCCAATACTCTAAAGATTATAGTATTTTATCTCCCTTTTAGGCACAATGAGAATTTGATAGTCTGTATTTATCATATACCTTTCCACTCCCACTTAGTTTTTAGAAAAATATGAAAGTTTTTTAAATTCTGTTTTTTAATGAAATTTCCCACGGCAGTTTATTAATTTCAGTGCCCTCCATTGTATCTTATATCCCAGGGCTTCCCTCTGCATTCACCTTTTTACCTTCTATAGCATATCTTTAATAATTCTTTTTTTATTTATTTTAATTGGAGGCTAATTACAATATTGTAGTGGTTTTTGCCATACATTGACATGAATCAGGTGTACATGTGTTCCCCATTCTGAACCCTCCTCCCACCTTCCTCCCCATCCCATCCCTCAGGGTCATCCCAGTGCACCAGCCCTGAGCACCCTGTTTCATGCATTGAACCTGGACTGGCGATCATGGAAGCAACCTAGATGTCCATCTTAAATAATTCTTACATTGACAGTCTTGATGTAGTAAATTCTTTTCATTGTATATACCTGAAATATATTCATTTGTCTCCATTCTTGAATAGTAACTCAGCTAGTTTATTATTTTTGATTGCAACTGTACTTAAAGAATTTTCTGGCCTCTGTTTTTATTGATTGAAAACTCGAGTGAGTCTAATAGCTGATTCTTCATAGGTAATAGGTCTTTTCTGTCATGAACTTAAGATTTTCCTTTCTCTCTGATATTTTTCAGTTTCCTTACAATGAGAAAACAGCATTGAACACAGAGTAAGTTCCTCAGTACTGTCTTTAATTCATGATTCTCCCTTTGTGTCAAGTCTAGAGGTGATTTTATTAGGGGGCAAGCTTTATTATATATACCACTTCTCAGGTGTTTATATGGAGGGATGCTCCTTCTTCTTGCTCCACCCCTTCTATACTCCTCGACTGCTGGGTGACAACCATTGCTGCACATTGCTTGACTGTACAGAGCCAATCCATCATAAAGGCTGTTAGCCTGGGAGTTCTCTCTCCTTCTGCATTCTGAACTGGTGTGAGCAATTCTGGTTGTAGCGCCACTCCCATATTTTCCATGGGTGGGATACAGACTGCACTGAGGGGAAAGCTAGAGGTAGGGCAAGCAGGAAACATCAGCAAACCTGTTTAGCATTTGGTGGCATAGTTTGGCCTTGTCCTCCAGCTTTTTTATCAGTAATAAATCTTACTTTTTACTTTTTTTAAATTGAGATGCAATTCACATATGAAAATATTCACCCCTTTAAAAGGTACTGTTTTATTTATTTTCAACATATCCACAAAGTTGTGCAATCATACTGTTTAGTTTCAGAATATTTTCACCACGACAAAAACAAACCTTGTATATATTAGCAGTCACACTCATCCTCCCCAACCTACCCAGCTTCCAGCCCCTGGAAACAACTAAACTTCTTTCTGTCTCTGTAGATTTGTCTACTCTGGTCATTTTGTATAAATGGAATCATACAATATATGGCATTTTTGTCTGGCTCCTTCCATTTAATAAAGCTCACTTTTACTCTCTATCTGGCTCCTGAATCTACCTCTCAATTGGTTTCAAAAATGTGGTATAAAGAAGGATATTATTTATGGAGCCCACAAAACCCTACATAATTTCCTGCTTCTTCGTTTCAATAACTATGCTTTTAACCTCCAGGGGTTACTTACAAAGTCACTTGTCCTTAGCCTAGTTTTCTTCGTTTCTTTTCCCATTTTAAAAATAAACTCTTTGTATAATAATACATACAGAATAGAACATAAATCCTAAATATATATAACTTAATGAATTATCACAACCAAGTCAACATATAATTATCTTTATCCCAAAGGTCTCTCAAATATCCCCTTGTACCCCCTCTCTTCCTCATCCTACAAAATAACGTTATACTTATCCTGAACTCTAAAACCACAAGAGTTTTGCCAGTTTTTAAACTTCATATAACAGGAATCATATAGTACAGTTTTGGGGGTTTTGTTGTTGTTGTTGTTGTTGTTGTTGTTGTATTGGGTTATTTGGCTCATCTTATTTGTAATACGTCCAGTTTTAATAGAAGGTATGTCTCTGTTTTTTGCTTTGATGTCTTAAATATATACAAAAACCCATCAGACTGATTCCTAAATAATTTCATTTAGAGTGAACTCATGGTCTGATTTTTAAAACTTTTGTTCATTATTATTTTCAGAATTAACTTTTCATGTTTTTAAATTTTTGTTTACAAACCTGATTGGAGTAGAATTTTTAAGTGTTATCTTTGTGTGTGTGCCCATTTTAGCTTTTCACACTCATCCCTTCTCTGTATAGAAATTTTGCAGTTATCTCAACCTGATTTCCCTGTCCAGATCTAAGCCTGCTCCATTATAATGGGAAAGTACAGATATAGGTGCAAAGCCAGCTGACAGCTGGAATCTAGTTCCTAGTAGGTTCCTAGTTCTAGTTCCTAGTAATGAGACCATGCTTTTGTCCTTCTGAGTCTCCTCTCCCACTTCCACTTCCCAAACTCCTCCCAATTCCAAAACCCACAGCTTTTTAAAGTCAATTGCCAATTACACATCATGAGCCATCATTTTATTCCAGTGTTCTTTCCCAAGTGGTAGAGACTGTGTAGCCTTAAATTAATGGCATGACTGTGCTCCCCCACTTCACAAGGAGCACATTTGTAGAAAATAAGATACACTCCCTGCTTTAAAATAGAAAACCGAATAGGTCTGTGCTACAGCTGTCACCAGCACTGTGTGTTTTTATTAGTCTTGAATTTAGAATCTCCCACTAAGCCTTTTAGACCCTTTTTTACTTTTATAAATCTATTGCTGTAGGCTTCTAACAACAAAAAAGTATTTACACAGCATGAATTCATTGTCCCATCTTGAACAGATGTCTCAACTCTTTTTTTAAGCCCTCACAAGCAGATTTATGGCAACAGAGATTTCCAAAAAGGGTTCTCTTAAGTGATCATCTAGCTACTTCATCTAAGAGATAAACTGGCTTTCTCTCAAGACTTCTCCTTGGTGATTTTCTTGGGACATTTCATATTAAGCACATCCCTGGGTCTAAAACGTGTTTTCTCTGATTATCTTCCTTCTCTGTAACTATTCCTTCTCTATTTCATACTCACTCTGTGAAATACCTGCTTCTTTCTTGCATGAATTCTCCAAGATAAATCCTTGAATGTGTAAATGTGTCTCTCTTTTATTCCTCTCAATGCTTTCCTTGGGTGACCTCCTATAATTTCATGTCATCAAATGTCATTTCTACTCACAAGTCTCTGCTTATACTGCTAATGCTTCTTCCTACTTTCACTGTCACATTTTCCATTATTTTCTGGACATTTCCACCTTGATAAGCTGCCAACTTCTTATACATACTCATCTTAACTCCCACTGTTACCTCCTCCAGATCTCTTCCTCCTCACCGTCACTGCCTTCCCAGGTACCTGATAAAAACTGCTAAGGTGACTTCTACCTCTTTCTTTCCCTTGCCCTCAACAATTAGGTGTGCTTTGTCACTCAGTTGGGCTGCCGTCTATGGGGTCACACAGAGTCGGACACGACTGATGTGACTTAGCAGCGGCAGCAGCAGTCACTCAGTAGTGTCAGACTCTGAGACCCCATGGACTGTAGTCATTCAGGCTTCCTCTGTCCCTGGGAATTTTCCAGGCAAGAATACTAGAATGGGTTGCCATGCCTTCCTTCAGGAGATCTTCCCAACTTGGGGATCGAACCCAGGTCTCCCACATTGCAGGTGGATTCTTTACCATCTGAGCCACCAGGGAAGCCCAAGAATACTGAAGTGGGTTTATCCTTTCTCCAGGGAATCTTCCTGACCCAGGAATTGAGCCAGGGTCTCCTGAGCTACAGGCAGATTCTTTATCAGCTGAGCTACCAAAGGTACTTCTCTAGTTAGGGCTCTAATAACTTTTTACCTGAACCATGTAATGGTCCCCAGCTCATTTCCCTGATTTTTATCTTTGTTCCCTAATCCAGCTGATAGTCAGTCCCCACAGTCATCTTCCTATTGGCCAGTTTGATCAATTCATTTTCTTGCTTGAAAACTGCCAATGCCTCCCAGTTCCTACAAAGTAGCACCCAACATATTTTGAGGTCATATTTCCCAATGATGTGGGGAAATCCAGTTTTCCTTATGTTTCCCTCTAACCATGCTTCCAATCAGTTTCCCCCTTAATCCTGTCCTATGCTCCAGCCACACCTAACTTCTCCATGTCCCTTTTACAAAATCCCTTCATTTTCTCACATTATCCTTCCAACTGGAATTACTTTCTCTCTGATCCCTACAGGCTCCAACCTAACTGCATTTCTTTATTCCTCAGCTGAAAAACCACTTTCTCTAATACTCTGTCTTTATTCCATCAAAGTTAATCTCTCCTCACCTGAAACTCCTCTAGCACTGCAACTCTAGATTATTATTCTATTAAGCCACCTATACTTGTTCATAAGCTAGTATATCTATAAACATGTAGCATAATTACTATGAGACTATGACTCCCTGGGGACAGAGCATATTTTACCTTTCTCTGAGTCTTTCACAAAACCTGGAACAATCTTGGCTCAGCAGAGTATTTAATAAGCATTTCTCAGCTGAGTGAACGTGTGAAAGACATGGTAGAAGAGATTTGTGCCTTCAGTTGAAAGCAAATGAATTAAATATCCTTCTCCTCCCAGACTCAATAATCCTCTGATTGTCAAAACCACGACCAATCAAAATATATTAACACAGAAACTTGTGGAATTTTAATTGTTGCTGTTGTTTAGTCACTAAGTCACGTCTGACTCTTTAGCGACCCCACAGACTATAGCCCACCAGGCTCCCCTGTCCATGGGATTTTCCTGGCAAGAATACTTGAGTGGTTTACCATTTCCTTCTCCAGGGGATGATCCTGGCCCAGGGATCAAACCCCATCTCCTGCATTGGCAGGTGGATTCTTTACCGCTGAGCTACCAGGGCTAATAGCATCACTAGCAAAATTTAAGTGATCAGTAGGCTTCTATAATCTCAAGACTCTGAAAGAAAGACTTGGAAACTGAAAAACACGTTAACTCTTCATCTGGTCACACTGTAGCTCAGTGAAGTAAAGATCACACTTGGGCTTCTAGCTCATACTTCATACCTCCAACAAGCACTTACCATCAGCATTAAGAGGGCCACTCCGGCTTAGCATGAGGCATACTCTTGAATGGTGAAGCTTGAATATTAAATGCTAGATTGAAATGCTTAGATCTTTATCTTACTTACAGACAAGAGTAAAGGAACTTTTTCAGAAGAGAAGTCAGCAGACAAAATGTGAAACTTTCGTGGAAAATTCAGTCTTGCATCCTGGATGAGAAGAATGGCAGGGACCACCTCCTCACATTCTAACATGTAGTAGAGACAGGTCAGGAATTCTAACCCTCTCAAAATTCAATTTATAGTTAGTATCTTGGCACTGCTTTTCAAAGTGTAACAACACATTTTCATAAAAAGTCTGAGCAGAAATTGTAAATTTGCCTCCAGGCATGTAAATGTTATTGCATAATTAACTGAGACATGGATTAATGTGACTAAATTCACAAAAACAATCCCAATTAGGTAGCAGTATCATGAGAGGTTTTTTTTAACCCAAGTGCCCACAGAATTCACTGTTTCAACTCTGTTTTGACATCTAAGATTTCCTCCCCTGTAAAGCCTCATTTCAACAAAAAACATGGACTTGAATGAAGCAGGAGCTTGAGGCACCTTAAACAATGCTTAGAAGCACACTGCTGGGCTTTCTGCCAGCTCTGAGGAACATTTGTGTAACTGTGCTCTCAGCAGGATGCTCGCCTATCTCTGGGGGAGTTTTTCTCTGTAAAATCTCTGCTCACTTTGACAGTATTTAAAATAAAAGTAACCATCCACATTCAGAAAACACTACATCTTAATGAAGTGTCATAAAGTTAATGCATAATTTTTCCTACCAGTATCAATTCTTTAACCTTCCAGGCTTTATAAACTCCCAGTATACTAAGTGAGAGGCGTTTCAACTCTTGATTATGTTTTGCCTATATATTATTTCATGTGTGAATCCTATAGATTATTCAATGTCTTCTAATTCTCTCCCTCAAAGCTTGCCTTTAAGTGCCATTAAGATATATTTAGCAAAAGACAAACACACCTATTTAGTTACACACATCACACATATCTAGCAAAGTGCTCTGAGGCATTATTTCTCTTCTTCTCATCAAATTGATACTTATCTCAGATGGATGTCACTGCCTAGTAAATCTTTTTTTCTAGATCTGTGCTCTTGGTTTCCACCCTGGGAAAATAAAAATCTATTGAACCATTCACACAATGGTACCAGGAAACTTCCTAACTCACAACTCACATATTGTTTAAGTTTTTTTCAACAAGTCTATGAAGAGACAACAGATTGCAGAGGACATATGAAGGGCCAGTGCATACCACAGCTTATGAGAATAGAAAACCTCATTTTGTGCTTATCCTTTGCACTATTCCAAATACCAAGTCTCTTACTACAATTCCTAAACTCTTCAAAACTAATTTTAGTTCAAGTATAGTTTTTCAAAATCCAAAAACTTACTTTTGCCTTGCTTTTAAACTAATGATGGATAATGAAATTTTACCTCTAATAATACTAATAGTAGTACGAGGTCTTTTAGTGAGGCATTATTAAGAAAAGTTCAGTTCAAATCATTATAAGCAAACCAAAAGGCAATCTTCTGACCCTCATGGCTAAAAGGAATATTAATGTTTTTTAATAATTCTCAGGATTAAAGAAGAGCTGTAAAAAAAAGTTCTCCCTGACTCAGTGTTGCCAAGACTTAATCTCTTTCACCTCTGCTTTTTAGTTTCATTCTCACACAGCTGAAGGTCTACCAAGTCCCTAAGGAATGCAGCCACTGGCATCTCTAGGCCTACGTCAGATCAGTTGAGTAACACAAGTGAGGAAGTTTACTCTAGTTCCCATGAAGTCCACAGACTGATCCCTAGAAAGAAACTGATTAGACCAACTTCAGTCAAATACCCACCTGGTGGATGGGAAATTACTATCAACCAGACTGGGTCAAGGGGGAAGCTATGTTACCAGGAGCAAGGGGACAGGCAGGCTCACAGGAAAAGCTAAAAAACAGCTTTCAAGGCCCATTAAAAATGATATTAATTGACATTTGTGTAACTTAACGATCATACAAAGAAGATACAAATGAGCTAATGTGCTCTGACAGGCCTTTTAAAAGTTGAATTAGTATTAATGTTTTAAAATCCTGAGATTCCCCTCCAAAAAATCTGTATTTCCAGATTTTCTTTAAAAATGGAAAGATTTCATCACACATTTCCTAATGTTAACAAAAACAGTAAGTTGAGGATGCCCCTTTTCATTGGGACATATGCTTTCCCATTCATGCTGGTCTATGTCATTCATTTATGTCCCTGGCATTGACTGGACCCTTGACTAGTATAGATCTTCACACTTATGGGCATTTATTTGGTATTGGTATTATTGTTCCACCGAGGAAGGTGAACTCAGAGAGTTCTCACGACTTGGTCACATGGCTGATAAGTGAAGGGCCTGAGACTTGCAATACATATCTAAAATCTAAGATTTTAAGTAGCAGTTTTCAACTTTATTTTTAATTAAGCAGTGAGTACTTTCTGTCAAATGCAATCTTGGGTGGATCACTCATACATCAACCAATGGAAGCTGAGCTCTCTAGCTGAGGTAGGAATGCAGGGCTGGGAACTCATGTTGGAGTCCCACCAGGCTTGGAGCAACCTCGTCACTTTTTGACTCCATCACTACCCCAGTTACCCCTTAACTCACTATTGACTCCTAATGCCTTTTTACAGACCAAAGTGGGAGAACTTCTTATCATAATGTTATTAAAGTGACAGGTACTAGGTATTCTCTAGTACTCTGGGAAATCAAACCTTCAAAGCTGGGGCAGGGGGTTGATGGTGAGAGAAATATATTTGTAAGACACTATAAACTGTAATATATAATCATAAGATATATAATTTTATATATATATATATATATATATATATATATATATATATATATATATGCTTCCCAGGTGGTACTAGTAGTAAAGAACATGTCTGCCAAAGCAGGAGATGTAAGAGATGTGGGTTCGATCCCTGGGTCAGGAAGATCTCCTGGAGGAGGGCATGGCAACCCACTCCAGTATTCCTACCTGGAAAATCCCATGTACAGAAGAGCCTAGCAAGCTACGGTCCATAGGGTGGCAATATTATAAACTATAATATATAATCACATAAGATACAATTATATATTTCAATATTCATATATATATAGTTTTAAAGGATATCTGCAATGTAAATTAATATATCTGCTGGACAATAAAAACAGTATACCAACAAAAGAGCCTTCAAAGTTTTTGTAACCAAATGACTCAGGGAAGAGAAGATATATCAAACAGGGCTCATTTAGGAAAAGAGAAGCCAAACTATTATACCAATATAAAGCATTTAACGTAGGAATTAAGGAATTATACAGCCATTGGAAGATCCAGGGGAACAGAGGAATAGAAAGCTGCCAGTGAAATCAGAGAACTGACACCCAAGGGCAGCCTGGTCAGCAGCTAGAGTTGAGCTTGAGGCAGTAAAGTGTGTAGGGCACATAGCTCCCAGGAAGCTGCTCTGGGTTTGCAAAGGTCTCCAGAGAACAGAGTGGCTTCTCCCACTCTTCTGCTTGCAAATCTTGTATAAATTCCCTCATTAGCAAATTCTAAACTGGAGCGATATAGGGATGGGGACAAGGATAGATGTAGTTTCTGACTTCCCTTTTGCAACACAGAGAAAGCATGAGAAGGGGTCAAAGAGATGCAAAGTTGACAACAAACCATCTAAACAGAGTACTTTTGGAACAAATAAATTTGGGCAAAGAAAATAATGTCTTCCTCCTTTAGATGGGTATTGACTGAGGCATGTCTACTCAAATAAATCTGCATTCGCTTTGCACAGTACTTCCTGCTCGTTCTCGCCCTTGTTGAAATGGAGGATTGAAAGTCAAGAAAAAGAAGGGTGGACTCTAACCAAGAATTATCATATGCAGGATGAGCAGATGTGCATGCATCACACAGTACAAGTAATACGTAAGCTGAAATTGACACTTAAATGCAAGACAAAAAGACACCAGGAGGACTTAGTAGGATGGAATTCTTAACAAATATATGGTAATGGAATATAAAGCCTTCCAATTAAAAAAATAAGCATTATAAAGAAGCCTGGAGTAACATATGATATTATAGGCTGCCAGTTTCCTACTTGTACAGTCTCTTCCTTCTCAGTTAAAAGAATAAATTTTTAGCTGGGCACAGTGCCACTTAGAATAAAAGTCTACATTTCTCACCTCTTTTGTAGCCCCGTGACCGTTATCAAATAATTATAAGAATATGTATTATTGAAACTTCTAGGAAGCATTCATTCTTTCCTGACTCTTCCTTTCTTCTGCCAGAAGTAGGAATGTGACGGCAGGAGCTCCAGCAGTCATTCTGCAACAGGTAATCTTGAGAATATAGTCACTGGCCAAGGATGGCAGAAGAAATAAAGCCAAGTCCTAGTCCCTGATAAAACAGTGAAATCCACCTGCAGACTTCTTTTACATAAGAATTAAGCTTCTATCTTTTTGAAACCACTATTTAGATAAGGGACGTTTTATAAAAAGTCAAATGTAATTTCTAATTGATAGATGACTGAAGCTATAAGATGATGATGATGCTTGGAATGAAAGCTTAAGAAAAGGTCTGAAAATGCACATATCTTCCAGAGATAGGTAGGTAGTTCAGTTCAGTTCAGTCGCCCAGTCGTGTCCAATTATTAGCGACCCCATGGACTGCAGCACACGGCTTCCCTGACTATCACCATCTCCCAGAGCTTGCTCAAACTCATATCCATTGAGTCGGTGATGCCATCCAATGATCTCATCCTCTGTCATTCCCCTTCTACCCCTGCCTTCAATCTTTCCCAGCATCAGGACCTTTTCCAATGAGTCAGTTCTTCACATCAGGTGGCCAAAGTTTTAGAACTTCAGCATCAGTTCTTCCGATAAATGACTGATTTCCTTTAGGATTGACTTATTTGAGTCTCCAAGGGACTCTCAAGAGTCTTCTCCAACACCACAGTTCAAAACCATCAATTCTTCAGCGCTCAGCTTTCTTTATGGTTCAAATCTCTCACATCCATACATGACTACTGAAAAAACCATAGCTTTGACTAGATGGACCTTTGTAGGCAAAGTAATGTCTCTGCTTTTTAATATGCTGGCTAACTTTTTTCAAAAGCTATGACAAATCTAGACAGGTAGGTAGTAGAAATAAATAAATTACACAAGTAAAGGAGAAACACTAGAAAAATACCATGATCAGAAAACACAGAGAATGCCAACTGACTTTACATAGAGAACTGGAGATCAGTGATTAAATATCTATTTTCACATCAGAAAATAATGGTTTAACTGGACACCCTTAACAATTAGCATAGAGAACAATCCTTTCTTATATGTTAGAGATTCACCAAGAATGAGAGAATATTATATAATCATATTATAACATTTTTGTCTATTTTATTCTTTCTGTCTGGTTACAAATTTGTTTAACTTCAATAAAAGCATGCATCTTAAATGGAAAAAATAACTGGTTCTTCCAAGTCATCCTCAATAAACTGATTCTTCTGAGTCACAGATATGACCATGTCACTTCCTTGCCTAAAGCCATCTCCACTGGCTGAGGATAAAAGACAAATTCTCTACCATGGCCTGCAAAACCAGTCTCCTCTAGCACCTTCCTGATTCTCTCACCATGTTCCTGCCTTCTTTCCCCATAATCCCCACACTTCGGCCATCTAAAAGTACATAATTCATTCCTAATCAGTCTGGAGTGTTCCCCCTGTTTCTGCTCTCATCTTTACCCTCCTAGTAGAACTCCCTGGTTGCCATTTTTTTCAGAGAAAATTCCCAGAGAATGGCCTTCTTGGGTGAACTCTTCTATGAATATTATAGATGTTCAAAGAATGGAGATGTTGCTTTCGGGGGCAGGAGTTAGAAAAATGTTCATTTCCAAGTTGCCACTTTAGAAGACCTTGAGTGATAAGTAAACATTTGAAAGGCTAAGGTAGCAGAAGGAAAAAGTACATTTCAGAAACAGAATATCATGCACAAAGGCTCAGAGGTGAGAAAGTCGCTGTTCATTTGAGAAGCAGCAAGTAGTCCAGCTTAGTTGTAACACTGGATACATACATAAGACATCCTTGTGAGGCAAGCTCTAAATGTGTGATTGATGATGTACCATTAAAAGAACAACATTTAATAAGAACCTTCCACATACAGAGTGTCACACTAGAGTCAATAGTTGTAGTTAAAGGCACAGTTCCTACACTTAAAGCAATCAAATCTACTAGGAGAAACTCAAAATAGGTGATTTCAATTTGTTTTAGATACATATTATCATATAGCTACACACAGTATGCCCTAAGAGCTCATGATAATGATTATGCTCTTATTTACTAAATGTTTAATGCTCTGGGCACTTTATACATATTATTTAAGATTCATAGCAGCCCTTGAAAGTAGGTATTTTTATCTCCAATTTACATGGTGAGAAAATTGAGATTCAGAGAATTTAAGCAATGCTATCCAAGGCCACACAGATAAATTAGCAGCATTCTTTCCACTACATCATACTAAAGGGAATTTACTTAACTGGGTGGACAATGAGGTGTCATTGAAGGGTTTTAAGTGGAGAAATGACATATTTAGAGCTATGTCTTAGGAGGATTAATGTGGCAGAGAGGTACAGAAAGGAAGGACAACAGAGAGAACCATTAGAGAGCTATCACAAGTCCAAAGCTACCACTTGAAATGGTGATGCTTAAAACTGGGTGTTAAAACAAAAAAGATCTAATTATGCTTGTTACATATGGCAGTCATTAGTGCTGCTCATCAAATATGTCCACCAAATATTTGTTTCTCCGTTTTCTGGGCATATGATTCATAGGATTGTCCCTTGCCCACTTAAGAGTTATGGTGAGTGTGGTCACCATATGTGTGTGTGTGTGGTCACCACACCATAGCGTATGATTTGGTTTGCCCAGTGAAATGTAAATAGAAATGACAGCATTCACTGCACTCTGTTTTCCTTTCTGTCGTAGCAATGAAAAATGATCCAGAGAGTACTGGCCCATAAGCCTGGGCCTGGAGAGAATGATGTAGAATGGAGACCCTTCAGGTTCATAATAAACATGAAGTATCAGCGAGAAGTAAAACATTTTTATTTTAAGCCACTAGGATTTGTAGATTGTTTGTTACTACAGCATAAGCCAGTTTACCCCAATTGATACCACGTCTTTTCCTGAGACTCAGTCATTCTAAGCACTGCTCCTGAAGCTTTAACGTGCAGTCTATTGCTTGGAGACATTGTTAAAACACAGATTCTAGTTCAGTAGATCTGGGGTAAGCCCCAAGATACTATCTTTCTAACAATCTCCCAATCCCAAGTGGTATGTGTGGATGCCACTAATTCACACTAGAGGCACCGCAAAAGTCTAAAACTATACTGCCCAAGATGATAGCAAATAGTTACATGTGACTACTTCAATTTAAATTAAGTAAAATTTTAATCAGTATACCAGACCATATATCAAGTGCTCAAAAGCCACATGAGGCCAGTAGCTATGGTATTTAACATCAGAGAACTGTTCAAATATTTATAACATTACGATAAGTTTTACAGGACAGTTTGGTTCTCAAGCAATATCCAGAAACACAGGGACAATCAGTCCTGGAAGCTTGGGGAATGGGAATGGTTGAGATACAGGGCACTAGAGTTGCTGGTATCAAACAGCAATTCAATGGAGAGCAGAAAGGTTTGAGTCTCACAACATGAAGCTGAGACGGAAACAAAATGTATATTGAGTACAGCACAAATCCCTGCCCTACCCAATCATTTTATTTCCCCTGTGGAAATAAGAGATCCCATTTCAGGGAAGACAGTTCCAGAGAGCCTCTTCTCTCTCTTCCCTGATCTTGTCTGTCCAATTTGGCTAATCTATTTACTTCCCCCAGAAAACACAGGACACCAAGTAGAACACTTGTTTTTTATCTCTTTTCTCCAAGAAATCAATAGCACTCAGAGAAAGCGTGCCTGTAAGCACTGCCGAAAGAGCTATAGAATTACACAGTACAGTAGGCATGTGACTGTTTGGATGCTAGCTGCCGCCTGCTGCCAGTGAAGGTCTACACACTGGTACCCAGCCTGTCTCTCCCCTCCTTTCCCTCACTGGGAATTCAGACAACAGGAATGGTTCATTTCACCCTCTCCTCCTCATCTCCATTCACCCTGAAAATAGTACACCTCCTTTTTCAGACTTAAGACTTGGGGAGGGGTTATTAACCTGGGATCCACAGACATGACGGAGTTGTGCAAAATTTGGTGTATGTTGTAGGATTCCTAATACTCCTGAAACTAACAAGGAAGTGGACAGGGACTGTGGCCAGCTCCATCCAGATTTTAGTGGCCCAGTGCATCAGGGAAGGAAGAAAAAACCCCAAAAGGGATTAGCATAGACGAAGAGGACATACAGGAGAGACTGCTTGTGAGGGACAGATTCTGAGTAACTGCTAGAGAAGCCATTGAAGATCAGAAGGAATCAAGGACAATGGCATCTAGGATAACAATCCAGACCACCTGCCCCAGCAGACATTAACTCACTTTTTACTCTTCCCCATATTCCTGAGGCCGTAATCACTCCCAGGGAACAACCCTAAACTGACTGAGATTAAGTTCCCCCATCTGGCAGCAAAGATTATGATAAACATTAAGTTAGAGTATCATTCTTCTATACTCAGGTTAGTAGCACAGTTTCCCAGAATCTACAGCCCTTAGTAGATTTTCAAAGAACCCCTTGGGCTAAAGATCCACATGGATGTCTGAGGATTCATGACATGATGCATCTGCATGATGTATCTGTCATTACTGATCGAATTAGCCATGTCCAACCAAAGGTCTATCTCTTCCACCTTTCTGCCTCCTCCACAAACCAGAAGGTTTGGTTTGACTTCCCCAAACCCCACTGTTAATAATGCCACATTCAGGACTTGCAGAAATATAATATTTTAGTCCTTCTTTGACAATTCTACCCAAAGACCTCTAAATGTAGGAATGAATGAATTTGTAACTGCTACCTTCCTTCCTATTCCAGGGACCTGAGGTAGACTCCACCCTCAAATGGCTACTACAAGCAGGTCAATTTCTTTGAAGCCTGTGCTCTATCTTTAAACATTCAGAGTCTTTACTACATAACCTGGCCATGCTTCTTTAAATATAAAAATTGTGATTTCTACCATAGGTCTTTAAGTACTATTAACACCCAGAAAGGTACACCATGCATCATCTGTGTCTGCAGGGACCTCCTGTCACACTGCCATGACCTCCCCAGACTTGTAACTCCAAATGAGAAGCATGGATTTTGTTGATTCCTTGGAGATTTTGTGTGCATCGACCATGTGTCTTGCTCTTGACAAATGCTCATAATGCAGAGATACATAAAACCCACCCTACAGGAACTCACTGTCTGGAAGATATGGAAAAACTGACAGTCTTACTTCTGCACGTGGTGCACTGTAGCAGAGGAAAGAACAACGTGTGGGGGACCAGCGGAGGGCAGCAAGACTCATCAAAGGGGCACTGAGAAGACCCAGACAAGAGGCTTTGCTTAATAGTTCTTCCCAGAGGTGTGAGGCCCTTTGAAAAAGAAAAAAGCTCCCATTGGGTTATCATGAGAACCCAGCACCCTGGGAAAGGAAGATGACCTCAGTGATGTGCAGGCAGCAGATCTGAGCCCTAGTTCAACCATCTCTGCCGAATCAGGAGACGGGTTCCGGCAGGGGCAGTTCTGTTCTATGGGTTATGACTGTCACACACACATATCCTAATGGGAAGGAGGGTGAGGAGGGCAGATGAAGCAAACAGAGCTCTCTGGACACATATCTTTCCTCAAAAGAGAAATCCAGTTCAGCCTACTGGAAATACAAAACAAGGCCTTGGGCAAGTCTCTGGTAAATATAGGATGGGTCAATTAACAAATCCATATCCCTCTAATACAGGGGTCAGCAACCATTTTCTGTAAACGGCAAGACAGTAAATATTTTAGATTTTCTTAGTCATATTTGGTCTCTGTCCAACTCTTCACCTCTGCTCTCGGGACAGGAAAGCAACGCCAAACAAACTCTCAACAAACAAGGAAGGTTCCATCCAAAGCAAACTTTATTAATGAATACTGAAATGTCAATGTCATCTAAGTTTCCCTTTCCAGAAATATTAGTCCTCTTTTGACTTTTTTGGTAACCATATAAAAAGGTAAAGACTCTTCTTAGCTCCAGCTGTCTGCCCATCCCTGTCGGATCAGTAAAGCTACTGCTCTGCAGGTGGTGATGGGAAGTTGGTTTTAAGAAAACCCTGCCATTTTTATGCATGATTCCATATGGCCACATGGCCACAATAACTAAAAAACTCATTGAGGATGTGGAGATGATTTTCTGAGTACAAAATTGTCCTTTTCACTCTGAGCAACGTTTTCAAATTGTCACCCAGATACTATAGGATATCTGGCTCTAGGAGGTAAAATTTTTCATTTTTTTATTCTTCGCAGCAAGGAGGAGAGGGAACTGAGTGATTTCACCATACAGAAAACAGGCAGTAGCCTCTCAACAATAAGACAAAAGACAATGTCTGAGCAGGCAGGGCCCCATGCTGTGGTTCCGTGCCTCCAGGGTCCAATCTGGGCTACTGGAGCAGTGGCCCCTCACACAGCGTTTTGCTGCCTCTCCTTCCACGATAAGCAGGATTCACGGCTAGGCTGCACTGCCAGGGGCTCTATATTTCTGTGAATAAGACAAGGCCCTCGAGCCACACAAGGAGCAGAGAGGCATCAATTCCAGGAAATGTTATCAACAAGCACTACCTGCATCACGAGCCCTGAGCAAGGCCAGTGGCTCATGAGTGGAATTTTCTGGCTATTCAAGACTTCTCAGCAAGGCAAGTGCTGCTGAGCTCCTTGGAGACCCAAATTGAATTTCTCTTTTTAGCTTTTTTGTCAACTTCAGGGATCAACTTGGGTAGCAATTTGGATATTTGTATAGCAATTTGAGTAGTTGAGGGCCTAGGAAGTGAGTTAATTGATCATTTATGTACTACCTGAAAATCTGCTGCCTGTTGTCCCACACATATCAGTTTTTAGTGATTCAATTTCAGTAAGTTCACTTAGTATTTAATGAGTGCCTCCAATGTATCCTACAGCAAACCAGTGGCTTAAAAAAGGCAGTAAGCCAGACAGATTTGATTTGGACTATTAGCTAGCAAGGAAAATAGCCACTTAATTCAAATATAACACATTTTACAGTGAGAAACATAAAAAGTGCTATGACTGCTCTAGAAGGGGAATCCAGCCTACCCCTGGATGTAGAGAAGGCCTCCCTTGGGAAAGGATTCAAAGTTGGTGGCTAGGTGAAGCAGAAGAAATTTCCAGAAGCAGGAATAATCTGTGCATAAGACCCAGAGAAAAGACAGTAGGGTGAAGTCACAGAAGTGAAGACCTGGATTCCAAACAGTCGGAAGGAACGGAGCAAGGACAGAGACAGTTCAACTCTGATCCTTGCCCAGGGCCTGGCCTAAGTATTCAGTGATTGTCTCTTTCTGATATTTTATTATCAGTGTAAATAAATGTAATAGGTTTCCGTATATTAATCTTATATTCTGCTACTTTGCTAAATTCCTTTATCAGTTCTAATAGCATTTGTGTGGAGCCTTCAGGTTGTACACAGAGTATCATGTCAACTGCATATAATGACAATTTTACCTCGTCCCTTTTGATTTTGAACTTTTTAATTTCTTTTTCTTCTCTGATTGTTGTGGTTAAGACTTTCAATAGTATGTTGACTAGAAGGGGTGAGAGTGGGCATCATGGTCTTGTTCCATAACTTAATGGGAAGGCTTTTAGCTTTTTATCATTTATATTATGTTGACTGTGAGACTGAAAATTTTTAGCTATTATAATGTGAGCTAAAACAAAGATTAAGGATATTAGATCTGATAGACAAGAGTGCCTGAAGAACTATGGATGGAGATTCATTACACTGTACAGAAGGCAGTGACCAAAACTATCCCAAAGATAAAGAAATGGGTATATCTTTCCTTTTCTCCATTGCCTTTAACTTCTCTTCTTTTCTCAGCTATTTGTAAGGTCACCTCAGACAATTATTTTGCCTTTTTGAATTTCCTTTCCTTGGGGATGGTCTTGATCACTGCCTCCTGTACAGTGTCATGAACCTCCATCCATAGTTCTTCAGGCACTATGTCAGATCTAATTCTTCAGGAACTATGTCTATCAGATCTAATTCCTTGAATCTATTTTTCACTTCCACTGTATAATCATAAGGGATTTGATTTAGGTCATACCTGAATGGTCTAGTGGTTTTCCCTACTTTCTTTGATTTAAGTCTGAATCTGCCAATAAGCAGTTTGTGTGGTTCATGATCTGAACCACAGTCAGTTCGTGGTCTTGTTTTTGCTGACTGAATAGAATTTATCCATCTCTGGCTGCAAAGAATATAATCAATCTGAGTTCCTTATTGACCATCTAGTGATGTCCATGTGTAGACATTTTATAAGATGTTTATATACTGAAGTTTTTGCATCTGCCCATAGGGAGACTACTTATAATACATTTGAAGTCTCCCACTAAGGTAGGAATGTGATGGAGTACACTTCATGGGTGGTAAGTTCCAATGGGATGAATAGTAGGTGAGTGTGAGAGGCTTTGAGATCAGACTTGGGTCTCCAGTGATGCTGTTGATCTTGCCTTGTGCAGATGCAGCCTTGATCTGAATCAGGTCTGAACAACCATTTGAGTCAGGAGAGGGGTCTGAAATCTGATCTGACACTTAGAAGGCATGAGATCTTCAGCAATACACTTAACTTTCAGGGATTAATTTCCTTCTCTATTAAGCGTGGTTAGTCATTTCAAAAATTAAATTATATTTATGAAACCGCTTTGGAAACTAGAAAATATCATATAAATTTGAGTTTTACTAATTCTTTCTTCACCTATAATTTTAGGATAAGAATGATTTCTATGCTTAAGGGTTGTCATGAAGGTTAAATAAGTAAGGCAACTAGAAATAATTTCAAAATTGCATTGTTTCTAAAAGAGTTATTATTTTTAAGTTCATATATAGATTTAACTAATTTGTTTTAAACAGTGAAGTAGTTTTTGACCTAACTTTCTCTTTCCTACCCCTTATGCTCCACCACACTCTTACAATTCCAGAATTTAATAATATTTTACTTGCTCCATATGGCTAATAATAGACTCTGTTTTGCTCATGTGAATATAGTTACAGAAGACAAATTGTTTTTCTTGGTGGCCAAGTCTTACCTAATCTTACCTAACTCCTACTAACTAAGTAGGAGTTAACACATCTTCATGGATATTTCCTCCTGACATTATTATGTTCATGCTCAAAAGCTATCCCCTAAGTGGTGGTTTGTTTAACTATCATCACCATCTAATTCACTGAAATGCACAGTGAATGTCCTAATGCAACTGTCTGTTCAAATTGTGGTAAAATTATATCAAGCACCTCTCTAGGCCAAAATAACCCCACTACTTTGTTTATATTTTAAGTGGCAGAGGCTCATGGAATTAGCATTCATCCTTCTGATGCACATACTCCCTGGAGAAAATAGTCACACTGACCATAACATGATGAATAAATAATGATTGAGGGACAGTGTAATTACTCATCATATTGATATTGTTTAGTTGCTTGTAAGCATTTTGTTAAAAAATGAATCCATGTAATTTAACACAAAGTGGTAAATTTTATTTTTTAAAAAATGTTTTATAGCTTGTGAAATCTTAACTGCAGATTCAATAACTTTATAGAAAAAAAACCCATAATTTAAAAATCTGGATGTTCTCCTTGGCTCTGCATCAATCATTATATCTTTACATATATACAGAGTGTCTAATACTCTTTACTTGCTCATGTTTCTATTTTTATGAAGTAAATTCTGCATACCTTTTTTGGGGGTTGTTTGCTGTTGTTTTATCTCATAATTTGCTTAATCATCCCCTGTTGTGGGTCAGTTGTATTAAAGCTGTTAACCTAGATATAAAAATGTCCATTTCTGTTTATTCTTCACTATTACCTCCATGTTCAAATTGTTTGAATGAGTAGTTTTCCCTATTTGATAACATCTAGATAACTGCACTGGTCATAGCAAACACCCACTTCCAACAACAGAAGAGAAGACTCTATACATGGACATCACCAGATGGTCAACATTGAAATCAGATTGATTATATTCTTTGCAGCCAAAGATGGAGAAGATCTATACAGTCAGCAAAAACAAGACCAGGAGCTGACTGTGGCTCAGATCATGAACTTCTTATTGCCAAATTCAGACTTAAATTGAAGAAAGTAGGGAAAACCACTAGATCATTCAGGTACGACCTAAATCAAATCCCTTATGACTATATAGTGGAAGTGAGGAATAGACTTAAAGGACTAGATCTGATAGACAGAGAGCCTGATGACAGAGGTTCGTGACATTGTGCAGGAGACACGGATCAAGACCATCCCCATGAAAAAGAAATGCAAAAAGGCAAAATGGTTGTCTGAGGAGGCCTTACAAATGGCTGTGAAAAGAAGAGAAATGAAAAGCAAAGGAGAAAAGGAACGATATTCCCATTTGAATGCAGAGTTCCAAAGAATAGCAAGGAGAGATAAGAAAGCCTTCCTCAGTAATCAATGCAAAGAAGTAGAAGAAAAAAACAGAATGGGAAAGACTGAGATCTCTTCAAGAAAGCTAGAGATAGCAAGGGAACATTTCATGCAAAGATGGGTTTGATAAAGGACAGAAATGGTATGGACCTAACAGAAGCAGAAGATATTAAGAAGAGGTGGCAAGAATACACAGAAGAACTGTACATAAAAGATCTTCATGACCCAGATAATCACGATGGTGTGATCACTTCTCTAGAGCCAGACATCCTGGAATGTGAAGTCAGGTGGGCCTTAGAAAGCATCACTACAAACAAAGCTAGTGGAGATGATGGAATTGCAGTTGAGCTATTTCAAATCTTGAAAGATGATGCTGTGAAAGTGCTGCACTCAATACGCCAGCAAATTTGGAAAACTCAGCAGTGGCCACAGGACTGGAAAAGGTCCGTTTTCATTCCAATCCCAAAGAAAGGCAACCCCAAAGAATGTTCAAACTACCACACAATCGTTCTCATCTCACACGCTAGCAAAGTAACGCTCAAAATTCTCCAAGCCAGGCTTCAACAGTACATGAACGGTGAACTTCCAGATGTTCAAGCTGGTTTTAGAAAAGGCAGAGGGACCAGAGATCAAATTGCCAACATCTGCTGGATCATCGGGAAAGCAAGAGAGTTCCAGAAAAACATCTATTTCTGCTTTATCGACTATGCCAAAGCCTTTGACTGTGTGGATCACAGCAAACTGTGGAAAATTCTTCAAAAGATGGGCATACCAGACCACCTGACCTGCCTCTTGAGAAATCTCTATGCAGGTCAGGAAGCAACAGTTAGAACCAGACATGGAACAATGGACTGGTACCAAATTGCAAAAGGAGTACGTCAATGCTGTATATTGTCACCCTGATTATTCAAGATATATTCGAAGTATATCATGCAAAATGCCAGGCTGGATGATGCACAAGCTGGAATCAAAATTGCCAGGATAAATATCAATAACCTCAGATATGCAGATGACACCCTTATGGCAGAAAGTGAAGAGGAACTAAAGAGCCTCTTGATGAAAGTGAAAGAGGAGAGTGAAAAAGCTGACTTAAAACTCAACATTCAAAAAACTAAGATCATGGCATCTGTTCCCATCACTGCATGGGAAATAGATGGGGAAACAATGGAAACAGTGAGAGACTTTATTTTGGGGAGCTCCAAAATCATTGCAGATGGTGACCTCAGCCATGAAATTAAAAGACACTTGCTCCTTGGAAGAAAAGTTATGATCAACCTAGACAGCTTATTAAAAAGCAGAGACATTACTTTGCCAACAAAGTCCCATCTAGTAAAAGTTATGGTTTTTCCAGTGGTCATGTATGGATGTGAGAGTTGGACTATAAGGAAAGCTGAGCACTGAAGAATTGATGCTTTTAAACTGTGGTGTTGGAGAAGACTCTTGAGAGTCCCTTGGACTGCAAGGAGATCAAA
Source organism: Muntiacus reevesi (assembly GCF_963930625.1). Lineage (NCBI taxonomy): Eukaryota > Metazoa > Chordata > Mammalia > Artiodactyla > Cervidae > Muntiacus > Muntiacus reevesi. Next base: position 36,081,137 of record NC_089264.1, on the reverse strand, counting down.
CTAGTCCATCCTAAAGGACATCAGTCCTGAATATTTGTTGGAAGGACTGATGTTGAAGCTGAAACTCCAATACTTTGACCACCTCATGCAAAGACTGACTCACTGGAAAAGACCCTGATGCTGGGAAAAGTTGAAGGCAGGAGCAAAAGGAGATGACAGAGGATGAGCTGGTTGGGTGGCATCACCGACTCAATGGACATGAGTTTGAGCAAGCTCTGGAAGTTGGTGATGGACAAGGAAGCCTGGCGTGCTGCTGTCCATGGGGTCTCAAAGTGTCAGACATGACTGAGTGACTAAATTATAAAGTGTCCAAACACCTACCCTAATAATCTAGAAGTTTGCAGCAACCTGGATGGGAGAGAGGGCATTCCCACATGGTGTGTCATATAAGGCTAAGGCAGAATTTCAGGGCACAGATAACCCTTTTGGCACAGGCTGAGTCCCTACACTTGGTAGCTGATCTAAAGAAGGCAACAGTGAACAACTTCACCGTGACTCACCTCCCATGCATTTCTTGGTGCTGGCAAGGGACGGAACTGGCCCTGGTGGACTTTACAGCTTCTCTCTCATGGCATCAAGCTCTAGGGTCCCTTCTGATCATATTCTCTTTTCCAGCACACAGCAAAATTAAACTACCTCTCATAAAGGAAAAACTAGCTCATCAAACATTCACTAGAATTCTTCCTAACACTAAGTCACCTGATCATGCCATCTAATTATAGTGTTATTTCAACATTTGCTCCTCAGCAAAATGACTCCTGGAAGAATGAAGCCTTTAGAGACACACATATACAGGGAAAGAGAGAAATAGAAACAGAGAGAGGTGAGTCTAGGAGAGACAGTTTAATACCTCAATAAATTATCAGCCATATTATTTTGCATTATACAGGTTTTTCTCAATTTATACCTCTTGTCTCTCTAGCAACAGTAGAAAATGCAACCTTACATCCTCTTGATATTTGTTACCATAGTGAGTATATAATAGGTTTAGAGCAACTGCTAATTTTATTATATTTACCTATAGCTGATTCAGTGACCTTCTGAAAAAGCAAAAATACATGATTATGAAATGTTACCCATCTTTCCTTGAGACTCACTATTACCTACAGAAACTTTTGGCTAAAGTTCACAATCTCAGTAAGCAATTTCATGATATTAGACATAAGGGCAGAATGTTTAAAGTCATGATATCCCAAAAAGGTAGGGCAAGACTGCGATCCAATCTTTTGTTCTATTCAGGTCCTCATATGATTGGATGAAGCCTACTCACTTTATGAAAGGCAGTCTGCTTTACTGAAATTCCACAGATTTAAATGTAAATATTATCCAAAAACATCCTCGCAGAAACTTCCAAAACAATTTTGGCCAAATATCTGGGCCATGCCCAGTTAAGTTGATACATAAAATTAACCATCATAACTACAAAACAATTACTAAGCTCCTGGTGCTCTGTATAATAAGAGAATGATATTTTAAACACTAAATACAGATACAGACAGTCCGAGCTCTCAACCTTGTTAGGTGTTCTTAGTCAACTATGCATACCTGTGTCCATATGTAAGAAGCAGACCTATAGCTATGGTAGGTGGCCAGGAAGGGCCGACCACCTGTAATCTCACACCTCTTACCTCTTTAACTCAGACTGAGAGGAAGGGCTGGACTGTGCTTGGCCCAGCACAGCCTGGACCCAAGCGTTTGTGTATTACACATGTATCAGAGGTGAGCTCTTTAACATGGAATGCCTGGCTTTAGAAAACGTAATGATATTCTCGCTGTCTTGGGGACTAATGTGGCCAGGTTACTCTCCTAAATGATGGGAAGGGTTCCCCTGACCAGAATGGATATTTCCATATCAATTATCCTTCAAAGAGAGAAATCCTAAAGCAGAAATGGGGCCAGCATCAGGCAGATATGAAATGTGAGGGTAGAGGGCTTTTAAAGATGAGGCTACAGTTGCTAAGGCTTCCCTGATGGCTCAGTGGTAAAGAATCTGCCTGCCAATGCAGAGGACAGGGGTTCAATCCCTGGGTTGGGAAGATCCCCTGGAGAAGGAAATGGCAACCCACTCCAGTATTCTTGTCTGGGAAAACCCATGGATAAAGGAGCCCGGTGGGCTATAGTTCATGGGGTCACAAAAGAGTCAGACATGGCTTGGTGACTAAACAACAATTGTTGCTCATTTTGAATTGAATTCTGAGAACTGAAGAGATGAGGTACTCCCAGTAGTAGAGGATGAAAGAGCCACTAGCACATGGCTGTACATCTAGATCAGGTGAAAAGTCTACTTGATAAAGAATTCTAAAGGAAGGATTGGGCCCATGAATTCTACTTCTAATGGTGGCATAACGTGTGCACTATTTGTAGTACTTCCAGGCCCAGAGAAGTGGAAATGCAGAGTTTGTATATACTCCCAAAGGAGTAGCTAAGGGAATGATCAGACAAGGAAAAGTGTCACTGTTTATCCTCACCAATAACTGTCCCATCTTAATTAAGGAAATCTAAAACAGAGTACTATGCTATGTTAGCCAAAACTGGTGTCCATCACTACAGTAGCAATAATACTGAATAGGGCACAGGGTGTGAGAAGAGAAAAAAAAACCTACAGAGAATGCACACTGGCTATCATTGATTTAGATGAATCTGCTATCATTAGAAGTATATTAGAAGAGATTTTGTTGTTGTTCAGTTGGGCAGTCATGTCTGACTCTTTACAACACTAAGAACTGCAGCACTCCAGGCTTCCCTATCCTTCACTATCTGAGTTTGCTCAAACTCATGTCCATTGATTCCATGATACCATCCAACCATCCTATCCTCTGCCATCCCCTTTTCCTCCCGCCCTCAGTCTTCCTCAGCATCAGGGTCTTTTCCAATAAGTCAGCTCTTCCCATCAGGTGACCAAAGTATTGGAGCTTCAGCTTCAGCATCAGTCCTTCCAATGAATATTCAGGACTGATTTCCTTTAGGATTGACTGGTTTGATCTTCTTGCAGTCCAAGGGACTCTCAAGAGTCTTCTCCAACACCACAGTTTGAAAGTATCAATCCTTCAGCACTCAGCCTTCTTTAGGGTCCAACTCTCACATCTATAGCTTTGATTATAGGGACCTTTGTCAGCAAAGAGATGTCTCTGCTTTTTAATAAGCTGTCTATCTATGTTTGTCATAACTTTTCTTCCAAGGAGCAAGCATCTTATAATTTCATGGCTGCAATCACCATCCATAGTGGTTCTGGAGCCCAAGAAAATGAAGTCTGTCACTGTTTCCATTATTTCCCCATCAATTTGCTATGAAGTGATGGAACTGGATGCCATGATCTTAGTTTTTGAATGTTCAGCCAAACTTTTCACTCTCCTCTTTCACTTTCATCAAGAGGGTTCTTTAGTTCCTCTTCATTTTCTACAATTAGGATAGTATAATTTGCACATCTAAGGTTATCGATATTTCTCCCATCAATCCTGATTCCATCTTGAGCTTCACCCAACCTGACATTTTTCGTGATGTACTCTGCATATAAGTTAAGTAAGCAGTGTGACAGTATACAGCATTGACGCACTCCTTTCCCAATTTCTAACCAGTTGGTTGTTCCATGTAAGGTTCTAACTGTTGCTTCTTAACACACATACAGGTTTCACAGGAGACAGGGAAGGTAGTTTGATATTCCCATCTCTTTAAGAATTTTCTACAGTTTGCTGTGATCCACACAATCAAAGGCTTTAGCAAAGTCAATGAAGTAGAAATAGATGTTTTTCTGGAATTCCCTTGCTTTCTCCATGATCCGAGAAATGTTGGCAATTTTTGTTCTTTGGTTCCTCCACCTTTTCAAAATCCAGCTTGTACACGCTAAAGCCTAACTTGAAGGATTTAGAACACAACCTTAGTCGCATGTGAAATGAGCACAATTTTATGGTAGCTTGAAGGTTCCTTGGCACTGCCCTTCTCTGGGCTACCCAGGTGGCACTAACGGTAAAGAACCTGCCTATCAATGCAGGAGACATAAGAGAAGCAGGTTCAATTTCTGTGTCAAGAAGATCCCCTGGAGTAGGAAATGGTAACCCACTCCAGTATTCTTGCCTGGAGAATGCCATGGACAGAGGAGTGTGGCGGGTTATAGTCCATAAAGTCACAAAGAGCTGGACATGACTGAGCAACTAAGAATGCATTTTGGGGGGATTGGAATGAAAACTAACCTTTTCAAGTCTTTGGCCACTGCTGAGTTTTCCAAATTTGCTGACATATTGAGTACAGCACTCAAGCAGCATCATTTTTGAGGATTTTAAATAGCTCAGCTGGAATTATATCACCTCCACTAGCTTTGTTTGTAGTGATGCTTCCTAAGGCCCACTTGATTTCACACTCCAGGATGCCTGACTCTAGGTGGATAACCACACTATTGTGGTTATCTGAGTCATTAAGACATTTTTGTATAATTCTTCTGTGTATTCTTGCCACCTCTTTCAATCTCTTCTGCTTCTGTTAGGTCCTTACCATTTCTGTTCTTTATTGTGCCCATCCTTACATGAAATATTCCCTTGATATCTCCAGTTTTCTTGAAGAGATCTCTAGTCTTTCCCATTCTACTGTTTTCCTCTACTTCTTCACATTGATCATTAAAGGATGCCTTCTTATCTTTCCTGCATTCAGTTGGGTATATCTTTCTGCATTCAGTTGGGTATATCTTTCCCTTTCTCCTTGGCCTTTCGTTTCTCTTCTTTGCTCAGTTATTTGTAAGGCTTCCTTTTTGCCTTCTTTCAGTTCTTTTTCTTCGGGCAGGTTCTGCTTACCAGCTCCTGTACAATGCTATGAACCTCCATCCATAGTTCTTCAGGCAGTCTCAGATCTAATCCCCGGAATCTATTCATCACCTCCACTGTACAATCATAAGGGATTTGATTTAGGTCATACCTGAATGGCCTAGTGGTTTTCCCTACTTTCTTCAATTTAAGCCTGAATTTTGCAAAAAGGAGCTCATGATCTGAGCCACAGTCAGCTCCAGGTCTTGTTTTTTTTTTTGACTATTTGACTGTAAAGAACTTCTCCAGGGAAGCCCAAATTATATATTATATATGTATTTATAATTTATATAATTTATAATATACAATTATAAATAATAATAGCATTTCAGGAATTTTAAACTGTGTGTCAGATATTTTATTAAGTGCTTTACACTCATTATCTGATTTAATCTATACAAAATCCTATAGACTTTATCCTCACTTTGCTGCTGGGGAAGCTGATTTACAGAGAGGTTAGTATGACTGGTAAGTGGTAACTGAGATTTGACTGAGGCCCAGACAATTCCATTCTAGATTCTAGTTATTACATCAAAACAATTCCTCATACCTATAGATTTCTTGAACACTATATTCTTCTACTGCTTGGACTTTCAAAGTAAAAGTTCTGAAGCTGATAAAAAGTGACCATAACTTTTGATGGAAAAAAAACTAGTTTTTAGGTTAAGCCAAAAACATTTACTTACAGATTAATGTCAGCCTGGCTAAAGAACACTGGAGTAGGGCCGAATCACTTAATCTAACCTCTTCAGCAAGACAAAAGGCTAGAAAGTACAGACATCTAAGTTAGAAACCTGAAGACCATGCTGGAGTGGACCAACTCTCTCAGTATTCACACCCAGTGAGCCTTCAATGCTGCCACTGTTTTCTTTTAAAATATATTTCAAATAAATCTCATCCTATCTACTCCTAGACTTCTCATCATTTTCTGCTTATTTTATGAAAGTCTCATAACAGTTCATTCCTGTTGCTTCTGGCCTCCTCAAAACTACCTCTGCCACAAAGATCATCTATTTGTTGAATAAATAAATGAGTGAATGAATGTATGATGAGGATATGAACTAGCATAGTAATAGTAGTGATGGATAGGAGAAACATTTTGGAGATTAAGAAATCCTTAAGGGTTTACCTTGATTCTAAAAGCAGCATAAATAAAGAGTGAATAAAGAGTTTGAAGTAGGAAAGTGGCACAATCATATTTACATTTTTAAAAGGTATTCTGAAATGACCTCATGGAATAATAGGGTATTTCTTTCAACTTGTGCAGCCCTGATTTCAAATATTGTCTCTATTGATTGTAAGCTGGATGATGGGCAAGTTACTTAATATAGCTGTATCTCGGTTATCTCATCCATGAAATGAGAAGAATAATACTAACCTTAAAGGGTTTCTGGGAAGGTTAAAATAGTTAACAGATATAAAGTATTTAGAATAGTGATGAAACTAAAGTGTGTAGCTTTTTTTTTTTTAATCTACCAATAATATTTTGGTTTTTCACATAAATCCTGGTCTTGCCTATAAGATTTATTCTTAAATTTTAATAAATACTATTACTACTAAAAATACTTATATTTACCCCATTTCCTGTCTAGTTGTTTATTACTAAGCCAATGAAAACAAATTAATGTTATGTTTTATCCTATATTCAGGCAAATTACCATATTCTCTTATTATGCAAAATATTATTAGACGGTCCCTAGAGTTTTTTTAGATAAACAAACTAAACATCAGCAAATAAAGTAAACTGTATCCCTTTTTTACCTATATTGACACCACTAATTCCTTTTTATTTTCATAGTGAATTTTCTGTGCCATTAAAGAAAATATTTAACAAGGATAGCAAGCACTTGCATTTTTATCCATGAATAGTACAGACACCAGAGTCATCATCATCATCATGCTTTAAAAAACTTAAAAACTAGACAAAATACACAAAACAACTGTTTTCAGTAAACAGACAATAAGCAGTGAAGGACCATGACTCCTTGAGAGGAAAGAAAGAAAGAAACCCCTGTAGCAAGTGGGGGGAAATCTCAAAAATGTTGTGCTAAGCAACCAAAATATAACACTGAAGAGTATATACCATACTCTATGGTAAGAGTATATACCATACTCTAGAAACCTTGTCTATAATGATAGAGAGCAGATTAGTGGTTATCTGAGGCCATAGGTGGGAAGATGGGAGTTGGCTGGAACAGAACACAGGGAACTTTTGGGGGTGATGGAATATCCTATATTTTTATTTTGGTGATGGTTACAGAAACATACACATTTGTCAAAACTCATCCAATCTGTGGACTTAAAATGGGTACAATTTTTTAATGTAAATCATACATCAGTAAAGTTTATTTGGAAACATGACAGTGGTAAAGATAACCAGCTCTTTTCAGTAACTTATTTTTTCCTTAGGAAATTGTCCATTTTCTCTAAATTTTCATTTGCTTGTCATAGGACTGTATCTTAAATTAGGTTTCTTTGAAACAGACTTTGAAATGGAGATTTGTGAAAAGGGAGTTTATTGGGAGACTCGCATGGGAAAAAGCACCTATAAGAAAGCAGGGGAGGTTGGATTGAGCAGATGAACCAGTTGAATTGTGAAGCAACAGAGACGGTGGCTATCCCACTAGAATCTAAGGTCCTTCAGAGCTACTCCAAAATGAGACAAGGTGGGTAGAGATTTTATATTTCTGTATCAATCAGTTTGGAGATGTAAGCTGTCCCCACTACATATTGGACCATTTCCTTCGGACGGTAACTTGGGCAAGATAACCCTGTTGACCAAAAACAATTCCTGCAGGGAGGCACAGCTATGAGCTGTCAGTCACCAACACTTCGCACAGTGAGGAAATGGGTCTTCTGGTCCTGAAGGAGATAACCTTGGTAGCACACCACAGTGCCCACTAGAGGATATGTGTGGTATTCTCCACCACTGTTCTTTTCACCTCTTGCATCTTCGCTTACACCTACCTACTTTCTCTTTGAAAAGACCCTGATGCTGGGAAAGATTGAAGGCAGGAGGAGAAGGGGACGACAGAGGATGAGATGGTTGGATGGCATCACCGACTCAATGGACATGAGTTTGAGTAAACTCCGGGAGTTGGTGATGGACAGGGAGGGCCCATGGGGTCGCAAAGAGTCGGACTCCACGGAGCGACTGAACTGACTTGATTTTCTCTTTAATGTTTGATCTCTCCTTTCCATTAATCATATTTGCAATGGGTTTATCTATTTTTAGTGGACTTCTCAGGAATAAGTTCTTAGATTGATTTCTTATTTCTACTATGTTTATTCTTATTTCATTTAATTTGCTTTTTAAAATTTTGATTCCTTCTTCCTAGCTTCTTCTTATTTGTTCTGTTATTCTAGTAATTTCTTAAAATAAATATTCCTATTTTTGTTTCTTCTTTAATTATGAAGACATAATAGAGGTATTCCCTGGTGGCTCAGACAGTAGAGGGTCTGCCTGCAATCTGAAAGACCTGGGTTCGATCCCTGGGTCGGGAAGATCCCCTGGAGAAGGAAATGGCAACCCACTCCAGAACTCTTGCCTAGAAAATCCCAGGGATGGAGGAGCCTGGTAGGCTACAGTCCATGGGGTTGCAAAGAGTCGGACATGAGTGAGCGACTTCACTTCACAATAGAGGTATTAAAAGTCTAAAATGTTCTCAGCATACAGCTCTATGTCCTATAGGTTTTATTACTAAGTTGTTCTCAAATTTTTTGTAATTTATAATTTCTTTTTTAAAATATTTTTATCCCAAGTTTACCTACTAGGAGTTTTCATAATTTCCAAAAAGATAAGATTCAGTCACCTTTTTATAAGTCATTTCAATTTTCATTGAATTATGATCATTGAATTTACCTCATAAAATCTATTTTTTATTTTGAGGGTTTAATTCATGTCAAGTAAATGATTGATATTTGTAAATGTTTGGTAGACAACAAATATAAATATATTACCCTTATAAATTATTGCATTTATATAATGTCTCTTATTATTTCCTTCAGTGTATTTAACCTTGAATTTCCCTATGTCATAAAGTAATACTGCCATGCCTGTTTTATTTTTAATTGGAGGATAATTGCCTTACAATACTGTGTTGGCCACTGCCATACAACAATGTGAATCAGCCACAAGTATACATGTCCCCTCCTTCTTGAGCCTCACCACCACCCCATCCCACCCCTCTAGGTTGTCACAGAGTACCACCTTGAGCTCCCTGTGTCATATAGCAACTTCCCACTAGCTATCTATTTCACGCATTTTAATGTATATGTGTCAATGCTAGTCTCTCAATTTGCCCCACCCTCCCTTTCCCCCACCGTGTCCAAAGTCTATTCTCTATGTCTCTATCTCTATTCCTGCCCTGCAAAGAGATCCATCAGTACCATTTTTCTAGACTCCATATATATGCATTAGTATACGATATTTGCGTTTCTCCTTCTGACTTACTTCACCCTGTATAACAGGCTGTAGATTCATCCACCTCACTAGAACTGACTTAAATGCATTATTTTTTATGGCTAAGTAATAATCCATTGTACATACATACCACAACTTCTTTATCCATTCATCTGTTGATGGACATCTCAGTTCAGTTCAGTTCATTCGCTCAGTCATAGTCAACTCTTTGCAACCCCATGAACTGCAGCATGCCAGGCCATCTAGGTTGCTGGGGGTTTGTTGGTTTTATTTTTGGGGTTTGGTTTTTTTTTTTGTTTTTTTTTTTTGCATTTTCATTTTGTTTTTTTATCTCTCTGATCCATTTTAATTTTCTATCTTTATCATTTTTTAAGTATAGGTAAAGACATAGAGACATAGATTTTTGTTAAAGTATATAGTTCAGTTTTGTGGACTCTTGAGAGTCTCTAGAACAGCAAGGAGATCAAACCAGTCAATCCTAAAGGAAATCAACCCTGAATATTCATCGGAAGGATCGCTGCTGAAGCTGAAGTTCCAAGAATTTGGCCACCTGATACAAAGATCAGACTCATTGGAAAAGACCCTGATGCTGGGAAAGATTGAGGGCAGGGGGAGAAGAGGGCAACAGAGGATGAAATGGTTGGATGGCATCACCGAATTAATGGATGTGAGCTTGAACAAATTCCAAGAGACAGTGAAGGACAGGGAAGCCTGGCATGCTGTAGTCCACAGGGTTGCAAAGACTTGGACACAACTGAGTAACTAAACAACAACAGTTTTGTGATTTAACCCAATTGAAAATGTTTGTCCTTTAAAGGGGAAAAGTCAGTATGCTCATACTCTGTATGATCTAATTTTTTCTTTTCATGGTAATTTAGTTTTATGTTTACATTATTATTTCCTCATTTTCCTTTGTGTTTGATGATTTGGTCAAATATATTTTTGGTCCAAGATAGTATATTTATTTGGTCAAAAATATATATTTGTTCAAAAATAGTACTATTCTATTTTTCCCCTTGTTAATTTGGAAGTTCTAATATTTTGCATTTCATAGTGACTACCTTCTTTGTTCCTAATCTCATAATCACAGAATCCTCTACTCTTATAAGAAAAGATATCAACTATTTGGTATCTATTTGGTACCAACTACAAGATACCAACTATTTCTTCCACCAAGATGATTTGTTTCCTCCCTTTGCTCCACTCCAATAAGAAAAGCTATTTCTTCCCCGTCCTCCATCCCAGGATCCTAGTTTTGCTCAAATATATTATTGTGTTTAGTTCTATATTATTTTTTTTTAGTTCTATATTATTATTTGATTTTTCCTTACAGTAAGTCAGTATGTTTGTTCTAGGACTCTTTAATTTAGCACTTACATCACATATTCCCAATCTGTTTTTATCCTCTTCAACCTAATTTTTAGCAAGAAAGAGAAACATATTGACTCTGCACCCTTGCTCCTCTCCTTAACATCACTTTCCTTTAGGTATTGGTTATTTTCTCATCAACTCACCCTAAAACCCAGTGATCCCTTTTAGGCATAGACTTGTTTAACTGCTTTTCTTCTGAAATGTCTATCCAAGTCTCATAGATTATTCTTAAGTCCACTATCCTTTCTCTCTTGTTTTGCTTTTTATATTTTAATTTTGTGCTTTGATTATTCTTAAGTCCACTATCCTTTCTCTCTTGTTTTGCTTTTTATATTTTAATTTTGTGCTTTGAAATAATTCTTGCACTTATAAATATTGTCTCAATGATAACAATCTCCTCCTTCAATTCTTCTAAACAATTGTTTACATAGGAAATCATGGGAGTTTTATTGTTGCTTTGGTTGGGGTGGGGTGTTATTTGTGGTGATGGTGTTATTCCATGACAAAAAAATGTGTATGTACTACATTTTAATCTCATTTATTATATTATTATTTTTTAATTTATATTATCATCCAGATTTTTTTCAAACACATGTTCTGTTTGCATATTTCACTGGTCTTTTTTTGTGATTCCTGGATCCTTAGAATGCCTTTCTCCAGAGAAGTTCATTTGATTTTCATCTTGGGGTAATTTGGGCAAATGTACATATAGCCGCCTTTGTTGAAAAACAGTGAAACCTGAGCTAAAACACTCTGTTCTCACTGCCTCCCACCAGGACTACAGTTATGTTATCACCACTCTGGACAAAACAGATTACTAAACAAAGGAAAATCCCTTATTCTTAAGTCCCTTATCCTTTCTCCCTTGTCCTGCTTTTTATATTTTAAATTTGTGCTTTGAAATAATCCTTGCACTTATAAATATTGTCTCAATGGTAATAATCCACCCCCCTTCAATTCTTCTAAAGAACTGTTTACAAAGGAAATCATGGGAGTTTTATTGTTGCTTTGGCTGGGTGTGGGGTGTTCTTGGTAAAAGATAATGGTCCCCATGCACTAGCCTAAACCATGAGATATTTTCTTAATACCTGATGATATCCCCCTCCTCTACTAAGATACAAGAAATAGATTAGCTAGGTAAAGCCATAATTCCTGGTTCCTGAAATTGACTGATGTTTACTCATATGCATCCTATAGTAGAAAAAGAGCTTAAACCTACACCATACTTCACTTATGCTCAATGCACAGAAGAATAGGGTCAGGAGAGTCTCCTGCTCTGTATCACCTGGTTAAGAACCTGCCCTTCCCTGTGGAGAGATATGGTTCAGAGATTACATACTACCAGCCAACTCTCCCTTCTATAAGTAATCATGAGAAATATTCTTTTGATCTCCATTTTACCAAGGACAGCAAAGAACAGCTACTCTGAGGTATAGAGAAGGGACTCAAGTACACAAATTACATCAAAAGCAGCAGTGGTAATTGCTACCATCCATTGAACTTCTACCATGTGCCATTAATCATGCATCCATTGCCTAATTGAATCCTCCAAGCACCCTGCAAGATACGTGAGGGTTAGGAACATAAAATAATATGTCCAAAGCCTGCAGAAAATAGGTGCTAGAGCTGAAATTCATCTGAGGACTGCCAGATTCCAATGTCCTCAGTTCTTTCCAGATGACCCCATTGACTCTGGCACAAAATGAACAGCATAAACAAAACACTCCACATCAATCATATGTCATTGAAATGCATCCATGATGTGGATAATAGCAACTTTCTGTCAAACTTGCCATACAGTTAGGCTTCTTCTCTCTGCTGGGAAATTTCCCATTCCAAAAGTGGCGCCAAATATTGGAAGATATAGTGTTCTGAATCAAGCCTCCCCCAAAATAGTAACTCCATAAAGTCTGTTACTATACCCAGAAATAACCCTTTACCCAGAAGATTACCCTTTACCCAGAGGGAGGGTAAAGGCCAAGGATAGGAAAGCTCTCACTAGAGATAGGCCTCATGTTGCCTCCGGCTGGCTTTTCACAGGTCTGAGTGCAACGAGAGTGATCTCTCCATGACAGCATTGCTCCCTCAGCCAAGGGGATTGGACTGGAGCTCCCTTACCCTAAGACATGTGGTGAAGTGCCGTAAACGACCAGGACTTGACAGTGAGATGTAGCTTTGAACCCAGGCTCTGTTCTTACAAACTGTTCCTTAACCTATCTGAGCCTCAGATTCTTCACTGTATGAATATGGATCAAAGGACCATCAAATAGAGTTGAAAAAAGGAAATAAAATAACTTTCATGAAAATACTTGACACATGGGAGGTGTTTAATAACTGATAGTTACCTTCCCTTTTGGTGCACAGGGAGTGTGTACAACTCCCTATACAAAGTCAGTTCCAGAAAATGTGCCCTGAAACATCCTGCTGCTGTAATGGGGAGAGAGGCCGGAGGAAAATTAGTAGTTAACTGTGGCTGGGGAAGAGTGTATGCTTTCTCCCTCCTTTAGATTCACTATGAGCATTACTGTTTTAAAGGCTCATAGAATCCTCATCATATTAAGAAATGTTTCAGACCCATTTATGATTAAAACTCTTCAAAAAATGGGGATAGAAGGAACCTACCTCAACATAGAAAGGGCCATATATGATAAGCCTACAGAAAACATTCTCAATGGTGAAAAATTGAAAGCATATTCCTAAGATCAGGAACAAGACAAGGGTGTCCACTTTCTTTCACCACTATTATCCCACATAGTTCTGGAAGTCCTAGCTACAGCAATCAAAGAAGAAAAAGAAATAAAAGAAACCCAGATCAGAAAAGAAAAAGTATAGCTCTCACTGTTTGCAGATGATATGATACTGTACATAGAAAACCCTAAAGATAGTATCAGAAAATTATTAGAGCTAATCAGTGAATTTAGCAAAGTTGCAGGATACAAAATCAATACACAGGAATCACTTGCATTTCTATGTATTAACAATGAAAAATCAGAGAGAGAAATTAAAGAATCAAACCCATTCACCATTGCAACAAAAAGAATTAAATATCTAGGAATAAATCTACCTAAGGAGACAAAAGAAATTTTGTCTCAAAAGAACTTTTGTACACAGAAAATTATAAAACGCTAATGAAAGAAATCAAAGATGACATAAAGAGATGGAGAGATATTTCATGTTCCTGGGTAGGAAGAATCAATATTGTAAAAATGACTATACTACCAAATGCAATCTACAGATTCAGTGCTATCCCTATCAAATTACCCATGGCGTTTTTTAACAGAACTAGAACAAAAATTTCACAATTCATATGGAAACATAAAAGACCCCGAATAGCCAAAGCAGTCTCAAGAAAGAAGAATGGAGCTGGAAGAATCAAGCTTCCTGACTTCAGGTTATACTACAAAGCTACAGTCATCAAGACAGTATGGTACTGGCACAAAAACAGAAATATATGGAACAAGACAGAAAGCCCAGAAATAAATCCATGCACCAATGAGTACCTTATTTTTGACAAAGGAGGCAAGACTATATAATGGGGCAAAGACAGCCTCTTCAAGAAATGGTGCTGGGAAAACTGGACAGCTACATGTAAAAGAATGAAATTAGAATACTTCCTAACACCATACACAAAGATAAACTCAAAATGGATTAAAGGCCTAAATGTAAGACCAGAAACTATAAAACTCTTAGTGGAAAACATAGGCAGAACACTTGATGACATAAAAAAGCAAGATCATCTATGACCCACCTCCTACAGTAACAGAAATAAAAACAAAAGTATACAAGTGGGACCTGATTAAACTTAAAAGCTTTTGCACACCAAAAAGCCCATAAGCAAGGTAAAAAGACAACCCTCAGAATGGAAGAAAATAATAGCAAATGAAACAACTGACAAAGGATTAATTTCCAAAATATACAAGCAGTTCACACAACTCAATACCAAAAAAACAAAAACTCAATCAAAAAGTGGGAAAAAGACCTAAATAGACATTTCTCCAAAGACATACAGATGGCTAACAAATACATGAAAAGATGCTCAACATCACTCATTGTTAGAGAAATGCAAATCAAAACTACAATGAGATACCACCTCACACCAGTCAGAATGGCCATCATCAAAAAGTCTATAAACAATAAATGCTGGAGAGGGTGTGGAGAAAAGGGAACACTCTTGCACTATTGGTGGGAATGTAAATTGATACATCCACTATGGAAGACAGTAAGACGATTCCTTTAAAAAACTAGGAAAAAAACCACCATATGACCCAGAAATCCCAGTCCTAGGCATATACCCTGAGGAAACCAAAATTGAAAGAGACACATGTATCCCATTGTTCATTGTAGCACTATTTATAATCACTAGAACATGGAAGCAACTTAGATGTCCATGGACAGATGAATGGATAAAGAAGTTGTGGTACATATACACAATGAAATATTACTCAGCCATAAAAAGGAATGTATTTGAGTCAGTTCTAATGAGGTGGATGAACCTAGAACCTATCATACAGAGTATAGTAAGTCAGAGAAAGATAAATACCATTTTCTAACACATAGATACAGAATCTAGAAAAATGGTACTGAAGGATTTATTTATAGGGCAGCAATGGAGAAACAGACATAGAGAACAGACTTATGGACATGGGGAGGGGGGAGGAGAGGGTGAGATGTATGGAAAGAGTAACATGGAAACTTACATTAAAATAGATAGCCAATGGGAATTTGCTGTATGGCTCAGGAAACTCAAAGGGGGCTCTGGATCAACCTAGAGGGGTGGGATGGGGAGGAAGATGGGAGGGAGTTTCAAAAGGGAGGGGATATATATATATATATATATATATATATATATATATATATATATACCTATGGTTGATTCACGTTGAGGTTTGACAGAAAACAGCAAAATTCTGTAAAGCGATTATCCTTCAATTTAAAAAAAAAAAAATGTTTTTTAAAAGGTTTCCTAAATCCATGTGCCCACTAAAATGTTCTTATGGTTTTGTAACACCAAGTTACATGCAAAGAATACAATTTGAGAAAAACAGTATTTTTAAAAGAGACGCCCTTTCTTTTATACAAATGGCACAAAGTGTCAGAAAGAAATTCATTCTTTCATTATATTTGTATTACCTTTATCTGAGGCACCTAAAAATATCCAGAGATAAACTGACAGCTATTGAGACAGGCAGGAAGATCTGATCCTCATATTACAGTATTGCAGCTGCCAAGAGACATGATCTGATCCAAGAAAGATTGAAAGCAACAATCAGAAGCCACAAAAAGCGATGCAGAGCATTTCTTAAACTGAGAAAGACAGTGAAATATACATCATCCTCTCTAGAGACAATGACAGGCAAAGCCTCTTGCCCTCGAAGTCCCCCGTTTGTTTTCACAGCTATCACCCGACTCTGCTCTCAGGAGAGCCATAGCAGTGTGTGTAGGATAGAACACTGGGCTTGAAAACCAAATACTGCAACTCATGCCCTGATTCTGCCCTTATCAAGGTATTTATTCTGTCTATATCCCAGTTTCCTTAGTTATAAAATTAAGCTAACATTATCTTAACTAGAAAGATACCGTTGTATAGTCAATTAATGTTGCATTAATGAAGCATTTGGAAGATAGATATGCATGCCAATTTAGAACGTCAAGGACCTTAAAGATTACTTACTACCACTTAACTAATTTCACAGATGGTGAAACTAAGCCCAGAGAATGCAGTGATTTGTCTAAAGTCACACAGCTCATTAGTGACACAGCTAGGACTTCAACTTGGGGCCCCTGACTTTAAATCCAGAAGTCTTTCCACTCTACCTCAAAGATTAGATTGATCCTCACTTTTGTTTAACATCAAATGAGCATAAAATTAAGATGAATATAGCAATGGGTCTCATAAGTAAATATGAAACCCTCTTATCTAATGTATTCAGGGAAAGAGGAAATTCTGGTTAATCAAAGAATCTATCTCACGGAAATTAAAAAAATTCTCCCCACAAAAAGGTCAGAGAGCCTTGATATGCACCACACATAGATTAATGACTTTCAAATCATGCGAAAGCAATACAGTTCACCTTTGAAACTAGGCTGGACATAATTTCCTCTGTCTTTGATGACTTTGGATTTTCACATTGCCTCAAGGCAACCACAATGAATATCAATCATCAGCATACCGAGGGCATAAACCTAGAGACCCACTTTGAGATTACACTGCGTGTACAGAACTGGTTATTAGAGCTCTGGATTAATGGGAATCCAGGTAGCAGAGAGGTACTATGTACAGATTTATGACCCATTTCCAGGAACTCAGTAATTTAGAAGATTTTGCACATTTACTTTTTTTAATATAGTCTATTGCTTAATATTTTACTACTTTCAGAATTAAAAGTCAGTGTTATAAAACAGAAAAACAGTGAAGGCAGTTCACAGAGTCTCAAGACTTGACTGAAATATGGAAGCCAACAACTCCCTATTTCATCCTTTAAAAGATAAGGAAGGAGAGAGTCTCAGGAAGTGAACTGACTTACCTAGAGACAAAATAGGAACTCAAACTCTTAACTTCAAAACTCCCAACTCCCTTCCCAGAGCTCTTGGCCACCATGAGATGCATTTGTTTTGTCACTTAGTCAGGAGAGCCCAAGGGCCACTACTTGAAATTAAGAGTGGAGCCTTCAAGAGAAGACATTTCTATTACAGCTGCCATGGGAAGCAAAGAGCAGTGTCTTCTTCAAAGAATGAAATTCTCTCATTTAGTTACCACTAACCTGTTCAGGAGAAGACTCTTGAGAGTCCCTTGGACTGCAAGGAGATCCAACCAGTCCATCCTAAAGGAGATCAGTCCTGGGTGTTCATTGGAAGGACTGATGCTGAAGCTGAAACTCCAATACTTTGGCCACCTCATGCAAAGAGTTGACTCATTGGAAAAGACCCTGATGCTGGGAGGGGTTGGGGGCAGGAGGAGAAGGGGATGAAAGAGGATGAGATGGCTGGATGGCATCACCGACTCGATGGACATGAGTTTGAGTAAACTCCAGGAGTTGGTGATGGACAGGGAGGCCTGGCGTGCTGCGATTCATGGGGTCGCAAAGAGTCGGACACAACTGAGCGACTGAACTGAACTGAACTGAACCTGTCCCTAAATGAGTCTAATCCACCCCACACATGTCCAGGAAGTCACAAGATCCCTCTGACTGGGCGCTGTCAGTCTTCCAAATGCCTGCTATAGTCCCACCTGGGTGGCCTGAAATTCTTTCACACTCAACAAGTGCAATATTGAATTTGCTGTCTTCTAAATCTGAATTTTTTCCTTCGTTCTCCATTTCAGTTGGTGGAAAAACCATCAACTCATAACGCAAGCTATAAACCTGGAATTCAATCAAAACTCTTCCCTCTTGCAGGGCTGCTGAGTTTTCCACCCAGGTTATTATCTCATTTTTTTTTAATTTCAATCTCAACTACCACAGCCATAGTTCAGATTCTCATCACCTATCACATAAATTACTATAATGGTATTTCTCCTGATATAGCTACCAAAAATCTCATCCCATCCTCAACCACCACTGGCTTAAAACCCTTTGATATTTCCATTCAGGATAAAATTTTAACATGTTTCTCTCATCCTTACACATACACACACACACAGGAACACTAAACTGCTTATACTACACTGTTATTTCTTGTTTTTATAATAACTTTGACCATAGTAATCTCTCTTCCCATATGCCTTCTTTTCCCACCTTCACCAGATCACTCTGCTTAAGTATTTTCTGTTCATACTCCAAGATTGGAGAAGTCACCTTGTAGGAAACCTTCCCTAATCTCCACATCCAACTTACAGGATACATTAAGTACACCTCTCTGTTCTCCCATTGTACCCTGTACTTAATTCCCTTAATGCACCTGCCTCATCACTGTGTGATATCCATTAAGGTGTATGTTGGTTTGGGGGGGGGGGGGGGGAGGAGTTGTTGTGCTATAACTTGGAAGCAGGATCAAGACTCTGTCTCATTCCACTTCTGTATCCCCAATACACAACATATTTAGAAGGTTCTTTAAAAATGTTGAATTAACAAATAAGCAAGCTAATTAATTAATTAACCCAATGGATCTTTCCTGATCTTTTTAGTTAAGTTCGCATGGTAACACCTGTACCTCAAATGGGTCTAACCTGGGAGCAAAACAACTAACAATGAAGAGAGCTAAAACAAAGACATGCAGTGATCAAAGAATTAGGCAGGACTGGTGAACAGACACATCATTTTTTCCATACTGAAAACAAGTTTTTGTTTTCTTTCAGATGCTATAAACTACATATACAACTTAATCATAAAAATGTCACAGCGATAATTGTTTAGCATTTGCATATCACCTTCTTAGGCAAAACTGCATTCTGTCTTCAACAATTCTAGGAAGTTAGCCAATGTCATCCTCGTTCCGCTGATAAAAACTGAGACTTCAAGAAGTTATTAAGTACATTCAAGTTGAAAAATTAGCTAAAGGCTCAAATTCTACTTTTCTGACTCAGTCCTCTCACTATGTTGCCTCAAAATAAAATGGTTTTTATTTTTCAATATAAAAATCAAAACAATCTTAATCTCTGAACTTGACCCTGACTTCATTTTCCTGAAGCTCAGGAGAGCCCACACTGCTATACATTTGTGTTGTCATCATAAACCTGGCTGCCTTTCTTTCTCAGGAAGGATGAACATAGCTTCCTCTAGGACCCAGTGACAGATGCTGCCCTGAAACAGCTTGAGGAGCTGCCTGACCCTCTCCCGGTCCATGGTTGCTTAGAAGCAAAAAAGCAAATTAGTATCCAAACAGTCTCCTTAGAGGGAAAGCATAATTCATACAACAGGTCAAATCCTATCCAACGAATGTCACTGAACATAAATCCTCAAGTGATAAAGAGATTCGGGCTTCAAACCTGGACTAGTTATTAAATGGCAACCTTGATGTGACAAAGTTCCAAGCATGTACAACTATGCACATGTTCATACACAGACACACACACACAGAGAATCCTGTTTTTAGTTATTTTGTATATGCTCTAATTAGCTTTTTAATGTGTTAACTCATTAATCCCAATAACATGTCTATAAGACATTCTTAATAATTCCATTTATAGCTAAAGAAATTGACACCTAAAAGAGATGCCACGGCTTGAGTTTACAAGACTAGCTATACACTCAGTGGTGATGAAGACATATTGAGTTAAACTACTTAATCAAATCCCCACTTTACCATTTGCCTACTATGTGTAAGTTACTTGATCTCTCTAGCCTTGATTTCCTCTTTTGTGAAATGGAGTTAATAATGATAACTTTCATCATGTGGCTCTGTTACTATCTAGGACTCCAACTCTGCTTCAAACAGTGGGTGTGGAAGAGTGTGTGTGGAGAAAACACATGAGCTCTTTTCACCTCAGCACAGAGGTGACTCACATCAGTCACCCACTCCCACAAGCAAGAGAGCTGGGAAATATGGTCTAGAGGTGTGTCAAAGAAGGAGAAAACATAATAGTGAATCCTGATGGAAAACAAGGCAACCCTGCTGTATCTTTTACAGAGCTTTATCGTAACAATTAAATAAGATAGGATGTGTAAAGTGCCTAGCATATTGTAAGTATTCAATAAAAGCTAGTTATAATAACTACTCTTGCTAGAGTCAAGAAACTCAGAATTCATAATGTCTCATCTACTGCTTTTTTCTTAACCCTTGGAGTATAGTACTGCTTTGAATTTATTGTAGCAACTGTGCCCAGCCCTTTCCTTCAAAAAAATTAATGAACTCAAGGGGGATATTGAACAAGTATCATAATTAAAAATACATATAAAAATCAATTTATAATAATTAGAGTAAGAAACATTCTCTTATTCACTTAATTAACAGATACTTATTAGATATTACAATGAGTCAAATATTTTTTAGTAGATATCATAAAGACAAAACAGAATTTTTGTGATAGAATTTTCCATTGTTTAGTGATAGTGGTACAATGCAGCTGTCAGAATATTTGGAGAAGATAGACAACATATCTTGACTGAGGGGGATGTGGCAGGGGAGTCTGAGAATTGGTGCTATATGCACACCAGTAACCCAACAAGCTCCCTGAAAGCAAGCCTATCAAACCTCTTGTCTTGGCACAACCAAAACATAAAGACACTATACAGGTAGTACAAGCAAGTTCAAGTTCAACCCCTATCCAGTAGTGAGGGTCATGCTGAAAACATAGCTTAAATTTTTCAATGAACTCCCTCAAAGTTCAAAGTAGAAGCAGAAAGTAAACCTTTAAAGCCTACCTTCAATGTGATTGTCCCTATCAGAAATGGCCTGTTCCCCTAAATAGCTCCCTCTCCTTCAAACAGTGGGTGTGGAAGTGTGTGGAGAAAACACATGAGCTCTTTTCACCTCAGCACAGAGGTGACTCACATCGGTCACCCACTCACACAAGCAAGAGAGCTGGGAAATATGGTCTAGAGGTGTGCCAAAGAAGGAGAAAGCAGGATTCCAGCCAACAATGGTTCTCTCCTCATCTGTCTTCTCAGGTCCACTTAGCTCTGTCCCAACGTCTCCAGACTCTTTCCTGCTTTGCAGAGAGTGCTTTCCACTTCTTTTCACAGCCTGTGTAAACTGCAGTCTCAACTTTCTCTTGGATATTGTTTGAATAACATTTTCCCTCCTCACATTTGATTTTCCTGAATATGCACATAGAACTGGCAGTTGGGACACTCAATAAACCTTTGATTTCACTCCACAGTGGACCTATCCCTTTAAAAGCCATGTCACCCAGATCATGATTAGCTAGCTTTCCTTTTCTAAAAGCCAGTCACTCTTGGAGAGAAAACAAAATGTCTTAGAAAGAATTGAAAGGTCTTGCTTCTTGCCATGGCGCCATCATTTGCCAGCTGTGTCAGCCTAGCAGATAACCTCCTCACTTGTTAATTTTTTGCCATATCCACAAGTCATTTGACTGTATCTCACATTTTTCTTTAAAATTTAAATAAAATTAAAGGTTAATAAGTTTAAATTAAAAACTTTAAATCACCATGTAATTGGAAATGTATCACTATCCATAAGTAACTATCCAAAAGTAAAGTTACAACTATCAACTTA
Organism: Muntiacus reevesi; assembly: GCF_963930625.1. Classification (NCBI taxonomy): domain Eukaryota; kingdom Metazoa; phylum Chordata; class Mammalia; order Artiodactyla; family Cervidae; genus Muntiacus; species Muntiacus reevesi. The sequence continues at coordinate 36,059,441 of NC_089264.1, read as the reverse complement.
ATTTTATCTATGAATCTCTTAATTATTATATATTACCACTGTTACACACACAACACTTCCAGGAACCTCTCAGATGAGTTTTAAAGTCATCCCCATCTTTATGATGGGGTCTTCCCTGATGGCTCAATCGGTAAAGAGTCTGACCGCAATGCGGGAGACTCAGGTTCAATCCCTAGGTCAGAAAATCCCCTGGAGAAGGAAATGGCAACCCACTCCAGCATTCTTGCCTGGAGAATTCCATGAACAGAAGAGCTTGGGGGCTACAGTCTGTGGGGTCACAAAGAGTCAGACATGACTGAGTGATTAACACTTTCACTTTTCACCTTTATGATAGTGGAACTCTCCTCTGTAGTTTTAACATCATGGCAAATGTAGTGATGGTTTGGATGTCTTATGTGGAACTGAATCTGCAGTGAGCCTTGTACTGCAGCTGATGTTTAGTGCAGTCTGACACCTGAGCAGGGCCATCAGCATCAAGGTCTGTTTAGACTTAAGTTAAAGGGGCATTGCGTTGACATTACTGAAGTTCTTCTCATCTTTCACAGGTAATCCTGGTGTGGCACCCGACCCTGTTGGATGCAGGTGATCCTGTGCTTCTGCCATGAGCCCACTCCTCTTGGACAGAGGTCACTGGGACACCTAGGCACCCACCGTCTGGAGCTGCCTATGCAGTTTGTCATAGCCACGAGAATGCACTCTGCACATCTCCCAGCTTGGGGAGTGTAAATGACAAGGGTTCTAGCTACTGAGCTCTGAAATTCTCAGCAGGGTTTGTGTGAGGCCATTTCTCACGTGGATTATCACCAGCCACACACAGGGTGTGGCACGCATATTAAGACAGACCCATCTTTAGGTGATACAGTTTTCCTCCCAGGGTGAGCTTGGGCTCATCTTCCTGATCATTTTGCACAACCTCCTTCAACTACATGACAGTCTGCCATGCTTCCATGCTACATTCTCCCTCTCTCTCTTCACATGGAGTCCTACTTGCATAGTATTCTGATGGCTCTCCCAACCTTACCCAGCTCCCTCACCTTTCTCTCATTCAGCTGTTTTTCCTAATAAAATTCTTGTGTATTTAATCTTGTGTTAATGTCTGCTTTTTGAAGGAGCTGAGTTTACACACTTCTCCTCTCCTTTCTTGGTCTGGGTAGAAGACTTTGCTGAGCTGTGAATTTCTTTCTTTTTTTTTTTTTTTTTTTTCATTTATTTTTATTAGTTGGAGGCTAATTACTTTACAATATTGTAGTGGTTTTTGCCAAACATTGACATGAATCAACCATGGATTTACATGTGTTCCCCATCCCCCCTCCCACCTCCCTCCCCATCCCATCCCTCTGGGTCTTCCCAGTGCACCAGCCCCGAGCACTTGTCTCATGCATCCAACCTGGGCTGGTGATCTGTTTCACCCTTGATAGTATACTTGTTTCAATGCTATTCTCCCAGAACATCCCACCCTCGCCTTCTCCCTCAAAGTCCCAAAGTCTGTTCTGTACATCTGTGTCTCTTTTTCTGTTTTGCATATTGGGTTATCATTACCATCTTTTTAAATTCCATATATATGCATTAGTATACTGTATGGGTCTTTATCTTTCTGGCTTACTTCACTCTGTATAATGGGCTCCAGTTTCATCCATCTCATTATAACTGATTCAAATGAATTCTTTTTAATGACTGAGTAATATTCCATTGTGTATATGTACCATAGCTTCCTTATCCATTCATCTGCTGATGGGCATCTAGGTTGCTTCCATGTCCTGGCTATTATAAACAGTGCTGCGATGAACATTGGGGTGCACGTGTCTCTTTCAGATCTAGTTTCCTCGGTGTGTATGCCCAGGAGTGAGATTGCTGGGTCATATTTCTTATTTTCTAACTGGTTTATTGAATCATCTAGACTCTAGGGAAATAAAGTTTATTTTTCTTGCCACTGTAGCCCTACATACTTGCCCCATGGTCTCATTTTTCTCCCCATTCATAAAATCTGGGTTAGGTTTTATATCAGTTAGAAATAGGTTTTATTAGAAATAGAACCCTGAAAATGGAGATAGTAAGATAGAAACATATTTATAAATATCTCATATAAACTTATTTTGGGGGTGAAATGTGCAGGACTGGCGTTACAGTTCATGTTCCTCAGGGAGTCAGGTTCCTCCTAGCTCACTGTTCCTCTGAACCTAAAGGGTGAAACCCCACCCCCATCTTCATGGTCCAAAATGGCTGCTGGAGATCCACATTCCAAGGAGTGGGATAAAGGAGAAAGAAAGGATAGGAATGCTTAATGAAACTTAATATAGGTACCACCCAACACTTTTGTTTCCAGTTCACAGTCCAGAAGGCTGTTCAAGGTAGTTTTTTAGGTAGGGCACAACCTGCCTAGTTGAAAATCCAGGTTTATTATAAAGTAAGGAGGTGAGAAGGGACAGGCAACTGGCAGTCTCCGCCATAGCTTCCTTAGCTCTTCCAGTAACTCAGCTGTCCTCTGGTCACAATCAGAGAATAAAAGACTTTGTCCATTATAATATTAAAGCTCCAAACACTCATCCGATTAAAATTTTCCCCACGTGTACTAGAGAGTAGGACAAGGTTAGCTTCTGTACAGCCCTTCATTCCTCTTATCCTCTCATTAGACCACCGATAGCTCTCCGGTGTCACGGCTGGGGAAGAAGACCAATGGAGGACAGAAAGTTCCAGCTTCACTGGCACAGTTACAATCAGGCATTGGAATTCTTTGTGCTTAACAGATTCCCATGCTGGTTTGTTCTCTAAGGGTGTTTTGTGGTTTCTTCAGAGATACCTAAGTCCTGTAATGTTCTCAGCGGCAGTTCCATTATTGCGGGTGTGTCAGAGACTCGCATTCCCCCTGCTTATTATGTAGTGATGGAATTCCAATTATTAAATTGAACACATGACCTCCAGGCATAAGGACCACATTCACCAGATGACAGTACTTTAATGATGAAAAACTTTTTTATAGCCGGCTTCTGCTTGGATACATAAAGAACTTGGAAGTCATAGTACCTCCCTCACAACAAAAGAAAATCTGAACAAGAGGAAAATAAACAACGTTGCTTAGGTTCACTTCAGAATTGAGGTCATAGGGCAAACCAACGTCCTAGAAACTGGAAAGACAAATAGGCAAACAGAGAACCACAACAGAGAACATGCAGAGGTTTCTCTTCTTCACCCTGAAGGGAAACCAGTTCATAGAGCCTAACTCATGTGGGAGAACGAAAATACCCAACTTCAGCCTCTGTCCCAAGCTTCCTGTTTCACATAAATAATAGAAATTAAAAGTTGAGATGCACTTATGAAGGTCACAGCCCAGTGACTCTCTCTAAAAGGCTAAGAGTGAGTCATAGAGTAGAGAATGTTTTCCCTTCTCTTCTCACAGTTTACCACACATCAACAGAGTTCTTGGGTACTAATATTAACACATAATTTCAACTGAAGAACTTTAAGGTTAAGACTCTGTTTAAGAAAGAGTTCCCAGGGAAATCCAAAAACAACCCTGAATACAAAAATAAGGATGCTAAAGAAAAATCAAGGCTTCAGACCCCTACAGCTGATAAACAGAGCACATCTACTATTAATAGTAAGATGAACATAAAACATCACACTAAAGCACTATTTGTCTCAGTTCCTATTACCCAACACACCATGGTGGCTTTCAACAAAAATTACAAAGTATACTGATGTCTTATAGACAAGGAAAAACACAATCTTAAGATACAAAGCAAGCAAGAAAACCAAGATACAGATATTTTGGAATTATCAGACTAGCCAAAATAACTATGATTTATACCCTAAGCCTCTAGTGGAAAAAGTAAACAACATGGAAGAACAGATGTAACATAAGCAGAGAGATGGAAACTCTATGAAGAAAAAATGAAATGCTAGAAATTACAACCAGTGTAACAGAAATGAAGATGAACATTTACTAGCTTCTTTTTTAGCTAGGTGTAACCATATGCCAGTGTTCTGACAAATAGAATATGAGAATAACAGATATGTGAAGCTTTCAGGTTAGGCTTTGAAAAGACATACTGTCTGTAATAGTCATTAAGATTGTTCACTTATATTCTGCTGTAGGAGTGTACTTTGTACTCTTTGATGTTAGGTGTGGTCATGTCATCAGTTCTGGCCAGTAGGTAAGGAGCAAAATATTTCAGCTGCTGATGCAAGACTGTCCAGCTTGCCCTTCTCTTCCCCCAGGCCCGAGCAATGCTCCAAACAGTGCAGATCCATCCTTTGTTGTCCTTGAGTGAAAGTAACATGAGGCAGAATCACTAGTGATCCCTAATCAACATATCACATAAGCAAAAATTATGCCACTAATATTTTGAAGATAACTATTACCATGGTACAATCTAACCTAATCCAACTAAGCTCCCTCCTCTTTAACTCTCCATCTTCATCCTAGCTGAAACTCAGACATAATGGTGAGCCACCTTGGATCATGTGAACAAGATCATACAAGAGCAACAAAATGAAAGAAATCTCTGTCTCAAGAATTCTCAGGGTAGGGCTGTAATACCAGCTCAAATTTTTCTATGAAAGAAAAATAAAATTCGCTCTTGTTTAAAACATTTTTTGCTTGTAGACTTTTGGATAGCAGCCATCCTGACTGGCGTGTAATGGTACCTCATTGTGGTTTTGATTTGCATTTCTCTGATAATGAGTGATGTGGAGCATCTTTTCATGTGTTTGTTAGCCATCTGTATGTCTTCTTTGGAGAAATGTCTGTTTAGTTCTTTGGCCCATTTTTTGATTGGGTCATTTATTTTTCTGGAATTGAGCTTCAGGAGTTGCTTGTATATTTTTGAGATTAATCCTTTGTCTGTTTCCTCATTTGCTATTATTTTCTCCCAATCTGAGGGCTGTCTTTTCACCTTACTTATAGTTTCCTTTGTTGTGCAAAAGCTTTTAATTTTCATTAGGTCCCATTTGTTTATTTTTGCTTTTATTTCCAATATTCTGGGAGGTGGGTCATAGAAGATCTTGTAATGAGATGGATGAAACTGGAGCCCATTATACAGAGTGAAGTAAGCCAGAAAGATAAAGAACATTACACTATACTAACACATATATACAGAATTTAGAAAGATGGTAACGATGGCCCTATATGCAGGGCAGAAGAAGAGACTCAGAAGTACAGAACAGACTTTTGAACTCTGTGGGAGAAGGGGAGGGTGGGATGTTTCGAAAGAACAGCATGTATATTATCTGTGGTGAAACAGACCACCAGCCCAGGTGGGAGGCATGAGTCAAGTGCTCGGGCCTGTTGGGCTGGGAAGATCCAGAGGAATCGGGCGGAGAGGGAGGTGGGATGGGAGACTGGGATGGAGAATTTGTGTAACTCTATGGCTGTTCATGTCAATGTATGACAAAACCCACTGAAAAAATAAAAAATAAATAAAAAAAAATAAAAACATTTTTTGTTATAGCTAAATATATAGCCTAACCCATGACTCCTCTAACCAGTAGCTTACTCTTCCATCTCAAAGAAATCTGGAAACCCCCTTTGTTACTATAACATTGGAAGTTTTGAAGTACTGTGTTTTACCATGTATTTGTAAACAGATTTGGACACACCCACTGCACTAATTATTAGCTCTCAGGAAATGTAAAATGAAAATGATGAATACTATTACCCACACGTATATAACCAGAGGGCAAGTTTGATCCCTCTCCTACCTTGGCTTCTGTTGGAAATCCAATGTATTTAGAGCTATGAGTTTAAACAACGTAACCACTGAAATGACCAATACTGCCAATAAGGGGGAAGTCCAAAGCTGGCCAGCAGAGAACTCAGTGTTAATGGAAATTGCCCCAGGTGAGGTTAAAAAGCAAGAGATACATACTGTAAAGGCTTTGTGGAACTAGCAAGTGTGCAATCAGATGTAATTACAATGCCTTAAATTAAGAAACAGTCCATTTCTGCAATTAAGTAATTTCCCAAATAAAGCCACTTAAACAGTATACACTTGCAAAGCCCTTGTGTAATTGTATCACTTAGGAGGGCATCAGGAAGACTGAAAATTTTCAAGAAAGCAAATCATAACCCAAATTGAATTAAACAAACAAAGAAAAATAAGTCTTTCCTCTGGAAAACTAGATAAGACTTCAGGAAAAGCTTGATCCAACAGCCAAGACTATGACCAAAAACTGATTTCTCTGTCTCCATTTCTGGACACACTTTCAGGTGTTGGCTACAATCTCTAAGGCAGTGCCCCCATCCCACCTCCCATCTTGTGACGGTTTCCAAAAGACTACATGTCCCTTTGTTTGTCTCCATTAACAAAGAGTATGCCACCCAATCACAACAAAAATTGGGAGTCCCAGTGTGCCTGAATTAGTGCCGGTCATATGTCCATCCCTGAGCAGAACAGATGAGAGGTGAGATACACACTGTATCTTTTTTGGGTGGAGTCAATATCTTCTGAAACATGGGGAAGTGGGAGATATCTGCAGCATAAACTGCCAGTTCCTTTTCCTCCCACACAGGCAACTAGAATGTATTTCTGACTTTTCTTGCAGCTATATGTGATCATGTGACTGAACTGTAGCCAATGGTATGAAAGCTTTGCCCATGACAATCATCCACATGTGATATTCTCTCTTTCCCTACTTAACTGTTAAAAACATGACTCTAAACATTTAGAGGAGGGCAGAGTCAAGAAGATGGAAGGAGTGGAGATCTCCAAATGAGGAAATAGAAGCCACTTTATTAGGACCACCTGCATCACACAATGAAAGGAGTGGGAAGTATATTTTATAATATTTAGGCACTGAAATTTTACCATTTATTTACTGCAACAGTAAGCATTACTTTAACTATGATACTACAAAGAATACCAGAGTGACATTTCTAAGAGTGGGTCAAATGGGTGTAGGACAGCCCAAAATAAGCAATGTCCACTACAACAATGACTTTTAAATTTGGGGTTATCTTTAAATAAAATGGAAGCAATTGTGCTGCCAGAGACATCTGAGTCTATGTGCATTTTCCTTCTTAGAAGAAGAGCATTGTAATGACTTCACCACAAACCAAATAAACAAAGCAGCAATTGCCTCTTCTACTATAATAAGCCTTTGCAAACATGCCCTGCATTTGCACATGGCTTCCTTAATAAATGGATGCTATTTTCTTATGTTCACCAGCAGTCGTATCAAACAAGAGATGCAATTTAAATTTGCTCTGCATCTCAGGGAACCACTCTTCAATACAACTAGCATTATCTAAAATGAAAAATGTCATTTTTGTAAAATCTCTTCCCTTCAATTTTGACATGTAAGCAGAAAACAAGCAAAAGAAAGCAAAAATCAAGAGGCATAGAGAAGGTAGTAGAGAAGAAGCTGTGAAAAAGTTCCAAAGCCAGTGACAAAGGCAAGTGAGAGTAACTGGTTGAAGTTCAAGTCAGTTACCTCCTATCCGAAGTGAAACATGCCCAGAGTGGAGTGAGATTGGTACCCAGATCAAAGGATGAGCAGGTGTTCAAAAAAAGAGATCAGAAACAGACATGCCAGACAGACAAGTAAATGCTCTGCCTAGAGAGTTCCTTCCTTTTTAGCTGGATAAATTCTACTTATCTTGCAGGATTCAGCTGAAATATCACAGCCTTAGGATAGATTTGGATAACAATCCTCTCCTTACCTCCATGTAGTTATTGGTCCTCTTAAAATAACTTAGTGACTTTTACTCTTCTCCCAAAGTTATTCTCTATGTTGCAATTAAAGACTTTTCTGTGTAATTATTTAGTGCCTGTATTCCCATCTAGAATGAAAGTTCTATGAAGGCAAAGACCACGCTGACTTCTTCATGTGTATATTTCCAGGGCCTAACACAATGTTTGGCACATACTACGAACTCATTAATTTGAATGGCTTTCTAGTGAATGGTGGGGCCAAGTACCTGAGTACATCTTAGCCTGACATTTTTCTTTTGACAAATTTTGGAAAAAAAAAAAAACTAGAAACCAATAGAATATTCTCTCTTAAATCATCCAAGAAATCATCTGTTTTGCAAAACATTTAGAAAGATTGTGGAAATTTTTCTCTGGATTCCCTAAGAAGGGGACAAATACTATCACATCACTGCATATGGACAACAAGAATTAAGCTGTAATGGACCAATCCTGTAACCCCAACACAGACCTCCCCTCATTGCTTTCTCTGCAGACTATGTCCCAGACCATGAACTTCAGATCAATCTCTAATTGTCAACCAAACTCTGTCACTCCCCTACTACATATTCCCCAAGTCCTTTATTCTCTCTGACAGAGCCCCAGTTTTTTCATTTTTACAATGCTCTGAATGTATAACTCAAAATGTTGTACAAATGCAGTGACGCAATATGGGTAAACAGCCTAGCTTCAGGTCTGTTACAGACTAGCAATGCTCTGTTATTTTCTCTTTCTTTCATGGTTCTATCTTAATGTCTCCTCTGCCTTTGAATCTCACTATAGTCGCTAGACCTTTCTCCCACTTGCCTCTGTATTCAAAACTACTTCAAACTTGCTCACAGAAAAGAAAGGATCTGAACATTTAATTCAAACAAAGGCCTCAATAATTGACTGGGTTTTGTTTTTTTAGCCAACATTTACTGAGATTTCATGTAATCTCATTTAATACAACAACCCAGTGCCATATCTAGGCACTATTTAGTAATCATTCATCTTTGATAAGAACCCTAAGGCCAATAGAGGTTAAATAATTTGCCCAATATAACATGGTTTATAATTGCTAGGCCCAGAACTGAAAGCCAGGTCTGCCTGATTCCAAATTCACTCCTTCTATGGCATCATGCCTCCCTTCCACTTTCTTCTCTTAATTTTCTTACTCCACCCAAATAGTGAAAACTCTCACTGGACAACTGCCTGCCTAAATCTGCCTGCCAAGTCTAGACCAAAACTGTGTTATCACACGTGGCCAGCATGAAACTGCTAACTCACAAAGGTCCAGACACATCATCTGCAATCAGGGTATTGTATTAATAACAGACACTTTTGCAGATGGCTTTGACCTTAGCTGCTGACATCAGGAGCCATTTGTAGTGATAGACAGAAAACAGGGTGGAAAGAAGGTTACTTGAATAATGGAAACAATATTCATTCCTAACTGAAATCACAAGGTATACTTATGCTGAAGACATTCTATTTAAAGACTTTAGAAAGAATCATTGTTTCTTAATTATTTAAACTTGTTTGTGTAATACCTACTGGATATAGAAATAGCAATGATCATTGGAATGTGGTTGCTATACTCAATATAATCAAATCAGAAAACCTAGAAGAATATAAATCCAAGCATTATTGACAAAGTGGTTGAGCTCTGTCCACATTAAATATGTTAGTTTGGACACAAGGAAGATCCTAGATCAGAGGACCAATGTGAGACGCAAAAGGGGAATCAAGTGAGTTAGATACCCAAAACAAAGGGCTCCAAAGATGAGAAGACTTTACTAAGGCCAGAAGAAATACTACCTTCCTGGTTAAAGAGTTCAATATATGACAGCAAAAGAATTTGTTAGTTTAACACCATACCCCAATACTCTTCTACATTAGGTGTATCTGTGCAGTATTGTGTGTGTGATTTTATGCTCATGGTGAATATTAATAACAGCACAAGTTCATTCCAAATTTAGGCTCCATTCTCAAAAAAATTCCTTTAATTGCTTTTAGAAAGTATTAAGTTATATAATCCTACTCAAGCATTGCTAAAAGTAGCTATACCAAGTTCAGGATCAGTAACCTTCTTGGGAATCACTCTTTCTGTGTTTAGACATATGGCTCAAGTCACCTGTCTTTCCTTAGAAAATGTCCAAACCAAGCCTGATACAGACTGAAAGAAAAAACAAAGGTTCCTTCCTCAAAGGTCTTCACCAATAGAGCCATCTTCCTGGCAGCCAACTCTCTCCTCATCCTCAATCAAGAAGCATTTTTTTAAAGTGCCTATTCTATGCCAGGGTTTCCCAGGTGGTGCAATGGCAAAGAATCCACCTGCCAATGCTGGAAATACAGGAGAACTGGCCTCGATCCCTGGATCAGGAAGATCCCCTAGAGAAGGAAATGGCAACCCACTCTAGTATTATTGCCTGAAAAATTCCATAGCGAGAGGAGCCTGGTAGGCTACAGTCCATGAGTTGGACAAAGAGTTGGACATGACTGAGGACACACGTACACACACATTGTACACCAAGCCTGTTTTTAGTACTTGAGATACCTTCAAGGGACTCACAAGTAGAGATCAGACATGGACACCAAAGTTGCACTAAAATGGCATGGTTCCCAGGATAAAAGTTAGTGCAGGATACAGTTGTAACCCCAAGGAAGTGAAAGTCACTCCGTCATGTCCAACTTCTTTTCGAGCCCATGGACTATACAGTCCATGGAACTCTCCAGGCCAGAATACTGGAGTGGGTATTCTGGAGAATACTGGAGAAGGATAGCCTTTCCCTTCTCCAAGGGATCTTCCCAACCCAAGGATCGAACCCAGGTCTCCCGTATTGCAGACAGATTCTTTACTAGCTGAGCCACAAGGGAAGCCCGCAGCCCCAAGGAGGAAGTGGCATATTCTACATAGGGAATAATGGCTCTCAAAACATTTGGAAAGTTTGAGATAAATGAGCTAAATCTAGAAAGAGAAGTGAGTATTGCTTCCTTACTGAAAAACAAAATGGGTGGAGGAGACTGAAAGTTTACCATAGAATGTTCAATACTAAGGTCCACATTAGCAGAGGTACCTGTTACCAGAAACTTGAGGCCCACATACAGAGCTCTGCGGTAGGTCATTTCCCTGAAGACACATCTAGGAATCCTTCTTTCTATTAATGAATACTCAGGTACCCATCATCTGTAAGAAATTCTAACCCATTAATAACTGTGAAAAGGACGACTGGGCAGAATGTCTCCTAATCTCCTAATCTTCAAGTCAGTTTGGCACCAGAAATTGGCAACAGATAAAACATGTGTAGCAAACAAGGGAAAAAGGTCTATGAGGTTGGCAAAAGTCTCAGGGAGAAACAATAATAACAATAATAACAGTAATAGCTAAAACTGATCTAATGCACACTGTGTGTTATGAGAATTTCCTATTATTTATATGAATCAACTAATTTAATCCTCAGTCCCATGTACTAGGATTATCCCCACTTGACAGATGAGAAAGCCAAGACAGAGAGATGTTAACCAACTTGCCCAAGGTCACAGAGCTAACAAATAGGTGATCTCAGCAGGAGGCAAACCCAGGAGGTCTCAGTGAAAAGTCCATGCTGAACGTCTCTTTGCTTAATACCTCAAAACCAACAGTGCTGTCTAGTCAGTTTGGCGGGAGCCAGAGTCCAGGAGGATGATCAGTAAACTCTGACCCTGGAGCAGATCACAGATCACAAGGTATGTGCTGGGTACTAGCCTCCCTGCAGGGCCACAAGTCAGGGGTCTGCTCCTAATGGAAAAGCAAAGATGGTAAAGTATTTCACTGACCCTAGGTGTGCTTTCTCTGAAGCCTTAAATCGGTGAAGGAAATAGTTTCCCTGGATTAGTATTAATACAATAGCAGTCCCTTTCACCTAACCAATTAAAAAGAAATTGCAGAGTCTTCTAGAAATAGCCTCCTCCCAGTTATCACTTCCACAACTCACAGGGCCCAGAAGCTTCCATTTCATGTCTCTTCCATGTATTTAAACTCATGATATTCATATTAATTCTTCCAAAATGACATTTTATCATGAAGACTATCTCCATTTAACTTCCCTGTGTCAATATTAACGATGGCATTTGAGTGTTTATTAGGTAAAAATTGGGTCCTGACAATCACACATTCAATTCCAGGGCCCACAAGCTAATGCATCAGGACTCCTCAATTGCTTTTTTAATTTCTTCTGTTGACACTGACCCTGTGTGAGGTTATTTATAAAAATCTTTATGAATACAATTTATGACTTAATTTTAACAAGTATTAGATAGATGTTATCACTGAGTCCATGACCTGAGGTAGCAAAGATTCTTATCAGATAGCATCAAGATTCATTTAAATTTCTCATTTTGTAATTCCTATTCTATTTTCCCAGCAGCACTAAGGGTCAAATATAAATGAAATGAGAAGTGTCTTTCACATTAACTGTTCTTTATTGATTCCTTGGAGCAGAAATGTAGATCTCTCTAAAGCAATTGAAGTGTTGGAAAAACAAAACACCTAAAGGAAGACAAAGAATATTTTTAAGTGTACCTACAACAATTGTACATAAAAGAGATATTTTTTCCAATTTTTGTGATAAATATGTCCTATATCACAGTATTCCTAATTTGACATTTTAATATGGACAATAGAAACACAATTTTTTAAATTAGAGAGTTCTTAATAAAATACTCATTCAAGGTTTACAAAGTGACCACCCACAGGATAAATAGCTTGACTTATACAGAGTTTTAAAAATATGAGTTGTTACAAAAAGCCTTGATTTCTAACTTCTTCTGAAAAGTCAAAAGATCTGGCAACACTGTGCCTTTACCTTCCCATGGCAGAGGAGTCCCTTCTTAGAGATAGTCTGTGCCTTCTCCAGAGGTCATAGTCCCATTGCTCATTCTGTCTTATACCTAATCACTTCACTCTCTTATACTATTTGCCTGATCCCTGAAGTCTTCTGAGTTGCCCACTCCTGTTCTTGCTCAATTACCTCATTATACACATAAGGAAAATGGGAACCAAAGAGATTAAATAATATGTCCACACAAAGACAATATCTAGGTCCCAGTCTTCTAATCCATGCTACATTACCTATTTTCTTATTGCAAATTTTACCCTTAACAATATCTATAGGACATATGGATACATACTATTTAACACCCCATTGAGTGCAACGAACAGGTAAATATTATTGTGCCTCTGCCTCTGCCAGAGACAATTGTAATAACTATGACCTAATGTACTGATCCTAATGGAATGTTTCACACTTTCAGATCTGTCATCAGAAACAAATAAGAGCTGTGAGGACTGCCTAAAATGATAAGACGCAATGTCATATTGCATTGATTTACATCTGATGCCTGCAGTAGTGATTCCTCAATAATCTAAACACGAGTATCACTGAGCCCAGAAAACTGAACATGGTCTTAAAAAGACTAAGAAACATCTCCGATGGTAAGCACCTAAGATGGTCCAATAAACCACATCTCCTGATATGCTTGCTCTTAAGTAATTCTCCTCCACTTGAGGGAGGGTTCAACTTAATAACTCACTTCTAATGAATAGACTATAGCAGAAATTGTCTTGGGGTGCTCTCATTTGCTTGCTCTTAAATTGCTTGCCAGACTATCATGTTGTGAAGCAACTCTGTGAAGAGAGCCATGTGGTGAAAGACGGCAGCGTGCCAACAACCACACAAGTGAGCTGGAAGCAGAATCTCCTCCCAGTCTATACCCTAGATGAGAGCACAACCCCAATCAAAAGCTTGACTGCAATCTCAAGAGAAATCTTGAGCCAGAAGTATTCGATAAACCTTTCCCAGATTTCTGACATGAAGAAACAATGAAATAATAAATGGTTGCTATTTTAAGCCATTAAGTTTTGGGGTAATTTTTTACATGGCAACAGTCAAACAATACAGACTCCTTAACCGTAAATACAGATCAAAGATTCCTGAATTCCCCAAGTGTGCTGAGCCCCTTAAATTTTTACCACATATTGCAAATAATATATATATATGTTTGTGAGCATGCTTGTGTGTATGTGTGTGTATACATATGTGTGTGTAGATATACATCTATATACACATATTTGTGTGTATAAATGTATATATATATATACACATATACATATATGTAGGTAGATGCCTCAGAAATGTGTGATCACATACTGATTAAAAACACCTGTATAAGTAAAACAGAACTGTATTCAAATCCTGGCTATGACATTTATTAGCTAGATGACCTCGGAAAGATACTCAGCCTTGATTTTCTCAACTGAAAAATGAGTTTAACATTCTCATTGCATTTGACATATGACTCTACTTTTATTCTTAATCATACTTTATTTTAGTTACTGACTATAATACACTCTGGGGTCAGATCAGTTCCAGTAGCCTCAAACCAAAGAGCAATCAGAAGGCCATCCATGCATGCCCCAAAACCGAGGCTTTATGGTAGATTCTCTCAGCCCACCCTAGACTAAGCCCAGCTTCCTCAGGAAGCATACCCAAAGTCACAATCTCTCCTGGGCATGGGGTCCTGGCTGGGGCTTATAGGTGTCTGGTAGCCCAAAGCACAAGTAAGCTATTGTTCCTAATGCCCACCACTTCCCGAGCCCCCTCTATTTGTTTTCCAGCCCTCCAGTGAGAGCTCATGAAGTTATTTTTGCAGTCAGAGTAGCTGACACAGGAAATGAATTTTGTGTGACCTTCATTCCTACAGACTTCCTATGAGATCTACACTTTTTTCCCAATGTTTATGGATATCAGATTGACTCATCTGTGAAATGGTGTTCATAGACACTTTCTTTGTAAAGATGATACATGATATATAACCAAACACCATGTACTCTTCAGGGGACAATAATGGGCTGACTCTTTGATCATAAGATTTTTACACAATTCAAGATGAATAGAGGAAAAGTGTTTCTGAGTAAAGTACTTAATTTTGGCAAAGTTCAAGATTTTTAAACCATCATCCTACAGATTATGACTTTTCTCTGCATTTTCACAATTAATATCTTTGGCTTACTCACTCCTTGAAGGAGAAAGGAATCTTCACAGAGCAGCTTGCTCAGGGTTATTTATGGATATAAAAATTTGCCATCTGAGGTCGGCAATAGCTCTAAGAGTCCAGAATGTTTGTGTGGGTGACTGTGGTTGTTTTACACTGTCATCAAACTCAAAAAAGTATGCCTGAACAATTATTCACAATTTGATTAAACTTACTTAGAACCTATTTAAATTTACTCCTTCATTTAACAAAGTTTTATTGGATATGCTCTGTGCCAGGTGCCACACTAAGCACAAAAGATAAGTGAGTTGTCACATTTATCCTCAAGTGTATTATAATCAGTGGCAGAGACATACATTTCAAAAAAGAAGGATTCAACTTATTAAGAATCAGGTCAGCATTCTAACATACTACAGTAACACTGGTTATTGAAATCAGGAAGGAAATGCTGCTTGGAGAGTTAGTGAAACAAATCTGGTGAGAGAGAGAGTTTGAATTAAGCCCTGAGGAATGAGAAGGGATGAATAGAGGAATGAGAAGTTGACAGATCTCCAGGTTCAATCATAAATCATACAAACAAAGCCAAGGAGGTGTGAAGGGTGTGAAGTGTTTGTAGAGACTCAATAATATAGAACTTAAAGTGATTGAAGAGTATAGTGGGATATAAGAATGGAATGAAAATGTGAACCCAGATTAGGAAAAACATCCAGACATGAAGAACAAAGATATAAGCTAGGGCAACAGCAGTTAATATGAAAAGGAGGTCAACAGATTTAAGAATGACATCCAACTTAGAAAAGACATGACACAATTTGGAAACTAGCTGAACACATGTGTATTATTTTATTTGGGGAATTTTGTTTTGTTTGAAGAAAGTTGAAATAAAAGAGGAAAAATAAAAGACATAAGGATAATATGATAATTAAAAATAAGAGATCTAGCAAAAAGGGGGTTAATCTTGGAGGACATCAAAGGATGGTGGGGAAGTGTTCCATTTGAGGAGTCAGTGGGATATAGAGGGCTCAGGAAAACTGAAAGCCTGGAGGTTAATGAGGGAACGAGGGGAAAGTAATTAAGGCAATTACTTTAAAAAGTAAATTACAGATAGTACAATAGAAGATATAATGCTGATATATATACATCTTTAGTAGGCTTAACAGTGAATTCAATCTTGAAAAGTCATTGCCTCTAAATACAACAACTGGGACAAACCAACCTTTTCAAACACAGATAGTAAGTATTTTTAAGCCTGCACTGGTCTGTTTCAACTATCCAATCTGCCAATGTAATGCAGTAGCAGTGATGACAGTATACAAATGGGCATGACTATATTCCAATAAAACTTCACTTTAAAACACAGGTGTCCAGTCTGCAAGCAGTCATTTACCAACCCTGTAGCAGAATGTTTTATGATCCCATTTTAATCAATATAGATTTACTGAACCCCTCATTTTTACTGCTAATGTAAACCAAAGAGGGAAAAAAAAAAAAGAATAACAACCACTTATAGGGTACTTGTTATATTTCAGACACTTTGCTAAACATGTTTAATATATATGCTAGTACCTCTAGCACAAAGGTAAGAGGTAGATAGTACTGTCTCCTTTTATATGTGAAGAAGTTAAAAATCACTGAGATGAGTTTATTCAAGGCCACAGGTAAACAGTGAAACGAGTTTAGAAGGCAAGATGGGACTTTCCCTTCAGGCAGTATACTAAACTATATATGCTGAAAACCCTTTCCACCAAAAACTATATCAGTATTAGATGAATTACAACAAATATGGTCTCAAAATAAAACAAGGCAATTCCACAAAGACCAAAAAATTTATCCCTATACTGTAAAAGGGGTGGTACTGTGTGGGTGCTCAGTTGTGGCTGACTCTTTATGACCCCATGGACTATAACCTGCCAGACTCCTCTGTCCATGGGATTTTCCAGGCAAGAATACTAGAATAGGTTACCATTTTCTCCTCCCAGGCATCTTCCTGACCCAGGGATTGAACCCACATCTCCTGCATTGCAGGTGGATTCTTTACCACTGAGCCATCAGGGAAGCCAAAAGGAGTGGTAAGTAAATGCAAAAGTTGGGCTTTCTGACTGGCAAAGGTAATAGAGGGAACCTGGTAAAACCAGGACTAATAGTCGCACAGAGAAGGGACCTTATGACTATGAATAAACCCTAAGCAGGACTTGTGATGACTGTGAAGGGGCACCATCCTTAGTAGAAATGTCAGATTAGGAAAACAAAATTGCCAATCTTGCCAGAGGAAGGGGAAAAAAATCTCACTGTCATATCTTTAGGTGGATCCTTTATCATGATGAAATGTCCCCTTTATCTCTGGCAATGCTGTGAGGTTGAAATCTACTTTGATATGGCCACATTCATTACTTATGCTTACAGTTTTCATGCTCTGTCTTTTTAAATCCTTTTACTTTGAACTGTATTTATACATTTATAAATTGACAGAATTAAAGATCACAAGACAAATGGATATAATTCAAAAACAGATGAACTTGAAAACTCTAATTAGTGTTCTCAGAGAAACTAAAAAACACACAAAAATAAAAAGACTATTATTAAAAAGGGAATTCAAAAAATAGAAAAATATATTAAAAAACTTAAAGGCAATGAGTCTACCAGTATATATTGTAAAGAGACAAATAAAAGTATAGATTATCTTATTCATCTTTTGCTATGCAACAAACAACTCCTAAACCTCAGTGATTTACAACAAACATGTTTTCTTGCTTATGTTACATGAGGGATGGATGCAGCATGGCTAAGCAAGTCTTCCACTCAGGTGGCTATGCCCAGATTCATGCTTATAAAAAATAGAAAGAAAACAACATAGACATAAAGGAAATCAACTCAGGAAACTTAGACTATGAGTAATTCAAACAAATAAGAACTAATTTCTTATTTATAAGATGGAGTAAAAAGTAAAAAGTATAGAGTTAGGACAAAATACATTTTTTAAAAGAAAATTTATAGAGCTAAAGAAAAAGAGAAATTCTAAATTGAAATCTACCATTTCCAGCAAAATAAATGATCAAAATGACCCATTAAAACCTACAAAATTCTTGAACACTACAGAATAAAGAGAAATACTCTAAATGTTTTCTCAGAGGGAAAAAAAATTTTCCTTATGAAGAAATGAGAATTCAGCTGGTAATCAGATTTATCAGCAACACTGAGTGCTTGAAGACGAAAGAACAGAGATCACCAAAGTTACAAAGAATATTAATTCCAATCTAGAATTCTGTAACAGGTCAAACTGTCAGTCAAGGACAAAAATAAGATATTCTAATTTTTTTTTAATTCCTAGAATTCTTTTTTAATTTATGTGTGGGCATAATAAAAATTTATATTTTTCAGAAAATGATCTTATTGTCAATAAACGAAAATAAAAACAAAATCATTCCATTCACTTTAAAATGTATAGGAACACAATTATCAAGAAAGACAGGATCCATATGAATAAAATGATAAAACATTACTAAAGTATGTAAAACAATATCTGAATATATTTTAAAAACACACCATCACTCTTGGATGAGAAGAGTTAATATAAAACCATTAAGTATCTTAAAATTAACATACAAATTTAATATGATTAACATTGAGAGAAGACTGATCCAACCAGATATCAGAAAATACCAGAAAGCCCAAAACTTTAATCAAATCAGAATGACACTGGCATAGGAATGGAGAATAAGTCCAGGATACATAAAAATTTAATATATGACAAATATAGATTTTAATTCAGTGGAGATAATGTAGTTTGTCTAACAAATTAAACTGGCAAAGAAGATAGGTCAAAAGTATTGCAAGAATATCTAGAAAACTTCACGGTCAAATTAAGAGCAATGGAAAACTCTTAATCAAGATTTAAAAGCAATAACATAGTTTCAAAAGAAAAAGGAGACAGAGGTAAGTGGCACCAATGCCCTCCCAAAGCTTCTCCCACCCTAGGGGGCCAACCCCACCCCACCAAGCAGGCCTCAGCAGGCACCAGTGCCTCTCCAAAGCATCCCTCTTCAGGAGGTCAGCCCCACACATCACCATGCCCGTAGCAGCCACTGCCAGACTCCCTAGCCAGCCAGGGCAGCAGTCACCTCTGCCCACCAGCGCGTCCATAGCAGTCACCCCAGGCCTCACAGACAGCCAGACAAGCAATAAATCCTGTCCATTAGGGCATCTGCAGCAGTCTCAGCCATTCCTCCATGGTAGCCAGCCTGGGACCAAGCCTGCCCGCCAGCACATGGGCAGCAATCAGCACCCAACGACAACAGGAGGGTACACACAGTCCACAGGCCATGGCCCTGCAGCATCTGGCTCTGGGGACCAGGGCAATTGCACCCTCGGGCTCTTCAGGACCCCTTCTATATAAGGCCACTCTTTAAAGACCCTGAGACAAAGCTGATATACCTAATTCACAGAAACAAGCATAGACAGGGAAAATAAGGAGATAAGGGAATATCTTCCAAATGAAAAAACAAGACAAAAGCCTCATAAAAAAACTACGTGAAATGGAGATAAGCAAGTTCCCTGATACAGACTTCAAACTAATAGTCATAAATAAGCCTGTTGAACTGAGGGAAAGAATGAACTCAGTGACAACTTCAACAAAGAGATAGAAAATGTAAAAAAGACTGTATTATTCAATTCTGATTCAGTCTTTTTTACAAATTGAATAATACAAGAAGGGAATGAAAACAACACTACAGGGAATAAATGGCAGGACAGAAGACTCAAAATCAGCTACAAGGGAAAAAAATTCAAAAAAACACAAACATATGTTGGCTAAACAGCACGCTATTAAACAACCAACAAAGAAAACAAAGAGAAAATGAAAAAAGTCTTGAGATAAATGGAAATAGAAACACAAAGTTCCAAAATCTAAGGGACACAGAAAAAGAACTTCTAAGAGGGAAGTTTATGGCAATACAGACCTATCTCAGAAAACAGTAACAAGTCAAATAAACGATCTAACCTTAAACTGAAAAAAACTAGAAAAAGAAGAAGTGACAACATCCCAAGTTAATGGAAGAAAAGAAATAATAAAGAGCAGAGTAGAAATTAAATGAAAACTAAAAGCCAATAGAAAAGATCAATGAAACTGAGAGCTGGTTCCTTAAAAAGATAAACAAATTAATCAATCTTTTTAGTCAAATTTGTTAAGAAAAGAAGAGAGAGGGCCAAATAAATAAAATCAGATATTAAAGAGAAGTTACAAATGACAACACAGAAATACAAAGTACAATAAGAGAAAATACAAACCATTTGTTGTTGGTGGTGTTGTTATTCAGTTGCCCAATTGTGTTCAACTCTTTGCAACTCCGTGGACTGCAGCACATCAGGCCTCTCTGTCCCTCATCGTCTCCCAGAGTTTGCCCAAGTTCATGTCCATTGCATCAGTGATGCCATCCAGCCATCTCATCCTCTGATACCCTCCTCTCCTTTTGCCCTCTATCTTTGCCAGCATCAAGGACTTTTCCAATTAGTCATCTGTTCACGTCAGATGACCAAAATACTGAAGTTTCAGCATTAGTTCTTCAAGTGAACATTCAGGGTTGATCTCCTTTAAGACTGACTGGTTTGATCTCCTTGCTGTCCAAGGGACTTTCAGGAGTCTTCTCCAGTACTTCAGTTTGAAGGCATCAATTCTTTACTGTTCTGCCTTCTTTACAGTCCTTCTTCTAGCTCTCACAACCATATGTCACCACTGGGAAGACCGTAGCCTTGACTATACAGACCTTTGTCAGCAGGGTAACATCTCTGCTTTTCAACACACTGTCTAGGTTTTTCAACACTTTCCTGCCAAGAAGCAATCGTCTTCTGATTTCATGGCTGCAGTTACCATCCACAGTGATTTTAGAGCCCAAGAAGAGGAAATCTGTCACCATTTCCACCTTTTCCCCTTCTATTTCCATACAGTAATGCGACTGGATGCCATGATCTTAGTTTTTTTAATATTTAGTTTTAAGCTGGCTCTTTCACTCTCCTCCTTCACCCTCATCAAGAGGCTGTTTAGTTCCTCTTCGCTTTCTGCCATTAGAGTGGTATCATCCACATATCTGAAGTTGTTGATGTTTCTCCCACCTATCTCGATTCCAGCTTATAACTCATCCAGCCTGCATTTTTCCTGATGTGCTCAGTGTATAGGTTAAACAAACAGGGTGACAGCAGAGAGCCCTGTGGTACTCCCTTCTCAATCTTGAACCAATCAGTTGTTCCATACAGGTTCTAACTGTTGCTTCTTGACCTGCATACAGGTTTCTCAGAAGACAGGTAAGACAAATAATTATGTGCCAATATAATTGACACATAGTTGTCTTTTTCAACTTTGAAAAAACTGGACAAATTCCTAGAAACATGCAATCCCTCAAGACTGAATCAGGAAGAAACAGAAAATATGAACAGATCAATTAACAGTAGTGAAATTGAATCAGTAATCCAAAACACTCCAACAAACAAAAGTCCAGGACCATATAACTTTACAGTTTAATTATATCAAACATTTAAAGAAGAATTAACACCTATCCTCTCAAACTATTTCAAAAAAGAAACTGAAGGTGAAGGAATACTCCCAAACTCATTCTACAAGGTCAGAAGTACCTTAATACCAAAACCAGGTAAAAACACTACAAAATAAGAAAATTACAGGACAATGTCACTGATGAACATACATGCAAAAATCCTCAACACAATATTAGCAAACGAATTCAACAATAAATTGCATATACCATGACCAAGTGAGATTCATGCCAGGAATGTAAGAATGATTCAATACCTGCAAATCAATCAACATAAAACACCACATTAACAAAACAAAGAATAAAAATCATATGATCATCTCAATAAATATAGAAAAAATTTTGACAAAACTCAACATTTACTCATGATAAAATAAAAACTATCCAGAAAGTGGGCATAGAGAGAACTTACATCAACATAATAAAAGTCACATATGACAAGTCCACAGCTAACATTATACACAACAGTGAAAGCTGAAAGTATTTCCTCGAAGATCAGGAAAATGACAAAGATGTCCACTCTCACCACTTTTATTCAACATGGTTTTGGAAGTCCTAGTCACAGCAATCAGAAAAGGAAAAGAAATGAAAGGAATCCAAATTAGAAAGAATTAAATTGTCACTGTTTGCAGACAACATGATTGTATATATAGAAAATCCTAAAGATGCTACTAGAAAACTATTAAAGGTCATCAATGAATTTGGTAAAGTCACAGGATACAAAATAAATACCCAGAAATCTGTTGCATTTTATACACTAACAATGAAAGATCAGAAAGAGAAATTAAGGAAACAATCTCATTTACCACTGCATAAAATAGAATAAAACACCTGGGAATAAACTTACCTAAGGAGACAAAAGACCTGTACTCAAAACACTATTAAGAGCTACAATAATTACTCTTGGTGATAACATGAAGGAGATCATGATTTATTAAAAGTGTCATTTCATGAAATGTTACCATTTTTTGGAAAGCAAGCTGACAACATCTGTTAAAATTTAAAATTCACACATCCTATGCCCAGAAATGCATAACTATATATGTAGAAGGATGCCTTCTGCAGTTTTATTTGTAATGGCAAAAGCTGAAATCAAATGCACATTAATAAGGGAATAATTGAATAAATTATGGTGCATTCACATCATAGAGTATTATGCAGCAATCAAGAAAAATGGAGGAAAAAACCTATATCAGTTGGTTTGGAGAATTTTTATGAAATAATATTGGTGTGGCTGGATTGAACTGTGTGATACTGAGAAATGAGGCTGGAGAAATATGAGACAATGAGACAAAAAGTGCTCCTTATTTCATGCAAATAAATTTGAAGACTGCAAACCACACGACAAAAAGAATAATAACAATGAAAGGTAAGCCCTATAAAAACCTATGCAATTGCAATTAATCTAAGGCATCTTAGATTAATGGGATCTTACCTTCCCATTTTTTCCTATGCTTTCCTCACTTCGTTTTAAACTTTCTAAGAGGAGGAGCCTACTGCAGAAAAATAAATATATTAAGAGACAAGATACAACTACATGATGTTACAGTAGAGTGATTATTGTACTGAGATCCCTAAAATAAAATGTGAACAAATCAGCCTATGTGTTATAGAAGAAACTGTTTTCCAAATATGTTCCACTGTTCTTTTGGTAATTTGATTGTGGTGACAGGTTGGTCAGGCTATAATTGGTTTTAATTAGTCTCCCTAATGCCACAATATTCTTTACCTACATACAAACTGTCAAAATGCAGGACGAAAAGAGGGCAAGGGAAAAGGAGAAAGGAGAGGGGTTGGTTCATTTTCCACCTTTTTCAAAATGCCAGATAAATTGTTTTCAACCTGTCTTACAGGCAAATGCCCCACTTTCCAGTATAAACAAGGGGAAATATGTCACCATGGCAGCTCTTAGGAAGAAATGGTTGATCCCTCAGTAACAGACAAAAAAGTCAAGTCTGCTTTTGTGCATATAATGGATTGTTTCCAGGGTCCGGGGGTGGGGGGGAGAGAAAAATCTCTACATCTGTACCCGTTTCTTCTGGTAAAACACTATTTTAGGAAATGCCAGAAACCAAGGAAATTTCATACAAAACAAGGAAATACATCTAAAGATGCAAATATTTTTGTATTACTAAGCACTTGTGGGCTATGTCTATATGTGTGTCATATAGTCCACAAAACAGTATTCCCTGATTGACTTTAAAATAATCGTGTACATACTGACATGTTATCCAAAGCATAACATTATTTTTAAAATTCAAGACTCGTCAGTCATACTGAGTCATTTCAGGAACTCCTACCTCTGGGAAGCCACTGTCGTTCTCAGCAGAGTCTGAATCAGAAGTCACCTGGGAAGCTGACATACAAGGTACTTTCCATCATTAAGCTTCCAGGATATTCCTTTTTTTTTTTAAGTGATGAGAGTGCTCAGTCAGGATCAACCCCAGGATTAGTCTACCTCAAGCACCACACCTCTTTCTTCCTCCCACATAACTATTAATACTCAACACATGGTCATAGCTCACTCAACTCAGCTACAGATGGCAACCAGAGACATCTTGCCAGGGACACTCCCATCCTCCACTCCCTTTTGGCTTCTAATAAAGACAAGAGTTGTGAATACGTGGAGTTGGAGCCATCACTATTCCCTCACCTCTACCCTCAGTCCTAAGAACTCCATCAGAGAAAACTGATTTTTCCAGACCCTCATCCTCAATAGAACTTTTGGCCTTCAAGGATAGAAGAGAGATCACATCATTTTGGCTTCCCTGGTATCTCAGACTGTAAACAATCTGTCTGCAATGCAGGAGACCCAAGTTCAATCCCTGGGTTGGAAAGATTCCCTGAAAAAGGGAATGGCAATCTACTCCAGTATTCTTGCCTGGAGAATTCCATGGACAGAGTACCCTGGCAACTTACAGTCCATGGGGGTCACAAAGAATTGGACACAACTGAGTGACTAACACACACACACAAATCATTTAGTCCAATGATCCTTTGGACACTGAACATAAACTTCAATCTATGAGCCTCCAGGTGTACTAAATTGAGGCAACCTCTCTCTCTTTTGTAAAAGCTAATTACTTCAATGGTGGTCTTCCTTAATGTGCAATGGAACTCTGCCACTCTATTCAATACTTACTTCAAAACTTCCACAAAAATCTATTCAAGACAAAGCTTCTCAACCCCTTGATTACCTCAGCTTCTTCCATTAATTCCACTTCTATTCCTTGGAGAACACAGACTAAGATTAATTCATCTTTCAAATGACAGCCTTTGTTAATTTATGCATCTCCCCATACCCTGACAAATATAAACAAAGTCTCTCTTTGCAGTAAATATCCCAATTCCTCAAAAAATCTCTTTCCATCAATGGTTACAAAGGGCTTCACCATCCTTTCTACTCTCCTGTAAATATTCTCAAAATAATCTATGTTCATCTGAGGCATCCAGAACTGAATATAATACTCTAGAAGAGGACCAGGCAGCTCAAGGCAGACTAGCAACATCTTCTGGCTCATTTTAAATGTTATATCTCCAACACTGCTACCAAAGGTAATGTCATCTTTGTAGAAACTACATAACATCATAGAGCTTGTGTTCAGCTAAAATATGTAAGATACGCTTTATGTGTACTAGGAAATGATACCTCCTTGATTCAACACTATGTAGTTAAATTTGGAAACTTAAATGTGTGATATAATTTACCCAGATTCTATTTTAACCTTCTCAGATGTGGCCCATTCTCTGAATCTAACACTTCCAGACCATATTCACAACCAAGAATCCCTTCTACCCACTACCATCCAGGTTAGCTAGCCTATGTTAGAGCTGAATCCACTGTCTCTTTTAAAAGCACTTATTTGTTGCAGATATTTTGAACAGATAACTTTTTAGTATATGTCTCCTCTCCTGTTCCTTATCTCAATGAATGGCATCATCAAAAGTCTCCTAGTTCTTCAAGTTAATAATCTAGGAGGAATCTTTTGCTCCCTCTCTCCCCACATCCTATCAGTCCAAGTCCTGCTGAGTTTACCTCCTAATATCTCCAAGACTTGTCAATTTGCTTCATTTTCACTGCCACTTTCCTTTTCAAACCAAAGTCTTCCCTTCAGTTCAGTTCAGTTCAGTCACTCAGTCATGTCCAACTCTGCGACCCCATGAATCACAGCATGCCAGGCCTCCCTGTCCATCACCAACTCCTGGAGTTCGCCCAAACCCATGTCCATTGAGTCGGTGATGCCATCCAACCATCTCATCCTCTGTCATCCCCTTCTCCTCCCGCCCTCAATCTTTCCCAGCATCAGGGTCTTTTCAAATGAGTCAGTTCTTCACATCAGGTGGCCAAAGTATTGGAGTTTCAGCTTCAACATCAGTCCTTCCAATGAACACTCAGGACTGATCTCCTTTAGGATGGACTGGTTGGATCTCCTTGCAGTCTAAGGGACTCTCAAGCATCTTCTCCAACACCACAGTTCAAAAGTGTCAATTCTTTGGTGCTCAGCTTTCTTTATAGTCCAACTCTCACATTCATACATGACCACTGGAAAAACCATAGCCTTGACTAGATGGACCTTTGTTCGCAAAGCAATGTCTCTGCTTTTTAATATGCTGTCTAGGTTGGTCATAACTTTCCTTCCAAGGAGTAAGCGTCTTTTAATTTCATGGCTGCAATCACCATCTGCAGTGATTTTGGAGCCCCCAAAAAAATCACCCACTGTTTCCACTAATTCCCCATCTATCTACCATGAAGTGATGGGACTGGATGCCATGATCTTAGTTTTCTGAATGTTGAGCTTTAGGCCAACTTTTTCACTCTCCTCTTTAACTTTCATACTGTTCATGGAGTTCTCAAGGTAAGAATACTGAAGTGGTTTGCCATTCGCTTCTCCAGTGGACCACATTCTGTCAGACCTCTCCACTATGACCCTTCGATCTTAGGTGGCCCCATACAGCATGGCTTAGTTTCATTGAGTTAGACAAGGCTGCAGCACATGTGATCAGATGACACTACCCTTATGGCAGAAAGTGAAGAAGAACTAAAGAGCCTCTTGATGAAAGTGAAAGAGGAGAGTGAAAAAGTTGGCTTAAAGCTCAACATTCAGAAAGCTAAGATCATGGCATCCCGTCCCATCACTTGATGGCAGATAGATGGAGAAACAGTGGAAAGAGTGGCTGACTTTATTTTTGGGGACTCCAAAGTCACTGCAGATGGTGATTGCAGCCATGAAATTAAAAGACGCTTACTCCTTGGGAGGAAAGTTATGACCAACCTAGATAGCATATTAAAAAGCAGAGACATTGCTTTGCCAACAAAGGTCTGTCTAGTCAAGGCTATGATTTTTCCAGTGGTCATGTATGAATGTGAGAGTTGGGTTATAAAGAAGGCTGAGCTCCGAAGAATTGATGCTTTTGAACTGTGGTGTTGGAGAAGATGCTTGAGAGTCCCTTAGACTGCAAGGAGATCCAACCAGTATATCCTAAAGGAGATCAGTCCTGAGTGTTCATTGGAAAGACTGATGTTGAAGCTGAAACTCCAATACTTTGGCCACCTGATGCGAAGAGCTGACTCATTTGAAAAGATCCTGATGCTGGGAAAGATTGAGGGCAGGAGGAGAAGGGGATGACAGAGGATGAGATGGCTGGATGGCATCATTGACTCAATGGATGTGGGTCTAGGTGGACTCCAGGAGTTGGTGATGGACAGGGAGGCCTGGCGTGCTGCAGTTCATGGGGTCACAAAGAGTCGGACATGACTGAGTGATTGAACTGAATTGAACTTTCATCAAGAGGCTCTTTAGTTCTTCTTCACTTTCTGCCATAAGAGTGGTGTCATCTGCATATCTGAGGTTATTGATATTTCTCCAGGCAATCTTGATTTCAGCTTGTGCTTCCTCCAGTCCAGCATTTCTCATGATGTACTCTGCATATAAGTTAAATAAGCAGGCTGACAATATACAGCTTTGATGTACTCCTTTTCCTATTTGGAACCGGTCTGTTGTTCCATGTCCAGTTCTAACTGTTGCTTCTTGACCTGCATACAGGTTTCTCAAGAGGCAGGTCAGGTGGTCTGGTATTCCCATCTCTTTCAGAATTTTCCACAATTTATTGTGATCCATACAGTCAAAGGCTTTGGCATAGTCAATAAAGCAGAAATAGATGTCTTCCCTTCACCAAATACGAAAAACATCTTTTTCCTCTTCTCTCACTTGCCCCCTATAATTAAAATCTTATTTATCTCCACTGCTTAAAATCCTTCCACAGCCCCTTATTGACCTAAATCATTAAACTGCTCATAAGGCCCCTGATTTCTTCTCCCTTCTTAATCATCACTATTTGCATTTATCAGAATTCCATATTCTTCACAGGTCTTGCCTGAGAAATGTAGGCCCATGCTGCCCCTGCTACTTTGAACATCCTCCAGTCCCACTACTTCACCCAAACATTGCAGCTCCACTTGACTCTTTTTCTGTAAGAAGCCTCCAATGACTGCATCCTCAAGAATGGGCCAGATGCTCTCCCCATATGCCCCACTGGCAGATCTGTCTCATGTTACAGTAACTATTTACACTCACTCCAATCTCTTACCTCCCTATTCACATCTCTTATCACAATGATTCTCATTCTTCACTCTTACATGGACCCCTGTGATTACACTGAATTCCACTTGAATACTGATAGTAATCTCTCCATCTCAAGATCTTTAATCACAAATGAAAAATCCCTTTTACCATGTAAGACAACATATTCACAGCTTCTGGAATTTAGGACATGGACATCTTTGGGGGTAAGAGGGGGATGTCATTTTTCAGCCTACTGTGAAGTTAGAATTGAGAAGCAAAAGGGGAAGACCATTCTCAGGTAAGGAATAGCATTGTGCAATGGCTCTGAGATAGGAGTACAGTACACTGAGATCCTGAAAGAAAGCAATGTAGGTAAAATCCACAAAGTCAAGGAAATGATGCTGTGAGATATAAAAATGGACCAGATGTTATAGAGGCTTGTTAGTCATGTTGAAAACACTGGCTCCAGTCCTAACAATGATGGGAAGCCACTGGAGGCCATCAAGCACTGGGAGTGATATCATCAGATATATGTTTTGTAGAAGATCATTCTAGCTTCAGTGTGAAGAATGGGCTGGAGATGCCAAAGGTGCGAGTAGAGGGAAACTTCATTTGCGTTTCTGAAAAACATCTGAGAATATACTTTCATCATTCTAAGCATCTTATGTGCAGTATTATTATTAATAATATACTACTTATGGCAGAAAGTGAAGAGGAACTAAAGAGCTCTTGATGAAAGTGAAAGAGGAGAGTGAAAAAGTTGGCTTAAAGCTTAGCATTCAGAAACTAAGATCATGGCATCTGGTCCCATCACTCCATGGCAAATAGATGGGGAGACTGTGGAAACAGTATCCGACTTTATTTTTCTGGGCTCCAAAATCACTGCAGATGGTGATTGCAGCCGTGAAATTAAAGGATGCATACTCCTTGGAAGGAAAATTATGACCAACCTAGACAGCATATTAAAAAGCAGAGACATAAAAACATAAATAAAAGAATAAAAAGCAGAGACATTACTTTGCCAATAAAGGTCCGTCTACTCAAGGCTATGGTTTTTCCAGTAGTCAAGTATGGATGTGAGAGTTGGACTATAAAGAAAGCTGAGCACCAAAGAATTGACGCTTTTGAACTGTGGTGTTGGAGAAGATGCTTGAGAGCCCCTTGGACTGCAAGGCGATCCAACCAGTTCATCCTAAAGGAGATCAGTCCTGGGTGTTCTGAGAGGGACTGATGTTGAAGGTGAAACTCCAATACTTTGGCCACCTGATGTGAAGAGCTGACTCATTTGAAAAGACCCTGATGCTGGGAAAGATTGAAGACAGGAGGAGAAGGGGATGACAGAGGATGAGATGGCTGGATGGCATCACTGACTCAATGGACATAGATTTGGGTGGACTTTGGGAGTTGGTAATGAACAAGGAGGCCTGGCGTGCTGCATTTCATGGGGTCACAAAGAGTTGGACACGACTGAGCGGCTGAACTGACTGACTTGATAATCAAATTTCCTTACATTTGCCATTGCATGCACTTCACAAGCCCTTATCAATACTCACCATCACCTTACTTTTCCACTGTCCAGGTGTGAAAGCAGATGTCAATGCATCACTGAATTTATCTGGTCACAGAGGTGACCATCACTACCCTCACCATATTATTTCAAAACGTTCCCTGAACAACAAGACTCAGCTCAACATTCCACATTCATTGGTTAAAGAAAGAAAAGAAAGTCTTCAGGGTTGCTGTTTCATCTGCAACTCAGAGAATGGTGACAGCTCTCTGCTTGTAGTTAGTTTCAAAAACAAACTGAGTTTCTGAGCTTTTTGGCTTGCCTTTCCCCCAGCAGGCTCCTGGCTGCTCTCTTCTCAGCATACAGACCATTAAACATGTTGGGTCTAACGTAATGACTCATATAGCATGTACACTCTTTCCCATCACATTAATCACCAGTTTCTGAAATATCCTGTTTGTAAGAAACAAGCAATAATGTAAATCCTCATAATAAGAACCCTCAACTAAAGCAAATTTGTTTCCCCTGCACCTCAGCATTAAGAGAAAGAATCAAATGACAGTGAAATAAGCTAATGGCCATTATGAAGAAGCAAGAAAAAAAAAATACTTCCAGGTGCTGACATGGGTTCAGGACCCAGGAAATTATTTGAGAAAACCAAGAATAACAAAAGTCCCAAATCCTGAGTTTGCCATTAAGGATGTGACCACTTACCCACTAAGCTCATTCAGTTCAGTTCAGTCGCTCAGCCGTGTCCGACTCTTTGCGGCCCCATGAACCACAGCACACCAGGCCTCCCTGTCCATCACCAACTTTCAGAGCCTACCCAAACCCATGTCCATTGAGTCAGTGATGCCATTCAACCATCTCATCTTCCATCGTCCCCTTCTCCTCCTGCCCTCAGTCTCTCCCAACATCAGGGTCTTTTCAAATGAGTCAGCTCTTCGCATTAGGTGGCCAAAATATTGGAGTCTCAGCTTCAACATCAGTCCTTCCAATGAACACCCAGGACAGATCTCCTTTAGGATGGACTGGTTGAATCTCCTTGCAGTCCAAGGGACTCTCAAGAGTCTTCTCCAACACCACAGTTCAAGAGCATCAATTCTTCGGCACTCAGCTTTCTTTATAGTCCAACTCTCACATTCATACATGACCACTGGAAAAACCATAGCCTTGACTAGATGGACCTTTGTTGGCAAAGTAATGTCTCTGCTTTTTAATATGCTGTCTAGGTTGGTCATAACTTTCCTTCCAAGGAGTAAGCGTCTTTTAATTTCACAGCTGCAATCACCATCTGCAGTGATTTTGGAGCCCCCAAAAAAATCACCCACTGTTTCCACTAATTCCCCATCTATCTACCATGAAGTGATGGGACTGGATGCCATGATCTTAGTTTTCTGAATGTTGAGCTTTAGGCCAACTTTTTCACTCTCCTCTTTAACTTTCATACTGTTCATGGAGTTCTCAAGGCAAGAATACTGAAGTGGTTTGCCATTCGCTTCTCCAGTGGACCACATTCTGTCAGACCTCTCCACTATGACCCTTCGATCTTAGGTGGCCCCATACAGCATGGCTTAGTTTCATTGAGTTAGACAAGGCTGCAGCACATGTGATCAGATGACACTACCCTTATGGCAGAAAGTGAAGAAGAACTAAAGAGCCTCTTGATGAAAGTGAAAGAGGAGAGTGAAAAAGTTGGCTTAAAGCTCAACATTCAGAAAGCTAAGATCATGGCATCCCGTCCCATCACTTGATGGCAGATAGATGGAGAAACAGTGGAAAGAGTGGCTGACTTTATTTTTGGGGACTCCAAAATCACTGCAGATGGTGATTGCAGCCATGAAATTAAAAGACGCTTACTCCTTGGGAGGAAAGTTATGACCAACCTAGATAGCATATTAAAAAGCAGAGACATTGCTTTGCCAACAAAGGTCTGTCTAGTCAAGGCTATGATTTTTCCAGTGGTCATGTATGAATGTGAGAGTTGGGTTATAAAGAAGGCTGAGCTCCGAAGAATTGATGCTTTTGAACTGTGGTGTTGGAGAAGATGCTTGAGAGTCCCTTAGACTGCAAGGAGATCCAACCAGTCCATCCTAAAGGAGATCAGTCCTGAGTGTTCATTGGAAAGACTGATGTTGAAGCTGAAACTCCAATACTTTGGCCACCTGATGCGAAGAGCTGACTCATTTGAAAAGATCCTGATGCTGGGAAAGATTGAGGGCAGGAGGAGAAGGGGATGACAGAGGATGAGATGGCTGGATGGCATCATTGACTCAATGGATGTGGGTCTAGGTGGACTCCAGGAGTTGGTGATGGACAGGGAGGCCTGGCGTGCTGCAGTTCATGGGGTCACAAAGAGTCGGACATGACTGAGTGATTGAACTGAATTGAACTTTCATCAAGAGGCTCTTTAGTTCTTCTTCACTTTCTGCCATAAGAGTGGTGTCATCTGCATATCTGAGGTTATTGATATTTCTCCAGGCAATCTTGATTTCAGCTTGTGCTTCCTCCAGTCCAGCATTTCTCATGATGTACTCTGCATATAAGTTAAATAAGCAGGCTGACAATATACAGCTTTGATGTACTCCTTTTCCTATTTGGAACCGGTCTGTTGTTCCATGTCCAGTTCTAACTGTTGCTTCCTGACCTGCATACAGGTTTCTCAAGAGGCAGGTCATATGATCTGGTATTCCCATCCCCTCAGAATTTTCCACAGTTTATTGTGACCCACACAGTCAAAGCTCATTCACTAATTCATTAAATCACTCAAGCCGAGACAGGATACAGACACTGAGCAGAGAACAGGATGCCAAGATGATAAAGAGAACATCCCAGGTCTTAAGGAGCTCCAGTTTTGATGACTGAGTAAAAAAAGTACTGCACTAGCCAGGACACTGACTACAAAAGGGGCTAAGTTCAACCCAAAATGACCTAAATGGGAAAACAAAAAGAAATGGATTTTCCAATGACTTTAGGCACGTCTGGATTCAGATATTCAAACATCCAATAGAATTTTTGTCTCTCGCCATCAAAAACTCTGTTTTCTTCCATGTTAATTTACGTTACTGTCAGTTTCTACACTTCTGATAGCACAATCATCTTCAGCCATTCTAGCCTTATGTCCAACAAGTCTTGCAAAACCCATGGAAAGGGAGAGTCCCTTTTCCAATAATTCCACCAAAAGTACTGATCTTTACTCATCAGGCTTGTGATATGCATCTTTTTCTGAATCATTCAGTGTGGTCAAGAAGACAGCATTGCCAGTAGACCCACTCCTCACCAAGCAGGGAGAGTGGTCATTTCACTTAAACCACATTAACTGAGAAGACGAATCAAAAAGTAAAAGTGCTCTTACCAAACAAAAGGGAAATGGATGCTGTCCAGATAGAAACTGTCCACATCCTCTGTAGCTGTATATACACTGGTGTGTAAAAGGTATTATAGATCAGGGAAGCATGTCTAGAAGAACATGGGGGTACACAGAGGAAGAGAGCAACTAACCCTGTCTATGGGAGGGAAAATCAGGAAAGGCTCCTTTATGAACTGACCCTTAAAAGGTAAGTGCTTGCTCCACCCTGCAAGAAAGTTTGCTTACGTGAACAAAAGTACTGGAACCATGAAACAGCCCAGTCTGCTCGGGGGGATGTAGGAAATTCCTCCATTTTGTACCCACCTCCCCACCCCCCCCCATCTCTGCTGTCTTCACATTCCACCTCTACCTGGAAGTCTTCACCTGCTCCAGGTCCTGAGCTGACACTCAGAGAAAAGTGATGTGTATCAAAGATCTTGTCTCCCTCAGCTGCAGAGGCTGAGTGTGGTCAAGCTTCTAGCATTAAAATCCAAAGCCACTAGGAGGAGAGCTGAACTCCAGGGCTGCCCCTTGTGACACCTTCAATGCCAAATCCAAGAGATGAAATTTCTGTCTGGTTTCTTATTCCATGTCCAATTACAGATAGTTATCGAGCTGCTGCTCTGGACCAGACCACTTTCTAGGCACTGGGTATATGAGGTCTCTGCTCTCATGGAGGTTAATCTCCAGCAGGACAGGGGCAAACAAATAAATCAATGCATAGATTCATATTGATCTTGGGTTACTTCGGCCTGCAACAGCTTGGAGTGAGTCTTAGGTTTCCAGCCAAAGATTAAGGTCAGGTTGTGGTGGTAAAAGTACCAGATCCTAGCCACAAGGCCAGCGGTCAGGGACAAGGGACCTGGCCCTTTAGCTTTGCAGAAAATAATTTCCACAAAGATGGAAAGTAGTAAAGCAAATGTTTAAGAGGAAAAAGAGTACAGTAGGTGTGGATAGACACACAGGCAGACTCAGCGGGAGAGTCCCTGAGTCGCACCCTTCTGGCAATTTGAATTACTTTTATGGGGTATTTCTTCTGGTTTTCCTTTGGCCAATTATTTTAATTTGCCTGGTTCACAGTCCATATCTGGTATATCTCAAGATCCTTCCATGTGTGTGCACGCATCTCTCAGCAAACATGGATCCTACCGCAAAAACCTATGGGTTTTATTAGCATCACTCCCCTTTGACCTCCAAGGAGCCTATCTGTGCACTGTAGTCAGGGAGGTCTCCTGACTTTGAGAATGAGAAATACGTGGTCTGGACAGGCCCAGCCTCGTCCTTAAATGTCCTGCTATTCTTATCTTAGAGTTTCAGTCCATAGGAAATGAATCTCCAACTGCTTTACCCTGGAGTGGGAGGTGTGCCATCTACCTCCTGCCTCAATATCAGAATGTGCTAAGTTTTATAAGATAAAGCAGTTGTGTAATGGGATTCAGACTGCTGCTGCTGCTGCTAAGTCGCTTCAGTCATGTCTGACTCTGTGTGACCCCATAGACGGCAGCCCACCAGGCTCCCCCGTCCCTGGGATTCTCCAGGCAAGAACACTGGAGTGGGTTGCCATTTCCTTCTCCAATGCATGAAAGTGAAAAGTGAAAGTGAAGTCATTCAGTCATGTCCGACTCTTCACGACCCCATGGACTGCAGCCTACCAGGCTCCTCCGTTCATGGGATTTTCCAGGCAAGAATACTGGAGTGGGGTGCCATTGCCTTCTCCATAAGTGAAGGAAAGAGCTGTTTTAGTCAGCATCAGAAAAGGGCTAAAGATCCAACTCTCAAAATGATACAGGTCTTTGAAAAAGCATCATCTCAGGCAGAAAGTGCAAAAATTCCAAAAGCCCTGGGGTGAGAGCAAGCTTTGGCCTGTCTGAGGTCTAGAAAGAGAAATTCTTTGTCATAACCCTGCAAAATCAGAGCTTTAGGTTGGACCCCAATCCATAATAAGGTCCCAAGCTTTTGCCATCCCTTCCTCAAAAACAAGATTCCTTGGGACTTCCCTTGCAGTTCATTAGTTAAAACTCCATACTTCCACTGCAGGGGACACAGATTCAACCCCTGATCTGGCAATTAAGATCCCCATATGCAAGGCCCCCTCCAAAAAGCAAGATTCCTTCTGTAAAAGCAATCTCTACCATATATTAAGTATCTGCTTTATTCCAGGATTGTGATAAAAATGTATCCATATTATCTCACTGAATCCTCAGACAGTTAAATACTGTCAAAGTCATTTTATAATCTAAGAAAACTGAACCTCAAAGCAGTTGAAGAGTCATACAGCTGGAGAGGTAATAGCCCAAGATTTATATGGAGACCTCAACATCCATACTTTTCTCCCTGTTTTATTACTGGTGAGATAAACTGTCTATATACTAGATTAAATGATGAAAAACATACTGGCATTTCCTCCCAAACATTAAATATGGAGATTATTTACACCTGAATCTTTACTCCTAGTTGATATCAGGAAAAAAGTATTAGAATAAATATTCAAACTATAGGAAAAGTCTCTGTATGCAAAATCTAATAATAGTAAAATTGCATGCAAATAGATTACTGAGACACCAATGGACAATGCAACCAAACATCACAAAACTACTGGTTCTTCAGCAATCCTCACTATCTTGTTTAGTTTTCTTCCTGAGAAAATTGATAGCAAAATTTGCTCTCTTCCATTTTAATACTAGGGAAATAGGTTAAAAAAATACACCAAGGTATTTTAATATATTTCAAAGAACACATATCTTGAAAGGACACCAATGGCAGGTGAGGGGGAAATAGAAAGTTCTATAGTCAATTAAAGTTTGGGAAATTCTGTACCTACTCTTAGAAGGATTCACAATGAACCTTAGGTTGTCAATAGCTATTAAAAGTCTTGCAATAAGGATATCTCTTTCACTTTGCTTAATCCAAAGTTACCTGAACTTATTTAACTCCCAAACTACTCTTTCAATACCATGTATATAAATCCCCTGAACAAATATTCCTTAGAGTCCACTTGGAAAATTTTTCAGTTAAGTCAGACAAATAATCTTTCTTCTACCTCACTCTGGAGGATTATAGTAGTGGTGGCACTAATCTGTTCACACTTCACTGTATTTCTGCCCTAGGTACCTCCCTCTTATGCATGCATGCGCGCACACACATACACACACACACACTCTGAACTTGGCTGTAGGACTTGCTTTAAAGGCAACAAGACAACACCAAATACATGATGCAGGAGGAGACTTGTAAAGTACATGTGTCCCCAAGCTGGCCCTCTCTTGATGCCCTTGTGTCCCTTAGGATCACCACCATGAAAAGAAGCCCAAGCTAGACTCCTGGATCATGTGAAAGAACATGGAGCAGAGACAAACTATCCACCTGAGATCTCTCCTAGACCAACTGGCCCCAAGCCAACCTGGTAACTGACCCATGACATGTGAGTGAGTTCCATTTGAAACTAGCAAAAGAACCATCCAGCTCAACCCAACCAAACTGCCAAACACAGAACTGTGAAGGAAAGAGAGGACTGTCATTCTAAGCCACTAAATGTCAGGGTGGTTTTTGTTGTTGGTTAGTCACTAGGTTGTGTTTGACTCTTTTGCAACCCCATGGACTGTAGACCACCAAGCTCCTCTGTCCATGAGATTTCCCAGGCAAGAATACTGGAGTGGGTTGCCATTTCCTTCTTCAGGGGATCTGCCTGAGCCAGGGATCAAACCTGCATCTCCTGCACTGCAGGTGGATTCTTTACCACTGAGCCACCAGGGAAGCCTCAAGGGCGATTTATCACAAAGTAAGTACTAACAGAAACATCCACTAATGGAATGGTTTTGGCATTGTACTCTGAAAAAAACCTTAAGGAAAATGAAAAGTTCACAGTTTCTAAATTTAATGCTCTTTTAGGCCACAACATTATCATCTGTGATTTTTAAAAATGAAATCCACAGGTTCTTACCACAGATCCCTTTCCCATGGAGGTAAGTGCATCTGAATCTTAGATTTATAATTAGTGACAGCTTCTGGAATTTTCTTGGAAGTTTGCAAAGGTGTTTACCTTGATCACACACCAACATCCCTTCATGAACTAATATACCTCCCTTTGTCAAAACAAACATAGGCTCTAATTATCATAAACCAAATAAGTACATTACAATTTTTAAGAGGCTTCTAACCAGGGAACCTTAAAATTAATAAACTGTGAAAGGTGTATCTTCAGGCCTTGTTGGATGAAAATGAATATTAATACCCTGCTGATGAGTCATTAACACATCTCAACAGTACGAAATAAAACAGTTACTTTCACTAGGAGAGGCCCAGTTAATTAAGTTAATAGCAAAGGTCAGAATGCCAGGAACTTGAGTTTATGAGAAACCAGACCTGATAAGTTTATTAAATAATAATACTTCCATCAGCTATTGAAAAAAAAAAATTTTTAATGGTAACCAAGATAACAAAGTGGGAGTTTATGGGGAAGAGGGAAAATACCAGTTCAGAAAGTCATTCCAGACATGTCCTCCTTTCCAGTATACACTGTGAAAACATAATTCCCAATTCATTAGAGAGGCAAAGGTATGAGCGGAGAGAAACGCTAATTATGCATTAGCTCAGTTAGCTATAATCAGATGGGGTAATATCACACGGACTGACGGAATAAGATATAAAATTTTAAATTCCAGGCAGACTACTGCAAATGACTTTTAAAGAAGCCAGCCAGTTCCCGTTCAAAAACCGCAAACTGGAATCTTGGAATTGTATATCTCAGCAGAATAGCAAAATTCACCTTAGAGAAGTTGATAACCAGTGAATGAAATGTACATAAACTAAGGGTAAAGACAGATCCTAAGGCAATGTCTAGGGATGTCTTTATTATAACATACAAGTAAAGCTGGGGAAAAAGAGGGTAGATTAAAATGGAAACTGGGAATTCAACTTAGAGGAGACCAAAAATTTGACTATGAGATATTCATAGGCATTAAAACAATCATATTCTTTTGTTATAAACAACACAATTTATCCATTCTACTGCTGATGGCCATGCGGGTGGTTTCCATTCTGTGATATGACAAACACATATCTAACTAACTTGTGTCTCCTGGTGCACAGGTGTGAGAGTTATTTTAAGGCTGTGCTTCTCATTAAAATCACCTGCAGAATCTTCACTAGCTGATGCCCTGTTCAAAATATGGGCAGAAGGGAGGGAAGTGGGGAAAATGAGGTATGGGAGGGGCATGGGAAGGTGTGATGTCGAGCATTTTTTTCAATATTCAATGTGTTAATTATTCAAATTTCACCAATTGTCCTAAAATGTATTTTATTCCTGTTTTCCTTTCTTTTCCACCTGAGGACCCAGTTTCAATCCATATCTTGCATTTAATTGGTAATCTGTGATCTTTTTTAATCTAAAATATTCTCTCTGCCTTGTCTTATGACAATGACTTTTCAAAGGGTCCAGACTAGTGTCTTAAAGAATGTCCCAGGTTCTGGACTATTTCCTTACAATATCATATATTTTGGTCCTCTATCCTCTAAACTTCATGTAAACAGAAGTTAGGTATACAGATTTGATTAGATTCAGGTTAAATCTTTTGAAGTAAGAACACTTCCTAGGCAATTCTGTGAACTATTGCACCATATCAGGAGACCCATGATGTGATAGAATATTTATTTCCCATATCCATAGACAAAGGATGTCACAGTCACCAGCAATTATAGCCACCACCACCAAAGGTGATGGTGAGCCCTGAAGGAAATCAGGAAGGAAAGAATAACTGCCCAATAGCAGCCATCTCTGCAGGGTAGCTTTTTCTTAATTGAAATTAAGATGAATGGCCTTAGAGATTCTAGATTCTAGGTACCTTTGAACAGGAAGGACTCTCAAACTTGTCTCCCATTTCAGTGGACAAAGTTCTGGCTTTTGGAGTCAGGAACACGATGATTCTTCCTCATTCAAGAGCCTGGCATGTGTCAGCTATAAATTGGCACTTGCCAACGGCATTTGCCATCTGCCTCTGCAGAGACTGAATCCTGTGCTACTACAATTGCTGACCTTCAATATGCCCTGAAAGGAGTTTAGGGTGGAGAATGAGGCACTCTGTGCTCCAGGAAAACTGGTGGAACAGATCTTTAGATAGTTAGCTATTTGGGGGAACTGATTTCATGATCCCAGTCCTTCCATCTCCACATATCTAGAAAAGCACTAAATCTTTCCATGGTGACATCTGCTTCTGATGCTTAGCAGAAAACCTTTTGTAAAATAAGTGCTTGGTTGCACTGAATTCCTCCTTCACCAAAATCATTTATATTGGCTTTCCCCCACTACTACTTTGGAACAGTTTCTCAGAGCTATCTGAGGCACTGTCTCCCAGGCTTCAGTCCTTATTTTGCCCTAAATAAAACTTAACTCACAACTCTCACGTTATGCATCTTTTTTTAATTAACACAAGGAAATCAATTATAGCATTTATTAAGTATCTACTCTGTTTTGTAGCTATAACTCAATATACTTAATCTCATTTAATTCTCACAATAACCTCATGAGGCTATAACTAGTCTTATGATTTTTCAAAAAAAAGGAAACTGAGGGTCAGAGATATCAAGGTACCAGAGATATCAAGTCACAGGGTCACAGAGTAAGCGCAAAGCCAAGCCTCTCTTTACCATTCAAAGCTCATAACCACATCCAGTGTTCATTTCCCCCATAACCAGTATCTTTTCTCCTATAGGCCTGAAACCCTAAATGCTAAGTTGCTCCAGTCATGTCTGACTCTCTGTAGCCCACCAGGCTCCTAAGTCTATGGGATTTTCCAAGCAAGAATACTAGAGTGGGTAGCCATGTCCTCCTCCAGAACCATAAATGAGAGAGACCAATCTATCTGTCATTCCCCCTTAGTTGGAATCAAAGACTCCATTTCATCAAACTGCATTTTCTGTGGAAAAGTAAGCAATGTTTCCTAGAGGGGTCAGCTGAAACTCACAAAGATTGAGTGCACAACTGAAAGTCACACAATCAATCAAAGACAACAGGGCTCCAAAAGCAGCGTGGGGTTAGTCCTGAACAACGTAGCTCTCAATGAAACTCTGGGGCTAGGGAGGCTGTGCAAATGGAATACATGAAGACACCAAAAGACCAATCAGGGAGCAAAATTCTGAGTGGAGTGATGCTTTTGAAAAACAAGTTCAGGGAAAAAAAAAATTATTACAAAAATTGACTCCAAGTACTTCACCAGATGATTTGTAATCATTTTCACAACCCTCAGTTCATGTCAGTTCAGTCACTAAATCATCTCCAACTCTTTGTGACCCCATGGTCTGCAGCACTTCAGGCTTCCCTGTCCATTATCTATGCCCAGAGCTTGCTCAAACTCATGTCCATTGAGTTGGTGATGCCATCCAACCATCTCATCCTCTGTCATCCTCCTGCCTTCAGTCTTTCCCAGCATCAGGTCTTATCAAATGAGTCGGTTTTTTGCATCAGGTGGCCAAAGTATTGGAGTTTCAGCTTCAACATCAGTCCTTCCAATGAATATTCAGGGCTGATTGCCTTTAGGATTGACTGGTTTGATCTCCTTGCAGTTCAAGGGACTCTCAAGAGTCTTCTCCAACACCACAGTTCAAAAGCATCAATTCTTTGGCACTCAGCTTTCTTTATAGTCCAACTCTCACATCCATACATGACTACTGGAAAAACCATAGCTTTGACTGGACAGAACTTTGTTGGCAAAGTAATGTCTCTACTTTTTAATATCCTGTCTAGGTTGGCCATAGTCTTTCTTCCAAGGAGTAGACATCTTTTAATTTCACAGCTGCAGTCACCATCTGCAATGATTTTCAAGCCCCCAAAAATAAAGTATCTCACTGTTTCCATTGTTTCCCCATCTATTTGTCATGAAGTGATGGGACCGGATGCCATGATCTTAGTTTCCTGAATGTTGAGTTTTAAGCTAAATTTTTCACTCTCCTGTTTCACTTTCATCAAGAGGCTCCTTAGTTTTTCTTCACTTTCTGCCATAAGGGTGGTGTCATCTGCATATCTGAGGCTATTGATATTTCTCCAGGCAATCTTGATTTCAGTTTGTGCTTCATTCAGCCCAGTGTTTCTTATGATGTACTCTGCCTATAAGTTAAATAACCAGGGTGATAATATACAGCCTTGACCTACTCCTTTTCCTATTTGGAAACAGTCTGTTGTTTCATGTTCAGTTCTAACTGTTGCTTCTTGACCTGCACACAGATTTCTCAAGAGGCAGATCAGGTGGTCTGGTATTACCATCTCTTTCAGAATTTTACACAGTTTATTGTGATCCACACAGTCAAACGCTTTGGCATAGTCAATAAAGCAGAAGTAAATGTTTTTTTGGAACTCTCTTGCTTTTTTGATGATCCAACAGATTTTGGCAATTTGATCTCTGGTTCCTCTGCCTTTTCTAAATCCAGCTTGAACATCTGAAATTTCATAATTCACGTACTGTTAAAGCCTGGCTTAGAGAATTTTGAGCATTACTTTGCTAGTGTGTGAGAGGAGTGCAATTGTGCAGTAGTCCAAACATTCTTTGGCATTGCCCTTCTTTGGGATTAGAATGAAAAGTGATCTTTTCCAGTCCTGTGGCCACTGCTGAGTTTTCTAAATTTGCTGGCATACTGAGTTCAGCACTTTCACAGCATCATCTTTCAGGATTTGAAAAGTTCAACTGGAATTCCATCACCTCCACTAGCTTTGTTCGTAGTGACGCTTCCTAAGGCCCACTTGACTTCACATTCCAGGGTGTCTGGCTCTAGGTGAGTGATCACACCATCATGGCAATCTGGGTCATGAAGATCTTTTTTGTATAGCTCTTCTGTGTATTCTTGCCACCTTTTCTTAATATCTTCTGCTTCTGTTAGGCCCATACCATTTTTGTCCTTTATTGTGCCCATCTTTGCATGAAATGTTCCCTTGGTATCTCTAATTTTCTTGAAGAGAGAGATCTCTAGT
Organism: Muntiacus reevesi; assembly: GCF_963930625.1. Lineage (NCBI taxonomy): Eukaryota > Metazoa > Chordata > Mammalia > Artiodactyla > Cervidae > Muntiacus > Muntiacus reevesi. Next base: position 36,017,828 of record NC_089264.1, on the reverse strand, counting down.
CTTTCCCATTCTATTGTTTTCCTCTATTTCTTTGCATTGATCACTGAGGAGATGGTGATCAAGATCATCCCAAAGAAAAAGAAATGCAAAAAGGCAAAATGGTTGTGCGAGGAGGCCTTACAAATAGCTGGAAAAAAAGAGAAGCTAAAGGCAAAGGAGAAAAGGAAAGATATATCCACTTGAATACAAAGTTCCAAAGAATAGCAAGGAAAAATAAGAAAGTCTTCACAACCCTAGAAATATTAAATGAATCTCCACTTTATAGGTGAAAAAAAACAAGGACCAGAGAGCTAAGAAAACTAGTCAAGCTAGGGTGTAAACCCAAACTGTCTGATTCCAGACCTAAACACTGAATCATTATTCATTATCTTCTTACCACACAAATGTTGGCAGCAAAACTAATACAGAAACCCTAAGCTAACCAAACCTTCCTCTACAACATTGAAAGTTAGTATTATAACACTGAAAACAGAAATTCTGTAGTCAACCTGCCTGGGTCCAAAACTCAGCCATTTTCAATGGAATAAACTTAAGATTTTTAACCTTGCTGTAAAGATAATAATATTTCCTACCTATTGCTGGGTCAATGTATAGAAAGTGCTTGGAAGAACATCTTTTAGTATTATTTATTATTTTTAAATTGTTTGCTTCCATTTCCTTCACTTTCACTTCAGTTGATACTCTATATTTCTTTATCACCTCAAACGGTGATCATATTCTCTAAACCAGAGATCCCAACCTGTTTGGAACTAGGGAACATTTTCACAGAAGACAATTTTTCCATGGACCGGGGAGAGGAGGGATGGCTTGGAGATGATTCAAGTGCATTACATTTATTGTGCACTTGATTTCTATTATTGTTATATCACCTCCACCTCAGATCATCAGGCATTAGATCCCAGAGGTTGAGGACCTATGCTCTGAACTCATAACCCTGTTCCCATCTTTAAAAATAATCTGATTATTATTTGATTATTCAATATTTTCACCACTTCTCATTCAGTTCTGACAGCAATATTTGAGGAATTCAGAGATTATCTTCTGCCCTTGTTCATGAAGAAATCTTAATTCAGAAAGATTAAGTGACTGATCTAAGGCAGATCAACTAATGAATAAAAGAGTTAGCTCAAGGACTCAGGTATGCCACCTCTCAGTTTCAATATTCTTTTTCCAATAGCATATCACTTCATGTGAATCATATTCTAATTTCCTAAAATAAAAATAATGTTATGTCATTTAGCATGAAACTCTTCAATGACTCATTATTATTAAGTGAAATAAAATTCCTCACCCTACAAATATGGCTAAAGCCCAGATTTCAGTTTTATCTTCTATGGACTCCATTACTCCAAATTTGACACCTCTTTTACCCCCATACAATCTATTATATTCCCCATACAATCTGGAATACCTTCTCTCTCCTCTCCTATCAACACCTGTTAAAAGCTACATCCATTTGTCAAACCCATCTCAACTGCCAACAGTTTCATAACACTTTTCCCCAATTCTCACAATTCAAGTAAACCCTATTTTACCATTTTATATATAACCTACTAATTAGGTTATAGATATACTACATAACCTATTATTTTATTTATAATCTACTATTAATACATTTAAGATGTTTGAGGGCAGGTCTCACAATTTCTAATATAAAGCATGTGCTCAACAAGCACTTGTTGAATTAAATTGAATTTATGATCAATCAAATCTGAAACCAATCAGGCCAATTCTGTGGTCTAATTGTTTTAAGGTACTGCTTTGATCCTGCAGGCTTGCATTCATTAATAATCATCAGTTGACATAAATAACACATTGGTTTTACAAAAAATAAGATTTGCTTCCTCACTAGCATTGCCCACAAGTTAAATGAGAAAGAAACAAAAGAAAATAATTATGGTGTAAAACGTGCTATAAGCTATGGGCACAAAGTGGAATGAAATATAAATTGCCTAAGAAGATACAAGAAGACTTACCAAAAGAGGTGATATTTGAGTTAATAGTGATGAATGAGTGGCTAATACCAGCTTTCTTTTAAGAAGAGAAGTATTTGTAATTAGGAAATTATTCTGTAAAGCTTGCCCAAAGAAGAATACATCTTGAGAGGAAGAGCTGGAAAATAATATTGAGAATTGTTAATCTTCTCTGCCTTAGAAACAAACAGAAATGTAAGTGGTAATAAAAAGCATAGAAGAGAAAGCAGAACAACACAAACAACAAATGGACCTTGTGAAGTGAGCCAATGAAAATCCATATGATAGATGTACCAAGACTCAAAATCAGAAATAAGTAATAGTTCATTTTGATTTGTTTGCATCGCTACAGACTAAAGTCCCTTTACCCTTTCATACACAAAAGTCTTAGAGTTTGAAGAAAATCCATGGAAAAAGAACAAAAACAAATTCACACAGAGCATGTCACAGAGAAGAGGAGAAAGACCACTATGTAACGTGAAACAAAAATGATACAGAGTTTAGATGAGAAGAGTTTCAAGCCAGACACACTACAATGAAAATAGCTCATGGGGAGAGAACTGGACTTCCCAGGAAACAAAAAAGTCAGAGCTATAGTCAACTGGATCTTAGTCTCAAAGGGCAGAGTGACCTCCCTGATCACAGACCTACCGAGAGGGGAAAGCACAAAGTGTAAATCCACACTCAGGAACATGGTGGTAAGAGGGAAGCCAAAGAAGATGAGACTTGGGAATGGCGAGAGCACAAAAGACAAGGAGCATGTGGAGCCCCCTGTCTGACTGGTCTTTCCTGACTTTGCAAGGACAAGAATTACACCTGAGAATCAAATCAGTATCAGTCAAAGAAGGTGTTTCTTTAATTCCGTATCTATGTTTCTAGGACCCCTCCTCTGTGCTTTCAGCACAGAACTGATGGCCCTCTACCTTGTATAGTACTATGGGTTCATACATCCTCTTCAGGAGCAGGAAGCAGGCTTTACTCATCTTTAAACTGCCAATACCCAGCGCATGCACATTTGTGTAGGCATTACACAAACACTAGGTGACTGAATATTTGATCTCTTGGACTCAACTTTTGAAGACATAACAGTAATTTAAATATATTAGTTTTCTATTTCAATCCACAGTGTTATTAATAATAATGCTTTTCATTAATTAAATTCTCCCTATATGCCAGGTATCTTACTAGTTGTTTTAATTATTTCTTATTCTGTTGGAGTAAGAAAAAGCTCCATTTTATAGAATGTACAATAGCACCTAGTATAAAGGAAATATTTTAAAATATTTCTTGAGTTAATATATGAAAGAAAGAAGGAGGAGTCTGAGATCCAGGGAGATGAAGGGGGCTGCTTAAAGTCATTCTAGCTGTTAGTGACAAGGCAAAACAAATGTTCCCAGATTCCCTCCTAATCTAGCATTCTTCACACAATATAACTGCATTTGACATAATCTTGGTTCCTTTCCACTTTGTATAGGCAGAATAATGGTCCCCTAGAGGTCAACATCTGAATCCTGGGAACTGTGAACATGTTAGTTTAAATGGTAAAGGAGGCTCTGCAGAAGTGATTACATTAAATATTTTGAGATGAGCGATTATCCTGAATTACCCAGAAAAGCACAATATAAAAACAAGTATTTGGGAAATAAAATGGGCCTTCCTTGGTGACTCAGACAGCAAAGAGTCTGCCTGCAATGAAGGAGACCTGGGTTCCATCCCTGGGTTGGGAAGATCCCCTGGAGAAGGAAATGGCGACCCACTCCAGAATTCTTGCCTGGGAAATCCCATGGCCAGAGGAGTCTGGTGGGCTACAGTCCACGGGGTCTCAAAGAGTTGGATATGACTGAGCAACTAACACTCTTCTTTCTTTAAAGAGGGAGACAGAATGAGAACTGACTTCAGAAGAGGAGTGCCAAAGTGATACAGCATAAGCAGATCTCAACCAGCCATTGCTGGCTTTAAAGATGAAGAGGCATTGAGTTGTATGAGCTGCTTATATATTTTGGAAATTAATCCTTTGTCAGTTGTTTCATTTGCTATTATTTTCTCCCATTCTGAGGGTTGTCTTTTCACCCTGCTTATAGTTTCCTTTGCTGTGCAAAAGTTATTAAGTTTAATCAGGTCCCACTTATTTACTTTTGTTTTTATTTCCAGAACTCTAGGAGGTGGGTCATAGAGGATCTTGCTTCGATTTATGTCATTGAGTGTTCTGCCTATGTTTTCCTCTAAAAGTTTTATAGTTTCTGGTCTTACATTTAGGTCTTTAATCCATTTTGAGTTTATCTTTGTGTATGGTGTTAGGAAATGTTCTAATTTCATTATTTTACATGTAGCTGTCTAGTTTTCCTTGCACCATTTTGTGAAGAGGCTGTCTTTGCCCCATTGTATATTCTTGCCTCCTTTGTCAAAAATAAGGTATCCATTGGTGCATGGGTTTATTTCTGGGCTTTCTGTCTTGTTCCATTGATCTATATTTCTGTTTTTGTGCCAGTACCATACTATCTTGATGACTGTAGCTTTGTAGTATAACTTAAAGTCAGGAAGCTTTGTAGTATAACTTAAACTCAGGAAGCTTGATTCCTCCCACTCCAGACTTCTTTCTAAAGATCCTACTTTGGCTATTCAGGATCTTTTGTGTTTCCATATGAATTGTGAAATATTTTGTTCTAGTTCTGTCAAAAATGCCATTGATAATTTGATAGGGATTGCACTGAATCTGTAGATTGCATTTGGTAGTATAGTCATTTTTACAATATTGAATCTTCCTACCCAGGAACATGGACTATCTCTCCATCTCTTTATGTCATCTTTGATTTCTTTCATTAGTGTCTTATAATTATCAGTGTACAGTTCTATTGTCTCCTTAGGTAAGTTTATTCCTAGATATTTAATTCTTTTTGCTGTAATGGTGAATGGGATTGATTCCTCAATTTCTCTGATTTTTCTTTGTTAGTAGATAGATATGCAAGTGATTTCTGTGTATTGACTTTATATCCTGCAACTTTGCTAAATTCACTGATTAGCTTTAATAATTTTCTGATACTATCTTTAGGGTTTTCTATGTACAGTATCATGTCATCTGCAAATAGTGAGAACTTCTTTTCCAATCTGGATTCCTTTTATTTCTTTTTCTTCTCTGATTGCTATAGCTAGGACTTCCAGAATTATGTTGAATAATAGTGGCAAAAGTGGACACCTTTGTCTTGTTCCTGATCTTAGGGGAATGCTTTCAGTTTTTCATCACTGAGAATAATGTTGTTGTAGGCTTATCATATATGGCCTTTTCTATGTTAAGCTAGGTTCCTTATATGCCCATTTTTTCGAAGAAGTTTAATCATAAATAGGTGCTGTATTTTGCCAAACAACCCAATCAAAAAGTGGGAAAAAACTTAAACAGACATTTCTCCAAAGAAGACATACAGATGGCTAACAGACACATGAAAAGATGTTCAACATCACTCACTAATAGAGAAATGCAAATCAAAACTACAATGTGGTATCACCTCACACTAGTCAGAAAGGCCAACATCAAAAAGTCTACAAACAATAAATGCTGGAGAGGGTGTGGAGAAAAGGGAACACTCTTGCACTGTTGGTGGGAATGTAAATTGATACAGCCACTATGGAAGATGGTATGGAGATTCCTTAAAAAACTAGGAATAAAACCACCATATGACCCAGCAATCCCACTCCTAGGCATATACCCTGAGGAAAACAAAATTGAAAGAGACACACGTATCCCATTGTTCATTGCAGCACTGTTTACAATAGTTAGAACATGGAAGCAACTTAGATGTCAGATGAATCAACAGATGAATGGATAAAGACGTTGTGGTACATATACACAGTGGAATATTACTCAGCCATAAAAAGAAATGCATTTGAATCAGTTCTAATGAGGTGGATGAACCTAGAACCTATTATACAGAGTGAAGTGAGTCAGAAAGATAAAGATAAATACCGTATTCTAATACATATATATGGAATCTAGAAAAATGTTACTGAAGAATTTACAGGGCAACAATGGAGAATCAGACATAGAGAATAGACTTATGGACATGAGGATAGGGGAGGAGAGGGTGAGAAGTATGGGAAGAGTAACATGGAAACTTACATTACCATATGTAAAATAGATAGCCAAGAGGAATTTGCTGTATGGCTCAGGAAATTCAAACAGGGGCTCTGGATCAACCTAGAGGGGTGGGATGGGAAGGGTGATGGGAAGGAGTTTCAAAAGGAAGCGGATATATGTATACCTATGGCCAATTTTTGCTGAGGTTTGACAGAAAACAGCAAAATTCTGTAAGGCAATTATCCTTCAATAAAAAAATGAATTAATTAAAAAAAAAAAAAAAAAACCAAGAAGACGCCACAGTCCATGGAATGTAGGCAGCTTCTAGAAGTTGAATGGCAAGGAAACAAATTTTCTCAGAGTAGGGCTTCCCTAGTAGCTCAGAAGGTAAAGTGCCTGCCTACAATGTGGGAAACCCGGGTTCGTATCCCTGGGTCGGGAAGATCCCCTGAAGAAGGAAACGGCGACCCACTCCGGTACTCTTGCCTGGAAAATCCCATGGACAGAGAAGCCTGGTAGGCTACAGTTCATGGGGCCACAAAGCGTTGGACACGACTGAGCAACTTCACTTTCTTTACACCTTTCTTCAGAAGCCCTGCCACCACCCTGAATTTAACCCAGTAAAACTCATTTTAGACTTCTATCCCCAAGGACTGTGAGATAATAAGCTTGTGTTAGCCTGATACATTGCTCTAACAATCTTAACTAACAAGTCATAAATGTCAAACACTCTGAGTCTTACTCATTCCAGAGTTTTTCACCAGAATTTTCTTGACTTATGTTTATTATAAAATTAATAACATGTAATGTCCTCTTCTCCAGGAATCTTGAAGACTCTTCTTTGAGAATATATTCTGTTGTCTTCCAGTTTATATTGTTGCTGCCAAGAAAGAGCTCTCCTAATAATATTTCCTCTATAAGTAATCTGACTTTTCTCTTTGGTTACATTTCAGATCTTTTTTTCTCTGATGTTCTAGAATTTCATTATGAAAGATTGAGTTTTATTTAACCTGACTGGGATAGTTTTATATTTCCTGAATCTGAGAATTCACATATTTCAAGTAAGGAAAATTCCCAACTATTATCACTTCTATAAGACCTTTTTCCAGTTCTCTCTACCTAAAACTTGTATTAGATGTATAATGCATTCTCTCATTTTCTCATTTTGGTAATAGTTTCAGGAAACACAACTCCAGAAAAGTCTTGGAGATGCTGTGTTTCTGTGATCAACCTCTAGACTAGAAAATAAAAGTATCTATTCTACTACCAGTGAAGCATAGGACAATCAAGAAAGTACCAATGTTTAGAAAACATTTTTCAGTTAAGTCGAATGAAAGGCTCATCATGATGTTGTTCTCTATAAAAATTTTAGGAGAGAAATTATTGGACCAATTTATTGTGGACTATTTCATACAGATGAAGGAATAGATATAAAATAAACATTAATATATAAACTATAATTATAAAAATTATCAGGGTATCTACAATCCTGTTTAAGAATTAGAATGCTGCCAACAGCCTTTAGGCTGACTCTGTGCCCTTCCCCGATCTAACTGCTATAGAAATCCTAATTTCTATAATACCCCTCCAAAAATAACTATCTCAACCTTATCCTTTTAAATCTCTTTCACAAAAGCGTACATCCCCAACCATATATTGTTGCCTTTGCACTGTTTGAACTGTAAATGGAACCATTCTCTTTGTACTCTTCATTGTCTTGCCTGCCTTGCTAAGCATTGTGTTTCTGAATTTCATCAGGTTCATATCTGTAGTTGTAGTATATTTTGCTGCTTTTTATTATTCTGTTGCCTGAGTGTATTAAAATGTATATATCCATTATCCTATTTATGAACTCATATAACTTTATAGTGGTAATTTTACAAATAATACTGCCATATCTATTCTTGTACATGTCTCCTAGAGAGCAAGTATAAGCATTTCTTAAAGTTTTAAAATCAAGATAACTTCAAAATAAAGTTATAAAGATAAAATCAAAATAACTTCTCAATCATAGGAAACTTGTTATATTAGTTACCTATTCAATTGAGGAAGAAGCTGCTTTCAAGGTCATGTGGTTTGGGTAGGATTCTATTCTTTGTGAGCTGTTGAACCAATGGCTTCACTTTGCTGTCTGTCCACCCTTAGCTACTTGTTATATGGGCTTCAACATAAGGCACCCCACAATGCAGCTTGCATCACCAAAGCCAGCAATACTCAGCATCTGCTAACATGGAATTCAGAATTTTATGTTCACAAGAGTGATATCCTATCACTTTTGCCATATTCTATTAAAGCAGGTCCTGCTCACACTCCAGGGAAGGGAACTTTGGGGGCCACCATAGAATCTGCACCATACTCATCTTGAAGCAAGTAATCCTATATTGCTTTCTTAAGTTGTATCAATTTATATTCCTACCTACCATAACTAAAAGTGGCTGGCCTTCAATATTCTCATCAATAATTACTGTCGCACATTTTTTATTGTCAACTCTTAGATTTAAAATATAAAATATGTCATCTAGTTTTGTTTTTCATCTGCATTTCTCTGATTACCAGTGAGTTTTACACATATTTGAGTTGTTCTTGTTTCCTGTTCTGTGAAATTACACATTCAGTCTCTTGCTTTTTCTTTTTTTTTTTAGTACAAATTGAATATATATATTTAGGTGGAGAAAAGAAATCACAACAAATTATAAATTTAAAAAAGAAATCTCAACTGTAAATTAAAAAAAGAAATCACAACAAATTACAAACCTTACAAAGGCTACAAAACTAACATACTCTGATTGATTAACTGGTTACACCTCTAATGACACTTCCCCTACAACTGACTACCTGTTCGTTCAGTCTATCCTTTACTGTGGTTCTTGCTGTTTTTCTTTTAATATTGTCTTACCTTTACTCATTCTTCCCCAGCTAGGGCCCTGACCTTGGTGTGGCAGATATGCCTTGGTGGGAAGTATAACCACTCCTTGGAGCTCAAATATTCTTCGATGGAGTCCCTGTTCTTCAACTATCTCTCCCCTCCCATTATAAGAGATACAGTCCTCTTCAAAGTTTCCCAAAGAGGCCCTCAGTCTTTCACATTTGACTTTTAATTGCCTGTTACTCATTTTCAGTCTTTCATTATCTTTTTCTAGAACATCAATAAAGCATAGAAATAGCCATCCAATCCCACTGTCTTTTTAGTGATGATTTCCATCACAGTTTACAAATGGCTAAAACTTCACACTAGTTAGGGCACTGCCTTCTAGAAAATATCCTGGATCACCAGCAATGAAAGTTTCCATGACTGGACCATAACTTTTGCCAGGGGTTTTCTGTGTTCTTCTTGCCACCAAGTGATGGAACCCTGACTGCCCAATGGGCACTGAATGAAATAGCTACAAAGCTCCATCTTATTGTCAGTTTCTTGGTCTACTCCTGGTACCAAATGCGAAAGTTTACATTCTTCCAGAAGCAGATTCTGAGACAGAGTTTAGCATGCAGGATGCTTATTAGGAAGTGTTCTTGGGATTAACAACTATGGGAGAGAGGGAACGGGAAAAGAGGGGGAAGATGATTTGCAATACAAGCTAGAGAACATCAGTAGGCTCTATGAGGGGCTCTGAGGCTAAAACAACCCTTAAAATTGGCCCACTGGACCAGAACAACTGGCCTTCTAGTTGTTAGGTCCAACAACCACTCGTTCAGATTTTGTATGTGAGCTAACCCAGGATAAGTGTGTGGCCTTGGGCTAGGTAGCTGTAGCTGAAGTTACTTCCAGCAGCTGGGGTTATCAATAAGGACATCATAAAGAAGGGTCTGGGTGGCACAAGGCTTTGATATATATGATAAAACTAGACTTTCATCTGATAAGTTTGATCAAAAACTAAACATAAAGCAGACAAAAAACAAATATTAAGAAAGAAAATGGGGTGAAACTAGAGACAAAACATTCCACAACTAGAATATTATGAACAAATCTAGGCCAATATATTTGAAAACTATCACATACCAAAAATGATTCAAGAAGAAACAGAAGTATTAAATAAACCTCTATTTTTAAGAAGGTAAGTTAGTAGTGTAAAATCTATGCCCCCTCCCCTCAATCATTATGCTTAGACAGGTAGTTTTATCAGTGAAGTAATTCTAAAGTTTAAGGAAACTCAAGGAGAAAAATTTCCCTGGAGGTCCAGTGGTTAACTTCAGACTTCCAATGCTGGGGGCATGGGTTTGATTCCTGTTTGGTGCAGCCAAAAAAAAGAAAAACCTCCTCAAAGATAAGAAAAGAGAAAACATTCTCCAGCACATTTTTAAATTTTGAAATAATGTTTCATATGATCCTAACTAAGCAAATATTAATTATATATATAATACAATAGAATATTATTTATTACATATAATGCTTGTATTGATATATATTAATATGTAATTTGTTTATATATAACCTATACTATGTATAATTGTATATTTTATACACAGATATACGTACACATATACATGACATGAATTACAAAAACCAAATATCCCTTAATTAACAATGGCTGTCTAAGAGTGGTAAAATGGTGGGTAACTCATTTTGTGCTCATGCTTTTTGGTATATTATTAATTTCTAAATGAATGGGTACTATTTCAATCAGAGAAATTTATTATTTTAGTGAAATTAAAATATATATATCTCTACTCAATACAGAACCTTAACAGATTCAAAGTCTCATGAAAATTTTGCTAAAAGCATTTGTTTTTCACACAGATACTCTAATGGACACATTAACTATTCATTCATCTAGATTTTCTAAGTTGTGTTGTCTACAATAGGAAAGCAAAATTCCTCCAGCATATTATTTCTTCCTTCTGACAAATCTTTAAAACAGGAATTAGAACACCTAGTTCTAGCTCTAGTCCTGGTGTCCTAACTCCAGTTCTGGTACTAACTAGCTGTGCTATTTTAGAGACGTCACTGGTTTTCAGTTTTCATGTCTATAAAAGGAAAAAATTAGATTATAGGGTCCCAATGTTCTTTCCAGATCTAATATCCTGTTATTATCTAAATGCCTTCACTGGGCACACCGACTGCCCTTATAGAAGGTCTAAACACAAATCTTCCATTTGAACAGAGATACTCTGTCTCCTATAAGTCAGAGCTGACAAGTATATATACTTAATCATTCAATGTCATCTTCTAATTCCAGGAAAAACAATTTCCCTGAATATGAATTATAAAACCCAAATATGCACAATGGTTATCTATGAGTGGTAAAAGTTTTTAACTCCCTACACAAAATGCAAGGCTCTGTCATAAATACAGTATGAAACATAAGAATATATAATACGCTTTCTCAAAAAATACTGCAACTTAGTAAATACTGACAAATATACAAATATCCATAATGAAAATTACAGAACAATAGAGAACAAAAAAATACACAGAATTCCTTTGACATTAGAGGTTTGGAGTTCAATTTTAACTATTCAACAGCAAATTTGAAATCCTGTGTGCTATAGTTTGCCAAGATATTTTTATTGGGGAATTATCCAGAACACAGATATCGAACCTCTTTCACAAAATTACCTAAGCCAAACTGGCATTCTGGAAGCTTGTTTTAACAGATGTCAGTTGCCAGTATAATATAGCACATGTTATATCTTCAATAAATTTTATGGTCAAATTAAATAAAATATATTCCTTTTTATGTATTTTAATTACTCCCTGTGTAACAAAGGATTTATATTTTTGAACTATATTCTAACATCAGTGTGAATTTCCCCATGCTTTTTCTGGAATATAATATGAAGCTGCTGGTTTCACAGCTGATATGTTTGGGAAATAACAAAATCCACTGTGTATTCATTTCCAAATGTTACATAGATATAATGGCTGATGTTTATTAAGTGATTATTATGTTCCAAACATGGTAATAGTAAATGTAAAAGTACAACTTCTGAGTCAAAACTTCCTTGGCTTCAATCCCTTTCAACCTATTTGTAACTACATGTTACTTGCTTTTCCAATACTTGGGTCATGTGAAATATGTGAATTAAAATAGTGCCCACTTCACAGAGTTGCAATGAGAATTAAATATAGGTAGAGTTTAAAACAGTGCTTGGTCTGTAGTTACTGCTCAATAATGGTAGTTAACACTATTAGTATTACTATCTTTATCCACATGAGAGATTCACTATTACAATATCCAAATACAGATAAGAAACTTAGACACAGAAAGGTAATCATAGGCAGAGTCAATGATGAAGCTGAGGTTCAATGTGTGTGGTGTGTGTGTGTGCGCGTGCACACACACACTCAGATGTTTCAATGCAGATAGTTTAATTCCAGGAAATGAAATCTTAATTATACAACCAACAAATATTCATTAAGTACCCCAACATGCTCCAGGCTTTGGTCTAGGTCCTGTGTATACAATGAGAAATAAAACCACCAGGATCTCTGCTCTGAGAACTTACATTCTACCAGGGGTCAAGACAGAAGGAGTAAACAAACAAATACATAAGCAAGATAATTTTAAGGAGTCATATATTTAATCCCAAACATGATACCAAAACAGGGTAAACAAGATAGTGAACAAGGTCATTGGGATGGAGGACTAGGAAGACTTCTTTATGGAGGCGACATTTGAGCTGAGATCTGAGTGACGTGAGATGATCTGGAGGAAAAACTTTCCAGGCAAAAGAAAGGACACGTACAAAGGCTTTCAGGAGGGAACCAATTTGGACAGATTAGGAAGCAAAAAGAATGTAAGTGAAATTGGACAATAATGAACAAAGGGGAAAGCAGTATCAGAGGAAGTGATGAGTGACTGGGTCAGAAATGATTGGATGGGTGGCTGGATGGGTGAAAAAATAAAAGAGAGAACCCAGCCCAATAGAGTTATTTATTTATTTATTGAATAGCAATTAAATGCATACTATAGGTCTGGCATAGTTCTAGGCACTGGGGATACAAGAGTTAACAAATTAAAAATTTTAAAAACAGACAAAAATCCTTTTCCTGATGGAACTTTGCATTAGTGAAGAGCAGATAATAAACTCATTTTAAAAAGGATGTTAGAAAATAAAGCACAGAAGAAGGATGGTGAGGTAAGATGTGCACTTTTAAGTAGGGTAGTCAGGAAAAGATTCTCTGATAAGGCTCACAAACGTGTGAAGGTAATAAAAGAAGAGACTCATGCAGGGCAGAAGAGGATCTAAGACCAGAGAAGAGTAAGTACAAAGGCCCTGGAGTGGGAACATGCCTGGTGTATTTGAGAAGCTACAAAGATGCCAGTAGGACCAGGGCCTGTGAGGCAGGTAAGAGAAAGAATGGATGACTAGATCCTCTAAGTAAGGGCCAGGAAGGTAAATATCTTAAGGACTTTGGCTATTAGTCTGAGTAAAAAGAGAAGTCATCTAAGGGTTTTGAACAAAGAAATCCATATTGAAACATCCCTGAAGCAAAGCAAGGGTAGAAATAGGCAGACCTGTTAGGACTTTATTGCGTTAATCTAAAAGGAAAGGCCAAATTGAAATCTTTGTGTTGTTATCCAGTGGGCAGCATAGACACTTGTCCAGTGGGCAAGAGGGCACATCTCTGCAACAATCCAGTGACATAACCTGGGCAAAAGCAACATCCTCTGGCAGGATCACTCTTTACCCATGTCCACTTCCTCCTGCAGTTTGGTCTCCGGTTTCTCTGTTTCCCCAGGCTCTGATCTGTAGCTCCTCTCTAGCTTCAGATCACAGCACCTTCCGGTGACCTCCAAGTAATTAAATCTGGCTGCCACTCAAGATCCCACCTTGCAAATGATGAACTAAGCAACACTCCGTCAATGCTTTCGAGGGCTAAACCTGCACACATTCTGGTTTCCCCTCTGCCCAGCTGGCCTTGAGTCAGCATAACAATAGGAAAAAAATCTCTTAACTTCCAAACAACACATCTAAAACTAGATTTTAGAACAAAGCCTGGATAGCATCTCAGAGCTGACTGAACAATAAGAAAATTTCTCCAGATGATAATCCTAGCTTCTGCCTCCCTCCCCTCTACCCACACCCACCCCCCATATTACCTGGAAGCACAGCCAGGGTCTAATATGGCAGCCTGCCCATCTGCTCAACAGAACTGCCTGAACAGAAAATAAATCCTCTGCTCATATGGCTGACAAGCTGGATGACTAATTGCAAAGAAGACCAGTAATTTATTGGAACAGAAATTGAGGTCATTTCAGCAGGATTTAAATACCTTTTTCCTAGCCAATTTTTCAAATTGACTTAAAGAAATGTTGTTCTCTAACAAGTTGGGAGTGTGTCAATGCCCTAATCTGAATTCATTCTTTTAGTCAGCTCTCTGCTCTCCCGCCATTTCTCCATACATTAATGCATATTTACGCTACATATCACACAGCATTTTTGTACTTATATTATCATCTTATATTGATACTTATATTAATGTACTTATATTAACATCTCTTCATAATATTCTATTTGAGAGCGAAAATAGCTCAATCAAAAAGACCAGAATTCAAAGTTAAAGGGGACAAAGTCCCAGTTTGTCATTTAATAGCCATGCCCTTGGGCCAATCACCTCTCTGCCCTGGACTGCACTATCTGTAGAACTGGGTACCATCAGTTCTGCACACTTCCCAGGATTGTTATGAGGTCACGTGAGATACAAAGATCACATTCATGTGGAAATAAAAGTTACAAACCCCCGTAACAGTTAGTTATTATGTTGTTATTGTTCAGTCGCTAAGTTTGTCCAACTCTCGGCCACCCCGTGGACTGCAGCATGCCAGGCTTCCATGTACTTCACTGTCTCCCTGAGTTTGCTCAAAATCCTGTTCATTGTGTCCATGATACCATCCAACCATCTCATCTTATGTCACCCCCTTCTTCTCCTACCCTCAATCTTTCCCAGCATCAGGTCTTTTCTGATGAGTTGGCTCTTCGAATCAGATGGCCAAAGTACTGGAGCTTTAGCACCAGTCCTTCCTATGAATAGTTAGGGTTGATTTCCTTTAGGATTGACTGGTTTGATCACCTTGCTGTCCTAACGACTCTCAAGAGTCTTCTCCACCACCACAGTTCAAAAGCATTAATTTTTCAGCACTCAGCCTTCTTTATGGTCCAACTCATAACCATACATGACTACTGGAAAAACCATAGCCTTGACTATTTGGGCCTTCGTCAGCAAAATGATATCTCTGTTTTTTAATATGCTGTTTAGGTTGGTCATAGCTTTCCTTCCAAGGAGCAAGAGTTTTTTAATTTCATGACTGCAATCACCATCCGCAGTGATTCTGGAGTGCAAGAAAAGAAAATCTGTCACTGTTTCCACTTTTTCTCCATCTATTTGACATGAAGTGATGGGACTGGATGCCATGATCTTGGTTTTTTGAATGTTGAGTTTTAAGTCAGCTTTTTTACTCTCCTCTTTCACCCTCATCAAGAGGCTCTTTAGTTCCTCTTCACTTTCTGCTATTAGAGTGGTGTCATCTGCATATCTGAGGTTGATATTTCTCCTGGTAAACTTGATGCCAGTTTGTGATTCATCCAGCCTGGCATTTCACATGACATATCGTGCATAAAAGTTAAATAAGCAGGGTGACAATACACAGTTATTATATTATGGAAGAGGACAAATATATATTTACTTAACCAAGGATTACAACCAGGAAGTCATTGCATAAAATCAACTAAACACTAGAAATGTTTCTCTTTATTCTGGAGTAAACACTTCTTAGAGCTCTAGTCTGCTCTCCTCCTTCTTTGCTCTTCTGTTGTGGAGAGGGGAAGAAAACCTTTCTAAGCTTAAATTTCTCATCTGTAATAGGCAGAGACACGGTAATTATTAATTCCAACACTAGGATAAGTGATAAATACAAAGAAAAAGGAAAGATGCTTGATGGTCAGAGATGTTTTCCCTGACGATATGACTTTTAACGAAGTTGTGAAAGAAGTGCTGACTGGTTATGGAGGAGGTGTGGGAGAAGCAGGAAACAGCTTGGTACCCACCCACAGGCTAAGAGAACCCGAGCAGGTCTGGTACTCGCCTGGAAAGAAAGGCTGGAGAGACAGAAGGGGCTGGATTACGCAGGGGCTCATAGACTACGTTAAGGATTTGAAACTTTATCACAACATGAATGGAAGGTCTGCACATACTACCAGAGGAATTTTCCCCAGGCATGGCTGATCCTGTCCCTCTTCAGAGTAGGCATTTCCTGTGATTATACCCTCAGAACAAATTCCAAACCCCTTATCCATGTGGTCAAGTTCCTTCATGATCAGGAACTAATCTATACTTTCAGACGCTTCGCCTAATCTTCTCCACGTGTCTCTTATGCTAGTCAAATGTAGACATTCTGGGGCTTCAGAAACTACCCCACAAAGCCTTTCTTTGGTTCTTACCATTACCCCTACATGAGACACCCTCCCATCTCCTTCTGTTCTTCTGCCTCTGGCAAGGACCTGTCCTTATTTTGTTACCTTGTTCTAAGTCCACCATATCCAAGAAGCCTTCTGAAATCCTCCCAAACAAATAAGGTCTCTTAGAACTCCAAACTTGCCCACAACCCCAGTACCTCTCCTGGTATGCTTATGAAGCACTGCCTCCTGTTCCAGTTATTTGCATACTTTTCTTCTCTCCTGAGCTGGATTTATAAGCAATCTGGGCATATGGGTCATACCCTGATCATCTCTGTGTTCCACATGCCTTGTCCATAGCAGAGGTGAATGAATGTTAAATGAGGGCATACTAAATAAAAGCAAAAAAGTAACCTTATTGCTAAGTCCAAAGTATTGCACTTTAGCTCTTAATATGATAGTCATTACTATTATCTCTATAAAAGTAAAATAGCAGTTGAGGAATCATCATTCTTTATTTACAGCTAATTTTCAAAATATAATGTACCTAATAAGAGTTTCACATATTTTGCTATCACACAAAATATCACTTACAATATGTTAGGTATCTATCAAGCCCTTCCACAAACTAAGAAATTTTCTCTGGAAAACAGAGGGTGTTTTCAACAGTTCTTGGTGAGTTATTTAAGGAAATCTAAAGTACAAACAATCAAAGTTAAATTACATAAAATCTACCCGTAAGCATTTGTTTTTCTCCCTACAGTTGAGATATCTAATCAGTTACCATTAGTTTTTTTTTTCTTTTTTGAACTTTCAGAGAGGTTAATCTTTCAAATCTTAATGTGTACACGCATTAAAGGCTTACCTCTGGTTAAAACAAATCATTTCTTTTTCTTGGTTTCATGTATTGTTTGGAACAGAGAGGACTTAAGTAATTACCTAATTTGGGCCACATTTTATGAGACTCTAGGCTTTCAAGAGATTTCAGCATCAACAGCATGCTGACATTTATACTGGTGGAAAAACCCTGCAGGTCTTTCTTGAAGATAAAACATTATATGTTTAATTACTTGTAAGTGGCATGTAGGGTTTTTTTTAAGATAAAGAATAAGCTTCAAATTCTAGCCCCCCAAAAAATGTATCTTATTAAGTTTGAAGGTATATGCAGAATTGGGTAAAATAACAGTACCAAAGAAATCCAAGTTTATACAGGGACAATATAGTGACACAGGGTGTTCCCTTGACTTTATGCCTGTGATGAGTCCTCCCAATCAGGGAACAGTACAGCTGCTCATAAGAAATTAAGGATTAGGAAGGGAAGCAGTGTATGACAGAGCACAGAGAGGAAGGGGGTGAGCAGAAAAAAATAATGCGCCCATAGCACTGACAAAAGTTATCAACCTGATCCTCAAGCCTTAACGCCAGTCAACCCATCATGTCCAACACCACCAACAACATACATGCCAGGGATAAAGTTCCAAGCAGCCAATTATTTAATTATTTGGTGGAAGCAGGAGAAACTTATTTTAATTAAATTATATGAAGAAATGTATTTACCACCTCAGTCAAAGCAACCATAGCCAGGAAGAAAAGAAGCTGGGGCAGGAAACATTTCTTATCTTTGTGTAATTCTTGTTCTCTTTCCACCTTTTAAATTTGTTTGGAAGGTAAAAATTAGGAAACTTCTAAGGATGTATATTTAAGGGTTTGAAATTTAGACAATAACATAGAACTCTGATCCCGCTAAATGACATTAAGCATGCCTTTTTAACTTCAGAATTTTGAAGTCTCTAGACTTTAAGTCATCACTACTGTATATACATCTGAGAATACAGATCATGATAAACACACACACATATATGTATACACAAATAAACACACACACAGTTTATTGTCTATCTTGACAGGAGGGGAAATATTATATTTTGCTTATTTTTTCAACATGCTTGTCCCTTTTTAGGTTAGTACCTCTGGCAGCTCCACAACTGCTGCCCCTTTATCCAACCCTGCTTCTGCCCCCTGCTGACCTTCCCACTCCAGACAGCAGAGCTTCTTCTGCAGTGCTGTGTCCTCTGGGGTCAGGCTTGGTGATGTATCAGCATTGTATGGGTTCTTCAGACAGTGGCTAGTCAAGCACATTGGGGGAGTGGTCAAACTGACCACACCAAGTGATGGGGTGACTTCAACCCTGAAGATGTTGTGCAGGGAAAGCTTGCATTCTGACTAGTCAGAAAGGTCTTGGCTTGAATCACAAGTATCCTATGCTATGTGTGCAATCCTGAGGAAGTACATGATCACTCAGAGCCTCAGATGTTGATAAACCAACTAACCAAACCTAGCCCTAGCCCTAATCCCAGGAAGGGATGTAGCTGGATTTCGCCTTGAGGTAGCAAATGTGTTCATAGGTCTGAGCTGGAGTTCTGGCACCTGTGTTACTAGTAAACAGCAAACCAAACTCCATAAACCATCTTCTTCTGGATGACGATTTTGTTTTCACGTTATTTTCTCTAGTCTCTTTTCTTTTTAGCCTTAACAACTGGCATGTCAACATACATAAAATAGTTACAAATGTAATGGTTTCAGAAAAGTTTGCTTCCCCACCTGGTTAAATAAGTATGTCATGAAATTGTGGGGTATTAAGTGAAATGACATGTAATTCTCCTAAATGCTGCATGATGTGTCCCAAGTTCTGAAGATGACTTAAATTAAAAAAAAAAAAAAAAAAAAAACATGGTTAAAGATAATATAAGGGCAAAATAATATAAGGAAGGACATCACTGAAAAAAGATCACTATTTGTTTGCATACATAAGCAACAATATTTTCTATTTCATTTATTTATTCAAGAAATCTTTGTTGATTTCTTGCTATGACTACATATGCACAAGACAGTTTGGCTGCCAAGATAAACAGGACATGAAGTTCACCTTCTGGAGAAGAAGACATGGAAAGCAATGATTATAATGCACATATAATGACCAATCAGTCATGGAGATGGGTTCAGAGTGCTGTGCCACACAGAATAAGAGGTCTCAGCTGGAGGGAGTGGAGTGAGGAGCAATTTCCATCAAGAGGAAACATCTGGGTGTAGACGAACCATGGGTAGAAGAAAACAAGAAAATGTACTTGACGAGCACTGCTTGTAACTGCTTTCTATTGATAATTAAAAGAAAGCAGAATGATTTCATGAGCTTCATCCAAAAATCAGCATCACAACTTTATAGTCCAACACAGTCTATATATAAATATATTTTAACAATAGTAATAATTACAATTTTACTGAACTCTTATTATGTGTTTAGCACCATATAATGACTCATATGCACCGCCTCACCTCACCCTCACATTAACGCCATGAAGTAAGCAATATTACTATTTTCATCCTATAGATAGGAATGCAAAGTTGTAAAGAGGCTATGTAATTTGCCTAAAATCATGCAACTATTTAGTAGAACCAGGACTCAAACTCATCTGACAGCAAAATGCAGTTTCTCCTATGAACAAAATGTACACATAAAAATATACAGAGATGACATGTGTGTTTCTAAAGCATTCCATTGTGGTTGAAGAGCTGTTTTTGAAAACCCTGAACATAGGTGCTTAAAAGAAGCCTGTAGATTATTCTCAGGCAGAACATATTTGATATATTTGATATTGATCAAATTATTAATTTAAAGTATTACTATTAGAATCCTCTCTGATTTCATCCCAGGCTTTTCCTTAACTACCCAACACCAGAATACAACTGGCTCCAGCATCCCGGACAGACCTGCAGAGGTTATAGAAAGGCTAAAATGTAGGAGCATCAACTTACTTCCTTAATTACTGAACAAAGTACAAGTGGTCACTGGGGGAAAATAAAATGCCTCCCTTTATTAACTAGACAAATACAATAGAAAAGTTATGGTTTCTAAGCAGTGTTTATCTTGCAGTAACTCCTGAGCAAATTTATTCCTACTAGATTGGAATGGATAATTGCACTTGAGGTAAGATGATAATATTAAAAAAAGACAAATTAAAAATACTAGCAATTAAATATTGCCTATAAAATGGAGCTAAGGCAAATTAGACATGGTAAACAATAAAAGGAATTAAAACTAAGTTGTCCAACTAAAGCAGAGATTTTCCTTTGTGTAATTCTCAGTTGTAGAATGTATTGTTTTCATTTAACAAGCTTAGTCTACATGATCAGCATTACTATAATTTTACCTTCTCTATGTGTTCATTATTAAACACAAGGCCTTGACTAAAAAAGATCATTCTCTTAACTTTGTTTATATCCTACTTATTGTTACTTGGCAATTTAGCCAAATGGGAGTTGTGGTTAGGGGTATGACAAAGGATTATTTCAGCTATAGCCAATTTTTATGAGACCCCTTTTATTGTGCACATCCCCTCACCACTTATATACATGCACTCCATGTTTGAGAAATCACAAAAACTGAAGAGATAATTAATTTAAAGCTTTCAAATGGAATAATTCCAGTTAAGAGCAATCTTTCTTCTGTTTTCTCTTTCAATTCTTGTTGCCATTTATGTTCCATACTAAAATTTAGAGGCAGATGCATGTGACATCACAAAGCCAGTCTGTTTTTGTTCTTTCTCGGGCATGCTTCTTGCAGTTCGGAGGATGCAGGTAGAATCAAAGGCAATCAAAAATTAACCCACTCTGGCCCACAGACATTTGCACTGCAGAGGTTAACCATAGTTCATATGCCTGTTTTCATGTAGATGTTAGTCATACAAAAGCCACATTTTACATACTTACATTAAATATGTTTTTTAATATAGGAAAGGAAGCACTTCAGTAGGTCCTTGAGCTAGATATATAATGAGATTTCAGAAAGCAGAAATAATAATGCTACTGAGGAATAAGAAAAATGAATCTAGTTGTGAATATATGATTATATATATAAACCCACATGCATGCATGCACACATATACACACTCAGATGCTTTGGGAGGTGTTATTATTTTTGATAAGCTTGTATCTGTGCACTACTTTTTCCTTCAAAGACATAACAGAAATCTCTGCCCTTTTTTCTTAAAAGGAGTAAAGGCCATTTAACCAATCTATTAGAGAATCTCTTGCTAATGAACAAGAATCAGGCAGAATGTTAAAATAGTACATATTTGCTTTCAGTACATTTTAGCCCCAAACGCATTAAACAGTGGTGTCAGCAAGTGAAGGAAAGATAAGGGACAGGCTAAGAATACATCATGTGGAAAAAATTGCATTAGACCAAGGGAACAATATTCCTCAAATACTGCTGAGGCTGGGATATTAAGAAATAAAATTTAAACACGGAAAGGGAAAAGACGAGCCTAGGTCCTGCTGAAATACCACTCTGGCATTGTCAAATTTAAATGCGCTTTTAAATATGAGACATATAGGAGTGGATCCACTGAAAAGACATACGTGTGTATATATACATATATATATTACATACATATAATTGATATCCATGGGGCCTTTTTTTCAGGAAAGATAAAAAGTATGTTTGTACAAGAGAAAATAATTATATCCTCAGTCCACTACAGGTTAAATTATATTCATGTAGTGTCCATCAAGCAGAATAGCAGAGGTACATTATGAGAGAATTGCTGGAATTAACCTTCCTTTGGTACTTTGGTTTTTAAGAGGCCAAGATCAAAGACCAGGTCCCATCAAATCCATTAAAATAAAAACAGAAGTTGTTGGGGGCTGGGGAGGAACTCCAAGGGAAATTACCTCTTCCTTTGTAGAACAAAGCACTGTTGCAAAGAAGTTCACTTTATTTAGATCTTTTTTAATACACTACCTATAATTCAAGTGAGAAGCACAGTGGTTTGATTTGTGGGAGGAAATTTTATATGGAGGAAAATAAAAAGGAAAGAACTAGAGTTTTAAATAAGCCTTTCTGAGCTTACCGAGAAACCTGCTCATTGTACATGCACCATTTCCAAATGTGGGCCCAACTTGAGACTCGGCTGTCTTTGCTGAGACCTATCGTTGTGCTTATTTATTCCTGTGCATTATCCTGTAATGGCCCCACAGAGATGATCTTCTTTCAGCACCATCTGCTACTAGGAAAAACAAGAACATACACTACACCTGTTACAAGCTTCCCTGCATTCAGTCTTTTCTCTAGGCAAAATGATAAATTATGTAAGCAATAAGTGGGAATCACCAACTGATAGGGAGAGAAAGGTCCTGATTCTGGCACATTTTAATCAAGTTCCTAACTGGGAAAGTAAATCATTTGGCCCCCTAAAATAATCTACAGGGTATGTTAGTGCTTAACACAAAAAATGTAGCCAGTTGGTTATCCAAAGACTGCCTTGGACTTTGTGTTATACTGATGCAATTCCTTCCAGAAATACTGTCTGGCATGAATATTTGTGATCAACAGACCAAGAAATCACAAAACTTGCTTGACATCAGCATTCGTAAAATATATCTAAATTAATTCAAAGAATATTTATTGAGTCCCTGCTGGGCTCTAGCCACTGAGGAAGACCACCAGGGCAGAAAGCACATGCTCTCTGCCACACTGGCTTCCCAGCCCTCGAGTCATCCAGCCCTTTGTATTCATCAGTTTCTCCCTGCTGAGGATAACCCAGAGGCAATGCTGACTTCAAGCCAACTTTCTAAGAGCTCCTCAGAGACAAATTTTTTCTAAACACCCCCGTAGGCTACTCCTGCACATGTAGCTTCACAAAAACTACATTGATGAAAAACTTCCTGTTCTAGGAAAAAAACAATTATCTCATACTAAACATGCTCTGATTTTTTTAAGCTCGCTGTTTTACCACAGGCTATTCTCTTTATTATACATGCATTACACAAAGGTATTTACTGATATCAATTACTGCTCCAATATATTACATGTTTATGAAGAATACAGAAGACTTTAATATTTCAAATTGGAAACAACTAAAATTTTTGAAAACTTACACTATTCCAGGCCCTGTTAGAGACCTCTCATCAGGGTTCCTCAAGGGTCCCTAATCTTACTGAGGCAACATCAATCACCTGAAGAAATTAAATAATAACTGTAATTTCAGATTATATGTTACTGACCATCATCCTACCTGAATAGAAACAAAGTCAAAAGCAAAGTGGGCTGGACAAATCAGGGCAGGAAAAGATGGGATTTGATCTGGGCTTTAGAAAGGAAAAGATCTCAAAAGAAGAGAGAAAAAGGAAAGAGTACAGAGAAAGGTGATCACAGCTCCTAGGGACAATGGCATGGATAAATCAGCAAAGATCTAACAGCAGGGATTAGAAAACTCACCCACCCTAGAGAGTTTGGGTCAGTAGCATTCTACAAGTGCATGTGTGGGTACACATATAGGTACTCTTATGTCTTATAACTTACGGTATATCTGTCCTTATTATATGCATTACATGTGCAATTGACAGACAAAGAGAAAGACACCATTTGATTCATTCATAACACATCCTTATGGAATTGCTTGATGGAATAATATCATATCAGATAGTCACACCGTGCTATAAGCAAGCATTATACATTATAGAGAAATACCACTAAAACTCATCCCATAATTAGAATTATATATTATAAAATGCTCATCACTTATCACCCTTTTGAGTAGATGGCCTTAGGAACAAATGAATATCATGTCTATTAATTAAATGTGTTAATATTCCACATTCCTATTTTAATAGGAGAACTTTGGGGAGGAGACTGTAGAACGCTCCCGTATACTGATAAATCTAAATTAATGGCCACCTCCCAGAAAACAGATCCAGGCATAGCTAAGGACAGTCCAATAAAGATATTTGCAGAAACCACAGCAGCAGTCAGAAAGTATACAAATTAGACGACACTAAGAAGTGAACAGATAATATGAAAAATGTCATAAAACTGTAACATAAGCCAATGGGACGTTCACACTTTTATGTATAATGCATTCAGCTATGTCACTTTGCATCCAAGGACGGATATTTTTGGAGGTAACAGGAAATGCAAAGGTCCAGTGAAGGGCAACAAGATTATTGAAGGCCTACGAATGTGGCAGGAATAAGGAGACTGTCCTCACAATATGAGATGAAATTGGCTTTGCCCAAAAGAGAGGGACAGAATTACATACTCCAGACCTCAGAAATTCACACTAATGATGAAGAGATACCAGGACAAAGACTGAAATTCTCCCAGAGGGAAACATGACATAGAAAACCCAGAGGCATGTGCTGTACACATACATCTGAGTCAGTCCAATTTTATTTCTCTACTCAATATGGATCCCAGAGCCTTTGAACCCCTCAGTAGAGGTCCCAATATGTCTGCTCTAGAAGAAAAATGGAAAGGTCACAGGGAAGTCAAAATAAAAAATGTTAAGGCCATGCTCATGAATTTGCCTTCTGGTGTTTCCTGACTGAAAAAGAAAAAGGATCCAAATAATCCAAAGCCTGTCTTAACTGAGCTAATGCTCAACATCTTAAAAACATGGAGAAATGAAAAAGACTCTGGACCCTCATGGCCGATCATTTGGACCCAATCATTTTCCTGCCATTTGTACCCTTTGTTGAGCACCGGGAACCTCAGGCTCTCCCTACCTGGGTGACATCAGCTGGGCTGGCTGAGCTCTGCTCCACTCCACTGTCTGAGAAGGATTTCTCCAGCGAGAACCAGAGCTTCACTGACCTGGAGAGAAACTCACCATCTTTCTTGTCCACCTTTCTCCTGAGGGACCTGCTAGGAAGACTGAAACAAATGCCGGGACTGGATGAAGAGAGTTTCAGGGCCTGGCCTTAACCCAACTTTTTACCAGCTTGCCTGTGCCTCTTCTAATCTCATTTGGCCTTTTATTCTTACGTTAATATTTGTGAAAACAGAGATTGAGACTCTACTACGTGCAGACATTTTATATAAGCACCAAAACAATAATAATAAGATATTGTTATCTTATGTTTATAATTGAGGACGAAAGACATTATAGACTTAGCCCACAGTAATAAATGTGCAAGTACAAAAGCTGAACTTAAACACTAATCAGTTGAACTCAAAGCTCTTTCTACTATATAATGTTGCCTCTAAGCACAGGCCATGCCTACAGGGTTTGTTGGCCAACAGTTACAGTGCCTGAACTAGTTCAGATCTCACACAGAGGACATTCCCGATAGGATAATTTGAAAAAGATTTATTTAACAAAGTGGCTTATTTACAAAGGGTGAGTGTATGGTAACCACAAAAAATAACACAGAACCTGGAGCTCATCATGGCAACTGAGCTATTAACAGCCCTATGCCCCAGGAAACCAGGAGAGGGTATAATCACCAGAATCTTCAGAAGGAGGAAGTCATGGAAGGTTAGCTCCAGGGTTAATTCCCTCATGAGGAATATATCCAGCATTGCGCTGGTTTAAAAAAGTGGGGTGAGGGGAAAGGGACAAAATCATAAAAAACATCCCTCACCTTCTTCCTGGTTTTCCCTAAAACCATCCAACTCATCAAGATCACTGAAAATGCTGGTTTCCAAGCTCACTGAAGAGCAATAGAGTTGCCTATCAAACACAGGATCTATTCAATTTAGCAAGTGTTTTTATGGCATATTAAGGATAGACTTCAGTGCAAGACCACAATGGTCTACATGACCACCAGACCACCATGATCCACATTATGACCAGGTTACAACAACATGGAATAAACAGTAAAGGAAAGAAATGCATAGTGAGTGTAGATGCTGCCCAATAACTGCTCCTATTTACATTCATGCTCAGCCTCCACTCCATGGTGGGTGGTCCAGCCCAGGAAATCGCAGTCTCAAGTATACATGAAAATGATGATCCTAAGCAAGGAAGAAAATAGCCCTGGGGCTGACACTCAGAAATGTCAAGATGGATTCAAATTGTTAACCTTTTTACTTGTGCATTTTAAAGAAAGTGCTTTTGTTAGGCCATTAAATGCTATCTACCTGCCTCCCTGAAAATACATTCTAAAAATTCATCATGTCTCCACTAAAAAAGCTTCTATTGTGATCCCAAATTTGCAGCCCTTTTCCAAGTGCCTCTTGATCCTCCCTTTTAGGAATGACAAAGACAGCATAATTTGCCTTTTGCATCTTTATCTTATTCTTTTGTTTGCTTCTCCATGCACCAAGAATTCCATCAAATGTTTACCAGACAACAACAATCACATTGAGCTTTAAAAAATTCTTATATTGCACCTTGATTTATATTTATAACCCTGTTGGCTTGTAAAGATAGTAAAGAAACTGCCTGCAATAAGGGGAGACCCAGGTTCGATCTCTGGGCTGGGAAGATCCCCTGAAGAAGGGAATGGCTACCCAGTTCAGTATTCTTGCCTGGAGAATTCCATGGCCTGTGGAGCCTGGTGGGCTACAGTCCACGGGGTCACAAAGAGTTGGACAGAATTGAGTGACTACCACTTTC
This sequence comes from Muntiacus reevesi, assembly GCF_963930625.1. Taxonomy (NCBI): domain Eukaryota; kingdom Metazoa; phylum Chordata; class Mammalia; order Artiodactyla; family Cervidae; genus Muntiacus; species Muntiacus reevesi. The sequence continues at coordinate 35,991,054 of NC_089264.1, read as the reverse complement.
ACTTTCTATATTTACAACAAACCTCACGAAGTCAGTCTAGAGAATATTAGCATTCCCCTTTTACAGATAGGGCCCTCAAAAGAATCAACTTCTTATCTAGAGTGGCATGGCATACAACAGCCCACTGTGAACTCCAAAGCTCTATGTGACCCACTGGCCCTCCATGTCTCCCATCTCACACCACCCACCTCTCACTCACTGAGCTTCAGTCACAAAGGCCTTCCTTCTGCTCCTCAAACACATGAATTCCTTCTGTCCAGCTGTTCCATTTTCCTAGGACATTCTTCATATCTTCATGCAGCTGACTCCTTGCCTCTTGGGGCTCAATCCAAAGGCCACCTCCTCAGAGAAGTCTCTACAGTCACACAGTCCAAAGAGGCTTCATTTGTTCCATCATAATTACACCATTCAGCTTGTGTTCCTTCACAGCACTCATCATTATCTGATATTATCTTCTGCATTTACTTGTTTCTTATTTATATTTTCTCTTGTCCCCTAGAATAAAACCTCCATAAATATGAGGCCCTTCTCTATCTAGCTTACTCCTATTTCACAGTACCAAGAGAATAGACTCAGTACAACCTCTAACTGCACATTTAAGTTGTTTTTAAAATAGACCCATTTACCTGCAAGCTCTGCGGGAGAAGAAACAATGTCTATTTTGTTTACTATTAACACTACGCAACATAGATTACAGACTTAGCAAATGTTTTGTGGAAGGAAGGGAAAGAGGGAATGAATGGAGAGTGAAGTGAAGTGAAAGTAGCTCAGTCATGTTCGATTCCTTGTGACCCCATGGACTGTAGCCCGCCAGGCTCTACTGTCCATGGAATTTTCCAGGCAAGAATACTGGAGTGGGTTGCCATTCCCTTCTCCAGGGGATCTTCACATCCCAAGGATGGAACCTGAGTCTCCCACATTCAGGCAGATTCTTTACCATCCGAGCCACCAGGGAAGCATATGAATGGAGGGAGGAGCTTCATGTCATTTGCCTTAATATGAGTCAGGCACTCTGCTAAGTCATTTATATCTTGTCTCACTTGGGCCTCAATTACATATAAGTAGGTGTGTTGTCTCTAGTTTTGCAAATGAAAAAAACTGAGGCAAGGAGAGATCACATAATATGAACAGTTCTGACAAGATGTATATGTAGAATGTGTCATACTCCAGGTCATGCCCTTTCTAACCACATTACACCAGATCTGAGCACACTTAGACTTCGTATTCCCAAGTAGAAAAAGAGAGGAGAGAAAGCTATAAGAATATGACTTTAGTTCAATATAGTAAAGAAACTTCTTTTGGTAGGAGCTATTCTGGGCTAGAAGAAGCTGCTTCAGGGGCAAAAAAAAATAGGCCACCAGGACTAGTGGTAAGCTGGTGGGGATCCCAACCTATATAAGGAAGACTTGTCAAATGGGAAGATGGGCAGATCAGAAATTGGTTTTGGTTATATACAAAGGGAACAAGCAAATATTATACATAAACATACTGGGGGTAGTAGATATCCCATGTTTTTCACCACCAGAAAAAGGAGTTACAAATGTGAAAAGTGGTAAAGCTGGAAGGAATCCTGTGGTTCCAAGCACACATGGCACATGGATCTTTCAAAATACCATTCTCCACTAAAAGGAACAAGTTCTTTGTACTATTCTTGTCATATTTCTAGAAGTGTGGAATATTTCTAAATAAATAGTAGAGAAAAAAGATAACAAGCTTCATTCCTAGTGGGTATGCAAGCATGGGGGTAGTCATGTGTCTCTCTAACTTTGAATTGCATACAGATCATCTGGGGATCTTGCTAAAATGCAGATTCTGATTCAAGAGGTCTGAAGTTCGAGATTCTGAATTTCTAACTAGCTCCCATGTAGAGTTGATGCTCTGATCCACAGATCAAACTCTAAATATCAAGAGGCAAAACAATCACATGATTATTAATAATAACCTAATTACTATTTAATATTGTCAGGCATTGTAATAGGTATTGAATGTATATAGTCTCTAGTACTTATCCAGAAATGATAGATGTGACCTAGAAGGCAAAAGAAATGCAAATTATTTGCCCACGCGAAGGAGATTATAGAAGTATGCACTGGGCATGGGTGTTAGAGAGATTTTGGTTATAATTACAAATCAACTAATTATTCAGTATATAGCCCTGAGAAGTTATTTAATCTTTCTGTGCTTCATTTTTCTCCTATTGGATTTCTATGAGAAATAAATATGATAATGCGGGGCCTAAAGTGTATAGCAACTGTTACCAAGTGGAGCTAAAGGCTGTGCCCTTCCCACTACGTTGTACAATGAATACTGATTCCAGTAGATAAACCTTAAGATTCCTCCCTTCCAACTAGAAGGTTCTGTCATCGTAGAATGAAATTGTTTTTGGTAGGATTTGCATCCAAAGGGAGAGACCCAAAGAAAAATTATATACCTAGATGGACCAAGGACAAGAAAAAGACTTTTTAGATGAAAGAAAGAGCATCAGCCAAGACACACTGCCCAGAATCAGGTGGACAGGTGATTTGGGTGGTGAGAAGACAAGCCCGGTCAGAGCAAAAAGATCATGTAGCCTAAAAGGAACTGCTAGAGTGGTTCAAAGGCAAGTCTGGGGAGTTTTGCTCGCTTTCTTCCGTAGGTGGCCCAGACAGACTTGTTGCAAGACAAATCTCTGCTTATTGAATAAATCCTCTTAACTGTCTGAACATCAACAATCTGCAGCTTTGAAATCCAGATTACAAACTGCAGCACTCATTGGGCGTATCTTTGATGACTGAATTAATCAGCGAGCACAGTTTCCTTGTACAAACAATATGATGTTGCTAACTTAAGGACATATCGCAAACCAGGAAAAGGCCAGTTGATTAAACATACCTGGCCCATTTAAGTTGCTCATCTCCTGGTGTCTTCATGGGTTTTAATTACCCTCTTTCCCAATTCACAATGGAATCCATTCTCTTTAGAGGTATCCACATTCATTTGTGCACCCCTCAGAATGGAGTGACTTATTATCTGCTCTGACGGATATGTACATCCCTTATTTACTACTCTTTGGGTAAAACACTTCCCATCCTACTTCTCTCTGTTCAAGATGATTTAATTTCCATGTGCCATCTTTTCACTTTGGACAATCTTACTATAACATCCTCAGATTTACATCTCTGTATCTACAGTCTTTCATCAACTCCTTCCTCCCACCTGCTCTCCTTGTATGTAAATTGGCTGGATATGGAGAGAAAAATCACTCTTTGTTGCTCTGGTTCATCATTTAGTGAATATACCCCAAGAACACTTGCTCCTAAACTATTTCTGTTTGCCAACCAGCAGCCAGCCAGCAGCCCACCCACCCACCTGATGGTTGAGGAAAGATGACAGAAGGCAGAGGAAAAGAAACTGTGGCGGGAAGAGAGAGAATCTTATGACCAATATCCTGGCCCTATTCCAACCTGGATAATTAGCCTGCCTCTATTTTGAACACTTTTTCCATTTGCAGCGTGTATGTGCATGTATGCACATGTGTATGTATTGGGGGAAAGGGTATGTTGAGTAGGGGAGGGGAACTCCATGAAAATTTTTTTCTCTGTTTCTTGTCAGCCTTGGTTCATTAGAAATAACCTGAAAATTAAAAGCATAATCCTGGGGAAAGAAGCAAATGTATCAGTATTCTACCTCAAAAGGGCTCAGAGATACATAACCACACAAAATTTTTAAAGGTCTCAGGAAGCTTTTGCAAACTCAGAAAGCAGCCTTTAAGAAAGAGCACGGGAAAAGGGGCATTAAAATAAACAGCCCCTATTACAGGGAACAATGCAAGAAGGCAAAGAAGAAGCCTTGTCCCCTATTGAAGGCTTCTGACTGACTCATCCAGGTTTTGTCCTTGCCTGTCCCTGATCTGTTCTTAAAAAAAAACCATCTCTCCAGGTGACATGCGGGGCACAGATGGGACTTGGGAGGGTGGAAACATGAATTCTTGTAGCACAGCCAGCTCCCACTCCCAGACAGATTAGGCTTCAGCCATTTGATAAAGATTGAAGATATCATTTGAAAAGAAAGGGAGAATTAAGTCTAATACACATGTAAGCATTTTAAAACAATTCCCTGAACCCAGCACTTTTGGTAGGCATTCCCTGCCTACATCTAATGGCAGAAAAGCACCAAAATGTACCCTAGGGCTATGAAAAGAGGCTTAAGTAGTCCTCTATAGGAAAATAAAAATACAAGCAAAATTGGTAGTCCATGTTATCTCTATCTGCTGCCTTTACCCTTCTGCTCTCCATACCATGTAGTACATCTCTGGGAGCACAAGAGGTACCAATAGTTCTGTTGAAGAGTCATCTTTGTTCCATGTCTGGCTATCTCATGATCCTCTCCCCCTTTTATAGGTGAAGGGATAAAATCCTGAGAGTGAATGAGGTTTCTCTTTCCCTCAGGATTCCTGTTTTCCTGTGATCCACCGGCTTTTGAAAGAGGGATTACATTACTTCATAGGGAGAAAAAACACGAATAAAAGCCAGGAAGGCAAATGAGTCTCTGGAAGGATTTTTTTTTTTTTAATTCAGAACTTAGAAAATAGTTTAGAAAGCTAAAGTTATCTAAGTGTGTTGGTCATTCAGTTGTGTCAACTCTTCGCAACTCCATGGACTGTGGCCTACCAGGATCCTCTATCCATGGAATTCTCCAGGCAAGGATACTGGAGTGGGTAGTCATTCCCTTCTCCAGGGGATCTTCCCACCCAGGGCTCCTGCAGTGCAGGCAGATTCTTTACCATCTGAGCCACCAGGGAAGCCCAAAGTTATCTAAAGTAGACTTTAAAGGAAGAAAATGGGGTTTGAACTTTAAAAAGCTAATGGATTAGGAAATTTAGAGAAGAAAGTTTATAACATCAACCTCAGAAAAGAATAAATTACATTGTGTGTTCTTTTCCCCCCCAATAAAAAGACATTAAATTACAAAAAGCTAGTGGAGGGGAAACAAATAGGAGGAATAAGACTTGACTGTAGGTAGTGGTTACCTAATGAATTCTTCTGCTCACCTCCAGCCAAGGAAAGCAGATAAAACCCCTTGTAGGTTTAGGTGTTTGCTGAGCAGAGGCAATCTGTAAGTCCCTTCCAAATGAAGCCGTCTTCCTAAATCCTCACAAACTCCAGTAACAAGGATCTATTAATCAATCCAAAGTAGAATTGAGAAGCTATGTTTAGGAAAAGAAAATTTAAGCGGTTCCTGCTTCCCTGATGCAAAAGCCTTCAAGACCCCAAAACACTATAGGAGAGAAACATCAAAACAACACAATTAGACATGTTTCCTATTTATAAATGTGTATAATCTCCCCCAGCATGCTGTCCATTTAGTAATGCTGCTAAATCACAAAACACACACACAGAAATTGAAGAACCCAGGTATGGGAGAGGAGACAGGAAATAAGCTATAGTAGGAACTGCAGTCTTGAATAACCAGGTAATGGAATCAGTGACACTTTAACACTCAAGGTGAGGTTTAAGTAAATCAAGAATCCAATTAGAAAAATCAATGATAGGCACAATTGAGTACATTTTGCCTACAGTCTCACACCAGGGCTTCCCTGGTGGCTCAGATGGTAAAGAATCTGCCTGCAATGTGGGTGACCTGGGTTCGATCCCTGGGTTGGGAAGAGCCCCTGGAGGAGGGCATGGCAAGCCACTCCAGTGTTCTTGCCTGGAGAATCCCCACGGACAGACGAGCCTGGCGAGCTACAGTCCATGGGGTGCAAAGAGTCAGCCACAGCTGAGTGACTACGCACAGAACGGCACTTCATATCTTTAGAACATCAAATGTATTCAAAAGATGTGTCTCAGTGCCCTGCTATGATATTAGGGGGTATTTATAAGGGGCATTTTCACTCCACCAGTGGAGACATTTGTTGTTGTTTGCTGCTATTTAGTTGCTAAATCGTGTCCAGCTTCTTCTGTGATCTCATGTAATATGGTCCATCAGGTTCTTCTGTTCATGGGATTTCCCAGGCAAGAATACTGCAGTGGGTTGCCATTCCCTTCTCCAGGGGATCTTTCTGACACAGGATTGAACTCACGTCTCCTGCTTGGCAGGCAGATTCTTTACCACTGGGCCACCTGGGAAGCCTTTGAAGAGATTAAATTGTATCAAATAAAATAGTCCGAAACATTTATACTTATTTTCATGAATGACTGGTTACTTTGAGAAATATTTATCTATTCAAATATTTCCATCTCTTCTTGGAAAGTTTTTCATTTTAAGAAATATTCATGTGTTAAATAAACTTTTTTAAACTTTAATAATCAAAGGACAATTGTTTTACAATATTGTGTTGGTTCCTGCCATACAGCAACATGTATCTAAGCATCTATTGTAAGCTAAGCACTATGTTAGGGTAAAGAATATCGGCACCAGTGTTCAGAACTGTGCTTGTTACATAGGAAACACTTGTATTTGTTGAATAATTGATTAAAGATAGATAAGATGCATCCTTGAGAAACCTGAGAGTTTCTATGGTTCCCATGACCCCAAGAAGGATTCAGAAGTGACTAAGAATTGGTCAGTTGACCTAGGGAGGTGGCTAAGAAGGATGCAAAATGGTCTGCAAGAACCTGGAGCCCAGAAATATAAGGAACTATAGATGATTTAGTAGCAGATAAGGCCTAGAAAGACAAGAAACAAGCATATAAATACAGGAGCATCAGATACAAATACATAAATGAGAAAGACGAAGGATGAGGAGTAAAGACTGTCTCCCACCAACATCTGGACCACACATGAGCCTGCAAGAACTGAGACATCCCTGAAGAAAACAGGAAAGTAAATGAGATGGAGAAATCTTGAACTAAGCAGATTTTATCTGAAGGGGCTAAAGGAAATGTGCTTGAGTTTACCAAGATTTGGTAAGACTGAATTTTCTGCTCTAAGGGGAAAGAGAAGATAAAAAGATATACTTAGTTCAGTTATTAGAGAAACAGAAATTTTCTCATATGCACATTTGACCATAGAATTACCTGCTACATAGGAATGAAAGATCTAGGACTTTCTTGGTCCACAAAATTGGAAAGGAACAAAATATACTTCCAGCCCCAGGCTGTATGGCTTCAGGAAAAATCATACTTTCTACTCTACCAAGGAATCTGTTTAAAAGACTGGTCTCAGTCAGTCAGAGGATTTTTTAAATGTTTTATTCACATTTTCAAATCTTAACAAAATGAATGTGTTTTTCTGGTGAGTAAACCTCACAACGCCTTGAATTAAATGGCTTTCCCAATTTTCAGCATCATTTAAGTTTCCTACCTCCGTAGACCAATGTGGATCCAAAAGTTTTCACTCAGCTCAATAGATATGTATGTATTTAACAGCTGACATCTGTGGCCACCAACTCGATGTGCTGGATGCTTTACATGTGCTATCTAGTCCCATGCTTCTCCAGTTGTGGTCTTCAAATCTGCAGCATCCCCCAAGAGCTACTGGAAAGGCAGACTCCCCACACATACTCTGACCTACCAGATCAGAATCCACATTTTCACCAGACTCCCTGGTGAGCTGTGTGAACTTTCAAGGTTGAGAAGCACTGCTCTACTTGACTCTAAGAATTATATCAGGTTTTTATAAGATCACTTATGGCCACAATTTTTTATGTAAAGTATAATGCATGCAAGCTCAAAATGGTATGTTTTGGAATGTATTTTGCATTTGTCACAACTCTTTCCATTGAAAGTCGCAACTCAAACCTGCTTAAATTTAAAAGAGAAATGTATCTGAAGTTTCAGATAACTAAGAGAAGAATTAGCACTCAGCCAGGAGAGAATGTGGAATGGGATCAGAGAGATCCCACTCACTCATCTTTGCTATTGTGTTGATGTGTCTACTTCATTCTTTCTCACAAGGAACCACTACAAATCAAAGAACATAGCTAAGACCTCAGCACCAACCCCCCACCCATCTGTAGGTTTTTGACATCCAATAGGATAAAAATCCTTTTCGCAAACTCTAGCCCCCCCAAAAAAACTATGAAAATTCTCCTTTGGCTCACCTCAACTGTCCATCCTGGGATCATCAGCTGTGCTGAAAAGTCAATGTAGCACTGGGAAATTGGGAATGGGGGGACTTCCATTAAAAGATGGCAGCTCTTATTCAAACCCCATAGTTAATGTAGAGTAAAGAATATTTCTCAGGTGAGTTGGGAGGATAGTGCTATTAGAAAGAGAAGGAAGAAGTAGTGGTGGGCAAGCAATCCAATAGCATCTATCACATGTGCCACACTCATGTTATGCTCCTCCCTGTGCCTCTCACTCTTTCTCTATTGAATATATAACTACAAGTACATGAACTTTATGCAAGTTCGAGGCAAGGTCAAGGATTAGACAGAAAATCACAACACAATAAAATAAAAATAAAAGATAACAAGCGTGTGAAGGCAAAAACACATCATGATACCCTTGACAGAAAGAGACAGCAATGGGCTGGAATGCCAGTCTTGTTACTAAAACAAGATAATGAGCATCAGTTTTGTACGCTTCCTTTAACCAATGGAATTAGCAAATGAATGTTCTTCTTCTGCCTTAACTAACATTTCTTTCTCAAGTTAAAATTTTAGTTATTAAACTACAGCTGCACAAGCTTCTTCATTAACCCCAGTCTGGCATGACAGGACTTCTTGCTATTCCTCAAACACACAAAGGTCTTCAGGATATTGCACTTGCTATTCTCGCTACCTGGAATGATATCCCTCCAGAACTTCCATAGCTCACACCCTCTCTCCATTCCAGCTTCGGCTTGAAAGTCACCTCCTTAGAGAGATCTTCTGTGACCACCTTACCTAAGCAGGTGCAGCCATTACTTGCTCACACACCATACTCTACCTCCTTTGACCTGCTTTAGAACTTATCACTATTTGACATATTTATTTGTTTTCTTATATGTGTCTTGTCTGTTTCCCACTAGTGTTAGCACTATAAGGGCAGGAACTTTTACTATCTTTTCTCCTCTGTATTCCCCACACCTAGAACATCCCCAGCACCTAGTCATTGCCTAGTAAATTTTGCATAATGAAAAAAGAAAGATGATAGAAAGTGTGAAACCATAACTGGAACAGTGGTCAGCACAAACTTCCCAAGGATGGCTGAGGGAGCAGGCATAAGGAATAAGATGGATGACAAAACCCACTGAAAAAAAATAAAAATAAAAATAAACAAAAATCAAAGAGGAAATGAGAGTCTGTCCGGGAGATTAGCATATAAAGGTAATAATCCCCAGGGAAACAGAAAACAATCACATAGCCCCAAATGGAAACCTGGGACTGGTAAATTGGCAACCTGATTCTGGACTCTACAGCTGTGTACCAGGCTTCTCTTGTGAAACTTTTAGTGCAAATAAAGAAGGTGTTCACTGATTACCACCTACAGCTACACAGATAAAAGATGCAAGAGGAAATGTTTACTCTTGCTCAGAAGTGCATTGCTACTATATTAAAAGAAAGATGTATGCTCACCCCTTTCCTAAAGTCAATGATAAACTCTGAAAGTCATGACCAGAAAAGGCACTGAATGGAGTTGAAAACCCCAGGTTAAACTCAAGCTCTTCACCCCACTTTTCATGACTCCAGGAGAGTCGGTTAAAGATCTGGTCGTCCCAGTTTCTTCATCACCTCCAAAAGATAAGTAGCCTCAGATAAGGCTACTCAGGTCCACAGAGATGATGTAGTTTGCTCCAGATTACACATCAGGAGATTTATTTGAATGTTCATCTCTCCGACTCTAAAATTCATACTCTCACGTTGTTAAGTGCTCATCACCTAAGAGAGACAGTATACAAACAGACCACCAATAGAAACAGTACACTGTTAGACACGTTCCCCAGCAACCAGTCCTAGAAATTAAACCACAACCTCTGCAGCAATCTGCCCACAACAGTTAGCAACTGATCAATAACTGACAGCTTCCCTAAGTTTTGGCCCAGCTTTCAACTTAGGACCAACCAGAATAAGCCGATTATGCTCCACCAATCAATAACACAGGTTGCCCTGCGTGTAAACAGCTCACCTCCAGCCTCCTCATGACAGGAGCCTCCAATCAGGGCATAGATGAAACCTTCCTCTGTTTTCACTAGAAAACTTTCCCACTCCTCTGCTTTCCTTTTAATTCTGCCAAATACGAGCAATGGTGCTGACTCCTTCCTTATAGCAAGCTCTGAATAAATAAGTTTTGCTTGTTCTCATCTGGGTAGTCTTCACTTAAGTATGAAGGACATTATCCCCCAACACCTAGCAGAATGCTAGGCACACAATAGGTGCTCAATAAGTGTACAGTAGAATTAAACTGAGCTGAATCTACAATAGAACGATAACAACAGATAATAATAACTACCTTACATTGTTACTATAAGCATTAAATTAGATAATCTAAGTAAAAATATTTTGAAAACTGTAATCTGCTATGGAATCATAAGGTATTATTAAGTTAAAAACAAGGTATAATCAGAACCACATAAGAGAGTAGCAGTATAATGCTATTTATTCTGATTCTTCATAAATGAGAAACCCTTAGAATTATTTTCAGCTTTGTTATTACATGAATTTAATAGCCAAACAGGAAGAACTCTTTCTAGATTCTTTCAAAACAGAGTCTTAACCAATCTAGGTCATAGTGGGAGAAATTTCGGAATTCCAAAACCATCTCTCCTTTCTTCGATCAGACTCTAACCATACCTTCTCATTTCTGCTCCTCTGGCTAAAAAATCACATATTTTTAAACATGTCTGCCTATGCCAGCACAGGAAACATAAAAGAGAGCAGATTGTTAGATTTCCACTTTGGTGTCTTCTGCCTGGGGGTCCTAAGCTTTTGAGGTCCCTTGCCCTGGATAGACTGTGGAAAATTCTGAAAGATATGAGAATGCCAGACCCTGACCTGCCTCTTGAGAAACCCGTATGGAGGTCAGGAAGCAACAGTCAGAACTGGACATGGAACAACAGACTGGTTCCAAATAGGAAAAGGAGTACGTCAAGGCTGTATATTGTCACCCTGCTTATTTAACTTATATGCACAGTACATCATGAGAAACGCTGGGCTGGAGGAAGCACAAGCTGGAATCAAGATTGCCAGGAGAAATATCAGTAATCTCAGATATGCAGATGGCACCACCCTTATGGCAGAAAGTGAAGAACTAAAGAGCCTCTTGATGAAAGTGAAAAAGGAGAGTGAAAAAGTTGGCTTAAAGCTCAACATTCAGAAAACTAAGATCATGGCATCCAGTCCCATCACTTCATGGCAAATAGATGGGGAATTAGTGGAAACAGTGGCTGACTTTATTTTTCTGGGCTCCAAAATCACTACAGATGGTGATTGCAGCCATGAAATTAAAAGACACTCCTTGGAAGGAAAGTTATGACCAACCTAGACAGCATATTAAAAAGCAGAGACATTACTTTGCCAACAAAGGTCTGTCTAGTCAAGGCTATGGTTTTTCCAGTGGTCATGTGTGGATGTGAGAGCTGGACTATAAAGAAAGCTGAGTGCCGAAGACTTGATGCTTTTAAACTGTGGTGTTGGAGAAGACTCTTGAAAGTCCCTTGGACTGCATGGAGATCCAACCAGTTCATCCTAAACAAGATCAGTCTTGGGTGTCCACTGAAAGGACTGATGTTGAAGGTGAAACTCCAATACTTTGGCCACCTGATGCAAAGAGCTGACTCATTTGAAAAGACCCTGATGCTGGGAAAGATTGAGGGCAGGAAGAGAAGGGGACGACAGAGGACGAGATGGTTGGATGGCATCACCGACTCAATGGACATGGGTTTGGATGGACTCCAGGAGTTGGTGATGGACAGGGAGGCCTGGCATACTACGGTTTCATGGGTTGCAAAGAGTCAGACATGACTGAGCGACTGGACTGAACTGAACTGCCCCGGATAGAGCTCATCTCCTCATTTCCTGCCTCACCTGAACTCAAATAGCTCCCTGCCTATAGCCTGTCTAACCCTAGACTTTCTGCCTTGTTCTGCCAATCTGTATAGTCTATTTCTTGCCTGCTGAAATTCATCAGAGCACCTGACTTAGTCTCCAGACTCTAGACTCTCAGAGACTGGAACTTTTTTGTCAATGTGGATCACATCCTTAAGCAAAGCAGAGGATTGAGACAAACTTTCAGGCTGTTCAGAGACAGCCTTCCTTGGTAGTATTTTCTGGGTGAAGTCACCACAGACTAGAATTATTGCACGTAAGTAGTTTTGCATGTAGAAGTTTTGCATGTAAGAAACTCAACAATCATCGTCTCAAGAAATAACCATTTAAGAATAGCTTATACCAAACATACTCACAAGAAAGTAATGTATAAACTAGAATAGTTGCCATTTCCTTATTGAACAAGATACACTGAGCTAAGAGCTTTGTGGACATGATCTCCTTCTGCTTTTATAGCAGTCAGAGGACGTGAATGCATTTTAGCCCCATGCATGAGAAAAACGACTTAGGTTCATGGAGATTATATAACTTGCAAAAAGTTAGACATCTGATGAGTTTTGAATGCTCATCTGCCTGATTCCAACATCCATGTTATCTGGTTTATTCTATATGTCTTCATTTTCACTAAGAATAGCACTGTTAGTCAACTGGACCTTGAAATAGTTTGAAAAGTGAATTTGACCCCTGAGGGAATGCTGCACAGAAAGTCAAAATCCAATTTAGAAGTGACTTGACAAGCCTGGACACTAAGCAGGGGGGAGTGAGTCAGGTGAAGTAAACTGTGAGTTACGTGAGGACAAGGAATTCAATCTTTATCTAGCATCTTGTTTTGGTACACTGATGCTCAATAAATATTGGTTGGCTAAATAAATGATGGCATTCACCATAACACTTTAATGCACTCCTTCCTACCACAGTAATATGTCCTGAGAAGTGGAAAGCAGACACTGATGATTATTCTTGTCAGTTTCCTTCAGGAAGCTAATGGCATACATGCAAATTAGGATGATTTGAAGAGGGGGGCTTCCTAGGTGCTGCTAGCAGTAAAGAGCCTGCCTGCCAATGCAGGAGATATAAGAGACACAGGTTCGATCCCTGGGTCAGGACGATCCCCTGGAGGAGGAAATGGCAACCCACTCCAGTATTCTTGCCTGGAGAAGCCCATGGACAGAGGAGCCTGGCAAGCGATAGTCCATAGGGTCACAAAGAGACAGACATGACTGAAGTGACATAACACACACACACAAAGAGGATTTAATAAAAGCACTATTTACAAATGTGTGGACATGATGTAGGAAAAGGGCACGATCCTGGGGTTGTTGCAACCCAATAATCCTATAAACAAGAGAGAAGGAATGGTCACTAGGATCAAAAAAATGAGCTCATACAGGGGACAATTTTAGAGTAGCTGTGACCTCTGGTCAAGAACATAACTGCTTCTGGGTGATCTCTTGAGAAGCGTCTCTGGTGGTAGCAGCCCAAGATGATCTATTAACAAACTTAACATGAGACAAAAGCTATGGAAGAAAAGCTATGATCAATCTAGACAGCATATTAAAAAGCAGAGACACTACTTTGCCAACAAAGGTCCATCTAGTCAAAGCTATGGTTTTTCCAGCAGTCACGTAGGGATGTGAGAGTTGGACTATAAAGAAAGCTGAGCCCCAAGTAATTGATTCTTTTGAATTGTGGTGTTGGAGAAGACTCTTGAGAGTCCCTTGGACAGCAAGGAGATCAAATCAGTCAATCCTAAAGGAAATCATTTCTGAATGTTCATTGGAAGGACTGATGCTGAAGCTGAAACTCCAATACTTTGGCCACCTGATGTGAAGAACTGAATCCCTGGAAAAGACCCTGACACTGGGAAAGATTGAAGGTGGGAGGAGAAGTGGACGACAAAGGATGAAATGGTGGGATGGAATCACCAACTCGATGGACATGAGTTTGAGCAAGCTCCGGGAGTTGGTGATGGACAGAGAAGCCTGGTGTGCTGCAGTTCATGGGATCGCAAAGAGTCAAACACGACTGACTGACTGAACTGAACTGAACATGAAAGAAAAATAGATCCTCCATTAGGTCAATCCATAGACGTCAGATTCCTATTTTATACAGTCATATTTAATCTTGAATTGATATAGCCTCGAAGCAATCAGATAGGGGTAAAGCCAGGGAAGGTCATTCTTTCCCCTTGGAAATAGTATTGGATCCATACACACAAATTTTGAATATCAAAGCTTTTTGATTGGTCTTTCCTTGAAGACTTTTATTCTTCCATCCTCATACTCTGGCATCTTACTGGTTAAGCTATGATCAGGTTTTGGTAGCCTAGGAGTCACTTCTCTTTTGAGTAAATTTCATAACTTTTCTCATCTGCTATGTTGACTTCATTACAAAGTTCTAGCAATGACTTCCTATGACTGCCTACCATCAAGTCATCCAGGAATAGATATTCTGTAATCTACTACTACCAAAATAAGAACATTTGTGGAACAGTTACTATGTACCAGACACTGTGGAATACTTTATTCCTGTCTTTATTTTTCATCTCATTTTATATATCAGAAAACTGATACTTGGAGAGCCTATGTTTCTTGGCCAAGGATACCCAGTTAACAAGAGTCACAGCCATTATTTTGGCCTTGGTGGTCTAATTTCAGAATCTACATTATTGTAAATACTATAAAACAGTGTATTAGTGGTTAAAGATGTATTCTCTGACTGCCTGAATTCTAAACCCAGCACTGCTATTTAGCAGCTATGTGAGTCTATGGAGTTAATTAACATCTCTATGCCTTGGTTTCCACATCCATGAAATGGAAATAGTAATAATGCATTTTATGAGTCTTAAGTAAATCAACACACAGTGCTTAATCCAACATCTGACACAAAATAGCAACTTGGTCGCTGTTAGTTCTTATTATTCACCACAGGAGCAATATGGTAGCTCGGGTGGCATCTCTTCAGAGCTGAAGTGGAATGAAGAAAGCACTGGACTGTGTGACTTGGGCAAGTCATTTACCATCTCTGACCTTAATTTTTTACATCACTAAAATGGGAATAAAAATCCATACCTACTGCACAGTGTTTTATGAGCACTATATAAATATAAGTGCTTCACAAAGCACTGTATAAATATGTCATTTGATTTGATACTCACTCAACTATTTCAGGGCTTCCCTGGTGACTCAGCTGGTAAAGAATCTGCCTGCAATGCAGGAGACCTGGGTTCCACCCCTGGGTAGGGAAGATTCCCTGGGGAAGTGAAAGGTTACTCACTCCAACATTCTGGCCTGGAGAGTCCATTGGGTGGCAAAGAGTCAGACACAACTAAGAGACTTTCACTTTCAACTATCTCAAGATAATGGAGAAATAGCCAGAAGCAATGTCTCCACTGTATACAGTATGTTAGAATTACTTTTATTTGTCTCTTTTGGAACAGACAGTTGTTCAAACTTTTTGTGGAGCTTTTTTTTTTCAATTGAAGAATAATTGTTTTACAATGTTGTGTTGGTTTCTATCATACAACTTGCAGAGCTCTTTAAACTAAACTGAGCTCCATTCCACTGCTGGGCTCAAGATATATTCCAGAAATAATGGGAAGATCTTAACATGCCATGGATATTTCATCCTGTGGTTGGAATGCCCCTTTCAAAGTCAAAGTTCAAAGAGTCACAGTTCCCAACGCGGATACTTTAAGGTATGACTAATTTAGTCACTGAGGATATTAAACCCTTTCTATAGGTCAGACACTTTCTTATCATTGGAGATAAAACAGTAAATCAAAAAGTTAAAGTCTTTACAGACTCACATTGATTCTTGAAGACAGACACAAAGACACATCATTGTAATACAATGTTCCCAGAGGAAAACTTGTACCTGAAGGAGTAAAAATTTCTAGGGGAGGTGACATATGAGCTGAGTCTTAAAGAAGGACAAGCAGGGGAGGGATAAGAGGAAGAACAGGCAACTCTTTTAGCTATCTATACTGAGATGGCACAGTATTGTGGGAAGATTAAGCCCCTTCTACAGCCTCATGTCTCATTAGTCTGGTCTTTCTGATGGGGAGAAGAGCAGAGAAAAAGATGAGTTTAAGCTGAAAAGCCAAAGAAAAACTTCCTACTTAACCGACTCAAGCCCATCCAAGGAGCACAAACCGGGTTTCCCCAACTTACCATTTGAAGATAATGTGTCTGTGCCTGTTGTGTGTGTGTGTGTGTGTGTGTGTGTGTGTGTGTGTGTAAGAGAGAAAGAGATCTGTTTGATATTTTCTTTGGATAGCTTAGTGTCTTCTTGGGTGAGTTAAAACAATTCCCGTTCTTTCAGACGTTCTCCCCCAATTCCACACTCCGACTTGGCATCAGGGTATTTGAACAGGGTAAGTGGAGTGGTGCTTACTTGATCTAATCATATTTCTTCCCAATTTTTCTTAAAATTTAAAAAAAATCTCTTAGGACTTCAATAGACATTAAATAAATCAATGTGCACCTTGCAATAAGATCTGTTTGTGAAAAACAAATAAAGAAATCTTTAAAAGTCTTTAAAGATTGCTCCAGTGGTCAGGTGGGTGTTACTAAATTTTAAAGATTAAATTTCAGGATGAAAATATCTCTTGAGAAACAAGTGCCCTTTCTCAGATTATCTTGGTCTCTCCAGTTCTGGGGAGAGTTCAGTTAGGAAGAGCCTTTATCTGAAGAGTAACAATGAAACAAGAGATACAGGCATCCAACAAATTTAGTGACCCTCACCAAATTGGGTTCAGGGCAGGCCCCTGGATGCAAAGATAAACTGGACATAACCCTATGTGAAGGACTATGAAGGGGATCACAGTCTGGAATCCTGAAAAATCTGGGATTTCAGTCCCATCTCTCCTCCTAAAAATGGTCCTAGATTCTCCATCCCTAGTAAAATCCCAGGTGAGGATTCCCAAACACTAACTAGATGACAATTAAAAAATGTCAAAGCTGAGATCACAGAATATTCACTTAATCTACTAATCCCATCTCATACTGAATATGTAAGCTTCAGCAGCATACCACAAACTTTTTATCATGAAGGACTTTTTTGCAAAGTCTGTCCATTTGGTAGGTGTCCTCCATGCCACTTTCCACCAGTCTGCCTCAACCATCTCAAAGTCTCAGATAGTTGGTCTCCCCAGTTTCTTCATATAATCAGTGCTTCTCCACAGGATACTGTACTCATTTCTCTAGTATTATTCCTGTCTTTGAAATCATCCTGCCTCTTAAAACTCGGCTTTCTTGTCCATCTTTGGCATTGTCCACACAATATAAAATGAAATAGTTATGTGGCAGTTCTTCACTTATTTGATTTCTGTGGATAGCAAAACCAGATCCTTTGATCCAAGAAACCAACTCTGCAGCATCAGCTATCCCACTTGATCTTATGATTGAAATTTATTAAATAACCACCAAATCTTCACTACATAATGGGACTGATTATATGATTGAGCAATTTCACTTGAGACAAAGAAGGATTTTATTACATAGCATTTACATTTTTTAAATTCAGCACTTTGAAGACTATTATTCACATTTGGAAAATTATTATTTCCCTGACACACAATAAATTCTCAAATATACTTGTGAAAAAATGAACAAATTAAAAATAGAAGGAAAGTTTGTAATTTTAAATTCTAATGCTCAAAATCACTGTTAAAATGGGCACATAGCTCCAAAAATTTTGAAGCACGATAATAATAGTCAAATTTGTGTTTTAAAATATGTTAATTTTATTTAACCTTTATTGGCTTCCTAGAAGCAATATATAATAATATACAAATATATAATTCAGTAAATAGACTGAGGAATGAATGATCCAGATTGAGCTGATCAAAAACTCCTATATTTCTAAACATCAGAAGCAAGAAAATCAGTACCTTCATTATCCTCTGAATATTCCACAAATATTTATTTTTCCCCTCCAGGTAGATTTAATGAAAACAGAGATATTATTGTCCTGCTTTTTGCTTACCTCCCAATATAGTAGGTGCTCATGGTTTGGTGTTCATCATATTGACATCCATAACTTATAAATAACTCTCCAGCTACACCTACACCTACCAAACTTGCTCCTTCACTGAATAAATGTAGCACCTATCCTATTCTGAGTCCCTAACCAAGTGTCAAGACAACCCAATGGCTCATACCTTCAAAGGCTTTACTGTCTATGACAATGATTTTCATATATGAGTGCATCTAAGTCAGCTTTAAGGAGGGCATTGAGAATCTGCATTTCTCATACAGTTCCAGGTGGTGTAGATGTTCTTTTGGGGATCATACTTTAAGAACCACTGGCCTACATTTCTTTGAAAATTTAAAAATAGAACTACTGTGTGATCCTGAGGTAGTTCTTGGCATATATACAAAAGAAATGAAATCAGAATATCAAAAAAAAATCTGTTCCCATGGTTTTTTTGCAGCATTCCTCAATATAGCCAAGATATGGAAACAACCTCTACATCCATCAACCAATAAAAGGATAAAGAAGATGAGGTGTGCATATGCATGCACATACACACACATGTATATACACACCAAAATGGAATATTATTCAGCCATGAGAAAGAAGGGCATCCTATTATTTGCCATAATACAGATGAAACTTGAGGACATTATGCTATGTGGAATGTCAGGCAAAGAAAGACAGATACTATATGACAACAATCATATGTGGAACCTAAAACTGCCTAACTCACAGAAAAAGACTGGAATGGTGGTTACCCTGGAGCTGTGGGGTAGGAGGGGAAAGGGAAATGTCGGTCATAGTACAAACTTTTGGTTATAGGACGATCAAGTTCTGGGGATATAGTGTAGAGCATAGTGATTATAGTTCAAATACTGTATAACATATTTGAAAATTGCTGAGAGTAGATCTTAAATACCTTGCCACAGAAAAGAAATGATAATTATGTGACGTGATTATAGGTGTTAGGTAATGCTACAGTAATAATCATTCTGCAATATATGTGAATATCCTAGTGGATTCCTAGATATTCCTTAAAGAAGTTGGCAAGCCAGATGAGCAAGGCAAACGCCCAGCTGGAAAGTACCCATGTGTCCCTTGTTCTACTTCTCAAGAAAGAGCTTACCACATACTCAACCTCCAAATAAGTTTGATTAATAATCTTCTGCCTGCAAAATTTAAGTAAGTCAGGAATTCTGACCCTTTAAAAAGACTTCTAAATAAATAAACATTTTAATGAAGATATAAGATCTGAAAAATAACTGAAAAAAATCTATCATACATATGGGTTCTTTTCTGTCCATTCATAACAAACTTGCCAAATTGTACTGAATATGTTTTATAATGTTTTTTCAATGTAAGACTTTTCTCTGAAAATATATCGTAACAATCCAATGTGCTATTCATTTCCCTCCTTAAAAATCCTAAAAATTTGCACTGCTTGTTTAAATTTTAATCTTTTCAATTTATTAATGATACCAAAAAGAAATACTTGCCTTCTCCTTGTAAATAATTCAAATAATATAGACAATGTGAAGCCCTCTCTGAGTTCCTATTCCCCACATCTGCCCCTCCCTGACTTGAAGGCAAGGATACTCAGTTTGTTTTTAGGTAAATCCTTTTTCAGTTGTTGGTGGTGGTCATCGTATTTTCTAATCAATTTCATATCATCTACTCACAGAAATTTTTAATTTTGCTTTTACTTCTAACATAAATATATGTTAATAACAAATGTATTCTTCTGCAATTGGCCTTTGCCCTTTAATACATTATGGTATTCTTATAAGGTCTTTATATGTAGATACAACTCACTACTTCTAATTTCTGCACAGTTCAGTTCAGTTCAGTCCTCAGTCATGTCCAACTGTTTATGACCCCATGGACTGCAGTACGCCAGACTTCCCAGTCCATCACCATTTCCCAGAGCTTGCTCAAACTCATGTCCATCGAATCAGTGATGCCATCCAACCATCTCATCCTCTGTCGTCCACTCCTCCTCCTGCCGTCAATCTTCCCAAGTATCAGGGTCTTTTCAGATGAGTCAGTTCTTCGCATCAGGTGGCCAAAGCATTGGAACTTCAGCTTCAGCATCAGTCCTTCCAATGAACATTCAGGACTGATTTCCTTTAGGATTGACTGATTTGATCTTCTTGCAGACCAAAGGACTCTCAAGAGTCTTCTCCACCACCACAGTTCAAAAGCATCAATTCTTCAGCACTCAGCCTTCTTTACGGTTCAACTCTCACATCCATACATGACTACTGGAAAACCATAGCTTTGACTAGATGGACCTTTGTTGGCAAAGTAATGTCTCTGTTTTTTAATATGCTGTCTAGGTTGGTCATAGCTTTTCTTCCAGGAAGCAAGTATCTTTTAATTTCATAGCTGCAGCTTCCATCTGCAGTTATTTTTGAGCCCAAGAAAATAAAGGCTGTCACTGTTTCCACTGTTTCCCCATCTATTTGCCATGCAGTGATAGGACCAGATGCCATGATCTTCGTTTTTTTTTAATGTTGAGTTTTAAGCCAGCTTTTTCACTCTCCTCTTTCACTTTCATTAAGAGGCTCTTTAGTTCCTCTTCACTTTCTGCCATAAGGTTGGTATCATCTGTATATATGGCTATTCTCCATAATACAGAAATTCATTATTTATCATTTCTACTCATTTTTTTTTCATTTCTACTCATTTTTAATAGACAGACTATTTCTAATTTTTTTTTTTTTAATTTTTTTATTTTTCAGTGGGTTTTGTTATACATTGATGTGAATCAGCCATAGAGTTACACGAATTCCCCATCCCGGTCTCCCATCCCACCTCCCTCTCCACCCGATTCCTCTGGATCTTCCCAGCCCAACAGGCCCGAGCACTTGACTCATGCCTCCCACCTGGGCTGGTGGTCTGTTTCACCACAGAAAATATACATGCTGTTCTTTCGAAACATCCCACCCTCCCCTTCTCCCACAGAGTTCAAAAGTCTGTTCTGTACTTCTGCGTCTCTTCTTCTGCCCTGCATATAGGGCCATTGTTACCATCTTTCTAAATTCCGTATATATGTGTTAGTATACTGTAATGTTCTTTATCTTTCTGGCTCACCTCACTCTGTATAATGGGCTCCAGTTTCATCCATCTCATTAGAACTGATTCAAATGAATTCTTTTTAACGGCTGAGTAATATTCCATGGTGTATATGTACCATAGCTTCCTTATCCATTCATCTGCTGATGGGCATCTAGGTTGTTTCCATGTCCTGGCTATTATAAACAGTGCTGCGATGAACATTGGGGTGCACGTGTCTCTTTCAGATCTAGATTCCTCAGTGTGTATGCCCAGAAGTGGTATTGCTGGGTCATATGGCAGTTCTATTTCCAGTTTTTTAAGAAATCTCCACACTGTCTTCCATAGTGGCTGTACTAGTTTGCACCCAACATAGGAGCACCGCAATATGTACGGCAAACGCTAACAAGTATGAAAGAGGAAATTAATAGTAACACAATAATAGTGGGAGACTTTAATACCCCACTCACAACTATGGATAGATCAACTAAACAGAAAATTAATAAGGAAACACAAACCTTAAATGATACAATGGACCAGCTAGACCTAGTTGATATCTATAGGACATTTCACCCCAAAACAATCAACTTCACCTTTTTCTCAAGCGCACACGGAACCTTCTCCAGAATAGATCACATCCTGGGCCATAAATCTGGTCTTGGAAAATTCAAAAAAATTGAAATCATTCCAGTCATCTTTTCTGACCACAGTGCAGTAAGATTAGATCTCAATTACAGGAAAAAAATTGTTAAAAATTCAAACATATGGAGGCTAAATAACACGCTTCTGAATAACCAACAAATCATACAAGAAATCAAAAAAGAAATCAAAATATGTATAGAAACGAATGAAAATGAAAGCACAACAACCCAAAACCTATGGGACACTGTAAAAGCAGTGCTAAGGGGAAGGTTCATAGCATTACAGGCTTACATCAAGAAACAAGAAAAAAGCCAAATAAATAACCTAACTCTACACCTAAAGCAATTAGAGAAGGAAGAAATGAAGAACCCCAGGGTTAGCAGAAGGAAAGAAATCTTAAAAATTAGGGCAGAAATAAATGCAAAAGAAACTAAAGAGACCATAGCAAAAATCAACAAAGCTAAAAGCTGGTTTTTTGAAAAAATAAACAAAATTGACAAACCATTAGCAAGACTCATTAAGAAACAAAGAGAGAAGAACCAAATTAGCAAAATAAGAAATGAAAAGGGTGAGATCACAACAGACAACACTGAAATCCAAAGGATCATAAGAGACTACTACCAGCAGCTCTATGCCAATAAAATGGACAACTTGGATGAAATGGACAAATTCTTAGAAAAGTATTTCTAATTTTTATTAATATTTTTGAACATGCTCCGTTTTGAAGAGTTTCAAGCATGATCTTGCTGGGTCTTAAGAGTATCTATTAATACATTTAAAAATGTAATTAGACATTGCCAAAGAGTTCTCCCAAAAAGCTACATCAATTTGCACTCTCAAAAGCAGTGTTTAAATACAAACTTTTTCCCACATTCTCACCCACACTGGATATTATCAAACTATTCACATTTTACAATATGACAAACATCCAAAACCAGTTTTTACATGAACTTAAAAAACTATTCTTCATTCCCAATGAATCTTCTGAATATAGACTTCTTTTAAAACCCTACCTGCTATATATACAAATTAATTTCATTTGAATTTAACTGATCTCATTTTTCATTTTCTCTCTTAAGAAATTCTCCTAAATAACAGAGATGCCAGTCCTCTGAGTTTGGATGAGTTACCAATGCCCTCAATAAAAAGATATGAGTTCAAATGAAAGTGAAAGTGTTTGTCACTCTGTCCTGTCGGACTCTTTGCAAACCCCATGGTCTGTAGCCCATCAGGCTCCTATGTCCATGAATTTTCCAGGCAAGAACACTGGAATGGCAAATAAAATACATCAAAATATTAATAGTAATTGCTTCCTGGAGACAGGCAATATTTTCCTTATTTATTTTCTTTCTGTCTTTTCCTAATTTTCTCCAATAACTAAAACTTGTTGGGGTTCTATTTGGTAGGCCCTATTCCAAGCATTTTCCGTGCTTTATCTCATTTTATCCTCAAAAGAAGCATGTGAAGGAAATATTACCATTATCCCTGTTAAATACATAAGGCTTAAAAAGGTAAACTAATTTTCCCCAAATTCCACAGCTATGAAGGATTTGAACACAGGCAAGCTGGTTTCGAATCTTAACCACTGTACCATGCTTCTGGCTATAAACATGTATAACTTGAGTAAATAAAATAAGATCTAAAAATCAACTGAAAGCATATATATTTACTAACCAGAAATCAATAGCATTATGACCTGTGAGCTTATTCCTCCCTTTGCAAGCTTTCTTACACATCTCAAAGGCAATTTTACCTTCCTAGCCACACCAAACCTCTTCTCCCCAGCCTCATCTCTATCCAAAGACTTAAAGATACAAGCTTCAAAAACCCAGAGGTTTTATGATCTTTTAATCTCCCTATAATTCATTTTTATCGGTTTTCCTTTGTCTCTTGTGAAGACATCTTGTTCTGTAAAGCACGCACTGTAATTTAATTGTTGGCTCCTCTGTGTGATATTCTTAGCCAGCTTCTGCTCCTTTTTTGAAGCTCCTCAATCTAGCTGATGGTCTATATTTCCTAATATCAATGGGAATGGCTGTAACACCCAGCACTGACATACAGTTCCCTCAGCAAAGCCTCTGTGTTTAGGATTCCAACTCCTTAGCAGTGGTGGCAGCGACCAAGAATCGCCGTCAAAGAACACCAACAGATTGCATTACAATCTGTCAATCCTTCTCTAGAGAAAGGAATTGGCAACTCATTATATTAAAGAATTGCCATCAAGCATCTGGAATATGGCAATGCACGTCGATTTTATGTGAATTAATGAGTTTCAGCAATTTATCACCCTGAACTTTTTCATATAATCTCATCCACAACATCTCTAACACAAATGTACATTTTGTGTGAATCACAATTGCTATTCAAGCCACACCTTTGTGAATATTCCATTTCAGAGGTTTAGCTTTGGAGACTTACATATACACTTATACCAAAGAGAGAAATTATGTACTTTTAAATTTTTAATTAACAAAATACATGCCCTTTTCATTTGCCTCATGCCAGCAGGAAATTAAGACAGCTTCTTAATAAAACATTTGTATCGAGCCATGTCGTGTTAAGCAATAACCTCATCGTTTTCCCACATAGAGTCAACAGTTAGATAAGGCAGACAGGCTACAAAGGCCTGAAGACTTCCTCATAAAAATTAGTTTATTGAGCACTCACAGTGTGCCCAGCATTGTGCCTCCATTTTACATGTATTTTTTTTTCATTAAATCTTCCCAGATGTCCTGTGATATGTGTTATTATTATCACCAAGTAACAAAGAAAGTAAGGCTCCAAGATGAAGCAATATGCATAGTCATATAGCAAGTAAGTAGAAGAACTGGGATTATCTACCAGTTAGCTTTGCTGCATAACAAACTACTCCAAAACTTAGTGACTCAAAACAACAACCATTCATTTAGTTCATAGAATATAGGTCAGAGATTTGGACTGAGCTCAAGAGATTTCAGCTGGGCCTCACTGATGTGGCTGCAGCTGGCTGCTGGGTCAGTTGTTGGGTCAGCTGGGAGCTGGTTGGAGGACCTAGGCTCTCATTCATGCAGCTTCCCATAATCCAAAGGCTAGTTCAGGCTCATTCACCTGGCAGCCCCAGAGCTCTACAAACTGCAAGAAGAGGCAAGTCTGAAAGTGCATAACATTTTCAATCCTCTGCTTATATTCCATTTCCTACTCTCCATTGATTAAACCCAGGCTCAAAACCGGCCCGGTTCAAGTTCAGAGGAGAGAAAGAAAGACTGTGACTGTACCTCTAGAGAGATCACTTTTACGGTCTACCACAATTTCAGCCCACATCTTGCTGATGCCAAAACCCACTCTGTCTGCCACTCCTGGATTTGTCTGGCCTCCGATCTAGTCCTAACTTCCCATCTGCTCTGTTCTGTGTAACAGGCACACTGATTCTTACAGGCTCTTTCCAGACACCTGTGAAAGCCAGTACAAGGTAATGGAAAGAGATTAGAAGGTAAGAAACAAGAAAAGCAGGGTAGACATCACCCTCCCTCTCTGCCTCAGGCTGCATGTCCATCAGGGTGGCCCCTCCATACAGGTCTGCCATGGTTTCAGGCTCCGCCTCCTCCATGTGGTCCTTCTTCCCAGAAGGGTTTCCTGCCATTGCTAATCTCAAGGCTGCCACATTATCCTTTGACTTCCTAGCCCCTCCAAAACCTATGTAACCAAGTCTTGGCATTAAATTCCCTCTCTTCTAAATATTTAATGATTTCTGTTGTTCTGGTTGAACATGCATGCTACACACACTCTCCTGATTTTTGAGTCTCCTAATGGGAACTACTATGTAATTTCCCTCCTACAGTGCCATGCGCTATGAAAGCAACCATATTCATTTACTCAGAAAACATTCACTGAGAAACTACTAGGACCAAGCACTGGGCCAAAGACAGTTTGCAAAGTTGAATAATACTTTACAAAACTAACCCAAAGGAGATAGATCTATGTATAAATAATAACCATATAGTCAAGTTTTTTAATGAACATGTAAAGAGACTTTATTAGAAAAGCAGTCAGATGTGATAGGTCTGTGCACAAGTTCTGGAGTCAGATCACCTAGATCAGAATCTAGGACCCTTTTACTATCAGAATCTGGGGCACTTTTACAACCAATAAAGCAAGCTATTTATACTCTGCTTCTTCCTTGATCCAAAGAGGCACAATAGCATCAATTTCAGAGGGATACTGTAAAGACCAAAAGCAATAATACCTTCTTGGAGCTTAGGCCTGTGCATGTCTGGTCCATAAGTGTTTAAAAGGTGCTAGGTATGAATTTTATGGAAACGCAGTATGGAAAAAATATCCATTTGTTTTGGGAATTGGGGAAGTCCTGAAAAGAAGACGCTTTTCAGAGGACAAGAAAAAGTGATCACCAGGTGAAATACAACTTCTCCCAAAGAAGTTTCTTCAAATCCCATCTATAAGTGATTCATCCTCCTTCTGACCACCCACGGCATTTTATTTTCATACTCCTGGAACGGTGATATCTCAATTTTTGTTTTGTTACATATGCTTTATCTGCCCTATGAAACTGAAAGCTCCTTGAAGGCAAACACAAGCCTCTCCACCCTTGTCCATCCATAAAGCTAAGCAGACTGCTTGCCACATAGCAGGTGTGCCAATTACTAAGCTGTTGTTTCTCAGCTCCAAAATCACCCTGCTATAATTACTACATGATGCTGGGGTTGGAATTACAACCAAACTTCTGGGGTACACTAGAGGGACAATGCAAGACTGAAGGGGGGACATTATTTCCTTCCTGTTGACATCCTGTCTGTTCCCTATTCCTAGGTGAACAGCACCTTAGAAATGCTTCTTCACCTCAGACAATGCCTTCCTGGAGTGACAGTTGAAAGCACTTTGGGGTTCTCCCCAACACTGGGAAAACCAGCCTTATCCTGCCACCTCAGTGACACCAGAACCATTACTGGTACCCTGCCACTGAGGTCAGAGTTTCAAACCCATTTCAAAATCCTCCTCTAATTTTTCCTTCTAACCAACTTTGTTGAGCTTTAATTCATATAAAACAAAGTGTTACCATCTTAATTATACAGTTTTATAAATTGTGGAAAATTCTTAAATAGATGGAAATACCAAACCACCTTACTTGCCTCCTGAGAAATCTGTATGCAGGTGAAGAAGCAACAGTTAGAACCAGACATGGAACAACAGACGGGTTCCAAATTGGGAAAGGAGCACGTCAAGGCTGTATATTGTCACCCTGCTTATTTAACCATAAGCAGAATACAACATGTGAAATGCCAGGCTGGATGAAGCACAAACTGGAATCAAGATTGCCAGGAGAAATATCAATAATCTCAGATATGCAGATGATACCACCCTTATGGCAGAAAGGGAAGAGAAACTAAACTAAAGAGCCGCTTGATGAAAGTGAAAGAGGAGAGTGAAAAAGTTGACTTAAAGCTCAGCATTCAGAAAAATAAGATATGGCACCCGGTCCCATCACTTCATGCCAAATAGATGGGGAAACAATGAAAATAGTGACAGCCTTTATTTTATTGGGCTCCAAAATCACTGCAGATGGTGAATGCAGTCATAAAATTAAAAGACATTTGCTCCTTGGAAGAAAAGCTATGACCAACCTAGATAGCATATTAAAAAGCAGAGACATTACTTTGCCAACAAAGGTTTGTATAGTCAAACTATGGTTTTTCCAGTAGTCATGTATGAATGTAAGAGCTGGCATTAAGAAGGCTGAGCACTGAAGAATTGATGCTTTTGAACTGTGGTGTTGGAGAAGACTCTTGAGAGTCCCTTGGACTGCAAGATCAAACCAGTCAATCCTAAGGGAAATCATTGAAAGGAATATTCATTGAAAGGATTGGTGCTGAACCTGAAGCTCCAATACTTGGCCACCTGATGCGAAGAACTGACTCACTGGAAAAGACCCTGATGCTGGGAAAGATTGAGGGCAGGAGGAGAAGGGGACGACAGAGGCTAAGATGATTGGATGGCATCACTGACTCGATGGACATGAGTTTGAAAAAGCTCTGGGAGTTGGTCATGGACAGGGAAGCCTGACGTGCTGCAGTCCATTGGGTCGCAAAGAGTCTGACACAACTGAGCGACTGAAATGAACTGATGAGTTTGACATATATGAATATAATTATTTCAATTAAAATATAAATAATTTCTATCACTCCAAAAAGCACCTTTGTGCTCCTCTGCCATCAGTATCTCTCCCCACACAGTCTCAGAAAACATGATGTGTTTTCCATTTCTTGTTTTTTGCTTTTACTAGGATTTCATAACACTGATACCATGCTGTAGGCACACTCTGTATATGGATTTATTTATTTAGTATAATTTCAAGATTCATCTGTGGTTATGAGAATCAGTAACTTTTTTTTATTGCTGTTAACTATTTCTCAGTATATTTGTACCACAGTTTATGTATCTACTCAGCTGTTGTTGGACAGGTGGATTTTTCCAGTGTTGGGAAACTACCATGCCACTAATGTACAAGTCACAGAATGGAGACATGCTTTCACTTCTCTCAGGTAAATATCTAGTAGTGGGATTGGTGAGTTGTACAGCTTTATAAGATGTCAAACTGTTTTTAAAAGTTATTATATTCCCATCAGCAGTGTCTGCAAGTTCCAGTTCCTCCACATTCTCATCAGCACTTGCTGTGGTCAGTCTTTTAATTTTAGTCATTCCATTGGGTATGCAAGGGTATTTGATTATAGCTTAATTAGCATTTCCTAAAGACTAAGGCCACCTCATGCAAAGAGTTGACTCATTGGAAAAGACCCTGATGCTGGGAGGGACTGGGGGCAGGAGGAGAAGGGGACGACAGAGGATGAGATGGCTAGATGGCATCACCGACTCGATGGGTATGAGTTTGAGCAAACTCCAGCAATTGGTGATGGACAAGGAGGCCTGGTGTGCTGTGATTCATGGGGTCGCAAAGAGTCGGACACGACTGAGCGACTGAACTGAACTGAAAGACTACGGACTTTCAGCATATCTTCATTATTCATTAACTAGTCACATATCTTCTTTAATAAAGTGTCTGTTCATGTACTTTGTCACCTTATTAGTTGGATAATTTGTCTTCTACTCAGTTCTTCATATATCATGGGTGCATGTTCTTTATCAGGTTTATATGTTGGAATATTTTCTCCCAGTCTGTGGCTTCCCATTTTATTTCCTCTAAGTGTCTTTCAAAGAACAAATGTCAATTTTTGATGAATTCCAAATTATCAATTTTTTCCTTTCTAATTGAACTATTGTGGCCTGAGTAATCTTTGCCTGCTCAAGATCATAAAGAATTATTTCTATATCTTGTTCTAGAAGTTTTAAAATTTCAGCTTTTATATTTAGATATATTCATCCAATAATAGAGCTTAAAACATGAAAAACAAATATTGACAGAACTGAAGATAGACAGAAATAATTTAATTTTGATCAAATATTTAAATACCCTCTCAATAATTATCTTCATCAGATTGAGATCCCATAACTGAGTATTATAAACTAGATGGCTACAGAACACAAATTATTTTCTCACAGTTCAGGAAGCTGGAAGTCTGAAATTCAAGTGTCAGCAAGGTCAGAATCTGGTGAGAGCTATCTTCCTAACTTGCAGATGGCTCCCTTCTGGCTGTGTCCTTACATGGCAGACAGAGAGAG
Organism: Muntiacus reevesi; assembly: GCF_963930625.1. Classification (NCBI taxonomy): domain Eukaryota; kingdom Metazoa; phylum Chordata; class Mammalia; order Artiodactyla; family Cervidae; genus Muntiacus; species Muntiacus reevesi. The sequence goes on along the minus strand of NC_089264.1, from coordinate 35,961,761 downwards.
AAAGTTCTCTAGTGTCTCTTTTTAAAAGGATGTTAATTTCATCTTGAGGGCTCCACTCTCATGATGCTGTCTAAACCTAATTACTTCCCAAAGCCCCATCTCCAAACCATCACACTGGGGGTTAGGGGGGACACAATTCAATCCACAGAAACAATCAGCAGAATGACTCAACAGAAAATCAGTAAAGTGCAGAAGATGTGAGCAATGTATTTAACCAAATTGATTTAATTGACACTTGTGGAACACTTAAAGAGACTTCCCTGGTGGTCCATTGGCTAAGACTCCACGCTCCCAATGCAGGGGAGCTGGGTTCAGCCCCTAGTGGGGAAACGAAGATCCCACATGCTACAAGGTAATGCTCAAAATCCTTCAAGCCAGGCTTCAGCAGTATTTGTACATGCTGGATTTGGAAAATACAAGAGGAACCAGAGATCAAATTGTCAACATCCACTAGATCATAGAAAAGGCAAGGGAATTCCAGAAAAACATCTGTTTCATTGACTCCGCTAAAGGCTTTGATTGTGTAGATCACAACAAACTGGAAAATTCTTAAAGAGTTGGTAATTCCAGACCACCTTAACTGCCTCCTGAGAAACCTGTATGCATGTCAAGAAGCAACAGTTAGAACCAGACATGGATCAATGGACTGGTTTCAAATTGGGAAAGGAATATGTCAAGGCTATATTTTGGCACCCTGCTTATTTAACTTATATGCAGAGTACATCATGCGAAATGCTGGGCTGGATGAAGCTCAAGCAGAACTCAAGATTGCTGAAGAAATATCAATAATCTCAGATATGCAGATATTATCACCCTAATGTCAGAAAAAAGAGGAACTAAAGAGCCTCTTGATGAAGGTGAAAGAGGATAGTGAAAAAGCTGGCTTAAAACTCAACATTCAAAAAACTAAGATTATGGCATCCAGTACCATCACTTCAAGGCTAATAGTTAGAGAAACAATGGAAATAGTGACAGTCTTTACTTTCTTTGGCTCCAAAACCACTGCAGATGGTGACTGCAGCCTTGAAATTAAAAGATGCTTGCTCCTTGGAAAAGAAGCTATGCTAATCTAGATAGCACATTAAAAAGCAAAGACATTACTTTGCCAACAAAAGTCCATACAGTCAAAGTTATGGTTTTTCCAGTAGTGATGTATGGATGTGAGAGTTGGACCATTAAGAAGGCTGAGGACCGAAAAACTGATGCTTTGAACTGTGGTGCTGGAGAAGACTCTTGAGAGCCCCTTGGACTGCGAGGTGATCAAACCAGTTCATCCTGTAGGAAATTAACCCTGAACATTCATTGGAAGGACTGATGCTGAAGCTGAAGCTCCAATACTCTGGCCACCTGAAGTAAAGAACTGACTCATTTAAAAGACCCTGATGCTAGGAAAGACTGAAGGCAGGAGGAGGAGGGAATAACAGAAGATGAGATGGTTGGATGGCATCACCAATTCAACAGATGTGAGTTTGAGCAAACTCCGCAAGATAGTGAAGGGCTGGGATACCTGGCATGCTGCAGTCCATGCGGTGGCAGAGTCAAACACAACAGAGCGACGGAACAACAATGAAAGAACACTCCACATACAACAGAAAAATAAACATTTTTCTCCTAATTCACACAGAACACTTACCTGCATGTCATATTCTGGGTCATTAAAATGTTTTCAATGAATTTAAAAGTATGTTCTCTGACCACAGTGGAATTTTGTAAGAACTCAAGAACAAAAACATTTCTAGAAAATGTCTAAATATTTGAAATGTAAACAACTGAATAATCCATGAATCAAAGATGATTTCAAAAGAGGGATTAGAAAGGGTTTGAACTGAACTGAATAAAAATGAGAACACATTAAAGTTTCGGGGATGCAACTAAATACCTAGGAAGAGATACAGAGCATTAAATGCCTATCTTGACAAATGAGAAAACGTCTCAAATTATTTTTTAAAAAAGCTTTGCAAATTAACAAACTAGAAAAATAGGAACAAATTAAAGTCAAAGTTAGTAGAAGAAAAAATATGGTAATAAAGACAAGAGTACAAATCAATGAAATACTAAAAAATAAGAGATAATTAGTGACATCAAAACCTTGTTCTTTTAGATGGAACAAATAAATGCCAATAAATTCAAATGACATGAAATACACAAACCCCTTGAAAGACATAAATTAATAACATTCACATAAGAAGAAATAGATAAAATGAATAGCCATATATCTATTAAAGAAAATGAATTTATAATTAAAGTCCTACTTAGAAGGAAAAATGCAGGTATAGATGACTTTCTTGATGAATTCTACCAAGTATTTAAAGAACAAATTATACCAACTTACACAAATTCTTCCAGAAAACTGAGAAGAAGAGATTACTTCCTAAATCAATAAGATCATCATTGCCCTGATAACAAGACCAGAGGACATTGCAAGGAAACAACTTATAGATAACCTCTAATGAACATAGATGAATACATTCTGAATAAATTTTATCAAATCAAACCTTCATACATTACTAGTGGGAATTTAAAATGCGGGAGCCACTTTGGAAAACAGTTTGTAGTTCTCCAAAATATTAAACACAGAGTTACCACATGACACAACAATTCTACTCCCAGGTAGCTATCCAAAAGAAAACAAAACATGTGTCCACACAAAAATGTGTGCATAGATGTTTACAACATCATTAATCATAAAAACCAAAAAATGGAAACCCAAATTCTCATTACTTGTCTAGATAAACAAATGTGGTATATATACACAATAGACTATTTGGAAATAATACTGATACATGCTACAAAACAGATGAGCCTTAAAAAATATAAAAAGTACAAGAAGTCAGACACAAAAAAACCACAGATTATGTGATCTCATATATAAAATGTTCAGAGTAGGCAAATCTATAAGACATAATTAGATTAGTGATGCTCTAATAGTGGTGCTGAAGCTGAAACTCCAATACTTTGGCCACTTCATGCGAAGAGTTGACTCATTGGAAAAGACCCTGATGCTGGAAGGGATTGGGGGCAGGAGGAGAAGGGGATGACAGAGGATGAGATGGCTGGATGGCATCACCGACTCAATGGGCATGAGTTTGAGTAAACTCCGGGAGCTGGTGATGGACAGGGAGGCCTGGCGTGCTGCAATTCATGGGATTGCAAAGAGTCGGACAGGACTGAGCAACTGAACTGAACTGAACTAAATAGTGGATGGGAGGGTTCCCTAGGGGAGACCAATGGAACCAGGGTTTCCTTGGAGGATCATGAGAAATGTTCTAAAATTAGATCATGATAATTATTGTACAAATTTGTACTGTAATTAAAACCATTAAATTTTATACTTTAAATAAGCAAGCTTTATGGTATGCAAATTATATTTCAATAAGGCTATTGAGTAAATTAGAAACTGAAACCCAACAACACATGAAAAGGGTAATATATCATTGTTGTTGTTTAGTCACTTAAGTTGTGTCCAACTCTTTTGTGACCCCATGGACTGTAACCCACTGGGGTCCTCTGTCCATAGGATTTCTCAGGCAAGAATACTGGAGTGGGTTGCCATTTCCTTCTCCAGGGGATCTTCCAGACTCAGGGATCGAACCTGTGTCTCCTGCATTAGCAGGTGGATTCTTTACCACTGAGCCACCAGGGAAGCCCATTATACATCATTAGATATACAGAATATATATTTTACATATAAAAACATAAGTGGGAATTATCCAAGGAATGCAAGACTTGTTAACAAATTAAACACATAAGCAAACTAAAAGGCAAAAGTCACACTATCATTCTAGCAAAAAAAGCACCTGACCAAATTCAATATCCATTCCTAATAAAAGCTATCAGAAAACTAGGAATGAAAGGGAGCTTCCTCAACCTGCTAAAGAACATCCACAAAAACCCTCCAACTAACATCATACCTGATGGGGAGAGATTGAATACTTCCTCTGTAAGATCAGTAACAAAGCAAGGTGTCTGCTCTCCCACTTCTATTTAACCTTTCACTCAAATTTCCAGCCAGTGAAACAGAGCAGTATTTTAAAATTTGAAACATGTAGAATAGAAAGAAAAAATTAAAATGCTTTTACTTGCAGGCAACATAATCATTTATGTAGAGGGTCCATCCAATAAAATCAACCAAAAGTTACTATAATAAATCAGTGAATTTAGCAAGGTCATAGGATAAAAGATAAATACATTAAAACAACTGTAAAACAATTTACAGCAATATCAAAATATGTAAATTACTTAAGAGATAAATGTTACAAAATTCATAAAAAGCTGTACACTAGAAATTAAAAAACATTGCTTATAGAAATTGAATAAAGTATAAATAAATGGAAAGATATCATGTTCATGGAACAGAAGACTCCATTTTGTTAACATGATAGTTTTTCCTAAACTGATCTATAGGTTCAATGCAATCACATTCAAAATCCAAACAGACTTCTGCTTTGTAGAAATTTGACAAGCTAATTCTAAAACTCATATAAAATTGCAAATGATCTCAAATAGTTAAAACAACTTTGACCAAAAAAACACAAAGGTGGAGAATTTTCCAGTAGTCATGTATGGATATGAGAGTTGAACTGTAAAAAAAGTTAAGTGCTGAAGAACTGATGCTTTTGAACTATGGTGCTGGAGAAGACTCTTGAGAGTCCCTTGAACTTCAAGATCAAACCAGTCAATCCTAAAGAAAATCAGTCCTGAATATTCATTGGAAGGACTGATGCTGAAGCTGAAGCTCCAGTAGTTTGGCCACCTTATGCGAAGAACTGACTCATTGGAAAAAACCCTGATGCTGGGAAAGATTGAAGGTGGGAGGAGAAAGGGACGACAAAGGATGAGATGGCTGGATGGCATCACTTACTTGATGGATGTGAGTTTGAGCCAGCTCCAGGAGTTGGTAATGGACAGGAAAGTCTGGCGTGCTGCAGTCCATGGGGTCACAAAGAGTCAGACATGACTGAGCAACTGAACTGAAGTGAAGAAATTAAAACTGTTCTTTACATGACCGTGGTAAGAGAATGATAAGAAAAACAACATAATGGCAGAAAATATTTTCAAACCATGTATCTGATAAAGGAATTGTATCTAGACTATATAAAGAAGTACAGATGGCAAACAAGACAATGACAGTGCAACAACATTAGTTATTATGTTCACAATGAGATACCATGAGGTAACTCCTCAGTTCAGTTCAGTTCAGTCATTCAGTCATGTCCGACTCTTTGCGACCCCATGAACTGCAGCACACCAGGCCTCCCTGTCCATCACCAACTCCTGGAGCCTACCCAAACTCATGTCCACTGAGTCGGTGGCATTGGTGGCATCGGTGGCATCCAACCATCTCATCCTCTGTCGTCCCCTTCTCCTCCTGCCCTCAATCTTTCTGAGTATAAGGGTCTTTTCAAATGAATCAGCTCTTCACAGCAGGTGGTCAAAGTATTGGAGTTTCAGCTTCAGCATCAGTCCTTCCAATGAATACCCAGGACTGATCTCCTTTAGGATGGACTGGTTGGATCTCCTTGCAGTCCAAGGGACTCTCAAGCGTCTTCTCCAACATCACAGTTCTTCTGAACTGTGCTTTTTGCATCAATTCTTCAGCGCTCAGCTTTCTTTATAGTCCAACTCTCAGATCCATACATGACCACTGGAAAAATCCAAACGGACCTTTGTTGGCAAAATAATGTCTCTGCTCTTTAATATGCTGTCTATGTTGGTCATAACTTTCCTTCCAAGGAGTAAGCGTCTTTTAATTTCATGGCTGCAGTCACCACCTGCAGTGATTTTGCAGCCCAAAAAGTAAAGTCAGTCACTGTTTCCACTGTTTCCCCACCTATTTGCCATGAAATGATGGGACTGAATGTCATGATCTTAGTTTTCTGAATGTTGAGCTTTAAGCCAACTTTTTTTTTAGATACCTCCTAGAAAGGAGAAAATTTAAACACTGATAGTGTCAAGCACTGGTAAGAAGGTAAAGTAACTGGACCTCTCACACAACTGCTGGAAATGTAAAATGGCACAGTCATTTTGGAAAACCATCTGGCTGTTTCTCAAAAAGTTAAATGTTTGCCTACCATATAATACAGTCTTTACAGTCTAGATAGGGACTTCCCTGGTGGCTCAGACGGTAAAGCGTCTGCCTACAATGTGGTAGACTGGGGTTCAATCCCTAGGTTGGGAAGATCTGGAGAAGGCAATGGCACCCCACTCCAGTATTCTTGCCTGGAAAATCCCATGGACGGAGGAGCCTTGTGGACTACAGTCCAAGGAGTCGCAAAGAGTCGGACAGGACTGAGCGACTTCACTTTCACTTTCACTTTACAGTCTAGATACTTACTCAAAAGGAATGAAAGCATATATTCATTCAAAGACCTATACACAAATGCTCATAGAAATTTATTTATAATAGCTAAAAACTGAAAACAACCCAAATGTCCATCAAAAGGTGACTAAATAAGCTGTGATTGGTTGTTGTTCAGTTGCTAAATCATGTCTTACTCTTTTGTGACCCCATGGAATATAGCCCACCAGGCTCCTCTGTCCATGGAATTTTCCAGACAAGAATACTGGAGTGGTTTGTCATTTCCTTCTCCAAGGGATCTTCCCAACCCAAGGACTGAACCCACGACTCCTGCTTTGCAGGAAGATTCTTTAATCTACACATGAAATAACATTCACCAATAGAAGGAATGGATGACTGATACATGCTACAACATGGATGGCTCTCAGAATGATTATGATGAATGAAATGAAACAGAAAAAAAAGGAATTGACATTCCATTGTTTTATTTATATGAAGTCATAGGAAATGCAAACTAATTTACAATGACAAAACAGACCTCAGTTGCCTGAGGATGAGGTAGGGGGTAGGTAGGGGAAGTGAAAAGAACTATTAAAGAGCACAGGAAATTTCTGGAGGTGATGAAGTTGTTCATTATTTTGAATGTGAAGATGGCTTTGCAGGTGTATGCATATGACAAAACATCAAATTTTACACATTAAACATGCACAGTTTTCTCTGAATCGATAATACTTCAATAAATTTGTTTAATGATTTCTGTTTCCTGACTGGACCTTGATTATTAGAATGAAACAAAGGGAGAGAGGCAAGGAAGAAATTCTGTAGAATGGAATTAAACAGCATGGGAAAGGAAAGGAATGAATGGGATGAAATGGAAGGTCCATCTCTTATTGAAATCTCCAAAAAAAGCCCTTCCAGATAAACCAGAAAATGATTTGGGGTCTTATTGCTGCATAATTATTTAAGGAGAGAATATCTTCAGGCTGCTTTAGTATTTCATGGCATAGGATTAGAGATGAGTTATGCTTTGACAAACTTTTAGTTAAACTTTTTGTTCAAAACAGTTTTCCTGAAAAAAGAAAACTACATTCCCTAATTTCATCCTGTATATTTTATAAGTATAGCAATGTCTACCTTTTTTTTTTTTTTTTCATTTTAAGTAGTGAGTTGACAGATTCAGATAAAGAACCCTACAGTTCTTCAGGGGAAAGTTTACTGCCTAGTTCATGGGAACAGCACCAGAAGGGCATAAAATCCATATTGGAAGATCTCTACAGCATTTCCCATTTCCCATTCCCCATAGGATGGGAGAAGCTATTGTTTCAAGCTACTAAGGAACTTTATTCTCAGCTCCACTAAGGAATTTTACTTTTACCAACAAAAAAAGCTACTCATTCAATAAAGGTGTGCAATTCTAGGAAAATGAAGAGTAGCTCCTTATGACAGAGCCTGCTTAATGACCCTTATGTCTAGTCTCTGCTTCTTCCTTTTAATATTTCATCCCCCCAAAAAAGGCTGACCATGAATATAGCCAACCAATGGCCTAATAGAAATTTCCAGATTCCCATGGATCTAAATGTAGCTACAGTAATCAACACAGTACAGCACTGGCACAAAATCAGATATATGGGTCAACAGGACAGGACAGAAAGCCCAGAAATCAACCCATGCACCTATATTGATTAATCTACCACAGAGGAGGCAAGACTACACAATGGAGAAAAGACAGTCTCTTCAGTCAGTGATAAGAAAACTGGACAGCTACTTGCAAAAGAATGAAATTATAACATTCACTAACACCATACATAAAAATAAACTCGAAATGGATTAAAGACCTAAATATAAGACCAGACACTACAAAACTCTGAAAGGAAAACATAGGTAGAACACTGCTTGACATAAATTGCAGCAATCTTTTTTGGATTCATCTCCTAAAGTAATGAAAATAAGCAAAGGAAACCATAAACAAAAGAAAAGACAACCCCACAGAATGGGAGAAAATATCTGCAAAAGATGTAACCAACAAGTGATTAATCTCCAAAATTACAAACAGTATATGCAGCTCAATATCAAAACAAACTAACTAACAAACAAACCCAATTGAAAAATGGGCAGAAGAACTAAATAGACATTTCTCCAAAGAAGACACATAGATGGCCAAAAAGCACACGAAAAAATGCTCATTTCTAATTATTAGAGAAATACAAATCAAAACTACATGAGAGATCACATCACACTGGTCAGAATGGGCAATAAATGCTGGAGAAGGTGTGGAGAAAAAGAAGGCCTCCTACACCATTACATTTACATGATAGGAATGTAAATTGGTACAGTTAACAAGAGAACAGTATGGAGGTTTCTTTAAAAACAGAAAATAGAGCTACCTAATGATCCAGCAATCCCACTTCTGTGCACGTATCTGGAGAAAACTATAAATCAAAAAGATCCAGTGTTCACTGCAGCACTATTTACAATAGCCAAGACATGGAAGCAACCTATATCTCCACTGACAGATGAATGGATGAAGAAAATATGGTGCATATATACAATGGAATATTACTCAACTGAAAAAAAGAAAGAAATAGTGTCATTTGCAGCAACATGGATGGACCTAGAAATTATCATATTAAATGAAGTAAGTCTGATAGAGAAAGACAAATACTGTGTGATACCATTTATATGTAGAATCAAAAATAAATAAATAAATAATACAAATGAACTTATTCACAAAGCTGAAACAGACTCACAGACTGCAAAAACAAACTTATGGTTACCAAAAGGGAAAGAGGGGGAAGAATTAGGAGTTTGGGAGTAACATATAAACCCTACTACATATAAAACAAATAATCAACAAGAACCTACTGTATAAAAGCATAGGGAACTCTACGTAATAACCTATATGGTTAAAGATTCTTAAAAAGAATAGATATATGCATATATACAAATGAAGAATTTTGCTATACACCTGAAACTAACACATCACTGCAAATCAACTATACTCCAATATAAAATTTTTTAAAATTTAGTTAAAAATAAATAAATATGGCTAAGTGACTTAAGTTCTTGCCAATGGGATGTAAACGGGGATAATGGGTGCAGTTTTTACATCACTGCCTTTAAATGGGAATCATTTGCCTTCTACCTCTCTCTTTTCCTCTTCCTGAAGAGTAGAACATAAATGTGGCCATAAAATACATGCATCAAAAATGCAGATGTGGACCACACCTTAGTCAACAGTGGGGCAACATGATTAAAGTAACTGAATTCCTGACTGACCTTGTGAGTCAGAGTCATTTTCCTGTTTAGGATTACTCCCTCCCTCTGGAACAGTAAAGTGAGAGAGAAATAAGTTTGTCTGTTAGTCAGGCTTTTGTAGATTTGGATTTCCTTGCCAGAGCAGCATAGCGTCTTCTCAGATAATTGGGGATCTTTGCCCTTACCTACCTAAACTTGGTATGTTTCTTGAAACAAAAGATGTGGGAAGAGTTATGAATAAGAGGCATAAAAATGTGATAATAGTAAAGCTGAATGAAGGAAATTACTAACCAGAGACAAACAAAAGAAATGAAATGAAATGAAAGAAAAAATAGAAATTTAAGGATAACAGAGGCAGAGAACTCATCTGAAGAAGGAAAGAAGGGAGAAAAGAGAGTCTTCCTAGTACTAAACCTCTTATTTTGAATCAAGAGGAATTTGAAAAATTCCTAGCCAAGACCATTTCACTTCCCTGCCATAATTTAAAGTTAATAGTGTGTTTTTAGCAACGGTGGGTTCTCTAATCACACAGGCAAATGTGTCAATGAAATAAAGTGGTATGTCTCTCCATTAAGCAAAAGTCCTGTATTATGCAAATATACAAATAACTTTGAATTCTCCATCTTCTAATAAAGTGGATTTTCATCTAATCCTTCAACTATACAGCAATGATTAAGAGTTAGATATGTATTCATCTTATTCCTCTTTATCCCTATCTAGTCTTCATAATAAGTTCAAGAAATGTGCTGTTTCATGACTCTTTGGTCTTTGTAAAATTAAAATAATCACTCCTAGAATGAAATATTGCCATCTGAAGAGTAAATATGTGTCATAAGGACACCACAATTCTAACAGGTAACTGTGGCATTTCACTGGCTTTGCCCTCCCACTGAAATGCAGTCCTGAATTCCTACAGTTCCTTCTCAAGAAAACTTTACTGACATCACTCCATCATCTATGTTACCTATTTCTAGCAATAATCCCCTATCAGTTAATTATGGTTACAGTAGTGCTATATAACAATCTCTGCAGCATATACTAATAAGGCTTTATTTGTCTCATGGATGTGGGTAAACTGATTCACACTGGGCTCAGCTGGGCAATGTTATTGTTCTCACCTGTGCTCATTTACACTTCTGAAGGTTGTCAGGGGGCCAGCAGATTCTAGACAGATCAACTCTAGCAAACTATTGCTGCTTCATTTGTCTATCATCTTGCTCCTGGTAATAGAAGCAAGCTCAATCATGCAGGACATTTTCAAGTCTGTGGTCATGTCATGCCTGTTAACATTCCATTGGCAAAATCCTATGTCTAAACCCCAAATAAAAGAGTAGGGATATAGACTCTGCCTCTTTAGTGGAATAAACTAAAAAGTCATGTAACAATGCACATGTATATATGGAGAAGGGAAGAATTAGGACCATTATTAATGAGTCCTACCAGAATCTATTGTATGGGCACTAGAAGAGAAACTTCTTTTTCTACACTCCCAATATTTACAAGACCAGATGTCTGGGGGATTTTCCCATCCCAAGCTGGGACACCAGCTGGGTGTCCTATAATTCAATTCTGACCCTACCTGGAGATAATGTCAGACCCCAAATGGTAAAGGCTCAGTCCCACAAGACAGGCCTCTCACTTCAGAACCAGTAGCAAGCCCAAGTTCTCACCTGGGCTTATAACCAACAAGCTATAAATTAGAGGTTCTCACAGTCCCCTGATCCTCAGGTGTCATAATTATTAGGTTTCATAATTTACTAGAATGGCTTACGGAACTCAAGGAAAGAGTTTACTTAATAGATTACTGATTACTGGAGTCTGTGCCATTTGTGTAGCAATTTTTGCTTTGATGCTAATAAAGCTTATAAAAATGGGAAATATGCCATCTATCCTGAAGGAAAGATCTTTGGGCTGCATATTAGATATATTAAGATCAGAAGAGCAATGACCCCTGAATGGCTCACAATCTGGCAGTCAGAAGAGCTTTACAAAGGAGAGGAACACTCTGATAATGAACATGCCCGGGGGGCTCCCCTGGACTTGAGGTGTCCAATTTTAATTTCCCCTACAGGAACGCTAGGGGAGGGAATGGCAACCCACTCCAGTATTTTTTTTTTCAAATTATGATTTTTTTTTATTGGAGTATAGTTGATTAACAATTGTGAGTTTCAAGGGTACAACATAGTTGATTCAGTTATACACACAAGTATCTATTCTTTTTCAAATTCTTTTCCCACTTAGAATTATTATGGAACATTTTTTTCCCATTTATTTTTATTAGTTGGAGGCTAATTACTTTACAATATTGTAGAGGTTTTTGCCATACATTGACATGAATCAGCCATGGATTTACATGTACTCCCCATCCTGAACCCCCCCTCCCACCTCCCTCCCCATCCCATCCCTCTGGGTCATCCCAGTGTATCAGCCCCGAGCACCTGTCTCATGCATCCAACCTGGACTGGCGATCTGTTTCACACTTGATAATATACATGTTTCGATGCTATTCTCTCAGAACATCCCACCCTCGCCTTCTCCCATAGAGTCCAAAAGTCTGTTCTATACATCTGTGTCTCTTTTTCTGTCTTGCATATAGGGTTATCGTTACCATCTTTCTAAATTCCATATATATGTGTTAGTATACTGTATTGGTATTATTCTTTCTGGCTTACTTCACTCTGTATAATGGGCTCCAGTTTCATCCATCTCATTAGAACTGATTCAAATGAATTCTTTTTAACGGCTGAGTAATATTCCATTGTGTATATGTACCACAGCTTCCTTATCCATTCATCTGTTGATGGGCATCTAGGTTGCTTCCATGTCCTGGCTATTATAAACAGTGCTGCGATGAACATTGGGGTACATGTGTCTCTTTCAGATCTGGTTTCCTCGGTGTGTATGCCCAGGAGTGGGATTGCTGGGTCATATGGCAGTTCTATTTCCAGTTTTTTAAGGAATCTCCACACTGTTCTCCATAGTGGCTGTACTAGTTTGCATTCCCACCAACAGTGTAAAAGGGTTCCCTTTTCTCCACACCCTCTCCAGCATTTAATGCTTGGAGACTTTTGGATAGCAGCCATTCTGACTGGCATGTAATGGTACCTCACTGAGGTTTTGATTTGCATTTCTCTAATAATGAGTGATGTTCAGCATCTTTTCATGTGTTTGTTAGCCATCTGTATGTCTTCTTTGGAGAAATGTCTGTTTAGATCTTTGGCCCATTTTTTGATTGGGTCATTTATTTTTCTGGAATTGAGCTGCCCACTTCAAAACAAGGGACACATATAGACTGAAAGTGAAGGGCTGGAAAAAAATATTTCACACAAACTGAGACCAAAAGAAAGCAGGAGTTGCAATACTCATATCAGATAAAGTAGACTTTCAAATAAAGGCTGTGAAAAGAGACAAAGAAGGACACTACATAATGATCAAAGGATCAATCCAAGAAGATATAACAATTATAAATATACATACATACCCAACATAGGAGCACCACAATATGTAAGGCAAATGCTAACGAGTATGAAAGGGGAAATCAACAATAACACAATAATAGTGGGAGACTTTAATACCCCACTCACAACTATGGATAAATCAACTAAACGGAAAAATGACAAGGAAACACAAACCTTAAATGACACAATGGACCAGCTAGACCTAACTGATATCCATAGGACATTTCACCCCAAATCAATCAATTTCACCATTTTCTCAAGTGCACATGGAACCTTCTCCAGAATAGATCACATCCTGGGCCATAAATCTAGCCTTGGTAAATTAAAAAAAACTGAAATCATTCCAGTCATCTTTTCTGACCACAATGAAGTAAGATTAGATCTCAATTACAGGAAAAAAAACTATTAAAAATTCAAACATATGGAGGCTAAATAACATGCTTCTAAATAACCAACAAATCATAAAAGAAATCAAAATATACATAGAAATGAATGAAAATGAAAACACAACAACCCAAAACCTATGGGACACTGTAAAAGCAGTGCTAAGGGGAAGGTTCATAGCATTACAGGCTTACCTCAAGAAACAAGAAAAAAGTCAAATAAATAACCTAACTCTACACCTAAAGCAACTAGAGAAGGAAGAAATGAAGAACCCCAGGGTTAGTAGAAGGAAAGAAATCTTAAAAATTAGGGCAGAAATAAATGCAAAAGAAACAAAAGAGACCATAGCAGAAATCAACAAAGCTAAAAGTTGGTTTTTTGAAAAGATAAACAAAATTGACAAACCATTAGCAAGACTCATTAAGAAACAAAGGGAGAAGAACCAAATCAACAAAATTAGCAATGAAAATGGAGAGATCACGACAGACAACACTGAAATACAAAGGATCATAAGAGACTACTACCAGCAGCTCTATGCCAATAAAATGGACAACTTGGAAGAAATGGACAAATTCTTAGAAAAGTATAACTTTCCAAAACTGAACCAGGAAGAAATAGAAGATCTTAACAGACCCATCACAAGCACGGAAATCGAAACTGTAATCAGAAATCTTCCAGCAAACAAAAGCCCAGGACCAGATGGCTTCACAGCTGAATTCTACCAAAAATTTAGAGAAGAGCTAACACCTATCTTACTCAAACTCTTCCAGAAAATTGCAGAAGAAGGTAAACTTCCAAACTCATTCTATGGGGCCACCATCACCTTAATTCCAAAACCAGACAAAGATGCCACAAAAACAGAAAACTACAGGCCAATATCACTGATGAACATAGATGCAACAATCCTTAACAAAATTCTAGCAAACAGAATCCAACAACATATTAAAAAGATCATACATCATGACCAAGTGGGTTTTATCCCAGGAATGCAAGGATTCTTTAATATCTGCAAATCAATCAATGTAATACACCATATTAACAAATTGAAAGATAAAAACCATATGATTATCTCAATAGATGCAGAAAAAGCCTTTGAAAAAATTCACTCCAGTATTTTTGCCTGGAGAATTTCATGGACAGAGGAGCCTGGTGGGCTACAGTCCACAAGATCTCAGAGTCAGACATGACTGAGCAACTAACATTTACTTACACTTACTTACTGATTTCTTATAAAAGCATATACAGGAGGATTTCTTTTCCTCCACACCCCCTCCAGCATTTGTTATTTGTAGATGTTTTAATGACGGCCATTCTGACTGGTGTGAGATATACCTCATTGTATTTTGATATGCATTTCTCTAATAATTAGTGATATTCAGCATATTTTCAATGTTCCTGTTGGCCATCCAGATATCGTCTTTGGAGAACTGTCTATTTAGGTCTTCTGCACACTTTTTTAATTTTTTTTTTATATTAAGCTGTATGAGCTGGTTTTATATTTTGGAAATTAATCCCTTGTCAATTGCTTCACTTGCAAATATTTTCTCCCATTCCATAGGTTCATTTTATTTCAGCTTCTTTTGTTATGCAAAAGCTTTTATTAGGTCTCGTTTACTTTTGTTTTTATTTTCAGTTTTCTAAAAGACAGATCCAAAAAAATTTTTTTGCTGCAATTTATGTCAAAGAGAGTTTTCTGTCTATGTTTTCCTTTAGGAGTTTTGTAGTATCCAGCCTTACATTTATGTCTTTAAGCCATTTTGAGTTTATTTTTGTCTATGCTATAAGAGAATGCTCTAATTTCATTTTTTTGCAAGTAGCTGTCCAGTTTTCCCAGCATCACTTATTGAAAAAGCTGTCTTTTCTTCATTGTATATTCTTGCCTCCTTTTTAGCATATTGATTGACCATAAGTGAATGGGTTTATTTCTGGGATTTTTATCCTGTTCCATTGACCTACTGCCTGTTTTTATGCCAGTATGATACTATTTTGATGACTGTAGCTTTGTAGTATAGTCTGTAGTCAGGCAACCTGATTACTCCAGCTTGAGAATCTTCTCTCTCAAGATTGCTTAGGCTATTTAGGGCTTTTTGTTGCTTCCATACAAATTTTAAAATTATTTTTTCTAGTTCTGTAAAAAGTGCCAATAATAACTTAATAGGGATTGCCCTGAATCTGAATATTGCCTTGGAGAGTAAGGTCATTTTGACAATATTGATTCTCCTAATCCAAGAGCACTGTTTTTCCATCTGTTTGTATCATATTCAATTTCTTTCATTAGTATCTTAACAGTTTTTGGAGTACAGGTCTCTTGCCTCCTTAGGTAGGTTTACTCCTAGATATTTTACTTTTTGATTCAAGAGTAAAAGGAAATATTTTCTTAATTTCTATTTCTGATATTTCATTGGAAGGAACCTTCCTGCACTGTTGGTGGGAATGTAAATTGGAACAACCACTATGGAGAACTGTATAGTGGTTCCTTAAAAAATTATGATAATCTTGCAATCCCACTCCAGGGCATATACCCAAAGAAAACTATAATTCAAAAAGTAACATGCACCCCATATTCACCAGAGCACTTTTTACAACTGCCAAGACATGGAAGCAACCTAAATCTCCATCAACAGATGAATGGATAAAGAAGTGGTGCATATATACAATGGAATATTACTCAATCCTAAAAAAAGAGTGAAATAATGCCATTTGCAGCAACATGGATGGACTTAGAGATTATCATATTAACTGAAGTAAGTCAGAGAAAGACAAATCTATATATCATTTATATGTGAAATCATTAAGAATGATGCAAATGAACTTATTTACAAAACAAAAACAGACTCACAGACATAGGAAACAAACTTATAGTTATCAAAATGAATGGGATGAATAGACAAGAAAAATAAATTAGGAATTTGGGATTAACAGATACACACTACTATATATAAAATAGATAAACAAGGACCTACTGTATAGTACAGGGAACTATATTCAGTATCTTGTAATAACCTTTAATGAAAAATAATCTGAAAATTTTAAATTAATATGAAAAAATCTTTTTTCAAGAATGTTACAGAGTTTATTTCTTCCAGTAGTCATGTATGGATGTGAACGTTGGACTATAAAGAAAGCTGAGTGCTGAAGAACTAAAGCTTTTGAACTGTGGTGTTGGAAAAGACTCTTGAGAGTCCCTTGGACTGCAAACAGATCAAACCAGCCAACCCTAAAGAAAATCAGTCCTGAATATTCATTGGAAGGACTGATACTGAAGCTGAAACTCCAATACTTTGGCCACCTGATGCAAACAGGTGACTCATTTGAAAAGACCCTGATGCTGGAAAAAGATTGAAGGCGGGAGCAAAAAGGGATGACAGAGGATGAGATAGTTGGATGGCATCACCAACTCAATGAAGATGAGTTTGAGTAGACTCTGGGACTTGGTGATGGACAGGGAAGTCAGCGTGCTGCAGTCCATGGGGTTGCAAAGAGTCGGACACGGACTGAGTGACTGAACTGAACTGATGGAATTTATCATATTAATTATTATAAGGAGATAATTCAAGCCTCAGTTCAACTCTACAGCCACTGAAATCATACTACATGATTGAGCATTATTACCCTAGTGTTGAGAATACATGTATAACTGAATAGCTTTGCTGTATAAGTTTGCTGCATATGTTTGCTGTATACCTGAAACTGATACAACACTGTACATTAACTAGGCTTCAACTAAAAAATAGTTTTAAAATTACATGTAGATGGGTAGGGCAACATATAGGGGAAATGGCACAGAGCCTCCCTCCCCTTTCCTGGTGTACCATCCTCCCAGCACCAATCCAAAAGCTCTCTGAACCCCATACTTCAGGGATTTTTATAGAAACATCATTATACAGTTGTGATTAATGAAATCATTCATCATTCTGTGATTAAATCGACTTCCAACCTCTTTACCCTCCCCTGAAGTCAAGAAATGGAGCTGAAAGCTTCAACTCTCCAATCACAAGGTTGGTTCCCCTAGCAACCAGCTTCTATCCTTAAGGGCTTTCCAAAAATACCTCATTAATATAAATTCAGGTGTGGCCGAAATGGGCTTGTGATGACCAAGAAAACACTATTGCTCTTACAGGAATTTCCAAAAGTTTTAAAACTTCTGTGCTAGGAACCAAGAGGAAAACCAAATGATATGGGCTTCAGGTGGCACTAGAGGTAAAGAACCTGGCTGCCAATGCAGAAGTCGTAAGAGACATGGGTTCAATTCCTAGGTTGGTCAGATCTCCTGGAGGAGGGCATGGCAACCCACTCCAGTATGCCTGCCTAGAGAACCCTATGGACAGAGAAGCCCAGTGGTGAGTCCACAGGGTCACAAAGACTGAAATGACTTAGTCATGTCATCCTGTACACACGTGGCTGAAATGGGCTTATTGCGACCAATGAGAGATTTTTTGTTGCCCTTATGGGAAATTTCAGGAGTTTTAAAAGCTCTGTGCCATGAATTAAGAGAAAAATCAAACGTATATTATCATCAATCACAAGTATATACAGATATGAGAGAGTTGAACTATAACAAAAGCTGAGCATTGAAGAATTGATGCTTTTGAACTGTGGTGTTGGAGAAGACTCTTGAGAATCCCTTGGACTGCAAGGAGATCCAACCAGCCCATCCAAAAGGAGATCAGTCTTGTGTGTTCATTGGAAGGACTGATGCTGAAACTGAAACTTCAATACTTTGGCCATCTGATGAGAAGAGCTGACTCATTTGAAAAGACCCTGATGCTGGGAAAGACTGAGGGCAGGAGGAGAAGGGGACAATAGAGGATGAGATGGTTGGATGGCATCACCGACTCAATGGACATGGGTTTGGGTGGACTCCAGAAGTTGGTGATGGACAGAGAGGCCTGGCATGCTGCAGTTCATGGGGTGGCAAAGAGTCGGACACGACTGAGCGACTGAACTGAACTAAACACATAAATCCTCATACATACAAACACACTCCTATTCTGTTGTCCCCTGCTCACCTGTTGCCTCTTCTTAGGATGTTTTTCCTAAACATCTCCTGACTTACATATAGTTGCAGCTACATTAATGTAGTAAAAAAAAAAGAAAGAAAGAAAGAAAAAAGCAGAGACTAGGAGTCAGCCAACATATTCATATTCTGGATAAGTCAATAATCAACAATGTAACCCGTGAGAGCTCTGGAAATAATCTCTTCAAGTTTCTTTCCAACTCTTAATTCCCAGTTCTGTGTTTAGACTGCATTCCCATCATGCCCTTCCAAGTTATCACAACCATCAGATATCATCTTCATTTCTTCAGCAAATATCAACTGGGTGCCTTTTGTATGCTAGGACCTACTCCAGGAACGAAGAATTCAGAGAAATATTAAGCCAATCTTCATCTTTAAGAAATCACAATCTAGTGGATAAAACAGACAGCTAAAGCAACAATGCCAATAACAATTTGAAGTATAAGTGCCTAACAATTAGCTCTTTGATTGTAATCTAAGCACCAGACATTAAGCTTTTGATTGCCAAGGCATCCATTTCAAAGACATTCATCTCTAAAAAACACATTGCCAACTACACAACTAGATAAAAAGCCAGGCCACCCCATGCATGAAGTTCCCCTTTTGGTGACTTAGATAACTGACCACTGGAGTAACCCTGCTTTTCCCTTCCTGCATTTTAACTCTTACTTCTGTATTTAAATTCACCAATTAACAATGAATCTGCAAAACTGTAGGCACTCCACACTTGACCCCCCTAAAAAAGCAGAACCTCAGATCCACTCTCCCTTTCTCTTTCCCCTTCTTTCTCTCTAGCTGTGACTTCCCTGTGTGATCTTGGGCATGTCCTGTACCCTCCTGGTCCTGTGAGTAATAAACCTTTTTTAAGTCCCTGATGGTTATTGCTAAGGTGCATCTTGCAATCACAGTAAGAATCACAGTGTCCAATCTAGCCACAACATTGGCTAGATTGTCTGGGAAACATCTGTGAGGGCCCAGAGAGTGCCTCAGGCATTCCTAACTGACAACATCACCATCAATAGACTGAGACTGACACAAAACAAGAACTTTGATAAAGTTCTAACAGACAGCTAAGTAAGCCTGAAGGAAGGGCACATAAATCAAATCATTTCCTTGCTGTTATACTACATACTGCTAGGTCAAAGATGCTAGGTGATTTGTACAACTGATATAAAAATTTCAAGTAATCTACCTTGGCTATCTCCAAGATTAGACTGACCCAATTTCTATCCCAAAGATACCAAAAGGATTGTGTTATTGTTGTTCAGTCACTCGGTCATGTCCAACTCTTTGAGAACCCGTGGACTGCAGCACCAGGCTTCTCTGTCCATCACCATCTCCCAGAGTTCACTCAAATTCATGTCCATTGATTTGGTGATGTCATCCAACCATCTCAACCTCTGTTGCCCCCTTCTCCTCCAACACTCAATCTTCCCCAGCATCAGGCTCTTTTCCAATGAGTTGGATCTTCACATCAGGTGGCCAAAGTATTGGAACATCAGCATCAGTCCTTCTAATGAATATTCAGGGTTTATTTCCTTTAGGATTGACCAATTTGATGTCCTTGCTGTCCAAGGGACTTGCAAGAGTCTTCTCCAATAGTGAGCACATTTTAATTAGGAAAAGGTAGAATCTGAGCATTTCTGCTTATATTTCACTGGTGAGAACTTGGTCACACATGCTAGCTACAAAAGAGGCTAGGAAATGAGTTATCTAGCTAGTTGTCTATGTGTCTAGATAAGTGTGGGAACATGGAGTTCAATGCCAAAAAGTAGAATAAGTGGAGAATTAAATATTGAGTACAACTGTGGAGTTTCTGTCACAAAAAAACTACCCTTAATTTCCCTGAAATCCAGATTTCATGTGACTCCCATCTCAGCAGTCAATAAAGCTTAGCAGTTCCCTGCCATTATGGTCACTTTCCAGTCAACAGGAAATGGGGAAAGTGGGATGGCATATGCCTTCCTTTTAAAAGCATGCCCTGGAAGTTGCATCTAACACCTTCTCTTTTTTTTTTTTTTTTTTTTTTTTTACAGAAAATACCTAAGAGTTCATTTCCTTATCAGCCATTTCTTTCTGCTTTTGTTTGGCAAGGTGATTGGCCAGGATTCCCTCCTGTAAGATTCTGGCTTCCGTTCTCCAGAAAGCTGGTTCTGAGTGTCATGTCACTCTTCCATAACCTGATTCAGATCATTTCTCAGTCTTCAGTTCCATCTAGTGCTCTGAGAGTGAGTTCAAGTTGCTGTTTCATTTGAACTTCTTTACTATATTGGTCTTCCTTTCTTCTTAACTGCTCCCTAATTTTTTCATATAACATGTCAGCATTTCTTCTATTCTCTTCTTCTTGCTTTAAGGTCAATCTGTGAATGGTTATTTTCATCTCCATCAGATTTTTCTTGTTCTTCCTCTCATGTCATTTCTAAGTCTAGTTCTGCTGACAAATCTGTAAGTTTTGTTAAAATTACCTTCTACTTGTCCATTTAATATCTTTTTTCCTCTTTGGCCAGCAGCTCCAGATAAAGGATCCACATACTTCTGTGGAAGTCTCCCAGAGATACTCCGCCGCCTCGGCCTCAGTGCGCCGGCGGCGCTTCCGGCTCTCACCCGCGACGCAGGCCCGCCTAACACCTTCTCTTATATCATTGAACCTGAACCTAGCTGCAAGAGATGCCAGGAAATGGACTCCATTAATTGGATGAGCATGGGCCCAATGGTAAAACAAGGGAAAAAATGAACAGATATTGGAAGACAATTCAATTTCTGCCAAGAAACCAACAGTAAGATAAGCCATAACTGGTGTATGGGGGGGAAAAATGTGGTGTGTTAAAATCTGTTTTAACAGTGAAATCTGTTTTCACTCAAGAATCAAAAAGCAAGTGGTTAAGATTCTCATATGTGTATGTCTGATTAAATGTGTGCATGTAGGCACAAAAACTGTAATAAAGTCATGCTCACAAGCTACTCCACTCCCTCTTCAGGTGCAAGAGTTCCCTGAAATTGCCTTCCTAGACCACCTCCTCAATTATTTTAGAAAAGAAAGATTCTCTTCTGCTAAAATGAAACCTAAGCTGATTTTCCTAATAAAATGGGAGTTAGAATGGTAGGACACATAATATAGCTAATAAGTCTAGACTTGATTAATAGGAAGAAATATTTAGAGAATTGAAGAATGAGTTGAATGAGCCTAGGGAGATGAGAAAAGAGCAGGGAAGAGAAAGGAGATTCTAATGAATTCTAAAAACCAGTATTATTAATTTTTCTATTAACACATGACTAACTAATAGCCTTAGAGACTTAAAAACAACATAAATTTGTTACCTCACAGTTCCCTTGGATCAAAAATCTAGACACACCTTTTCTGGACCTTCTGTTCAGCATCTCACAAAGTTACAGTCAATGCACTGACTATGAGGCAGTACTCATTTGGAGCACGGTTCTTTTCCAAGCACATTCACTCATTCCATGTTGCCTGAATTCAATTCTCTGTGGTTGTAAGACTGAAAAAGTACATATTTTCTTGCTAGCTGTTGGTAACTAGGTATCATGCTCAGTGTCCAGAAGTCACCCACAGTTCTTACCTTATGTCTTATATTCAGGTCACAATATAGTCAAATTTGCTTTCTTCCGGGCCACCACTTCTTCTAATCTTCATCAGATCAGGTCATTCCCATCCAGGATAATCCCTTTAGATTAACTCAAAATCAACTCATCAGTAACCTAGTATTCCCTGGACTCATCTATACTCAAGGGTATCTCAGATAATAAGCCAAGTAAGGTGCCTTCCAGGCTCCCTTCCCAGGATGCCTGTCATGCTAATGGGACACACATATGTCACAAACCAGAAGATACAAAGGAAAGGAAAGGAGGGAACTTACAATCTGAGTTGATTGTCGATTTTAAAGAAAAAGAAAGGGAGGCCATATCATACTAAATTAGAGATTGCTAAGCAGGAAACTTGAGTAATACAGAAGCTTAGGAGTTTGAAACACATTTTAGCCACCAGAAAGAAATTGAGTCACTGAATGTTGCCATCATCTCCTTTCTCACAGCAATAACTTTCATTCCATCAGAATGGCATCTTTAACAAACATTCTTCTAACATATTATTTCATGGGTTTACCATGTGTCACTAGCTTAATATTCATGGCTCAGGGGTAAAGAATCCACCTGCAATGTAGGAGACTTGGGTTCAGTCCTTGAGTTGGTAAAATTTTCTGGAGAAGGAAATGGTAACCACTCCAATATCCTTGTCTGGGAAATCCCATGGACAGAGGAGTCTAGGGGGCTAAGTCCATGGGGTCGCAAGAGTCGGACAAGACTTAGCAACTAAACCACCACCACCACCACCACCACACCTCAAGAGCTTCTCCAGGGGATAATATATGAAAGAAGCAGGTTGCTTATGAAACCCCAGAATTGTTCATCTAAATGCCCATATATTCTTTATCTGACTCTGAACTATATTAGCTCTGAAAATGTGGTGTGATGCCATATTCAAATTTTGTCACTAGAAATTAATAAAACCATATGGTATCACAACACAACATAATAAAACATAACAAAGAGTCCCCATAAGAAAAACTATGAAAAAAAAAAAAGAAAAGAAAAACTATGCTTATAGAAGATGCCATTCTTCCACAAACTAAAAGATATCTATGGTGATTTGTCCTTGGGGAAAAGACTGACTTTTAGATAATTGAATCTGGTATTAAAATAAGAAGTTATTGAGAACTGCATACATATCCCTCCACTTAGAAGCTCTGGGACTCTGGAAAAATCACTTAACTCTTTACAGATTCCATTCTCTTGCCTATGGAATCTACCACATAGAGCTGTTGTGAAGGTTAAATGAACAATGTGTATAATGTATGTGGTTTGCTACATACAAAATAGCTCAACAAATGTTAGCTATTTTTATTTAATGTACAGGCACTAAGCATTCATGTCTTTCTGTATGTAGCAACTAGATTCTTGAAAAAGACTCAGATACAAAATTAGGAAAAAGTCCACCCAAGTTCCATCCTAAATAACAATAATATTTCTAGCTGCTGGAGGAAAATATTGCATATAATCCTGCTCAAGTCTTTTATTAGATTCTTGCTTGACAATTAGGGCCACTTCTGAATTTGGTATTTAGAATACTGACTAAATTTATTCTTTACAGAACTCAGCAACATTCTATTCTCCATGGCTACAGGTCTTCAACATCCATTATCTATAATTTTCTTTTTCTGTCTTCCTAGAAGTGTTCTTATTGGCAATGGTTACTAGCTGGGCCTTCTTTTCTCTATAATTACTTCTTTAGAAAAATATTCTTATTTTGCTTACAAATTATTCTCCCTATGTGCAGTCAGAGTTCTTTCAACTATTGACCCTCTTCTTGCCCTAACCCAGGCCAGCCACCCAGTATGCCAGCTTGCTAGTTATTTTGTTAGGCCCACTATTTCAAGAAAATCTTTCTTTCCTGCATTATATATGGACTTAGAACATGAGTGTTAGATAAACAAGGCATAATGAAAACACTTAAGAGGCAGAAAAAAATAACAGAGCTTCTTTTAAGTGAATTAATGTCATAAATTTAAGGTAAACATAATTTTAGGGATTGTTCCAGGTGCAGACCAGAAACAGAATTTTGTTAGGTCTTTATTAATCTCCTGTATTATGACAAGCACCCAAATAAGTGCTGAAAGCCCAACTGGAAACAAGACAAATGCAATCTCTGCCCCCACAGAGCTTGGAGTACAGGAGATAAGCAGAGAAGACAAATGCCAAATAATTATAGTATAATAATGGATGAAGGCAGGGGTGAGGTAAGTACTAAGAGTTTTCGGAGTGAGACAGAAAAAAATCATCTATACAAAAAATAATCACGACTTCTGTCCTCCCAAAATTCATATTGAAGCCCTAATCCCCAAAGGGATGTGTTTGGAGGTGGAGAACTGGGACATAATCAGGTTTACATGAGGTTGTAAGAGTGGGCCCCCAAGTTCAGATCAGTGTCTGTACAAAAAGAGGAAGAGACCAGAGCTCACTTTCTCTTCAGCCTGATGAGTTTACAGTGAGAAGGTGACTGTCTATAGGACAGGAAGAGGGCCCTCACCAAGCCAAACCTGCCAGCACCTTGATCTTGAACTTCTCAGCCTCTAGGACTGTGAAAAAATAAATGTCTATTGTTTTTAAATTCATTTTTAAATAGAATACATTTTATCATACTTTATAAAACATCAGTCTTGGTGGATTGTTAATAGAAGTACCAGCTCTTCACCACAGATGACTTAAGAAACCACATGCAGCAGACTACATTTTCCATTGTCTTCTTGTGTCGAGGGACAAAAATGGTGTGCGAGAAGGGATGTTAAGCGATGTGCACCACCTCGGCACCAACATCGGGATGAGGTGTTGTGCCTTCTCCACTCTCTCCTCCTTTCATCAGCTTCACACAGATGATGCCAAAGTCTGAAGGGCAGTAGAGCTACAAACAAGAGGCTAATTCCTTTATCATCATATGAAAGCTGCTCATTGACCAAAACCAACTGTATTATGTGAGTATTGTGGGTTGAATTATACTGAAGTCATAACTCCCGATATCTCAGAATATGGCCTTATTTGGAAATAGAGTCTCTAGAGAAGTAAACAATTTTAAATGAGGTCATCAGCGTGAGCCCTAATTCAATATGATGGAGTCCTTAAAAAAGGAAGAAATGGTCACAGAGACACACACACCAGAGGACAGACACTGTGAAGACACCCAGGAAGAAAACGGCCACAGAACTGGAGTGATTCATCTACAAGTCAAGGAACACAAAGGATTACTAGCAAACACCAGAGGCTAGAAAAGACAAGGAATTCTCCTTGAGAGTCATCGGAAAGAATATCTGATACCTTGATTTCAGATTTCTAGGCTCCAAATCTGTGAGACAATAACTTTCTGTTGTTTTAAGCAGTCCTGTTTTTGATACTTTATTATATCAGCCCTAGGAAGTTAATATAATGAATAAGAAATAAACTGTGCAAAACCACTGAAATTAGGAAGTTAAATTAGTTAGCATCACCCTAACTAATGCGGAGGCTTCCCTGGTGGCTGGGTGGTAAAGAATCTGCCTGCAAAGCAAGAGATGCGGGTTTGATCCTTGGGTTGGAAAAAAATCCCCTGGAGAAGCAAAGGGCAACCCACTCCAGTATTCTTGCCTGGAAAATCCCATGGATGGAGGAGCCTGGTGGGCTGGAGCCAGCCCGTGGCCTCTGCAGAAGAGTCAGACACTACTTAGGGACTAACCAACAACTGACGCAGAGAATGTATTTTAAGCAAGTGCAGTGTAGACTATGTTGTCAAAGACATTATCTCTCCAGTAAGGCATTTAACAGAGATCCGAGGAATGAGTAGGAATCATCTAACAAAAGGAGAGAGAGAGGGTTGGGACAGAGCAAAGAGTTGATCACAGCAAAAAAGCAGAAGGACTATCTAAGATGGTCCTGAGACAAGAGAGAATATGGTTGGTCCAGAAACTAAAAAAAAAAATCCAGTGTATCTGGAGCATGGGGAGTGGGATGACAGAGGTAAGCAGGTAGGTAGGTTGGTAGACAGGGATCAGAGCCTCTAGTTAAGAACTTGAGCCAGAAAGGTGTTTGTCATTAGCTTTAGGGAGGACAATAGGGTTCACAGACATTCATGCAAAAGGGGAATTGTTTTGTTTCTGATCTAGTCAAAAAGTGACTTCACACACAGAGAAAGTCAGGATTGATTAACAGCTTCCTGTCCCTGCTGCCCACTGCCCAAGTCTAGAGGAACCTGGAGGAAAGAGAAGAGATGCTGCTGCAAATACAGAGCCACACAAAAGCAGCCTTGAGCAGCCAATGCTTTGGAAAGAATATTGAAGAAAGCAATTAAAAAAAACAAACTGTGGTTAGAAGATGTCTTAGTTTGTTCAGGCAACTATAACAAAATACCACAGACTGGATGACTTACAAACAACAGAAATTCATTTCTCAGTTCTGGAGGTTGGAAGTCCAAGACCAAGATGGTCGGATTCTGGTGAGAACTTTCTTCCTAGTTTGCAGACTTCTCACTGCATCCTCCCACCATAGAAAGAGGGTAAGAGAGCACTCTGGAGTCCCTTTTATATGGGCACTATCCCATTCAGGAAGGCTCTGCCCTAAGATCAACTCCAAAGGCCCCATTCCTAATACAATTACCTTAGAGGTTAGAATTTCAATTCACAGATTTGGGGGTAACAGAAACATTCAGACCATAGCAGAATTTAAGCACCAAACAATTATAGAAGCAGAAAATGAGAAGTTCCAAACCCTCGTGGTATAATTCCACCTAATTCGGAAGAGAACCAGAGGAGCCAATGGCATAAGTCCTGGAGTCCCAAGACCCAAGAATCAGAGCTCTGTTGTCTAAGGGTAAGAAAATATGGACTTCCCAGCTCAAAGAGAGAGAGACCTCACCCTTCCTCACTTTTGTATTCCACTCAGGCCACCACCAGATTGGATTATGCCCACCCACGTTTGTGTGGGTGGCCTGTCTTCTGAATCAAATGCTGATCTCTTCTGGAAACAACCTACTGAAACATTCAGAAATGATGTTTTACCAGCTATCTGGGAATCCTTTAGCCCAGTCAAGCTGACACATAACATTACCCATCACATCCAATGAAGCATGGATGACTTTTCCATGACTAACTGGGATATGGATCAATGGAGACTAAAGAAAGGGAGAATCCCAGAGTATTTCCCTTGGCAATGAAGCCAGGAGGTTCTACCTAATTATTTATAATGCATTTAAAATGTAATGTGGTTTGTTCCTACATGTTTAGTAAAAAAAAAAAAAAAAAAAAAAAAAAAACTGTACATAGTTCTCATTTGCTAGTTGGGAATTCATTAGCAACCCCTTATATAACTTAATGTAATATTAAGTTTCTAGTGAAAGAACTTCCTCAGTGTTAATTAAAACAATAATAACAGTAATAACAATATCCAGATGGTGTTGACTCCATTAACAATTGCATTCAAAAGGTTCAAATCCAGTGTGGGTAAAACAGGTATACAATTCTTCCTAATCCACTTATTAAAATGGTATAAAATACTCCAAAATATACATTTATGTCTGGATATGCTACATGCTACAACAGAATAGTTCTATTGTATTAACGTTAGCCCTTAGCACACAGTCCACTTGGCACTACTTTATGACTTCATTTGCATATCTGGTTTTTTCCCTCTACCAATGAGTTAAGTTTTCAAAACTAATATCCCAAAGGCCAAGTCTCATGTAAAGGAATCAGTCATTTATTTTCATGCAGAGAGAACAAAGTCCCCTTTCCCCCTGACTGTTGGCATAACACTTTCCTCCACACTCCCACCTCAAAATGCTCACGCCAAAAATGTTGATCTCACACATGACAGACATTTGCTATAACAAGTGAAACAAACAGAAGAGGTTATTGTGTTTTGAAATTTGGGAATCTGGAACTTCTAAATTCTGCCTCAGAAAATCAGCCAAAGCTAAAGCAAGCTGTGCGTTTGAATTCCTTAGATGGGGACCACCTGTTCTCAGGGAACTCCAACTGATGAATCTGTTCCCATGAAACCTCTTTATTATGCCCTTGTCATGAACATACACCCTGGGAATTTCACAGATGTTTGTGGAATAAAGGAAGAAAGGCAGGTAGGGAAGGAAGGAGAAACGGAGGGTAGAAAGAAGGGGAGACAAGCTAGCAAGAAGCAGGCAGGAAAGGAAAAAGAAATGACATATATACAAGGAAAACAGTGCATGCTGAGCTAGGACACTGCTGTTGAATCTTCTGTTTCTGATAGCAGGAGGAGATCAGTTTGAAGCATCAAGGTCAAGACGGCAGAAAATGTAGTCAACAAAAAAGGCAAACTTTTCTTCCCTTTCAATGTCCCTCCAATGTCAAACAACATAGTGGTCTCTGAATTTCACTTGAATGTGGGTACTAGGTAATATTAATAAAAATAGCTTGCAGTTCTCTGGAGAGAGAAATAAACTCATCCACATCCTAACATCTGCCTCAGCTTTTCCTCTACTTGGGTGTTGTTTCCCTTTCCCCAAATCTCCACCTGCCGGCCTCCTTGCCATAAATGGCAAGGTTTTGGATCAAAGGTAATTCCCTTGACAAGAACATCTTTAACCACCCACTAGTAAAATAAATAGCCCCTCTAAATGATTGTCATTATAGCACTCAACACTAGCTAATATTTTTGTTTGTTTAGCATCTGTCTACCACTGCTAGAATGTAAGCCTCCTGGGAATAGGGATTGTAGCCTTAAGGTCTCATTCTCTGCTGTATCCCCAATACCTGTAAGAATGCTGCAACAAAGAAGGCTTAAATAATTGCTTGCTGAAGTAATCAATTTCTGTTACTTTCTTTTTTTTTAAAGAAGGGTGAAAATATCTGTGGCATGGAACAACAGATTGGTTCCAAATAGGGAAAGGAGTATGTCAAGGCTGTATATTGTCACCCTGCTTATTTAACTTATATGCAGAGTACATCATGAGAAATGCCACACTGGATGAAGCACAA
Source organism: Muntiacus reevesi (assembly GCF_963930625.1). NCBI lineage: Eukaryota > Metazoa > Chordata > Mammalia > Artiodactyla > Cervidae > Muntiacus > Muntiacus reevesi. The sequence goes on along the minus strand of NC_089264.1, from coordinate 35,932,802 downwards.
GCTGGAATCAAGATTGCCGGGAGAAATATCAATAACCTCAGATATGCAGATGACAGCACCCTTATGGCAGAAAGTGAAGAGGAACTAAAGAGCCTCTTGATGAAAGTGAAAGAGGAGAGTGAAAAAGGGGGCTTAAAGCTCAACATTCAGAAAACTAGATCATGGCATCCGGTCCCATCACTTCACGGCAAATAGATGGGGAAGCAGTGGAAACAGTGGCTGACTTTATTTTGGGGGGGCTCCAAAATCACTGTAGATGGTGACTGCAGTCATGAAATTAAAAGACGCTTACTCCTTGGAAGGAAAGTTATGACCAACCTGGATAGCATATTCAAAAGCAGAAACATTACTTTACCAACAAAGATCCGTCTAGTCAAGGCTATGGTTTTTCCAGTGGTCATGTATGGATGTGAGAGTTGGACTATAAAGAAAGCTGAGCACCGAAGAATTGATGCTTTTGAACTGTGGTGTTGGAGAAGACTCTTGAGAGTCCCTTGGACTGCAAGGAGATCCAGTCCATCCTAAAGGAGGTCAGTCGGGGTGTTCATTGAAGGACTGATGCTGAAGCTGAAATTCCAATACTTTGGCCACCTGATGCAAAGAGCTGACTCATTTGAAAAGACCTTGATGCTGGGAAAGATTGAGGGCAGGAGCAGAAGGGGACGACAGAGGATGAGATGGTTGGATGGCATCACCAACTCAAAGGACATGAGTTTGAGTAAACTCCGGGAGTTGGTGATGGACAGGGAGGCCTGGCATGCTGCAGTCCATGGGATCACAAAGAGTCGGACATGACTGAATGACTGAACTGAACTGATGACATAGATTCCCACCATCTTTACTCAACTTAATTAACATCCACTTTGGAGTAAAAAATTAGTCTTTGTAATGTATTGACTTCCAGATTATTAGTTTTGTTTTCCCACAGATCACTCATCCCTGTTAACTTTCTAAATGGCTGAACATTGCCTTCATACAGTAACTTAAATCATTTATGGTACTTGATTGATTCTTTAAATAAGTGTAGAATGTGTATGCATGTATACTTTTCTTTATAAAAAAAACAAGCATATCTCACAAATTTAAGACCTCAAAACAGAATCTTGATAATCCAGTAGGTTTTTCAGAGTAATTCAATCAATAGCAGAAATATCTAACCACATAGAGACAAAAAAAGAAAAAAGATGTTTACCAAACAGCTAAATGTCACATTGGGGAATAAGTTCTGTATGTTATAAACTTAGATTTGAAAATTCTCAGAAATCCATGAATTATACAGATTTTATGCAACTGTTTTTTCTATCATTCAATAGTTTCCATAGCAACTCTGACATTAAATTGTGTATATGCTACCTTGAAGACACAAAGCATCATTCTCTCTATTTAAAGTGAAGTACTATGTTATTTCTCAGTGTTATGTTCTGTTTAGAGAAGAAAAATATACTGCCACTGTACACAACACTGTTGGGTTAGCTTCACATTGTTTGGCTTAATATAGATTTGAGTTCTCTTTTGTTAAAGTTTTCAAGTTGCTAAAAAGAAACAGGGAAAGTTAACAATAAAATTAAGATATTTTCCTTTCTGGTAAGAAGGAAATTTTTAAGACAGTGTGAGAAGTAAAAATATGGGAGACAAATTTAAAACTGTTCTTTTAAGATTGGATTGAAAATGAGGCTACGCATTTGCAAGAACAGAAAGCCAGGCCGTTACAAGATGATTTCTGGGAACCCAGGAATATTCTGTATCTTGATCTGGGTGCTAATTTCACAGGTATGGTCAGTTTATCATGTTTATGGAGTAGTACACTTAGGGCATGTGCACTTTTCTGAATGTATACTGTACTAAAATTTAAAATCCTTTAGAAGTTGGTCTGTTCCAAAAGCTGTTTGTCTTATCTGCTGTGCAGTCAAATCTTTTCTTTAAAAAACCAGATAGTGAACCAGATAGTGAGACACCATTCTATCTTTTGGATTAGAGGGTTTGGATGATTGGTTGGTTGGTTGGTTGGCTTTTTATAGATCTTTAAATTGAAAAGTCATTCTTAACTTGAGAGTTGTACAAAAACAGGTCATGGGCAACTTATGAAGTCATGAGAATTTGGGATCACCAAGGGAGTGAATGCAGACAGAGAGGAAATAGGACCACAGATTGAACCCCAGGGTCTCCAACATTAAGTTACACCTATTAAACCTATTATTATGATAAACTACATCACTAAATTTCCTAATTTTAAGCCTTTTCAGTTCTGACTTAGTCATGTTATATTATTCTTTAGTGTGCTACCAAGCTTTCTTTGCTAATGCCTTTTTTTTTTTTTTTAGTATTTTTCATTTTTATTTGTAAAGTGAGATAGTTTTAGTTTCCTTTTCTGTAAAATTTTTCTTAAGCTTTGTTATCAATGTTGTACTTACATCACAAGAATTGATCTGGAAGTTTTTCTTCTTTCTCCGTGCTCTAGAATATATAAAATAGCAATAAAAGTATATGCACTTGAAAGTTTTCATAGAAGTTTTCTACAAATCTGTCTAGGCCAAAGGCTTTGTAAATCTTTTTGATAATAGCAATAATTTAACATAGGGTTTACTCTTTGCCAGATCTTGTTCTAAGAACCTACACATAGTAACTCATTTAATCTTCACAACAACCTAATGAGCTAAGTATTATTATCATCATTATCATCATCTCCATTTTACATCTGAGGAAACTGAAGCAAGACAGATTAAATGCGGATGGCAGGTGGACACTGTATATTTTAACAGATGGAATTCAATGTAGGAAATTGATTATATAAGTATTGAAAAGCTGAAGGAGTAAGAAAGGAATATTGAGGCAAAGCAAAACAAAGACTGGTACCACTATCAGGGGTGTAGCAACAAAGGGAAAGAAAGTTAGAACAGCAAGAACCTAGGAGCTTGGGGATTTCCAGGTGGTGCTAGTGGTAAAGAACCGCCTCTCAATGAGGAGACATAAGAAACATGGGTTCAATCCCTGCATCAGGAAGATCTCCTGGAGGAGGACCTGGCAATCCACTCCAGTATTCTTGCCTGGAGAATCCCATGGACAGAGGAGCCTGGCAGGCTACAGTCCATAGGATCACAGAGAGTTGGACATGACTGAAGCAACATAGCACATGGGAACTCGGAGGAAGGGCCCAGCAGAATGGAGGCTCTGATCTCAGGGGCATGATGAAGCTGCTTCTGGGGATGTCCTTAGAAGCAGAAGGATGTGTGACAAACAGAAACAGCAACAAATCAAAAGAAAATCCACTTCCATAGCTCCTGACTTTCACCTTCCTCAGCGTTCCTTATCTACAGATGGCAGTGGGCAACGGAACCTGTGACTGAAGTTTGCAAAGGCCCAGCATCAGAGAACGTTTTAGGACGGATTTCAGAGCTCAAGGGCAGTGGATGGAGAAACCAGAATCTATTTTTCCCCCTTGGTTATTGGTTTGTTAGGATTTTCTTTCTCTCCTAGGTACTTTTGTTATAATTGGCATATCTCATATGTTTAAGTCATAATTTCTGAGAAAATTATTCAGGTTTTAAATTTTAATTTTATAGAGTTACACAAACTACCCTCTTATGTTTTAATTTCCTCTTTTTGTTTCATTTTCCCATTTGTTATATATGCACTTTTTTCCGTTTCTCTTAACTAGATTCTCATCATTTATCAGGTTTTTTTTTCAAATCACTAGATTTTTTTGTTGTTGTTATGTTCTCTAACCCCTTCCCCTTCTGCCTTTTTCTTTGTGAATTCCTTCCTTTGACTTTCTTTGGTTTATTCTGCTCCTTTTTTATCTTTTGTGTCATGTTTTTATGGTTTCTTTTTATTGTTCTAAGTATTTAAGGAGATAAATTTTCTTCTGAGCATGGCTCAGGATTCTGATATGCAGTATTTTCACTATTTTCAATAAATTCCACACTTTCTGCTCAATTCTTCTTTTCTCTAAAGAGTCCTTTAATATAGCTTTAAATTATTTTTTCAAAGAGGAAAATCTTTTTCATCTTGTGCTTTTCTCATTAATTTCTAGTTTTACTGCATTGTGATAGTTGTCCATGGTCTGTCTTCATTTTGGAATCGTGACCTCATATGTAGTCAATTTTATGAGAATTTCAAAGATATTTGAAAAAATATTTATCCTCTATTATCAGGATACAGAGTTTGATATATATCCCACCAGAGGTACCTTACTGATTATAATGTATAGGTTACTTACCTATACCTATTTCAGTCCCACTGATCTTACACTAAAGAGATGATTGAAAGCTTTCTACTGCTGCTGCTAAGTTGCTTTCTACTAGCAGTGTGTTTTTGCCTATTCTTTAATAATTGCCTCTATTGTCTCCTTTCTGAAGTTATTAGATAAAAAGATAATTATGACAATTACATCTTTGTTGTAAATTGTATCCTTCAACACTATATAACTGTTTTAAATACAAATTGAATGATTTTCTGTCTACTTTAATGACACTGGAACTAAATATTTGGACTGCAATCCTTGATTTTTATTTTTGGCTTTCATTTATATACATTTGTTTACCCTTTTATTTTTAACATTTCATTTTAATTTGTGCTAACTCTATCTCTTAGATTCAGCACAGAATTGGCTTTTGTTCAGTGTCCAATCTAAAGATCTTTTCTGTATCAATGGATGAATTAAGCCCATTCATAATTATTGCAAAAAAACATAGTTTGAGGTTTAGTTCTGTCATATTATAGGAGGAAGGCAGGATGGGGAATAGATAGATGCTCTCACTACGTGGTCTCATTCATTTTCTTTTTATAGTTCTGATATTTTGGAAGGCTTCAATTTTGTTCAAGTGATTACCTTTAGTCAGTGTTGAGAATTCCTAATATCACCCCAGTTTCAATGATTACACAGGAGACTCACAGGACAACTCATGGAGTTGCACTCAAGCTATGATCTATTACAGTGAAAGATCAGCAAACAAGATTAGCAAAGAGCAAAAGCACATGAGGCACAGTCTTAAGAAAACCAGACACAACCTAAAAGAATCCTCTCCCAGTGACATCACAAAAGACATGTTCAGTTCCCCCAGCCACAGGTCATGAGGTCACATGTGAAATTCTGTCTACTAGCAAAGCTCACTAGAGACTCAATGCTCAAGAATTTTATTGAGAGTGAGTCACGCAGGAACCCTGTGTTTAGCATGCAGCAAAATTCTAGACTCCCAGAAGGAAAGCAGGTGTTTAGCGAAACCATAATGCTTGCACAAACAGTATAGGCACAGTAAACCACTTTTATGGTCTGAAAGGTAGGAACCCTCCTGAAATCCAATTTCATTGGTGCCATTCCTAGGCACCAGCCAAAGACTAGTCATCTGGAGAGGCTTTTAAAGGACAGCAGCCTCAGTTCTTATTGAACCATTTTTGTAGCTATATCTTCACATTGTCAGTTCACATAATATTAACATGCCTTATCTTACCTATGATTTTGTCCTAGAACTGTAGTTAAATGTATTCACTGCTCACTAATTATCTTGCTGAAATTTCCTCTACCATCTCTTGGTAGATTGGAGTTAGTCCACTAGTATATTCTCCTAAGAATGGCTTATATGAACAATATACCCATAGCTTCTGCATGTTCAGTACTATATACTTGGATGACAACTTGAATAAATACAAACTTCTTGACACACATTTTTCCTTGAATAAGTTATAAACGTTATATTATCTTCTGAAATTCAATATTGCAGTGGAAAAGCCTGATAACTGCCTGATTTTCTCTCCCTTACAGGTGACATAATCTTTTTATCTGTTTGTCCAATACATTCTGTCTTTATATTTTAACAGCCTAATTTGCTATATTCTGGGTCATTTTTCCATGGAATGTGATATATCCTTTTGCTATGAGCTCAATGTCTGTGCGCTCATTCACTCAATCGTATCCGACTCTGTGCAACGCTATGGACTGCAGCCCACCAGGCTCTTCTGTCCATGGGATTTCCCAAGTAAGAACACCGGTGTGAGGTGCCATTTACTTCTCCATCAGTGTTTGTACCCCCACCCCAAATTCATCGGTTAACCCTCAATGTGATGGTATTAGGAAGAAGGACTTTTGGAAGGTAATTAGATCATGATAGCTCCACTGAATCATGGGATTAATATCTTTATAAAAGGAACCCCAGAAAGTTCTCTCTGCTCTCCACTATGTGAGAATACTATGAGGAGAAAGCCACCTTCAAACCAAGAAGATGTCAGATCAGCCAGCACCTTGATTTTGAGGTTCCTAGCCTCCAGAACCAAGAGAAGTGCTGTTTAAGCCACTTAGTCTATGATAATTTGTTATAGCAGCAAAAGCTTACTAAAATGCTTTTCAATATGTAACTTAGGTTTTCTTTTTTTCAGGAGAGATTTTATAAATTACATTTTTATATAATTGCTCTACGATACTACTTTTGGTTTCCCCTACCTCACCCCACCACTTTGGAAACTCCAATTATAAATATATTGCATCTCCTTTGTCTTTATTCTAAAGTGAAGGTGAAGGTGTTAGTCAATCAGTTGTGTCTGACTCTTTGTGACCCCATGGACTGTAGTCTACCAGGCTCCTTTGTCCATGGAATTCTCCAGGCAAGAATACTAGAGCAGGTTGTCATTCCTTTTGCCAGAGGAACTTCCCAACCCAGGGATCGAATAGCTTTTTCTCTTTAATCATTGTATCTTCTTATTTGCACTTCATTTGCTTATTTTTCCTCATTTCTTTCTTCTATGTCCCTTACTGTGCTTTCTAACATATCTGTTCACAAAATATATCTGTTTTATGCTTTGAAATTTAGTCTTCACTTCTACTTTCTTTTTCTTCTTTCTCTTCTTTGAAAGCTACCACTTTATGCTTCAACTCCTGCAACAATCTAGCTGATACTTCTTGTTGACTGTTCAGTTTTTCTGTGGTTTATTATATTTCTTATATATATATATATATATATATATATATATATATATATATATATATATGATATTACTTGAGAGTTGTAATTGCTACATTAAAGTTTTTAATTCACACTGAAATGTAGGATTTTAATTTTCTTTTGCTTCATGAAATATTTTCCAATGATTTTCTTTCTATATAGAGGATTTTGGCATTCTTTTGCACATTTTTCTTATTGTTTTTATGTTTGGATACTGTCTTTAATTCATTTTTGTTATGCATGTTTAAATGAGTTGAATTTTCCTAGATCAGTTAATAAGAGACACTGTGAATAGTTTTCTAGGTTTCTTTGTTCAAAAGTTCTCTCTGGTATTTCTAAAATAGTAGACTATTTAAAATATAATACACAGCTCCTTTGTCACTTAACACCTAGCCTGGTTCAGAAGAACTTCCACCCCCCAACTCTAATTTCCCTTAGATCCTTTGCTTATTACTGATATCAAGGGGATATACCTCTTGATTTCCAAACTGTTGACTCTCTTTTGGAACATGGAGTTTTGTAAGGCATGTCAATGACCTCTTGACTTCCTCAGATACTTTCTGCAACTTCTTTACCCACCTTCGTTAGTAATTACACCCTGTTCTGTCTCAGTTCAGTTCACAGCACTTTCCATTCAGACATGGGTCTGCTCCTTCCGGGAGTAAATGTTTGCTTCTGATTTCTAATATCCACCACTGCTAATCCTTTCTATGTTCCCAAATTCTTCATCCTATCTTCAGCACCCAAAGCCCCATCATTCCCATAAAGCTGATGTTGATTTCATTTGCCTGGGTACAGTTAAAGGTAACCTAAAGTTTGTGACAGAGAAGGCAATGGCAACCCACTCCAGTACTGTTGCCTGGAAAATCCCATGGATGGAGGAGCCTGGTGGGCTGCAGTCCATGGGGTTGTAAAGAGCCGGACACAACTGAACGACTTCACTTTCACTTTTCACTTTCATGCATTGGAGAAGGAAATGGCAACCCACTCCAATGTTCTTGCCTGGAGAGTCCCAGGGATGGGGGAGCCTGGTGGGCTGCCGTCTATGGGGTCACATAGAGTCAGATACGACTGAAGCGACTTAGCAACAGCAGCAGCAGAGTTTGTGAATTCTCTGTTTTCTAGAGAAAAAAATTTATTTATATTCTCCTTATGATTTCCAAGAAAAAAAATTGTAAGATTTACAACTAAGCTGTCTATGCCCCTATTATTTCCATTCTGATGATTAATTTATTTCTACTGAAACTATAGGTGCAAGAATTGCCAGGCCTACTGACAATAAAACCAATGATCAAAAAGGAAACCAATGCCCTATATTTATGCTTATAAAATTTCCAAAGTATTTTAATTATATCCCCAGGATGCCTTCTGTGTCTAATGTACTTCTTAATGCCCTCTGATCTGAAGTGTTGACTCTGTAAATATTTTTTTGTCTGAGCAATGTACAGTAGAATCACAATATCACCTTTCATAAGGATAATGCATGGTAGTAAAAGGCCAGCTAATAGTGCAATTCCCAATTTAATTATCTTTTCTGGCATAAAATAACCACCTACTTTCAATTATTATACTCATCATAATTAAGTCATAGAGACACTCTGTCTCTGAATATGTGAACAGTACGTTTGAACAAAGGACAGAGAGTCAGAATACAACTTGGAATGACTTTCTATTTACTGAAGCATTTTGCTATTACAGAAAGTGTTCCATTTCATGAAAATTTTTTACATTTCATAGAAATTTCTTTTCAATATGTTGAAAAGACAAATTGCAAGGAAAGCATTTCAAGTAAGTGTCTATAAGTGGTTTAAAATGTTGCCCAAGGAAGTTGTACAAACCTGGGCTTGAATCTCAGGGTCTTTGCTTGTTATCTATTTGACTTTCAAAGCTTCACTTTCTTCATATTGACATAACCCATTTGTCTGACCCATATTACTTTGGGATACACAGCAAAGTCACTCTTTTAATATCCAAATTAGTACATCTCAAATCCCACTCCATGAATCTCAGTTCATACTCCTTCTAACCATTCCCTCCATTTTAAGTGCTGCTTTCTCTGTCCATAGCAAAAATTCTATTTAAAATTGTCACAGAATACCATCAGCCCATGCAAAGAGATATCTTCCCTGATGCTGGCTCTTCATACACTAAACCTGGGAATCCTGGGAAATTTCAACCAAATTCCTGATAATTGTCTTCACGGCTGCCTCCTTCAACAGTTCCCCGGGAGACTGGGACATGGAAGGATTTCAGTATCAATGATGTGTTAAGTCCAAAACCAGCCCTCTCCTTCCAGTTACTCAAATTATGTGCACACACTTCTCCCTTGACTCACAAGGCACACCTTATTGTTATTATTATTGCCATGGTTAGCACATAGTAAAGATTATATAAATTTTTGTTGGGTATATGGATAGATGGGTAGATGAATACAGAGCACCTTCCCCCTTGAGATGCAAACTTAAATGAAAGAATACACGGAAAGTGTCAGCATAAAGCAGTACAGGACTTAAAAAATATATTAGTTTCCTGTCATTTTTGGTGACAATATTAAGTGAAAAATCTCTAATTTATCATATGCTTCAAAACATGATTTTAAAAAGCAACAAATATCCACTTTTGAAATAAGAGTTAATCCTTCAGTGTCTATAGATACAAATGTGAGTGAAATTAGCAATTCAGTTTTACTTCAGTATCAACAACCTTGACACCATACCTTCCAATTATGTAAAATACCACAGTGAATCCACAGACCTCACTTCATCAGTTTGAACCACTGACTCTAAACATTTCCAGTTCTTTTGATAAAAACGCTTATTTTTATCCTACCTTTTGGGAAAAATAAGTAAAAAGGCATGGCAGAAATGTATTTCCACAGTCAAGGAGAAAGCAGAAATTCTCTAAGAAATTTACATTTCAAATTTACTTGAATAAGCAAGAGTGTTCAAATTCTTTGTCATACTAATTTCATAGCTTTTTAAATAATTGTGAATATCATACATATTTCCTTGGAATATGATCATATTTCTTTTAAAACAATTTCTTTAATGAGCCATTAGCTTTATATTATTATTATAACTTGATTTTTTTATTATGATTAATTATTATGCCCACTTTACTCCCAGGATTTCAAATGTAAACAATTTTATTCAGGGTTGTCCCATACTCTTTGCTTCACAGTCTCCAGAGAATCTATAATTGTGATGAGACATTGTAGACATGAAATTAATATTTATAGAATTAATGAAATGTGTGTGATACCAAGTATGTAACATTTTGGTAAACAGAACCACAAAACTGCTGCTGAATAAGTTTGAAGCTCATGCTTGTTCTCTCCTGAGTGTCATTTAACCACTTATTTAATCAGTGTTAAATAGGAGACTATGCTAGAATTAGGAGTCATTATGGAGGCATAAAAATTGGGGGAGCTGGGATTTTTAAAAATTAAAAAGTGCAGTCTTGAATTAGGGGGGAGAGAATTTTTTTTGCCTTTTTTTTTTGCATTTCCTTCCCCATAAATTCCATGTAAATGTCAACTCAGTAAACTCAGTAAGTCCCTTGATTAGACTGTCCAGGCTTAAGAAGATGACAATTAAATTTAAAAAGATACATGCACCCCAACATTCACAGCAGTGTTATTGACAACTACCAAGATATGAAAGCAACCTAAGTGACCACAAAAAGATAAATGGATAGAGAAGCAGTATAAATATATACAATGGAACACTATTCAGCCATTAAAAAGAATGAAATTGTGCCATTCACAGCAACATGGATTGACTTGGAGGGCATGTGCTGTGTGCTAAGTTGCTTCAGTCATATCCGACTCTGCGACCCTATGGACCATAGTCTGCAGTCTTTTCTGTCCATGGGATTTACCAGGCATGGGTTGCCATTCCCATCTTCAGGGGATCTTCCCAACCCATGGATCAAACCCAGGTCTCCTGCAGTGCAGGTGGATTCTTTACCAGCTGAGCCACAAGGGAAGCCCAAGAATACTGGAGTGGGTAGCCTATCCCTTCTCCAGGGGATCTTCCCAACCTAGGAATGGAACTGGGGTCTCCTGCATTGCAGGTGGATTCTTTACCAACTGAGCTATCAGGGGAGCCTGAAATAAGTCATACAGAGAAAGATAAACACTGAATAATATCACTTACACGTGGAATCTAAAAAATACAACAAACTAGTGAACATAACAAAAAAAGAAGCAGCAGCAGATTCACAGATATAGAGAACAAATGAGTGGTTACCAGTGAGAAGAAGGGAGGGAAGTGGAGGGGAGAGGAGTGAAACAGGCATAGAGGATTAAGAGGTACAAACTGTTAGGTATAAAATAAACTATAAGGATATACTGTACTACACAGGAATATAGCCAATATTTTGTAGTAACTATAAATGGAGTATAACCTTTAAAAATTGGGAATCACTACTTTGTACAGCTATAAATTATATAATACTATACATCTACTATACCTCAATTAAAAAAATTCTGCAGGAAAATAAAAAGAAGTTGACAGTGAAAACGATCATACAACACTGATAGTCACATCAAGTTAGTTACTAAATTGTCTTGTTGAGGTCCAGCCAGACCACACTTCTATTAAAAAGGTAGGAGATGATGAGAGCTTCCTGGAAGGGAATGCACTTTTCCTTTCTATCATCCCATGAAGATTAATCTGATCAGAAAACAGAATGCAAAGACTAGAAGATAGAAAGGTATCTATTTATGTCTAGAGCTAAAACCATCTGGACAAAGAATCTGAGCGCCAGAGAGGCTCAGCCCATTCTGAATACAGAATCTCTTCACCCCATAAAGTCATACAGAATCCAGGTGGTTCTGTGAAGTTTGGGGGTTTTGTGGTAACAATAAGAATCATACAGACAAGGGATGACATTCTGAGATTACCAAGTCCTCTGACTTCAAAAGAATCAGAGACTGAGTTCTCGATGCATTTGTGAATGATTAAAACACAACCAGACACAAGATTAATCTCCAAAATATACAAACAGCTCATGCAACCCAATATCAAAAAAACAAAAAACCCAACAAAAAAAATGGGCAGAAGACCAAAACAGATATTTCTCCAAAGAAGACATACAGATAGCCAACAAACACATAAAAAGATGTTCAACATCACTAATTATCAGAGAAATACAATTCAAAACTACAATGAGGTATCACTTCACACCAGTCAGAACAGCCATCATCAAAAAAATCTCAAAGAGTAAATGCTCAGAGTGTGGAGAAAAGGGAACCCTCCCTACACCATTGGTGGGAATGTAAACTGGTACAGCCACAATGGAGAACAGTACAGAGGTTCCTTAAAAAAACAGAACTAGAGTTACCTTATGATCCAGCAATTCCACTCTTGGGCATATACCTGGAGAAAATCATAATTCAAAGAGATACATAAACCCCAGTGTTCACTGCAGCACTATTTACAATAGTCCAGAAAAGGAAGGAAACTAAATGTCCATTGATGGAAGAACGGATATAGAAGATGTGGCAATATAGATACAATGGAATATTATTCAGCCATAAAAATAATTAAATAATGCCATTTGCAGTGACATTGGAGAGACTGTCATATTTAGCAAAGTAAGTCAGACAATGAAAAATATTATATGATATTGCTTATATGTGGAATCCAAAAATAGGGTAAAAATCAACCTATTTACAAGAAAGAAACAGAGTCACAGATGTAGAAAACAAATTTATGGTTACCAAGAAGGAAAGGGGCAGAGAGAGAAATTGGAAGATTGGATTGACATATACATACCCTACTGTGCGTGCTGTGCTTAATCGCTCAGTCATGCCCAATTCTCTGGGATCCCATGGACTAGCTGGCCAGGCTCCTCTGTCCATGGGGATTCTCCAGGCAAGTATACTGGAGTGGGTTGCCATGCCCTCCTGCAGAGGATCTTCCCAACCCAGGCATCAAACCCGGGTCTCCCTCATTGCAGGCAGATTCTTCACCGTCAGATTCTTCACCGTCTGAGCTACCGGGGAAGCTCAAGAACACTGGAGTGGATAGCCTGTCCCTTCTCCAGGGGAACTTCCCGATCCAGGAATCGAATGGGGATCTCCTGTAATACAGACAGATTATTTATCAGATGAACTACCCGGGAAGCCCATACACACTACTATATATAAAATAACTAACTAATAGGAAACTATTGTATAGTACAGGGAACTCTACTCAACACTCTGTAATGACCTAGATGGGAACAGAATCTAAAAAAATGGATATATGTATATGTATGGGCTTCCCTTTTGGCTCAGCTGGTAAAGAATCTACCTGCAATGCAGAAGACCTGGGTTCAATCCCTGGGTTGGGAAGATCCCCTGGAGAAGGGAAAGGTTACCCACTCCAGTATTCTGGCCTGGAGAATTCCAAGGACTGTATAGCCCATGGGGTCACAATGGGACCCATATGGGAACAGAATCTAAATAGGTCATAATGGGACCTATACGGGAATAGAATCTAAAAAAAGAGTGGGTATATGTATACATATAACTGATAAACTTTGCTGTCAGCAGAAACTAACACAACATTGTAAATCAACTATACTCCAATAAAAAGTAATTTTTAAAAAATGACCGGTTAGGCCCTAGTAAGCCCCTGGGGATTAACGAGCATATTGATATGAGAGTCTCTAAGGATAGACTGGATAGAAGGCCTGCTAATACATAAACCCATGAGAAGTCAGAATTGCTGCATCTGGGAATATCAATCACTATATTCCAACCTGAATATACCAGTTATATTTAGAAAGAAGTATTAAACTGAACCTCTGAGAAGAAATTAGATTTGAAATCTCAGAAGCAAGAATTTTGTGTCATGAGAAAAACAGACTGTAGTGATATAAGTTCTAGGGGTATGGTATGTAGGAAGCAAAATCTTTTAAAACAATTTTTAAAATATAAACATTTTTAAAATTCTGATCTTTGAATATTCATATATCAATTTACATAATAATTCTACAAACTTTCACTATTGAAATATAGCATTTTAAAACTAAAACTCATAAACTCATGGAATCTAAGCGTTGTGAAGGTATTAGTCATGTCTGACTCCTTGTGATCCCAACAACTGTAGCCTACCAGACTCCTCTGTCCATGAAATTCTCCAGGCAAGAATACTGGAGTGGGTTGCCATTCCCTTCTCCAAGGGATCTTCCCGACTCAGAGATCAAAGGCATTTATGAGGGCATCAGGACCAATTTTCCCTCTATAATAATTCAGATTCCCTTATATAATGTCCCAAACCACAGAACCACAACAAGGAGCTGTGTTCTTGGATGGTATTGATGATCTGAGTAGGATGAACGAATCTTTTAACATTTAATGGGATTAAAAGGAGCATCACCTAGCTATGACTCAATCCTCTTATAAGAACTATTGAATAGGCTCCCTTACCAATTAATTCCTACTAAAGAAAACATATTAAATATTGCTTAGAAGTCAAGTTCATCTCTAAAGAAGAAAAAATAAAACTACTGAATCTGAGGGCTTACTAACTAGCATTTGTTTGTGGGAGGAGAGCACAGCCTCTGTTGGAATTCAGAATGAACTTTAGACTAAAATCTTGATGGAGACACACAACAACCTTATTTTCTTAGCTCCTAGGACTTAACTTCTTTTCATGAACTATAGAATAGTTTTAAATCTACAATAAACATTTCTAGTGTTGGTGGTATGACATTATGTTAATTTGGCTGTAAATCACTCACACATATTGTAAAATAATAAGAAATGTTAGGGCTGATCATGAATACACTGGTTTGTCTTATTATCCGCACTGTAGGATAATGTCTCAATAAGGATTTTAAATTTTTTGAAAGGAGCTTTTAAGTACTCACATAGAGCTGGCCCTATTTCACATACAGAAAGGGGCACACAAGACATGCAGATGGCTTTTAATTATGCACTGCTTCTAATTATACCATTTAGGGTTAGCTTATTGGCCTCTCTCCTCTGTCAGAAAGGATCAGCTCAGAGGATTTGGATCTTCAATGCCTTGCATTTAAGGCTTTTCAATTCTTTAAGCTGCTGATACATTGTCAGGGTAATGCTGAAAAATAAAAACTTTGCTGTTACAGAGAACCTTTCAGAAGGTGTTATTAGAATCTATAAAGACACCTTTCAGAAGGTGTCTTAGATAAAGTCATGTTGTCTAGACTGGTGCCTGTAATACTGTCTTCGATTCTCTAATTAGAAAACTAAAATGGTTTCTCTAAGGATTGTTCCCAATGCTGTTCCAAAATTTAAACTCTATTGGGTAACTTCCAAGCAAAACATATATTTCTGAAGGGTCAGAGGCTTTCAAAATTTCCTTGATGAGTGAGCATACTTTACAAGTGCTTTGACAGAACTGCTGTTGCAGATATTACTAGAACTCTACTCAATACATAAAAGAGTGTTCTAGCAGCATAAAAGTACTGGAAGAAATGAATACTAAATCCCCTAAGAAAAATGTTCTCAGCAATTTTTGAACAGTTAACAAGATGGAGTTCCTTGAAGGAAATTATGACAATGCTCTCCTTGTGGCAATTACTAGCCTTTGTATTGAGCCTGGCCTTATTTTTTTAGTCACCAAATAGAAAAAAAGAAATTAAGATGTGCTGAGTTATAAAATGCAAACTACAACAGAATATGTGTGAGAAGGATTTTTATATAATTAAATAATAAGCCTTATCATTTGTCAAAAAAGATGATAGGATGGAGTAAAAATTATTTAGGATTCTAAGTCCAAATGACACAGCACCACTACTAGAGGTCATGGGAAGAAGTTAACTGATAGAAAAATAGCAACGAAAAGGAAGATTTGAGCTCATTTTTTAGTTGTAATAGAGTTTGTGGAAGCCAAATAAGTGGAAGCATGAAGAAAAGATTTATGTGGCATAAAGAATTATTAATACATGAATTGTATTATTAGAAAATGTAAATGTACTCTCTTTTGGAATTATTATAGCTGCTTAGATAGTCAATTTTCTCAGACATTAACCCTCCAAGATGAATGTGAATGTTCTACTCTCCTTAGAGCTCTAGCTCATCTATGTGTAGGATAATCCCTGAAAAACTTACTGGGGCTGAGACTTATCTTTTTCTCAGGAACTCAGAGTTTGACATCAGGTAGATGGCTTCTATTTTCTGTAGGTCACTGAAATTTAAAGGCAAAATCACCAAAGTAATTTGGCTTAACCTGCCATCATAAGCTGCTTCCTTGAAATGTGTTCTCTGTTCTCTTTTATACCAAGCATATTTAAAACAAATTTCTTTTATATCCCTAAGAAGCATAGCTCATACTTTACAGATGTAACAGTTATTATACTATTCTAAGTTTTTGGTATAATTATTCTTTTCCTATGTGTTAACCCATGTTCAACAATTTAACCTCTTCCAGCTGAGCAATATCACAGAAAAATGGCCATCTTAATATTTCAAAAGTCAATCAAAATCCTAACTAATTTAAAGTAGATTGATAGCTGCCAATACTTCTTCTGAGTATTTTCTAATCTTGACTGACATAGACGTTACTAGGTCAGTCATGCTAAGGTAATTTCACATATCCCAAAAAGAAAATGAGATTTTTCACTAAAATAAAAAAGCTAGCCCTTTGAATAGCTCTGACTCAAAGTTTCAGGAAGATGGAAATGGGAAAATATTCAATGTCAAGAGTTGATCAGGATAAAACAATAAAGTACCATATATACTTATCATATTGGCAAAAACAAAAGGTTATTTTAACCAATGTGCTGGAAAATGACACAAAAAATAGAAAATAAGAGAACCCAATACCAACCTCATTCCAATAGAAGAGTTAATTTGAGACAGATCATAAACTGTATTAGAAAAATTAGAACCAGAGAGCCTAGAAAAAAACATAGGAGAATGTCTTTGTAGCCTTGCAGTAGGTAAAAAGTTCACAAAATACACAAGAAACAGCTAAACACAAAAGAAAAAAATGATATATTGTACTTTATCCTAACTGTAATTTCTGCTTATAAAAGCTACGCTCTAGAAAATGAAATTCACAACAGACATATCTGATGAACTTGTGTTCAAAATATATAAAGAACTCCTACAATAAAAAGAAAACTAAATTTGCAAAAATGGACAAAAGACCTGAACAAATCCTTTACAGAAGATACAGGAACAGCCAGTAAGCATTAAAAGGAGCTCAACATCCTTAGTCAAAAGGAAAACACAAATTTACATTCTCACAGCCACTTGAATGGCTAAAGTGTAAGACCAACAATGCAACTGTTTTCTGGGATAAGAAGCATCTAGAATCCTCACACATTGCTTCTGGGGGAAGCATAAAGTTGTATAACCACTTCTCAGAGCTACATGTCAGTTTCCTTAAAAGTTAAATAGGCATCTACCTTATGACCTAGCAATCCCACCTTAGGTATTTTCAAGACAAATTAAATGAAAAACGTATATTAACAAAAAGTCATATTCTTTATAGCCCAGACCTGAAAAAAACGGAAGTATTTATCAACCAGAGAGATTTTTTTCTCAGTGTAGTAACATCATACAACAAAACATCACTGATATTTGCAACAACAAGGATGAATCCAAAATAATGAAAGCAAAGAAGCTAGAAAGGAAATACCTCCTGTATTATTCTATCTATATGAAGTTAAAAAATAAGCAAAATTAGAACTCAAGACAATATTTGCTACTGTGGGATGGGGATTAAGGAAAAGGGCACAATATAACTTTCTAGGTAATGGAAATATTCCATACATTTTTTTGTGTATAACAGTTACGTGAGCATATACAAAAACTTAAGGAACTAAGTACTTAAGACCTATGGACTTAATCTGTGCAAATTACCTCAAACACATTTTTACAAATGTAACAGGGTATAGCTATATATATATATATATATATTCCTACTGGTAGGGTAAATTAATGCAGAAATACTGGCAGTAAAATTGATAATGAATGTTAAAAATGTGAAAGGCCTTTAACCAAGTAATTCTATTTATAGGAATTTACTTCGGGGAAATGATTAGAGATCTCTATGTGTGCACATATACACACATATATACACAAGCGTATGTTTACTGTATATAAGATTTATAGCAGTAGAGTTTTTATTCCAGTATTATTCAGTTCAGTTCAGTGCTCAGTCGTGTTGACTCTTTGTGATCCCATGGACTGTAGTACACCAGGCCTACCTGTCCATCACCAACTCCTGGAGTTTACTCAAACTCATGTCCATTGAATCAGTGATACCATCCAACCATCTCGTCCTTCTCCCGCCTTCAATCTTTCCCAGCATCAGGGTCTTTTCAAATGAGTCAGCTCTTCGTAGCAGGTGGCTAAAGTATTGGAGTTTCAGCTTCAACATCAGTCCTTCCAATGAACACTCAGGACTGATCTCCTTTAGGGTGAACTGCTTGGATCTCCTTGCAGTCCAAGGGACTCTCAAGAGTCTTCTCTAACACCACAGTTCAAAAGCATCAATTCTTTGGTGCTCAGCTTTCCTTATAGTCCAACTCTCACATCCATACATGACTACTGGAAAAACCATAGACTTGACTAGACGGACCTTTGTTGACAAAGTAGTCTCTGCTTTTTAATATGCTATCTAGGTTGGTCATAACTTCCCTTCCAAGGAGTAAGTATCTTTAAATTTCATGGCTGCAGTCACCATCGGCAGTGATTTTGGAGCCCAGAAAAATAAAGTCAGCTACTGTTTCCCCATCTATTTGCCATGAAGTGATGAGACCAGATGCCATGATCTTAGTTTTCTGATTGTTGAGCTTTAAGCCAACTTTTTCACTCTCCTCTTTCACTTTCATCAAGAGGCTCTTTAGTTCTTCTTCACTTTCTGCCATAGGGTGGTGTCATCTGCATATCTGAGGTTATTGATATTTCTCCTGGCAATCTTGATTCCAGCCTGTGCTTCCTCCAGCCCAGCGTTTCTCATGATGTACTCTGCCTATAAGTTAAATAAGCAAGGTGACAATATACAGCCTTGACATACTCCTTTTCCCATTTCCTATTTCCAGTATTATTAACAATACAGAAAAACTGGAACAACCTACAAGCCCAATGATAGGGGTTTAGTTAAATAATTAACAACATATCTGTACCTTGAATATTGCTGCTGTTGTTTAGTCACTGAGTTGTATCCAACTCTCTACAACCCCATGGACTGACTGTAGCCCTCCAGGTTCCTCTGTCCATGGGATTTCCCAGCCAAGAATACTGAAATGGATTGTCATTTCCTTCTCCAACCTTGAATATTACTTGATCATTAAAAATTTTAATGGTAAATAAAAGTATTTTTCAATGATAGTAAATTTAAAAAGGAATTTTAAAAACAGTATATACAATGTGAATATTAATTTGACTGCTTTGACAATAGCAGTGGTTTAAAAAGATGGAAGTTTTATTTTTTTCCTTCTATGAGAGCTGCTGTTCACTCTTGGCAGGTAGGCAGCTCTGCTCTACACAGTCATATGAAGATCCAGATCTTTCTGTCTAGTCCTTCCACAACCCCTGGAGTGTCTTCTTCTACAGGATTAAAGCTGGCTCACTAACACCATGTCTGCTTTTCATCACAAGGAATGAAAGAAAAAGGGGAAGGTAAGCAGCTTCCTTTAAGGATCTGAACTAGAAGCTGCACACACCTCTTCTCCTATCTTGCTAGTAAGAACATGGTCATAACAACTTTCTTAGTAACTCAGGATGCTATACCAAAATACCACAGAGTAGGTGACTTATAAACACTAGAAATTCATTTATCACAGTTCTGGATGCTGAAAGTCCAAGATGGTGGCACCCACATGGTTGAGTGGAGCTCTTCTTGTTTTCGAGAATTCTGCTTGTATCTTCACATGGCAGAAGGGTTAGCAACCTCTGTGGGGATCTCTTTTATAAGGGCGCTAATCCCATTCCTGGTGGCTCAAATGGTAAAGAAATCACTTGCAATGCAGGAAACCTGGGTTTGATCCCTGGGTTGGGAAAATCCCCTGGAGAAGGGAATGGCAATCCACTCCAGTACTCTTGCCTGGAGAATTCCACAGACAGAGAAGCCTGGTGGGCTCCAGTCCATGGGGTCGCAAAGAGCTGCTCACAACTGAGCAACTAACACTTTTCACTTTTATCCCATTTAAGAGAGTTCCACTCTCATGATCTAATCACCTACCAAAGGCCTCACCGTCTGCTAACCATTACCTTAAGGCGTTAGGAATTCAACATGAATTTTGGAGGGACACAAGCATTCAGACCTAGCCCTACACTACCAGGGCACTCAGAAATGTCTCTAATTGGCCACCATGTGCCCACCCAAAACTGGTAACACATAGTTTCAATGCTTAAAGGAAAAGAGGGGAAATGGATGAGCTTAAATGCAAATCTTGGAGACAATTCTGGAACTCTCTTTTAAGAAAACTATATCATCAATGTTTTTGATAGCACAAAGAATGAAACCATTAGGAAAAACACAGATATAAACAACTCTGAACCAAAAAATGACATGGAACTTTTGGACTCTGAATGTGAAGAGGTTTTAAGGCTCCTTTAACCAAATTTTTTTCCCTTATATTTTCTTTTTGACATGTGTTCTAAAGCCATCCATAATATATCTATATTTAAACAAGTCTAAAAGAACTTTTCCAATTAGCATAAACTTTTTAATAGAAAAGAAAGTAGTATATCATAGCTTGACTGCATTTCTCCTTTCATAGTGGTAAAATAGTAGAAGTTCTAGCCAATAGTGTCTTCAATTTGATGAAACACAGTAAAAACTATTAGTAATTATTTGACAGTGATAATTATTTTACATAGTTGGATTACAGTTGGTCTTTATATCATTCTTTATACTTCTATTTATTTTTTCTTTTTTTTTGCAATAAATAAAATTAGATGAATAACACACATTTTAAATGGCCCAAAGGGGGCAGCCTCATATGGTAGGAAGACTAAACAAAATATCAAAAAATGATAGCCTGAATAAAGATGTGGCATATATATATACATATATACGTATATATATAGTGGAACAGTATACTCAGTCATAAAAAAAGAAGAAAATAATGACATCTGAAGTAACATAGATGAACTTAGTGTTATACTGAGTGAAGTAATTCAGACAGAGAAGAAATATCATGTGACATCCCTTATATGTGGCATTTAAAAAGAAATAATACAAATGAATTTACTTACAAAACAGAAACAGACTCACAGACTTCGAGAATGAGTTTATAGTTGCTAGGGGAAAGGATGGGGGAAAAGGATAGTTAGGGCACTTGGAATGGGCATGTACACACTGTTGTATTTTAAATGGATAACCAACAAGGACTTACTGTGTAACATATGGAACTCTGATCAATGTTGTGTGGCAGCCTGGATGGGAGCGGGGTTGGGAGAGAAATTATGCTTGTATGTGTACGGCTGAGTCCCTTCACTGTTTACATGAAACTGTCACAACATTATTAAGTGACTAAACCCTGAAACAAAAAGTTTTTTTAAAAAAGGATAGACTGAGTACATTAATTCAAATATTAAAGAACCAGGTAATGCAAGAGGGTGTCATGCCTGAGTCTGAAAGATGGGAGAGGAGGAGGATACTTGCAGATCCCGGACATTTACATGGCTCAATTGTATGACTAGGTTATTTCCATTTAAAATCTAAACATAAATATGGCTAAAGAATATGTCAACCTGATTGGTTAAGAAAGAGTAAATAAGTGTCAAGCTAATCAACTACTATATCTGATAATTTATCTGTAAAGCTAAAACCAAGGCAGTCCCTTTCTCTGCACCCTAACTTATTTAAAAATTAGCATTATTTAAGTAGATGCATCTCCATAATAAGAAGCTTTTCCTCTCTGAGCTGCTTATGCCTACCTGACTTTCTTAATCTGAGTAATGGCTCAAGTCATTTAACATGTTTTCAAAATTCAACAATGTGTTCAATTTTATCCTTCTCATTTCCTACTGTTATATCATCCTGAAACTTATTTTTATATCAACTTATCATGGTAGCTCAGCTGGTGAAGAATCCGCCTGCAATGCAGGAGACCGTAGTTCGATTCCTGGGTCTGGAAGACCCCCCTGGATAAGGGATAGACTCCACTCCAGTATTTTTGGGCTTCCCTGGTGGCTCAGACGGTAAAGAATCAGCCTGCAATGCGGGAGACCTGAGCTTGAGCCCTGGATTGGGAAGATTCCCTGGAGAAGGGAATGGCTACGCACTTCAGTATTCTGGCCTTGAGAATTCCATGGACAGAGGGACCTGGCAGGCTACAGTCCATGGGGTTGCAGAGTCGGACATGACTGAGCAACTTTTACACACTCACTCATCCTTATCTCACTATCTTACCCTCTTCCCTAGCCAGTAATAAATACATTAGAATAATTTTAATCCAAACCAATTCCAGATTAATAAACTATTCTACAACAAAGAAACTATTTTACAGATTTATTTTGACTATAAAATAGCAAAAGCTTATAGGATAATTTAATTGTTTATCATCTGTGATCATACATCAGTATTACCTGATTCCTAATTAGAATCAAGCAGGAGATCAGGTACTGTCATCCAGCTTAGTTTCCACACAAGCAACCTTTATGAATGAAGAGTACCTGGCAAGGAAGTACAGGCATGAGAGTAGTTCTTTTGACAAATCCATTAAACAGATAGATAAGATAGAAACATAGAAATATCAATGAATCCATTAAGGACTAATAAAAACAACCAGAATAACAGTGCAGATAATTTAGTCTGTTCCCCTTTCCCAGACATGCAGGAGCCCACAGACTGAACTAAGACTAATTATAGGGAGCAAAGGTTTTCCCAGAGGCTGCAGCGCATTAAACCAACATTCGTGATCTGAGGGTGAAGGTCAAAGATGGACACCAAAAGCAATCTCTGGCAGATATCGATATCACAAAGCAGGTTATCAGTCTAAATGGGGTAGGCTAAAAGAGAGAAACAGAAAAGAGCCCAAAAGCCAGAAACCATGGAAACAAGAAAAGGGTGACAGTGTCCAAACTGGAGAGTGAGAAGCAGAGCATGAAAGAATTTCATGAGATGCAGGAGCACAGTTTTAGCAACTTTTTATAGAAAAATCACCATACTGTGCATGAGCTGAAAATGTGCTATTAAGGTCACTATACAGGCATTTCATGCAAAGATAGGCTCAATAAAGGACAGAAATGGTATGAACCTAACAGAAGCAGAAGACATTAAGAAGAGGTGGCAAGAATACACAGAAGAACTGTACAAAAAGATCTTCACTCCACAGATAATCACAATGGTGTGATCACTCACCTAGGCCCAGACATCCTGGAATGTGAAGTCAAGTGGGTCTTAGGAAGCATCACTATGAACAAAGCTAGTGAAAGTGATGAAATTCCAGTTGAGCTATTTCAAATCCTAAAAGATGATGCTGTGAAAGTGCTGCACTCAATATGCCAGCAAATTTGGAAGATCCAGCAGTGGCCACAGGACTGGAAAAGGTAAGTTTTCATTCCAATCCCAAAGAATGCTCACTACCACACAATTGCACTCATCTCACAAGCTAGCAAAGTGATGCTCAAAATTCTCCAAGCCAGGCTTCAGCAATTCGTGAACTGTGAACTTCCAGATGTTCAATCTGGTTTTAGAAAAGGCAGAGGAACCAGAGATCAAATTGCCAACATCCACTGGATCATCGAAAAAGCAAGAGAGTTCCAGAAAAACATCTATTTCTGCTTTATTGACTGTGCCAAAGCCTTTGACTGTGTGGATCAAAATAAACTGGAAAATTCTGAAAGAAATGGGAAAACCAGACCACCTGACCTGCCTCCTGAGAAATCTGTATGCAGGTCAGGAAGCAACAGTTAGAACTGAACTTGAAACAACAGACTGGTTCCAAATAGGAAAAGGAGCATGTCAAGGCTGTATATTGTCACTCTGCTTATTTAACTTATATGCAGAGTACATCATGAGAAACGCTGGGCTGGAAGAAGCACAAGCTGGAATCAAGATTGCCAGGAGAAATATCAATAACCTCAGATATGCAGATGACACCACTCTATGGCAGAAAGTGAAGAAGAACTAAAGAGCTTCTTAATGAAAGTGAAAGAAGAGAGTAAAAAGTTGGCTTAAAGCTCAACATTCAGAAAATTAAGATCATGGCAAATAGATGGGGAAACAGTGGAAACTGTGGCTGACTATTTTTGGGGGGCTCCAAAATCACTGCAGATGGTGATTGCAGCCATGAAATTAAAAGACGCTTACTCTTTGGAAGGAAAGTTATGACCAACCTAAAGAGCATATTAAAAAGCAGAGACATTGCTTTACCAACAAAAGTCTGTTTCGTCAAGGCTATGGTTTTTCCAGTAGTCATGTATGGATGTGAGAGTTGGACTATAAGGAAAGCTGAGCACCAATGAATTGATGCTTTTAAACTATGGTGTTGGAGAAGACTCTTGAGAGTCCCTTGGTCTGCAAGGAGATCCAACCAGTCCATCCTAAAGGAGATCCGTCCTGGGTGTTTATTGGAAGGACTGATGCTGAAGCTGAAACTCCAAATATTTTGGCCACCTGCTGCGAAGGGCCGACTCATTTGAAAAGACCCTGAGGCTGGGAAAGATTGAAGGCAGGAGGATAAGGGGATGACAGAGGATGAGATGGTTAGATGGCATCACCGACTCAATGGACATGAGTTTGAGTAGACTCCAGGAGTTGGTGATGGACAGGGAGGCTTGGCATGCTGCAGTCCATGGGGTTACAAAGAGTCGGACACGACTGAGAGGCTAACTGAACTGAACAGGCATATGTGGTAATTTGCACATTAACCCTTACATTGAACTGCTTCTTCCCCATGGAGAATTTTTCTTTCGATAGTTAGGAGCATGAGCACATGATCTACTTGGCCAAAGTGGTTCATTCCTCCATTCACAGTGATGGAGCCACAGAACGGGCATATAACTCAAACCAGACCATATCTACTAGACTTAATAAAGGACATCTGAGATGGATAATGTCTCCTATGCACTTTTGTCAGAATCATGGAAGCCTGGAACTGCCAATGGCATGGAAGATGCCTGACAATGAAGCAAAGAGAGAAAAGTGGAGCCGAGCTACAGAGCAAGAGGCAGTATCTAGTACGGCCTATGAGCTCCTGCATTCAGTCTTATTTGAGGACAACTGAACTATACTTTTCAGTTAAATGAAACAATTAATTTCATACATAAATAAAAAGCATATATTACCTCTATATCCTTATTTCTAAAACAAACGGGAATGTACACTATACACTGCTCCACATACTGATTTTTTTCACTTAACAACACATTTGTAGACTCCTCATATTAGCACTTACAGATCTACTTTATTATTCTTTAATAGCTGGATAAAACTCCATTGTGTAGGTGTGACATGGTATATTATTCTATTTCTTCACTGGTCAACATTTAGGATGTTTACAATCAGTTGCTAAATCAAACTAAACAACAATGAATATCCCTAGACTTGTGTTTTAAGTGTTTTTGTGCTGCATGCAAATATATCTCTAGCTTTCAGGAAGCAACTGAAAAGCTGATTCTGAAATTTAAACAGAAATTCAAAAGATCTAAAGCAGTCAACAAAATTTTACAGAAGAAACTGTGAACTATTCACGAAACGGATTTCAAGACATTATAAAGTTGGAGTAATCAGGACTGTACCTTTAGTACAGGAATGGGTGAAGAGATCAATGTAACATGATGCAGAGTTCAGGGGAAAAAAATGTACATGCACATTTAACTGACTTTCAACAAAGATACTAAAATAACAATGGGGAAAGAAAAATCTTCTCAATAAATTGAACTGAAAGAACTAGAAAAAAAAGACTTGTGAAAAATATGAACTTTAACCTCTATCTCATACCATGCACAAAAATTAATTTGAAACAGGTCATAAACCTAAGTGTATGTAGACACACCTCAGCCATCTTGCAGATATGGTTCCAGGTCACCACAGGAGATGCCCAAGGAGAAGTGGAGAGACAAGGGAACCGCCAGTCAGTGGAGCTAACAGAACACACACAACATTTAACCATTAAGCTTGCCATCTCACATGGGTGCAGTTTAAGATGCCTCAAAATGATCATAATAGTCACAGTGAAGATCACTGATCACAGATCACTATAACAAATATAACAATTATGAAAACTTTTGAAATATTGTGAGAACTGCCAAAATGCGACACAGAAATGAAACAAGCAAATGCTGTTGGAAAAACGATGCTAATAGCCTTAATCAAATCAATGTTTTCACAAGTCTTCAATTTAAAAAAAAAAAAAAAGCAAAATCTGCAAGTCACAACAAATTGAAATGCAACAAAATAAGGTATACCTGTACACTAAAACTGCAAGTCTTACCAGAAGAAAATTCATTCAGGAGAGTATCTCTACAACCTTGGGCAAAAGTTCTGAATAGATACTTCACTAAAGAAGATGTGTGAATGGCCAGTTAGTCCATGAAAAGGTGCTCAGCATCACTAGTCAGCAGAGAAATGCAAAATACAACTACAGTTAGCTACCACTTCACACCTAATGGAGTGACTTAAATTTTAAAAACGATCACACCAAACGTTAGGAAAGAAATGTAGCAACATACGTTAAGACAGCACACATGCTGGTGAAAGTGTAAAACTGTACAATCACTTTGTGTGTGCATGTGTTAGTCGCTTAGCCATGTCTGACTCTTTGCAACCCCCATGGACTGTAGACCGCCAGGCTCCTCTATCCATGTAATTCTCCAGGCAAGAATACTAAAGTGGGTAGCCATTTCCTTCTCCAAGGGATCTTTCCAACCAAGGGGTGGAACCCGGGTTTGCTGCAATGCGGTCAGATTCTCTATGGTCTGAGCCACCTTACAATCACTTTATAAAACTGTTTAGCAGCTTGTCACACTAAACATACACTTACACCATGACCCAGCAATTCATTTCCTAAGAATTTACCCAAGAGAAATGAAAACCATGGCCACAAGAAGTCTTGCACAAAAGTGTTCATAACATTATTCATGATAATTAAAAACAACAAAAACATTATCAATAGGAAAATACATTCTAGTATATTCAAGTTGTGAAACACTACCCGGCAATAAAGAACCGTCTTTTCACAGTGCATGTTCATATTCCCAACAGAGAGTTTGTCAGGGTTTCTTTGATTTTTAAAAGAACAAGTCCACAGGACAATAATCACAAAGCAGTCACAAAGAGGTAGGCACGACTTAGCGACCAAACAACGACAGAAATATTTACAAACCCTCTTGTGGTCCCACCGCTGGATGCTGTGCTTCTTGCTGGGGAGAGGTTTCCGTCGGGCCCATTAACTCATTCAAAAAACGTGCTGTTAAAATCATGGTTCCTTCCTGAGGCGGCTGCTCCCAGGAGCCCTAGCACTGGCCAGAGAAAACCCCAGCAACATCATCA
The DNA here is from genome assembly GCF_963930625.1 of Muntiacus reevesi. Classification (NCBI taxonomy): domain Eukaryota; kingdom Metazoa; phylum Chordata; class Mammalia; order Artiodactyla; family Cervidae; genus Muntiacus; species Muntiacus reevesi. The sequence goes on along the minus strand of NC_089264.1, from coordinate 35,905,435 downwards.
CCAACCCGTTACACCGTCACAAGGGTTGAAAAAGCTTGTTTGAACAGGAAACAAGACTAAAACAGCTGTGGAGCGGCGTTTTACCTGTATGCCGTTTGGGCGCTCATGCGCCCAAGGAGACACGCCAGGAGTTTTTAATTAACTTGGATCACTTAATTGACTTGTAAGGAAGTCAGTTTAGTTGACTTGTAAGTAAGTAACATCATGGACTCAATGGATGTGAATGTGAGCAAACTCTGGGAGATAGTGGAGGACATAGAAGCCTAGTGTGCTATAGTCCATGGGGTAGCAAAGAGTCAGACACAATTTATTGACTGAACAAGTATCAATAGAAAATAAGGATATTGATCTTTTATCAGTTTTATCTATCAAAGTATTTTCCCAAGATGTTTTTCTTTTATCATCTATTTTTTTCATAATCTTTCACATTATGTTATAATTTTTAATATGTGTGATTATTTTCTTTGTTAAATACTGCCTGTGAAGTCTCACAAGGTTTCCCTGGTAGCTCAGCTGGTGAAGAATCCACCTGCAATGCAGGAAACACTGGTTCAATTCCTGGGTCAGGAAGATCCCCTGGTGAACAGATAGGCTACCCACTCCAGTATTCTTTGGCTTCCCTGGTAGCTCAGATGGTAAAGAATCTGCCCGCAATGCAGGATGCCTGGGTTCGATCCCTGGGTTGGGAAGATCCCCTGGAGAAGGGAAGAGCTACCCACTCCAGTATTCTTGCCTGGAGAATTCCATGGACAGAGGAGCATGGCAGGTTACAGTCCATGGGGTTGCAAAGAGTCTGACACGACTGAGCGACTAAACACACACATACACACACACACACACACACACACACACACACGAAGTCTCACCATAGCAAGAAGATGCTTATGCATTCTATAAACACCTTGTCACTAACAGCTATTTTAGATTCTAAAATGCATTTAAAATTTTAATTTCATAAATTTAGAATAGCTTTAGTACGGCTTTGGAGTCTAGCAAAAATAGGATAAACTCTATAGTAGTAAACATCTTCCTTTCTTATTAGCCTTTGCCTATGTCAAATACATTTGTAAACCATTTTGCTTGTAGTATCTTAATACAGGGAAGAAATGAAAATACGTGTGCCCCTTTAAGGAACAGAAACACCAGTCCTCCTGCAAGCCATAGATTTAAATGTGTTCCATGACTCTGTCCTTAACATTCAGTATCCAATCTATCCAACAAGTTCTCCAAAACATATCTCTAATATGTTCAGTTCTCTCCCTCCCCATCACTACCATCTCAATCCAAGCCACCATCATCTTCCATTAGAACTATCACTATAAACCCCCGGTGTACCTTTCTTCCACTGTGACCTCTCCACCATCCATTCTCAACCCAGCAGCCAGAGTGCTGATTTTATCATTTACATAATGCAGTCCCTTTCTCTTATTTAAAACTTCTAACGACTTTCCAATCACAATTAAAATAAAAACCAACTTCTTCCTAGCTCACAAAGCCCTAGGTGATCTGCCCTTGCTTTCCTTTCCACCCACATCTTGGGCTACTCTCTTCCTCATACACTGCACTTTATCACAAAAGCCTTGCTTAAGCTCCTCTAACACACACTGAAGTTTTTGAGAACCTTTTGCCTCTTGCAAGCTGTTCCTCAGAGTTAAGTACTCCTCTGCCAGCCCCAACCCCTCCAATCTTTGCATAGTTTGCTAGCTACCTTGTCAGGGAAGTCTCCTTTGGCCTTGCAGTCACACCATATGATGTCACCCAATTTAATTGTCTGCTCAATAATTGTCACTTTGATTTTTTGTTTGTGCTCACTATTTACAAGCATATTTTTGGCTGCCCTCACTAAAATGTAAGTTCCAGGTTTTCAGACTTTGTCTTTCTTAACACTGTATACCCAGCACCAATAACTGTATTTGATATATGATAGATAACTTTCAGGAAATTAGAACAACCCTGAAATACAGTGTCCCTTCTCTGAGGCAGTATTCAAAAGAGATTAAACAAATACCTATTAAGAAAGCTAGAGATTTTTATTCCAGGCAATACGATCAACCTGCAGTCTTCCTCCTTTTACACTGCTTGCATTTGCTACTGAGAACTTCTGCCCATTCTTCAATCCTTGCCTTCCATTCTCTTACTCTGTGGGCTCCCCGCTGCCCTCAATTCTTGCCTAGCTCTTTAAACTTGGTCTACAGTATTGGCCTTCCTATATCCTTGAAATAATTTTTCTTCTTTAGGAATTAAACATAGAAGAAACAGTAAAGAATGCTATAGCTGTACATAACCTTTTTATTACCTCTCCTGGATCTCCCATATGTATGCACTCACATTTCATAATTATCAGGTTCTGTTTCTTCTCAGAATTCCTATTATACATGGAAACATTTTCTAACACTACCTTTATTCATATGACAGACCATTAACATCCATGAGAAGTATTTTAACGTGTCATTACAATATACAATTTCTCCTATAAAAAATGCATTAATTATTAGTGAAAATTTTTAACTGACCTATAAAAATTGTATAGGGACAGAAACAAAAGAATTTACAAAGTCATAAACATAAATTTTGTGACTAAAATAAACTCCATGATATTTATGCCTTAGTTGAATGGCAAAGGATTACGTTCCATGAATTTTCAGGGTCAGTTAGGAATAGTGAAAAAGAAAACACAAATGTTAAAGCCAGTAATGTCAAGGTTTTCTCTCCTTGAAATCTTATTCAAAGATGCATTTTATGCTTCCATGCCATCCTATTTAGATTATCAAATAGCATCATATGTAACTATTAATGTATATTATAAACAATTTACTTGACTGCCATGCATGCCTGCTCTTTAAAATCTAATAATTCAACACTTCCGGAAGATTTATAATGTACTAGCAATTCACTCAAAACAGATTTAAAAGTATGCTGCCCTCCAGTAGAGCATTAGCCTTCACACCTGTCGTGAGGGACAAACACATCGATTTTTCTGATTCTTCTCATAACAATTAAATACAGGTAGTTGAGGACAGAAAACAATCTTAAGTCAATTCTCTTGAAAAGGGGCCTCTAAGAATATTTAAATGTCCTTGGTCATATTTTTCAAATGTGAAGAATTTACATGTCCATATAAACATTCCAGTCCATTTCTGTTTGTTCCTGAAAGCACTGTAATTCATAGATCAGCAAGTGTATGTGAAGTGATTTATTTGTAGAAATCTGTCATTAAATTTACACCTTTCTGCACTTGGGAAAGGAAGTGTTTCTGAGAGCAGGCAGCTTGTCCACACTTGTACATAACAATTTTACATCTAAGATCCTTTATTTCAAGTATACAAGTAAGTGCCCAAAACTTTTTTTTCCTACCAGAAAATAAGGATATAGGTAGGCTTGAATTAGCAGAAACTGTCCAGTCTGAGCACTAATTTGGGGAACAGGTGTCTGGTAAAATTCACCCAAATTGAAGTATTTTGCTAATCTATTGCTATTCTCTATGAGAGCTAGTAATTTTTAAAATGGAAACATGCTTGAGAACAACATGTTATATTTAATACATACTAAATGATTTTGTCAACCTCAAACAAGATAATGGAGAAGGCAATGGCAACCCACTCCAGTACTCTTGCCTGGAAAATCCCATGGACGGAGGAGCCTGGTAGGCTGCAGTCCATGGGGTCGTGAAGAGTCGGACACGACTGAGAAACTTCACTTTCACTTTTCACTTTCCTGCACTGGAGAAGGAAATGGCAACCCACTCCAGTGTTCTTGCCTGGAGAATCCCAGGGACGGGGGAGCCTGGTGGGCTGCCGTCTATGGGGTCGCACAGAGTTGGACACGACTGAAGCGACCTAGCAGCAGCAGCAGCAAAGAAGATAAAATACTTATTCTATAGGCAGGAACCACCTGTGTCCTTCGTCTGGACCACCCATTCCCCCTCCCACCAGGGCTGGTCCCCGTGCTCCCTCTGGGCGTGTCTGGTCAGTGTCTGGCTGCTCCATCTCTTTTCCGTCCTCTTCCCCTCAGTCCTCTCCTACGTGTTGTGCCACACTCACACAACCCCATCGTGGTTATGTTGGGCCTCTTTACTGCATTACTCAGACTTTCCTGCTCTGATGACTAGTTCTTAGAAGGTCACCTTGCCCTTCTCCTGTGATTGCTGACCATTGCACAGTTGGTCTCTGTTCTGCATTTCCTCAGGTGGTGAGTTGCCACTGCCTACTTCAGGTTGGAAATCTTTTGCCTTTCAGTGAACTTCCTGGAAAGTTCTTCATCTTTTACATCTGAATGTCTTTATAGGATATGCCAAAGCCACTTTGTTTTGCTGTCTCAACACCAGTCACAGAATATTATTACCAGCGTAAAGGAGGCTCTTCAGAACAATGAGTACCCACCTAACTCATAGCATCACCAATAGCTGGCGTTATTATCTCAGTATTTGCTAAGGTAAGGGCTCAACTGAAAGAACCTGGATGTATCCTAGAAGCCAGTCTTAAATGGCTTATTGTTGGTGTCACACAGCTGAGGGGAATGGATTCACAGGATTTATGAACAATTTCAACCACTCCTCCCATATTGACTCATCTTGAGCACACTTCCACTGAAATACCCTCCCTTATATCCTTCCATTGGATCATATCCATCCTTCAAGTTCCGATTGATCTAAATGAATGAGTGCCTGTAAGGATGTCCTTTCTAGTTCTAACAGACCAGCAACAAGCACTTTAGGAAATGTCTCTGTGGCTACATCCAGAACCTCAGGGCAAAACCCTGCCTCTTTTTCCCAAACTGCTTGCTCTGTTGGAGTCTCTGATGCCTACCACATAATGGATTATCTCTCTGCCCAGACCCATTAAATCAACACTTTGATAGTTATACGCTTGGCTCTCAATTCCAACCTCAGCCCTGGACTATCATACATACCTCCCCTTAGCTCCATATTCTCAGGCTCTGCTTTTAGGAAACCAGACTGCAGACAATCCCTCGTGGTCAAACTTAATTCTGATTAATTTAAAAGGTGAAAAGAAAATATGGAAAAATTAAAACACACACTCGGTGAGAACATGTTTGCCCCAACACTGGCCTCTTAACATAAGCTGACAAATCCAAGATTTGATCACCTGTCACCATTAAAGTAAAACACAAATACCATCATCAGACTTTCCCCTCATTCAATTGCAATTCAGGTTCATAACTTTTGAGTCTTTACCTGGCTCCAAACTTCTTCTTCTGAGTCCTTATATTTCCATCACTCCAGACCTCCAGGCTGGCCCTTGTGGTTTTCTCCTTGGCAGAGGAGCCTCAGATTTCTTCAGCAAACATTGCTTTGACTTATACCTTTAGTTCCCCAAATCCTGTGACTTTAGGTTGGATCTCTCTTTCATGGCCTTGTGTTTACAAGTTGTAGTCCCTGGGTCAGAGAAAGGGACACTACGTAATTTTTATTTCAGTTTTAAATCACTTATTTCTATAATGATAGTTGGTGCACTGTGAGAGTTTTGTGAACTAAGTTCAGGTTCCTTTAAAAAGAAAAATAAGTCTATCAAGAGGCAGATCCCACGGACGTTATATACTACCATTCCAGGAAAGAAATTAAAACCATTAATGCCTGAAAATCTCCTATTAACATGGCATGTGAAACTTATTCCTATTCAAAATATATAAAACTTTCCCCAAAGAGGAAAAAATTATGTGAAAATTATACAGTCTGAAATAAAGATATTAATTAGCTAGCTTTGAACTGCAAGCAAATTGTCTGCAACTGAAAGATTCTTATTTTTTTACCAACTCTCAACTCCTTTAATTTTCTCCCACCTTTAATTTTATTTTTATGTAAAAAACTAAAGTTATGTTACTTTCCAGTCAATACAGAGGTTACCAATTGAAATTCAGCCAACAATTCTAACCACTTTGAACTTGTGTCTCATTAAAAATAAAAACATTTACCAGTACTATATTCCAGTTCCCTAGGTAACCAAGACTTCATTTCAAAAATGGACTGGATAGTCACAAGTAAGCATAATATACACATATACACTAAACCAAACAAAAGGCAATTTTACTTCATTTGCTAAAATAGATTTGACCAAGTGCTTTTGCATGATGACAGATGGTAGCTGCATTAACATTTATGTTGGACATGGCAAGAGAGGCTCAGAGGAAAAGGAGTTTATATTGAAGATTTATCCTTGGAAATAGGTAAAAATCAAGTTGTCAGTGTAGAATGACCACAGGTTCCCAAATATGAGCATGAACCCATGCTCTACCACCCTAAACAGATATATTATCTTGCATAAGTCTTATGTTCTCTAAACCTCAGTTTCCCCATGAATTAGAACTAAATTATAAGACTGCAATGGAAATTAAGTGAGCTAATGCTTATAAATCATAATTATAGCTACCATTTTCCACATGCTCCCCCTGGATTCACGTTTAGTTGCTCAGTTGTGTCTGACTCTTCGAGATCTCATGGACTGTAGCCCACCAGACTCTTTTGTCCATGGGACACTGTCTGGGTTTGTCATAGCTTTTTTTCCAAGGAGCAAGCACTTTTTAATTTCATGGCTGCAGTCATCATCTTCAGTGATTTTGGAGCCCAAGAAAATAATGATGGGGTAAATATTGGCACCTTCATTTTACTGACAAAGAAAGGAAGATTCTGAGAGTTTAGATAATTTGTCCATGCCCTCACAACTGATAAGTGGCAGGGGTGAAATTCAAAACTAAGGTTTCAAAGTCCTTGCTCTGGACCACTCCACTGTCCTGCAGCAAGATTGTACCTTAATTACAGTAGGCATTCTATAATGCTTTTTCTTATTAATTAGTATTGCAAATGCAAGAGGCACTTTTAGGGCTTCCAACTTGCATGACTCTAGAAGAATCATTCACATCTGAGTCTACATGAATGGCATACCCTTAGGAGTTATGCACTGAACAGCTAGTATTTCTGTACATGGTAATCCTTGGCACTATTTTTCACAGGTCTCTGTAATTAAGAAAGTAGAGATGGAAATAGATTTAAGAGAGAATCTTTATTTATAGTGGGTTCATAATATGTTGGCTCTCCCAGCATCTTCATAACAACCTTCACACGTTTAAAGAATGCCCTAAATTATGACTCTTATCTCTAAAGCTAGAACTCAGAACCCCTTTACCTTGCTTAGGAAGTTTGAGTACAAGTATATATAATCATGGGGCATGAATTTAAGCCAATCAAGCTCATCTGTATTTCATTCCAGAAGTAATAAATGTGGGGCACCATACCTGACTTTCACTGTTTACCTCCTCTTAAAATGTTCAATTTTCACTTTTGCCATCTCCTTACAGCATGGTCTTCATACTGGGTCACCAATCCTCACTTTGCACCGTCACAATAGTTTAACAAAGTTTTCTGAATAGTTCTTCTCTTCCTAAATAACTTTTTTGGCAATGCCAGCTGTCAAGATAGAAATATTTTTCAGTCTCTCCTCATGGTATATACCTAATATAAGTGGATGGCACATAGAAAGTGCTCAGTAAATGCTAGTTCCCTTACTGTCTTCCCTACACATCCCATTTCCTCTTCAAGAACAGAACTAGGCCTTATACCTACTACTGCACCCAAAGCATCCAGGGTTGTATGTCAGGAGGTGTATAACCTGTTGACTTGGTGATGATGGTGGTGGTAAGGACCCAAAATACAACTATAAAGCACAAAAAAGTGCCCATAACTACTTGCTATAGGCAAATATTTGTGTTCCTTCAAAATTAATATCCCAAAGTGCTGGTATTTGAAGGAAGGGTTTGTGGAAAGTGATGAGGTCATGAGGACAGAGACCACATTATCAGGATTAGTGCCCTTATAAAGGAGGCCCCAGAGAGTTTTCATGCCCCTTCTGTCACCTGAGGATACAATCAGAAGGGGACTGTCTCTGAACCAGGAAGTAGGCCTCATCAGATACAGATCTGCCAGTGCAATAATCCTGGACTTCCAGCCTTCAAAACTGTGAGAAAGAAATTTGTTTAAAAGACACCCCATCTATGATATTTCAGTTATAAACAGACTAAGACACCACCCATGCCTAAATGCTGTATTTCATTTTACAAGTGTCCTATGGAAAAGAAACAAAGAAAATTAAATACCAACTTTTGCTTATCATCTTTTCCCTTTTAAATAATGCATTTTGTTTTTTATATAATCCTGCAAGTATCAGAGCCTTCTTTCTATCTTGAACTATTTTTCTTTGTTCAACTATCTCTTTTGTTTTATTAAAACTCTCAACTGAGCATTCCCAAAGGCTCTGGGCAATGTAAATTAATTCCTAGGGGCTCAGCCTTAATCATCTGGTAACAGAGCAGTGAGAATATGACCTGCCTTGGGTATCAGGAGTTGCCCAGGCTGCCTAGTGATAACCATTATTTACACAGACACGCCCTTCACAAGAACCTTAACCCCTTCTACTCTGTCAGCAACTTTAATGGTTTAATGATCCTTAAAGCCTGTGATACTATGAACACAGATTACCCATCTCCCAAACCTGTTCAAGCTCTTCAGGTTAGCCAGGTTGGTCTTCACCATCTCCTGCAACACTAGCCGATCACTCCTCTCTGTTTCTGCATGTGCCTGCACAGAATCTGCCCGTCCACCTCTTCTTGTGAACTTCAGTGAAATGCCCCTTCTGCCTCTCTTGCAGCTCCAGAGTAAATGTTAGTAATTATTCAATAAATATTAATTTTTTTCTTAAATTTAATTTTTACTTTATCTTGGAATATAGCTGATTTACAATATTGTGTTAGTTTCACAGCAAGGTGCTTCTGTTTCGTATATATATATATATATATAAGTGAAAGTGTTAGTCGCTCAGTCATATCCAATTCTTTGTGACCCCATGAACTGTAGCCCACCAGGCTCCTCTGCCTATGGAATTCTCCAGGCAAGAATACTGGAGCTGATTACCACTTCTTTCTCTAGGAGATCTTCCCAACCCAGGAATTGAACCTGGGTCTCCCAAATTGTGGTCAGATTCTTTACTATCTGAGCTACCAGAAAAATTACATTCAGTTATATATGAGTATATAAATATATATGAAACTGAATCACTTTGCTGCACACCTGAAACTGATATGAGTGTATATACATATAAAACATTGAATATATATATATATATATATATATATATATATATATATATAACTGAATCACTTTCCTGTACAACTGAAACTAACACAATATTGTAAATCAACTACATTCCAAGGAAAAATAAAAATTGTTGTTCAGTCATGTCCAACTCTTTGCAACCCCATGGATTGCAGCATACCAGGCTTCCCTGTTCATCACCATTTCCCAGAACTTGCTCAAACTCATGTCCATTGAATCAGTGATACCATTCAACCATCTCATTCTCTGTCATCCCCTTCTCCTCCTGCCTTCAATCTACACCAGCATCAGGGTCTTTTCCATTGACTCACCCCTTCACATCAGGTGGCCAAAGTATTGGAGCTTCAACTTCAGCATCAGTCCTTCCAATGAATATCCAGGGTTGATTTCTTTTAGGATTGACTGGTTTGATCTCCTTGCTGTCCAAGGGACTCTCAAGAGTCTTCTCCAGTACCACAGTTCAAAAGCATCAATTCTTTGCTGCTCAGCCTTGTTTATGGTCCAAGTCTCACATCCATACATAAATACTAGAAAAAAAATAGCTTTGACTCTATGAACCTTCAACAGCAAAGTAACACCTCTGCTTTTTAATATGTTGTCTAGGTTTGTCATAGCTTTTCTTCCCAGGAGCAAATGTCTTTTAATTTCATGGCTACAGTCATCATCTACAGTGATTTTGGAGCCCAAGCAAAGAAAGTCTGTCATTGTTCATTTTTTTCCCATCAATTTGCCATGAAGTGATGGGATCAGATGTCATGATCTTCATTTTTTGAATGTTGAGTTTTAAGCCAACTTTTTCACTTTCCTCTTTCACATTTATCCAGAGGCTCTTTAGTTCCTCTTCACTTTCTGCCATAAGGGTGGTGTCATCTGTATATCTGATGTCATCTGCATATCTAATTTAAATAAAAATTAAATTTAAGAGAAATTTTGACATTTACTGAGTAATTACTAGCATTCTATATTCATTCTAAGTCTAAATATTAGGTTGGTACAAACATAATTGTGGCTTCAGACCGTGAATTTTAAATCATTATAATAATAACCAGGCTCAAACATATCTTTATTAATCAAAATAGGAACCATTACAATCAACAATTTGGCCAAAAAGAAATGTTTGTTTATTTCTGTAGCATAAAAAATCCATGCTTCAGGATTCAATGAACTCTTGGAAAGCATTTTCTGCATCCTGCTGGTTGTGAAAGCTTCCCAGGTGGCACTAGTGGTAACAACCTGCCTGCCAAAGCAGGAGATGAAAGAGACGCAGGTTCAATCCCTGAGTTGGGAAGATCCCCTGGAGGAGGGCATGGCAACCCACTCCAGTATTCTGACCTGAAAAATACCATGGACAGAGAAGCCTGGTAGACTATAACCCATAGGGTCATGAAGAGTTGGACATGACTGAAGAGAATTAACACACACACACACACACACATATATATATATCCATTCTTTTTCAGATTCTTTTCGCATATAGGTAATTAGAGAATATTGAGTAGAGTTATCAGTGCTATATAGTAGATCCTTGTTGATTATCTATTTCATATAGTGGTGAGTATACATTAATCCCAAACTCCTAATTTGTAACCCCCACCTTTCCCTTTTGGTAACCATAAATCTATTTGGAAAGTTGTGTCTTTGTCTATTTTGTAAATAAGTTCATTTGTATAATTTTTTAGATTTCACATATGAGTGATATTATATGATATTTGTCTTTGCCTGATTTACTTCACTTAGTATGATCATCTCTAGGTCCATCCAGGTTGATATACCACATCTTTTCCCATTCATCTGATGATGGACATCTAGGTTGCCTCTATGTCGTGGCTATTGTCAACAATGCTGCAATGAATTTTTAAAATTGGATTATAATTAGTAGATCAGCCATGTGTACACATGTAACCCCTCTCTCCTGGGTTTCCTTCCCATTTAGGTCACCAGAGAACACTGAGTTTCCCTGCTCTACAGTATGTTCTCCTTAATTACCTGCTTTATACATAGTAGTGGACATACGCCAACCTCAATCTCAGGTCAGCCCACCCACCACCTTTCCCCCACGGTGTCCATACATTTGTTCCCTAGTATACGTCTCTATTTCTGCTTTGCAGAAAATATCATCTATACCCTCTTTCTAATTTCCACATATATACAGTAATATATTATATTTGTTTTTCTCCACTTCATTCTGGATGATAGCCTCCATTCTGTATGATAGGTCTATCCATGTATCTGCCAAAGACATAACTTTGTTACTTTTTATAGCTGAGTAATATTCTGTGGTATATATATACCACATTTCTTTATTCATTTCTCTATTGATAGACATTCAGGTTGCTTCCACATCTTGGCTATTGTAAAGAGTGCTGCAATGAACATTGGGGTGCATGTATCTTTTTGAATTATGGCTCTCTTTGGGTACATGCACAATAGTCTGGTAGTTCGATTTTTAGCTTTTTATGGAACCTCCATACTGTTCTCCATAGTGGTTGTATCAGTTTACATTCCCACCAACAGTGTAAGAGGGTTCCCTTTTCTCCATACCTTCTCCATGATTTATTGTTTGTAGATTTTTTGATGATGGCAATTCTGACCGTTGTGAGCTGATAACTCATTGTAGTTTCGATTTGCGTTTTTCTAATAATTACTGATCTCCAGCATCTTTTCATGTGTTTGTTGACTATCTGTATATCTTCTCTGGAAAAATGTCTATTTGAGTCTTCCACCTACTTTTTTTATTGGGTTGTGTTTTGTTTCGTTTTGCTTTATTGCACTGCATGAGCTGTTTGTATATTTTGGAGAGTGATCCTCTGTCAGTTACTTTATTTACAAATATTTTCTCCCATTCTAAGGGTATCCTTTCATCTTGTTTATGGTTTCATTTCCTGTGCAAAAGCCTTTAAGTTTAATTATGTCCCATGTTTATTTTTGTTCTTATTCTCATTACTCTGGGAGGGGTCAAAAAAGATCTTGCTGTGATTTATGTCAAAGAGTATTCTACCTATGTTTTCCTCTAGGAGTTTTATAGCGACTGGCCTTACATTGAGGTCTTTAATCCATTTTGAGTTTATTATCCTGTATGGTGTTAGACAGTGGTCTAGTTTCATTCTTTTACATGTAGCTGTCCAGTTTCCCAGCACCACTTATTGAATAGAATGTCTTTTCTTCATTTTATGTTTTTGCCTCACTTTGTCATAAGTGAGGTGACCATAGGTGGGTGTGTTTATCTCTGAGCTTTCTATTCTGTTCCATTGATCTATATTTCTGTTTTTGTGCCAGAGCCATACTGTTGAATCTATAGCTTTGTAGTATAGTCTGAAGTCAGGAGCCTGATTTCTCCAGCTCCATTTTTCTTTCTCAAGATTGCTTTGGCTATTCGGGATCTTTTGTGTTTCCATACAAACTGTAAAAAAAATTGTTCTAATTCTATGAAAAATGCCATTGGTAATTTAATAGGGTTTGTTCTGAATCCATAGATTGTTTTGGGTAGCAAAGTCATTTTCACAATATTGATTCTTTCAATTGAAGAACCTGGTATATCGCTCCATCTATATGTGTTGTCATGGATTTCTTTCATCAATATCTTAGAGTTTTCTGCATACAGGTCTTTTGCCTCCTTAGATAGGCTTTTCCCTAGGTATTTTATACTTTTTGTTGCAATAGTAAATGGGATTGCTTCCTTAATTTCTCTTTCTTATCTTTTGTTGTTAGTATATAGGAATACAAGAGACTTCTGTGTATTAATTTTGTATCCTGTAACTTTACTAAACTCATTGATTAGCTCTAGTAATTTTCTATTGGTATCTTTAGGATTTCTACGTATGGTATTATGTCATCTGCAACGTGACAGTTTTACTTCTCCTTTTCTAATTTGGATTCCCTTTGTTTCTTTTTCTTCTTTGATTGACATGGCTAGGACTTTCAAAACCATGTTAAATAATAATGGCAAGAGTGCACACCCTTGTCTTGTTCCTGATCTTAGAGGAAATGCTTTTAGCATTTCAACCACTGACTATGATGTTTGCTGTGGATTTGTCATATATGGTCTTTATTATGTTGAAGTAGGTTCCTTCTGTGCTCACTTTCTTGAGAGTTTTTATCATAAATGGATGTTGAATTTTGTCAAAAACTTATTCTGCATCTATTGAGGTGACCACAAGATTTTTATTCTCCTCTACAACAGGAGACACACTCAGGCTGGGGTGTGCAGGGCTTTGGTACAGACCAAGGATATAGTTCTTACTTTGCCCTGCCTTCCACAAACTCCCCTCTACATTCTCCTTTGATCCCCTAAAGGTTCGTTTCTGTCCCAGCTGATTTCCCCACTGTGAAGTGGTGGTTTTCTGAGTACAGGAACCTCTCCGCACCTTCAACTTCCCACCAAGGTTTCTGGTCCCTTTTTTGATTCCTCTTTTCTTCCTTTGTTTTTCTTTCTTTCATCCTACCTGGTTGCCAAGGGAATTTTTCTTGTTCTTTAAGTTGTCTGAAGTCTTCCATGAATGTTCAGCAGGTCCTCTGTGAGAACTGTCCCATTTGTAGATGTATTCTGGATGTGTTTGTGAGGAGAGAGGAATTCTGCATCCTCCTATTCCATCATCTTGACACCTCCCGTCTCAACATTAATTTTTGTATCCACAATATGAGAGCAACAGAACATACTTCAGCATTGTTCTCAGGGTTAAATGGCATAAGGTATGTAAAGCACCTGGCACAGTGCCTGGTATATAACAATGCTCAATAGAAATAGGCTTCCTGCCTCCTCCTCCTCCTCCGGCCCTGAGTGGTCTCTCTTCTCCCCGACTCTTCTAATATAGTGTTTTGTTTCTTCTTCCACTTGTCTAGGCCCTGGCAAGCTCTTTTATTTAATTTAATCGGTTATTTAATCAACATTGAATTTGTCTAAAACTGTTCTATGAATTTGGGATGATGTACAGAATACACTCAGGGGCTTGTCTTCAACAAATGCACAGTGTATCATGGGCAGTAAATTGTTTTAATTAAACATAACTACTACAAGTTAGTCTCTGCTACAAAGAAGTGATGTATAAAGGACAGAGTGACAGTCACTGCTACAGAATATAAATGAAAACCTCAGCAACAAGATATTTAAGCTGGGTTATAAATAATTAATAAAACTTCATAGAATATGGCCAAAAAGTTGCTCAAGCAGAGAAAAGAAAATTTGTCCTGAAGAAATAGCTCACCATAGGAAAAAATCCTGTTAGGCATACTTTGGCTTATTGTATTATTAATGGTGATTATCAAGACCATATTTTTTAAAGCAACAAACAGGATAGCTAAATACAAAGGAAATTATAAGGATAATGAAACAAAACATTTAGAAAACCTAAATGTGTAGTTGTAATTTCTAGGAAAGTAAAATGAATGAACAAAAACCTAATTATAAAAAACTAAGGAAATGGTTAAATAAGTAGTGACTAACCAAATCAAGATACTATGTAGGCTTTAATAATGATAATAATGGAATAAATGTAATATCATTTCAAATTTTTAAATAATCTAAAATTGAAATTTCTTATACTATGCGAACAAAGACTTCAAAGGAAAATGCTTAAGAAAAACATGGCTGTTATTTGATGTGGCAGTAGTCATTATTTTATAAAAATCTTTTTGAAATCCTCTTATATTGTACAATTTCAAAAAGAAAAGATGAGGTGTTACTATTCAGGAAATGCTTTTATGTTTACAAAATTATTTTAAAATATTTTTCAGATTAACATAATAATTTTTTACTTGTGCTAAAAACAACAAACTGGAAGCATCAAGTATTCACTAAAGTAAATATTCCCACAATGTTAACTTACACTGCATTCTGGGAGCTTCCACCTTGTCCCTCCCTATCTCCAAAACTCAAGTTGCTCCCATTTAGAAAGATTGTAGGGCTTTTTTCACCCAGTGAAGAGCATATTTAATATTCAAAGCACAGAGCATTTAATTACCTATGGTATGAGGATTTTCAACTGAAGTTGCCTCAACAAGAACACATTTATTTGGTGACAAAATGAATTCTCCTAATCCTTGCTTTTTCCAAACAGTAAGATAAAACAGGAAAACCTTCACCAGACACATGATGCCTAAACATGAAATCAGTTGTCAGTCTAATGTGGAGTCAGAAGAAAGAACAAGGAACATGCTAACTCCTAGTAATTCTTCTATTTCCTAACATTTAAAATTATGAATGTTTTAGCATTTGATTTTTAATATGCCTGAAAGATTCATTCTTTAGTTTCTTATTAACTAATTGTTACAGAATTTTACTTTCTCAAATTACAAGATTAATGCACATATTTTTAAGAAAATATCAAAACAATTAAGACTCTGAAGAATGTCACACATCCAGTTTTAAAGAAGGAAACTGAACTGACTTTATATTATTACTGTCTTTTAAGTGTGATAGATATGCATATGTGTTTTATTAAATTTTTAATAAATGTAACAAACTACACTACAAGCAATAAAATAATTATCTCCTTCAACACTCAGGATTTTCTTTTTTCATTTGTGTTGAATACCAGCTTCTCTTTCACAGGAATTATTAATCTTGAAAGGTCAACTATAAATATCTTTTCCTAATATCTTTGTGGCTGGATAAAACTAAGCATCTGCTTAATGAGCATGATGCTCGTCAGCCTTGATTTTCTTTCTGTGGCTAGAGGAGATCAACAACTCCAAATACATTTCCTAGAGCTATTCAGCAGCAAGGGCCCAAAGTTTTCTGAGGTTCCTGCTAGTATGGGGAGTTAGCAAGTGAAAGAAAGAGAAAAGGCAGTGAGCTTTCTGAATCTCCAAATGTTACACCTCCAGGAAATGTAACAAGCATCTGCCACTTATGTAAATAAATCACATTTAAGCAGCACATTACTCTTTCTTAAGCATATTGTACACATGTTCTCCTCCCTATAGATGATAGAACAATCTCAGAGAGCCCAAGGTCATGGCCATGGCCACAGCTACTGAAGAGGCTGGAGATGAAATCTTCCTGCCCCAAATCTTAAGCTCTTCCAAGTGCACCACCATAGCCCATGGCGTTTAGAGTCAGGCAAACCTGTGATTAGTTGTCACAGTTTCTGCCACTTCCTAACTTTGGACAAGTCACCCAAGACCTCTGTGTCTCAGCTTCCTCATTTGTAAAATGGGATAACAGGAGCCTAGATAGCTTGTTATGAGCACAAAATACTACATGTAAATCCCTTAGCACGCTCACAGCCCTGAGATCATCCAGTTCTGTCTGTTATCATTGCTTCTGCTCTTGCTGTCCTTCATCCCTAAACGCAACCACCAGGACGATTCTTGTAGAAGGCAGCATGGTGTGGTGGCTAGGAATGCTGAGCTCTCAAACTAAACCCATCTGGGTTCAAAACCTACCACTGCTGAGTAAAAGCCATGTGATTCTAAACAGATTACTTAATAATAATAACTTTTTGTTATCTCCATCTCCTTTAAAATGAAGGCAATGATAATAAACCTAACTCTTTTGGCTTCGGGGAGGATTAAACAAACTGCACACTTGGAATACTTACAATAGTGCCTGATCTATAGAAAGCACTTAATAAGTGCTAACTTTAATCTATTGTCACTTTTATCTTATTAATTTCCAGCAGCTTCCCCCAAGGTACTGACATTAAACTTATTTTAAGACAACTAGACATCTGTCATGTGTAGATTATGGCAATACATGGAAAGAAAGTGACACTTCCTGGGTGTGGTTACAATCTATTTTACTAGCTAGGACATAAATCTATACTTACAATGCAAGGCATCATAATCTAACTGTCAATGAAGGGGAAAGAAAACAGGTGGGACCAGAGTCCAGAGGAGGAAACCATTTTGAAAGCAGTAGCCTTTCATTTTGGGGAGAGGATTTGTTATTCACGGCCAAAAAAGAAAAAGAAGTGAGACGTGGTTCCAAGACTGTGAAATTTCATGGTCCTATAATATTAGTTTAAAAATCAAGGGAAATAGAACTCTTCAATTCATTTTTATTTTATCTTGAAGGTTGAAGCATTAAGAAAGCCATCTACCCCCTATTCATACCCTAGGTTCTCAAGAGAAAGGATATTTAATTCCAGAAATCAGTAGAAAGAAATAACCTCAGAATGAAAAACAATCATTACCAAAAAAGGAAACAGCGATTGAGTGTATGTATGTGTGTTGTGCATATGTACGTATGTGTATTCAGAGGCACATACAATAGCATCTCTTCGTTTCTGATTTCTCTTCAGGCTGTTGTAAAGTGTTGTAAAGTGTTCTCATCACTACCTTAAGCAGGTCAAATTCACAAACCAGCTTTTGGCAATCACTGGGGTAAAGTGAACTTCAGAGTGTAACAGGTGTGGACAAGATCTATACTGGCAGAGCAAAGCAAAGAATTGGAATTAGATCATTTTAATCAAAATGTTTGTTTGGCTTCAGTTACTGAAATAACTTCTTTCCTAAAATCTGCTTCCGTTTCCTGATTCTGTTTGCTGAGAATAACAACTTTTTCAGACTGATCATGCCAACAATCCCAGCCCAGGGAACAGGAGCTTCAATGGGTTAAACTGAAAATCATAAGCCAGGCCAGCAAATGGAGATGAATTGTTAGTGTTCCTAGAAAGAACAGCCCCGTTTTCCAGATTTCCTGAGGAAGGAGCTGCATAAAGTGGTTTATTTGATTTTGCAGACGGAAGCAGGTAGCACGAATCTAGCAGGAAACAGAGCCCTCAAGGGAATATTCAGAGAATGTTTAAAAGGAAGCATTTTAGAAAAAATTTTTAAATAACTATTTCAAAGTTGGAGATATTATGTGGAGTAAAGGGCACAGGCTGTAAATGCCTACACCACTACTTACTGGTGATATCCTGAGCAATCCTCTCAACCTCTCTGAGCCTCAGTTTTCTCATCTATAAAATGGGGAGAGGAACAATACACCCTTTGCAGGATTAAACTATAATAAATTACAATGTATATAAATTGCCTGGCCCTTATTAGGTATTCAAAATGAATAGCCATCACAATGACAGAAGGTTTACTCAAAAGGGGACCACTAATGTTTTTTTACTCATTTGGCAAATATATAGGACACTTGCAAGGTCACAGAAGTCTTTGAATCCAAGGTGCTCAAAGTCCAGTGGCAGAGAAATAGTCTAATAGATTTTAACTGATTCTACAATTTTAAAAGCATAAATAAGGTAACAGTTTTGGAATCATGGACCAAGGTACAGAGCAATCAAATGTGTATAGGAGAAGTCCAGGAAAAACTAAGTGTTTGAACTGTCTTGAAAGGCATACAGGAACACCTTCAGTGGAGAAGGAAAGAAATGGCATTTCAGCCTGGAGGACTTGCATATACAACAGCATGAAAACACAAAAACCCCTGGTGCGTTCAGGGAACCTTAAGCAGTCACTTTCTGGAAATCCTCAAACATTTAATTTGTCATGAGGATTTAAATAGGCTATTCATGCTGTTTTATCCAAAACAGTAAAACTGTATTTGCAACAAATATGGCCATGCAGCATATATATATGGCCATAAGGCAATTGACAATTTGCTCCTATCACACATTCAGCATTGTCATCAGGCAATTTTGGCAATTTTGAAGGGTTAGCTCTCTGCAGTGAATAGAGGGGTAGTGTTAAAAATGACTCTTCCCCCAACATTCAGGCATTTTTCAGTTTAGTGAATGATGCGCATTTTGATTGTAATAACTGATCTATTTCCTATACATCTAATAAATGAAAAACATGTTTTTATTTCCTTCTCTGCACAATAACAGGAATAATTTTTTAAATGTATATTGCTTTTGTTTACATTGTAACAATAAAGCACTACGATATTCATGGCTAAACTTTTGGGACTACATTTAACATTGTGGAAGGAATTTGCTTTGTTTATATACTAAACAGATGCCAAAATAACACGTAGATTTAGCATATAGATTTCTGTCAGATCGAATATAGTATAGTGTCAACTTTTGACTGAGTTCTTCAATGTTTTTATTAATATTTTAAAGCATAACACCTGAGCCATTTCTGAATCAAAATCTTTAGTTACAGTGAATCTTTCCTAGACTTTATTAGTCTTGAGATAATCAACTATTTGCCAAAGAGAAAGAAACATCACACCCAGGAGCAAATTCAAATTGTCAGACACCAAAGAACATGCATCGCTCTCAGCATGCTGTTGAGATGACCTTAGAGAATCAAGATGGAATCATTGTTCAGAGCCATAACAAGCTAGAAAAACACCTTCACTTTCTACATTGGGAAACTGTGATCCTTGAAAACTGGAACTGTGGCTTACTGGCCTACAAAGTTACATCAGTTAGGACTACACACCCAACCCAAACCAGCTTGAGTAGAAAAGGGTTTTTGATTGAACTGGAAGTCCAAAGGTGAGGCAGATTTTGAGGTGTGGCCCAGTGTGGGTGCTTACCTAGGACAGTGATGTTACCAGCACATAGTTTCTTTTTCCTCTTTATCTATCATTGCCTTCTGCTCTGTTGGCTTTCATCCAAGACTCCACATAGTAATAAGTAACTCCAGCTCCACCCTCTCCCAACGCCACGCCAAGAAGAGAAGACCCATTTCCCACAGCTCTCCCCAAAGTCTAGGATTCCTCCTGAACCCAGTTCTGTCACTTGCCTCCTCTGAATTAATCTCATTACTGGGGCCAGACAACAGAAATTTCATTCTTCAGGAAAAGATATATTCCTGAAACTGGAGTCCCACCTGGTTCACACAGACAGAAGATAGGGAACGTCTGGCTCCCCAGTGAAACTTGAAAATCATCGCTGAAAGGCAGGGGAAGGGATTCTAGAGAGGTAGACACCTAATCAATCCTATTTCTGCTCTTTACTTCATGCTACCTAGGGAAAGTCAATTACTTAAGTTTTAGTTTCCTAATCTGTAATTCAGTAGTCATCTCACACACTTCAGCTATATCACTGGGCATATATTTGAAGATCAGGAGAAAAAGACATAAAATCTCTTCCTGTATATGATAAAAAATATTAACATAAAAGAAAAACATAAGATTTAAATCTGAACATGTGTACACACACAGCCCTATAGCATAAATGTGGGAATTTTGCAAAAATACTCTATATTGTAAACAAATCAAATTAATTTCCTAACCTTTATAGTCATGAGTCAGCCTTCACACACTTTCACTTAGGTATACTCATGTAGAGAATACCTGAGATTTTAAATAGGAAAAGCCTACTGCATTGCACTTTCTCACAAGGTATAGCTCTTAATTCTAAATGTTGTCTATTTCAGAAGGAATGTAACTTTTTGTAGGAGTCAGGAAGTATTCCCAAAGGAAAGGATTTTAGAGTGACAGGGAGTAGTCATCTAGGCAACGGCCAGTCTTGAGTTTTTGGGGGCTTTTTTTCCTGCTCCAAACCAGAGTGGACTATAACCTTAGTCTCACTTCAGCAACTGCAAGAAAAAGGCATTATTCAGAGCATCTCTTCACTCTGTCATTTCTGGCCTTGCTTGGATTTGTACAATAGCAAGTCAAAACAAAAATAGCTAATCCAATAAATATGTAGTAGTTGAATTCTAATTGATGATGAAAAATTGAACTCTAACCAACCGGCATTGCTCTATACTGAGGAAAAGTGTTCTGATACCAAAGGCAATCAGTCTAGTGGAGAAACCAACATGGAAATAAAAGAACAGTCCCAAGCAGAAAAACACAACACACACAAAATAACTCTAAGAAATAATTTCTGTGTAGGTGAGGTCACAGGACTTCCATCAACCCCTTCAAAACAAAGCTGCTTGGAGATGAGAACTGCACCTTAGTTATCCTTATCTACACAATACTTAGCATAGCACAGCTTCCATCAGATAGGAAGCATTTGTTATTTTTTAAAATATACTTGACTTCAATGAGCAGAGTTGGAATGAAGTAAAAGATACTGTGTTATCCCTTCTAACAAAGGCATTACCTGCTGAAAATACTCTGAAATAAGTTAAAACCAGACCCAGATCCATATGCTCTAACCGATCTATCTACCTATCTATCTGTATCTATCTTATCTTTGTACTATTTGCAGTGTTCTGTGTATATTTATGAGCTTAGTACAATAAGCATAGATTATTCCTTACTGTCCGTTTCTCAACCAATCTTTTGTCTTTCAGAGACCTGAGTTAAAGGCGGCCCTTTAAAGTTATTGGTAAAGAAAAATAGCAGAATACATTGTGCCAAATCTATGTTTGTAGTTACTTACTTGTTACCAACTTTGAGTGAAGTGATAAACAGTCTTCCTAGCAGAATGATTTACAAATGATTTTGGCTGAGCAACATCTTACAGGACATGTGAAATAGTCACAGAAGATTAGAATGCATTTTAAAGCTAGTCACCGAACTCAGAGATTTAGGGGGAAAAAATTGCTATTTTCTAACTCTGTATGTATAACGTCCATCTAAGCAAACAGCTCTAAAATCTGAGATACTCAGTCCCCTAGAATTCCTCATGCCTCTGTTCAAAATTCCACAGAGAAGCTGCCTTGTCCTTTTAGGATGGTCTCAGCATGTAGAAATAAAGTGAAGCAACACTTAAGGAAGGTATATTAATGCAGCTTTTGGACCTGGAGCCTGAGAGCCCAAATCCAGAATCATCTTGCAAGCTTTCCATCCATTGCACAAGCCTCTCTGTTATTCAAATAAAGCCTGTATGGACTGGATTACAAGTCAGAAGTCTACTGTGACCTGTTTTGTGGCTCTTCCAGAGCCTTAATACCCAGAACAGTAACTGTAATGAGTAGTATGGAACTCTTGAAGTGGGCATGGCTCCTGCAGCAGCAAAACAACCCCCACCTTCAGAAAGCAGCTCAGCTACCTTTACCTCCATATATCTTTAAGCCAGGCATCACCAAGCTTCTGGTTCTAAACTCACCACTGTCATCAGCTTGATCTAGCAGCTTCTGGGTTCTAATCCTGACACTGCCTAGCTGACTTTTGTGCCCTGAAGTCCTCCTTTGTAAAATGAGGATTTTACATACATGATCTCTAAGACTGGCTAGCTCAAAACGGACCTCATGTCTTGTAAACATCATGTTGTTGAGAAAGCTGAAGGGTGATTAGTCTAAAATAAGTAAACTTTTCGACTGGGATTAAGCTACAATTTCAATAGCACCTAACATTTATTAGGGGCTTATTATGTATCAGACACTGTTCTAAACATTTCACATGTTTTGAACTATTAAATTTTCAGAAATTGGGTCTTCCCTGGTGGTTCAGAGGTAAAGAATCCACCTGCCAATGCAGGAGACATGGTTTGCTACCTGATCCAGGAAGATCCCACATTCCATGGATCAACTAAATCCATGTGCCACAACTATTGAGCCTGTGCTTTAGAGCCCTGGAGTCGCAACTACTGAGCCCACATACCCCAGAGCCTGTGCTCTGCAACAAGAAATGCCACCACAATGAGAAGCCCATGCTGGGCATCTAGAGAGTAGCCCCCATTTGCCACAACTAGAGAAAACCTGCACTCAACATCTAAGACTCAGCACAGCCAAAAATAAGTAAATAAACGAATAAAACTAACTTCAGAAGTCATCTAAGGTAGGTCCAACTGCTATCCTTATATCACAGGTAAGGAGACTGAGGCACAGAAATGTTACAAAACATGCCCATAGTCATGCAGATGATGGCATGGGACTTAAACACTAGAATATTGGTCCAGTGGAGAAGGAAATGGCAACCCACTCCAGTATTCTTGCCTGGGAAATCCCATGGACTGAGGAGCCTGGTGGGCTACAGTCCATGGGTTTGAAAAGACTCGGACACGACTGAGTGACTAACACACACATACAGTGAGAGTTAAGATACTGAAAGAAACTGAATAAGGCTCAGGCAGAGAAAGCAAGGGGGAAAGTGGTGAGAGAATGAATTGGACATGTTTGCAGAAGCTAAATCATAAATAGCTATATTAAGACATTTAGACAAAGGCAGGATTACCTTAAAGCTAATGAAGTGCTCCACTCCCATGAAAGGCCTTGGCAAAGGGTTTACATAGTCACAGTTTTTGAAAATTTTGCAAAAGAAAGGTTCTTTTCACTGAAATTGGCAGAGACAGCTGTCTATTTCATTAAACATCCTGTGGTGTCAGTTGGCATTGAAGTGGCTATGGCACTTGAGGGAATCCAGTTATGGAAAGTAGGGTTGACTAGACATTAGTTTGGGTTTACTATTCACAATCATTTCCAGATATGGGGAAATTACCGAAAGTCATTTCAGTGTTAAAAAGGCTTTTTTCCTTTTTTTTTTTTTTTTAATGAGAATGGCATATTTGATAAAACTCAAATGCACAGCTTTTATTGCCGTTTGGAAAACATATTCATAAAACAAGTTGGGAATTAAAGACTTCTAACACGAGTGTCTATGAAAGGTATTTTCTTTTATTACTTTCAATTTTTTACAAAATATGTGATAAACTACAGATTAAAACAATGAAATATGAAATAGATGCAAGACAGATTAGAAATGAAATCAATAAGAATTTCTCTAAAATTGAAAAGCAAATTTTTACAATAAGCTCTCAGATCATACCAAATGATTAATTAAGATGAGGAAATAATAATTACTTTGGAATAGAAGTAATAAGTAGACACCTGGATATTTTGATAATCCAATTAATGCAGAGAAGTGAGTCATATGAAAACATTGGGAAAGGATTTAAAATTCTTGCTAATTTGAAATAAAATACTTGAGTCAACAAAGATGACACTTAACACGCCACTGCAGAGGGGGCATCAACAACCAGTTGCTTAGTGTGTATCATGAGCTTTACTGGTCCTGAAGATTAGTCACTGAACAAGAAAATCTGAAACATCCTAAAATCTTACAACTCATATTTAGAATAAATTTGATAGATGATTCCCCAAATTTGACAATAAACTTAAACAGTTACAAGGCATATCAATATGAGTTGTAAAGTTTTTCTAAAAAGAAAGCTATTCTAAAAAAATAAATAATCAAAAATCAATTTGAAAACATCAAATTATGATTACCATTTTAAAGAAAAGATTGAATTATCAGCCTACTCTCTTTATAGAAGATTTTACAAAACCAGTCATATGAAAACATGATCAAAACACATGCATCTGAAAAATTAAGACAGTATTCCAGTGGGATGGTAGTCAGATAATTAATAAAAATAAAATATCATTCTACTCAATTTTATAATATTTGTGGCATTTGTCAGAATTTTTTAATGTATGCTTTGCTCATTCACAAACATTCGCTTTGTTCCTAATTTTTGTATTGATAATCTTGTGTTGTTTTCCCTAAAGAGGGAAACTTGTATAAACTTGTATAAACACTGAAATCTGTCTCTGAGCTTGGACATTATTCCAAGGTTTTTGTCTTCCTCTTCTATCCAGTCTATTTTATGCTCTGCCCAAATGTCACCTCTACACCATATTTCTTTGTGTTAATGTCTGTTTTTACAAAGGAAAGAGGGACTAAAATGTTTTAAACAACTGTTCTCTACTGGACATCATATTAGGTGCTTTATGACATTATTTCATGTAATTGTATACATGTCTTGAAGGTAGGACATTTATTTTCCATATTTCCCCAAATCAAAAATAAATGCTGGTTGCAATAAGGCCTGCTCTCTATGAATGCCACCTTGCCAACTGCATATCTTAACAAGTCCTTCATAAGTGTGTTGATTAAAGATAACATATAACCCTTCAGGTGACCCATTTTAAATTTGAACATAACTCCCCAAAATGCAGCTTTGGGTTAACTGTGGGCTCGTTGTTCATGAACACTGTTAATGTTAAGATTGCATGCGCAAACCGTTTACATAAGGGCTTGAATGCACTTTGTTTTCTGTTCCTCAGCCTGTTTGAGCATATTCCCTTCTAGCTCATGGTAGTCGGTGCTTAACACCCCACTGAGAATGACACTCTAATCCTGGGGGATTAAGCAAACACTGCCCCTAGTCTTCAGCATTACATTGTTAATCCATTAGGATTTACAAAAGTACAATTTGAAAAACAAGGAAATAATTCTATTGCCCATAATTTAGGATAGCAAAATCAGATCAATTAAGGCTGCCAACATATGATTTAATTAACACAACCATTGTACGGAGGGTATTGCAGCACATATGGTATGATATGTAAAACCAAGCAATGTTTTTTTTTATAATGTGTGAATATAGATAATATAAAGATCAAGTAGCAATCTCTTCCTTAGCTCTACCTTGGGTTGCATTTTTAACCTGACCCTGACTATATCAAGTGTCAATTTCATATACAATGATGAAACTGTCTATTGAAATAAAAAGTTATAACCAGCATTTTTTACTTTATATGTCAGGTTCTTAATAGTTTCCTAAATAACACTCTTAGTCAGTTGGCATTTTCCAGTGTTTTAATTGCCTGCTGTGATATAATTATTGTGACATTTTGGGATGTTTTTAACATCCTGAATTAAATATTCTGACATCCCACAGAGCACTTCATGAAAACAGTCAAACTGTATTCAAGTCATTAGCAGTCTACAGCTGTCCTTTAATATTAAAATTATTTTCCAACACAAAACACAGATGAAAATTAAAGTACTTAACAACTTTGAGCTCAGGTTAGATTTGAGCTATATATTACCCTAATTTGGCAGGTAAGGAAGATCAAGGTGACTCTGAGATTCTTCCATTAAACTTTATCTGAAACACCAAGTGAATTAAGGCCACCTCATAATAAAAGATAATGAACAAAATGTACTGATTTCAACAGTGCAATTAGCCCCAGATTACACAGCCACAAATTCTGCATTAAGGATAATCACCAGAACACCACATCTCTTTTTCAATTGTCCTGGAAAGCTGGCTTGCTTTATTTTATTCAGGTATTTATTTATCTATCCATCGATCTGTTTATTTATTTGCTTCATATGATATATTCAAATAAAATCTTACAGATAACTTAGATAATCTATTTTTCAAATTCTTATAAAAATTTTAAAGGTAACACTCCATTTGCAGTTATTACAAAATGTTGGCTATGTATCCCATGTTGCACAATGCATCCTGGAGCCTATCTTACACCCAGTGGTTTGTGCCTCGCACTACCCTAGCCCTATGCTGCCTCTCCCCCCAGCCCACCCATAATCACTAGATTATCTCTGTATCTATGAGTCTGCCTTGTTATGTCTTGTGAACTCTTTTTTGTTATGCTCACTAATTTGTTGCATTTATTAAATTCCATACTTAAGTGACATTATACAATATTTATCTTTTTCTGTCTGACTTATTTCACTCAGTGTGATGCCCTCCAAGTCTGTCCATGTTAACACAAATAGCATATTTCCATTCTTTTTTATGACTGAGCATTATTGCACTGTAGCCCACCAGTGGGGTTTCCCAGGCAAGAATACTGGAGAGGGTTGCCATTTCCTTCTCCGGGGGATCTTCTGACCCAGGGATCAAACCTGAATCTAGTGGATTGGGAGGTGGATTCTTTATCACTAAGCTACCAGGGAAATCCTAGTATTCCATCGTTAGATAACTGATATTTTTAAAATAACAGACCCTATGCTGTACTCAATGTGACAAGGTCCTAATGGATTTCTGAAGGGAAAGCCTAGCTGGGTTGACCAGTGATTAGCACAAGGATAACTCACCATCTTCACTTGGATGTCTTTCAAACATCTCAGAATTAGCACATCCGAAATCTTCTTGATTCCCTTACCTTCTCTGCGCATAAGTCTCACCAGTCTCAGGGAAAGGCAACTCTATGCTTCCAGCTGCTCAGGTTCACAAACTTATTATCCCTATATTATCCCAGTATTATCCCTGATTCTTTTCTTGCTCTCACACATCAAAATGCAAAACATCAAAGAATCCTATTGGCTAAATTCAAAATCCAACGCTTCCTACCACCTCTTCCTCTGCTTCTTAGTTCAAGCCACCTTTTTTAATTTGGTAAAATAGACATAAAAAAGGGACTTCTTTGGTGGTCCTGGGTTAAGACTCCATGTCCCCAGTGCAAAGGGTGCACATTTGATCCCTGGTCACAGAACTAAGATCCTACATGTCATGAGGCATAGCTAAAAAAAAAAAAAAAAAAGACATAAAATTTGCCATGCTGACTATTTCAAAGCATACATTCCATGGTTTCCTTGGTGGTTCAGATGGTAAGGAATCCACTTGCAATGCAGGAGAGTTGGATCAACCCCTGGGTTGGGAAGATCCCCTGGAGGGAATGGCTACCCACTCTAGTATTCTTTCCTGGAGAATTCCATGGACAGAGGAGCCTGGGAGGTTACAGTCGATGGGTCACAAAGAGTTAGACACAGCTGAATCACTAACACATACCATGGAATTAAGTATATTCACAATGCTGTGCAACTATCACCACCATCCATTTCCAGAACTTTTTCATCATCCCAAACCTATGAAACAGTAACTGCCCATATCCCATCTCCCTCCACCAGTGCATGATCACTCCACTTTCTCTATGAATCTAATTCTCATAGATATTTCATATAAGTGAAATCATGTAATATTTGTCCTTTTATGTTTGGCTCATTTCACTTAGCATTTTTAAAGCCTTATCCATGTTGTAGAATGTATGAAATTTTCCTTTTTCTTTTTAAGGCTGAGTAATATACCATTGTATGCCTATTAAAATAGCTGAGTTTTTAAGATTTTCATACATACTGTCAATTTAAACTCTCCAAGGTAAGATAAGACAATGCTTGCTTTAGGGGTACCTGACAATCATTAGTGTTACCTACAGCAACTATAGCTATGCAGTGAAATAAACAGAGCAACCTCAGGGATGGGTTAGGAGGTGCATAAGTAAGGGAGTAAGATTAGTGGAAAAGAGCTCTGATTGGAACTGGGGAGGATAATATTAAAAAGAGATTTTACCTTCTTCAAAATCTCTGCCTGGACTGACCAAGATGGAAAATCATAGCATAGCAGGAGCAGCACGAATAAATGCTAAGCGTGTTTTACGTTACAACAAAGAAGTAAATAATAATTTTGATGCAAGCTCTGCATTGATTATGCCTGGTTTTTCTAAAAACGTTGGCTTCACACTCTGTGACACAGCAATTTAAAAGTTGCCTCTAAATTCAGTTGATTTCAATATTTGGCTTTAATGGGTTTATAGCTGTTTTTACAGCTGAAAGAGACAAGCTTGCAAAGGCATGATACACACAATAGAGAACAAACAGGAAAAAGTTTAGTGACAACAATGGATGAGATTCATATTTCAATTCACTGTAAATGTTTCAAGCCTTTTGGCCCAGTCCTGGTGGGGTTAAATCATTGTTTTGTTATTTCAAAGTGACAACTTGCAGTAGAAAGGGAAGGTTCTCTCGTTCTTTATAAATTATTAAAATTCTCCTTGATAAGGCGGTTTCCTTATAGGAATGTTTTTAAGAAACTTGTCCATTTTTTGGAAGTTTGCTTTGTTTCAGACTGACAGTGTAACACTTCTTACCCAGACATGAACTGGAATATAGTTTATTTCACTGGAAGTAAACAAAGTGGTACCAAGGGCAGTACCACTGCCCTGTATTTGGTGTGTGAAGCCCTCACATTTTCTCCCAACACCACACATCTTGTTCATGAAAAAGTCCATGTAGACCAAGGGAGACACTTCTGTCAATCAGCATGTTAAAACTTGGTAAAGCTCATTTCTCTTATTATTAGATGAAATTAATATCCGCAAGGTCTAATACTTCCTCTTGCACTCCACTTTAGAAATCACTGTTACAGGGAAAGAGCTTGCTACATTTTAGGGAAAAAAAATCTCAATATGACATAATGTGATTTACAGTTTTCAAAAGACTTTAGCATCCACAAGGTTGTCAGCACTCACGAACTCCACGGCTCACCATCCGTTCAGTTCTCAACTTCTTCCAAACATCCTTCCATCTTTCTTCCATCTTTCTAATGAAGATTTCCTTTCGTTAAAAACAAAAAAGATACTTCTTAGTCTTCATCTGTCTCAATCCCTCTTTGACTATCAACATGGTTACCAGGCCTTCTTTCTGCTTTTTTCTTCACAGCATATTGAAGTATAATTTATTTATCATAAAATTCATCCATTTTAAGTGCGAAACTCTTTATAGTAAATTTACAAAATCATGCAATCACTGCAACAGTCCAGTTTTAAAACATTTTCAAGCACTCCAAAAATACCGATGGCCTATTTATGCATTTTTTCCTTAACAATTGCCTTTGCTTTGGTCCGGTGACAGCACACTCTTAATTTCCCTGTTGTCTTTTTCCCATTCTAGCCCATCCTCCTTGGTCTGTCCCTCCTACTCAACACAACCTTTAAATATATTCCTTACAACCTAGTCCTAGGCCTAGGCCTAGGCCCTGGGCTTCTTTTCTTACTCCACATGCTTTCCTTAAGTCACCTTGTCCATTCCATGACTTTAATTACCATCCCACCTACACCAAAGTCTATTCTTATACTTGAAACAAACACATTGCAAATCAACTATACTTTAATTTTTAAAAATCTACTCTCCACTCAGACCTCTCTTCTGGGCTCTAAAATTTTATTTATTATTTGTGTACCACCTCCAACTTAACATGAAATGAACTTTGGTATTCTCTGCCTGCCTGCATGCATGCTCAGTCACTTCAGCCATGTCCAACTCTTTGAGACCCAGTGGGCTGTAGCCCACCAGGCTCCTCTGTCCATGGGACTCTCTAGCAAGAACACTGCAGTGGTTGCCATGCCCTCCTCCAGGGGATCTTCCTGACTCCGGGATTGAACTCCCTTCTCTGTCTCCTGCATTGCAGGCGGATTCTTTACACACTGAGCTATCTGAGAAGCCCATTCTCTTTCTACCCCAAAACTTTTCCTCCTCCAATGTCTCTTCCCTCAATAAAGACATCACTAACATCTTTCACTCAGTGACCTGTACCAGAAAACTTGTGCACTATCCTTAACCTCTCTCTTCCTATCCTACCATACTCAGGGCATCCCTTCTCCCCATCTCCATGGACACTTCCCTAGGCCCAAAGCAACAGCATTTCTTGCTTGGACAACTACTGTAACCTCCTAATGGTTTCTCTGCATCCACTCTGGAACCCTTCTACACTATTATCCACAACGTTATCAGTTGTGGATATAAGTAAATATAATTCAAATCTACTTTAAATGTTTCAATGGTTTCTATAACCTTTATGATAAATTCAGAATTCTTCACCATAGCCCTTCACCATCAGATCCCTAACAATCCCCCAGCATTCCTTTCATTCTTGCCTACTAAAATCCCACCACAGCCTTAACGTACCAAACTCTCCTCTCACTGTGGGTTACTTCCTCACCCTGAAATGTTCTTACATGGGTCTACCCACATCTCACTCTTACTCATTCTCAAGTGTTCCACATCTTCCCAAGAGAAACTTTCTTCCCTGACTCTAGATTCTTGGTCAGTTTCAATAAAGTACTCTCTCATAGTACCCTGGTCCTTGGTAGGACTGATCACAACTGTAATTAAATAACAATCTATATTGTTTAATGTCTGTTTCCCTCTTTAGACTGTTATCTTCATGAGGGCAGAGACAATGTCAAATTTGCTTCATTATTGTATGCTTGGGAGCCTGACACATAGGAGGCACTCAGTAAATGCCAGTCCAAGGAGTGCGTGGTTCATTTAGTCCTCATAATAATCCTGAAAGTTAACTAAGACCATTTATATAGCATAGGTAAAGAAATTATGATTCAGAGAATGCAGTTAACTTGCCCAAGATCAATCACAGAGGATTTTATTAATAGAAGCATAAATAGACTAACACATTGAGCATCTTAGAATACTTGCTTAATCAAAGCTAGAGTAATGATAAATGATACACACTGTCATTAATATTGTTCAGCTTTTAAACAAATCTTCCAGCCAAGGAGCCAAAGCAGTTAGTCAGCCTTAGGAAATAGAGTTAGTTACACCTATACATTTAATCTCTAACTCTCAAAAAATGCTTTTGAAGTAGAAATTAGCATATATTAAATTACTTTCTCCCAAGAAGTCCTAACCCATGGCCAGTCTATTATTTTTACACACCATATAGAGATGATTGATGAAAAGAATCCATGGTTTCTCCCACTCCTATACCCGGTCACCATATACTGAATAAACTGCTATGAATCAGGGAATCTAGGTAGTACTGGGTGGTATGGTAGATAGTAATAAGCACTTTATAAATGTTTGTTGATTGGATGTAGAAATGTTGATCAATAGAAATGAGACAAAGCTTGAACCCTCAACTTCCTGATTCAAATTTTAAAGGTAACTTATATCTCAATCAAAAAAATTTAGATGGAACTTCTTGAGCCTCCCTGTTCCTAAGGCTTTACATGATCTAGCCTTTTCATGGTACTAACTACCACTCCACCAGCACTAGACAACTTTGCCAGAATTCTCTGGAGAGAAAAAATGAGGCTTTGAAATAAGATAAGAATGTATAGTAGACACAAGAACTTTTTGTAATAAACATAAAAGCCACTAACCAATTGATCAATTAAAAAGCAAAACAAAAAACCTAAGCAATAAAAGCAATGGATATTATTTAGCAAATACCTGTTGAGTACCTGCTTTTGCCACATAGTGTTGATAATAATGACCCACATTTGTATAGTTTATAAAATGTTAATACCTGCCTTTCCTCCCTTTGTGCAGTGAACTTGAACATGCCAAACTGTGGTCTAACAGCCACTTACTTTTTTATCTATCCCCCTAAGATGCCAGCACAAACAGAGAAGTAGATTAGTCCTATGAGTTTTGTATCCAGCATATGAAGATAAGCCCTGAACTTATGTAAGCCCACCAAACCATGGCATTTTCTTAACACTTTGGGAGTAAACATGTAACTGGTTCTGCCACAGGTTCTAAATAGGACTCCAGTTCTTCCACTAGACCTGGGTTCTGCCTAAACCCCATTCAAACAGAAACCTGATGAACACACTAAGACTTGCTGGTCCCCTCTCAATGAGGTTGAGACCGTATCTATGAAGTTTCTCCTTAAAGTCAACCAGAACAGGCCAAACCAAGGCCACAGATCAGCAGGTCAACTGCAAGATTGGATACCAGGACCAGACAAGATTTGATCAGCTTCCGTAGTACACCAGGGTTATCAGAAGTAATGGAGAGCAAAAGCCAAGTGTCAACCCGAGAGGCCAAATCTTAAACCTAGGCCAAGTATGTTACTTACAACCAACAATAATAGATGATACACAAAGACCAGGGCCACAGTAAATGCAGGAGAACAGTTTGAGTCAAGGATCAAAGTAAGTAAGCAGCAAAAGATTTCAAGGATTTAATATTGAGGCCTCTTCCTATTAGTACTGAGTTAGTAAATGGCTGGCTAGGTTAAAGGCATAAGGGGAGTCCGGAATTTGCAACCAAAAGAAAACTAAAATAGGTCCTCTTAACAAGATAAAGTGTGTTATTCCCATTTTACAGATGGGAAACTGAGGTTTCAAAGCCCCAGTGATTTGCCAAAGGGAGAACTCTGATCAAGGAGTAGGATGCACCCAAAACCAAAAGAAATGTCTGACTTCTGAAAAGCACTTTATAAATGTCTGTTGACTGGATCCAGGAACAAACCAAAACTTGAACACTTCTGATTCATATTTTACCTGTAACTCTTGGGTTTTACTATAAAAGCATTTTACATAAACTAGCTCTTTAATTGTACTATCTACCATACCATCTTGCTTCCATTAGTGCTAAAGGTAAGTCAAATAACTCATGATTGGAGTTAGTCTAATGCAAGTCAGTTTTGTAGAAAGAAGTTTTGAAGGTGAGAAATGAACCCACAGAGAAGTCTTCCCTTACATTAGCAATAAGCAAAAAAAAAAAAAAGTGATAATAGAAGCCATATATATGCGTGTTCTTGAGAGAAGCCGTATTTGCCTGGTTAGAGAAGCATCAGAGTTAATTTCTGTATCCCACAGGCAAAGTCACAGTGGACACAATAGTGAACACTTAAATGACACCCCTGTAATGACAACCTCAACACAGAATATTTCTCTTCACTCTCTCTCTTTCTTTATATGACATCTGCTCAAAGCGGGGGATGGAGAGTACCTATATGGTAATGTGTTGACTATATTAATAATAAACATTTGTTTTGAATTGTATCTTGAATTAGTAATGAGACTCTCAGATTGAGAGCTCACTCACTGGAAGCCTGTGTTTGTGAATATTGTTGGTTAATCATTGAGCCACACTAAGAACTTATCAGGCACTATATACAATAAACATGTGACTACAGTTTGCCCTTCATGCCTCTGTGTTACCTAACAGCATAGGTCTGAGAGCACAGTCTTGTAAATGATAGAATAAAGTACACAAAATAACAATAAGACAATTCAAAAATCTCAACAGATGGAGACATAAAAGGTTAAGGTTGACATTCTTTCTTTAAAGTCACTGTGATGAGAGTAGGAAAATGTCAAACAGAAAGGAGGTAAAACAAATGAAATTCACCACAGTAGCTGAATTATGTCCAAATCTCAGTGGTGACAAGAAAGGCCTTTCAAGTCTAAAGATGGGGAAATACCAGTAATTATGCCTTCTATTTATCACCTTTCAGTAGCTGAAGGCATTTTACAACCTTTAACTCATTAATCTTCAAAACATGACTGTGAGTCTAGAAGATGACAGCTGGTCCATCTTGCTTCACAGAAAATGATGAGACCTAAGGGATGGGATGAGTGGTAGAGCTGCTGTACCATGCCTGTGGGTCCACCAGGGGAAACATTCAAGCAAGTAACTAGCCATTCTAAAATCCAGGCACTAAACCCACAGAAACATAGGCCTCTCCAAAGACATTTACTATCATAGCACAATCTAAAGTCCTAAGATTGGAAAGTCATTCTCTTTTAATTAGCTGCCAGGAATGACTCTCTGGTCTTTTCCTACTAGGTATTAATGAGAATGATTTATTTGTGAAAAGAATCTTGATGCCATCAGTAATAATAAACATGCAACCAGAGCTTTAAAATCATAAGTCATTAGATACTAAAGATGAGATCCATGTGTTATATTACCCTGTGTCTATACTACCCTCAAGTAGTCTGTATCATTCAATGTTTGAAGTATTTGCTGTTACTCTCTGGAGGAAACTGAAACTCCTATAAGAAGATTAAATATTCCTAGCCTATTGAGGTCAGGCTTGACCATATAACTGCCTTTGGCCAGTGGAATGTAGGCAAAAGTCACTTTTGTCACCTTTGAAAAGAAGTTTTAAGAATTAACATATGGTAGGCCATGGGAATTTCCCCTCTGTCGAGAAATCTGAAAGTTGCAGGTAGAGACTGTTCCATCAGTTTATCCAAAGTCACAGTTGGAAATGAACAAAGCTAAGATGTGAACCCAGGCATTTGAGTTCCAGCACCCATTTTCTTAATGATTAGTCCAGGAAATTTTCACCACTGTAAGAGTGTGCGCCAAAAGAGTCAAGGGTGAATTGTTCAATAAAAACTTTATAATTAGTAATTCCTTTAGGCATTGAGAGAACCCGACTGTGGTTTATAAAGGTAATCTTTAATTAAATGTTTTTCTGTGTATATGTTTGCTCAAGGTCTTTATATAAGAGGTATATTTCTAATATTAGGTAGAAACCTATTTATACTTGAGAACAAAGTGACCAACTTTTTGTCTAATAGGCTAATACCTGCCCTCAAGGATTTCAATTACAATTCTTTATTCCCCAAAATAAGTTGGACAACTGACAACTTCTAGATTCACCAGTCTCTTTGTATGGCCTTTTAACAATGCTTATCCTTCCCATTAGTTATTGTTCTTTGTCCCTCAGGTTTCTCTACTCTGGAAACAGAGATTGAAACCGCAACTTTTGGATATAATTTCCTACTCTAATCTGCTGTTTCCCAAGTCTTCCACATTTCAGTAATCAGTACCTCCATTAAGCCAGGTGCTCAGAATACAAATTCAGAGTCACTCTTGAATCCTCACTTTCCCTCACACCCTTTATTTAATTCTTAAGCATCTACTGTCCTAAATATATCCTATATTCCAAAGTTTCCTATATAACATACCACTTCTCCCAAACTCTGAGCCAACATCAGCACACCCAGGGCTGTGGCAGTAAATTCCTAACTGGTCTCCTTATTGCCACTCCTGGCCTCAAACACACTGCTCTCCATAGAGCAGCCTAAGTCATCCTTCTAAAAGATAAATGGGATTGTGCCACACCCTCCTCTTTTAACAGTTAGAAAGCTCTCATCCAGTCTTACACTTATCAATGTTTAATAACCTGTGTGACATCACCAAACACAAGGTTGGGAAGAGATGCTAACAGTCTGATCGCATGCGTATTGTAAACGGTCTCTATGATATCACTGTTCCCTCCACACTTAGAAAAAACTTGAAAAAAAAAAAAAACTCGAGAGTTCTTGCTGTGAATTTGAAGCCCTACATAAGCTGCCCCTGCAACCCCTCAGATCTTACCATTCTTTTTATTTGCTCTGTAGCCATATTGGCCTCTTTGTTACTCCTCAAACATTCCAAACATATGTCCATCTCAGTGAATGTTCCTCCCACAGATATTCACAGGGCTCTCATCTTCACTTCATTCAATTCTGAGTTCAAATGTTCCTTCCTTAATACCCTATATGAAATAAGAACCTCCCCTCTCCATGCCCTTACCCTTGATAGTTTTTAATCACTGTGTAATATACTGTTATCTTTATATACCCATAAATCCACTGGGAATATAAACTCCTCCCAGTGACTGACAATCACCTTGTTCATTTCCATACCCTCAGGATCTAGAACAGTTTGTAGCAAATCATAGATGCTCAATAAATGTCTACTGAGGAAATGAACATATGAATCAATGAAACAACCAATGAATAAGTCAACAAATAAGGTTTTTCAAAACAAAAAGATAGGAATAAGACTAGTGGAGAGGAGTATAAGGACCAAGTGTCTTTTGAGTCTTAACTGAGTCCTGAAATATCAGTGAAATCCAAGTTATATATGCCTTGGTCTGTGTCAAGTGGAGAGTAAAAACTAATTAGATGACAGAGGCAATGAAATGAAAGCAAAAATAAAGTGTAAAACAAATTAGGCAAGTTTCATTAACCAATAAGAATCTGGGGAGGGATTGTTAAAAAGAATTGTTATATAACAATTGTTATTGTTATAAAGAAAGAAAGAGTAAGGACACATTAAACATAATCTTGGTCCAGTAGAGAAAGTCCATGAGTTGTCAACAGGATGGTCTTCCCAAGTGGCTCAGCGGTAAAGAATCTACCCGCGAAGCAGCAGACGTGGGTTCAATCCCTGAGTAAGGAAGATCCCCTGGAGAAGGATATGGCAACCCACTCCACTAGTCTTGCCATGGGCAGAGGAGTCTGGTGGCTACAGTCCACAGGGTTGCAAAGAGTCGAACACAACTGAGGAATTGAATACCACCCATCATCAGGATAATCAGACACTAATCCAAATACTGCCATTTACATGCTGAGTGAGCTCACCCAAGGGATTTTGCTTAGTTTTCTAATCTATATTAAAAATCAATAAAAATAGGGGATGGGATGTCATCATTTCTCAAGACCATTCTTATTGGTTAAGATCATGTGGCTGCAAGGAAGAGACCAACTCTGGCTACCTCAGGCAGTAAAGAAGTTCCTAAAGAGAATTTTCGGAAGCTCTCTCAGAATCAAAAGGAAGGCTGGAGAACCAGGACCAGGGGAGAATAGGAAGTAAGGTAGGTCTGGATGTCTCAAGGCTAGAACAGAATAATAATACCCCCAGTGTTAGCAACTGCAATTATAGCAGTTAAGATGTATTAGACACATCCTAAACCCTTTAGATATTCTTACCTAATTCTCATAACAACCCTATGAGTTAGGTACTATTAATGACTCCATTGTAGAGATAAGGAAACCTGGCCTAAAGAGGTTAAGTAACTTGTCCTGGTTACAGTCATTTAGCTAGTAAGGGGTCTGAACTCAGGCTATCTGGCTTCTGAGTCTTTGCTCTTAGCCACTCAGCATATTCTGACCTCTTATAGTTACTTCAGGGTCCCAAGTGATTCAACAATTTTCCTGCATTTGTGTTATTTCACCAGGATTCAAAGTCCTAAAAAAAAAAAAAGTTGGCAGAATTGCAATGATTTGAATCTCATGCTCAGCCCTCGGCTAAGGGAAGGCCTGTGTTTACCTGACTGTACTCTGAAGACTACTCAGAAGAGGGCAAAAGGAACTCCCTTAAAGGGAATGAGAGCGGCATCACCCAAAGCAAAAGAAATGGATCTCCAGCGAAACACAGAAGTCTCTAGCACACCATTTCATTTAATCTTCTAATCACAGTTTCTCAAGTTTCCAAGATCCCACTCACTCCCAATCACATATGATTGTGATTTTCATAAAATCTCTTAATAGTCAGGCAAGAACAAGCACAGGACACTAATGTATTTTGTAAGGAAAAAAAAGAAAGAACATTGAGGACTATTTCCTGACCTTTTAATGTGTATCAGAGCACTGTGGTAACAGCTTTACATATAATCTCATTTCATTCTTTCAGTGTTATGAGATAGGCATTTTAAATGACATTGATGTTTAGAAAGATCTAGTGATTTGCCCAAGGTCATGTAGCTGGTAGAGCTGAGACTTAAACCCCAATTTGTCAGATTAAAATTATAATTTTTTAATTTATAAGATATTAAGTTATGCTTTCCTGTACAAAAATTAGAATGATCTTAAGGTGATGAAAAAACAATTCTAAGCATACATAAAACTCAAATTGTTTTATAACAGAAACCTAAGAAGATTAAAAATAAATCATAAGTGTGAAAATACCTTTAAAGCTAAAAGAACTAATTAGATTGAATATATTTTTATAATTGGTACAAGGCTATTAAAATCATATAATGATTATAAAATGTATCGACTCAGTAAAGTAACAAAAAGAATTGCTTTTGTAATAAAGCATCATAACCTTGAACTTTCATTATAATCTTGCATTTGAGGTGTTGACAGCTTTGTGATCTCCAGCCCAGGGAAGGAGAAAGGAGGGAAAAATAGAGAAGCCAAGACAAGGGGGAAAGGTTGAACATTGATGATGCCAGTGAGGATGCCTTCCAGTTGCCCTCAAATCAAGTGAGTTGTCCCTACAATTTAACCCTCCATTTTCCTTGCAAGGAAAAAGATCAGTTCACTTCTAACAATTCAGTTACTTCGAATCATTTTTTTAACAAGGCGGAGGATAACAGGAAATTTTCCTTTCTTCTCAAGTTACAGAGAGGAAACATCAAAAAAAAAAAGATGCAAATAAATAAATCTGGAATTAGTCATAAAGATCCACACACATCTATTCATGAAGGGAGGGGAATGACTATGTCTATGTGTACAGTCTCTATACAACTTACAGAATGGAAATAAGCAGGCTAGGACTTTAAGCAACAGATAGAAACTACACGTAATCCAGGTTAAGTCATTAACTAATTACACGACTCTGGGCAAGTCACTTGGTTTCTCTGCCCTTTAGTCCACCCTCTGATTGGGCACTACACAGAAATTCCCTGAAAACCAGATGTTACATCAAAGGCAATATTTCCTGGAGGCGAGCCTTGCTGACTTCTTTGAAAGGCACTAAATTTAGAAATAGCATGCAAATAACACTGCTCAGATTAAACTCGCTTATTAGTGGTCCAGATGATAATCAAAGGCAAACAGATGGTCGCTTAACGAATGTTATTGGAAGGAAGGCATCTTTAAATATAGGATTTGTGTGAAAAGTTTGCTTTTTCTTACAAGTTATTTTGATGATTATGTTGGAATGTTGGCATCTTTTTTCAGAATATAACTTTGTGGAGTCTCATACACATGTTGAGAAAGATCAAAGCTTTGGAGCACCAATGGAAGGTTTCTCCAAATCTAATAAGCAAAATTATGCAGTTAAAATGGAACTTGAAAACCGTAATAGTAAGTATATAGATATCAAGAGCCAGAGGATTCATTTTAAGGAATCAGAGATATTGAATATAGCTTGTTTTTAGAAACTTGACCCAATCTACACAAGTGCCAGAAAAGGAAACATCATTTCTTTTAGCCTAACATATTAAGAACAGGATTTTATTTGTTTTGTTTTGTTTTCAAAAAACATGCTATCCTCTTTGCTCAGCAAAAAAAAAAAAAAAAAAAAAAAAAAAAGTGTGGTTATTAGCTATATCTCTTTCCCTTCTATACAGAAAAAAAATTTACAAACTGTATCCTAAAATATGCAAGATAGCCTTCCACATGACTACTGGAGCCTCTGAACCAACATTAACTCATATTATTGATGTTAACTAATGTTAGTAACACAACTCATGTTATTGATTATTTACAAAATTCTAGGTGTTAGGCACCTTTTACAGAAGATATTTGTCAAAACAAAACTACACACAGTTACCAGATTTCCTGAAGGACGACTAGGATTGATAGAGGCACAACTCTACAAGGTAACATATCATTCAGGGTCCTTCTAGAATACAGAAACCACACTAGTTATTTGAACAGAGAGAAGTCAATGTAAAGTATTCTTGAAAAGTAGTGAAAGTTAGTCACTCAGTCATGTCTGACTCTTTGCAACCGCATGGACTATAATAGCCTGCCAGGTTCCTCTACCCATAGAATTCTCCAGGCAAGAATACTGGAGTGGATAGCCATTCCCTTCTCAGGAGGTTTTCCCAACCCAGCAATCAAACCCAGGTCTCCCGAATTACAGGCACATTCTTTACCATCTGAACCACCAACCATATACAAAGTAATTGACTAGGTAACTGAAGGAGTAAAAGGAGAACTCTAGTTAGTAGTGGGCTGCTAAGTGTTTACCCTTAGATCTCTGGTTGGGGAAATCTCATTTGCAGCATTTGCCAATTTCCATGGTGTAAATACTCCCATGGTGGCAGATTTCCAGCTATCAACAGTTTAACATCTCACTTGCAAGATTTCTGAAAATTTAACAACAGACTCTGCAAGCCAATATGGGCTGGCTCCCGCACAGAGGTAGCAACTGCAGGCAACCACTAACACCCCTATGGCTGAGGAATGAAGAGGTTGAAATTACTGAAATTTAGAAGCCTGGAGGAGGGACTCTGCAGGGTGGCGCAGCCTCTGCACCCAAGGTAACCTTGTGTACCTGAATGGCCTCAATCAAAAATGCCAATATATTGGAGGAGATGCAACAGGGCTTGGTGGAGTGGGCTATTCAGTCCTTGGAGAAATATAACACTGAGAAGGGCATTTGACAAGTACAAGCCCACTTGGGACAGCATCTTAGAAGGAACTTGGTACTTATGTGATGTCTGTAACTACTTGATCTACTTCTACCTGAGCCAGGTGGTCATTCTTTTCAGATCTGGTTTGGAAACATGGACTGTGCCACGCACTCAGTGGTCCAGCCAAAAACAAGGACTTCAGTCTAAATTCCAAATAGCAGAGGCTGAAATCTTTAGCCTCGCCTGAGGGAACACCTCAGTCTTTGAAGTTTTATTGTGCTGTTTTGAACAGGACACTCTGACATTTCTTACATTATAAAAGAAATAGCCAAAACAGCTTCCATTTGTATTTTTTTTCCCATTCCCCATTTTTTTCTGGACAAAATCCACTCTTTCAAAAAAATCTGATGGAGAAATATGAAAAATTAATAAATGCCTTCATACGTAAATGAAGGTGAAGGTGAAGTTGCTCAGTCATGTCCAACTCTTTGCAACCCCACGGACTGTAGCCCATCAGGCTCTTCCATCCATGGGATTTTCCAGACAAGAGTACTGGAGTGGGTTGCCATCATACATAAATACATAGACTAGTATTTATGTGACTAAATATATTAGTATATAAATATAAATTATATAAATATAAATACATGTGACTAGTGCTGGTGACTCTGAAATCCACAATATCTGAAGGCATCAGAGTTACTGCAAACTGGATTCAATTCTGAATTAGGGAAGGAACTGCCACATTGGGTAGAAAAGGACTGGTAGAGAACTGCTCACAAGTATAGGAAGAGGTCTGGAAGCAGTCAGGAAGGAGCATGGCTTTCTCCTCCAGCCTCACTATCTCCTTCTAATGCTCCCTGATGGAAGAGAAACGGGAAACTCAGGGCAAAGCTGAATGTGGTTTGCAGAGTCCCAGCCCCAGGACTACTGCTCTGAATCTAGAAAAAATGATTTGGAGCTGAAAGGCAATAATAGCTTAATAACAGGCCCAGTTATAATCAGAATACTATATTTGTATAACTCTTTATAATTTGCACAACTTTAATAAAAATGTATTTGACATGATAACCACCATTTACTGCTAAGTATTTATGAGCCAAGAACCATGCTAAATTTTATACACAACATACTTCATTCAATTTTCAGAATGCTCTTATGAGATAGGTATTGTTTTTTTTTTTGTTTGTTTGTTTGTTTTAAATATTATTTTATTAGTTGGAGGCCAATCACTTCACAACATTTCAGTGGGTTTTGTCATACATTGACATGAATCAGCCATATAGTTACACGTATTCCCCATCCCGATCCCCCCTCCCACCTCCCTCCCCACCCGACTCCTCTGGGTCCTCCCAGCCCACCAGGCCCGAGCACTTGACTCATGCATCCCACCTGGGCTGGTGGTCTGTTTCACCATAGATAATATACATGCTGTTCTTTCAAAACATCCCACCCTCACGTTCTCCCCCAGAGTTCAAAAGTCTGTTCTGTACTTCTGTGTCTCTTTT
Organism: Muntiacus reevesi; assembly: GCF_963930625.1. Classification (NCBI taxonomy): domain Eukaryota; kingdom Metazoa; phylum Chordata; class Mammalia; order Artiodactyla; family Cervidae; genus Muntiacus; species Muntiacus reevesi. The sequence goes on along the minus strand of NC_089264.1, from coordinate 35,863,577 downwards.
TCTGTTTTGCATATAGGGTTATCGCCACCATCTATCTAAATTCCATAGATATGTGTTAGTATGCTGTAATGTTCTCATTCATTTTATGAAGAAACTGAGGTACAAAAAGTCTGACAGTTGCCTGAGATTACACAAGCTGATGGCAACTAAATGTTTGTTTCACGTAAGTCCATCATGCTGTCTCTTAGCCACAGGGCAATCATTTTCAGTTAAGAAATAAACCAAAATGATAGCAAACTTCATTTGAGGTCAATTCAGAAAGATTTCTATTCTTAATGGGCTGTAGCAGAGATCCTATTAGTTCTGACAGTTCCTGCTCTCAGTCATTGCATAGGAAAATTTTAGTAATATTCAAAAAATGCTCTTCTTAAGAGGTGTGTGTTAAAGTCAGGATCAACTGGAAACAAAACCATAAAGTTAGCAACCTAAATAATTCAGGGGCCTCATTTTTGTCATATAAAATGAGTCCAGAGTTTGGCCTTCCAAGAATGGTATGATAACACTTGATGTCCTCAAGGATCTAAGTACTTTCTAATTTTTCACTGTTTATTATTCTTTTGCAGATGTCTTCCCTTCTTGTGTTGCCTCCTTGTGCAAAGACTGTTCCTGCATATCAAATGTTGAGTTCTTGTTTAAGTTGAAAAGAGAAGGACAAAGAACAGCTAATTCTTTTTAGAAGCCTCTCCCAGGAACTTCTGCTTATATCTGATTGTCCAGAACTGTGTCAAGTGGTAACACACAGCTGAAAGGAAGGCTGGGAAATACTTCTTGTAGCTAGGCATTTTTCCACACAACAAAATAGGGGTTCAGTTAGCTTGAAAAGAACAAAGCATATTGGTTTGGAAATTATGTATATCAATCACAAAAGATAAGCAGGACTTGTAAGATTGACAGCTTATTTCCCCTTTACTTAATTCATCTGTCTACTTTTCCCTACTTCCTTCATTTGTTGACTGTCCCAGATTTCCCAAGGCAGCCTCAGGTGAAAATGTTCATCCCTTTGTTCCTTAAATTCCCTCGTGCTCACCAGCCTTGTGCCTTGATTTTGGCTTGGAAAATATGTGCTGATATAAACTATTTACTTGTTTTCTAGTGTGTTCTACAATAGCCCTTCAGTTTCTCTTCTCAATTTAGGCACAGCTGACTCTGAAACCTAAAGTCCCAAAATGTCTCTTTTTCTTTTTCACCGTTTTTTTCAAACTTCTGTAGTATTCAGTAACACAAGATTCTTAGAGTTTGGAACCATTGCTAGATAAACTGAATAGAATATGTCAAGAGAGCATATTAAACTTCATGTGGAATAATATCCTCCTTCAACAGAGTATCTACCTTTCATCCACAGAGATTGTGAATTTGAAGACTAAGGGTTAGGAGGTCCTGAGCGTTCAGCCTATGAGTACTTACTCTCTCCATCACTCTTTCTTCATACTATCTCAATGATAATACTATCTCAATGATAATAAGTAGAACCTTAAACAATAGGAAGACTTCAAGGACATAGGAAAGCCTTCCAAGCAGGCACAGTACCCAGGATCTCTTTCCTCTCCTTCTCCCTCTCTCTCCAAGAGACCAAAGGCATGAGAATCAATAACCAAGCTCCAGGAGCCAATGACTTAATAGGAAGCTCTGTCAGGTAAGAGATAGGTGACATCTCATAATTACTATGCAATACCTTAGCCTTTGTTTTGACAGATTGTTATAAAGTGTTGATCTGTGTTATGTGTGTGCGTGCATGTACTTAACTCTACAGCCCTATACCACCAGAGCAGGCCCTTATGTCTTTTTCCCTTTTTTATCCTAAGGGTTTTTTAACAATTTTTTTTAGAAAGATTTTAGATTTGTAGCAAAATAAAGCAAATAGTACACAGTGTTACCATATACCCTCCCCTCAGGAAGTATACACTATTATTAACATCTTACGTAGAATGGTACATTTGTTATAGTTAATGAACCAGTATTGATACATTATTATTCAATAAAGTCCATTTGTTGTTGTTGTTATTTATTTGCTAAGTCATGTCTAACTCTTCGTGGTAACCTGGACTGTAGCCTGCCAGGCTCACTGGTCCATGGGGTTTCCCAGCCAAAAATATTGGAGTAGGTTGCCATTTCTTCCTCCAGTGGATCTTCCTGACCTAGGGATCAAACCCATGTCTCCTGCATCTCCTGCATTGGCAGGTAGATTCTTTACCACTGAGTCACCAGGGAAGCCCAAGTAAAGTCCATAGTTTATTCATATTTCCTTAGCTTTTATCTAATGTCCTCTTTCTGTTAGAGGATCCCACAGGGATACCACATCTATTGCATTTAGTCATCAGATCTCCTTAGACTCTTCTCGGCTGTGACAGTTTCTCTGACTTCCCTTATTTTTGTTTCTTTTTTAAATATCTTATTGCAGTATCATTGATTTTCAATGTTGTGTTAGTTTCTGTGGTACAGCAAAGTGAATCAGTTTTACATATACATATGTCACTCTTTTTGAGATTCTTTACCCATTTAGGTCATTATAGAGTATTGAGTAGGGCTCCCTATGCTACACAGTAGGTTTTATTAGTTATCTATTTTCCTTGTTTTAAAGACCTTAACAGTTTTAAGGCTTGCTGCTTAGGTGTGTTGTAAGATGCCCTCTATTGGAATTTGTCCAATGTTTTTCTGTCTAGTTGGGGGTTATGCGTTTGGGAGAGAAAAATCACAGAGGTAAAGGGTCACTTTATCACAATCTTATCAAGGGTACACACAATCAGTTCTGTTCAGTTCAGTCACTCAGTCATGTCCAACTCTTTGCGACCCCATGGATTGCAGCACACCAGGCTTCCCTGTCCATCACCAACTCCCGGAGTGTACCCAAACACGTCCACTGAGTCGGTGATGCCATCCAACCATCTCATCCTCTGTTGTACCTTTCTACTCCCGTTTTCAATATTTCCCAGCATCAGGGTGTTTTCAAATGAGTCAGTTCTTCACATCAGGTGGCCAAAGCATTGGAGTTTCAGTTTCAGCATCAGTCCTTCCAATGTATGTTCAGGACTGATTTCCTTTAAGATGGACTGGTTGGATCTCCTTGCAGTCCAAGGGACTCTCAAGAGTCTTTTCCAACACCACAGTTCAAAAGGATCAATTCTTTGGTACTCAGCTTTCTTTATAGTCCAACTCTCACATCCATACATGACCACTGGAAAAACCATAGCTTTGACTAGATGGACCTTTGTTGCAAAGTAATGTGTCTGATTTTTAATATGGTGTCTAGGTTGGTCATAGCTTTTCTTCCAAGGAGCAAGTGTCTTTTAATTTCATGGCTGCAGTCACCATCTACAGTGACTTTGGAACCCAAAAAAAATAAAGTCTCTCACTGTTTCCATTGTTTCCCCATCTATTTGCCATGAAGTGATGGAACCAGATGCCATGATCTTAGTTTTTTGAACGTTGAGTTTTAAGTCAACTTTTTCACTCTCCTCTTTCACTTTCATCAAGAGGCTCTTTAGTTCTTCTTCACTTTCTGTCATAAGTGTGGTGCCATCTACATATCTGAGACTTTTGATATTTCTCCTGGCAATCTTGATTCCAGCTTGTGCTTCATCCAGTCTAGCATTTCTCATAATGTACTCTGCATATAAGTTAAATAAGCAGGGTGACAATATACAGCCTTGATGTACTCCTTTCCCTATTTGGAACCAGTCTGTTGTTCCATGTCCAGTTCTAACTGTTGCTTCCTGACCTGCATACAAGTTTCCAAAGAGGCAGGTCAGGTGGTCTGGTATTCCCAACTCTTTCAGAATTTTCCACAGTTTGTTGTGATCCACATAGTCAAAGACTTTGGCATGGTCAATAAAGCAGAGATAGATGTTTTTTTGGAATTTCTTGCTTTTTTGATGATCCAACAGATGTTGGCAATTGGATCTCTGATTCCTCTGCCTTTTCTAAATCCAGCTTGAACATCTGTAAGTTCACGGTTCACATGCTGTTGAAGCCTGTGTGGCGCTGGGGTGGCTGGGAAGAGATACCCCACCTCCAAGGGCAAAGGAGAAGCCCTATGAAGATGGTAGGAGAGGCAAAATTGCATTTAGAATCAAACCCCGTACCCGCCAGAAATGCTCAGATGGCTCAAACAAACCTCGGGTACACCAGGACACAGAGACCCCACAGAGATGGGACAGAACTGTGCTTGAGAGTCTCCTGCAGGGCATGGGTCTGCAGTGGACTGCCGCAGTGGCAGGGCTCTGTGCGCAGTTGACCTGGGTATGGAATACGACCTCTTGAAGGAGGTCGCCACTAACCCCACCATAGAGCGGCCAGAACTTCCACAGAACTGGGAGACAGACTCTGGGAGGGCACAAACAAGACCTTGTGTGCACAAGGACCCGGGAGAAAGGAGGACTTACCCCACAAGAGACTGAGCCAGACTTGCCCCTGAGTGTCTAGGAGTGTCTGGCAGAGGCCTGGGTCAGCGGTGGCCTGCTGCAGGGTGGGGGGCACCGAGTGCATGGGGCCTTGTGAAGGAGGTTGCCATTATCTTCATCACCTCCACCATAGATTGGCCTCAGGTCAAATAACAGGGAGGGAACACAGCCCCACCCATCAACAGAAAATTGGATTAAAGATTTATTGATCATGGCCCTGCTCATCAGAACAAGACCCAGTTTCCCCCTCAGTCAGTCTCTCCCATCAGGAAGCTTCCATAAGCCTCTTATTCTTTTCCATCAGAGGGCAAATAGAATGAAAACCACAGTCACAGAAAACTAACCAATCTAATCACGTGGACCACAGCCTTGTCTCACTCAGTGAAACTATGAGCCATGCTGTGTAGGGCCACCCAAGATGAAAGGGTCATACAATCAGCATGACATACAATCAGCCTTACTAATTATTGTTGCAGCTGATCTTGGTCCCCTGGCTAAAGTAGTGTTTTTCAAGTTTATGTACTATAAAGTTACTCTTTTGCCCCCTTTCTATACTGTATACATTTTTGAAGGAAGCCAACTATACAGTCCACACTTAAGAAGGGAGGAGTTATGCCCCGTCCTTTAGCATGGAGTATCTACACAACTTATTTGGACATCCTCTATGTGAGAGATTTGTCTCTTCTCCCTCATTTATCTGTATATTCAGTCATGTATCTCTATCAGTGTGGACACACGAATATTTATTTTACACGTTGGGTTATAATCCAGTGCTACTTTCTCATTTTGTTCCTCAAATTTGTCCAGCTTTGCCTATTGGCATCACTTTCAATTGACTCTCATGCTCCTTTGACATAATATAAATAAATGAAGTTTTATTTTGTAGTTTGTTTAGGCCTTCCTTATTTAGAGGTTCTACAAGATATGCCAGGCTCACCTTGTATTATTTCCTGCCCCAGTCCTAGAATTAGCCATTTCTCAATTACATTTTCATCTTTATTAACAATTTCAGTTTTTTCAACAATTTTTATTCAATTAATAAGCATGAATTTCCTGTTTCCAACAAAGAAGAGATGAGAAGCACATACAAAAAAAAAAAAAAAGTTTAGAAGATACAGATTCTTGAGAGAAGGAAGGAAGAAAGTGTTGCACATCTTCCTTTCCCTGAGGTTTCCAGAAGGTGAGTCACACTTCTGGACTGTCAGAGAGGGAAATCCATCTGCAGGAGAAAATCACCACCTGGACCCCTTCAGAGCATCCCTAGAGTGAGTACTCCCCCTCCAGAAGAAACTTTGCCCTCTTTTTCTTGCAGGGAAAAACATTGCTTCTAATAGTATAAAGAGAGGACACTATCCAGCACATACTTATGTGGAAATGGTTCAGATTCTGGTGCTAACATGGAGAAGAATGAAAAGAGCCCAAAGAAGGTGTCTGAAGACAGAGATATCCACCAGTCCCTCAAAATATCAAAATACCCTTGTGAGAGGTGCCAGTGTATGTGAAGAGGCCAGTGGATCTTTCAGTGAAGCAGCATAAAGTAAAACGCACTGACTTCCATTTCTTAGAGACACAGGAAATATGTTGATGGGACCATGTTACAGAGAAGAGGGCCCAGCAAATTGCATGTTCCTGAAGGCACCAACAAATGGATAGAGGAAATCAGATCCAGAAAAACTGGCTGGGATTTTCCTTCTCATAGTTCTCAGAGGCTGTTTCCTCCAGAAAACCCTCCCTGATCCATAGAATGGCTGGGTGGGGCCATTTGAGCCCCTAAAGCTGTGGACTCTCATTGATTTATCAACAAATGTTTACTCAGCCCCTAATATGAGTCAGGGAATAAGCTATCTGCCAGGGATAAAGAGATGAATTTTATCCTGTCTCACAACTCACATACCAAGAAATGGAAAAGGAGAGTGGGGTAATCACAAACATGTCAGTGTGTAATTACAATCCATAACAGAAGGCAATAGACAAGACAGAAAAGAAAAATCTATACAGGCTAGGAGGTAAAGATGGCTGAGTGTATGAAGAAGCAACTAAGCAGTCTTAAAGGACAACAATTAATCCTCCAATTTGACTCGTTGACCATTCTTCATACTATCTATTATAATATTATCGTATTCTTCTCTTGCTTTTTTTAACTCCTCTTAAAGACACCTTTTTGATTCTCTCAGTGTTACCAGTCAAGGTTGCACAAGCAAAATGGAACCAAAAGGAAACATATATATATGTATTATACAATATAATAATTATTATTTATGTATATATAATTATATATATATATGTATATATATATAGGAGAAGAAAATGGCAACCCACTTCAGTACTCTTGCCTAGAGAATCCCGTGGACAGAGGAGCCTGGTGGGCTGCTGTCCATGGGGTTGCACAGAGTCGGACATGACTGAAGTGACTTAGCATGCATGCATGCATGCATCGGAGAAGGAAATGCCAACCCACTCCAGTATTCTTGCCTGGAGAATCCCAAGGACAAAGGAGCCTAGTGGGCTGCCATCTATGGGGTCGCACAGAGTCGAACATGACTGAAGCGACTTAGCAGCAGCAGCGTATAAATACATACATATATATATATATATATATATACACACATGTATATATATAGACATATATATATTGATATATATAGATAAAAAGAAAGAGAGAGACAGATTGACTGCAAGGAATTGGCTTAAACACAATTGTAGGAGGTGGCTAGACAGGTCTGAAATCCTAAGGGCAGGCTGTCAGGAAGGGTGGCTGGAAACTCTTCTGCAGGAGCTGACACTGCAGTCCACAGGTAGAATTTCTTCTTCCTCAGGGAGAGGTCAATTCTGTTCTCAAAGCCTTTCAACTGATTGGATCTGGCCCACCCAGATTTTTCAGGGTAATCTCCTTTTACTTAGAGACCAGATTTTTCAAGATAATCTGCTCTTAGTAGAGATTGTAGAAGTTAAACAGATCTATAAAATGCCTTCACAGCAATACCCACATGAATACTTGATTGATTAACTGGGGGCTTACAGCCTAACCAAGTGGACACATACAACTGACCACCACACTCATCCATCTCTTTCTACCATCTGCCCTCAGCACACCATTCACATGAGATCACAATGAGATTAATTCTTCCAGGACTTGTACAATGTAGTAGCCTTGCTTCCTCACTGATTCCCCCTGTCTCCTGCCCCACCACACCTGACTACTTGAAGCTTTTGCCTGGACTCGGGTCTGGCTACAGCTGTGTGTCTGGGTGTGGCCAGTGCACAGATCATACTGAACATTTCCTGGGTGAACAAACAGGACTATTGCAATACAGGTGAAAGGGGAAAGGATGCCACGTAACTGTTTAGAAAATGGTATGTAAAGCACAATCATTTAGAAATTAATGAAATTTGAAAATATGAGAGTTTGGGACCCTAGGGAAAAAACTTCTATTCCTAAACCTGCCTTCCTTTCTCCTTTAAGTGTTCAAAACAGTAATTAAATACTCAAGTCCCAAAATCAACTGGATTTGAAATCTAGATTATATAACCTAGTGAAAGTTGTTTGAAATTTAGTGGAAGTTTTATAACCATTGTGAACCTCAGTTTCTTCATCTTTGGCATGGGAAAATAATAAACCTTACTTCAGAAAGTTATGAGGATGAAATGAGAAAATACATTAAAAAACACTTAGCACAAAGACAAGCATCCTATAGAGTTTTTAAAGTAGCTATTATTATCATTTTGCGGTTTGTTGTTTAGCCACTAAGTCATGTCTGACTTCTTTGCAACCCCATGGACTGTAGCCAGCCAGCTTCCTCTCTCCAAAAGGTTTCCCAAGAAAGACTATTGGAGCCAGTTGCCATTTCCTTCTCCAGGGAATCTTCCCAACCTAGGGATAAAACCTGTGTCTCCTGCATTGACAGGCAGATTCTTTACCATGGAACCACCAGGGAATATTATCAGTAAGTACCTACTATGTGCCAGGCAAAGTAAGGGATAGTGAGATAAGTAAGAAGCTTGAAAATCCATTGAGAAATGTCAGACATTTCAATACAATAGGTAAATTCAACGGGAGAGGGAGAAGCACATAAAGGAGAGGGAGAAACAGCCTAGGGATCAGGAAGACTTCACAGTGGAAATTCCACATGAAATTCCACATGAATTGAGCTTCCAAGGACCAGCAGTGCCTTCCTGAGCACAAAAATGGCAAAGGGCATTACAAGCATGAGGAACAGCATGTGTCAATGCAGAGGCATAGAAGAGCATAGCGTGTCTAGAGGAGAGCTGAAGTCCAGTATGAATGGAGCATAGGTGCTGTCTGGTGGGGGGAGAGGATGGGGTAAGATGGAGGAAGTGGAGAGTAGGAGGATGGCAAGGAATAAAGACATCTGATGAAGGCTGATATGGCATGCTAAGGAGTTTGGCCTCTATCCTGGAGGCAGTTGGAGGCAGACTTCCAATTCTGCTTTTGGCCACAGAGCAATTGTACTGTAAATTGATAAAGCAGCATTTGTATTCACTTGTCTACAAGCCAGACATAGCAAATGCACACATCCCCATGGAAATGTTCCTCGCCAGGATCATCAGTAATCTGGGCAGAGGAGGGGCAGGGGGATTACACACACCAAAAACAAGTCAACCATGGCGCCCAACCCAGTCCCTTGCCTTACATCACCACATGGCTGGACTTACAGAGGATTTGGGAGGAAGAAAACTTTCTTAGTTGAAACAAAAGGACATAGCCACAGATATATTTCTCCCTTCTCTCCCTTTTGCATACTCCGGTTCTGAACCATTTTACACACTTGAGTATTCCCTCCTGCTTTCAGCACTTGCTCCTCTTGGCTTCTAGGACACCCTCATTCTCCTGGTTGTCTTTCTACCGCACGGGTTGCTCATTCTCAGTCTCCTTTACTGGTTCCTGATGTTGGAGCCCCAGATTTCAGTCTTTGGATGTGTCCCTTATCTTCCCTCACTCCCTAGGTCCTTTCATGCAAATGTATTACTTTAAATATGATCAATGTGCTGACAATTTCCAAATTTATAGCATCAGCTCAGACCTCTCCTTTGAATTCCAAACTCTATATTCGATTGCCTGCTCAATATTTCTACTCGATGTGTCAGGCATCTCAAACTTCAGATGGAGAAAACTAAAGTTTTGGTCTTCCAAGCCAAATCTGTTCAATAAACATAAATCACAGGAGTATTTTAAAACATAAATTATCACCTCACTTCACTGCTCAAAATTGTCCAACACCTCCTTGTTTCCTTCACAGTAAAAACCAAAGTACTACAAAATCCCAACTATTGAATTCCCTTCCTTTGCCTGACATTGATTTTCAACCACTCTTCACCATGGCCACTCCATGCCGATCACATTAGCTTCTTCCTTTTTCTCATATACACAAGAACACAGGTGCCTCAGAGCCTTTACACTTCTTCCCTCTCCTGAGGATGCTCTTCCCCCAGAATACTGTAGATTGCATGTCACTTTCTCAGTTAAATCTTCCCTAAGCACCTTATTTAAAATATTAACTCGGCCACTATCAACACCTCTTCCAGAATGCCATATCTTCTTCTCTGCTTCATTTTCTCCTTAGTACCAGTCACCATCTAATCAGGCATCTCATATACTTTTTATTTGTCAGTTTGTTGTTGTTTTTCTCTCTTGCCATCACCCCTAGAATATGACAAAGCATGAGGACTTTTTTTTGTTTTATTCAACATTGTATCAGTTCAGTTCAGTCACTCAGTCATCTCCAACTCTTTGTGACCCCATGAATCACAGCACGCCAGGACTCCCTGTCCATCACCAACTCCTGGAGTTTACTCAAACTCATGTCCATCGAGTCGGTGATGCCATCCAGCCATCTCATCCTCTGTCATCCCCTTCTCCTCCTGCCCCCAATCCCTCCCAGCATCAGGGTCTTTTCCAATGAGTCAACTCTTCACATGAGGTGGCCAAGTATACCCTACTGCAAAAAAAAAAAAAAAAAAAAAAAAAAGAACCTGACACATAGCAACTATTCAATAAACATTTTTAAACTAATTAATCAATCTATGGAAAAAGCACTGCACTTAGAGTTTGAAGACTTGGGTTTGAATTCAGACTGTGACTTATTTCTTTGTACCTTTGGTCAAATGATTTATCTTCTTTGGCCTCAGCTTTCTCCTTTGAAAATTGAGGATAGTAATCTCTGTTTAACATGTAGCAATGATTAACTAGGATTATAAAACATGATACAGTGGGCACTCAACAAATGATTATATACTCATTTATCTTATTTAATGTTTCTGGCAAATAAAAAAGTCAATCCTGTAATAGAATGAGAGCTTTATCCACTGCCAGCAATTCTTAGACAAAATATGATTTGTAAAAACCAAGTTTAAACATCTACATTTCAAAGCATTATTATTTCCATACTCCATATTAACTCCTCAAACTTCAGTAGGAACTTAGGGCTCAGATATGTTTTGTCAAGTTGAACACAGAATAAAATGACAGATTGCCTGTTTTATGTCAGATATGCATTCACAAAGTTATTTATTTAACAACATTTATTCAGTTCAGTTCAGTCGCTCAGTCGTGTCTGACTCTTTGCGACCCCATGAATCGCAGCACACCAAGCCTCCCTGTCCATTAGGAACCCAGTATTTGCCAAACACTGTTCTAGGTTCTGAAGATAGAGCAGTGAACAAGACAAAGTTTCTGCTTTCATGGTATTCATACTGTAGTGGAGAAAGAAATGAATGAATACCTTAAGGTAGCAATGATTTACAAAGGAAAAGCACTATAAAGGACTGGAGAGGGTTGCTATTTTTTACAGGATAGACTGATAAAGTAAAATTAGATCAGAAGCCTGAATGAAATCATGGATAAAGCCATGGGAATATTTGGGAAGATAATGTTTCATAAATATAAAAGAGAGAGGGAAAAAAAGGCCCTGAAGTTTGATGTGCTCAAAGAACAAAAAAAGAGGATAGTTTGGCTGTAGCTGAGAAAGCAAGGAAGAAAATAATCTGAAATGTAGTAACAGATTACCTAGGGACCATAGCATGTAAAAAGTTACAGGCACTGGCTTAACCACTAGCCACTAAGCTTCAAATAATAGGACATGTATTTTTAAATTACATGAGTAATGTTTGATAAATAAATATTTTGGCATATTCCATCAAATTTTTTCCTAAGAATTTAGTAATGCTTTCTTTTGTACATTTTATGGTCATACCATAAATACAGTCTTAAATCTTGCTTTTTATATTTAATGTACCACTCACACTTTGCATAGACTTCAGCATTCTTTGAGCATATATATTTAATGGTTGTATGATATATCATTATGTTGTGTACTACAGATTAATTAACAATTCTCATTTTAGTTATTTTTTACATTTCACTATTATACATAGTACTCAGACTTGAATTAAGATGGGGGACTAGGGCAATTTCTTCTATCTGCTGCAATCTCTAGAAATGACAAAAGAAATATATAAGAAGTAGAGAGGAAAAGGAAGATGAGAAGGTGGGGATGAAGAAGAGAAAGATGAAATGGGAAAATAAAAATAAATAAAAGTACCCAGGTTGGAAAAAAAGAAGTGAACTTATCTCTATTTGTGGATGCCATGGTCTCAAGTATAGAAAGTCCTAAGGAATACACATGCACACATACAAGCTATTAGAACTAATAAGCAAGTTCAGCATGGTTGCCAAGATACAAGATTGGTGTATAAAATTCACTTATATTCTAACCCGCCTGAAATACAGGAGACTTTAGAGACTCAGGTTCAGTCCCTGGGTTGGGAGGATCCCCTGGAGAAGGAAATGACAACCCACTCCAGTATTCTTGGAATGCATGGAAAATCCCATGGAGAGAGGAGCCTGGTGGGCTATAGCCCATGGGGTCACAAAAAGGTCAGACACAACTTAGCCACTAAACTGCAATCAGCAATGAACAATTCAAAAATGAAATTAAGAAAATAATCCCATTTATAAAAGAATTCAAACAAGTAGAATACTTAAATTTAACAAAAATAATGTAAAATTTGTATACTTAAGACCATAAAATATCATGGAAAGCAATTAAAGAAGATCTAACCAAATGGAAAGACATCCCATATTCATGGACCTGAAAGCCTTGGTATTGCTAACATTGCAATACACCTTACATTGATCTACAGATTCAACACAATTTCTATCAAAATCCCACCAGCCATTTTTGCAGAAATTGACAAGTTGATTTTAAATTCATAGGGAAATGCAAGGGACCCAGAACAGTCAAATTAATCTTGATAAAGAACAAAGTTGGAGACTTTGATGATTTAAAATTTTAATATAAAGTTACAATAATCAAGGCAGTGTGATATCAACATAAAACTAGACATATAGATCAGTGGAATAAATTTGACAGTCCAGAAAGAAACCCTTGCATGTATAGTGAACTGATTTTCAACACGGCCAGAGACCCCAATGGGAAAACAATAATCCTTTTAACAAATGGATTGCTTGTTACTTGAACAACTTGATACCTACATGCAAAAGGATGAGTTTATACCCTATCCCTCATACTATATGTAAAAATTAACTCAAAATGAATATATTTGTAAGTTTTTCTCTAAAATTAAACACATGGACTGAATTGTATAATGGACATGACTGCAGATAAATATTTGAGTTAGAAATCTAAGCCAGCTTATACTCCCAGGACACAGTATGAAAGGACAATGTGTTCAATGTGTAAAAGCAACTTAAAGACAGATGTCATCTAGATTCAGATATTTAGAACTCAATAAGATTTCTGTAGTAATAGAGAGAATGGAGGGAAAGACAGAACCAATGAAATAACCAATAAAGAAAATTTCCCAGAACTGTAGAAAGATATAAATATTTCTACTTAAAAAGTGCAAATGCATATGAATTTTCATTTTTCCTAGGAAAAGAAAAAATTCTAAAAGCTTTCAAAGATGGCACAGAGGGGAGGAATTAACAGGTACACTACAGAGGACTTAGATTTAGATTGGCATCACAATTTTTATCAATTTTAGATTTCAGAGATAATAGTGATATTTTCCAAGTTCCAGAGGGAAACAATTATGAGTCCACTCAAGCAAACAATCATATTACTCTAAAATATTCACCTGTACAAAACTAGTATACCACAAATCAGAGTAAGACAACAACTGGGATTCATTTAAAAATTAAGGGAAACCATTTGTTCACCATATATATTGAGCTCCTCATACCAGGCAGCATTGTAGTTAGCTGTGACATAAGGGTGAATAGTATACAGTACATTCCCATCATTCGTGTGTCCTGTATTTGCCTCCTTACTAACCCTTACTCACTACTCTTTTGTAGGCTTGCACAGATTGGAAAAGATTGAGTTGCCCTGCGTGCACGTTCCTACTGAGGTCAAACAAGGAGAAGCTCTGCCTTCTTATGTCAGCTCTCATATTGTAAACAAGTGTCAATGTTTCACAATCTATTTAGTATCACATTTTCCTCATTTTTCTGCCCTTTTTGGGAAAGGAGATTTTGCTATTTAAAGTGATCCCTAAGCATGATGGAGTAGTGCTGTCTAGGCACAAGAAGGCCTTGTGGAGAAAATTCATGTGTTAGATAAACTTGGTTCAACCATGAGTTATAGTACTGCTGGACATGAGTTCAATGCTAATGAATCAACAGCATATATTTAGTTCAGTTCAGTTCAGTTGCTCAGTCACGTCCGACTCTTTGTGACCCCATGAACCACAGCACACCAGTCCTCCCTGTCCATCACAAACTCCCGGAGTTTACCCAAACTCATGTCCATCGAGTCGGTGATGCCATCCAACCATCTCATCCTTTGTTGTCCCCTTCTCCTCCTGCCCCCAATCCCTCCCAGCATCAGGGTCTTTTCCAATGAGTCAACTCTTCACATCAGGTGGCCAAAATATTGGAGTTTCAGCTTCAGCATCAGTCCTTCCAATGAACACCCAGGACTGATTTCCTTTAGGATGGACTGGTTGGATCTCCTCTCAGTCCAAGGGACTCTCAAGAGTCTTGTCCAACACACACAGTTCAAAAGCATCAATTCTTCAGCACTCAGCTTTCTTTATAGTCCAACTCTCACATCCATACATGACCACTGGAAAAACCATAGCCTTGACCAGACAGACCTTTTTGCAAAGTAATGTCTCTGCTTTTTAATATGTTATCTAGGTTGGTCATAACTTTCCTTCCAAGGAGTAAGCATCTTTCAATCTCATGGCTGCAATCACCATCTGCAGTGACTTTGGAGCCCAAAAAAATAAAGTCTGACACTGTTTCCACTGTCACCCCATCTATTTACCATGGAGTAATGGGACCAGATGCCATGATCTTAGTTTTCTGAATGTTGAGCTTTAAGCCAACTTTTTCACTCTCCTCTTTCACTTTCATCAAGAGGCTCTGTAGTTCCTCTTCACTTTCTGCCATAAGGGTGGTGTCATCTGCATATCTGAGGTTATTGATATTTCTCCAGGCAATCTTGATTCCAGCTTGTGCTTTTTCCAGTTCAGCGTTTCTCATGATGTACTCTGCATATAAGTTAAATAAGCAGGGTGACAATATGCAGCCTCGACGTACTCCTTTCCCTATTTGGAATCAGTCTGTTGTTCCATGTCCAGTTCTAACTGTTGCTTCCTGACCTGCATACAGGTTTCTCAAGAGGTAGGTCAGGTGGTCTTGTTTCCCATCTCTTTCAGAATTGTCCAGAATTTAAATAAGGTGTATATAAATAGAAACATGAATAAAAACAAGATTGTATACTAGGAAAAGAAAAAATTCTAAAAGCTTTCAAAGATGGCACATGATATTTTTATCAGTTGATAAAAATATTGTGACCAGAGGATCACAGGAACTTAACTCTATATTTCCCCTGGGAGTGGAGATTCAATATTCAGCACTAATTCATTACCAGTATTCAGCACTAATTCATTAATTCAGTATTTCTGTCACAGTGACGTGATAGAAATAATCACCATGATTAATGGGAGTTGGCTAAAAAATTGCAAGTAGAGCACAAAATTTTTAAAAATATATAATTTTGCATAAATAAAAACAACTTAAACCATCTAAAGCCTGAAAAAAATTCCAACAGTATTCTTTAAAATTTATGAGCTGCCTTCCGTCTCCTTGTAATATCAAAATGGTTCTAAACATAACCTTTCAGTACTAGTCTCCTTAAATTCCTGAAAAGATGATAAGAATATTTATATGACTACATCAGTCAGTATTAAAGCACGTTGTGTTTTTTTTTAACTTATTTAAAAATAATCCTGAATTATTTTCTTGAATTTCTTGGAAATATTTCCTTTTGGAATTTCTGCAGGAGTCTAAGCACATCATCCACGTTAGGAGGGGGAGAAATCTGCTTTTTAATCTTTAAAATAATCAACTAGTATCATCTTTTCTAAAATAAATTAGCCAGTTAATCAGTAGGAAGTGGCAATACACAAACAAATCAAATTAATGGAACAAAAAGTAGAATACAAGAAATGATGAACTGAATGAGGACAAAATGGGAAAAGATGTTAAACAATTTGAAATTTTATATTCATATTAATTCTTAGAAAAAACATCTCTTTGAATTGAATTTCTCTTTTACTTTCCTAAAAAATAGAACACATTCATTTTTAAGTAGAAATATTGAAATTACTTTCCTTTATTTGCATATTTGGCACGACTTGCTTCTATCAACCACTTAGTAGTACTAAGATTTATGAAAGAACTAAAATACAAAATTAATGGGAGTATCACTCCAATATACTTTGAAGAGAAACTTATTCTTGCTGTCTTTGAATAATAAAGCAACTAAGCTTGCACACCAGTTTCCTGAACTGGGAGTCGAAGATCAAGTGTGAGAGAGTAGAAATTCTAAAATTTTTCAAATGTTTCAAAACATACCTTACTAAAGCTGATTCCTACCTGTTTGACTCCATTGTGATAAGCAAACAGATCTTGATTCCCAGTTTCTTAGGGGCAGGCTGTCCAGTACTTAACTGCATGATTATTAATATCATTTCCTATCACCATTAAAAGTGTTCTAGCAATGAGGGACATATGGAGAGGGGGATTGAAAGAGAGAGCTGACATGATTCTCTTTCCTATTTCATTATTCCCTCAGGCAATTTTCTTTTCTGGGGTCTGCCTTTGTCCTTTTCCAGGTCTAAGGAAACACATTTTTTTTTTTAATTCCAATTTAAAAGCTCCTTCTTTTAATTGAGGACTTAATTGGAAAAATTTTATCATTTCATATTACAATAGCAGAACCAGTTTTTTATTTTGTTTATAATATGATGTAAAATCAGAAGATAATATTTTTTGTTTCCTGGGTCACCTAATTATAACTATTTTAAGAATATCTCATGAGATTTTAAGAGGAATTGCTAAACTAAAGTTAGAAACAGGCTTCTGTATCCTGTCTCATCAATAGTTTGGTCAAGAGGAATATTTGACCATCTGGGTCAATATGAGAATTCCAGGCCTTTGGGAACAGACTGAAAATAGCACTTTGGACTACAAAGAAACCACAGACTTCCAAAGCATTGACCAGAAGGAAATTTTTTTTCAAAAAAAGAAAAGGAAGGAAGAAAAAATGAGGAAAGGAAGAAAAAGCTTTCTCTGCAATGTTTTTTTCAATTGCTTGATTTGCATTTTATTTAAAATTGTTGATAATTTTCCTTCTAGAGGAGTAGGCATCAGGGATTCCTTTCCCATGTTATCAGTAATAATAATAAATGCACACATTGTGATAGTTGAAGAAAATGCATAACAACAAAAAAGTATGAATTAATTACATTCTTAACTGAAATTACATTATGTTTGTTCATACTATCATCTTAATTTTAGGGATATTTGTCATATTATCATCTTATCATCTCTGGGAGTTGGTGATGGACAGGGAAGCCTGGAGTGCTGCAGTCTGTGGGGTCGCAAAGAGTCAGACATGACTGAGCTACTCAACTGAACTGAACTGAACTGATCATCTTAATTACGTGGAGAATATAGTCTTTAGATTATAGTTAATTTTTGGTATTTATTTTGATTCACTAATCTTTTGGACAAATTTGAAGCTTTTCTAAGACTCTGAAGCCTGGAGCCTGGGAAACCACAGTCTGCAAGAAAGAATGTAGAAATTGGAACCAATTAACTGTGGTTTTATTTCCAACTCTACCTCACTTGCTAGAAAGTGAAGAAAGTGAAGTCGCTCAGTCCTGTCTGACTCTTTGCGACCCCATGGACTGTAGCCTACCAGGCTCCTCTGTCCATGGAATTTTCCAGGCAAGAATGCTGGAGTGGGTTGCCATTTCCTTTTCCAGGGGACCTCACTTGCTAGACTTGGGTAAACCACTGAAGGATCTTGAACCTCAGTTTCCTCATCTGATGAAAGGAAGTCCTAGGACCAAGAAACACTGCTTAATGTTATGTGGCAGCCTGGATAGGAAGGGAGTTTGGGGAAGAATGATTACATGTATGTGTATGGATGAGCCCCTTTGCGGTCCACCTGAAACTATCACAACACTGTTAATTTGCTATACTCCAATATAAAATAAAAATTTTTTTAACTTTTAATTTAGAAAAAGAAGTGCTAGTATCTTTCATACCACATCTAATTGTTTTAAGGAACACATGAGAAAACAGAGGGAAAGAGATTGACGCTTAGAAACTACTGTACAAATTATTCAAATTGTTTATAAGTAGAAATAGCATTATCTGTTTAACTAATGCCTAATTTTAACAAATAAAAACAAAACTTGCTAGAAAGAGGCTGAGTTTCTGTGTGATTTTTATGTGCCTGGCACACAAAAATCATATGTGTGATTTTTATGTGCCTGCAACAGAGCATTCTTTCTTAAAAATTAGATTCACTATGATACAGTCCTCAGATGCAAATGATAGCCTCTTATTATTTCCAAGGAATGAAATTGTAAACTGAAAATATAGGGGTAAACTGAAAATATAGGGGTGAATGACGCTATATAACCTCTCATGATCCTTATTCATTTCCTACCTTATGTCCTGGGTACATGCCTTATCTCCCATTCAAATCATAAGGTCTTTGCGGATAAAGTTCCTGTTTGTTTCATCTTTGTTACCTTCACAGAGCCTTTGCACATAATTGAGAGCATAATTATGTCACAGGCACCTAATCAGAAATGAAGAAGCTCAGTTTCAAATCCAGGTCTTTCTAACATTGAAAGCCTTCTCCTTTCCAGATACCATCTCAGTGCTGTAAACTAGTTATTTTGTAAAACAATGTTGAGAGTTCCGTGGACAGCAGGTCTTACATATTTATATGTAAAATCATATATATAAGTGTAAGATCTGCTGTCCATAGAACACTCAACACTTATGCAATGTGACTAGTTTATAGTACTCATTAGAAATGACTTGAGGTCCCCAAGTTGTGTTCTTGATTCATGTTCTTATCCACTCATCACCTTTGCTCTCACCATCTCAAACCTTTACCTCCTTGGTTCTTTTCCACAAAGAAAAGGTATGCAGAGCTCTTTAATTCTCTGAGCACAAGGTAACCTCTTGGAGGCATCTCCCCACCACTAGGCAGAAAAGATAATATACCCTCTGATCCGAATTCAAATTGATATTTTGAAACATTCCAAAATAAATATTGTCTATTAGCATCCCTCTTGATATTAAATAATTGAAAACCTTCACTACTTCAAAGTACTTGAGTCCCATCTTGTCCCTGTGTTCCCAGTGCTGACCTCAGTGGCTGGGTGCACTCAGGGAACCTAAGTGTGTAAAGTCTTCAGTTAGGTCTACTTCATTGCTTGCCCCTCCTGGCCTTGTTCTCCAGCTTCTGGACCTCTTAGGGAAAAGTCATATCAAGGCAACCTAATAGTAAATGCAGCCCTACAGTTTCTCAAAGCATGGTTCTCAAAAAGACAGTCCCAATATGCTCCACCAAAAAGAAAGTAAAGAAGAAAAGATTCCCCTGGTTAAGAAAAGTAAAGAAGAAACTGCATATCATACATTTGCTTGCAGAATGACAGGAAATTCTCACCAGCCCTTACTTTACTAAAGGCAGGCCTCTACTATGCCCCCAGAGCTTACAGTTTCTGGCCCTGGAAGGTGTTTAACAAGTATTTGTCAATCAAAAAATTTAATGCATTTCCAACACCAAATACTCTGAGAAGAATTACAATGTTAAGCATTTTTTCAGTTTTGTTTCACCCAGAGTTACCCAAAATACATCTTAACAAAGAATCCTTTTCTCAAAGAAATCATGGACCACATTGTAGGAATAATTTATGAGCACAGTAAATCAAACCAAAGAAAACCTATTTTGCTCCAAAGGTTAGAGAATACTTTGTTTTAATTCTCTAGAATCTTGACTAGCCCTCAAAACACTCATACTCTTATCCAGTGGTCTGAATAACTCCTATTAGAGAGTGGAGTTCAAGAAGGAAGTAGAGAGTTTAGAATTTTTTTAAATTTGCTCAGTTCCCTATCATTATGGGAAAATTGAACAGTTCAGTTGTAGGAGATGGGCTAGTTCTGGATTCTCTAATGGTTTGTTTTCCTCAAACTGTGTAAATACCAATTTACCATCTTTATCAGATTTTTGAGGTAAAAATACAATGCTTTATCCCAATGTCAACATAATTTCTTAAAGGTTAAGAGCAAAAAGAAATCTTACATATTAATTGATCTAGTTCTATAAGCATAGAAGGAAATAAGAATTCCCAAAGAATGTTGAACTCAAAAGTCTGAGTTTCATATTTTTTGAAAGCTTTCTGAAAAAAATATTTTAAATGAATTTTATTCTTTCAAAAATGTTGATAACTTCCCCTCGAACTTCTCTCCTTCCTTGACCTGTATGATTGAACTGCATTGTCTTTCCATCCAACTCTCCAATTGCTGTCATTTCTTTCTTTCTTCTCCTTATTCTCTTGCTGTGGTATAGTCCAAAGATTTGCCCTGGACATTCTTTTCTCTCTTCATACTTTCTCTCCCCAACAAATCCATCCATTATCATAATTGTCTTAACTACTTCTGGGTAGATAACAACCAACTCTATCTCCACTATTGACTCCTTGCACGCACTCCTTGCCCTTATCCAGCTGAGTCCAAACATTTCTGTGTGATTGTCACACTATTTGTTTTCACTCATCATGACTAAAATGCCAGTCATTGTCGTCCCTCCTGTGGCCTCTGTACATCATCATACATCTTTCCAAACATAAGGAACAAACTCTCCACTTAAGTAGAAAATGAATTGTTAGTCTATAAAGACTGTCTCACAAGATCAATGGAAGTGCTGGAGAACCAGCCTCAAAAATAAGCAGAAACCAAGACACAGCCACACCCCACCATATATGCAGTCTGCTGAGGATACTGCCCTTATGTCATCACCACTTAACCATTATCTTGTGCTACTGGACTCACAACTCTGCCACAAGAAAGAAAAAAAGAATCTCTGACCATCAACTACCTTATTTCACTACTCCCTCAAGAACTAAAGCTCCACATGGGTGTATCTGATGTTTCCAGCCTAGGTGACATACCTGCACTTAAGCTACTGTATGAAGAAGCTTGGAGGGAGATTATCTGCTCCTGCACATAAACTTTAGGCTCCCATGATAGAAGGTAGGACTCTGCCTTCTTATTTTGCAATCCTTCCAAAATATGAAAAATCAATGCCCAGTTTAGATATTGGGCAATGAAAAAATACAAGTGTTTCTATACCTTCCTATAAAACCAGCTTTCCCTCCTGATCACACGCGGTTGTCATCACCTTCAAATCATTATGAACATACCCCACCTGATCATCAACCACTTTGGGGGTAACATCAACTTTCTTCATATTACTCCTTCACCCCAGTCCATTATTTCATCACCTCATATGGTGTTTTGAAATGATCTTCTCACTGGATCCCTGCCTCTAGCTTCTTTCCTTACATATTTGCTGTGGACATTTGTTCTTTAGTAGCAGGGCTCCAGTTTTCTTTTGGATAATTACCTCTCTTTCATTGTATCTGGGACTGTTAATCAAGGTGACTTGACCTACAACTCCTAATAGCAGACCTGTGATCCAAGGTAGACCATGAATACAGATATTGACCTGATATAATACCAAGACTGAAAATGGTCAGATCTAATTTATCTCAGTCAAGGCATCATGATAGTTCCATAGAACAGTTCCTTCTAAGCTGACCCTTGAAGTAAACTTGGTCCTATGTTTTTTCAAGTCTAATTCTCTAGGTTTTCCATCTGTGAGTTCCCATACAGTGTCCCACCCACAAAATGATTTTTTGAGCTTAAGTTACTTTTCAACCATAACTGCGTTAAAACATTGCAGTCAAATCAGTTTTTCAGAAATACCTCTGTAATCATAGTACTGCTCTGTCAGAAACTTCAAAAGCTTCCCACAGGACGAATGTGAAGCCTTTTCAAATGCTCCCCAAGACCTTTCACATTGTGGTTTCAAGCTATCCGTTTTAGGTTGAATTATGTCCCCCTCAAAATTCACACATTGAAGTGCTAACCAGTCTCCCACCTAGGACCTCAGAATGTGGCCTTATTTGGAAATAGGGTCATTGTGATGTCATTAGTTAAGATGAGGTTATACTGGAGTAGAGTAGGCTCTGATATTGTCCTTAAAAAAAGAATATCATGTGAAGAAAGACATGCATAGCTGACATGAGGGCACAGGGAGAACGCCATCCACAATGAGTGCAAAAGATTGCCAGCAAACAGGTGCTAGGAGAAAGGCATGGAACCAACTTCCTTCAGAAGGACAACCCTACAAACACCTTGATCTCAGACACCTAGCCTCCAGATCTTTGAGGCAATTTATTTCTGTTGTTTAAGCCACCCAAGTTCGTGGTACTTTGTTTCAGCAGCCCTAGTAATTTAATACACCATGTTTCTGGATTTAACTGCCATGCTACCTTATAAGAATAATTTTCTCACGTGAAATAATGAATCATTATAAACCATTCTCCTTATTTTTATACACACTTGAAATTTGTGTGACAAAAAGTTTTTTTTCTAAATCCCAACAGATTTCTAGGAACAACAAACTGATTTTAAAATTTACATGGACAAACAAAGATCTAAACTGCCTGGAAAATAAAATGTAGGAAATCACCCTATCAGATATCAGACTAACTATGAATTTATTTTAATTAATATAGCACCTTCTAAACACAGAGATAAAGAAATTGACCAATTACAGTGCCAATAAAAGAGAGTTACATATTACAAAATCTTGATACCTAGCAGAGACAACTCTATAGGTAACTAGAAGAAAAACAACTTATTTAAATGATGCTGAAACAACCAACTATCCACATGGAAAAAAATAAAAGTAAATTGAAATCACAACTTATGTCATATATAAAAATTAAATTCTAATGGATTACAAAACTAAATGTGATGGTAAAACTGTAAAATTTTCAGAACGAAATCTAAAAGAGTATCCTATGGCCTTGGGATAGCAAAGTATTTCTTAGGTGAGATCTATTACAGAAAAGACATAAATTCTACTATAATAAGATTAAAGACTTCTTTTCACCAAAAGACACCATAATGAAAGTGAAAAGACAAGCCAGAAACTATTAAGAAAACCTGCAACACAAATGAGTGACAAAGAATTAGTTTCCAGAATACACTAAGAACTTCTGTGAATCAATAATAAAAAGTCAAATAACTCAATAGGAAAATGCCCAAAAGATGTCGACAATAACTGCATTAAAAAGAAAGCAAACAGCCCAATAAACATGAAAGTGCCTTCAGTTCCATTAATAACATAGAAATGCGAACTAGGCACATGATATAGCCACTATATTGGCAGAGATTAGGAAATATAGCAATAATAAATATTGACAAGACCACTGATAGTAAGATTATAGTTTGATACAACTACTTTAGAAAAGAATTTGGCACTATCTTCTAAAGTTGAAAATGTACACACTTATAATCCAACAATTTAACTCCTAAGTATACCTCCCACAGAAACCAAGAAACGTGCTAAAGAATAGTGATGATTCTAATAGCAAAAATAATGAATATAACCAAAATGTCCAATAACAGGAGGTTGGATAAATTATAATCTGTTGATACATTGGGTTATTACTGAATGAACCAAAACCATATGCAACAATAGGAATAAATGTTAATAATATAACCATGAGCAGAAAAAATACAGGCCATAGAGGACTACATTGAGTATGATATTTTATAAAGCTAATAAACAAACAAAACTGGATAATACATTGTCTAAGGATACATACATATATTGAATTTATTGCTAATTCGAACACAAACAAAGGAAGGATAAATATAAATTTCAAGATAGAGTTTATCTGGTTGGAATAGAGAAGGGGAGACCCAGAAAAAGAAGGGAAGGATCCTAACATAACACTGATAGCTTCATCAGCATTGGTAATATTCTATTTCTTAAATTGAATGGTGGGCTCAAAGATGTCCATTCTAGAATTATGCATCAAATCTCATATATATAGTGCATATATCATTTTCTGCACCTAATATTACATAATTAAAAATTAAGGAATATGTCAAACTATGAGATAGGTTTGTATTATGTTTCATTGTTTCATTACTTACATTGAAAGCATTAATACTTACAGGGTTTATTGTGATGTATTATGAAGAGGTGATTCTCTATGTTTATTTACCTCACCCCAATAAGGTAAATAATGAGTTCTCTATTGATGTATAACACATTACAACAAACTTCCTAAAACAATGTCAGTTTATTAGCTCGTAGTCCTATAGGCCAGAAGTTCAATTATGATATGACTGAGGTCTCTGCTCAGGTGCTCATGGAGCTGAAATCAAGGTATTAGCTGAGCTCTCTCTCTGGAAAGTATGGGGAAGAATCTACTTCCAAGTTAATTCCAATTATTGGCTGAATTGCAGCCCTTGTGACTGTGGAATTGAGGTACACAATAACTGTCAGGGTGACTAAGCTCTTTCAGAGACTTCCCACATATCCAAAGTCAGTAAACAAGACTCTCTCTCATATGGAATCCTTCTCACACTTCACAGCTCCTTCCAGAAAGAGCTTATCATTTTTAAAGGTTCATCTGATAAGAGGATCCATCTGGATCTTCTCTGTATTTTTAAGGACAAATGATCTGGGACCTTAATTACATCTGCAAGATTCCTTCACAGAAATACCTAGATTAGCACTTGACTGAATAGCTAGGAGTATATGTGTCTGCACCAGGAGCCATAAATCTTGGTGGTCATTTTAGAATTATACTCACCACTGTTAGCTAATTATCAAGCTTGCGTTCATAATTTCTCCCATTGCCAGTTAGTTCTTTTATGCCATCTTTATCATATTATAAATGTTTGTAGTAAATATTAGCCAAGATCCAGTTTTCAGATTATCTATATTTTAATATTGATTAGTTCATCTTTTCTGATAGTATTTCCATGCAACAATCTTTAATTACAATATTTATAAAGTATTTTAATATTTTACATGACAAGCTTTCCCCCATTACTGTTCTTCTCCATATTTTGGTCTGGTTTTATATTGCATGTTACCCCAAATTTTTAAAAGTTAAAAATAAAGTGAAATAAAAAATTCCTTTGGAAAATATTTTATAGACTTTGGGACTTAAATCTGACAAAACTAGAATTTGGATTGGAACTGTATTTGAGAACAATTGACATTTGTATTAATCTGAACTCTTACCATTGCTGGTAAAAGAAAGTCAGTGTAAACTGTTAATATTTGTAAATCATATTAAACAGGATCTGATATAAAGTCAAAGTGTCAGTTTAATACATAAACAAACTATTTTGGTTTCAGCTTAAATATTTTCTCATCAGAAAGGCCTTTCCTGGCATTCCACATTAAAGTAGTCCTTCCACCATTTTCCATTCCATCCATTAAAATTTTGCAAATTGTAAAGGTCAGGTGACTGTAAAGAAATTAAACTTACTTTCTAAAGCAAACATTCAAGAACTTATACTTTAAATAAGTGACTATCTCCATCGAAGTTGTAACCTTGAAATTTATAGAAAACACCTCTGAGACATAGTCCCCGTTTCTGCTTCCCTTACCTGAGGACTTCCCCAGGTAGATCAAATGGTAAAGAATCTGCCTGCAATGCAGGAGATCTGGGTTTAATCCCTGGGCACAGGAAGATCCCCTGGAGAAGGAAATGGCAACCCATTCCAGTATTTTCACCTGGAGAATCCCATGGACAGAGGAGCCTAGTGGGCTACAGTCCATGGGGTCACAGAGTCAGACACAACTAAGCGACTAACACTTTCTCTGAGGACTTCTCCCAAGCCCATGCCACTTCGCCCAAGGTCTTAAGTCTTTGTATTGGGTCAGTTCTGTTGCCCAACCACAGTCAAACAGACACTGAGACCCTTTGGACTACTGAGCTCTCTCTACTGGGAATTTGTAAATGAGAACTTGAGATACGATAACCTTACACAAATGCTAAGCTTGTGCACGAGGGATCAGTCATCTTCCGCCCTCCTCCCTGTGGCCATGTGCACAGAAAAGTGGAAAAACTAAAGAGGGAAGAGGAGTGATAATTAATTATACAGATATGCAATTGTTAATGGACTTTGTGGCTTTAGAGGGAGAAAGAGATAAAGAAAAAGTAGATTTTGGTTACTTGTCAAATTCCACTTTTAGCTTTATAAAACATAGTACTATTTCTTGTATTTGGATTTCTCAAGGATATCCTTTCTTCAAGTAAGTTGCCCCTTATGTTAAGCTGTTTTGTGTGGGCTTCTGCTACTTGCAAACAAAAAAACTCCAATTAAGAAAAGTTACTTTATCCCTTTCTAATTATCCTTTGAAATTCAAGGCATGTTTGAAACATTACTCTAGAACTGCCTTCTGAACCTGGATCATTACCTTTCATTTGATGACATATCTTAATCTTTTAAAAAAAATTTTAACAAACAAACATCTTTCAAAGACACACAACCTAAAAATGTGAAGAACGCTCACTGAAAATTCATGTTTTAAAAATTGGCCTAATTGTTTTACAGTAACAAAGTTTTCCTGCAGAGTTAGAATGTGATTGAGGTTAAGATGATAGGTTCAGGAATTAGATTTCCTTGGCTCAAATTCTGGCTCTGTCACTTATTAATTGTGTAACTGAGAAAGTTACAGGGTTACAATGAGATACACATACAACATCCATAAAACACATAAAACAGTGTCATATAGTAAGTGTTCAATAAATATTAGCTACTATTACTACTATTCTTATTATGTGCAATATGCAAAGCAATGTAATACATACTATAGAGGAATGCCAACTGAATATTAGAAGGAATTTCTGCCCTCATGAATAAACAACCTATAAATAATAGTTTGAACTCAAGAGAATTAGAGCTTTAGTATCCTTAATGGTTTCAGTTCCGTTCAGTTCAGTTGCTCAGTCGTGTCTGACTCTTTGCGAACCCGTGGACCACAGCACGCCAGGCCTCCCTGTCCATCACCAACTCCCAGAGTCCACCCAAACCCATGTCCATTGAGTCGGTGATGCCATCCAACCAACTCATCCTCTGTCGTCCCCTTTTCCTCCTGCCCTCAATCTTTCCCAGCATCAGGGTCTTTTCAGAAAGGTTTAGTTGCGTGAATTTGTATACAACAATGTTTTAAATGAATTAGTTAAATATAAATTACATACATAATGTAATAGCTTTCATAGAAGCATTTAATATTAAAAACTTTTGATCATCTTTGAGTAAATAAGTTTTTAGTGCCTTTGTCAGCAGAAATGTTTCTCTATACCTGAATTTCATTCATTCCTACAAATTCTCAAGTATTTATTATGTATTTACAGTATGCTATGTTTTAAGAGCTATGGATACAGCTGTGAAGAAGACAAGATCTAGCTGGAGTTTTACTGTATGAAATCAGGCAATAAGCAAATAATTAATGTAGTGACTTTAGATATTGATAAATGCTGTGAAGGAAAGGAAACAGCAGAGTGACTGGGATGACATAGTACTCGGTGAGTTCCAGGTCTCTGAGGAAGGGACACCAAGGGAAGTTTATACAGCCAGAGTACCCACCTAGAGACGGACCCACCTAGAGTACCATATGCATTGCTCAGCCATGAAACTCCTTTTGGCCATAAACGACCAAAGTTTATGTTTAATTCTTTATTTTTATATTGCTGATACTTCAGATCCAATTTTTTTTGAGCACAGAAAAAAAAAAATCTAAATATGTAAAGCTTGTGACTAGTTTAACCTGACTATTTTAAAAGAAGTCTATTTTCCTTGTTTCATTTTAAACCTCATATGTAATGATACAGAACTGGAAGGAAATGGTGATCAGAAGATGCAAATTTCATTTAAACTATTTCAGTACCCAGTATCCTTCCTAGAATGACTGGACCTGTCTGGATGCCCAAGATGTAGGGAACTTTGTGTGAACATTTCAAGCATAAATCCATCTTCAGTTTTGCTTTCAGCTATTTTGGCAGCTGACCCCAGTTCTGGGAGAATCGTTGGGCCTCATAGGAAACCTGGATGGCTCCAGTTCTGTAAGGAAATAAAATTCTTGGATAATAACGCATTCATTTCACAATTGCTGCAAATTTTGAACAACTGATAAAATTGAGTTGTATTTACAAAATTATTTCCAGTGGGAGAGTACTAAAATCTCTCAACAAAATAATGAATTCTATCAATAATGGAAAAGGGAAGTAACAAGGCTAAATTGAGAAAGGTACAAAGATCTAAAATCAATAAGACCAAGAATTTTTAGGTTAGGTATCTTTTATGTCCCATCCCACTAGATCCAGCTTTAACCAATGTCACCCCTAAGTCTTATCTGCTGGTCTGTATCTAAATATCTTTTTAAGGTGTTGTTTTCTGATCACTCTCTCCAAAAAAGCTTATCTACTCTTCCTCTATTTTCTTCTCTCATTATATGCTCTTTATTTCTTTCAGAACACCTTCCATGATTTATGATAATGTACTTGCTGTTTGCTTATTCATTATTTGCCTACACTAGATAGATAATGTAAGTTCTTAAGGGCAGAGAAGAGGACTCCTCCATTCTGTTCTGTGCCGTATATCAGACACCACCAGGGCACCTAGCATGAAGTAGATACTCCATAAACACTGGTGAGGTCAGACACTGCATGCCATCCACCCTCCCTACTTTGTTCCATCTCCATCAAAATATTCCATTTTCATCAACTTGTTCTTGCCAACATTCTTACTATTGACACATTATTATCATCTGCTTCCAGTCTCGGGATCACTGCTAGTTTGGGCTGTTGGTGCTCTACACAAAGACACTATGCCGAGGGGATAAGGGGGGCTGAAATCCAGCTTGTGCTCTCTCTCCAGCTGTGAGCCCTGGCGTGGTGACTGCGTCCACCCTGAGGGACCATCTTTCCTGATTCGCACAGTCTCCATTACAGGCTAACGGAGGTCCCTTTCTGACCAGAGTCACTTCAGAGTTTGAGTTCTCTCTCTGCTTTATATTCTGTGATGGGTTGATTTATGCCCTCCACAAAAACAAACAAACAAAAAAATATGTTGAAGTCCTAACCCCCAGCTACTCTAGAAAGTGACCATACTTGGAACTAGGGTCATTGCAGATGTGAATAGTTGAGTTAAAGTGAAGTCATGCTGCAATAGGGTGCGCCTATAATCCAGAATGACTGGATTATAGGCGCATAAGGCAGACAAACGAAGACAGAGACACACAGGGAGAACATCAAGTGACAATAATGGCAGAGATTGGAGCAATGCACCTGCAAGCAAAAGCCTCCAAAGATTTCCAACAAATCACCAGGAGCTAGGAAGAGGCAAAGGAGAATTCTCCTAGAGGTTTCAGGGAAAAGTGGCCTTATCAACACTTTGATTTCTGACTTTTGGCCTCCAGAACTGTGTGATAATACCCTTAGTTTGTTTTAAGCCACCCAGTGTGTGGTGTTTTTCACAACAGCCCTAGGAAACTGATATACATCCCTATATCTTTTCATTTTGTTAGGCTGATTAAATATAGACACACACACCCCCAACACACACACACACAAAATAAATACCCTGCTTATTGAGTACTTAGTAGGTTCTTTACCCCCTGTTTCATTCTTTTTTAACCCTAGCTGGATAGACTAAGGCAAAAACTGTAGTGAATTTAAGGAGATCCTCTTTACACAATCAGTGATAGCTGACTTGGCACCTAAACTTGCACAAAAAATTCATAGATTGTGGAAACATATTTTTAAGCTTAGAAATTTGACTTCATGCTACATACTCCTATTTATTTTGAAACTTGCCTTTTCAAAATAAATTCAGAGATTAGACACTAATAGCTGTCACAAACATGATTCGTAAACTGTGAATAGCAAGCTTGTTCCTGAGATTTAAACTCTCAAGAATAGAAGCTTCCTAAACCTGAAACATTTCATGACAACAAAAACTTTCTTTGCACATCTGTATGATCTTTCTACATCTCTATCATAGGTGCTCTGGGAGAAAAAACACCTAGCTGAAATACAAAGATATTAATGGTTAAGGGGACAATGAGGTGTATTCAGGCCAAGATGTGAGTATAGATCTCATTAATAGTCTCCAATAATAGTCTCTCATCTGCAGGCAGAGCAAAGTTTTTAAGTAAATAAACAATATAGTAAAGTCAAACTGCACTGTAGAATAGATATGCTATCCCCAATACAAACTTGCATTCCATTAATATTACAGAGATCACTAAATTACCAGCTTCTCTACTTTCAAAAGAAATCAGACCTAGGTTACTAGAAAAGCCATTCAATTGGCCTCATTTCATGAATAAAATCCATGGTCTTGATCCAAATAGTTTTTTATTTTCTATCTTTGCTAAAGAGCTTGATTAGTTATTTCAAACAAAACTTACTAGTTAATAATAATTATTTTAAAACTTTTTAGAGAAGAAAATCATTGTGAGAATACTTTCTAATTCATTAACGTTCACAAATCAAGGCTTAAATTGAAGCCAAATGTAGTCCCACAAAACAGGAAAAAGTCACCTTTGTGGCTGAATTTTCTTCATATATTTCAGGCCAATTCTTTTACTTCTAAAGTGAGGTAGTTGATAAAAATTTTTTAGAAATTTAACAATATGAAATATTTTCCATTTAAATTCTAAAGCAGCTACACTATGAAATCCTAAATTTTTCAAGTAAATTATCCTTCAGGGTAGATATTTCTAATGCAACAAAAATTTTAAATTAGCCTTGTATGTATTTTAAGGATGAAAATTAAATATAGTCACTGAACCACTTCAGTTAGCAGAACAAACCCAGGACAGATAAGGTACATTTTCATGTCTAACTCTGAAACTGTCTCAAGTATCTGGAATAAAAATAAACATTTTTGAAACTTTCTGATCTGAATAATCCATTTTGAAAAACTAGTTTCCTTTTACTCACACATTCATTTACTTAGTCTATCAAATATTTCCTGAGTGTTTGCTTTGTATAAGGTCTGTTAAATACTATCACTTTACTATTCTATTACATGGACCTTTTTCTTAAATGTATGTGATCTTAACAAAAGTCAGGTATTTGCCTGAAAAAGCAAATAATTTAGGGAAAAAACTGGTTTTCAGTAGCCATTGGAACCTGTGGTAGATACTACGACTGGCTCCCAATTCATTCGCCCCCTGCCGCACAGTCTTGTCATGGTTCATCGTGTGCAAAATATACATCCCTTCCATTGATATTGGACTTAACTGTGTGACTCGATTTAACCAATGGAATGGCAGCTAATGTGATATGAGGAAAGGCTTTAAATGTTTCATGTTGTCTTGCTTGTTCTCATGCCTATCTGTCATCTTATGATAAGAGCATGCCCTGAGTAGCCAGATCCCAGAATAAGCCATGTGCATAAGAATCTGACCCACAACCTGAAACTAAACCTACCCTACCCAAAGGCTTTGGCGTAGTTAATAAAGCAGAAATAGATGTTTTTCTGGAACTCTCTTGCTTTTTCGATGATCCAGAGGATATTGGCAATTTGATCTCTGGTTCCTCTGTCTTTTCTAAAGCCAGCTTGAATATTTACTGATGATCAATTGTTAGGATCAACCCAGAGACAAAGTATATAACACTTAAATATGGTTGCAGGTTAGATTGTAAATATTATCAAACTTGATGTGAAAATGCAGATGATGAAAAGTGAAAACTAAAAGGGAAAGAAAGAGCAAATTGAAAGGTAAGGGTGCTAAAAACCTTCATCTGGAAAAGTGGAGAATCAAATACATTGGCTACTATTGATGAAAGAAGCAATAAAAGTATATTAAATAATTTAAATTTTTATTTTATTCTTTATTAGTTTGCTATGGCTGCCCTAGAAAAATACAGCAGACTGTGTGGCTTAGCAATGCATTTATTTTCTTATATTTCTGGAGTTTGGAAGTCTGAGATCAAATGGCTGTCTTCTCATGTCCTCACATGATCATTTCTCTGTGCACACATTCCTAGTGTCTCTTTGTATCCAAATTTCCTCTGCTTATAAGCATACCAGTTAGAATGAATTAGTGCCTGACCTTATGGCCTCATTCTAACTTGATCACCTTTTTTAGGGCCCTGTCTCCAAATGCTGTCACTGTCTGAAGTAGTGTGGGTAGGGTTTCAACATAAGAATTTTCAGACAACATATCTAAGCATATAGCAAGCATCCACATGTTTAAAAACGTGTATTCAAGACTTCCCTGGTGGTCCGGTGGTTAAGAATCTGACTGTCAATGCAAGGAATGCGGGTTCAATTCCTGGTCTGGAAGATCCCATATGCCTCAGAGTAACTAAGGCTGTGTGCCTAACTACTGAGCCCCGCATGCTGCAACTACTGAAGCCCATGTGCCTAGAGCATGTGCTCCACAACTAGAGAAGCTACCACAATGAGAAGCCTGCTCACCACAAGAAAGACTAGCCCCCACTTGCCATAATAAGAGAAAGCCCACACAACAACAAAGACCCAGTACAGCCAAAACTAAACAAAATTAATTTTTTTTAATGTGAAGGGCTAAATACTCCAATTAAAATACTAAAAGTATCATTAAAATATATTCAAATAGTGATTCAACTATATTGAAAGGTAGGAAGAAAGGAAAATAGATTAATAAGGTCAAAAATTGAAGTCAAGAACCAGCTATAAACACATACTATTCAGAGATATGGAGCTATTTTAGGGCTGCCACAGTTGTACAACTGAATATGGAGATTCTGAGCAACCACAAGAATAAATTTAAACATAAACAATTAAGAAGTTAAAATAGTTAGCTGTGGAGAACAGGACTGGATTGAGGACGGGCAAGGAGGACATGTGTTTTCATCAAAAGTCACTCAGTACTAGCTTATTCTTAAATCATGTGTACATATTAGTTAGATTTAAAATTTTACCTATAATGAAATTAATAAATTAATGAACTAATATTTCATTTTTTTCTTTTCCTTCTCTCCACCACTGCTCTATTTCCAAACTTTATTAACTCTTGAATGGACTATGGTAAAGTCTTCTAAATGTTTTCCTTGCCTCTAGTACCTTCCATCCTGCAATACCTCTAGAGGGTTCTGTCTCAAATAAAAGTATGAACTATGCCAGCTTAAAAAAAAAACTGATTCTAAATCAAGGAAACTATATGGGAAAAAATTCTAGAAATGTTCTTGTCTCCATTGTCATATAAGAATATACCTCTAGTGGATTGAACCATATGTAAATTTTTATAGGTCAGACACACTCACATATCAGCAATTTTGTATAGTTCAATACAATAGATCAGAGATTGAACTTGATATGATTCAAATGACTGTCTTCCATGAGTTCACAATCCGTGTATGTGTGTGCTAAGTTGCTTCAGTCATGTCCAACTCTTTGCAATCCTATGAACTATAGCTCACCAGGCTCCTCTGTCCATGGGACTCTCCAGGCAAGAATACTGAAGTGGGTTGCCATGCCCTCCTCCAGAGGATCTTCCTGACCCACAGACAGAACCTGTGTCTCATGTCTCCTGCATTGGCAGGCAGGTTCTTTACCACAAGCACCACCTGGGAAGCTCAAGTTCACAAATTTAATACTTGTTAAAATGTGTCCCCACATATTCAATTTCTTATTGCAGCTTCTGTTCTAATTCATTGAGTGCTTGCTTAATTAAAGCACTTTTTAAATGATTTTTACAAAACCAATACAACCATGTCACTCCTCTGCTTAAAATATGTTAGTGATCCTACCATTCTCTGTGTGATGGTCCTTAACCTAGAGGACAAGATCTTTGATTAGTTCCTTGTCTCTTTCTCTAGTCTTTTCTCTGATCACTCTATTGTCATTTTATATTTTCTCAAAATGAACTGAGGTTTTTTTTCCTTTTATCCTGCTGTTGCTGCCTTTAATCTTGTATTATCTGGCTGGAAGGCTTGTTGTCCTTCTAAAATCTGGCATCTCCCCTCCCCTCCAAATCTCATTGGTCTCATTGGCTCTCATTGGTCTTATTCTCTACTTTTCTTCTTTTTGTCCAAGGTTACTGGCTTTAGACAAAGCTCATTGTAGGACTTGGTTTTCCTCTCTCCTTTTGTGAGCTCCATTCCTTGGCAGTGGTTTCATTCTCAAACACCATGTATTTAGTTGCAAACGGTCACAGCACATTTAGTGGAAAAAAACAAAGTTCTCTCCCAAATTTCGCTGTGTCTCATTAGCCTTGACTAGTTATGTGCCCATTCTTGTGCCAGTCACTATACTAAGGAATCCAATGTTCTGATTGGCCATTCCCCACTCACCCGCTCAAGTCTGCAGTCAGGCTGCTGCTGCTGCTACGTCGCTTCAGTCGTGTCCGACTCTGTGCGACCCCATAAACAGCAGCCCACCAGGCTCCCCCGTCCCTGGGATTCTCCAGGCAAGAACACTGGAGTGGGTAGCCACTTCCTTTTCCAATGCGTGAAAGTGAAAAGTGAAAGTGAAATCGCTCAGTCGTGTCCGGCTCTTAGCGACCCCATGAACTGCAGTCCACCAGGCTCCTCCATCCATGAGATGGAGTCAATTCCATAGGAAACAGATACACAGAGAACAGGAGAGGACATGGTCCTTGGGGAAAATTCAGATCTTATTTCTAAAAGAAAGGTTTACAAACAGTGTGCAAAAAACACTAAAGGCATATGTCATGATCAAGAGAGTAAATTTTGTGAAACTTACCCTTAATGTCCATTGTTGCACTTGAAAAACACTAAAAGCCAAAATGTTTATTGAATTTTTATGTGTTTATTGTTTCTGGCTAAAAGATAGATTTTTATGATAAAGTATATATCTTAAGTAATGTTATTTTAAAATTAACTCACTCATATACAAATGCAAGTTGTTTAAGATATTTCTGTGAAAATGAACAGTATTTTATAGCAGCATATAAATTCTAATCATACTAAATTTGCAGAATAAAATTCTGTCACATTTTTATATATACCACAGTTTTGTTTGAATTGAGAAAATAATATAAAATCTATCCCAAGGTAGTTGACATTTTGGAGGGCTTTTTATTTTATTTTTTATCTTTCTTAAAGAGTCCTTAAAAACCAATGTTTCAAAAGAAAATGCTGCTTCAGCAATAAGTTTTACATAATCCTCAAGGTGCCAAAATAAACCCTTGGATCAAGGGATTCATAATAGAAAAAGAGCTTGCTTTTTAAATGCACAAAAAAGTACATCTGAAGATTTATCCTCAAAAGCATGAGCAAATCAGACTTCTTTAAGGAATAAAGGTGCACTAACAGATATTCTACCTTAGCAGTTGAGATTCCCCCAACAACATGATGCAATTATTTCATTAGCAGTATGTGAATAATTTGATTCTTCTCACTCTTTCTATTCCTTGTAGAACCTATCTGGGCAGCTATTTAACAGTACCAGGCCAAATTCCTTCATTTCTTCCTGCCAAATAGTACCATAATTGTCATCAAGATGTGATCATCTGTTTCACATTGCTTTAACTCATTATGAATAAAAGCACCAGAGTGATTTGCCATTTTATTTCAGCTCTCATTCCTGAAAAGTAGAAAATATGTGAACACTTCTTTTCAGTCCCTTTTCAAAACCATAAGACTGTGAATTAATTAAAAATGTCCTATTTAATTGGAGGGAGAAAGATGATTAGAATGGAAATAGAAGTTTTTTAAGAGAGGAAATTGGTTGGGAGGCAGGGAAGAATAAAGCCTTCACTTAACAGAATATAAAACCTTTCACAGTCCATAAATGTTTTGTCCACTATGGTAGCCTTCATCCATATGTGGCTAATTTGAATTGAAATGTGCTGCAAGTATAAAATACACATTGAATTTCAAAGAATACAGAAAAATAGCTCATTGAAACTTTTATATTGATTATATGTTGAAGTAGTAATGTTTTAGATGTATTGGATTAAATAAAATATATTTTAAAAATGAATTTCATGTGTTTGTTAGCCATCTGTATGTCTTCTTTGGAGAAATGTCTGTTTAGTTCTTTGGCCCATTTTTTGATTGGGTCGTTTATTTTTCTGGAATTGAGCTTCAGGAGTTGCTTGTATATTTTTGAGATTAATCCTTTGTCTGTTTCCTCATTTGTTATTATTTTCTCCCAATCTGAGGGCTGTCTTTTCACCTTACTTATAGTTTCCTTTGTTGTGCAAAAGCTTTTAATTTTCATTAGGTCCCATTTGTTTATTTTTGCTTTTATTTCCAATATTCTGGGAGGTGGATCATAGAAGATCTTGCTGTGATTTATGTCGGAGAGTGTTTTGCCTATGTTCTCCTCTAGGAGTTTTATAGTTTCTGGTCTTACATTTAGATCTTTAATCCATTTTGAGTTTATTTTTGTGTATGGTGTTAGGAAGTGTTCTAGTTTCATTCTTTTACAAGTGGTTGACCAGTTTTCCCAGCACCACTTGTTAAAGAGATTGTCTTTTTTCCATTGTATATCCTTGCCTCCTTTGTCAAAGATAAGCTGTCCATAGGTTCGTGGATTTATCTCTGGGCTTTCTATTCTGTTCCATTGATCTATATTTCTGTCTTTGTGCCAGTACCATACTGTCTTGATGACTGTGGCTTTGTAGTAGAGTCTGAAGTCAGGCAGGTTGATTCCTCCAGTTCCATTCTTCTTTCTCAAGATTACTTTGGCTATTTGAGGTTTTAGAAGACATACAGATGGCTAACAAACACATGAAAAGATGCTCAACATCACTCATCATCAGAGAAATGCAAATCAAAACCACAATGAGGTACCATTACACGCCAGTCAGGATGGCTGCTATCCAAAAGTCTACAAGCAATAAATGCTGGAGAGGGTGTGGAGAAAAGGGAACCCTCTTACACTGTTGGTGGGAATGCAAACTAGTACAGCCACTATGGAAAACAGTGTGGAGATTTCTTAAAAAACTGGA
The DNA here is from genome assembly GCF_963930625.1 of Muntiacus reevesi. Taxonomy (NCBI): domain Eukaryota; kingdom Metazoa; phylum Chordata; class Mammalia; order Artiodactyla; family Cervidae; genus Muntiacus; species Muntiacus reevesi. The sequence goes on along the minus strand of NC_089264.1, from coordinate 35,826,799 downwards.
AATAGAACTGCCATATGACCCAGCAATACCACTTCTGGGCATACACACTGAGGAATCCAGATCTGAAAGAGACACGTGCACCCCAATGTTCATTGCAGCACTGTTTATAATAGCCAGGACATGGAAGCAACCTAGATGCCTATCAGCAGATGAATGGATAAGGAAGCTGTGGTACATATACACCATGGAATATTACTCAGCCGTTAAAAAGAATTCATTTGAATCAGTTCTAATGAGATGGATGAAACTGGAGCCCATTATACAGAGTGAAGTAAGCCAGAAAGATAAAGAACATTACAGTATACTAACACATATATACGGAATTTAGATAGATGGTAGCGATAACCCTATATGCAAAACAGAAAAAGAGACACAGAAGTACAGAACAGACTTTTGAACTCTGGGGGAGAACGTGAGGGTGGGATGTTTTGAAAGAACAGCATGTATATTATCTATGGTAAAACAGACCACCAGCCCAGGTGGGATGCATGAGTCAAGTGCTCGGGCCTGGTGCACTGGGAGGACCCTGAGGAGTTAGGTGGAGAGGGAGGTGGGAGGGGGGATCGGGATGGGGAATACGTGTAACTATATGACTGATTCATGTCAATGTATGACAAAACCCACTGAAATGTTGTGAAGTGATTGGCCTCCAACTAATAAAATAATATTTAAAAAAAAAAAATTTAAAAAAAAAATGAATTTCACTTTTACCTTTTAAATATGACTACTAGAAAATTTAAAATTGGAAATGTGGCTTACATTTATGTCTCACATTATACTTCTATTGAACAGAGCTGGTCTACATGTCAAGAAGTTAGAAAGACGGGAGATGAGGTATAAGAAGATATATGAAGTCAAATCTCAAATGCTATTTTCTGTTTTGAAAGGCTTATTTGAAGGAATATGCATGTCTCTAATAGAGGTCAGGGTAAAGGAGGTGAATTTTTTTCAATAAAGTGCTATTTGGTTTTGCCTGTATAGATATCTACATTTCCTTTTTCTGGTAATGGTGCCCTTTGAGGAACTCTCTGATTTTGAGCCCATCTGGTTTGGATGAGGCTGACCCATGGGTCTAGGGTTGGTCATGCGACCCAGGCCTACCTAATCAGAATATTCTATTCCCCTGGCCAAAATAATTAGCTCAAGAAGTTGATAAAAGTTTATCAGCTTTTAATAAGCTGTATATGTTGGAGCAGATAATAAAAAAGAGGTGTAGTTAATCTTGGGGAGGGACTCTTTAACAACCTACAGGGGTGGGATGGGGAAGGAGATGGGACATATGTATACCTATGACTAATTCATGTTGATGTTTGGCAAAAACCAACAAAATTCTAAATAAAGCAATTACCCTTCAACTAAAAAACAAATTTAATTTAAAATAAAGGACTAAGTCTAAAACTACTAATAGTTACTTTGGCCAAGCACTTGTGGAGATCTGACCTAAGAATCAACCTCTTAGAAACAACCAAGTGGAAAGCAATGGTAGGAGACAGAGAAACAGATTACTTCTGAGTACCTGGATTCATTCAATGACTAAAAGTTACCACCCGGAATTTTTCAGAATCTTAATAAATTCCCTACTTTGAACAAATTTAAATTTAATTTCTGTTTTTCAAAACTATGAAATCTGACTAATAAAAAGGGATTAACAAATGATTAAGTAAACAATATGCATTCACAAAATTCAATAAACATACACAGTTTTGTCTATGTTTAAGAAACTGTCAGGTGGAAGGAGGCACAAAGTCATTATTATTATTATCACATTATTAATTCATCCATTCATTTATCCATCCATGTATTCATACAGTAAGCACTCACTGAGACCCTCTTCCATGCTAGGCACTATCATAGATACTGGAGGAGCAAAGATTAAAAACTCAAAGTCATGTACATTGAAGGATCATTCATTTTCTAGGTTATTTATATACCTATTACTAGTTCTTTTTGCTCTCCCCAACATTCTTTAAATTTTCAGTTTTACACAGGTCAAGTACAGTTCAGTTCAGTTTCTCAGTCATGTCCAACTTTTGGGGGCCCCATGGACTGCAGCACGCCAGGCTTCCCTGTCCATCAATCAGCAACTCGTGGAGCATACTCAAACTCATAGAGTTTGTGATATAGAGTTGGTGATACCATCCAATCATCTTATCCTCCATTGTCCCCTTCTCCTCCTGCCTTCAATCTTTCCCAGCATCAGGGTCATTTCCAATAAGTCAGTTCTTCGCATCAGGTGGCCAAAGTATTGGAGTTTCAACTACAGCTTCAGGCCTTCCAATGAATAGTCAGGACTGATTTTCTTTAGGATGGACTGGTTGGATCTCCTTGCAGTCCAAGGGATTCTCAAGAGTCTTCTCCAACACTGCAGTTCAAAATCATCAATTCTTCAGAGCTCAGCTTTCTTTATAGTCCAACTCTCACATCCATACATGACTACTGGAAAAACCATAGCTTTGACTAGACAGACCTTTGTTGGTAAAGTAATGTCTCTGCTTTTTAATATGCTGTCTAGTTTGGTCATAACTTTTCTTCCAAACAACTTTTAATTTCATGGCTGCAGTCACCATCTGCAGTGATTTTGGAGACCCAAAAATAAAATCTCTCATTGTTTCCATTGTTTCCCCATTTATTTGCCATGAAGTGATGGGACTGGATGCCATGTTCTTTGTTTTCTGAATGTTGAGTTTTAAGCCAGCTTTTTCTCTCTCCTCTTTCATCAAGAGGCTCTTTAGTTCTTCTTCACTTTCTGCCATAAAGGTGGTGTCATCTGCATATATGAGGTTATTGATATTTCTTCTGGCAATCTTGATTTCAGCTTATGCTTCATCCAGTCCAGCATTTCATATGATGTACTCCGGGAGTTGGTGATGGACAGGGAGGCCTGGGAAGCTGCGGTTCATGGGGTTGCAGAGAGTCAGACACGACTGAGCGACTGAACTGAACTGAACTGAATTCTGCATAGAAGTTAAATAAACAGGGTGAAAATATTCGGCCTTGACATATTCCTTTCCCAATTTGGAACCAGTCCATTGTTCCATGTCTGGTTCTAACTGTTACATCTTGAACTGCATACAGATTTCTCAGGAGGCAGATAAGGTGGTCTGGTATTCCCATCTCTTTAAGAATTTTCCACAGTTTGTTGTGATTCACACAGTCAAAGGCTTTGGCGTAGTCAATAAAGCAGAAGTAGATGTTTTTCTGGAACTCTCTTGCTTTTTCTATGATCCAACAGATGTTGGCAATTTGACCTCTGGTTCCTCTGCCTTCTCTAAATCCAGCTGGAACATCTGGAATTTCTCAGTGCATGTACTGTTGAAGCCTCATTTGGAGAATTTTGAGCATTACTTTGCCCGCGTGTGAGATTAGTGCAATTGTGCAGTAGTTTGAGCATTCTTTGGCATTACCCTTATTTGGGATTGGAATGAAAACGGACCTCTTCCAGTCCTGTGGCCACTGCTGAGTTTTCCAAATTTGCTGGCATATTGAGTGCAGCACTTTCACAGCATCACCTTTTAGGACTTGAAATAGCTCAGCTAGAATTCTATCACCTAGACTAGCTTTGTTCGTAGTAATGCTTCCTAAGGCCCACTTGACTTTGGACTCCAGGATGTCTGGCTCTAGGTGAGTGATCACACTATCGTGGTTATCTGGGTTATGAAGATCTTTTTCATATAGTTCTGTGTATTCTTGCCAACTTTTCTTAATGTCTTCTGCTTCTGTTAGGTCCACACTGTTTCTGTCATTTATTGTGCCCATTGTTGCATGAGTTGTTCCCTTGGTATCTCTAATTTTCTTGAAGAGATCTCTAGTCTTTCCCATTCTATTACCCATCTGAATGCAGAGTTCCAAAGAATATCAAGAAGAGATAAGAAAGCCTCCCCCAGTGATCAATGCAAAGAAATAGAGGAAAACACAAGTCAAACCTGTGCATAATTTCTGTTTCATTTTGTGCCAAGAAATTCTTTCTTGGATCCTTCCACCATGCTACTTGCATTTGGACTTGCTTTTGAAATCTTTTACTAAATCTCTTTTATAACTGTCCTCTGCTTCCTCACCTTAGGAATTCTTTTGATCTCTTTCTTATGGTGGATTCCCTGTTTCCCTGGTTACTTATCTCCTCAGTTATAAGAAAAGCACATTGTCCAGTAGCATCTGAAAAAAAAAAAAATACATGGGGTGTAAAGGTTTTGAGACCTTGCAAGCCTAAAAATATCTACTCTGTTCTCATAACTGACTGATAGATTGGAAATCATTTTTAATTTTAATTCTGAAGATATTTTCCATTGTGCTCTGTTGAGAAATCTGATACTATTCTGACTCTATAAACTGCATACGTGGTCTACCTTTTCTGTCTAGAAGCTTTTAGAATTGTTTCATTATTCCTGGGATTGTGCAATTTCATGATTGTATGACTTGGAGTGAAGCCACTTAATCTAGAGGCTCATTTCCCCAGGTTCTGGGAACTTATATTATTTCTTCGAAAATACCTTCCCCTCAGTTTGTCTGTAATCCCTTTTTGGAACTCAGGTTGGTCAGATATTGGACTTCCCAGATTGACCTTGAAATTTTCACATCTTCTATTGTCTGTCTCTACATCATTTTGATTTTTTGATGCTACTTTGAAGAAATTTTCTGTCTTAATCTCTCAACATTTCTATGGAATTTTGTAATAATTTCATCGGAAATATTTTTAATTTCCAAAAGATCTTTCTTGATTCCTTGTTGTTCTCTGCTCTCACAGCATCTTGTTTCAAAGTAATTTTTGTTTTAATGATGCAGTATTTTCTTTTATCTCTCTGAAGATTCTAATTATAATTACTTGGAAGCTTTCCTGTATTCCCTGCATTATCTCTGTTTTAATTTGGATTACATTTATCTGTTTGTTTTTGTTTCTGTCTTTCAAGTTAGATATTTTACTCATATGTCTAAGGACTCTTAACAGCCAATGCACATTTATGAGTGAAACCCTTAAACATTGTTTGGATGCTCTGTGTAAATGGCGGGCCTTATGACTGGTGGGCTTTACTGAAGTGTCATCAAGCAGAAGACCAGCTTTTTGTTAAGGAGATATTCACATATCATCTATATATCATCTACATATCAAAGCATCTATAAATCTTTTCTATAGCATCTATAGGTCTTCCCTGTAGCTCAAATGGTTAAGAATCTGCCTGCAATGCAGGAGACCCAGGTTCAATCCCTGAGTCAGGAAGATCCCCTGGGGAAGGAAACTGCAACCCACTCCAGTATTCTTGTCTGGGAAATCCCATGGACAGAGGAGCCTGGCAGGCTATAGTCTATGGAGTTGCAAAGAGGCAGACATGACTGAGCAATTAACTCTGTAAGTCTTTTCTGTGAGACTTATGAGTTTATCTTGAGAAAGATCTCCAATTTCCTGTTGAATTGGAGGAATATAATGAGATATAACTCTGGTTATGCGTGTTCTAGGAGCAAGTTGGGGGAAATTTAGCAAACTTTTACTTAATAATCTGTGTTCAGTCTGCAACTTTAGCCCCTTCCCATGCAATACTTGATGTCCTCAAATTCATAATTTCTCCAGTTCAATTTCTCCAAAGTGTGAATATCCAGTCTCTTGTAGGAGTCAGGATAAAAAGGCCTGGCTGTATATGTATGGTCAAGAAGGAGTCTGGAGGAGGAGGTGATTCTCATCTCTTCATACACACCCTTTAAATTTCTCACTTAGGATTTTTGTATTCCCTGAGAACAATGGAGAAACAGAAATTCAGGGAGACCAACGATATTCAAAAGAGTTGCTGAGTTTTATATTTAGATTTCTTTTTTCTTTCAAGTTTCTGGTTTAGAGCTTAAGAGCTTAATGACTTTAGAGCATATTAATAAGATTAGCTGATTTCACCTATTAAATTTGAAAATCTATGATATATACTATTTTTTACCTTCTACTTTGCATTAGTAATTATTAATTATAATTTAAATCTTATTATAATTTAAATCATCAGATGTTATTAACTTTGAAATATTGACTACTAAGTTAAAAGGTACTAAGCTTTATCAAGTTTATTTTAATTCATATCTCTTCTTTATACGGGTAAATAATAATAAAATTTAATTGCTTTTTTCTTTTCTGTATTTTACATGTATTCTCTAGATGGTGTTAACATGCACCACTACCATATTTCAACTGGTTAAATAAGCATTTTTTATAGCAATATTTTAAAATAAACATTTAACCCACTAGATTTTACTTCAGAGCTTTATTGCTGAACCTGTTTACCATGAAATATTAGTATTTTGTATTAAAATACATAAATATTTTCTGTATGTTGAAACTGAGAACCCAATCCTAGCTATTGTCAATAGCATGGAAAAGAATTTTCAAATTCATAAATTGTTCCTATTTCTGTTCCCCTAGTCATTTTAGTAGGTAAATAGATTTGCTTTATTCATACAAGACATTGTGGTTTATTTTGTATGAGAAATTTCAACATGTTGAAAGGCCAAATGACTATTTCTTGGTTTGAAACATAACCTCTGTAAAATGCAAACATGCCACTTCCTTTTGTCACTGTCTTGACATCAAGGATGAAAAATAAGTTTGGATTTATGAGTAGGTCTTGAGAATGTTGGTGGGGGTTGGAGTGAAAGAAGTCATATATCTTTCATGTTTTCTTTTAAAAATCTCCATTTGTTACCTTTTCACTTCAACTTAACAGAAGTTTCTTTGGTATCAGCTAAATGTTGAATACAGATATAAAGAAATGATGAATACCCAGGCTTTGACTTCACAATCAACAAGGTGATAGAGTGTTAATAAGATACCTCACAAATAATTATAATATATGAAAGAATATGATAAAAACTTATGAGAAAACATGTAAATAATGTGTTTTAAGAGCACAGAAAGGAGTATTAGACAAGCTCCATGAGAGTAGACCACATGGAAACATCAGAAGGTGGGCAGCAAAAAACCCAGTTTGGCTGAATGATATATTAAATACTGGGGACCATACTTTTGTGTTTGTATCACTATCTTCCCTCAAATAATCAGAACCCCTCATGAAAATCATATAAGGTCTAGGCTCCTCAATTTCTGACTTTTTTTACAAAACAATATTATCACCTTCTTTTCTGCCTCCTAGTGTAAAGCAGTCATTAAATTTTGAAAAAGAGACTCAGATTCCAGTAATGTCAGTAACTAGATGAATGATGTTGAACCAGTTAACTTCTCTGGATGAATTTATAATTTCTTCTCTGTGATATAAATATATTACTAACAGAACTTATTGCATAGGGTTATGGGAAAGATTAAATGAATTAATAATGTATATACATGACATATACCTTTACGGCAGAAAGTGAAGAAGAACTAAAGAGCCTCTCGATGAAACTGAAAGAGAAGAGTGAAAAAGTTGGCTTAAGTTTCAGCATTCAGAAAACTAAGATCATGGCATCCAGTCCCATCACTTCATGGCAAATAGATGGGGAAACAAGTCAGACTTTATTTTTTGGGCTCCAAAATCACTGCAGACGGTGATTGCGGCCATGAAATTAAAAGACGCTTACTCCTTGGAAGGAAAGTTACGACCAACCTAGATAGCATATTAAAAAGCAGAGACATTACTTTGCCAACAAAGGTCCGTCTAGTCAAGGCTATGGTTTTTCCAGTAGTCATGTATGGGTGTGACAGTTGGACTATAAAGAAAGCTAAGCGTCAAAGAATTGATGCTTTTGAACTGTAGTGTTGGAGAAGGCTCTTGAGAGTCCCTTGGACTGCAAGGAGATCCAACCAGTCCATCTTAAAGGAGATCAGTCCTGAATATTCATTGGAAGGACTGATGCTGAAGCTGAAATTCTGATACTTTGGCCACCTGATGCAAAGAGCTGACTCATTTGAAAAAACCCTGATGCTGGAAAAGATTGAAGGCAGGAGGAGAAGGGGATAACAGAGGATGCGATGATTGAATGGCATCACCGACTCAATGGACATGAGTTTGAGTAAACTCTGGGAGTTGGTGATGGACAGGGAGGCCTGGTGTGCTGCAGTCCATGGGGTGGCAAAGAGTCGGACACGACTGAGTGACTGAACTGAACTGATACATGCTCAACAAATTATGGCTATTATTAAAGTAAAGAAAGTCAAGATTAGGAAACAGGAAATCTGATCTTTAGCTTGTATACTACTGCTTATAAGCTGTATAACCTACGTAAATTGCTTATTCTCTCTGGGTTTCAATATGCCCAACTGAAAAAGTAAGGGATTGACCTAGACAACCCATACTCTCACTAAACTGTAATAGTCTAGGTGCTATAGATGACATTTTATTTGACTTTGATACTGAACTATGCAATTGGATTAAATTGGATCAAATTGCCATCATTAAGCTATAATACATTGAAATTTTATTAAAAGACTGAAAATGAAAGTGATAATAATGAGTTAGGATGAGGAAGTAATTTCAAGTGCACACAAAAAGAGTAGTGATAGATCAGATCCTATTAACATCTATCTGGATGTAAGAGAAAATAGATGGTAAATTTATTCAATTCAGATGCCAAGCTCTAAGGTGTGTGATTTTGTAAAAAGAAAAAAAAAGAGAACAAGAAAAGAAAACATGCTCACCCTACTTTCAGTATTGGTTATCCTTTCAGTTTAGGGCCTAAAATCTTCCTAATACAGCAAAGCTCGTATCTAACTATAAGATATTTAATATGAAGAGGTTACAGGGTGTAACAGCAATCTTTTTAAAATGTATTTTAAAATACCCAGTGGTTGAACTAAACAAAGAACATGGAGAACAAAAATCTGAGATATGCCTCTGAGATAAGTGACAATGCTGAATCAACTATTATGCCCATTTTAATGTACACTGACAGTTTTGGAATAGCAAATAGACATTGTAGTGTAAGAAAGGAAATCCATGATCATTGTATTTCTGCTTCTTCAATTTTTATTCCATCATTTGAAACCTTATCATTATTCCCTACAAAATGTACAAAAAAGATGTTGACAATATTTAGAAATATATCAAGAAGATAAAATTGGTCATCTATTTAACTAATTATTTAACTACAGTATTGAAATTAAATGCATCAGCATGTGTATCTGAAGCAAGTGTCCTTAGAGTCCAAACTCCCACAATTAAAAAAATACTGAAAATCTTTGGCTCATAAATCTGGATGAATCTAAGATGCTTGCATAACATTTAGCATAATATGGTAGCGTGGTTGATTAGAAATATTTTGTAAGGGGCTGTGTTCCATGTCCTAATAATTCATTGATCAAATTTGTCTTTGATTCTTATCCTTCTGATCAGTGCATTATAGCTCAGAACTAAAGGAAATATAGTAAAGTATGATATTTTTAAAGCAGTTAATAAAGTTTACTTAAAAAATGACTTCTCAGAATAATGAACAATTTTATAGTTAAGGCATCTAATAGCTATGCTTTATACTTCCAAAATCTAGTTCACACAAAAATGTTTATATTTTATTAAATTATAAAATATATGCTATTTTGTATTTCATGTTGATAATTCATAATTAAATAGGTATTTTATAATCTTATTTGTATACTGGGTTGTTTATTTTTGTTGCAAAATAAAAGGATAGCTTTCATTTTTTGTTAGTATCTCAAAAAGCATCTCTTGTCATGTACCTCTGTAATTTCATATTTCTCTTCTATGAAAACATGGGTATTTCAAACTACTCCAATTTATTTGTATGTTTATGTCATATTCTAAAATGTACCCTAGCTTAAGAATTGACCAGCAAATGATTACATAAATCAAGAAATGCAATTTTTCCAGCAGTTCATATATATACTTGATACTCTATAGATTGTTTATAAGTTTTAGGGGGATAATAGTGAGCTTGGATGGATATTTTGGTGGTTTGATTGAAGTAATAACCCTAATTTGTTGATCTTTTCTGTATCCATGCCATTTGTTAGCTCTCTTGGTCTCAGACGTTGAGCTTGGTCATATGATTTGCCTTGTTTAATAGGAGAATAGCAAGTAAATATGCAAGCAAAGCCTTCAAAAGCACTTACACTGCTTACCCTCTTATTGTGCTTTATATCCTGCAACTAAATAAATAAACTTTAGCTCAGTTCAGTTCAGTCTCTCAGTCGTGTGCGAGTTTTTGTGACCCCATGGACTGCAGTACACCAGGTCTCCCTGTCCATCACCAACTCCCAGAGTTTACTCAAACTCATGTCCATTGAGTCAGTGATGCCATTCAACCATCTCATACTCTGTCATACCCTTCTCCTCCTGCCTTTAATCTTTCCCAACATCAGGGTCTTTTCCAATGAGACAGTTCTTTGCATCAGGTGGCCAAAGTATTGGAGCTCTAGCTAGTCTCTCGATAATGAGATGCTTGGCTCAGTCACTCCTTTTACCACACCAAATGGGGAAACTCCAGACCAGAGAGAGGACACTGTAGATCAAGCAGCTTCCAGCATTAGCAATCCCAGTCAAAACCAGCAGTGCTCACCAAATAAGCAGAACCACCCATTTAATCTGTAAACTTTTTGAGTGATAACAAATGGTTGTTCTTATTAGTTTGTTACACAGCAATAAACAATGATACAATATATACTGGAAATAGATGGAAGAACAAAAAATCTTTCTAAAGACCATTAACATTTTGTTAATTAAAATAACATTAATATAGCTATATTATGATATTATATTATTAATATAATTTTGCTATATTAAAAATCCTTTGTGAGTAGCTAGATTTTCAGAGTAGGAGCCAACCTTGCATATGATTCCTCTATCCTTGGCTCTATAGATATCCCTAACAATTGCCAAATCAATCAATAAACAATGGGCATCAACTAAGTGCCTGGAACAGCACTAGATGCTGAAAATACAAAGGCGAATCAATTAGACTTCTATTATTATGTTCATTGAACTCACACAAAAATCAAGTTATTGGATTGTTATAACATACTCTGTGATACTTGCCATGGGAAAAAATCTTTGCTCTTCAAAGTCAAGCTGAATTCTAGTCCATGGGGTCACAAAATATTCGGACACGACTTAGCAAGTAAACAACAACAAAAGTTAACTCAATTCGTGTATTTCATTGTATATGGCCATTATCTTCCTCTTCACCCAGAAGTTCTATAGATATGATATTCATTAGTTCTGTTCATTAATACTTATTTCCCCTACTTTGGTGGAATGGCATTGCACATTCCCTCAGGCAGTAGACTGAAAAGTGGGCACAAATAGTTTTCTTTCCTCTTTCTATGTCCTTTTCCAATGTGTCTTCCTGTTAAGAGGTAGGATCTATGTACCCATTTTGACACTGGGCTCGGCCACATGATTTGCTTTAGCCAATGGACCTGGAGCAAATGTGACCCAAGGCGAAACTTAAAAAGTGCTTGTGCATAGAGGCTTGCTCTCTTGCTGCTTTTAGAATCCTGTGACTACCACCAAGAGAACAAGCCAAGGCTAGCCTCCTGACGATGACGGACACCTGAACTGTTTGCTCTGTTGTCTCAGCTGACAGTTCACCCTCAAGAAACAGAGGTGCCTTGTTGACAGGGAGCTTTTCACAAACACCTGAGTGAGTCCAGGCTGGGCAAGCAGAACTATCTGGCTAAGCCTAATGAAAATTGCTATTCCATAGAATCATGAACTAAACAAAGTTGATGTTACTAACTTTTAAGTTTTGAGGTGCTTTGTTATGCCCTATGTGAAATATCAACTCCTCTGAAGTTAGGCATAGCCACACGATTTACTTCACCCAATGAAATATTTTACTTTTGACTGAAGCCTTTAAGAGCTGGACTATGCTTTGGTTATCTTTTTTTCTCTTGTCATGCTGACTGGGGGACTTTCAGATTGAGGGGGAGTCCCATAAACTTGGGTCCCTGAGTGGACACAGAACAGTTTCCCCTTCCCTCATCAATACCGATTTTTTTCCCCAATCATTTTTATTAGTTGGAGGCTAATTACTTTTACAATATTGTAGTGGTTTTTGCCATACATTGACCTGAATCAGCCATGGATTTACACGTGTTCCCCATCCTGAACCCCCCCTCCCACCTCCCTCCCCATCCCATCCCTCTGGGTCATCCCAGTGCACCAGCCCTGAGCACTTGTCTCATGCATCCAACCTGGACTGGTGATCTGTTTCACACTTGATAATATACATGTTTCGATGCTGTTCTCTCAGATCATCCCACCCTCGCCTACTCCCATAGAGTCCGAAAGTCTGTTCTATACATCTGTTCAGGCTCTACTACAAAGCCACAGTCATCAAGACAGTATGGTCCTGGCACAAAGACAGAAATATAGATCAATGGAACAAAATAGAAAGCCCAGAGATAAATCCACGTACCTATTGACACCTTATCTTCGACAAAGGAGGCAAGAATATACAATGGAATAAAGACAACCTCTTTAATAAGTGGTGCTGGGAAAACTGGTCAACCACTAGTAAAAGAATGAAACTAGAACACTTTCTAACACCATACACAAAAATAAACTCAAAATGGATTAAAGATCTAAATGTAAGACCAGAAACTATAAAACTCCTAGAGGAGAACATAGGCAAAACACTCTCCGACATAAATCACAGCAGGATCCTCTATGACCCACCTCCCAGAATATTGGAAATAAAAGCAAAAGTAAACAAATGGAACCTAATTAAACCCAATACCGATTTTTGGAGAACATATAGTTTAAGTAAGAAGTAAATTTTTATATTAAACCTCTGAGATTTTGGGTTTCTATTATTGGAGCATTACCCAGTCCATCTGACTAATATAGAATTTGGTGCCCAGAAGGAAGTACTGTTATGATAGAAAATCTAAAATATATTCTATGACTTAAAAGCTCAGTGAGTAGTGGCGAGGAAACTGTCATGAGAGGCTAGAAAGTAGGCAATCCATGTTAGCTGTGGTAAAATATTTTGCTAATACTATTCATGCATGCCACCCATTCGTGCCCTTTCTAAACAGTTATTCTGTTCCTGTCCCACCACTGTATGTTAAGTGCATGTGTGTGTGTGTGTGTGTGTGTGTGTGTGTGTAAGCAGGGAAGATAGATACTTTGTCATTTCAGGTCTCAGAGAAATGTTTTTTCCCTGTTCTAATACAGGAACTACCAAGCATCACCCAGAGATGCTGGACTTTGAGGTTAATGCCAGTACTGAATAGAACTTTTGGATTGTTTCACTTGTGATAGGAATGAATATATTTTGCAGCATAAGGAGAGTGATATGTAAATTGGTGATTAGAAGGATGGATTGCAGTAGTCATTGATACTATTCACTAGTAAATTTTGGTTAACTTTCCTTCTGGGCAAATGATAGAATTATACTTTTCTGCTTCCTTCAAGGTAGCATGCCCACATAACTTGCTTTTGTCAATGAAATATGAGGGAAATTTACTTGGATCACTTTTAGAAACAGCCTGTTTGACATTCATCTTCCTTGAGCCTATCATGCAAGTGGGGAAGCTCCAGAGATTGGCTGGAGCCTCCTTAAGCCAACTGGTTGCTTGGTGACAATCTCAGGAGTGAAGTTCTCCCCAATCCCTCCCTTCCTTCTACCAGAAATGAACATACAAATGAGCAGGGAATAACTGTTTTGTTGTTATTTTTAAGCCACTAAAACTTTTGCATCCTTTGTTACTGCACCAGTAACTTGCTGTTACTGCTTAGTAGCTTCAGTCTTGTCTGACTCTATGCAACCCTAAGGACTGGAGCCTTACCAGGCTCCTCTGTCCTTGGGATACTCTAGGCAAGAGTATTAGAGTGGGTTGCCATGCCCTCCTCCACAGGATCTTCCTGATCCAGGAGGGACTGAACCTGGGTCTCCTGCATTGCAGGCAGATTCTTTACTGTTGAGCCACCAGGGAAGCTCTAGTAACCTAGCCTATGCTAACCAACGTGAAAGAGGTTGATAATTCTGGCAATTACAGTTTCAGTAGAATGCACAACTGAAACCATCCATTGATAACTCCAAAAGCATCTTCATTCATGATTTCACTTGCTTCTTCAATGGTGTTCATTCTAAACAAGATGATTGAGATTTTGAACTTCACTTTTTTTTTTTTTTAATTTTTGAAAATTTAAAACTGCATCTTCACTATTGAGGAAGAAGTGATGAGCAGGGCTACTTTCTCCTGGGGGCAAGGGTGGGGCGAGAGGTAGATAAGAAAGGATAACCCACAAAATAGGGAGGGTGGAACCGAATTCAGAATTCACAGACGTTTCCAATAAGAATTAAAACGTGTTTTCCACAGACTTGTGCATAAATTCCCAGTAATACATTACTTCTCAGAAAACTTTGGGGTCCTAGTTTCGGTTCAACACTCTGCACTTATATAGAAACACATGCACAATCACTGTGGTGCAAAAGTAAAAACTGTCATTGGAGCTCATATTTAATCAAAAGCTTTCTCTCTGTGTGAAGAAACATTTTCTCTAGAGCAGCGCAGAATTTATTCCAAACGTTTAAGTGCTAAATCCCGTACCGCGCACTGTACCAGGGTTGGGCAAACGAAAGATGACATGGAACACAAGATTCAGTGGGTTGCTGTCCAGGAGCTTACATTTTGCCGAGCACAAGTTTCTCCTTTTGGAGTTTTAACCCAGCCACATCCAATCCTCTGCCCCGTAAACGATTTCCGGTGAAGTCCCACATCCTTCCCCTAATTTTACAAATGTTCTCGCTTTCTGAGATGTCATCGCCCTGGAAACTGAAGTCACTGTGGGCTCTGTCTTGGGACGTTCGGCAGATCTCGGATGCAGCTGAATCACCGGCTTGTTCTTTCCCTAGAGTGGCGAGATGACAGTGACCCCAAAAGTTTCCAGAACTTAGAGCATAAGCTTAAAGTAGCCCGAACCTCCACGGGACCCACAACTCTAGCGGCTTCCACTGCCCTTCTACCACGAATTCTAAGGAAGTTAAGGCGGCTGGGTCAGACCCTGCAACTCTCGCAGCGCATTGTTCTGGGCGCTAAACCCACAAGCCGCGCCGAGCTGAGAAATCTAAGGCCGGGCAGCAGTCCCAAGTGTGCTAAGGACCGAAAAGTGCCCGTCTCTACTGGACTGCAAGAACCGGCATGCATCGCGCCGAGACGGCAATCTCCGCTTCGGAACCCCAGCGCAAAGGGGCCTGGGAAGTGAAGTCTCCGGGCGTCCGGAGTCGCGGTGCGAAGGCAGAAGGAAGGCATTGCTAGTCTGCTCCATTAGCGCGCCGGTTCCTGGCCAGGCTCCGAGCCTCTCGCTGCTGCTCAGGGTTTTCGCGGGCGGCGGGAGCAGTATGGCTTGCTTGAGTAAACTCCGGGGGGAGGGGAGAGAGGGGAGTAGATGGGGAGGCGGGGTCAGCGGAAGCGGCAGGTTGCTTCCTTCTCCTTACGCTCCCTCCCCGCCTCTCCCAGAGGGAGCGATGGGAGGGGGAGGGAAGGGCAGAGGGAAGGTAGTGTGACACGTGTCAATCAACCCCCCTCCGGGGGGCGCGCGCTCCGGGGCTCGCGCCGAGGGCTCGCGCCCCTGCCTCGTGCCTGCGCCGCTCGTATGTAAATGAGGGCGCGTGACGCGGGACGCAGATGGACAAGGGAAGAGAGAGAATGGCCGCTGCCGCCGCCGCTGCTGCCGCCGCCGCCGCCGCCGCCGCTCAGTGCCGGAGCCCTCGGTGCGCGGCGGAGAGGAGAGGATTCCGGCGGGAACTCGACTCTTGGCGCCACCGCCTCATGCACTGTGTAGGTAAGAGAGACACGGGCCGGAGCCCCGGCTCCGCGCGGCGACGACTGCCGCAGCCCGAGGAGTTTGTGGCTGAGGGGTTTAGTTGAATCTTCCGTTCGGGTCAGTTCAATGGGGGAGCGAGATGGGAGCGGCGGCGCGGAGACTCCGGCGCTCGCCTTTTGTCTGGGGGCTCTTCGCCCGGCGCGGTCCGCGCTCATTCTCCTTCTTTGCTCTTGGGCTCCCCTGGAACTGTTAGTTAGGACCCGCTCGCCGAGCCCCCGAGGAAACGGCTCGCTTGCGCTCTCCCCGAAACTCGTCGGCGCCCCTCGCCGCTCACCGTCAGCCCTGTCAATAGGGAGGAAGCGGGCCGGCGGGTCGGCGCCCGGGCGGAGGGGAACCGGCGGGCAGAGCCGACGGGAGGAAGGCGGGTTGGTTCGCGCCCCCGCCGGGCGCACACACACCCCCTTCTGCCGCTGGGGACCGGGCTGGCGGACGCGGCCGGGCTCCGGGGACGGGGACCTGAGCGACCCTCGGGCGCTCGCGGGGCTGGTATCTAGGGTGGGCCCGCTGGGGGCGAGGGGCGGCGGGGGCGTCGCCCGAGGGGCGGGGGTGCCCAACTCTGCCCTCTCGTGCTCGGCGGCGGCGGCGCTGTGTGTACCCCTTTAAGAAGGAGCCGCTCGAGCGCTGACGGTTGGGATTTGAAGTTCTTCCTCCCTCTTTGGAAGTCTGGACTGAGAGGGGGTGTTGCCATGGCGACGGCAACCCGCCCCCCCCCCCCCCTTTCTCCTCACGGACGCCCAGACGACTCGGGTCCTCTTTTACTGTCATGTGGTGGACCCTTCCCTGCACAGACATGTACATCGCTCTCCTCACCTCGCATCCCCTTCTGCAATTTCGTCTTCCTTTTTGGTTGGGTGGGAATCGTTTTGCTTCAAACTTCTGGGCTCCGGACTGTCATTCTGCGGGTTCCTCGGGGGTGGCGTGAGGTGGTGGGATCTCGCCGCCTTGCCGCCGTTGCTTTTTTGTCTGAGTGAGACGTGTACGTGGAGCTGTTATCCAGCAGGTTGGTTGAGTGGGCACCGAGGGGATAACGCGGGTTGTGGGATGGGGTGTGTTGTGTTTGTTTTGGAAGGGGTTGATGGGTAGGAGAGTATGAGAAGAGGTGAAGGGAAGGTTGCATTGTCTAAGGAGTGGATAGTGGCAGCACCTTGCTCAACTGGCGATTAAACCTTGGCTTTGGGAGTTGAGGAAGGAAACCTTAGTTCCCTAAGAAAACAACTACCTTGTTTCCATCTGTTCTTGCGCCACCTCGCGCCCCTTTCCCTCCCCCCACTCCCCTTAGATTTGTTTAGTTAGCGCTTGAAGATCTTGTTTTTCAGTAGTGAAAAGGAGATCGTGGTAAGAAACTAGTACAGCTTAACTCAGAAATGTGCACTGCGGAGTACGGTGGGTATAGGAAAACACGAGAAGGAAGGTTGCTCTGGTTAGGGACATTTAAGTTATGTTTAAGCAAGCCACAGTTTTACCCTTTATATGTTTTGTTCTTATCTAAGGAAACGTTCTAGGAAATAGCTTTAGTCAAGTAGTCATAAGTGATTTTGCTTTAAAAAATGTGAAAAAGAACCTCATCGTATTTTTATATAAAATTTTAAGCGAAGTGTTGCTAATGCCTCCCGAATACAAAATGGACCCTGTTTTTATAATTGCTTATGTAAAGATCTCTCCCACTGACAACCTGTTTGAAAACTGTTGAGTTGTTCAGTGAGAGTCAGGCAGGATGGTAGCATTGTAATACTGGCTCGAGATACTGTGTTAAGTTTTGCCGAGGCACAGTTATTTGACGATGTCTTTGGACAATTTTTATATTTCAGTATACTTTGGCTTTTTGTTTTTTCTCATCTTGCTTGTTTAGTTGCATTAAGTATCACTTTGTCTCACAAAAATATGTTTTTGAAAAATAGTCGAATTTTTGTTAAACGCAAAATTAATTGGATTTGATGGAAAAGGGAAACAGGATATCTTCCTGTCTTACCTACTTGGATACTTTAGTAGGATTAGAAGACGTTGAAAATTGGGTTAATGCTGTGTGTTTAATATGCAGTCACTATATTCACTTGTACGATATTTGAAAGGAAATTTTTTTTTTTCCCTTAAGCCCTAACTATATTTGAGAATTACTTCCCACAGCCCCAGTCCTACTCAGGAGACCTAAGAAGATCCATCTCCTACTTTGTTTTTATCATGGTTGTTTTTTAAATAAATGATAAAACTCTTAAGCAGGATAAACACTGGTTGATTGGGTTTTTTTCAGTAGTCTTATGTGTGAAGCACCTATTCATAGTATGAATTGAGATTGAATGCATTTGTGTAACTTTTAAGTTGCGTTTTGCTATTTGTAAACATGTTCACAAAGAAACTGTATTCTTTTTACTGTGCCTGTGTGTATATGTGTGAATATATGTGTACTTCCATATTGAATATTTAGTGCTCTTATTGATATTTTATAAAATATCCTGTCTGCCTTTGGGGAAGAAAATGATGTACAAGGCTTTTTTTAAATGAGGTATGGAAATTGTAAGCAGTGTCTCAAGGCTGTACAGCAAATTAGTATTGAAATAATAGTGAAATTTTAAAATCTCAGTTCTTAGCCTAAATCTTCAATCTTTTTCATTTTTTTAAAAAAATATATTAATGTTCTAATTTTATGGGCAAAAAGTCCATTTTGTTTGTCATAACTGCTTGTAGTTATAAGATGTTTAATTCTTGATATGGAAAATATTGTTTACCTTTCTCTATTTGTGGAACTCATCTCTTTATGTTAGATTTATAGCTACTCTGTGATTTAATCCTAGTATTTCTTTTTTTAGAATTGAGGAGTTGTTCTGTAAGCTCTGTCACAGTATCATTATATACAATATGGTGCTTTTTACAATTTGATGTTTTTTGTTTTTTCTGCAATCGTCCTATACTGTGCTAACTTTTAAGTAGGTTCATCTAACAAATGTTTGAGTGCTTGTTGTGTATAATTAGTAGTATCCTAGTACTCAGCGTGATATTGAGTGATAACAGATTTACTCCTGGATTGTATGAGATACATAATTAGTATCTGATAAGTCATAAGATTTAAAGCAAAGTCAAGTCTAGGATTAAAGAAATGCATTAATATACTTTTAAACTTTATCAGGACTTGTATGTATAGTCTATTAAGATATTTGATCTGGGAAATGAGGCAAGTTTTTTGTTTTAACTTTTAATTTTGATATAATCTCATGTTTACAAGAAAAGTTGAAAGAATAGTACAAGGGACTCCTCTATATCCTTCCTCACATTCAGGAATTGTATTACATTTTGCAGTATTTGCTTTATCATTCTTGCCCTGTATCTATTTATATCTTTTTTTTTTCTGGACCATTCAAAGGTGATTTGGAGACATGATGCCTCTTAATCCCTAAATTCTTCAGTTATACTTCCTAAAACCAAGGACATTGTCTTGCCTAACCATAGTATAGTTATTAAAACCAGGAAATATACATTGACATACTTTAATAATACTATTACTGAATTCATAATTCATGTTCATGTTTTATCAATTTTATTTTATAGCCTTTTCCCCCAGCCAGGATCATACATTGAATTTGGTTGTCATATTTCTTTAGTCTCTTTAAATCTGGAACATTTCCTCAGCCTTTCTTGTATTTCTTGACCTTGACATTTTTGAAAAGTACAGGACAGTTATTTTGTCTAATGTCCCTCAATTTGAATTTGTCAGTTGTTTCCTCATGATTAGATTGGTTATGCATTTTTGGCAGGAATATCTTCTGTCCTTCTTAATACCTCCTATATTAAGGTTCATGATGTTGGTTTGTCCCAATGTTGGCGATGGTACCTTTGAAAGTTTGGTTAATGTCGTCTTCTCCCTATTTCTCCCTAAAAGGTACTGTTTGTCCTTTTGTAATTAATGGGAAAATACTTTGCAAAATAGGATATTTACATAGTCTCATAAAACTTACGCACAAGTTTTAACATCCATTCATGATTTTTTGTTCTGTGGCTAGTAGTTGATACTCTGTCATAAAGCAGTCTTTCCTCTCTCTTCCTTTATTTTGTTATTTTCATCAGAATGAACTCATTGATTATTACTTTATTCAGTGGTTAAATCCATTGCTGTCATTATTTTGATTTCCAGGTTGTCCTTGGTTTGGCCAGTGGGAGCCTCAGCAAGCTGGTTCCAGTGTTTTTTGACAAACCACATGTTTCCCCAACCCCTCCCTGCCCAATGATTATTTTTGAGCACTTCTTTCTTCTCAAACAACATATTCCAGGTTTATCTTGTACTTTACTTGTTCCAGCCCTGACATCAACCATTTTTCCAAGGAGTTTTAGGTTCTTTTTAGTGGAAAATAGATTTAGATACCAAAATGTGAACAGGAGGTGTCAGGACTGTTGTTAAGCCCTATTTTATGATACAGAAGTTAATGATCAGTGTAGCTGATTTCTTTAAGGTTACAACAGTAAAACAATGAAGATTTGATTAGAATTATTCTATAAACTCCAGCATATTTCCAACATAGCATCGTTGTCCCAGTAGAAATAGTTTTCTAGTAGCCACATTTAAATGGCATGTTTGATTTTGCCCAGTATATTAAAAATAGTTTAAATTAACCCATATAAAATTGTTGAATTAGTTTACATTCTTTTTAAAATGTTAAGTCTTTGAAAATCTCAAGTTGGACTGGTTACATTTCAGATGCTTTGTAATCTCTTGCGGCAAATGGCTACCACATTGGACAGCGCAGTTTTATAATGAGTGACTCCAGCAAAGTCTTGATTACCTGGGTACCACACTTATTCACTTCTGTTGATACTATCGCTTTCTGATAGCTTTCCCCAAATCTTTTATTCCCCATGTCTTTTGTTTGAATACTGTAATATAGCAAATGGGAATATAGACTCTGGAGCTAGACTATCTCTGTTTGAATTATGTTAACCACCTACCAGTTACCACCTACAAGTTACTTAATCTTTCTGTACTTCAGTCCCTTACCTACAAATTAAAGGTAATAACAGTTGTTTGAAAATTAATTCTGTTGATATCTGTTAATATGTCTGCCATAGAAAGCATGCCCTAAACTGCCTATTATTGTTATTGAATTATACTGGTTATTAGCAGCTTTGAGCTTTATGTTTTTGCCAATAGATTCTTTCTGGCGGGAATGCCAATGAACAATGAAAAGATCCTGAGTCATGTTAAAGAAGAAGATAGTAAGGGCTTAAAAGATCTATGTTCCAGGATATTCTTGAGCCTAATCGTGGAGTTTAAGAATCACAGTATAGTCACTTGGCTTGGTCTTTGCTTTTTATATGTAAGGAGAGCAAAAGACGTTTGATGCCATTCTACATTCTAAGGAATATTTTGGCTTCGTAGTTAACTAAATACAAGAAATTAGTTTAAATTCATTTTTAAAAAGCCTGTATCGTACTAAATCATCTTGAACTTACGCTTTGTTGGTACCTAATCTCTGTACCCTTCCTGTTAACCATGTCACTGTCTTAGAGCTCTGCACTCGGCAAGTGCTTGCAGAGTGAACTTTCTTGCAAACTACCTGCTCCTAGCCATCATCAGGGTCAGAAGATATTATCTTCCTCTATTTTTAACCTCTGAAGAAGTTAGAGGAGTACTTCATAGAGCTATAACACTTAAAGATGGGACAGTCCAGGGAAATATAGTTCTACATAATCAACTTGACACTTCTTTCTGGGCACTTCTTGTCTTCTACTCCTTTATTTTTCCACTAACTTCTGCTTCATCTTGTCACTATTGCTATGTAAATCCCAGAAGAGAAGATTTATGTAGAAATCTGGATTTGATGAGAACTGGTATGAATGGGTCAACTACCCAAAAACTTTGACCCTAAAACTGTTCTTTCAAATAGCATTTATTTTATTCTTTAAAAAAGATGTGAATTATACCACTATCTAATATGTATCAGGCAAGCGAAATCTGTGATGATCATGAGTAGTTAGGTGGTAAAGACACATATCCAGATTTCTCTGTAAAATAGGCTTACTGTGAATTTTGCATGTAAAATTTGAAATTCTATGTACTCTTCCGTTATTGTATACCTGGAAGTTCTGCCATCCTTGGGTTCAAGCAATATATGAATTTTATGTATTTGCAGATGTTAGAAACAGGCTGTGTGCCAGTGTGAGCATACTCTACATATCCTTCTTTCTGTGTGGTGCTTGCTGTCTCTTCCTGTCCATGCTACTCCCCTGAGCTGGCTACACGTGTGTACCCCCCTCCCTGTTTGGCTGGGTACTGTGGTAAGTTCCTATTATGTCACCATAAGTAGCTATTATGTGTTCTCCATGCTCCTCTGACTTGTCTTTCAATCCTGGTTTTTATTTCTTCTACCACAGTGCAGTCTTGGGAGGAGCAACCAACAGCATGTAGATTTTTGGGTATACAATTTCTTCTTTCTTTTTGGTTATTCCAGTTTTTCCAATTATAACATATGTTATTGAGGTTTAGAGTTCCTTTTTCCTTTGGCTAATACTCCTTTGTGTGTGTGTGTCTGTGTGTGTGTGTGTTTTATTCACCACAGAATATAGGAAAGACAATGTGAATAGGCCCAGACCAACCTACTACTGCCATTAGGAAACTAATGAAGGTAACAAAATAATGCCATATTTGTATTTGAAGAAGGCTGCTTTGCTCTTAATTAAAGCTAAATAAAAATTTGTTTTGAGACTTTTTATGTTTTCTAGAAAACAACTTACAACTTACTTTTCTGTATCTTGTTGCCTTTCATATAGTTTTCCCACTCATCGGCAACAATCCTATTCTGCTTACTTATATTTGCTTCTTTGTTTTTCTTTGTTCTTTACCTTAGTCTGTTACTAAGTTATTACTATTTTCTTTACCACATCCTTTTGGATTTTGTTTTTTCTGATGAAGTCAAACACTTGGGCAGGTTCAGATGAGAGTCTAGTTTATGCCAGTAGCTGCATAACTGATTTGCTGTCCTTCACCAGTTTACAGCCTATATTAAATCATTATTTGGAATAACTACTTTGATTTTTGTAGTTTACAAAGCAGTGGTATCTCCCATGTGTCTTTTTTCATCAGATACAAGTTAGTTGATCATAGTCCATCAGACTTCTTTCCTGTTTGGCTCACTTCTTCTTTAGACAGCCCCGCCACTTTCATCGATTTTTTAGTTCTGCTTTGTACACATTGCCCCAAATTCTTGAGTATCTTATTAATCATAACAGCCACCCTGCATCTTCAGTCACCTTTAAAAATCAGTTGTATCCTAAAGTCTTTTCTAAAGCATTTATTGAGAAACAAGTTTGAGACCTTTCTCTGTTAATCTCAAACTGGGTAGTTCTTTTCTGATGGCTATATGTAAGGTGTGTATGTAGGAAAATAACTTCATCCAGTAGTCTTCATATTTAAATGGTAAACTAGGAAACAGTTTAAGGACCAAGGGCTAAATCTGCAAAAGGTAAAAAAGGATTTTAAGAATTGAAAAAAACACAGTTCTTTTTAGCATCTACCACTGGTTCCAGATAGGAAAAGGAGTATGTCAAGGCTGTATATTGTCACCCTGCTTATTTAACTTAGATGCAGAGTACATCATGAGAAGCGCTGGGTTAGATGAAGCACAAGCTGGAATCAAGATTACTGGGAGAAATGTCACATAACCTCAGATATGCAGATGACACCACCCTTATGGCAAAAAGTGAAGAAGAACTAAAGAGCCTCTTGATGAACGTGAAAGAGGAGAGTGAAAAAGTTGGCTTAAAGCTCAACATTCAGAAAACGAAGACCATGGCATTTGGTCCCATCACTTCATGGCAAACAGATGGGGAAACAGTGGCTAACTTTATTTTTTGGGTCTCCAAAGTCACTGCAGATGGTGACTGCAGCCATGAAATTAAAAGACGCTTAGTCCTTGGGAGGAAAGTTATGACCAACCTAGACAGCATATTAAAAAGCAGAGATATTACTTTGTCAACAAAGGTCTGTCTTGTCAAGGCTAAGGTTTTTCCAGTGGTCATGTATGTATGTGAGAGTGGGACTGTAAAGAAAGCTGAGTGCTGAAGAATTGATGCTTTTGAACTGTGTGTGTTGGAGAAGACTCTTGAGAGTCCCTTGGACTGCAAGGAGATCCAACCAGTCCATCCTAAAGGAGATCAGTCCTGAGAGTTCATTGGAAGGACTGATGTTGAAGCTGAAACTTCAATACTTTGGCCACCTTATGCGAAGAGCTGACTTATTTGAAAAGACCCTGATGCTGGGAAAAATTGAGGGCAGGAGGAGAAGGGGACCATAGAGGATGAGATGATTGGATGGCATCACTGACTCGATGAGCATGAGTTTGGGTAAAGTCCGGGAGTTGGTGATGGACAGGGAGGCCTGGCGTGCTGCGGTTCATGGGGTTGCAAAGAGTTGGACATGACTGAGCGACTGAATTGAACTGAACTGAAGTTGCAATACTTTGGCCACCTGATGGGAAGAGCCAATTCTTGGGGAAGATTGAGGGCAGGAGAAGAAGAGAGTGACAGAGGATGAGATGGTTGGATGGCATCAAGCTAAATGGACATGAGTTTGAGCAAATTCCAGGAGATAGTGAAGGACAGGGAATCCTGGCTTATTGCAGTCATGGCGTTGCAAAGAGTTGGACACGACTGAATGAAAAAGTTATAACCCTAGGCACAAGTCATTTTACTTTTCACAGATAGAAATCTGTGAAACTAGGATAGTATCTGTCCTTAAAACTTCACTAGTTTTGGTTTTTATGAAAAGTGCTGTAATACTATGTAGTAATGGTTTCTGGACTAATTGATATTAATTAAGGAATTAGCAGCATAAAGATGACATTTACATCTGTGGAAATGAATGAGACCAGCTAAGGGCAAGAGATAGTATTACTAGAGGGGAGTAGAGTACTTGGTATTACATCTTAAGGAATCTTAACACTCTTTGGATGGAGGAAGAGGAGTCTCAAGGTGAGACCACTGAACTTTTGCACTGTAAAGTAAAACTCTTGGCTGAGTACAAAAACCAGGAGAGATGGTATTACCAAATCTAAGAGGAGAGAAGAGTGTTACAATAAGGAGAGATTGTTATGTGTTGATGAGATGTCGAGTACCATTAAACAGGGAAATGTACAATGTTTTTGGCAGCATAAAGTTCTTGGTGACCTTGACTGGATAAATTTAAGCAGAGTGGTGGGAATGGAAGCTGTGTTGTAATAGGTTAGAATGCATTTAAGATGTATGTAAGAGGAGAAAACATTTGAGAAGGTACATTTTGAGGGAGAACATGTGAATGGAGCAGTAATTGGAAGGGAGTTGCTGATGGACAGGGAAACATGTTGTGTTGCATTCCATGGGGTTGCAAGGAGTCAAACATGACTGAGCTACTGAACTGAACTGGGCTTTAGGGATGTTTGTTTCATAGATGGATAATAAGGTGGAGGATACTTTTCTGAACTGATAATATCCATGATTGCTTTATGTGTTAATTAAGCTGAGACATGATAGCTACATAATATTGAGAGATAATTGAATAAATGTAATAGACTTGGTTTGAATCATTGAGTGTGAACTCTCATTTTTCCTTCAAAACATATTTTCCTAAGTAAGTTCATTAACTTAATATGTGTAGTATTAGTGTGTTATACATTTTAAAAGAAAGATTTTTTTCCAGTTAATTTACTGTTGTCAGTCATCGAATATCTTGAGTCCTACTGTGTGTCAGTTAATTGTAGTGTAATTCTGTGATTCTTCCTAAACTAGGTTCAGAATTGGAAATAGACTCAAGAATCAGGAATCAAAATGTTAACTTTTTAGATGGTAAGGTTGTACTGAAGAACCTGGCTTATAACTGAGGCCAAAATTAAGACAGTATCACTCTGAACTGAACTTGCCAACCTATCAACGACAAAGCAGCTGGAGCTGCAGGCCTCTTCTAATAAACAAGGAAGCTTTACTTCCTGTTACCTGTGATTTGTCTATTGATACGTTGGACCATCTAGGCAGGATGAGTGGTAGGCTTGGACATGCATGAAAAATGACCTTTAAAATATTAATGCATTCTGCTAGGAATAACTATCAGGACGCTGGCAATACTAGTCATTCTTCTTTCCTTTGGTAGGATGAATAAGGGGTAGAAAAAAAGGCAAAAGCTCCAAGAGTACTTCCCCTAAAGTATTGGGCGAGGTGGGAATTGTGAGTTGGGTAAAAAGACTAATTTCTATACTAGGAGTTATTTGCTTTTCAAGAAATTACAGTTATGAGGGATGTTAAGTATTAGAGTTGGCATAATAGAAAGATAGAATTCAGTTCAGTTCAGTCGCTCAGTCATGTCCGAATCTTTGCCACCCTATGAACCACAGCACGCCAGGCCTCCCTGTCCATCACCAACTCCCGGAGTCCACCCAAACCCATGTCCAACGAGTCGGTGATGCCATCCAACCATCTCATCCTCTGTCGTCCCCTTCTCCTCCTGCCCTCAATCTTTCCCAGCATCAGGGTCTTTTCAAATGAGTCACCTCTTTGCATCAGGTGGCCAAAGTATTGGAGTTTCAGTTTCAGCTTCAATATCAGTCCTTCCAGTGAACACCCAGGACTGATCTCCTTTAGGATGGACTGGTTGGATCTCCTTGCAGTCCAAGGGACTCTCAAGAGTCTTCTCCAACACCACAGTTCAAAACCATCAATTCTTCAGCACTCAGCTTTCTTTATAGTCCCACTCTCACATCCATACATGACCACTGGGAAAACCATAGCCTTAACTAGATGGACCTTTGTTGGCAAAGTAATATTTCTGCTTAGAGCAATTAATTTTGATTTGAAGAATCTGAAATGACTAGACTTAAAAGGATTGATTGAAAGTAGGAGTTGCAGTCTTTTTTTGTAAAGGGCTAGATGTAAACATTTTAGACCTTGTGGGCCATATGGTCTTTATTACAACTACTCAACTCTGCTGCTCTAGTGCAAAGTTCAGTTCAGTCGCTCAGTTGTGTCTGACTGCGATCCTGTGGACTGCGGCATGCCAGGCCTCCCTGTCCATCACCAACTCCTGGAGTTTACTCAAACTCATGTCCATTGAGTCGGTGATACCATCCAACCATCTCATCCTCTGTCGTCCCCTTCTCCTCCTGCCTTCAATCTTTCCCAGTATCAGGGTCTTTTCAAATGAGTCAGCTGTTCACATCAGGTGGCCAAAGTATTGGGAGTTTCAGCTTCAACACCAGTCCTTCCAATGAACACTCAGGACTGATATTTAGGATGGACTGGTTGGATCTCCTTGCAGTCCAAGGGACTGTCAAGAGTCTTCTCCAACACCACAGTTCAAAAGCTTATAATCCAACTCTCACAGCCATACATGACTACTGGAGAAACCATAACCTTGACTAGACAGACCTTTGTTGACAAAGTAATATCTCTGCTTTTTAATATGCTGTCTAGGTTGGTCATAACTCTCCTTCCAAAGAGCAAGTGTCTTTTAATTTCATGGCTGCAGTCACCATCTGTAGTGATTTTTGTGGCCCCCCAAAATAAAGTCTCTCACTGTTTTCCTATCTATTTGCCATGAAGTGATGGAACTGGATGCCATGATCTTAGTTAACTGAATGTTGAGCTTTAAGCCAACTTTTTCACTCTCCTCTTTCACTTTCATCAAGAGGCTCTTTAGTTCTTTGCTTTCAGCCATAAGGGTGGTGTCATCTGCATATCTGAGCTTATTGATATTTCTCCTGGCAATCTTGATTCCAGCTTGTGCTTCTTCCAGCCCAGAGTTTCTTGTGATGTACTCTGCATCTAAGTTAAATAAGCAGGGTGACAATATATAGCCTTGATGTACTCCTTTTCCTATTTGGAACCAGTTTATTGTTCCATGTCCAGTTCTAACTGTTGCCTCCTGACCTGCATACAGATTTCTGAAGAGGAAGATCAGGCAGTCTGGTATTCCCATCTCTTTCAGAATTTTCCACAGTTTATTGTGATCCACACAGTCAAAGGCTTTGACATAGTCAGTAAAGCAGAAATATATGTTTTTCTGGAACTCTCTTGCTTTTTCAGTGATCCAGCAGATGTTGGCAATTTGATCTCTGGTTCCTCTGCCTTTTCTAAAACCAGGTTGAACATCTGGAAGTTCACGGTTCACGTATTGCTGAAGCCTGGCCCGGAGAATTTTAAGCATTACTTTACTAGCGTGTGAGATGAGTACAATTGTGCAATAGTTTGAGCATTCTTTGGGGTTGCCTTTCTTTGGGATTGGAATGAAAACTGACCTTTTCCAGTGACCACTGCTGAGTTTTCCAAATTTGCTGGCATATTGAATGCAGCACTTTCACAGCATCATCTTTCACAGTTTGTAATAGCTCAACTGGAATTCCATCACTTTCACTAGCTTTGTTCGTAGTGATGCTTCCTAAGGCCCACTTGACTTCACATTCCAGGATGTCTGGCTCTAGGTGAGTGATCACACCATGGTGATTATCTGGATCATGAAGATCATTTTTTTTTAGTTCTTCTGTGTATTCTTGCCACCTCTTCTTAATATCTTCTGCTTCTGTTAGGTTCATACCATTTCTGTCCTTTATTGAGCCCATCTTTGCATGAAATGTTCCCTTGGTATCTCTGATTTTCTTGAAGAGATCTCTATTCTTTCCCTTTCTTTTGTTTTCCTCTATTTCTTTGCACTGATCACTGAGGAAGGATTTCTTACCTCTCCTTGCTGTTCTTTGGAACTCCACTTTCAAATGGATATAACTTTCCTTTTCTCCTTTGCTTTTCGGTTCTCTTCTTTTCACAGTTATTTGTAAGGCCTCCTAAGACAGCCATTTTGCTTTTCTGCATTTGATTTTCTTGGGGATGGTCTTGATTCCTGTTTCCAATACAATGTCACTAATCTCTGCCCATGGTTCACCAGGCACTCTATCAGATCTAGTCCCTTAAATCTATTTCTCACTTCCACTGTATAATCGTAAGGTATTTGATTTAGACCTTACCTGAATGGTCTAGTGGTTTTCCCTCCTTTCTTCAATTTAAGTCTGAATTTGGCAATAAGAAGTTCATGATCTGAGCCACAGTCAGCTCCTGGTCTTGTTTTTGCTGGCTGTATAGAGCTTCTTCATCTTTGGCTGCAAAGAATATAATCAGTCTGATTTCGGTGTTGGCCATCTGGTGATGTCCATGTGTAGAGTCTTCTCTTGTGTTGTTGGAAGAGGGTGTTTGCTACGACCAGTGCAATCTTGTGACAAAACTCTTGGCAAAACTGTATTAGCCTTTGCCCAGCTTCATTCTGTACTCCCAAGGCCAAATTTGCCTGTTAGTCCAGGTGTTTCTTGACTTCCTACTTTTGCATTCCAGTCCCCTATAATGAAAAGGACATCTGTTTTGGATGTTGGTTCTAAAAGGTCTTGTAGGTCTTCTTAGAACCATTCATTTTGAGCTTCTTCAGCGTTATTGGTCGGGGCATAGACTTGGATTACCCTGATACTGAATGGTTTGCCTTGTAAACGGATAGAGATCATGCTTTCGTTTTTGAGATTGCATCCAAGTACTGCATTTTGGACTCTCTTGTGATGGCCACTCCATTTCTTCTAAGGGATTCTTGCTCACAGTAGTATATGCAATGGTCATCTGAGTTAAATACCCATTCCAGTCCTTTTTAGTTCACTGATTTCTAAAATGTCGATGCTCACTCTTGCCATGTCCTACTTGACCACTTCTAATTTGTCTTGATTCATGAACTAACATTCCAGGTTCCTATGCACTATTGCTATTTACAGCTTCAGACCTTGCCTTTATCACCAGTCACATCCACAACTGGGTGTTGTTTTTGCTTTAGTTCAGTCTCTTCATTCTTATTTCTCCACTGATTTCCGGTAGCCTATTGGGCACCTACCAGCTTGGGGAGTTCATCTTTCAGTGTCCTATCTTTTTGCCTTTTCATATTGTTCATGGGGTTCTCAAAGCAAGAATACTAAAGTGGTTTGTCATTCCCTTCTCCAGTGGACCACATTTTGTCAGAACTCTGTACCATGACCTGTCCATCTTGGGTGGCCCTACACGACATGGCTTAGTTTCACTGAGTTAGACAAGGCTGTCGTCTGTGTGATTAGATTGGTTAGTTTTCTGTTATTGTGATTTCGGTCTGTCTGCCCTCTGATGCCCTCTCAGTGCCTCCTGTCTTACTGGGGTTTCTCTTACCTTGGACATGGATATCTCTTCTAGTGCAAAAGCAATGTATAAATAAATGAGCATGGTTGTGTTCCAAAAACAAAATTATTTAGAAAAATAGGGAGATTTGACATACTGGCTATAGTTTGCTGCTCCCTAAGTTAAATGATCCAGCAGGAAAGTAGGTTGGAAGGAACAGGTTGAGGGATAGTGTAAGCAAAGATATAGAAATCTAAATAGTGTAT
The DNA here is from genome assembly GCF_963930625.1 of Muntiacus reevesi. Lineage (NCBI taxonomy): Eukaryota > Metazoa > Chordata > Mammalia > Artiodactyla > Cervidae > Muntiacus > Muntiacus reevesi. The sequence goes on along the minus strand of NC_089264.1, from coordinate 35,796,669 downwards.
ATTCTGAAAATATTCAGCACTCTAGTGTCATTGGAATACAGGATGAAAGTAGGAAGTAGGATTGAAAGTCTAAATTATGGTGTCTGTAAGGAGGAAATTATAAGCGTTAGAGGCTTTTTTTTTAATGGGTAATAAGCATGATTGTATAAATCAGCTTATTTTCATTTTGGACATCTGCTGTTGGTTCAGGTTTGAGGGTTTTTTGTTTGTAATAGTTTTAATAAGCTCAAATCGAAGCAGCCCATTTAAGTCAAAGCTGGGAAAATGAGCAATTTCCATTTCAATAAATTAAGATATTGGATTGCTGAAATACTCTCAAATAGCATCCTTTTTTTTTTTTTTTTTTTTGCCTGGGTTCTGAAAAACTTGAAAATTAAAACAAGGAGAAAGATAGAAGCAGAATACCACTTTTATTAATGATAGAGTTCAGATAAGAGAAATAACTTGGTGGGAAAATTCGGGTTCTCCCATCCAAGTACTAACCAGGCCCAACCCTGCTTAGCTTCCGAGATCAGACGAGATTGGGCGTGTACAGGGTGGTATGGCTGTAGACTAAAAATTCGGGTTCTGACATAGGGCTTTCCTTGTAACTCAGATGGCTAAGAATCTGCCTGCAGTGCAGGTGACCCTGGTTCGATTCCTGGGTCAGGAAGATCCCCTGGAGAAGGGAATGGCAACCCACTTCAGTATTCTTGCCTAGAGAATTCCATGGACAGACCGTGGAGTTGCAAAGAGTCAGACACAACTGAGCAGCTAACACACAAATAGGCCTATTTATCTACCAAGTCCCAGGCATACCAGGGGTGCAGATAGAATATGAGCTCTTTGCAGCTGTGTTCTCTCAATAGCTACATCCAAGGGTCTACTCAGTTATTCTTTGCAAAATGACCAGTGAGATTAGTCACTTAATTTCCCTAGGAGTAAAAAGAGGCTGAGATTGTACATATGATGCATCCTCCTCGTAGAAGCAGGGAGCAAGGAAAGGGTATTACTCCTCTAACTATTGAGGCTGGTTTTTGCAGAGTTGTATCCGGGCATAAGTGTACTGAAAACAGTACAATTGTCATTATACTGAAAACATGTCAAACTTACATATTCAAAATATTTTTTTTAATATTCTAGTCTTTGAAATTCTCTTATTTTTTAAACTCTCAAAGTTGGTAGAGTTTTATTTTTTTTAATGAACTAGTTTTTGCTACAAGCTTTTGTAAGATATTTAAATAGAATGCATATTTGGCTAGAAACCGATAATACTGCCTTATTTATCAATTTTCAATTGACTTTTCAAATTTAGAAGGAATTAATGTAAAAGAGTAGACCACTGTTTCTTTAAGAAAATGCAGATGCTTTGACAAATAGATTATCCTTTTATTTAGCTTGGATTATGGGTGCTTATGCAGTTTATTTACTGGTATCACTTTTTGTTTTTAAAATGTCATCAGTTACTCTTCCTTGTTCCCTTCTTCCATTTCTAAACATTTTAGTACTGAAACCATCAGGTGGAACCAAACAAAGGTAGGTGTCCACATTGGCTAGGGTATGTCTGGGGTGGGGGGAGGGGCATGTCGTCTTGAAAGGTGGGATGTCAGAGCCTGGCAGGGATGAGAAGGGTCCCCATGTGCGATAATGGAGCTGGAGGTGTGAGGAGCAATCTGCATAGGAGGGCACACCAGTGTAAGGTTTTGGAGCTCAAGCAGGGTCAGATTGGTCTGTGTGCAGGAGAGTAGCCTGGTACCGGGTAAGAGGATGAGGAGGGCGTCTACTTGGAGGTGATGGGGGCCTGTGGGGGCAGCAGACAGCATCTGTGTAGGAGGGTAGCCTAGGATGGGTGTATTGTGCCTCAGGTTGGGTGAGGTGGGAGTCCATGTTTGCAGGCATCCCAGTGCAAGATCAGAGCTTGAGGATGGGGAGAGGAAGACATCCTAGTGGAGGGTCAGTTCTGTATGGGATGTTAGTAGCTAAGCAAGATGAGGATATTCTTTTAGAAATGCCAGGCGTGAAGAATAGCAGCCTGAGCAAGGTGGAGAGGTTTTACTCATAGAGTAGGCGTGCTGGTGTTGTGGCAAAAAAGGGTAAAGAGAGCATCCGTGTGGGGATGGGAAGCAGCCACAATGGGAGACTGGTAACTTAGGGAAACTGGTCCAATAAGTAACATTAAGGATAATGGGAGCCAGGCATATCAGCGTCTGAGAACGGAGTTACTGTTATGGAAGTTGGAAAATATTAGAATGCTTTCCATATTGTTGAATTGGAAAAGAGATGTTGGTGTGAATTCATAGTTTTTGTTATATATAGATATAGAATATAGAAATATATACTTATGCCCTAAATTGTTCTCTGAGAAGGGGCCCAGGAGCAGTGACACCTCAGTAGCAGTGAGCATGATGCTTCATTGTTAATATCCTGATTTTATAACAAATGGCTATATTTGTAAGAGAATGCCTTCCTAGGAAATAGTTATTAAAGAATTCAAGAGTGATGGGTTATCATGTGGGCCATTTACTCTCAAATAGTTAAAAAAGGAACAGTTTTTACCACACTTCAAACATTTGATTGTTACAAGTAAAAATACTTAAAAGCAATGCCATTCATCTAAATACTACATTCTCGAATAAATCACTTTTAGTGTTTGAAACTTGTCTAAGACTTTTCATCTAGAAAATAATGAAGATAGAATTCACTTTTAAGTCTATGTTACTCTTCTGGTAAAACCTGGTTGTAAAATTAGCAAATCTAATCCTTCCTGCTTCCTGATGCATTTAAAACATTAGTACTAGAACTGTGTTCTTTATTTCAAAACTTTGAATTCAGAAGTGGGGAGAAATATTATGGGTTTAGACATTCTTGTCCCTTCGTTCTTGGCCCTGGAATAAGAGAGAACCAGGAGCTTCTGTATTTGAATGTACATTTCAAAGTTAAGTGTTCCCTTAGGATCCCCAAATTTCTTTCTTGGCTTTAACATTGGGAGTAGAGGAGATAAGAGCATGGAATTAGTGGGGCAAGGGTTTTCCCCAGCATAGATTGTCAATATATGTTTTAGTCTTGATGTAAAACAGTTAATCCTCTATCCCAGTTCTAAGAATGATGGCCATCCCCTTTCCATCTCTTTTGAACTTTTCCCAAGAATGGCAAATGATCAAATAGAATTAGCTGATGACAGTCTTATTGTTTCATTTTAATTTTGCCTGGGTTCCCCTATACCCGTTTAGAGTATCGGAAAGTCATGCCCTGGTAAAATATATGTTTGGGTTTTTTGTTTTTTTTTTTTAAACACACTCATTTTATGGCATCAGTCTGGTCTTTACCTGTTTTTTTCCTTTGCCCTATTATTTAACCTTTTAACATTTCTAGCATAGATATAAATTATAAGTTATATATTTCCCTATGACTACAGATTAGCTTGCTTACTTTACTTATCTTACTGACTGAACTAATCTTTCTTCTCCTCAGTCAGAACCCACAGGTGCTTGCATCTTCTGTCACAGAGTGAATTTTTGCTGACTCTCTCATCCTTTAGACCTGTTCTAAAATTGTTCTTTTATTTTTTATCAAGAGTAATTAGATTTTCAGTGTTGAAGGAAGCATAGCCCTATGTTGTAATCCTTTCATACATTCCTTTTCTCTTCATAACTTTTTTCAGTAAATATTTATGGGCCAGACATTGTGCTCGATGACTCAGATATGTTAGATTGTCTTCACATAGTCTTGCAGTGAAAACAAGTCTCTCCTACTCTATAAAGTATGGTAAATACTATAATAGAAGCATATACAATATTAAAGTTGTGGTATAGAGGATAAGAGTGATTAAATTTCTTTGTATGGGTCCAGGAATGATTGTGGCACTTGAGAAGGGAATTAGAAGCTAAATCATGGAGAAATACCTAGGCAGTATATGACAGTAATTATTGTTATTTTAAATTATATTATTTTACTGTTCATTAGGCATTAAATGCTTAATTATAATTCATTTGATTTTCACAACATAAGTAGGAACTATTTTTATCATCCCCACTTTACAGATAAAGAAGTTAAGTAACTCACAGGTAGTAGAAAACCATTGCAAGATTTTAAAGCATGGGAGTGAAATATTTTAATTTGTGGTTTTGATGGCTCGGATGGTAAAGAATCTGCCTGCAATGAGGGAAACCTGGGTTTGATCCCTGAGTTGGGAAGATCCCATGGCGGAGGGCATGGCAACCCACTCCAGTATTCTTGCCTGGAGAATCCCATGGACAGAGGAGCCTGGTGGGCTACCGTCCGTGGGGTTGCAAAGAGTTGGACACGACTGAGTGACTCAGCCCAGCACAGCTGCCAGTAGAAGAATAGGACAGGCAGATCAATCAGGGAAATGTCAGGATAGCCCAACCAAGAAATTATGAGGGTCTAAAATAAGAGTAGTCGTAGAAATGGAGGAGGAAGAAGAATTCAAAAGATATGAGGCGTTAAAATCAGTAGATTTTAGGCATAGATGAGCTGTGGGCATATAGAAAAAGGAGGAAGATTAAGGTATCATTTCCAGGCTTATGTTTAAGAGGTTTAATTGGATTGTGAGACCATTATCCAGATGGAACATAGAGCAGTTTTCATATTTGAGATAGTAGAGTCAGTATATAGGTGTATCAGCATCTAGGATCAACCATTAGGACGTGCTAGTTTGCCTTAACCCAGTTGTTGAAAAAGTATGTACAACAAGAACTCTAAGGAAACCAGTCATACAGTGGAATATAGTAGAGTATAAATTCTGATCTGTCTTAGCTCAAAACTTCTGCTGCAAGAATGATGTGGCACCTCTGCATTCTTATGTTCTTAACATTTGTAGGTCCAGGGCTGGCTTTGGACCTTGATTATTATTGGGTGTGGTGTCTTGTCTCCCCCCAGCCCCCCGCAACTTTATCTTTTATTATGTGTCAGGAAAATAAGGAATAGACTTAACCTAGATAGACTTACTGATTTTATGTTTCATTTTTTTTTGTTTGGCACGTATCTTTATAATAAATACAAGTAATTTGGAAAGACTACCTCAAGTCAATTTTCACCAATTGTGTCAAATATAGCAGAGTAAATGTAACATAGTTCACTGTAGGTTTTAGACTTCCATAGCTGAAATATATAATGATTACTTCTTTAAATAAAATCCTAAACATTTTCTTGTGACCCTCATTTTCTCTCTTCCCAGTTACTCACTTGTCTCAATATTTGATTTCTTCTCCACTTGTATGTCTTTTCAGGTATCATAAGTAAAACATAGTCTAAAACTGAACTATTAATCTCCCTGTACCAAATACCAAAGCTGTTCCTTTGTTTTTTTTTTCTGATTATACCTAGTTTCACAAGTCAGAAAGTCATCTTTCACTTACGCTGCATCTCCATTCCTGTACCCAGTTATTATTTGTTATGCTTCCAAATATATCTTAAGTCCATTCTTTTCCCTCTCTTTCCATTCCAGTCTTGCTTTTGTTTGCCTGGACTACTGCACTGTCTTAGTTTCCCCTCTTCTGTTCTGATTCTTTTAGTTTAACCTTCTATCCTACAGACAACAATCTGATGAAATATTTGCTCTATTTTCAACCCAGTGATGCCTTCCTTTTGTGCTAGAGGCAAAAGCAAAAGGTTTGCTTTTGCTTTTATGGAAGTTTGATATATTCTCTTTTGTTTTTTAAAAAAAATATTTATTTATTTGGTTGTGCCAGCTCTTAATTATAGTATTCGGGATCTTTAGTTGCAGCATGGTAACTCTTAGTTGCGGCATGTGGGATCCAGCTCCCCAACCAGGGATCGAACCCACCCCCCCTACATTGGGACCACAGGGTCTTGTCTGCTGGACCACCAGGAAGTCCTATTCTGTGTTTTTTTGAAAATTATTAAAGCATGCCCAAAAGTTCCAGTTTGACAGAAACCATGAGAGTCTAAAAATTGGTTTGAAGCCGGATTGTGAATGTTTTTCTTCCCAAGGATTTAATCCTTATTCTGATATTTAATTGGGTGTTAATTGACATTTTTGTTAGTTAGCTTTTAAGTGGTGAAGTTCACAGGAATGCCACTTTCCACATTCCATCCAGGCTTCCCTGGTAGCTCCGCTGGTAAAGAATCCGCCAGCAACGCAGGAGACCCCAGTTCAGTTCCTGGATTGGGAAGATCCCCTGGAGAAGGGATGGGCTACCCACTCCAGTATTTTTGAGCTTCCCTGGTGGCTCAGACGGTGAAGAATCCTTCTGCAGTGTGGGAGACCTGGGTTCGATCCCTGGGTTGGGAAGATCCCCTGGAAGAGGGCATGGCAACCCACTCCAGTATTCTTGCCTGGAAAATCCCAAGGACAGAGGAGTCTGGTGGGCTACAGTCCATGGGATCACAAAGAGCTGGACATGACTGAGCGACTAAGCGCAGCACAGCAGCCCTGTTGCAGATCTCTCTTTTATACCAAACCTTGGCGAACACTGATTACTCTTTCTTTGGAGAAATAAAAGTAGCTTTCCCAGGAGAATATTTGAAATCTTGGGTATAATTTATAAGAATCATTATGGGACATCTTATATATTTAGAAAAGAAAGCATAATGAATCCCCATATTTCTGTGACCCAGCTTTAACAATAGTATTGTTAAAATTTTCATTAGGACAAAACATTTTGGATGTTGGTTGTGTGAATGCAGCAATCAGTCCATTCCATGTTCTAATGTGAACACAGCCAGATCACACATTTCTTTGTGGTACTTGTGGCTTTAAATGCCAGTGTTGTGAAAAATGTCATGACATTTATGATATCTTACTGCTTAATTTTAGGCTTAATATAAACTATGTTTGATTCCCTTTGATTTTGTCATGAGCCAGAAAAGGTGAGTTCTAGATCCTGGAAATTTACTCATTTCTTCTCTTCCCTCTCATCTCCTCTCCTCTTCCTCTTCCCTCCCCTCCTATCTTTTTGTCTACTTTTAAATGGCCGTAAAACCAATAAAGCATTGATGCTTATGTCTTGGACCTATCTGATATTTTATATTCATCAAGCAAATCAAAGAAGGTTTTGCTTATTAACAGATTTATTGCATATGTTGAAGAGCAGTTCATTGTTTTTCATCTTGTAGAACCACTGAATTAACAGATATAGCTAATGTGTCAAAGAATCTCAGAGCATTCATCATATTTGGTTGTTGCTGAAATAACAGTAACTTACTAAAAGTGTTTTTACATTAGTGTTGCAAATTTGTTAACACTCATGATAACTTGATACTTAAAATTTGGTCTCAAGTGTTTATTCAGATCCATATCAAATTAATTTATGACTTGGAAAATCTGAATTTTGGGAGATATGTATAAGCAGGGATATATAGAGGCATGAAGTGTTAGTCACTCAGTCATGTCCTGTTCTTTGTTACCACGTTGATTGTAGCCCACCAGGCTCCTCTGTCCATGAAATTCTCCACGCAAGAATATTGGACTGGGTTGCCATTTCTTCCTCCAGGGAATCTTCCCGACCCAAGGATGAAACCCAGGTCCCCTGCATTGCAGGCAGATTCTTTACCGTCTGAACCACCAGGGAGCTACAGAGGCATAGATGGATAAATATCTGTCCACATATATGTATGATTTGTCATTAGTAATAACAATTGTGATGATTCCAGGAGACTTTTAAAAAATTAGTTTTAGTTTAATTTTAATTTTAATGAATAGTTGAAGAGAATGTCCTGTTGACATTTGTCTGCTTGAAGTTGTGCTGTGTGCTCAGTTGCTCAGTTGTGTCTTTTTGTCACCCTTTAGACGGTAGCCCTCCAGGATCCTCTGTCCATGGAATCTTCCAGGCAAGAGTCCTGGAGCAGGTTGCCATTTCCTACTCCAGGGGATCTTCCTGACCCAGGGATCGAATCCGCAGAGGTCTCCTCCTCTCCTGCGCTGGCAGACAGATTCTTTATCACTGAGTCACCTTGGGAAGCCCCGTGCTTAATGTTAGAATTATATGAAAAATATTAAATTGAGATTTTTATAGCAAATTATGAATTTAGGGTGTCTTTTATTCTAGGTGTCACTTAGTAATTTTGTAACCTTTATAAAGTTATAAGCTATTCTTTTCAAAATAGCTTGTGTGTACTGATTTTCAAGTCAGTGCTTTTTTTTCTTCCTTTCTGTTTACTCTCTGTATGATTTGTTGATAGCCTCTTCTCAACCCTATTTTAAGCTTCACATCTTCTTTCCTTAGACAGTTTTCCTAAACTCAAATGTGATCATTTTACCATCTGTGTAAAATTCTTCATTGGTTCCCCACCACCTTAGGATAAAGTGAAATATTTTTGAAAACCCTAGCATAACCTGCTATCTCTTTTCTTTAGCCTTTTTGTTATTCCACCTTTATCAGCACAGTATAGTAATAGTTAACATTTATTAAACACCTATAAATATTTGTGTCAGATACGTGCTTTACACATATTCTGTCCTTTAATCCTACAGTAATCCTGAGTTTAAGTTTCATACTTAGAATTTTACAGAGGGGCGATGCTGAACCCTTTTTGGGTCAAGCACTGTGCCTTCAGACTTTAGCATTTTTCCTTTTGGATTACCAATAACTGCCATTTTTTCTTTTTGTAAACTTTTAAAAGTATAGGTATAAAGAGAAAAGTATATGAATTATAAATTTACACTTAAGTGAACAAAGTTAGTGTACTCTTGTAACCACCACCAGATTAAGAAATAAACACCCCGGAAATCACCTGATAATCCCTCCCAATCATTAATCTCTCCACCCTCAAACATGAATAGTATTCTGACTTCTTAAAGCCATAAATTATATTTGCCTGTTTTGGGAAACTCTGCCTGCAATGTGGAGGACCTGGGTTCAGTCTCTGGGTTGGGAAGGTCACCTGGAGAAGGGAAAGGCCACCCACTCCAGTATTCTGGCCTGGAGAATTCCATTGACCGTATAGTCCATGTGGGTCACAAAGAGTTGGACACGATTGAGTGACTTTCACTTTCACTTGCTTAAATGGAATTATATAGCATTTATTCTTTGTGTATAGCTTCTTTAACTTACTATGGTTGTCAGATTCATTCTTATGGCCTCCTATAGATATATACATTTTCTTTGCTCTATAGTATTCTAATGTGTAAGTCTGTGATAACTTATTCACCTATCATGTTTTGAAGAATTTTGGGCTGTTTCCAGTTTACATTATTATAAACAATATGGTTGACATTCCTAAACATTGTGCATTTTTAATTTTGATTCTACTCCTGGATTATCTTTGTTACATTTTAGCTAATTAGATTTCGTTTTTTCCAGGAAACGTTTCTTATTCTTTCCAAGTTTGTATTTGGGATCGTTTTGTCTGCATTAATAATCACCCTCTCCTTTCTCTGTCATATAAACATTTATGCTGTATTTTCCAGCAAGTAAGAAGTGTTTGTGTATGTGTGTTTATGTGTAAAGGAAAAAACAAGTTTTCTCCTCCCTGCTTTCTTGACACCCACTAAGTACATAAATAATTGTAGAGTGAGTGAGTTTTTTCAATATGTTCATGCTTTCATTGCTAGAAAATAAACATAAATTTAATGGAAATTGAGTAACATACTTGTGGTTTAGTCGCTAAGTCACGTTCGACTCTTTTGTGACCCCATGGAGTGTAACCTGCCAGACTCTTCTGTCCATGGGATTTCCCAGGCAAGAGTACTAGAGTGGGTTGCCATTTCCTTCTCAAGGGGATATTCTGGACCCAGGGATTGAACCCATGTCTCCTGCATCTCCTGCATTGCAAGCAGATCCTTTACTACTGAGCCACCAGGGAAGCCCAGTTTGATGTATCGATTTACCTTAAAATTTTTGATTATTATCAAGTTGTGTTGAAATTTTTTCATTTGTCAGGCATCTATGTTGTCCCTTTTGTAACTTTTCTACCATACAGCTATCATGCAAAATACCTTTGGAAATTTTCTTAAAATTTGTGGCACATTTGTTAATCTTATTTGTGGTGAATGAAATTATTTACTCTTTGAAAGTGGTGTTGTTTTGGACATAGCCAAAGGCAAATGGAGCCAAGACAGTAATTTTACAAATAATGTGCTCTATCAGAAGTGAGTTGAGACTGCAAGGAACATAGACTCTCCACTGCCCCTGTCCTCTTGTGGCTTTCAAAATTGTTTTTTGTTTTTTTTTTTTTTTTTACATAATTAAGTCACTGAATTCAGGTAGAGTTAAGTCTTTGAAATAAACTAGAGTTTATAGTATATTTTGCTTTTGAGTTTCTTGTGCCTTAAAAGCTGGTTACTTTTTCAAGTTACTTACCTTGTACTTAATTTATACTTGAACATTATTTCCTTAATTTGTAAGAGTATTTTCTTTTTCATTTTTAGCCTTTTTCATCTTGAATTTGTTGCTTCAGAAACATTTTTAAATTTTTCTTTAACCACGATGCCATTAACACTTAACCCCCCGAGTTTAAAGATAATGTGCCTTCTACCATCTTATTTCTCTCAAGTTCTCTTTGGCTTTAGCACTCTTTTCTTGCCCATCTCAGGGATTCTATATAATGTTTATTGAGTTTGTCTACTTTTTGTTTTTCTTCCCCCTTAAACTATGACCTTAAGGCAGGTGTTTTTATTAGGAGTGTAACAAAAATATTGACTCTATGAAGACTTTGTCATGTGTTTTAGTTGTCTCTAAAACACTGCATTTGCTACAAATCCTCATTTTTACATTTGTAATCTTTCTTATTTAAAAACACTCTACTTTTTATTGAAAAACCTTTATGTTACACAGTGTAGATGGTCCTTCTCTCCCTTCTGTCAAATTCTCTGTCAACTTCATTTTAGGTGAATTCAACTACATTTATTAGGTGAATCACTATGATAGATCCTAGGGTTAATAAAAAGGCACTAATGTTGTCTCTGTTATCAAGTTGCTAATCAATCTCAATCAAGAAGAAAAAAGAGAAGTCTCAAGTTAGTATGTGAACATACTTGGGAGAATGTGGTGCTAATAACAGTGAATTCTGACAAGTAAGATTGGAAAAGTATTTATGGTACTATTTGGACAGTATTTCTTGCATGCCAGATCTTTTGCACATGAACAAACTGCTGCTTAATGTGGTTAATTACTCAGTGAGTTATAAAGTTGGAAGAAAATGTTTTAGGTTAGTTTGGAAGAATACTTGACAGATCCACAAAGTTGGGGGAAAAGCATTTCAGAAAGACAAGCAGAAGCTCAGATTTGTAAATAACTGATATATTAGTTGTTTCTTACAAGTGGCATATTAATTATAATGGAGTTGTATAAAATGAGATTGGCTAATCACCAGGGGCAGATCAGGGAAGGCCAATAATTTATCGTAGAATAGTTAGAATTCATTCTGTAATCAGTACAGACCCATTGAAAAGTTTTAAGCAGAATTGGTATAGTTGTCTATTCTTTTAAATGGTGAAAGTTGATTAGAACAGTGACTTCTGTGTCCATTATAAGAGCCTTGGTAATCAGAGATACTCTAGTAAACTTCACATTTTCTGTACTGCTAAGAGTAATGTTCAGTAAAAATGAATCTTTAACACATTTACTGTTTGAAAACATAAAACTTTTTTCAGTTTATAAACTATATCAGGGCTTCAAAAACTTACAGAGTAATATAATATATATTCATGTACCTTCTTTGTTGGAGTTTCCAGGTGACTAAGTGATAGAAGAATCCATGTGCCAGTGCAGGAGACGCAGGAGGCCTGGGTTCGATCCCTGGGTTGGGAAGATCCCCTGGAGGAGAAATGGCAACCCACTCCAGGGTTCTTGCCAGGAGAATCCCATGGACAGAGAAGCCTGGTGGGCTATAGTCCATGGGGTCACAGAGTCAGACATGACAGTGCCCGCACGCACCACGCACCTTCCATCTTAAGAAATAAAACATGGCAGATGAAGTTGAAATTCTTATCTGTCTTTTACCCATCCCATTCCCTTTCCCCCATTCTGGAGGTATGTATTTTTCTTTTGCTGTAAGTTTTCTATAAAGCCTTCATAGTCTACTTTCTATAAGTTATTTCAGTGTAGGAGTCAGATGTGCCTTCTGAGTCAGATGTCTTTCATAAAAGTTGCACCTTGAGTTTTTGTATGTTTGTTTTAAATGCTCAGCACACCTTCTATTTAAAATTATTGTTTCTTCCTAAAGCACATTATTATCCCATATTTTCATTTGTATAGGAACTTAAGTCATTTTACCTATTAGGTTTGCTTGAAATGAGACATTGTCGGTCCTTTAAGCTATGAATATTTTCTTATTGTAACTTAATAAGAGTAACTTACAAACTTAGTAAAAGACAAAGGGAAATAATATGAATACAGCCTGGTCAGAATGTTTCCTGATTTGTGCCTGTGTACTCAGGTAGGAGTAAAGTCTAGTTTGGATAACTGAATTGTATATTTTTAGTTTCTGATATGTTTAGCATTTATTTATTGATTTGTTGCATTTTATTAATAAATTCAATTAATGCTGGATTGCATCACTGACCCAGTGAATATGAGTTTGAGCAAACTCTGGGAGATGGTGAAGGACAGGGATGTCTGGCATGTTGCAGTTCATGGAGTTGCAAAGAGTAGGACACGACTTAGCAACTGAACTCAACACATTAAGAAATTCTGTACAAATTAACTGTGTACCTGAAATGTATTGTTTTATTAAATGTTGAAAACAATAATTAAATCTTCAACATTCAAAGTGTTGATGACATTCCAAATCTTAGAGAAGAAGGATTAGTGACTCAGAGAGGTTATATCATATGTCCAAGATCACATGACTGGTATGGTGGCAAATTTAAGACTCCAGTGTGAATCTTAACTCCATTATCATTCTATATTTTATAGAAACAGACTCAGATATAAAAATTAGGGAATGCTAATAGCTTTTAATGAGAGGATGAGACTTTTTCCAACAATGACTAAGAAGCATCTAGATACAGTAAAATAATTATTCTCGTGTCAAATCAGTTATGTTTAAGTCTCAAACAGGGTAGCTATTTATCTTATACATGTGCTTATTCTTCAGTAATTCCATTTGACTAGTTTTTTCCATTTGTTGTGTAAATGTAAATTAGAGAATAATTAAGACATTCTTTGAGTTTTTCTCATCTAGTGATGGCTCAGACAGTAAAGAATTTGTCTGCAGTGCGGGAGACCTGGGTTCCATCCCTGGATTTGGAAGATACCCTGGAGAAGGAAACAGCTATCCACTCCAGTGTTCTAGCCTGGAGAATTTCACGGACAGAGGAGCCTGGCAGGCTACAGTCCATGGGGTCACAAAGAGTTGGACACGAGTGAACAACTTTCACTCACTAAGATTTTTCTCTTCTAGTGTCTATTCAGACATGTTGAACCTAGTTCCCTTAATGCTGAGTTTCAAACCAACCTTGGCACTATTTTTGGACTAGACAATTCTTCACTGTGCGGAGGTGTCCTGTGTACTGTAGGGTGTTTAACAGCATCCTTAATACCAGTAGATGCCAGTAGTTCCATTTATTTGCATGTTTGGGGATTAGGGAGACTTTAGCACCTTGTAAGAGAGACACTTTTATTTATTTATTTACTTAATTATTTTATTATTTTTTTCCCCAATTGTTTTTATTAGTTGGAGGCTAATTACTTTACAATATTGTAGTGGTTTTTGCCATACATTGACCTGAATCAGCCATGGATTTACATGTGTTCCCCATCCTGAACCCCTCTCCCACCTCCCTCCCCATCCCATCCCTCTGGGTCATCCCAGTGTATCATCCCCGAGCACCTGTCTCATGCATCCAACCTGGACTGGTGATCTGTTTCACAATTGATAGTATACATGTTTCGATGCTGTTCTCTCAGATCATCCCACCCTTGCCTTCTCCCATAGAGTCCAAAAGTCTGTTCTATACATCTGTGTCTCTTTTTCTGTCTTGCATATAGGGTTATCGTTACTATCTTTCTAAATTCCATATATATGCGTTAGTATACTGTATTGGTGTTTATCTTTCTGGCTTACTTCACTCTGTATAATGGGCTCCAGTTTCATCCATCTCATTAGAACTGATTCAAATGTATTCTTTTTAGTGGCTGAGTAATATTCCATTGTGTATATGTACCACAGCTTTCTTATCCATTCAAAGAGAGACACTTTTATTACTCGAGTTACCACAGTCCTTAAGTCAGAGAAGAAAATATATTTGGCATAGGCTTACAGAAAGAACAGAATAGTAAGAAAGTGCTAAACAAAGAAGTGAAAGTGTCAGTCACGCCTGACTCTTTGCGACACCATGGACTGTAATCTGCCATGCTCTCTGTCCATGGAATTCTCCAGACAAGAATACTGGGAGCCATTCCCTCCTCCAGGAGATCTTCCTGACCCAGGGATGGAACCCAGGTCTCCTGCATTGCAGGCAGATTCTTTTCCATCTGAGCCACCAGGGCAGACACTAACAAAGAAGCAATAGCTACATTGAAGCTAAAGTGTCTTAGAGTCCAAGAAATAGAAAAAGCACTAAGTTAAGCAAGACACAAATATGGGTTCCTCTTAGAACAAGATAGATGTAAATAAATGATTGTGAATTTCGGAAAGATACTTAATGGGACAAAGATAATTATTATTAAGTTTTTAACTTACAGGTTGGGCTGTGTTTTAATAATTGTTTGAGAATAAATGCCTTTGGTCTCAGAGTGTAATTTCTCTCTCAAACATGTATTCAACAAATATATGAATGCCTTACATGGGCCAGATTCTAGTGCTGTCATAGCAAGCAAAATGACATGGTCCTTTCGTTTTTGGAGCTTATACAATTTTGTGGCATTTGTCAAATAAAAATATCAAGATTTATTTGTGGTTTTTTTTTTTCTTTTCCTATCAGTCTTCTTCCACAGGTTTGAGCTTAGAGCAGAATTTTTATCTCTTTTTACTCACTGATGTCACCTTGTAGAACACCTGGTAGACATGCAAATATTTCTTAAGTGAATAATTGATTAGTTGGGAAGATACATTAAAAATTATACATGATTAATTAGAATTGTGATAGTGCTCCAAGGAAAGTACTATATAATATAAAGCATGTAACAATGGTTCTGGTCTAAGCTAAAGTCAGATTAGAATATGAACTTTAAATCTGAGGCAGTGATTCTTCCCCCACTCCCCCCAGCTTTTTTGTGGTATAATTGACAAACGTATATATTTAAAGTACACAATGTGATGATTGGACATATGTATACTTTGTGCACAGTCAGGTCAATTACCTGTTACCTCACATAGTTAACTTTTTTGGTGTGTGTGATGAGAAAGCTTAAAATCTACTTTCTTAGCAAATTTCAAGTATGCAACACAATATTACAAACTATAGTCATGATGCTGTACATTAGATGCCCAGAGCTTGTTCATCTTATAATGGAATGTGTATACTCTTTGATTAACAGTGCTCCATCTCCACTTACACTCCCATCCCTGGTAACCACCATTCCACCCTCTCTTTCTCTGAGTTTGACTTACTTTCTTTTTTTGTCAGATTCCACATATAAAGGAGATCATCCAGTTTGTTTTTGTCTGCTAATTTTACTTAGCATATTGTCCTTAGATTCATCCATGTCTTTACAGAGTTCCCTTCTTTTCATGCCTGAATGATATTCCATTCTCAGTCCAAGTCATGTCACATCTTCATCTGTTCATCCACTGATGGACACATAGATTGTTTCCTTAGTACATTTGGCCGCTGTAAACAGTGCTGCAATGAACACACAGGTTCACATATTTTCTTGAGAGAGTGATTTTTGTTTCCTTTCAGTATGTACCTAGAAGTGGAACTGCTGGATCCTGTGTTCCATTTTTAATTTTTTGAGGCCCCTCCATACCGTTTTCCATAGTGGCTGCATTACATTCCCACCAACAGTACACAAGGGTTCCCTTTTTTCCACACCCTCCCCAACACTTACATTTTGTCTTTTTGATGACAGCCATCCTAACAGGAGGCTTCTCAGGTGGTGCTAGTGCTAAAGAACCTGCCTGCCAATGCAGGAGCCTCAAGAGACAGAGATTCGATCTCTGGGTCAGGAAGATCCCCTGGAGGAGAGCATGGCAGCCCACTCCAGTATTTTTTCCTAGAGAATCCCGTGCACAGAGGAGCCCGGTGGGCTACAGGCCATGGTGTCGCACAGAGTCAGATATGACTGCAGTGGCTTAGCACATCCTAACACATGTGAGGTGATATCTCATTGTGGTTTTGATTTACATTTCCCTGATGATTATTGATGTTTAGTACCTTTCATGGTCCTGTAGTCATTTGTGTATATCTTCTTTGGAGAAATGTCTATTCAGTTCTTCTGTCCACTTTTTAATCAGATTGTTTTTTGCAATTGAATTATGTGAGTTCTGTATGTATTTTGGATGTTAACCTCTTCTCAGATACATGGTTTGTGAATATTTTTATAGATTGCTTGGTCATTGCTGGTTTTCATTGCTCTGCAGAAGCAAAGTTTGATGTAGTCCCACTTGTTTATTTTTACATTTGTTTTCCTGTGCTTTTGGTGTTATATCTAAAAAAAATTGTTGCCAACACCAATGTCAAGGAGCTTTTCCGCTTTGTTTTCTTCTAGGAGTTTTAGGGTTTCAATGATTTTTTTTTTTAAACCAAGATTTTAAGAATATGTAGACATTATCTAGACATGTTTTGGAGGCAAGAATGGGAGGTTGGAATGTGTTGTAGGCTGAATTCCTGAGTTGGGATACAGTATGGCTTTTTCTTAGAGTTTGAGTTTTGGCAGGCTTGGAGATGGGCTGGTGGGTAGCATGGTACCAAATGACATACTAACTTCTTCAATCATGTACTGAAATACTGAACATTTGTAGTAAAAACAGTAATATCATTATAATATTAGCAACTACAATAGAAAAACTTAAATGTTAATTTTAAAATATTTTTAATCTGATACTTGATGATAAGTTGTTTCAATTAATTTGAAAATGAAACTTTGTCTTCCATCTGTGTACTGATATTCTCTGTTTCTACCTCCAAATGTTTTTGTTTTAATTTATGCCCACATATCCAAGTTAGCATATCCAAAAATGAACTCCTTTTATAGTTACCAATCATATAAGACAAAATTGAAAAATAAAAAAACACTTCATGGATTTTCTGTCTCAGTGAATGTTTGTTCACTCAGTTTCTCAAGCCAGAAATCCCACCTTAAAATGATGAAACTCTGTCACCATTTAATTGTTTTTTCCATTTAATTGTATTATATGACTCAAAGGCATTCTTTTTTTTTTTCTTAGCTATACTTCTCCCTAAACTTACATTCTTGTTTTCTCTGCTGTATTTTTGCCGGTTTTCTGACCATTTTAAGCCTTATTCATTTTTCCTCATGTTAGTCTGTGTGCCACTTGCTGCTTGAGTGATCTTTTCTGAATGCAGAGCTAATCCTAATCCTGTCCTTTGACTACTTAAATGCCTGCCGTGGCTCATTTGGCTTCCAGGATAAAAATTAACTACTTGGCAAAATGTGTTAGGCCCTTCAGTATCCATGTCATGTGCCTCTCTCCAGGCTTTTATATTACCCTTCTTTCAAATCACATTCTTTATTTTTATCATACCTTTTTAACTTCTAGACATGCTGTTTGAATTAATTGAAATGTAATAAAATTTAAAAAATCAGTTTTTCATCACCTGTTTGGATAGCACAAACACAGAACATTTTCGGTCATTATATAAAGTTTCATTGGGTAGTGCTGTATTCAAGCATACAGTATTAAGCTTTCTTTTCCCTATCTAGGCATGCTGCTCTCCTTTGCTAAATGTGTAATATGCTTTTCCTTGTTTTGCCCAGCTAATTCCCAGTCTTCCATTAAGACTCAATTTGGATGTCCTCATTTCTGGAAAACCTCTGACACCACCTTTCCCTGTCTCTTTCACCTCCAAAGTCTGAATTCTTGCCTTTTGCTTTAATGTTTATTACATTTAAATTCAGCAGTCAGTATTTGAAAGCAGGATTCTAGCAGATACAAAGTATTGAAATTTTGTATAAACTATAGTTTTAGTCAGTATAGTTTTATAGTGAATGTAGTGCGTGGATTTACCACCATGGAAGTAAAGATATACTTAAATAGATTTATCATCCCAGTACTTACTGAAGATGCACTTCATTAAATAATTGTGACCTTAGGAAAAGATAGTCAGTTGGCATGTTACATAGGTCAGAGTTTTCTCTACTTGAATGAGAATTACATACATTTAATTAGATTTTTAAAACATAGAATTGAATCTAGCAACTCAAGAATTTGAAGATATATTTACAAATGGAAAAGCTTTGTATAAGATGTATTTCATTATAGAAATATAGTATTAAATTTTTAGATATCAGATCAACTTTAATAATTTGCATTATGATAATCAGAGTCAGGAATGCAAAAAGCATCAGTATGGGTACCTCCCCTCACTCAAGTTTACAGTATTGTTACTTATCAGCAAGTTTTATCGCTGCTCTACTTTAATTCCCCATTACTACTCACCATCACTTGGTATGCTCCAAGTGATGCATCATTAGTTCAGGTATACCTCTATTTGACCAGAATGAGGAAGGATTAGTTTCAGCATAGTCTTAGACCTTCAGAATGGTACTAGTGAGCCAAAGATAATATAGGAAAGGAAAATGTGACCTTTTGTGGGGAGACTTCAGATTTTTGCCCAGAGCTTGTCTTTTGCAGGAGTGGGACAAAATACTCATTCTTCTTGCTTATTTGTAATAGATTTGGTGACTGTATTTTCCAAACCAGATTTCTTCTAAAGAGAGATGGGTTTTTTGTTTTGGTTTCTGTTCGCTTGAGATTTTGTTAACCTATTCAGAAATATGAGACCATCATTGAATAAGTTTGCATGCCAAATATTAGAATACCACTATATGGCTTATGGAGACAATGGATTTCTCAAGATACTTCCGAATTCAAATGTTCAAATTTAAAAGATCAAACTATCCGAACCCTGGTTACCTGAACTCAGTTTAGTTACACTTGAGTTTGGAAAGGCTTCATTGAAAAAACTTAGGTCTTTAAATTGTGTGGCACAAATAAGCAAAACAGACATTTAAAGATGAACAGATAATTAATGAGGAATGGTTTGATTAGGGATACTTTCTTAGATGACCTGGGCTTTAGTAGACAAAAGAAGGAATGGAAAGTGAAAGGTAGAGGTCTTTCGAGGAAAAGAAAAAGGAATGAACGTTGTTTGTGAAGTAGTGCTGAGACAGGGTAAGAACACCTGACCAGAATAGAAGATGAGGAGTGAATATATATATATATATATATAGATGGTGATTTCACCTATCAGGGAAGGGATTGAGATCATGTGATGAACTCTCCTATAAAATCTCATTCATACGAACATACCACATTGTCCTTACTTATATTAATATTTGACTTCTCATACTTTTAGTCTCAAAAACTTTTTTTTGAAAAGTTTTTCTGTGTATATTTGTATCATACTTTTGCTTTCAAGTCTTTGTTCTATTTCTGTTCAAAATGGTTTTTATTTTTGAAGTTCATGTATCAAATTTAGTATTCCACCGCCATGCAGAAAGCTGTTATCTTTCCACATCCATTGATTACTGTGACATCTGACTTTCAGTCTTCTGTATTTGCTCTAAGCCCTGACATCATTCATGTTGACTTTATTTTTGATGAGGATAACCTATCAAGCTGTATAACCTCAGTTATAACTGTATAACTACAGTTCATCTAGTTCTTAATAATGACTCCCACCTTTCTCTGCTTCAGAAATCATCTATAGCATATTTAACATGTTTTGGTGAGGTTTCTTTTTTTGGCTGCCCCAGACAGCTTGCATATATGTTCACTCAGTCATGTCTGAGTCTTTGTGACCTCGTGGACTGTAGCCCACCAGGCTCTTCTGTCTGTGGGGTTTTCCAGGCAGGAATACTGGAGTGGGTTCCCATTTCCTCCGCTAGGGGATCTTCCTGACCTAGGGATTGAACCCGAGTCTCCAGCATCTTCTGCATTGACAAGAACATTCTTTACTACTGTGCCATCTGGGAAGCCCTGTGCCATGCAGCTTGCAGAATATTAATTCACTGATAGGGAATCGAACCCATGCCCCCTGCAGGGAAAGTACAGAGTCCTAACCATTGGACTGCCAGGAAAGTCCCATTGGCCAGGCTTATTAAGGTATGATTTACAGAGCATAGTTCTGACACCCTAAGAGTTGGCCAACCAACTCCTCAGCATTCAATATATACAGTAGTTCCACCATACTCAAAGTTCTTTTATGCCCCCTGATAGTCCTCTCCTTACCTGCTCCCAGGCACTAGGAACCATTGATCTGATTTTGACCCTATAGTTTTGCTATTTCCTGTGTGTTATATAAATGGAATCATACAGTATGTACTTTTGATTCTGGTTTCCTTCACATAATGATATGCATTTGAGATATATTCATGTTGTTGCATGTATCAATGGTTTATTGCTTTTGCTTCATAGTGTTCTCTTATATCAGTTTATCCATTCAGCACTGAGTAGCTGTGAATGAAACTCTACAAAACTTGTGTACAGATTTTTGTATGAACATAGTTTTCATTTCTGTTGGTTAAATATCTAGCAGTGAGATTGTTGGATCATGTGCTAGTGTGTGTTTAGCTTATTAGAAACTGTCAAATTGTTTTCCAAAGTAGTTATGCCACTTGGCATTCCATACTGTAGTTTATGAGAAATCCAGTTGCTGTGCATCCCTACTAGCATGTGATATTAGCCACATGATACCTACATTCTAGTAGGTATGTAGTGATGTTTTATTGTGTTTTTAATTTGCATATCAATGATAAATGTAAGTACCTTTCATATGCTAATTTGCCATCCCTTTGTCTTCTTTAGTGATTTGTCCTGTACCCTTTTTAAAAAATATTTAAGGGGTTTTCTCAAGAGTTCTCTATATTTTCTATATATAAATTCTTTATCAAATATGTTATTTGCAAAAATTTTACATATGCTGTTAACCAGTATTTTTACTTTGGTCAGTTATCTTTTAGAGCAATTAAAACTGGGAAACTTATCTTTGTAAAGATTAAAGTATAGTTGATTCACATTATTGTGCTAATTCAGGTGTATAGCAAAGTGATTCCGATGTGTGCATATGTGTGTGTGTTTATGTATATTCAGATTCTTTTCCGTTATGGATTATTCCAAGATATTGAATATGGTTCCCTGTACTATACAGTGAATCCTCATTGTTTATTTTCTACATAGTAGTGTGTTTCTCTTTATCTCATACTCCTAATATATCCCTCCCCCTTTCCCCTTACCATAAGTTTTTCTTCTATGTCTTTGAATCTGTTTCTGTTGTGTAAATAAACTTATTTGTGTTATTTTTTAGATTTCATATTTAAGTAATACCATGTGATATTTATCTTATGATTGTCTCGAGGTCCGTCCATGTACTGCAAATGGCAATATTTTATTCTTTATTCCTGTGTGTGTGTGTATACAACATCTTTACCCATTCATCTGTTGATAGACACATAAGTTGCTTGCCACGTCTTGGATGTTTTAAATAGTACTGCTATGAACAGTGGGGTGCATGTATCTTTTCAAACTGAGTTCTCATCTTACCCAGCTATATGTCCAGGGGTAGAATCGCTGGATCGTATGATTGCTGTACTTGTAGTTTTTTAAGGAACCTCCATACTGTTTTCCATGTTTTTTTTTTTAAACTGAAATTCTTTCAGCTAATATGCATTTGTGAAGGCAACCTGTATTATAGGATGAAAAATGATGTTTATATATTGAAAAAGAGGAGAAATTCTGGCAGAACACCATATAAGGGTGAGCCCCAAAGGGGAAACATGGTTTAAGAAATTAAAATGGCCACTTAGTTTTTGTTTTTTCCTCCCAGAAATGTAAGTAGTTAAGAGTTTGTATTATGGAAATACTAGTTGCTTTACTAGATCTCTTTCTTAGCAAAGTTTTTAGCATTGCTCTATCTTATCACTAAACAGGAAAATCAGTTGACTTGGAACTATAAACCAAATAATACCTTTATGAGCCTCACTGAATCACCCTAGAAAAACTGACTTTTGAAGGTGCTAAAGCACCTGCCAAGATGCAGCATACACAGCTTTCCAGGTTGTGTGACCATTTTGTATGTCTTCTTTGAAGAATTGTCAGTTTAGGTCTCCTGCTCATTTTTTTGATAGGGTTTTAGTTTTTTTTTCGTATTAAGTTGTATGAGTTGTTTTTATATTTTGGAAATTAAGCCCTTGTCAGTCACATCATTTGCAAATATTTTCTTTCACTCTGTAGGGTGTCTTTGCATTTTGTTTGTGGTTTGCTATGCAAAATCTTTCAAGTTTGACTTGGTCCCCTCAAATGGGAAATTTTCTTTTACATTTCTTTTCCTCTTTATCCATTTGGGGGAATCTTCACTTCTTTCTATAGATCCAGATGTCTGGGTTGTAACATATTCTTCTGCCTGAAGAATTTTCTTCCACATTTCTTATAGTGCAGGTCTTCTGGTAATCTCTCAGTTTTTGTCTGTCTGAAATGTTTTTATTTCACCTTTATTTTTGAAGGATATTTTTGTTAAGTACAAAATTCTGGGTTGATAGTTTCAGCCCTTTAAAGGTGTCACTCCATTGTCTTCTGTGTTGCAGAGTTTTGGATGTGAAGCATGCTATAATTTTCATCTTTCTTCTTGTGTATGTAGGGTATTTCCAGTTCTGTTTAACATCAAGTGGAGGCCTTAGGCAAAATAATAAAATTAAAGAGCGGGGAAGCACAGTGATTCGAAAGGACTTACAGTTGTAGTTTTCCATAGGCATTTGTATATAATAATATAAGATAATCCATATGTATATTATTAAAACTATCAGAAAAGTATAATAAGTTTATTGGATATAATTTGGCTACATCCATATACCAAAAAGAAACAAGTGTTTTTTTTTTTTTTCTTTTGAGTTGACATTTTTAGTTAATCATAGAGACTATAAGCAAGAGTAGCTCCAATAAATGATATGCTGAACCTTTGTTAAGAAAGTCATTGAGTGATATTAGGAATATTTTTTAAAATCATCAAATAGTAATCCTTTAACACATTGTGATATTCACTCAGGAGTAGACAAATAATGGGGAGCCTAAAAACAGATACAAAAAAGATTGATAAATTGGACTCAAAAGTTACAAACCTTTGTGCTTCAGAAGACAACATTATGAAAGTGAAAAGACAACCCACTGACTTGTAGAAAATATTTGCAGATACATCATATATCTGATAAGGACCCTATATCCATATGAGCTTTTGTAGCTCAATAATGAAAAGGCAAATGACCTCAACTAAAATATAAGCAGGTACTTCTCTGGTCCAGTGGTTGAGACTCTATACTTCAAATGCAGGGGGCATGGATTCAATCCCTGGTCTGGGTACTAGAATCTGCAGCCACATAAATACTTAAAAAAAATAAATAAGCAAAGGATTTGAGTAGACATTTTACTGAAGAACATATTTGAATTACCAATAATACAGTGTGCATGCTCAGTCGGGTCTCCCTCTTTGTGACCCTGTGGACTGTAGCCCACCAGGCTCCTTTGTCCATGGAATTTTCCAGGCAAAAATACTGGAGTTGGTTGCCATTTCCTACTCCAATAAGCACATCAATAAGATGTTCAATATCATTAGTCACTAGGAAAATGAGATACTACTTCATACTCACCAAAATGGCTATAGTTGAAAAAACAAGTGGTAAGACTGGAGAAATTACTAGTGGGAGTATATAAAAATGGTCTAGTTACTTTGCAAAACAGTTTAGTGGTTTCCTAAAATGTTAAACCTAAAAATACCATATAGCCTAGAAATTTCATTTCTATGTGTACCTACCCAATAGAAATGAAAATATATGTCCACAGATGTACATAGTAGCATTATTGACAATAAGCCAAAAATGTGAAAACAGTCCATCAGCTATCACATGGATGTACAAATGTGGTGTGAAGTAATAATACGTGCTGCAACATAAATGAACATCACAGACACTGAGATGATACCTGATGGTAGTTTTGGTTTTTATTTCTCCAATAATGAATTGTGTTGAGCATTGTTTCATGTGTTTGTTGACCATCTATATGTCTGCTTTGAAGAAATGTCTATTTAGATCTATTACCCATTTTTTGATTGGTGGTTTTTCTTTTTTATGTTGAGTTGCATGAGCTGCTTGTATACTTTGGAGATTAATCCTTTGTCCGTTGCTTTTGCAAATATTTCCTCCCATTTTGAGGGTTGTCTTTTAGTCCGCTTTATGGTTTTCTTTGGTGTGCAAAAGTTCTTACAGGACTTTAGAACAAGGATAAAGAGGAGCATTTTATAATAATGATGAAGTCAATTCACAAAGGAGACATAATGTTAAAAATGCATTAATATCAGAGATTCAAAATATATGACACAAAAACTGATAGAACTTAAAAGAGAAAGATGAGACAGAAAACCAATAGAAATATAGAAGACTTAAACAACATTTTGTCAGCTGGACCTAAATGACATTTATAGTACATTCCCCCCAACAACTGCAAATACACATTCTTTTCAAGTGTTCATAGAATATTCACTAACACAGTATATCATATGCTACCTGGAAATTAAGTCTCAATAAATTTAAAATGATTATAACCTAACAAAGCATGTTTTATGAACACAAGGAATTCAGTTGGGATTCAGTAACCAATTTCTGTAAAATTCCCAAATATTTAGAAATTAAACAGTACATGATATAACCTGGGCACATAAGGCACCATAAGTGAAATTACAAACATTTTTAACTGAATGAAAATGAAAAGATAATTTATCAGAGTTTATGAGATTGATCTAAAGTAGTGAGTAAGGAGAAATGTACAGTTTCAGATGTTTTTATTAGAAAAGGACAAAAGTCACTTATCAGTGTTCTAAGCTTTTACCTTAATAACCTAGAAAGGTAAGTGCAAAGATAAGTAAAAAATAATTATAGGGAAGAATATAATAAAGGTAGGGTAGAATAAAACGACAGAAAAAGGTGGACAATAAAATTATTGAAACCATAAGTGGTATTTTGAAAAAATCAGTAAAATTGCTAAAATTTTGGCCAGAGTGATCAATAAAAAAAGTAGAGCAGGTAATTAAACTGATACAGAGAATGAAAGAGGCGTATCACTGCAGATTGTACAGAAAATAAAATGGTAGTATGAAAATCTTTTGAACAATTTTAGACAAATATTATAAATTGTAAGATGCAAACAACCAAAACTGATCAATTAAGAAATACATAACTTGAATAGGTTTCTGTTGAATTAGAAAACAGCATTCATAATGTAAAACTTTGCTGAAAAGAAACTCTAGGTCTGGTTTCCGGTTAGTGAATAGATACTACTTTATACAAACTCAGAAAATAGAAAAGGATGGTTCATTTCCCAGTTTGCTTTATGAAGCAAGTATAACTCTGTTGCCATAACAAAATAAAGACATTTCTATAGAAAGAATGCTTAAAATCATTATTCATCAAGGAATTGCAAATTACAGCCACAATTATATGCCCATACATATTTATTAGAGGGCTAAAGTTAGAAAATTGACAGTGCTATATGTTGATAAGGATGTGGTGCAACTGAATCTCTCAATTACTGGTGGGAATGTCAGTGAATACAGCTGTTTTGCAAAACAGCTGTTCAGTTCCTTGAAGTATTAACAACCAAAACAATCTTACCACTCAGCCCAGAAATAACATTTTATTCAAGAGAAATGATAATGTTTATTCACAAAGACTTTCAAACACTCAAATGTCCATCAACATGAGACTTAATAAACAGGTTGTCCTGTATCCATAGAAAGTAACAGTACTGTTAATACATGCAAGAGCATGGATAAATGTCATTAATGGATTGCTGAGCAAAAGAAGCTAGACCCAAAACAATATATGCTTTGATTCCATTTATATGCAGCTATAGAAAAGACAGGTCTAATGTATAATGACAGAAAATAGGTTAGTGTTTCTTTGGGCTTTGGGTTGTTCCAGAAAATTTAGTCAGATGGCACAAAGATACTATTTTGAGTTGATAGAAATATTCTATGCTTGATTGTTTTTAGTTAAATGAGAGTATGCATTTATCAAAATTTATTGAACTTTATTTTTAAAAATTGGTGCATACTATTGTATGACAGTTTTATCTCTATAAAATTGACTGTAAAAAATCAGGATGTGTTTGTCAGTTGATTGTGCAATAGATGGAACTTGTGAAGTGAATATATATATATATGTAGTAGAAGAAATTAACCAAATGCAGTTAAGAAAAGAGAAAGAAAAGTAAAATATAGGAGGGAGAGAGAGCAGCATGAAAGTATATTGAAGTATATTGTGAGAACAACTTAGATACTTTTGATGGGAGTCTTAGGAAAGGTGTTAACAACAGCTATTTAGTAAAGGAGGTACTTAAGGCAGAGGGAAACTATTCCTAGATCAGTACTCTGAGATATGATAAGTAATAAAGAGCAGAGACAGTGGTAAATGTGTGCGCAAATGTAAAAGGTCATAATGTTTAATGAAATATATAGAGCAGTAGCATAAATTGGAAGGAGGTCTATGTCATGGAAGGATGAGTAAGGATCTGATTAATGTTAGACCTATATCCTAATTTCTGGGATAATGTCAAAAAGAATAAAAATAGAAGGCATAATTTTCATACTGATAGAGGAAAAAGAAAAGTGATAAATATTCAGTAAATTCCAAAGTTTGCAAGAAAGGTGAAAAAATAAAGCTTGATACAATAGAACAAAAACAGATAAGGAATTTAAACTCAAATATAAACTCTTATTACTGAATTTTGGCAAAATGTTATAGTATTTTAAAAAAATAGAAATTACATGTTATTTAATGATACAGAAAGGTTGTAAAGAAATAATTGAAAAAGACAGTAGGGAGATAAAAATGTTTTATAAGTGTATAAAAAGGCCATGTAGTCAAATGCAAAAATCATTACTAGAAATAAAAAGATTTGCTTCATAATACATAAAGTTCTGTTCAGCAGGATGATATAACAATTATAAAGTTATAAGCACTTTATAACATAGCCTCAAAAACTTGTAAAGCAGTATTTTGAAGAAATACAGAAGAAATAGACAGAGCCACAATTTCATAGAAGATTGTACTTACTTTTCTCAACAATTGATAGAAAAAAACAGGCATGAAAACCCAAAACTTACAAGGTTGATTAAAGAGCACAATGCTGCATCCAGCAGTTTTAGAGTACACATTCTTTTCAAGCGTATGTAGTGAATTTTCAAAAATTATATGTTGACCATAAAAAGTCTCAGAAAATTTCAAAGGATTGAAATTATGTTGGACATTTTCTTTTACTACAGTATAATTACATTATACATATCTATAAAAAGGGTACACTGTATATTTGGAAATCTAAAAAGAAGTCATAATGGAAATTAGGAAATACTTAGATTGAATGATGAGAAAATATGACATACTGAAAATTGCGGAATGCAGCTTATTAGATGGAAATCAACAACTTTAAATGCATGTGTTAGAGAAAAAGGCTCAAAGTAAGTGAGCTAAATCCATTTCAAGAAGAAAAAGTTAGAGCAAAATAAAATAAAGGGGAGGAGGAAATAAAAACAGAAACAGGAATTAATGGGTAAGAAAACAAACATGCAATAGAGAAGATCAAGGAATCAAAAAAGAATTCTTTTTAAATATTAAAAAAAGAGAAACTTTTAATGAGCTCAGCTGAAGAAAAAGAAAAATAACTAACCAACATGTGGAATGAGAAGCAAAAAGGACATGACTGCCAATACCGTTGACATTAAGATGGAAACATACAAGGAAATATCTTAATGCAAATAAATTGGAAAATATAGTTGAAATGGGCAAGTTCCCAGAAAACTATGACTAATGTAAGAAATAGAATTTGTGAATAGTCCTTTATCACAGCTGTCCCCAGCCTTTCTGGCACCAGGGACCATTTCATGGAAGACAATTTTTCCGTGGATGGGGCTGGAGTGGAGTGAATGGTTTCAGAATGATTAAGTGAATTACATTTATTGTGCACTTTATTTCTGTTATTGTTGTGTTGTGCTATATAATAAAATAAATTATACAGCTCACCATAATGCAGAATCAGTTAGAGTCCTGAGCTTGTTTTACTGAGCTCAGTTGATAATGTGAGTGATGGGTAACAGCTATAAATACAGATGAAGATTTGCTCACTCACCTACCCGGCCACTCACCTCCTGCTGTGTGGCCTGGTTCCTAACAAGCCATGAACTGGTAGAGGTCCATTGCCCAGGGGTTGGGGACCCCTGCTTTATCGGTGAAGTAAATTTGATCAGTGATAAGTGCTTCAGAAAGACTTTATTTCCAGTTGGCATCTCTGGCATATTGTTTTAAATGTTCAAGCAAGGCATCCTATATTTCTTACTATTTTCTCAGAGAAGAGGAAAAGAAAGGACATTGACACTCATTTTTTGAGGGTAGCATAACATTCATATAAATACTTGATCAAGTACAAAGGAAGTTTACAGACTAGTCTCATTAGTGACCATAGATGCCAAAATTTGAAAAGGCTAATCAAGAAACCCAGCAAATATATCTCATGATAATGTTGGATTTTCCCAGGAATAGGTGTTTTATTCAATGTAATTCACTGTATCACTATATTAAGAGATTTAAGAAAGAAGAAGGACATGGTTATTTCAGTAAATTCAAAATAAATTTGGTGAAAAGTGAAAGTGTTATTTACTCAGTCGTGTCCGACTCTTTGCGACCCCATGGACTGTAGCCAACAAGGCTCCTTTGTTCATGAAATTCTTCAGGCAAGAATACTGGAGTGGGTTGCTATTTGCTTCTCCAGGGGATCTTCCTGACCCAGGAATCAAACCCAGATCTCATGCATTGCAGGTAAATTCTTTACTGTCTGAGCTACCAAGGAAGTCATAGGGTTAAGAAGTTAATTTGGAAAGTGAAAGTGTTAGTTTCTCAGTCGTGTCCAACTCTTTGTGACCCTATGGACTGTAGCCCACCAGGCTCCTTTGTTCACCAAATTCTTCAGGCAAGAATACTGGAGTGGGTTGCCATTCCCTTCTCCAAGGGATTTTCCTGACCCAGGGACCAAACGCGGATCTACTGCATTGTAGGCAGATTCTTTACCATCTATAGGTAAAGTCAAATTTTATTCTCACCTGTAAAAAATGAGAAAGAAAGAAATTTTGTCATTTGTGACAAGGTGGATGGACTTAGAAGGTATTGTGGTTTGTGAAATGAATCAAACAGAGCAAGACAAATACTTATCTTTTCACTTATAAATGAAATCTAAAAACTAAAACAAATTGACAAATATAGCAAAACAGACTTACAGATATAACAAACTACTAGTTACCAGAGGGAAGAGGAGTGAAAGAATGGGCAAAGTATGTGAAAGGGATTGAGCGGTACAAACTACTAGGTATGAAATAAATAAGTTATAGGATTGAAATCTATAGCACAAGTAATATAGTCCATATTTTAAAATAGCTTTATATGGAGTGTAGCCTATAAAAATACTGAATTACTGTGTCATATACCTGGAATACAATATTATAAATCAAATATAAACTGACTGATTGATTTGATAAAATTCAGTATCTTTGCATGGCAGGGAAACCCTTCTAGCAAGCTAGACATAGAATGAACTTCCTTAGTGTGATAAGCAGTATTTCTCTTAAAACAACAAACATACTTATTAATGATAAAACTTGGAATGCTTTCCCATTTAGGTCGGGTGTAAGTCAACAGTGCTTACTGCCACCACCAATTTTCAACATCATACTAAGGTCCTAGATAAGACAGTGAAGCAAGGGCCAGAAACAAGATAAGGATTAAAAAGGAACAACAACAAAAACAACCTACCATTATCTATAGATGATATATTTGTGTATGTAGAGCAGTAGTCATGAGTGGATGGGAGAGTTGGACTATAAAGAAAGCTAGTACCGAAGAATTGATGCTTTTGAACTGTGGTGTTGGAAAAGACTCTTGACAGTCCCTTGGACTGCAAGGAGATCAAACCAGTCAATCCTAAAGGGAATCAGTCCTGATTATTCATTGGAAGGACTGATGTTGGAAGCTGAAACTCCCAATACTTTGGCCACCTGATGTGAAGAACTGACTCACTGGAAAAGACCCTGATGCTGGGAAAGATTGAAGGTGGGAGGAGAAGGGGACAACAGAGGATGACATGGTTGGATGGCATCACTGACTCAATGGATATGAGTTTGAGTAAACTCTGGGAGTTGGTGATGGACAGGGAGGCCTGGCGTGCGGCAGTCCATGGGGTCTCAAAGAGTCGGACGTGACTGAGCTGAACTGAAGAGCATTTCCAGATGAATTATTATAATTAGAGTTTAGCAATATCTTCAGATACAAAGTCAATATACAAACATCAACTGTGTTTCTATAAGCTCACAAAAAACAAAACTTTTTAACTAAAGGTATCATTTAATTTAGCACCAATGCTATGCAGTATACATAAATCTTAGCAGGCTATATGTAAGATCTTGATCGTTTGAAGAGCTGAGAAATCCAATAGAACAAGAATGTAAGTCCCTGTTTGCTTTCTTTTCAGACTTAAATCTAGGAAATATTCATGTTTAAATTCAGTATGCTTATCTAGGGAGGGCCTATACAGTTTGTCCAAAATACCACAGAATAGTATTCTAAAGTAGTTGTTTTGCGATATTACTTTTGGAGTAAATTGACCACAGAAAATGAATATCTTGTAAATAGAGATTTGGGGCTTGTTTCTTCTGAATCTTTTGTCTAATAGTAAGTCTTTTCTGTAAGCATTCTTGAAAGCATTCTCTGGTGGGAGTTCATTCACTTTTCTACCTGAACTTTCCACTGTGGGAACTAGCTCTGAATCATTTCACAGAAATTTTATTAAAGTACGTATTTACCAAGTATCATGGTAGCTATCTTACTTGGTAAAATTTTAAGACATTAGTTCTAAGATGCATCGTTTCTTCATAGTCTACTAAGTTAATGTCACTTTTTGACTGACATCATTGATTTTAACATGCATCTTGACTATAGAGATTTTTGTTTTTTAAAAACTTTTTATGATTTATGAAACATTCCTCTAGAAATATTTCTACTCTTTTATAGTTTAAAAATAACTGCATAGAAAATCTACTTTATAGTTCATTTTTCGGGTCTATCATGCTGTGTTTAGTTTTTTCCCTTCATAATTTAAGTAGTTCCTTTTCTTGTTTTCCCAGTTATTTTGCCATCTTGGCCATTTTCCTCTGGATGTCTTATAGTTTGTCAGTAACTTTCTTAATACTGTATATGATACAGACTTCAAAAAGAAAATTATAAAATCTTAGTAGATCCAGAAAGTAGTATACGCTGAATTTATGAACTAGAGTTTTGTTAATAAGATTTTCAGTAGTTTTTTCCTTCAAACAAGGCAAGATTATTTTTTAATTTTTGCAAGTAGGTTTAAATTGTAAGAATTTAAATTGTAGGTTTAAACTTTTTCCTTAAAACAAGGCAGAATGGTTTTATTTTTTATAAGTAGGTTTAAATTGTAAGAAATTGCAAGAATTTCTCCCTATTGACACTCATTTACTCACTTTTAAAATTGAAGTTAAAGATGCTACTTTTTAAAAAGTTAACATTTTTTCATAACCAGTGTAAACAGGATTGTAATACATGTCTTTTCCAGTTATTCTTTTTCTCTCTACAAAGTCGTTGCAAAACAAACCTGCCCATTATTTTAACCTGGGAATGTTTCAAAATGACAAAGAAGCTTACTTGTTTTAGAAGTGAATATTTACATTTGAATATTTATATATATATATATTTTTTACAATCATAATTCCTGATAGTAATTGTGTGACTTTTTACTATGTTTTATATATTCCCAGTTTAGCTTAATTCATCTAAAGGGAAACTGACACCTCATAGTGTGCTAAAATTATCAGATTGATGTAGAGTGTGGCTTCCTAGGTGGCACAGTGGTAAAGAATCCACCTGCCAGTGCAGGAGACACAAGAGACATGGGTTTGATCCCTAGGTCAGAAAGATCTCCTAGAGGAGTAAATGGTAACTCACTCTAGTATTCTTGCCTGGAAAATTCCATGGACAGAGGAGCCTGGTGGGCTACTGTCCATGGGGTCACAGAGTCAGATACAACTGAACGTGTGCGTGCTCACACACACACGCGCGCACACACACACACACACACACTCTCACTCTCACGTAGGGTTTATGGGTAAGCTTTTTTAGTAGCTAATATACTTTTCTCTCTTTAATAACACAGGTTTTGAGAGTATTTTAGAAGGGCTTTATGGACCACGGCTACGAAGAGACCTCAGTTTATTTGAAGGTAATAATTCTTAAATTCTATTTAAAAATTTTAATCTTCAGTTCATTTTACAAGTGAAAAATAGTTGTTTTATACTAGCGTTATATTAAAATGAATTTGTGATCTTGTTTAATTAGAAAATACTTTAAAATAAATGATCCAAATATTATTTCTGTTATTACATAATGTTATTAATATCACAACTTTAGTACACTATTTTAGTACAAAATAGGAAACAAAGCTTGGTTTTTAGCTTAATGATAAAATTTAACTTTTGTTATTTTAAACATTATGTTCCCTGACTTACTCTTAAAGAGGACTCAAAGGGGTTCAATTAGATAAATATCTCATTACTTACGATACGGGCAGCCTGGAACTCAGATTGTCGCTCGGAGGTATCCTGCTGTGTGTGTTCAAAGCTTTAATACCGTTTGTGTTTATTACAGCCTCCTCTTCCAAACACTTTAGCATAAATCCTGGTAGAAAATTTTGATCAATGCTATAATTGCTGTGATATAGTTTAGTTTTTTTATTTCTTGCTTGGAAACAGAGCATTATGAGAGGATATTTTTGTAGACATTGAAATTTTATAGTATAGCTCATTCACAAAATGGGCGATGTTAGTGTAGATTTTCTTGTTTGGTTTTGGTATAATTCTTTCTGAATCTCTTACCTGTTCAGTTTTATATGCTAACTCTGTTATCTTCTGTTCTCCTGGTACTTCCCATTCTGCAAAGACCCAAAGTATTTTGTGCAAATAAATCTTTTGAGTTGAGGGAGAGATAGTGATGTTAGGAGCAATCAAAAGTTTCCACTCATCCTCTCTCTCTCATTTTTTAATGTTGAGCAGAATAATTGAGTTATGAACCGTAGAGCTGAAATCTGTATCAAAGACCATTTGTGCCAGCCACCCATGTTCAGTCAGATGAATGATACCCATGTAGAACATGACTTTTAGGATGAAGACTCAAAAATGTGCCTGTTTTTTGTTGTTGTCGTTCTAGTGTTTTATCATTCTTATGGCTAAAATCTTTTTATATCTTTATTCATTTCTTATTTCATTTAGCATAGTTTAATACTGCATTAAATATTTTTACCTGATATATTTATAAGCAAAACTGGTTTTATTTTCACTTATTTTTCTGAGCATATAAATGAAGAAAGGAAAAAAAATCTAAAAAAACAAGTATTTAACATATGTTTGGTATTTCTTCAACTTTTCTTTTTAGACCTGCTGTCCTCATTCAGATCAGAAATAGCGTTATACTTAATTGCCTGCTGATAACCCAGATGTAACTTGTAACTCTTAAGCGTCTTGCTTCCCTGAATTTCATTTATCTTTATATAATTATAGAGGTATATATTTATGTTCCTTCAGAAATTAGTTGTTTTGTATATAAAGGGCAGAAAGTTCTAATGAAATAAAGTCTTATATTTTGTTTTTAGACTAGTATTTCCTTGGTATACAAGTAACACATGTTCACTTTTAGAAACTAGAAAATACAAATAAATCTGAAATAAAATATTACTCTTAGTTCCACGACCCCATAGATATCCTCTAACATTTGTATATAAATTTAAAATATATGTTTGGATGTAATTATTTTTCTATTAAAGTAGTACATACTGTGTGTACAGTGTGTATAGGTTTTTGTGCTTACTAATTTTGTTCACTAGTATATCATTTAGATATATGAAGTTCTGTATCATCATTTTTAATGGCAGAAAAGTATTAAATCATGTATCTGTGATAATTTAGTGGATTATACCTGTTGCTCATATTCATCCCATTTTTTCTTTTAATTCTGATAGATGTTGTACTTTATATCCTCTTTTGTGCTTTTTTTGATGGCAGGGTTTATAAAATTAGCTAAGCTGTGGAACTCAATCTTTTTCTCAAACACAGGCGCATATTGCTGTTGCCGTTTTTCACCCTAAATGTTTTTTCTTCCAGGTTTCTTCGGTAAAATCTTCCTTCTTTTCTTTACATTTTTGAATTTTTTTTTAAAAAAGGCTTCTAATCAAAGTTGCAGACTTAAGAGGGATGATACTAATTATAGTAATAAATCTATATGTGTGCAAGGGTAAAGAAGGACAGCCATATTATATATTGAAGGAAAGTTACAACACTGCTATCAAAGTGTAGAAGAGCCTTTGAAAAGGTTTGTGGAAGCTAATCCACTATAGACGTCTCCAGCTTTTTTCTTATACTCTTCTTAAATATTTGCTTTCTTTGTTCTTATCATTGTTTAAAATGGCTTAATATTTAGATGTTAGGATTACCAAGTGTAGATATTTCTCGTTATACAAATCTACATTCAGGAGGCACATTAGATGAGTGTATGTTTTTATCTAAATCATTGGAAATCTAAATCTTTGTTATTCACTGTCCAAAACACAGGTATCAGATTAATTAGTTAGCATGGGATCCTTATATATTACTCTAAATTATTTTTTACTATAAAATTAAGTGCATAGTATTTTTAGTTTGTAATACATTTAAGTTAAATAGACTGCATTGCCAATTTGCTACTATTTTGTGGAAAAATATGTTCTAAATTTCATACTGCTACCTTAAGAATCAACTCTGGTATACAGTGTGTTTTTTAATTTAAAGGTTTTTATCATATATATTTGTATTTTGAGGAGTTCATATTTTAATTCTTGAAATCTGTTCAGAGTTGCCTTCAAATCAAATGGTTTTGAAAGAAGCTTTTGAGTGTTCCTAATTTTTAATTTGTTGGAAACAGAAGTTCTAACTTTGTCTTCTTTTATCTCTTCTCACAACTTTTTGTCCTTTGGGGGAAAACATAACTAACTGCTTTTTGGAGTCAAGTCTCCAAAGAAACTTTGAATATTGTGAATTTTTTTGTACCCCCTGAAAAGTTCCCTATACTCTATGCCCCTCCCTCTTCTACCAACCCAAGATTCACTTATTCTGCTGTCACATGACTTCTAAGCAGAAATTCACCCTTGTTTTCTGCCTTAGTCAGTCCTTTCTCATGTCTTACCGGGAAACTAGTTTCTTTCATATGTAAGATTGTCTGATTTACTTGCCCTGACTATGGATATTTACTAATACATGAGAAGAGTACGGTAGGCATGTGTAAAGTGGCTGATAGATCCCATTGGTTTTTCTCTAGCTGTGCCCACATTTCAAAGAGAAATTATATCAAAGGTATGCAAGTGATTGCATGTTGGCCGGGTCCAGCTTACTGACTGTTTTTGAATGGCCTGTGAGCTAAGAATGGTTTTTATGTTTCTAAATAGTTGAAAAATATCAAAAGAAGATTTAATATTTTGTGACATGTGGAAACTATATGAAGTTCAAATTGAATGTCCAGTTAGTACAGTTTTATTGGAAACAGCCCCTCTCGTTTCTTGACATATTGTCTATAGCTACTTTTGTACTTCAACAGTAGATATGAATGGTTGTGACAGAGACCATATGACCTCCACAACCTAAAATATATATTTTCTGGCCGTTTATAGTAAAGGTTTGCTAATCCATGACTTATAACACTGACCAGCATTTAATATTTTTGGCTTAATATCTTTTTCTCCCCCTATTAGCACTATTGTGATTGAGCAAACAAAACTACCTTTTAGATTTATTGGGTAACATATTTTGAATGCTTATTTTGTGTTAGAAACCGTGATGAGCAGTGAGGAAAGAAAAATGAATGCATAGGATCTCTGCCTACTAGGAACTCATTGCTTAATAAATTAACTAAAAAAATGAATAGTTTTGTAATATGAATTGATGATTATTTATATTAAACCAGAGAACCTAGTACTATTTTATAGTTTAGTTATATAAGCTATAGTAGCTTTTCTCAGTGTGTTCACAAAGACTTATCCAAGTGTACAGGCATACCTCAGAGGTATTGCCAGTTCAGTTCCAGATCACTGCAATAAAGAGAGTAACAACAGAGTGAGTCTCATGAAATTTTGGTTTCCCAGTGCATGTGAACTTTTTGTTTTTTACAGTTGTGTTTACACTGTACCGTAGTCTATTGTGTGCAATAACATTATGTTTACTCTTGAATGTTTTGCAAGTCATAATTGTTTTGCTGGTAGAGGGTCTTGCATTGATGTTTATGGCTGCTGACTGATCAAGGTGGTGGTTGCTGTGGTGATTTCTTAAAATAAGACAACAATGAAGTCTGCCACATTGATTGTCTCTTCCTTTCACAATTTGTATCATTCATCACTATTTTATAGCCTATTACTCACAATAGAACTTCTTTCAGAATTGGAGTCAGTCCTCTCAAAACCTGCCATTGCTTTTACAGCTAAGTTTATATGATATTCTAAACCCTTTGTTATTTCAACAGTCTTCTGAGCATCTTCACCAGTAAATGCCATCTCAGGAAACCACTTTCTTTGTTCATTCATAAGAAGCACCTTCTTCTTATGATAAAGAAGTTTTATCATGAGTTTGTAATGATTCAGTCACATTTTCAGTTTTCACTTCTAATTCCAATTCTCTTGCTGTTTCCACACATCTGCAGCTACTTTCTCCACTGAAGTCTTGGAACCCTTCAAAGTCATCCATGAGAGTTGGAATCATCTGCTTCAAAACTCCTGTTAATGTTAATATTTTGACCTCTCCCTTTGAATCATTGATGTTTTTCATGGTGAATGGTGAATGGTGAATCCTTTTCAAAAATTTTCAGTTTACTTTGCCCAGATCCATCAGAGGAATCACTGTCTATGGCAACTATAACTTTATGAAATGTTTTTCTTAAATAATAAGAATTGAAAGTGGAAATGATTCCTGATCCATGGGCTGTGCAATGGCTATTGTATTAGCAGAAGAAAACAACATAACTCTCATTGTATACCTCCATCGGAGCTCTTGAGTGATCAGGCGCATTGTCAATGAGCAGTCACATTTACATTTTGAAAGGAATTTTTTTATTCTGAGTAGTAGATCTCAACAGTGAGCTTAGAATATTCAGTAAATCATGTTGTCAACAGATGTGCTGTCATCCAAGCTTTGTTGTCCCATTTATAGAGCACAGTTTGGGTTTTGGGGATGGTAAATGAGCATTGGCTTCAACTTCAAGTTATCAGCATTGTTAGCCCCTAACAAAAGAGTCATTCTGTCCTTTGAAGCTTTGAAGGCATGCATTGACTTTCCTCTTTAGCTGTGAAAGTCCTAGATGACATCTTCTTCCAATATGAGGCTGTTTCACCTATATTTAAAATCTGTTGTTTCCTGTGACCATCTTCATTGATTGTTTTAGGTAGATTTTCTGGTCAGCTTGCTGCAGCTTCTACATCAGCACAGTTGCTTCACCTTGCACTTTGATGTTATGCAGACGGCTGCCTTCCTTAAACGTCCTGGACCAATCTCTGCTGCTTCAGACTTCTGTGTCTTCTTCACCTCTCTCAATCTTAATTGAATTGAAGGGAATTAGGACCTTGCTCTGGATTAGGCTTTGGCTTAAGGGAATGTCTTTGGTTTTGGTTTAAGAATACCCACTCCAGTATTCTTGGGCTTCCTTTGTGGCTGAGCTGTAAAGAATCTGCCTACAATGTGGGAAACCTGGGTTCAATCCCTGGGTTGGGAAGATCCCCTGGAGAAGGGAAAGGCTACCCACTCCAGTATTCTGGCCTGGAGAATTCCATGGACTATACAGTCCATGGGGTCGCAAAGAATCGGACATGATGGAGTGACTTTACTTCTCTGAGGGAATGTTGTGGCAGGTTATCCAGACCACTAAAATTTTCTTCGTATCAGAAATAAGACTGCTCTGGTTTCTTATCATTTATGTGTTTACTTTTATTTTCCGTTAAGAACTTTTTCTTTGCATTCACAAATTGGCTGTTTGGCATATGTGGCCTAGCCTTCAGCCTATCTCAACTTTATGCTTTCCTCACTAAGCTTAATCATTTCTAGCTCTTGATTTTAAAGCGAGAGACTTACTACTCCTCGTTTCACTTGAACTTTCAGAGGTCATTGTAGGGTTGTTAACTGGCCTGATTTCAGTATTGTTGTGTTTCAGGGAATAAGGCCCAATGAGAGGGAGACAGATTGGGGACAGGCCATTTGGTGGTATAGTCAGAACACACACACGAAGAATATACAGTGGAAAAAAAGACAGTCTCTTCCGCAAGTGGTATTGGGCAAGTTGGACAGCTGCATGTAAATCAGTGAAGTTAGAACACATCCTCACACCATATACAAAAATAAAGTCAGCTTGGCTTAAACACTTAAATATGAGAAATGACACCATAAAACTCTGAGAAAAGAACTTACACAAAACATTCTCTGATGTAAATCGTACTAATGTTTTCTTAGGCCAGTCTCCCAAGGCAATAGAAATAAAAGCAAAAATAAACGGAGCCTAATCAAACTTAAAAACTTTTGTACAGCAAAAGAAAACATAAGCAAAATGAAAAGATACCCTACAGAGTGGGAGAAAATATTTGCAAATTATGTGACCAACAAGGGTTTAATTTCCAAAATATACACACATCTCATACAACTCAACAACAACAAAAAAACAGATAACCCAATTGAAAAATGGGTAGCAGACCTAAATAGACATTTCTACAAAGAAGACATGCAGATGGCCAAAAGGCACATGAGAAGATGCTCAGCATCAGTAATTATTAGAGAAATGTAAATCAA
This sequence comes from Muntiacus reevesi, assembly GCF_963930625.1. Lineage (NCBI taxonomy): Eukaryota > Metazoa > Chordata > Mammalia > Artiodactyla > Cervidae > Muntiacus > Muntiacus reevesi. Next base: position 35,757,698 of record NC_089264.1, on the reverse strand, counting down.
AACTATAATTATTGACCACTTCAGACCTGTCAGAATGGCCATCATTAAAAAGTCTACAAATAACAAATGCTGGAGAGGGAGTGGAGAAAAGAGAACCTTGTTCTACTGTTGGTGGGAATGTAAGTTGATACAACCACAGTGGAGATGGAGGTTCCTCCAAAAACTAAAAATAAAGTTATCATGTGAGCTTGTAATCCTACTCCTGAGCATACATTTAGACAAAACTATAATTCAAAAGAATACATGCAACCGTGTGTTCATAGTGGCACTATTCACGATAGCCAAAAGACAGAAGCATAAGTGTCCATTGACAGATGAATGCATAAAGATGTGGTATATATACACAATGGAATAGTACTTGAGTCATAAAAAGAATGAAGTAATGCCATTGCAACAACATGGATGTACTTAGAGATTATCATATTAAGTGAAGTAAATCAGAAAGAAAAACAAATACAATATGATGTCATTTATATGTGGAATCTAAAATATGATACAGATGAACTCATATATGAAACAGAAACAGACTCACAGACATAGGGAAGAGACTTGTGGTTGCCAAGAGGAAGTGGGTGGGGAGGGATAGATTGGGAGTTTGAGGTTAGCAGATACAAACCACTGTATAGAGTGGATTAAACAGCAAGATCCTATTGTATAGCACAAGATATAAAATATCTTGTGATTAAACCGTAATGGAAAAGAATATAAATAATATATATATAACTGAATAACTTTGTTGTACAACAGAAATTAACAGAACATTGTAAGTTAACTATACTTCAATAAAATAAAGAGCACATATAGAACATTTATTGATTAAATTTCCCATCTTATATCAGCTCAGTTCTTGGCACCCTAAAGAAATTATAATAGTTAAAAGATCACTAATCACAGATGACCATAGCAAATATAATAATGAAAAAGTTTGAAATGTGAGAATTACAAAAATGTGTGACACAAGAGACTCAAAGTGAATAAATGCTCTTGGAAAAAAAAGGTGCTGATAGACTTGCTCAGCACAGTGTTGCCACAAACCTTCAGTTTGTTTTAAAAAAAAAATTGTATCTATGAGGTACACTAAAACAAAGTAGAACAAAATAATAAAACTGCCTTTTCCAGCTGTGCCACAGTTTGCTTATCCATTCACCTATTTGAAAGACTTCCTTATCACTTCCTAGGTTTGGCAATCATGATTAAGCCTGCTCTCAACACGTGTGTGCAAGTTTTTGTGTGGACATAACATTTTCAACTTACTTGGGTAAATACCTAGGAGCATGATCGCTAGATCCTTGGGACAGAGTATGTCAGCCTGTCTTCAAGAGTGACTGTAATGTTTTGTGTTTCCACCAGCAGTGAATTTAGGTTCCTTTTGCTCTGTATCCTGACCAGTATTTTGTGTCGTCAGTGTTTTGGACTTAACTATTTTAATAGGTGTGTAGTGGTATCTTGACGTAATTTGCATTTCTCTAATTGCATTTCCTATGCTCTTTTGCTATCTGCATATCTTCTTGAGTGAGGTGTCCAGACAGGTTCTGAAGTCAAGAATGAGTTAGGAAATATTTCCTCTGCTTCTGTTTCATGGAACAGATTATGGAGAAACCATTTGGGGTGGTGCTTTCTGTTCGGGGAGGCTATTAACTATTGATTTAGTTCCTTTAATTGATAAGTGCCTTTGGAGGTTTTGTATTTTTTTGTGAGTTTGATAGATTGTGTCTTTCAAGAAGTTTGTCCATTTTACCCAAAATGGTGGGAAAATAATGTTGTCCATAATATTCTTTTGTTATTCTTTTAATGTTCATAAGATCAATAGTGATAGCCCATCTTTCATTTCTGTTGTTTTCTTTTTTTCCTCATTTAACTTGGCTAGAGGTTTACCATTTTATTGATCTTTTAAAAAAATCAACTGATCCTAATTTTTTAAAAGGCATAGAATATAAACTGGAAGGATATATTGCAGAATGTTAATCATTATTCTATAGATGATGAGATCATAGTTTTTCTCTTCTCTGTAATTTCAGTTTGGTTAATATACAGTTCATAATTAAAGATTATCTTTTAATTATATTGCTTACTGTTCAGTATCTTTTATCAAAATTAACAGTTATAATCACTATTTTGTGATCTTAATGAAAAATTTAGTTTCAGTATTCTCTTTAATCATTTTTCATTGAGCTTTGTCTTTAGGAACTCCAGGTTTGTTTTTTGTGGCTAGAGGGTACTGAAGAGAATAAAAACATTCAAAAGAAGTGTGATTAGTTAAAAGAAAATGAAAGTAACATTTTCTGGACTTAACGTGTTTTGCATATGTTCTTATTTAATTTTTACTACAGCCTTAAGATGCCATTATTACCCTCATTTTACAGATGAGGAAATTGATGTTCAGAGAAGGTAATTTGTCCAAGACCACATCTGGTATGTGGAAAGACCATGATTCAGTACAAGGCTCTCTAATTTCAAAGTCTATTATCTTTCCCTAGATTAGATAAATGGATGGAACCAGACTTTGACCACAAGAATATGTATACATGGTGGAAAGGTTGATTTTTATCATTCATTTACTATCAGTTTTCATATATGACATTGCCTTTGTTAATAAGGCTAGTTGTATAAGGTACATAACTTGACCTTTTTGAGCTTATAATTTCATGTATTAAAATTTCAAAATGAGAGACAACTTATTTTAGAGATGACTATCTGATTCATTGTCAAATTTTGTTTGAGAGATAAAATGAATGTGTTTTGTTGTAGTGCTTATTTAATTTTTATGACCTGAAAGGACAACCTGGACAGAGGGAGAAGTCTGGCCTCCAGGTGATTTTTCAAAATCGCTTTTCCTATATATAAAAAAATGTATATACCACCATCATTTATTTGAATTGAAAATTAAAAGTTGCTATATAAAGAGTAAATATTTTAAAGCAAATTCATAGATTTCCAAACATAGTAACATTTAATGGCATTTGTGTAATCATTGATTATTCAGTGCCATTTAACCATGTAGGCATTTAATTAAATTTCCTTGAAGAACTTCACCTAAAGTGACTGAAATAAATAAGGATTATCTCAGCATGCCCGATTTTATTTTACAACTGGTAATTGTCTGAATTAACCTAAAGTTGTTGTCCCTTGAGTCAACATATTTTTCATTTAAGTTTTATGAAACCTTTCAATGATTTTTCAAAAATATCTTTTCCAGACCTACTAGCTATTTTTCAGAAATCCTAATTGGGACTTCCCTGGTGTCCAGTGGCTAAGACTGCACTCCCAATGCAGGGGGCCCAGATCAGGGAACTAGATTCCTCATGCCAAAACTAAGAGCTCAAATGCTGCAACTGAAGATCCTGAATACTGCAACTTAAGACTGGCACAGCCAACTAAATATTAAAAAAAAAAAAATCCCAGTGCTGGAGTCCTTTCCTATTTCCGGTTCTTGAGGCCATAATTTTTAAAAGCAGTAAGATTTCCTTGATCTATCAAAATTATGCTTGGCATATGAGTCAAGTTTTAGTACAGTAATGCTGCATTACAAACAGCTTCAAAATCTATTTCATACTTATGGGTGACTATTCATTGGAGTCTACGCTGTGGATGGGGTTTACATCTCCTCATGACTCCATGTTCCAGACTGGATGGATAATGGCTTTATGGGGCAAGTTCTTCTGATGTTGGATGGTGAAAGTTCAAGATAATTGCCATGGGGAATTTGCCATGTCTTTTAAAGCCTCTGTTTAGAATGGTGTACTGTCACTTCTTATATATTCATTTCATTGGTCAGAGAGCTGTGCCTCACTCTCTGTAAGAGACACTGCATAATCTTACATTCAAGAGTGTGAGTCTGTGATTTTGTTATAATGACTGGGTAAAAAGTTGGAAAAAATTATGAACCTGCATAACTACAGTTCTGGGTTTTTAATTGTACAGATTATGTAAACCTTTTGATTTGTCAGATTGTTTACACAAAGTGATCAGTTTTCTTAAGCAGATACTCAATTAAAGTTATCTGTCTTCTGCAAACTAACTTTATTAAATACATGTGTCATAGTACAGAATTTAAAAAATAATGACTAGTGACTCTACCTGATTAATAGTTAGCCTTTGCATGATGTTTTGTAGTTTATAAAATATTTTAATATTTTAAAAATTTGATCACAAATAAGTTAGGTGACAGAATCCTTATTTTACAGATATGGAAATTAAAAGCCTGACTTAGCAAGGCTATAGCTAGTAGGTTCCATCCCAGATTTTTGGAGACTTCAAATCCAGTCATCTTTCCATTACTCCATACTGGATCTTATGTTCCCATTCCCTGTTCTTTTCCAAGTTTAAATAAATAATGGGAATATTTCTGGACCACTGCCAGAAATGAAAGGAATCTATCACTGTACTCTTTATATTCCAACAAATTATAGATCTTCTCTTCTGACCTATGTATCTGAATTAATGCAGAAGTATCACAGGGGCTGAACCTATCTAGTATTTATTCATTATCATTCCAGAAAGATGAGTTTATTTCCTTTGTAGTTTAGCAGAAAACAAGTATTTATTTCATTAAATATTTCAAAAGTATAAGAGAAATCACTGTGGTATACCAGTGCTTTTCAAATTAGTTCTCATGTAGCTGCCTCAGATGATGATGGTTTCTGTATTTGAGGTTCTGTGTATGAACTTAATTGGGAAAAGAAATTGGAGGGAGTTTCTGTTGCAAGGAGTAAGTCTGAAAAATCTCTGTCTATACCAAGTATAGTTAGGATGGCAATGTTATTATTTCTTCATAAAATTCCTTCATTTGAAAATATTTTCCACGAACTCTAATATATTCCAGTAGCTGGATTATAAGGAACATTCTTGTGAAAAAACCCATGTTTCGTATTGAATAATGTAACTTGTTTACTTGTTTTTTGCCCTAACTTTTACAACAAAGCCTTTAGCAATGTAATAAAAAAATCTGATCTGACTTTTTAGTAGTGGATTTCTATTAAATTTTCTTGGACAGCATCCCATGTTCTCAAATTTGTAGGTTTCTCTGGTGCTTTATTCCATTTCTCTGTTTTATATTGTCATTTGTACCAAATTTATTCCCTTATCCCATATCTCCCTGTCTGTTCTGATTTCTTTCATAGTGAAAATAAAAATCAGTAGACAATAATAAATTGAGTATTTCAGAAGGTTAAATGATGTACTTAACACATTATTAACCAGCGACATATTAATGCTACAGGTGTTAGTTTCTGCAGAAATCTCCTGGTCAAATAATGTGTTAAAACTCTATTGTTGGATAATGAATTTATAGCCAGCTCATTGTTCTTGCTACTTTGTCCAATAATAGTGCAAAATTACTCTCCATATTTCTTTTTAAATGTCACCAGTTTAATTTTTTTTAGGCCTTTCCCCCTTACTTTTAGTAGTTAGCTTTTTTATATGACCCATTGCTGTGGAGAGTGGTAATTTTATTTGTTTTATATAAAGTTAGTGTATTTAATCAATATTTTTCCCTCTTTTGAAGACTGTGAACCAGAAGAGCTGACTGACTGGTCTATGGATGAAAAATGTTCATTTTGTAACCTACAAAGAGAAGCAGTCAGTGTAAGTTTTAGTGCTATAAAATTATTTCTAAACTAATTGCACAGTTGTAACGCAACTTTTTTAAAACTTAATTTCTGAGAATTCTTACAGTGAAATTTAAATACTTGATTTTGATAATGAGAAGAATATTTTAAAGTCTTTACATTTAGCTTAACTTGCAGGTGAAAATCCCAGTATACTCATCTTTTTTGCTTATTTCACATTTCTTTCTTAGAACTCCCTGACTCATAAAGTTCAGTTCAGTTCTGTTTTGTATTTAGGTAGACGAAGGTGAGCCTGGTTTGATCTGAGACTACCTTACAGTCTGATTTCTTAGGAATCAGTGGTTGGAAGATAATGTAGTACTACTTTTCAGATTTTTACTTTTTTATGAAGTCTTTTGGATATCATAATTATCTCCTGTGAAGTAATTATTAGTTTCTACTGTAAACAGGGCATAAACTAGACAAGTAGAATCTTCTTGTACAGTAGGAAGTCCTAATTCTTTTAATACTGTTGTGAGAATGGCTGAGAAGAAATGGGAACTTTGAGAACTTGCACCCATTTTGGTCATGTTAGTGGGTAAACATCTGCTTTGTTCTTAAAACTCTCATTACTGGCATGCTATATAGTGAATTTATTTAATAATATATTTTATCTTTTCTCCCCCTTCCTCTTTTTTGACAGTAGTTTTGCTAAGAAATAAGGCTAGTTTGGCCCTCTATCAAAGATAAATTTCTTTTTTCCTGACTCCTTCCCAAATTTTATGTTCTGTATATAATTTGACTTATTTAAAAGAACAAATGAACATTTAGGGAATTTCTTTTTGCCATTTTAGTGGAGTCCCATGTTTAAATAAAAAGTGATTTTTTAATGACGTTTTCTTCTAATTTTAGGATTGTATACCATCTCTTGATTCTTCACAGTCAACACCAACAGAGGAGCTATCATCTCAGGGCCAGTCCAACACTGAAAAGATTGAATGCCAAGCAGAAAATTACCTAAATGCACTCTTTCGAAAGAAAGGTAATATTGATATACTTTGTCATTTAAAATTTGTAATAGAGACCTAAAATATATGAATTTTTCTCACATACGAGTTTTTAATATGTCAATCTCCATTCCATTCTTGATTATTTCCTTCTTGGTCCTTAGTTTTTCTCCATATTTTTAGGGACATTAGGATTTGCAGTCACAGAGCTAGCCTTCTGCTAGGCTTTCTCTTCACCATTCTGTTCTCAAATCTCTCCTTGACTTTATTTTGTTAATTACTGTAGGCAGAAGAAAATTTTGTATGCTTTTGGTCTTCCTTATTTTGTTGCTTTTCTCAAGACTGCAAAAGTTCTTTTGTGTTCAGTAAGTGATAGATATAATATATTGCAAAACTGTTTATAGAAATGTAACAGTTAAATCATTTATCAGCCAGGTTGGTAGTATATTTGCTGGCTTGAGACTTCAGTGTTTCTTTGATAGCTTGAATGTGCAATTACAATGTCACTGTTCTTCTTTGCTTCCTGTCTATCTAAAGGTTTAATCCAAATGAGAGTTGTTTCATGTGTTTCCTTGCTTGATACATATGTATCAGGCAGAATTTGTTTTTATGTCTTAAGCTACTTGAGAAAACTAGAGAAATATAGACCCTTCCATTTTTTTTTCTTGGCCATTTCTGCAACAGTAGAATGTCTTAATTTTTACCACGTAAACCTTGGGAATAAGTGATGGTTTAGGGGGAATGCAGGGTGGTAGTGGGAAGATCATCATACCTCCCAACTTCCAGAGATGAGGAAAATGGTACTGTGTTTTCATCTAAGTATTGATAATGCTTTTAATACTCTTTTGAATTAGGTAACATCAGATATTTTCTGTTAAATAGGTAACTTTCCAGTCTTAATCTGTAATGTTGAATATTGTCCTTACCTTTGACAAAGGAGGCTTTTGTTCAGTCTTAGTGTTATGAGTTCTTTTATGTGTTGAAATATGAAAATCCTCTGATTAGAAGAATCATTAGCATATTAAAAGGCCTAAAGTTAAGAACTATATATATTTTTAAGTGTAGAGGACTGAAAATCTTTCCCTGTGTGTAATTAAAGTAACTCATATTGAGAAATTGTCATTGTCTTTAAAAGACAAAATTTAAAAACAATTTTGTACATGAACCAATATAAAAATGTTTTACATGGCTTTAAGGATTTTGTATTAATTTAGAAAATTTTATTCTGCCTGTATATTTACACTTATAAAAAGAATTACGTTCTCAGATTCACATCACAAAGAGAGCTGGAGGAAATGTATGCATTTACACACATGCATGCAGTAAGTTTCACTCATCTTAGAACTCATTACTCAGTCTCCTTCTCCTTTGAGTAATTTGTAATGGTAGTAGGTAGAAATTAGTAATAGTAACTTTTAATATTTGATAGTATGGAGTTAACCTGTGCTCCATTGCCCTATTAAGAGTAATCAGTAAAAAATTGGTACTATTTCAGCTGATTCAAGCATCTGGGTCTTCAAGAGGTCTCCTACCAGTGGTTGGGTGAGTGTTCATGGATATTTAGTGACCTCTCCGTTTGGGGATTTTTTGTTTTTCTTCGAGATCTTTGAAGGATCACAGTTTAAAGATAAAAGATTCTTATTAGTAGTATTTTTGCCTTACTTTAGGTCTTTAGTATTTTTATCTTTGTTAATTTCTTTATTTGTGGTCCATCATCACCTTCCAGATTTAATTAAACCCAAGGATTTTTCTACTTGTTTACTTGGCTTTGTTTCTGTTGTTTGTTTTTACTTTCTTTGAATGAAATAGTTTTTGAGATTTCCAATATGGTCTGACCAGGATGTGGCTAGAAGATAGTAACAGTATGTTTTAAATGGTCTTAATTCCTATATGCATTTATTTCTTTAGTAAGTTCTTTAACTTTGAAACAAAAGGAAAAAAAAAATGTGTTTTTAAAGATAGGAAGTACTTCCGAGTCTTTGGAAGCAAATAAAATGCTAATAGAAGCCTCTTGTTGGTGAAGTTTTTATTTGATTCCTGAAAATTTCACAGTCAGTCATTTTTAGGAATTCTGGATATTAGTAACATAGTATTACTGACACTTTGAATCCATTGCTTAGTTTGAGGAACAGAAGCATGTGATCATCTTGCCAAAACACAGAGAAATCTTTTTAGTATTCTTATTATAGCTTGTTTATTATCTTTCCTAACTACAGTTTTATGGACTTTGATGATTTGTTACTTTTATTGAGAACTCTACACTTTGGATAATTATTATGGTTGATGTCACCACCTGTGATTGACCACTAAGCCCGTTTTGTGCCTTACATTTAATCCCAACTTTGTTGAGAGATAGATACTCTTGTTATCATTTTAGCAGATAAACATAATGAAGCTCAGAGAAGTTAAGTTTTGTGTTGTGAACATTTGAAACCTGGGAAGAAAGTTTTAAAAGGTCAAAGGTGTTTTATGTGAAGAACACTTAGATTCTAAGTATTAAGTAGAAAAACCTTCCTGTTTCCTACTACTTAGCAGCCTAGAATTAGAGGATTATTTTAATTGAATTGGGAAGGCTAGAGAGGATCTATGAGAAATACAGAGCATTCCATCTTTCCTTCATATGAACTGTGAACAGCTTCAGTGATTAGTTCCCTTACAGTATTTAATAATTGGAAAACCTTATTATTTAATCTAAATACAGTTTGGACAATTCCTTATATTAGAAGCTAGTCAAAAATACTCTTTGCGGGTTGAATAAGTATAGTCAGGGAGAGGGGATATTTTAGTGTAGAAGTGAATTTTTAACTAATTTTGTATATTCTTTGGAAATGTTTCAGAACTGAGTTCCTTGTAGAGGTTAACCTACATACTTACGTAGAGTGCTAGAGTAGAATGAAACCTCCATGATAGCAGGGACTTTGTTAATTGCAGAATCCTCAGTATATGTAATAGTACTTGTCACATCTTATATCTTCAGTAAGTATTTCTTGAATGGATGAATGAGCACTAAGATAAACTGAGCATTAAGATAAACTAAGATATCTTCCAGTTTTTCCACATACTTATGATATTATACTTATTCCATTTGAAGAACAAAATTGTTTTGCATGTATATATAGTTTATCTTCTACTTTGTACTTAAATTTATTACTATATTTATCATGAATATCAGTTTATTTGTTTTGAAATGTGGATAAACATAGGCATATAAATATAAAATTCCTTTTTCTGAAGCTATCCTCATAGGATGTAAACTAAATTATTTTGACTTTAGGCTTCATGTTCTCTGATCACCTGAAGCAGTATAAATCACTAGCTTACAATTCAAGAAGATATCCCATCTTTTATTTTTCAGTTAAAGAAGCCTACTTAACTAAATTGAACAGATAGTATATACATTGTAGCTGAATGAATCATACTGCTCAGTATATGATAAAGCCTTCCTTCATCAAAATATGGTGTTTTTCCTACTTTATCCTCCACCACCACTCTTCCCCGGCCCCCCGGCCCACAACACATATTTAACATTCATTTAACTATTATTCTGGCCATTTCTTTTCGAAGACTTTCTTGCTATATAGTTGAAAGCTGCTATTAAGCAATCTTTTCCCTTAAATTAATTGATAGCCAGGTTTTATATAAAGTTTTTCATGCCTTTTCTGAACACAAATCTTTTTCCCTTTAAACTTTTAATTTTTAAGCTTTATAATATTGCATGAAATAAATATTAATACTTCTCATTAATTAATTGGATTGTGACTGATACTAAAACATTTGACTTCTTAGAATCAGGAGTATTAAATCTTTTAGATTGCTTTTCTCTAAATGCAGGTATCTTTGAACGGCTATGTAAATTTGACCTGATTCATTCATGCCCTAAGTATTTCTTCTACAAATGGACCTTTCTGATACCATGTGGTCATACATTGAAAAAGTGAATTTAAAGTGTTAGATTCTTTGCAACCCCATAGACTGTAGTCCACCAGACTCCTCTGTCCATTCTCCAGGCAAGAATACTGGAGGGGGTAGCCATACTCTTCTCCAGGGGATCTTCCTGACCCAGGGATCAAACCCAGGTCTTCCACATTGCAGTCAGATTCTTTACCATCTGAGCCACCAGGGAAGGCCCTTTGGCTTTCTCTTTATATGTGGGTTGCCTTTTTGGAACTCTCAGGGAACTGTATGTTGCTGCTGCTGCTGCCAAGTTGCTTCAGTCATGTCTGACTCCTAGCGACCCCATGGACTACAGCCTACCAGACTCCTCCATCCATGGGATTTTCCAGGCAAGAGTACTGGAGTGGGTTGCCATTGCCTTCTCCGAACTATATGTTAGTGTAGTAAAATAATCCACATACCATTATGAGTCATAATCCAGAGGTGTTCATGAAAAGGTTTTTTTTTTTTTTTGTCATGTGTATAGATGATAGGAATGAAATTCTAAGAACACACGTAAACTGGATTTAAGATCTTAGGCATTTCTGTTAAAGTCACCTTTCTGCCTATAACACCATCCATAGTAGGAATTAAAGACAGACTATTGGATTATTCATTTACCATTACCTGAATTCTTTTATCTCCTTTTGTCTTCTTTAATCTCTAATTTGGCCTAGTCAGTTACACCTTTATAAGCACCCATATTTTTTTCCACTGTGTCTTCTGAAACTTGTGATCTTTCATCAACAATCCCCTATACCCTCAGTCTTTTCTCTTAATCTTCCCTTTACTTTATTGCTTTAGGTGAAACCTGTGTATTCATAAAAGATGCTTTTGTAGCCCTTCTCTTGCTAAATGTTTTTAATTGCTTGCTTTATGTAATACAGGAGTGATAAAATTGACAAGTTCCGAGATCCTTATAGCTGCTTTCCAATCATTTATTTACTGTCCTCACTCAAAACCCTGAGCTTGTCTGAAGCACCTGACATCTACCTGTTCTATCCACATTATCATGTTACACACCTCTACTAACTTTTTTCAATTTCTTCCTCCCATTTTAGTTCTTGGTGACTTTCAAGTACTATGCAGCTGATTGATTCGACATTCTGGCTTCTCAGTTACTTGACCTCTCCATTTCTAATGATCTTTTCCTCCATTTCACTCCAGCCACCTTTCTATCATCCCTAGACCTTTGCCACCTCCCAAGTATAATTTCAACCATCCCTATTTCTGACTACCATTTTAATAGTCATCCCAATATTTTTTTAACCTTATTGCAACCTCCAATCTATTGACCATACCACTTCTCACTATTCATTGTCTAATGATTTCACTTTTCTCCTTACTCATTTCAGATACTGTGCTTGATTGCTATAATCATCTTTCTGTAATATCTTAACTTCATTGCTTCTCTTTTCTTTTCTCATATTTGCATGTCAGAACCTCATCTGGATTTTGACCCTTTACCCCATATATTATACACTTGCGCTGGAACAGCTGAACTTGACTAAAGTTAAACACCTAGGTAGTTATTTTATATCCCTCGCCTCAAATTCTTCACAACTAAAAACCACTATTCCTTTTTGTAGTGCAGTCACCTTCTAACATTATGTAATTTGCTTTTTTTTTTTTTTAATGTATTATTCATTGTCTTTTTCCATCTGCTGGTATATAAACACCATGAAGAATTGGATTTTTGTACTTTTTCCTACTGAGATATCTCAAGCATCTTGACACATGCTGCTAAGTCACTTCAATCCCTGGGATTCTCCAGGCAAGAATACTGGAGTGGGTTGCCATTTCCTTCTCCACATCTGACACATAGTAGATACTTCTTTTCTGTACTTTTGCGATCTTCACTCTGTTCTTTTCTTTTCAACTCATCCCAATTAGACTTTTCTTTTTCACTACCCTGCTGAAACTGTTTTATCAGTTTCATTGGTAATTCCATTTTACACTCCTTAGAGGAAAGTTAATCAGTTCTCACCTTATTCAGATTTTCACCATTCATCAGTGATAGGGTTGATCACTTTCTTAATCCTGGTGTCTAGGATATTATATTCTTTTAATTTTTCCCCCATCTTGCAAATTACTTCGTTCACATGCTTCTTGCTGGTTTTTGTTTTCTTTACCTTTAAATATTGAAGAGCCCAAGAGTTAGTCCTCAGTGTCTTTTCTTCTCAAATGGCTTCTCTTACTTGATGGCTTCATTTCATCCAGTCAGCTTAATTACAGTGTATGTGTTGGTGACATCTGAATATTGTAGGATTATATCTAATCCTAATCTTTTCTCTAGCTTTTCTCTCTTATATCTACTTGGTGTTCTTCATTAGAATATCTAATGGACACTTCACATGACCTCTTTAAAACAGAATTCTTGATTTTACTTTCCCCAAACTTCTCCTGTCCCAACCTTTCCTGTCTTAGTAAAAAATATCACCCTTGACCCTAGTTGGTTGCTAGTCCCCAAAACAAGAAACTTTTATTGATTCCTCAGTATCCTGTATACACACATACAACCTATCATCAACTCCCATTTGTTGTTCTACCTTCAAAATCTATTCTGACTGTGTCTCACCGTTTGCGTTGCTGCCACTCTAGTCCAAGATACTTTATCTCTGGCATGTACTACTTACTATTGATCAGAGACATATTAACACCGCAAGCATTAGTTTCTGCAAAAATCCCCTGGTCAATATGTGTTAAAGAGCCTCCGAACTGTTTCTCTTTCTACTTTTCTCTTTCTGACCCATTCGTTTTTCTACACAAAATGATATTTCTGAAGCCTATACCAATACATTATTCCTCTGCCCAAAAGTTTCCAGTGGCTTTGCATGTCTCTTAGAGTAAAATCGATCAGAGTTTTGATCTACGTGGCCTAGTCTAGCCCCCTTTTCAGCCAAATCTCTGATCGCTCATTCTTTTGCAGACTCTGGCTTTTTGCTCATCCTCTGATGTGCTAACCTTATTGCCATCTCAGGGTCTTCTCACTTGCTGTTGCTGTTACCTCTGTCTAGAATCCTTGTTTGCACCTGAGCATTGCACTCTTGTATTACCAAACATTACCCCTGGCCCTGATCACTTGTTGCTCCACCACCCTGTTCATGATAATTCTTTCAGTCTTTCCTATCATTCTGCTTTTTGTTTGTTTGTTTTTCTAACTGACTCCTTTTTTAATGTGTTTGTTGTCTCCGCTACTTCTACAATATAAGAACAATAGGATGGGATTTTTGTTTATTCTATATCCCTAGCACTTAGACTTGTATCTGATACAGTCAAAACTCAATAACTTAATTGAGTGCATATAGAAAAGGAATATTTTAAAGCTCAACAGTAGTGCTTTAAAATCATGATTTAAAAGATCATGTTTTTTTAAAAGCATGACTTATAGTATACTAGATCTTTTAGCAAAGTCTTTAATGAGTCTTTGTATGTGATAAGAAAGTGTTCTAGGAATCAGCCTAAATAATGAAAATAAAAGTGGTTCCAAATTTCTTTCAGAAATATTTGGTCATTCAATTATTCTTTTCAGTGGTTTTACACAACCCTGATAACCTTTTAAGGACATAATTTAAATTTTGGGGAAGCAGTGGTTCTTCCATTTCTCTTTATATAAGGAGTTCTGTCTAAATTATTTCTTTGCACAGTCTAATTAAGTTTAAAAAATGTAGTCTGTTAGCTGAGAGGGAAGACCTAATTCTCGGAAGAATATAATTCTATTTGGGGGCCCTTTTTTTTTGTATCACCATCTGTCCCTGGGTAGTATTTCTTTCCTATACTTTGTCTCTGGTATGGCAGATAATGGAATTGGCCTGTGTATAAATAAATATAGTAATCTATATATGCTATTCAGAATAATCAGAGTTCTGAATTGGAAAAAGCACTTTTATGTAAAAGTAACGGTTACTATAATTACTATGTACTGTTTAGCTGTTTTGTATTAACTTATTAATATCATTAAAAAATCTTCTTAGAAAAAAAATCTTCTTAGAATATTTTTCTGATTTTCTTTAGTAACTCATAAATTCACCAGCTATATCATCACCCATGTATTCTTCCATAAAATGCTACTAATTTAGTTCTTTCTTTCCTTGAGTGTGACTTCCCCCAAAGCAAGAGTAGCAAGTTGGCCTTTATAAAACATATTTCCCATCCTTGATTAGAGAAGTTAATTCATTCAAGAAAGTTCCACTAATCTTCCTTCTATATGCTAGGTACCATATTAGTGGGGGGAAAAAAGGTAAAAAACATCTCTGTCTGCATGAACTTTTGTGTGGTAGTAAGGGGAAGCAAGCAGTAAACAAGTAAATTCTGTTTGTGGTTCAGTGTGCATGTATGCACGTGCACACACACACACAGTCCCCTGCCTTACACACACGCTGGATATAAATGTATATTTAAGCGTTGGCGACAAAAGAGGAAGAGGAGCGTAGGGAGTGGCAGAGCAGAGGTGGTAGTCAAGTAACGTTTGAGCAAACATTAAAAAAAGGTATCAAACTACAGAAAACCCGGGGGAAGTACATTTCAAGAGTTAAAGATAATATTGATTTTGAAAAATTATATATCAGGCATGTGGGAGGTGACTGCCACCCCCATTCCTCAGTTTTGCAGACTACTTATTTTCCTTTTAAGACCAAGCTAAAATTACAGCATTTTAAAGCAGATAGGGGATTTAGAGATTATCTGATTCTACTGTTCCTTTACTTATATACAAAGAAATAATTTAAGTAACTTGACCAAGGAACATATATTATTTTTTTTAATTTAATTTTTTTGAAGCATATATTAAACATGTATTAAATAATATAAGATAGTGATTATCAATAATACTTAGTAAAATAATCAAAAAGCCATTTTTTAAAATGTCTAATAAAGAGTTGCTTATATGAAGTTTGATGGTAATAAAAAAGATGAAGGCTTAGTTTTTGTTGCTGTTTGGTGATGAGTAATATTAAGCCAGAATGTGCTGGGGAAGTAGTGAATACATGAATGTCTAAATCCATGGAACTAGCTCTGAACCATCAGCTGAAGTCAGAGGAAAGGCAGTGGGATTTTTAAGAAACTAAAAATGGATGAACTATTCACTTCACTTGTAGTTTTTCAGCCCCTGGTCACCTGTTAATGTGTGGGGTCTTCTCATATCATGATGAAACTCACTTGTGTCAACCAAAATTTTATCTGCATGATCTGAAATTTCTTTTGAGGATTTGGTGTCAAGTATTTGTGACTCCTTTGTCTTTGCCTGACTAATGATGAGCATCAAGTTGAAAGATTTTCTCAATCATAAACTCTTCACTATGCAATGTAAACATTTACCCATTTTCATGGTCCACTTAATTAAATCTAGCCTCCTTAGCAAGTTGTAAGACATTTTGCTTTACAGTCAACATTTCTTTTAACACCTGGAAGTTAACAAAAAATATGCTAGGATTGTTCATACTCTAGTCATTGTTTACTGAGATACAAGCCTGATTGGCTAAGAGTATCTTTTATCTTTTTATCAAAACACTTTCATAAATCCATGGTCCCCATGGACACCATCCAGTGTGGAACTTTAGGGTTAGGGTTAGGGTTAGGGACTTAGTTCTTAGTATAGGTCTTAGTTTCCACATACCTCCTGTACTTTAAAGCATCTCTGCAAATAGAGTGTGATTCTCATATTTAAAAGTTGTGTGTTTCATGATACATAATAATGTATGAGACTGTAGACCTTAAGTGATGTATATACTGTATGGGCGTATTTAAGAGACTTTAAAGGATAATTTTGATTTTATAAAATAGATTTCTACCTTCTTTGTCAATTTTAAATATTATTCTGTCTTATCCCCTAATAGTATTTAGTAGATTTTGAACTTCTTGGAGGCACGGAATATTTTAATAATTTTTTCTTTCCAATTCATTATAAACATTTCTTAATTTCTTAAATAGAGTTCTGGTCAAAGATATAAATCATAAATATAGAAGATACTCTTCAACATGTAATATGTATTTGCTGCTCAATTTATGTATAATTATGCATTTTAGTGATAAAGTGATGAAAAATCATTTAAAGGTGAATTTTCCTGAGCATACATACATGTGTGTGGTGGAATAACGTGGCTCAGCTGCCAAACAGATTTTAGGATACCATACAGCAGTATGGTTCAGGAGTATTGGCAGGTGACCAAGCAAATACAGGAGAAGCCTGCCCAGAAGATTATGCAAAAGTAGTTTCCTCCTTTCAGTCGCTGTATATTCAGGTATCTTAAAATTTTGCTCTATGAAATAATATGTTTCTAAGAAGAGAGGGTTTCTTGTTTGTTTTTTGGTTTTTTATGACAACTGATGTTTACACGTTTTATTCAATCCCCCTGTCACAGGTTGTGTGTGTGTGTGTGTTCGATGCTGTGAAAATAAGGGTTTGGTTCTTTTTAAAGAAAATCTTGGAAAATCTACATTTCTTAGAGATCTGATTTTCTCTGATTTTTTTTTTTTCTTTTTAAATTTTGTCTCTTTAAGTTTCAGCTTCTTCATGTTATTTTAAATTTTTTTAATTAAACCACACCATTTATTAAATATGCTTTTAAAATGCTTACCTCTGTTATTATATACCTAAAAACAGCAGATGGTTAGATAACTTTAGAGTAAAAACTACTATGATAATTCTTTGGCTAATTTTCTTTTTAAGGTATACTTTAACACATACATGTAGAACGTTCTCATTGTCCTTGTAAATAATACATCTAAAACTCTAATCCACAATTCTTAAAAATGTGTTTCCTCTTGGTATTTTAGCTGTAAGACGTACTTAAACCTGGTTGTGGTCTGCCTCCAAATTTTAGACAGCACATTGTACTGAATTGGGTGGTATTAGAATCTTAAGATCAGGACTGTTTAAGGAAAAAAGAGAAAACTTAATAGCCAAGGTAATTTACTAAAGACTGAAATAGTTCATATGTCCTGAGTTGAAATAAAAAGGAAGAGGAGGGTTAGTTAGCTAACTAGTTAGCTAACCAGTTAGTCAGCTGGACTCTTTGTTGTTGTTCTTAGATAATATTTTTCATATACTGTAGTTTTATGGATGATAAAACATAATGTAAAAAATCATCTGAGTTATCAGGCAGACAATGAATCAGTCTATCACCTTAACTGTTTTATAGAAGGTTGATGTTCCATCTTGCCATAATTTTGAGTCTGATATTTTCAGTTTTTTACTCTCACATAAAGGTCTTTTTTTGATACAGTTTTTGTAGAAATAGCACTTTGTAAATATCCTCTAACATGAGCTTTCCTATCTCATTTAATATGATATAGTTATAGTTTTCTTTTATTTATTTATTTATTTATTTATTTTTATAGTTCTCTTTTAATAATTACTTATTCTCGGCACTTCAGTGGCTGATTAATTCTTTCTGAATTTCTCTTACTGAGATATAAGGAGTCTAGCACTAGCAGAGGGTTTGATCAGATACTGTACTTGTGAAATGTGATGAATTAGCTTTATAAATTACTATTTTATCATTTTTAATTTATAAGTAATTGTGACTGTCAGTTATAGTTTACTATTTGCTATTGGCTAGTTGTCCATTATATTGACAGTCTGCTCAGATTGTTCTGTTCATTAGAACTTACTGATTTGATATTCAGTTCAGTTCAGTTCAGTCGCTCAGTTGTGTCCGACTCTTTGAGACCCCGTGACACAGCATGCCAGGCCTCCCTGTCCATCACCAACTCCCGGAGTCTACCCAAACTCATGCCCATTGAGTCAGTGATGCCATCCAGACATCTCATCCTCTGTCGTCCCCTTCTCCCCCTGCCCCCAATCCCTCCCAGCATCAGGGTCT
Source organism: Muntiacus reevesi (assembly GCF_963930625.1). Classification (NCBI taxonomy): domain Eukaryota; kingdom Metazoa; phylum Chordata; class Mammalia; order Artiodactyla; family Cervidae; genus Muntiacus; species Muntiacus reevesi. The sequence goes on along the minus strand of NC_089264.1, from coordinate 35,739,389 downwards.
TTTCCAATGAGTCAGCTCTTCGCATGAGGTGGCCAAAGTATTGGAGTTTCAGCTTCAGCATCAATCCTTCCAATGAACACCCAGGGCTGATCTCCTTTAGGATGGACTGGTTGGATCTCCTTGCAGTTCAAGGGACTCTCAAGAGTCTTCTCTAACACCACAGTTCAAAAGCATCAATTCTGGCTGATTCATGTCAATGTATGACAAAACCCACTGCAATGTTGCAAAGTAATTAGCCTCCAACTAATAAAAATAATTGAAAAAAAAAAAAAGCATCAATTCTTCGGTGCTCAGCTTTCTTCACACTCCAACTCTCACATCCATACATGACCACTGGAAAAACCATAGCCTTGACCAGATGGACCTTTGTTGGCAAAGTAATGTCTCTGCTTTTTAATATGCTATCTAAGTTGGTCGTAACTTTCCTTCCAAGGAGTAAGCGTCTTTTAATTTCATGGCTGCAGTCACCATCTGCAGTGATTTAGGAGCCCCCCCCCCAAAAAAAGTCAGCCACTGTTTCCACTGTCTCCCCATCTATTTCCCATGAGGTGATGGGACCAGATGCCATGATCTTAGTTTTCTGAATGTTGAGCTTTAAGCCAACTTTTTCACTCTCCTCTTTCACTTTCATCAAGAAGCTTTTTAGTTCCTCTTCACTTTCTGCCATAAGCGTGGTGTCATCTGTATATCTGAGGCTATTGATATTTCTCCCAGCAATCTTGATTCCAGCTTGTGCTTCTTCCAGCCCAGCATTTCTCATGATGTACTCTGCATATGAGTTAAATAAGCAGGGTGACAATATACAGCCTTGATGTACTCCTTTTCCTATTTGGAACCAGTCTGTTGTTCCATGTCCAGTTTGAACTGTTGTTTCCTGACCCGCATACAGGTTTCTCAAGAGGCAGGTCAGGTGGTCTGGTATTCCCATCTCTTTCAGAATTTCCCACAGTTTATTGTGATCCACACAGTCAATGGCTTTGGTATAGTCAATAAAGCAGAAATAGATGGTTTTCTGGAACTCTCTTGCTTTTTCGATGATCCAGCGGATATTGGCAATTTGATCTTTGGTTCCTCTGCCTTTTCTAAAACCAGATTGAACATCTGGAAGTTCACGGTTCACGTATTGCTGAAGCCTAGCTTGGAGAATTTTGAGCATTACTTTACTAGCATGTGAGATGAGTGCAATTGTGTGGCAGTTTGAGCATTCTTTGGGATTGCCTTTCTTTGGGATTGGAATGAAAACTGACCTTTTCCAGTCCTGTGGCCACTGCTGAGTTTTCCAAATTTGCTGGCATATTGAATGCAGCACTTTCACAGCATCATCTTTCAGGATTTGAAATAGCTCAACTGGAATTCCATCACCTCCACTAACTTTGTTCGTAGTGATGCTTCCTAAGGCCCACTTGACTTCACATTCCAGGATGTCTGGCTCTAGGTGAGTGATCACACCATGGTGATTATCTGGGTCGTGAAGATGTTTTTTGTATAGTTCTTCTGTGTATTCTTGCCACCTCTTCTTAATACCTTCTGCTTCTGTTAGGTCCATACCATTTCTGTCCTTTATTGAACCCATCTTTGCCTGAAATGTTCCCTTGGTATCTCTAATTTTCTTGAAGAGATCTGTAGTCTTTCCCATTCTGTTGTTTTCCTCTATTTCTTTGCACTGATCACTGAGGAAGGCTTTCTTATCTCTCCTGGCTATTCTTTGGAACTCTGCATTCAAATGGGAATATCTTTCCTTTTCTCCTTTGCTTTTCGCTTCTCTTTTCACAGCTATTTATAAGGCCTCCGCAGACAACCGTTTTGCCTTTTTGCATTTCTTTTCCATGGGGATGGTCTTGATCCCTGTCTCCTGTACAATGTCATGAACCTCCATCCATAGTTCATCAGGCTCTCTGTCTATCAGATCTAGTCCCTTAAATCTATTTCTTACTTTCACTGTGTAGCCATAAGGGATTTGATTTAGGTCATACCTGAATGATCTAGTGGTTTTCCCTACTTTCTTCAGTTTAAGTCTGAATTTGGCAATAAGGAGTTCATGATCTGAGCCACAGTCAGCTCCCAGTCTTGTTTTTGCTGAGTGTATAGATCTTCTCAATCTTTGGCTGCAAAGAATATAATCATTCTGATTTTGGTGTTGACCGTCTGGTGATGTTCATGTGTTGAGTCTTCTCTTGTGTTGTTGGAAGAGGGTGTTTGTTATGACCAGTGCATTCTCTTGGCAAAACTCTATTAGCCTTTGCCCTGCTTCATTCCATGCTCCAAGGCCAAATTTGCCTGTTAGTCCAGGTGTTTCTTGACTTCCTACTTTTGCATTCCAGTCCCCTATAATGAAAAGAACATCTTTTTGGGGTATTAATTCTAAAAGGTCTTGTAGGTCTTCACAGAACTGTTCAACTTCAGCTTCTTCAGTGTTACTGGTTGGGGCATATGCTTGGATTACCATGATATTGAATGGTTTGCCTTGGAAACGAACAGAGAGCATTCTATCATTTTTGAAATTGCATCCAAGGACTGCATTTCGGACTCTTTTTGTTGACCATGATGGCTAATCCATTCCTTCTAAGGGATTCCTGCCCACAGTAGTAGATATAATGGTCATCTGCGTTAAATTCACCCATTCCAGTCCATTTTAGTTCGCTGATTGCTAGAATGTCGACTTTCACTCTTCCCATCTCCTGTTTGACCACTTCCAATTTGCCTTGATTCATGGACCTAACATTCCAGGTTCCTATGCAATATTGCTCTCTACAGCATTGGACCTTGCTTCTATCACCAGTCACATCCACAACTGATTTGTCATTACTACGTAGGAATCATCCCCTGCCTTTCTCCATATGAATTTGTGTGTGTGTTCTCCCTTAAGTGTTTTAAATGAAGTCTTTAAAATGTTTCTATCTTCAGTGGAAAGGGCAAAACATAAGTTCTACCATCAAACATGGATTAAAATCTTGCCCTCCCATTTATTCACTATATAGTTCTGATAAACTGCTTAGCATTTTATGTGACTTAGTTTCCTCATGTGCACAAGAGGCATAATAATTGTGAATGCTTGTATTCTGTTGTCTGCCCTCACCTACCAAAAAATAGTTTTATTAAAGATACTAGTTTAGATTTTAGTATTTTAGTATTGATAGGTATGGCGTGTGTTCTATAGTAGCTTCTGGTAGAAAAAAGAAGATGGACTATGGAATCAAATCTTGATGGCTTGCTTCCTGTTTGTTTCTTTTTCATTAAATAACTGTGATATTGGGCCAGTTACTTAACTTGGTGATACTACATCATTGTGCAAATTTGTTGTTGTTCAGTCGCTAGGTCATGTCCAACTCTTTGTGGCTCCATGGAGTGCAGCACTCCAGGCTTCCCTGTACTTCATTATCTCCCAGAGTTTGCTCAAACTCATGTCCATCGAGTCGGTGATGACATCCAACCATCTCATTCTCTGTCACCCTCTTCTTTTCCTGCCTTCAATCTTTCCCAGCTTCGGGGTCTTTTCCAACGAGTCAGCTCTTCACGTTAGGTGGCCAAAGTATTGGAGCTTCAACTTTAGCATCAGTCCTTCAGTGAATATTCAGGGTTGATTTCCTTTAGGATTGTGCAAATTAATATAATGTAAATGAAACATCCAGCTTAGTGCCATGTTTCTAATAGCCATCCAGGGAGGAGTAGCCCTATGGCAGATTGCACTATTTTTGTTTATTTGTTTAAGTGTATAAGAAAATGAGGCACTGGCATCTAAATGACTTTCTCTAATCATACTATGGCACAGTAGTTGAGGTCAAATTTTGGGTTAGACATGGATTCTAGAGTTGGTTCTACTACTTACTCATCCTTGTGTGACCTTAGGCAAACTTTTTAACCTCCTTAAGACTAGTTTCCATTTCTCTAGTGAAAGTCGCTCAGTTGCGTACAACTCTTTGCAACCCCGTGCACTATACAGTCCATGGAATTCTCTAGGCCAGAATACTGGAGTGGGTAGCTGTTCCCTTCTCCTGGGGATTTTCCCAATCCAGGATTGAACCCAGGTCTCCCACATTGCAGGCAGATTGTTTACCAGCTAAGCCACCAGGGAAGCCCCCATTTCTATATAATGGGAATAATTCTGGCATTCTTAAGAGGATTATTGTGATTACTTGAAGAGATAAGGCATCCAAACTCACCAAATTTTAGACATTATTTATGTGTAGTTTTTCTTATATACCAGTTATACCGCACCAAATTTGGGGAGGAGTGGGAGGAAAAATTAATGTAAGGATTCAATAATCTAAAACTACTGCTGCTATTCAGTATTATTTATTATCAATATCATCAATTACTTGGAATTACACTAAATCAAAAAAGGAGGATCACAAAGGATTTAGTTCTCAAGTTTTGTAATCATGAAGAAAATTGTCCTTAGGAGCCCGTGAATTAATAACTTAATATCAAAGTAGTATCAATCATGCAGTCTCAAAAGTGAGTGGTAATACTTAAGAACTGTCAGCAGTAAATGTAGTACTCTTTGGATACTTTAGGAGAGTAGAATGGTTAGGTAAATACAAATTATAAGATGTTTATTTCATACAAAAAAAGTCACTTTTGTGCTTCGATATCTTATTTGATAAAATGAAAAGTTTTTGCTAAAGTGTGTTGATATATTTTGTTAACCTATGTAGCATTAGGAAGTGAAACAAAGTTAAAGGAATGAAAGAAATTATTTTACAGGCATATACACCAACCAGTCTTAATAATCATTTGAGACACTTTGAAGTAAAATTGCAGTCTGGATAGTTTGAAAAGTTGACTATTCATGTTAGCCATTTTTCTTATTCCCTCCATGTTCTGACTGGTTAGAGGACCAAAGCTGATTTTAAAATATTAACTAATAACAGTGAAAATCTTGTATGAATATATTTGTGTAATGATAGGTCACATTTCCTAAAGCAAAATATAAATTATTTGGGCACTAGTTATTACTTTAGGTTACTTTTTACTTCTTTAGATCCATATGGACGTGGCAACCCACTCCAGTATTCTTGCCTTGAGAATCCCACGGACAGAGGAGCCTGGTGGACTACAGTCCATAGGGTTGCAAAGTCATACATGACTGAAACAACTTAGCATACACAATCAAGAGTATACATTATAGTAACTAGAAATGTTAAAATACTTTTATGTGTATTTAAGAAAATTTATTTTATATTTAAGCCAGCAGCATATTAAAGTGGACCCTCTTAGGGTTGCTCCTGTCTTAAAAATACATACTAAGTTAGGTTACCAGTGTTTCTGATGAGCAACTAGAACAATGATACAAGCCAAATATGTTTGTGAGTCTGATCATATGCTCTAATAGTCTGGTATGACTTGAACTTCTGGTATTATTTGGGCATGTTATGGCCTAGTGGCTCCTGATTTACTTTGCACATATTTCACTTTTCAATTTAAAATACTCTAAAGTTCTACAAAACCATCTGTGAGCCTATATTAAGTGCTGGCTATTTTTTTACTTTATCTATTTTTGTTTTTCTAAAAAGCATACTTATTGTTCTGGCAGTAGTGGTTGTTGTTGCTAAGGTTTATTTGTAAAAGAAGCACTCACTCACTCTTTGGTGGAGTAATGATCAGTGCCTACCTAAATTAGGGTGTATTTATGTACCTCTGGCATTGTCATTTGTTGGGAGTTACTGAAGCTCCAGGGTTGCAGGCCTTATATGTGTCTGGAAGGTTATAGAAATGAAACTATAAAAAGTCTGTGATTTTTGCTGTTGCATCCATTTCTGTGACTCAATCCTTGTTAACCCTGGAAATGTTTTGGACTATTAGTAGAGAGCATTCCGTTATTATTGTTGAATATTTTGTTAGAACAACAACAAAAAAACCATATTGGAGCAGTGCTGTAAAATGGTGCTGTCCAAAATCATCTGTGCATGTAGTCAGAGATTAAATAGGATGATCCCCTGCAGTGCAGGAATTCTATTTACATTGATATAAGTCCTTAATAAAATAAGACTTTTTCAGTCAAGAGAACCAAGGCTCCTTGGAGCAGTGGTTGCTTCCATGGCTGGGGCTGGGAAAATATAAATTGAATTGGAGTATCTTGTGGTACCAGAATTCCAGACATCCTGGAATGTGAAGTCAAGTGGGCCTTAGGAAGCATCACTACGAACAAAGCTAGTGGAGGTGATAGAATTCTGGTTGAGCTATTTCAAATCCTAAAAGATGATGCTGTGAAAGTGCTGCACTCAATATGCCAGCAAATTTGGAAAACTCAGCAGTGGCCACAGGACTGGAAAAGGTCAGTTTTCATTCCAATCCCTAAGAAAGGCAATGCCAAAGAATGCTCAAACTACCGCACAATCACACTCATCTCACACACTAGCAAAGTAATGCTCAAAATTCTCCAGGCCAGGCTTCAGCAATGCATGAACCGTGAACTTCCAGATGTGCAATCTGGTTTTAGAAAAGGCAGAGGAACCAGAGATTAGATTGCCAACATCTGCTGCATCATAGAAAAAGCAAGAGAGTTCCAGAAAAACATCTATTTCTGCTTTATTGATTATGCCAAAGCCTTTGACTGTGTGGATCTCAATAAACTGTGGACAATTCTTTAAGAGATGGGACTACCAGACCACCTGACCTGCCTCTCGAGAAATCTATATGCAGATCAGGAAGCAAGAGTTAGAACTGGACATGGAACAACAGACTGGTTCCAAATAGGAAAAGGAGTACATCAAGGCTGTATATTATCACCCTGCTTATTTAACTTATATGCACAGTACATCACGAAAAATGCTGGGCTGGATGTAAGCACAAGCTGGAATCAAGATTGTTGGGAGAAATACCAATAGCCTCAGATATGCAGATGACACCACCCTTATGGGAGAAAGTGAAAGAGGAGAGTCAAAAAGTTGACTTAAAGCTCAGCATTCAGAAAACAAGGATCATGGCATCTGGTCCCATCACTTCATGGCAAATAGATGGGGAAACAGTGACAGAGTTTATTCTTTTGGGCTCCAAAATCACTGCCGATGGTGACCGCAGCCATGAAATAAAAAGACGCTTACTCCTTGGGAGAAAAGCTATGACCAACCTAGACAGCATATTAAAAAGCAGAGATATTACTTTGCCAACAAAGGTCCGTCTAGTCATGGCTGTGGCTTATCCAGTAGCCATGTATGGATGTGAGAGTTGGACTATAAAGAAAACTGAATGCCAAAGAATTGATGCTTTTGAACTGTGGTATTGGAGAAGACTCTTGGACTGTGAGGAGATCCAACCAGTTCATCGTAAAGGAGATCAGTCCTGAGTGTTCATTGGAAGGACTGATGTTGAAGCTGAAACTCCAATACTTTGGCCACCTGATGTGAAGAGCTAACTCAATGGAAAAGACCCTGATACTGGGAAAGATTAGAAGGCAGGGGGAGAAGGGGATGACAAAGAATGAGATGGTTGGATGGCAACACCAACTCAGTGGACATGAGTTTGAGTAAGCTCCGGGAGTTGGTGATGGACAGGGAGGCCTGGCGTGCTGCAGTCCATGGGGTCGCAAAGAGTCGGACACGACTGAGCAACTGAACGGAACTGAACTGTGGTACCAGAAAGTAAAAGTGTGTTTAGTCGCTCAGTCATGTCTGACTCTTTGTGACACCATGAACTATAGCCTACCAGGCTCCCTCTGTCCATGGAATTCTCCAGACCAAAATACTGGAGTGAATAACCTTTCCCTTCTCTGGGGGATCATCTTGACCCAGGGATTGAACTTGGGTCTCCTGCATTGCAGGCAGATTCTTTACCCTCTGAGCCACCAGAGAAACCAGAAAGTAAGGAAGTCTCAATAAAAGGTAGGCTAGTAGGACACAGGTGCCAGCCAACCTGAAAGAGCTGCTAATGGTCAAAAGTGGAACAACAACAACAAAATAACAGTGTAATCCATAGAGGAACATCAGTATTCATTTTTTCATATTGATATAAATGAAGAAGGGGCAGCTCTATCTTACAAAAGAATTCCAATTTTAAAATGTAAGGAATGCAGGAAATTAAAATCACCCTTAGAACACCACGGTGACAATCATTGCATCCAGCAATGAGTGCTAAAATCAGTGGGCAAAAGTTTGATGAGAAACAATATCATTCTAACAGTATCTCTACCAGTGTATTAATTATGAAGAGAGAAGGAGAAGCATTGCAATACAGAAACCCAGCAGACTTGCAGGATAGCATCACCAGCCTTAAGACACATCCAGTCTTACTGGTGCACTGATATGGTATGCTGAGAAATGCACATCCTTTCTATAGTATTCTTGCCAAAGATGCATAACTGAACTGAACGTGAGAAAGCATCAGCTGTATTGAGGAACATTCTCCCAAATAACTGACCAGTACTCATCCAAAATGTCTAATACCGTGAAAGACAAGGAAAGTGCAAAACTTTCACTGATTAGAGGAGACTAAGGTAGCATAATAATTAAATGCATTATGGGTCCTAGATTGGATTTTGGAATAGAAAGGGGACGCTAATGGGAAAACTGATGAATTCCAAATAAAATCTACAGTTTAGTTAATAATACTGTACTGATACCAACTTCTGCGTTTTGATAATTGGTTATGTAGGATGTTAACATTAAGAAAAAGCTGGGAAAAGAATTTACAGGGCATTTTGTACTGCTTTTGAAGCTTTTTTTTAGTCTAAAACTATTTTAAAAATTTAAAATATTTTTTAAAAGTATAATAAAAATAAATAAGTTGACCTTTACTAATTTTTGATGGATGGACTAACAGTGACACCCTTATTTGAGCTTTGCATCAGAAGTCCCTTGCCATATAAAGGAGACCTAGTGTTTTGGGAGAAGAGTGAGAACTCAGTCCTTCAAACAAGAAGAGATTGATAATGGAGCCCTTATTCTTTGATTTTTCATTCTCAGTGTTATGATATATTATAGTTTGTATAGCCCAGTTAAATGGATGTATATATTCTACTGTGTAATTTTATCTGAATTAACTCTGAAAAATAGATAAGTGGCCTTTAAAGATTCTATCATTGATGAACCCTCCTCTAAGTATATGCTGTGCTTTGAGATGTTTGGTACATAATAATAATGTGACTGTAATTTATAAATAATATACATATTTTAAGTGCATTCTTAGTTTAGTTAATTGATGAGTGAATATCCAACAAAATGTGAAGAACTCTGCTCTAATGGTATATTTTAGAGATTGACTGATTCTTCCAAAGTCCTAAAGTGATGAGCTGAACGTTAACAAAGAACATTTAATTGCTAAAAAGTCTCATAGGTAAAGTTGCAGTCACAGGGGAGTTGGACTTTTCGATTTAACTAGGCTAAGAGATTCACAGATACTGTGGTCAGATCATGGCTTTAAAGAGGCAAAAAATAGGAGGAGCAGGAAGGGTAAGGAGGGGCAAAAGGATTAAATGTCTACATTAAGTTGTGGTAGGCCATGATTTTTACTAATGCCTCATGTAGTCTTTAAGAAATGAAACTTGGAAGTATAACTGGGGTACAGCAAGAATTTCCTCTTATGATAATAGCATGAATTCTTAATGATAACATTTTCTATCTTCCTTACCCAGCCCCCCCTCCCACCCCTCCAAAAAACTTGAAACGTTATAAAAGGCAGAAGTCCTATGGTTATGTATTCTCAGTGTTCCTCTGGCCTGGTGGATTCTGATTTTATGTGGGAAGTTGAGACCATCAAATCTGTGGAATAAAAAGAAGCTTCAAGAAGCCCATCCCATGTCCACTTACCTGATCCTTGATTTTATATTTATCCTTTGCAGTGCATGTTCAGTAGTGACATAGTAAACTAGAATGAAAGCAATATAAGCAGTGTCTAAATCTGCATTCTTGCCTTTGAACCAGCTAACTCATAAGACTTCCAGGGGAAAAAAAAGTCATTTTTCTCTATTATTTCCTTTCAGTGACTGTTTAGAAACCTTTGTGTTATGTATAAGAGAGTAAACAAATGTTTTCTCTTTCTTGTTTTCCTGTGCCCTGTAAAAAATTAAAACAAAAAATATTAGCTTAAAATGTGAAGAATCATTTACTTGTGAAATTTATTGAGTTACCTTGTTGTGGTACCATTGTAAATCCTTGAATGGGTAAATGAGTAAGATACAGTTCTTAGTCTCAGGGAGTACAGTGGCATGTTATATAGTAGGATACAGTGGATATAATACTAGCTTAGGGTAATAAAAGAGACACAGAGAAAGAATATATATTTTCTGCTCTCTAGGAGTTAGTGATCCAGTATGGAAGGATACAATGTAAAGATTGTATATTTCTTGGAAGAATATCTTAAGGCTCATTTGATCTTCAACTTCAACATTCATGAGTAGAGGACAGGAGGTTAAAGTGGAGAAGAGAATCAAGAGCATATGAACTGTTCTTATTCTGTCTCCACTGTACCCTACTTTATGATCTTGTCATGTCCAGAAAAGAATACATTTAAATCCTAAATCCTACAGTAACGCTTATCAAACTTAACTCATTTAGAATAGAATTTTTACAGCCTTAATTTGGACTTCACTATGTTGTTCAAGTATTAGAGTTTCTTTGGTAGGGAGTCTGATTTTCAACACCTTTGTTTCTGTTTGTTCCCAGGAATGCCTTAATTTTAGCAGACCTAAATAAGCTACTTTGAAAATTTTTGTATCTTTCTGAATGCCACATTGGTTGTAGTGGGTATTTTCTACAACTGGGTATGTTCTACAAACACCTGTGGAGCACTAGCCATAATTCTTCTACAGTAATAGCCTCCAGACAGTAACTTTTAAGCTCTGTAGAAAGTGCCTGTGATAGGAATAAGATATTATCTGAACAATTATCAATACTTTGTTGAGTCAGAGATTAATAGAACTTAATAGCAAGTGCTATAGATGTTGAGGAGGCAGAAAAAAAGTCTGTCATAGAAATTACTAAGCATTCCAATCAAATTTTCACCACAACACAGACTAGTGTGTAGAGATATAAGCATTAAGATAATGTATCTAAGGTAGCCTGACTGCATCCCTCTGAGAGGAAAATGGTTTACCCTTCATGTCAATATAATGCTCTCTCTAGGGTATCAGTTAGGCCAACTAAAAGCCTTGTGCCATTATTGTTCATCTGTTCTGACCCTGGCTTGCATTGCAGAATGTATAAGAAGTATATGGTATAAGAAGTAGAATCTGGATGAAGCAGGTTGGGAATGGAATGTGAAACAGAATGAACATTGTATTGGCAATCTGTGGTTATCAAGTGATTCTTGTTGGGGATAAATTTTTAAAAATTAGTTTTAAGTACAGTTATGATTTCTTTTCATTCTCTGAAAATATCCAGAAATCTCGGAATCTATTCTACTTTGCTTAACATGCTGTTCTCTAGTCTTTCTCTCTTGATCCACTCACAGTGGTAAGAAATGAAGCAGAGGATATAGTATTTTATCATTGCAGTTTAAAACTAGCATATACTGTTTTGCTGCTGTAATTTCCCTGATACTGTTTTAATAAGTTTTTATGTCTCTTTAATTTTACTTTCTACTTTATGGATTCTTAACTAGGGATTTCCCCAAGAAGTTCATGGATAAGATTTCATGGGTTCATGAACTTGAATGGGGGGAAAAAATGACATCTTTATTTTCACTAACCCCTGCTAAAGTTTAGGGCTTCCCTGGTGGTTCAGATGGTAAAGAATTTGCCCACAATGCAGGAGACCTGGGTTCATTCCCTGGGTTGGGATGATCCCCTGGAGGAGGGCATGCAGCCCACTCCAGTATTCTTGCCTGGAGAATCCCATGGACAGCGGAACCTGGTGGTATACAGTCCATGGGGTCACAAAGAGTTGAGCAACTAAACATAGCACAGCATAGCTGAAATTTAGCATTTCCTTCAAAGATAGATGTTTATAACAAACAACAGTAGTAATAATAATATCTGTTCTAGGAATAAAAATCATATATTTTCATGTCACAAATTATTGTTCATGTTCTCGCTACTTTGAAATTATGGTAAATATTAGACTTAACTATTAGATCTTATGTTTTAATGCATTGTTGTTGTCCAGTCACTAAGTCATGTTCCACTCTTTTGAGACCGCATGGACTGTAGCCCACCAGGTTCATCAGTCCCTGGGATTTTGCAGGCAAGAATATTGGAGTGGGTTGCCATTTCCTTCTCCAGGGAATCTTCCTGACCCAGGGATCGAAGTTGTGTCTCCTGCATTGGCAGGAGGATTCTTTACCACTGAGCCACCAGGGAAGCCCATTTTAATGCATTAAGAAGGGGTAAATATATTACTGTATCTCAACTTAAAAATTTTCTAAATTGTATTTAGTATAGTTGGTTTCTTTTGTAATCCTACAGATTTGTGCTTTTAAAATATGATTCTGTGATTAAGTAAGGGGAAAAAACGATCATAATTTAAAAAATCCAAAAAATGTTTTAAAAGACATGATTCTGAGAAGGAAACCATAGGCAACCACATTGCCAAAGGAGTTCTTGCATGAAAAGAATTAAGAATTCTATCTACCTCTTTACTGTTTGATCTTCTTGATGCCCCCAGAAGGTTATTATACCTTGATGACTATGTCCTTAGAGTTCATATACACATATATATGTGTATTTATGTATATACATGTATTTCCCTGACTACCCTCCTCCCCCAAAAATAACTATTCGACTCTCCTGGCTTCAACTCTTAACTTCTGTTTATGTGAGCCATGGCTTTCAAGGTTCATGCTGCTTTCTAGACATCTCCACATGTTTATTATGGGAGGAATTTTAGTTTAGTAGATCTAAACTTATGTTCCTTTGTAAGTTTGCCCATTTTCTTATGTGCTCCATTAATTAGTGCCATTTAAACCTTCCTGCTCACTCTGGATTAAAATACAAGAATCATTTTTGATTCTTTGTTCTTTCTTATGACCTCCTCTGAAAGCAGTTATTAACAAATCACTAATTATTAATAAGGCTACTGTGAACATTCTTATACTTTTTGGACATCTGTTTCATTTCTCTTGGGAAAATCCGTAAGAGTAAAATTGCTGGGTAATAGCATCAGTATGTATTTAAAATATATTAGAAAGTGACAAGTCATTCTCCCAAATTTGTCATTTTGTAAACTTATTAGAAATACATGGCAGTTCTGGTTGCTCTACATCTCTGTCAGCAACTTACTGTTACCCGTCTTTGTTACTAGCTAATCTAGTAGGTGTGAAATGATATCTCATTTTGCTTTAAATTGCATTTTCCTAATAATAATGTTGAGTGCTTTTTCAAGTTCTTATAGGCAGTTGGTAGTTCTTTTTTAGAGATCTGTTCAATTTTTGCCTGTTTTTAGTTGGGTTGTTTGCTTTCTACTGCTGATTTGTATGTATTCCTTATAAATTCTGTATACAAGTCTTTTATAAGATCACTAGTAATGTTTTGTGTTTGTTTAATAGGACTTTCACCTTGTTGAAGTGCCTTTATGCCTCCTAATTTGTTCAGCCATGTGAGGAAAAATATGTAGTTTTGATATCCTCCATGTGTGTATGCTAAGTTGCTTCAGTTGTGTCCAACTCTTTGTGACCCTATGGACTGCAGCCTCCTCCATCCATGTGATCCTCCAGCAAGAATACTGGAGTGGGTTGCCATTCCCTTCTCTAGGGGATCTTCCTGACCCAAGGATTGAACCTGTGTCTCTTATGTCTCCTGCATTGCCAGGAGGATTCCTTACCACTAGCACCACATGGAAAGCCCATCCTCCATGTGATCACTAAATTAACTAGACACATAGGTGAAACTACATTAAGACTAAGAAAACTGTGAATAATAAAAGAGGATCTCTGAAAACTTAAAATTGGCAATTTACTTTTTTGAAGTGAGCTTTACAAACTGTTGTATACTTTAAATGTTTTGTATAACAAATTAAGCTCTAAATGCATTTATAAAATGAAATAAAATTGTATTTACAAGATCATTAGTAGATGTACAAAAGATATTAATTTGTGATATCCAGGAAGTCTAGTAGACCAATGGAAATTTGAATTGTAAGACTTTTATTTTTTAAATTCTGTCACATATGAATATATAACCTCATTTGAAGATGATGCTAAAATCGTAAATACATAGGAAATCGGCAGATGTGAGGCCCAGGTCAAGTGACTCTCCTGGCTGCTTCTGTGTTGGATATAAAACTGGACTGGATTCAGAAGAGTTGTCAAGAATACACAGAACTACAAAAAAGATCTTCACGACCCAGATAATCACAATGGTGTGATTATTCACCTAGAGCCAGATATCCTGGAATGCCAAGTCAAGTGGGCCTTAGGAAGCATCACTACAAACATAGCTAGTGGAGGTGATGGAATTCCAGTTGAGCTATTTCAAATCCTAAAAGATGATGCTGTGAAAGTGCTGCACTCAATATACCAGCAAATTTGGAAAACTCAGCAGTGGCCACAGGACTGGAAAAGGTTAGTTTCATTCCGAAGAAGGGCAATGCCAAAGAATGTTCAGACTATCGCAAAATTGCACTTAACACACATGCTAGCAATATACTGCTCAAAATTCTCCAAGCCAGTCTTCCAGCAGTACGTGAACCGTGAACTTCCAGATGTTCAATCTGGTTTTAGAAAAGGCAGAGGAACTAGAGATCAAGTTGCCAATATCCATTGGATCATCAAAAAAGCAAGAGAATTCCAGAGAAACATCTACTGCTGCTTTATTGATTATGCCAAAGCCTTTGACTGTGTAGACTACAACAAACTGTGGGAAATTCTTAAGAGATAGGAATACCAGACCACCTTACCTGCCTCTTGAGAAATCTGTATGCAGGTCAAGAAGCAACAGTTAGAACCAGACATGGAACAACAGACTGGTTCCAAATTGAGCAAGGGGTACGTCAAAGCTGTATATTGTCACTTTGCTTATTTAACTTCTATGCAGATTGCATCATGCAAAATGCCGGACTGGATGGAAGCATAAGCTGGAATCATTCTCAAGGGAGAAATATCAATAACCTCAGATGACACCACCTTTATGGCAGAAAGCGAAGAGGAACTAAAGAGCCTCTTGTTGAAAGTGAAAGAGGAGAGTGAAAAAGCTGGCTTAAGACTCAATATTCAAAAAATGAAGATCATGGCATAGGGTCCCATCACTTCACGGCAAATAGATGGGGAAACAATGGAAACAGTGACAGACTTTATTTTGAGAGGCTTCAAAATTACTGAAGATGGTGACTGCAGCCATGAAATTAAGACATTTGCTCCTTGGAACAAAAGCTATGACCAATCTGGACAGCATATTAAAAAGAAGAGACATTACTTTGCTGACAAAGATCTGTCTAGTCAAGCCTGTGGTTTTTCCAGTATTCATGTATGGATGTGAGAGTTGGACTATAAAGAAAACTGAGCACAGAAGAATTGATGCTTTTGAACTGTGGTTCAAAAGTGTGGTTTGAGAGTCCCTTGGACTGGCAGGAGATCCAACCAGTCAATCCTAAAGGGAATCAGTCCTGAATAGTCATTGGAAAGCCTGATGTTGAAACTCCAGTACTTTGCCACCTGATGCAAAGAACTGACTCATTGGAGAAGACCCAGATGCTGGGAAAGATTCAAGGCAGGAGGAGAAGGGGACCATAGAGAATGAAATGGTTGGATGGCATCACTGACTCGATGGACATGAGTTTGAGCAGGCTCCAGCAATTGGTGCTGGACAGGGAAGCCTGGCGTGCTGCTGTCCATGGGGTCACAAAGAGTTGGACACAACTGACTGACTGAATTGAACTGTGACTTTGTTCTACTTTTGCACTGTTTAGTTTCTCTTTTTATGAAAAAAAAAATGACTAGTTTTATCTATTAATAATTATTATGACGTCTTAAGATTTCTTCTTATATAGTTTTTAACTGTACCTCTTGATTGTGGAGGTGAGTGTATGTGCTGCTGTCTTTCTACTAATGTTCTAGGTGTCATACTTGCTAAGTGTGATAACTGGAGAGTGATGAGGAAAAGGAGAAATCTTAAGTCTGTAACGTAATTCCATTTATTGCCTCTTGTGATAGATTTTCAGTAAAGTAAGGATTAAATTATTAATGAAAATCAGGTGTTTTTTAAAAAAAAATTGAGCAATTCAGTTAGCCCATGTTGTTCTTACATTCTTTTCTTACAAATGCTTTAAAAAGTTATATATGTTAATACTACTATTTATATTAAGGAATTATCTTTCCTAATGATATGTTAATAGTTCAGTGATTGCAGAAGATAACATTTCTTTATTAACAGACCCCTCTTCTAAAATGTTTTTTTCCAGTCATTTGTGTAGTATGGATGCTAGAACTTGTTTTGTTGAAGCAAAAACTGTCTAACAGTGGCAACATTAACAATCTGTGATGAATAGTTGCGATAGATTGTTGGCAAAATTTCTCTGGAAATTTTTAAATGGTTAGAATGTTATCCCAGAATAATGTTTGTTTGGTATTAAGGAATAATTATATATATATATAAGTATTATATATAAGTATATAAGGAATTGGATACCCAGCGTAAAAGGAGGATGAATACTCTAAATTGTTCAGGGAGATTAAAAGGCATACAGAATGTGTCATTTTATAAATTCTTAACCCTACATATAAATTATGAACTATTATAAAATTTATATATATTTTGAAATGATTGAAAATAATATAAAAATTTTGCTCTTGTAAAATTATGAGGTTGGATTAGATTTTGTCTCATCTCGTGTTAACAGATCCTGAAGTCTAGTAGTCCTAAAAGTTGGCAAAATATACAAAAGCTGTTTCTGACATTTTAAAAAGTCAGAAAAGTCATATATTTACTTGAAATCAGACTGTAAACTAAAGAAAAAATTCCTTTGTATTTGGTTCAAATTGATACTACTTTTTCTTCATAAAATTTGGCAGAGCAACTTAACCTCTTATTGGCATATCTTTTAAATAAATAGGTAATAAAATATGAAAGATTGGAAATCACTATGCTGTATATTGTCCAATGTTTCCCAGGGGATTAACGCATGTATTTTATGAACAAATAGAGATCCATCAGTGGTCATGCTTTTTTATATTACCTAGTAGTATATAGTGGACTTTTAGGGGATTCACTTTCAAGATTGGTTTTCATTTACTCTCTGTGTGTGTGTGTGTGTGTGTGTGTATACCTAGACTTAATTTCATTCCATTTCTGTTGTTCTGCAACTACAGTTACGTTCTAAAATTTTAATTAATTTGTTCAGGACACTGAGTAGATTTTTTTTTATTGGAAATAAATGTTAAATAACAGTTCTCTTGTGCAGAACTCTATAATGATAATTAAAGGTTAGTATATTTGTTTTTATTACTATTTCAGCCACATGCTGCCTAGTTGATAATTTGTTTTCTGAGAATTGAGTTCTAAATTTGGAAAAATAATGCATTTTACTCTTCTTTCCAGATACCTCTTTAATTTCCTTCTTTCTTCTATCGCTTCTCTTCAATCTCCACCAAAGCGGCAGTGTATGGTATTTTGTCTCCATTAATAGGGCTTCCCTGGTGGCTCAGATGGTAAAGGATCTGTCTGCAGTGTGGGAGACCTGGTTTGGATCCCTGGATTGGGAAGATCTCCTGGAGGAGGGCGTGCAACCCACTCCAGTATTCTTGCCTGGAGAATCCCCATGGACAAAGGAGCCTGGTGGCTATAGTCCATGAGGTTGCAAAGAGTCGTACATGACTGAGCCACTAAGCAGCAATAGGTAAAATACATAATTCCCTAGCACCTGTATGGGATCACTTTAATGTGATATAAATTAAGAAGGTAAAGGAAGAGATTATTTTTTAGAAGTCAGGGTTTTAGAAGTCAGGGTTCTCTGTAAAACTGCAGTTTGAGTATGTCAGGTTGAATCCCAGAGGGGTGGACAGTAATAGTTCCTTGGTAGGTAGTTAACATGTTTTCATCCTCTGCATTTTAGGAAGACATAATAGAATAGCTTTTTCTGTCCCAGGTTGAGGAGAAAATGAATTTTTACATGCCTTGATGGATGTTTAGTGACAACTTTTAGTCTACAGAGAAAAACAATTTCCCAATGAGACACTTACTCTTAGTAGTCAAGGAGTGTCAAATGGACATGCTATGTAGTTGTCAAAATGTGAATTTGAATTTGGTTTTTAAATGGCTTAATATAGCACTTTAAAAAATCTAACTGTAGTGTAGGACTACTATTGTTCCTTAATTTGTCAGATCTGCATTCCTGGATTTTCATGATTACTTACCTACTTATGGAGAAATATGATTTGCATCTAAATTTAGTTGTCTGTAACATGTTTTTCAAAAGCATAAGTCATAATATTCTTTAATAAATAAATGCAATCTCAAAGCATGTATTAACATCAGAGCTAAGCATTATGAGTAGTACATCTGTAATTCCTTATTCTAAAGGGTGTCTGGTGCCATCTACTGAGTAGCTTTTTAAAGTAAGAGAAATTTGAAATTAAATGACCTATTTTGAGTTCATTTTTGTGAAAAATGAAAGGTCTGTTTCTAGATTCTTTGCATGTGGTTGTTCAGTTGTTCTACTATCATTCTTTGAAGATAGTTCTTTCTACATTTGATTACTTTTGTTTCATTATCAAAGATGAGTTGACATTTGTTTGTGTGGGCCTATTTCTGGACTATCCTGTTCCACTGATCTGTTTGTCTATTTGTGTTCATTATCATACTGTCTTGTTATTGTAGCTTTATAGTAATTCTTGAGGTTGGTAGTATCAGTTCTCCTTTTTTTTTTTTTTTTTTAAACTACTGGATTGACTAATCGGTGTCTTTACTTTCTATATAAATTTAAGAATCAGTTTATCAATACCCATGAGATTGTGGGATTTTGATTAGGATTACATTGAATCTATAAAGTTGGAAAGAACTAACAGCTTAACAATATTGAGTTTCTGTCTGTGGACATGGGATCTCTCTCCATTTATTCAGTTGTTTGATTGCTTTCATCAGTTTTGTGATTTTGTTTAGTTCTTGTACATATTTGTTGCTGTCAATTTCTCCCTTTGTGTGTGACTTAATATTTTATGTATATAGATGGCTTCTATGTCAGATACATATATATTTATTATATATTCTTCTTGGATTGATCCCTTGATTATTGTGTGATGCCCTTCTTTGTCTCTTGCTACAGTCTTTGTTTTAAAATTTATTTTGTCTGATACAAGTATTGCTACTCCAGCTTTCTTTTGGCTTCTGTTTGCATGAAGTACCTTTTTCATCCTCTCACTTTGATTCAGTGTGTATCAACTAATTGTTGATAAAAATGTATTTATTGCCATTTTGTTAGTTGTTTGGAGTTGTTTTTATAGTTCTTTACTGTTACCTTCTTTGTTTCTCTTTGTGATATGATGACTATTTTTATGTTTGGATTCTTTTCTCTTTTACGTTTATGTATCTTTTGATATGTGATTATCATGAGGTATATGTATATATGCCTGGTTATTTTAAGTTATTGATTTCTTAATTTCAAATTCATTTTTAATACCCCAACATTTTTGCTCCCCTCCGCCCACAGTTACTGTTTTTAAATCATATTTTGCATCAGTTTGTTTTGTGTACCTTAATTACTTATTAGGTATATAGATGATCTGACTACTTTTATCTTTTAACCTTCCTTCTAGCTTTGTATGTGGTTAATTTCTTTACTGTATATTTGCCTTTACCAGTGAGATTTTCCTTTTATAGTTTTCATGTTTCCAGTTGTGGCCTCTTCTTGTTTACTTAGAGAAGTACCTTAAACATTTCTTATAATGCTGGTTTGATGAAGCTGAACTCTTAGGTTTTGCTTGTCTGTAAAATTTTTGATCTTTCCATCAAATCTGAATGAAAGCCTTAGTGGGTAGAGTACTCTTGACTCTAGGTTTTTCCCTTTCATTACTCTAAATAGTTATATCATGCCATTGTCTTCTAGCCAGCAGAATTTCTGCTGAAAAGTCAGCTGGTTGCTGAATGGGTGTTCCCTTGTATGCAACTTGTTGCTTTTCCGTTGCTGCTTTTAATATTCTCTCTTTATTTCTGATTTTTGCCATTTTAATTACAGTGTGTCTTGGTGTGGTCCTCTTTGGGTTGATATTATATGGGTCTCTCTTCTGCTTCTTGGACCTTTCCCAGGTTAGGGAGTTTTTTAGATATTATGTCTTCAAATAACCTGAAAATGTGATACAGAATTATCAAAAGTACAAGGAGAATATCCTAGAGAATTTAAAATCTTAGTTAAGTCAAACAGACCTAAAGTTAATGAGAAGGAAGAAGATTTGAACAACGTAGTTAGTAAGTTTGAGATAAAGGACGTGCTTAGAGCCCTGAACCCAACCATTACAAATTTATAAATTTTGTAAATATGTTTTTAAGTGTACTCAAAAACTGACTGCATTCTGTACCATGAAGTTATCAGCAAGTAAAAACTGATAGCATACAGGCCATATTTCTTGATACAGTTCAGTTAAGATAGTAATCAATAACAAAAAGATGTTTTAAATGAAGAAGTTTATGTGTATGGAAATTTTCAAGATTTCTAAGAAATTTATGGGATAAAGAAGAAATCCTAATGATTGTCAGAATATATTTAGCACTAAATGGTGTTAAAAATACATTTTAAAACTTATAGGGCTTATAGAATTTAGTAGAAGGTAATTTATAGCCTTAAATTTTTGTTTTACTTAAGAAAAGGATTGGAATTTTAGTGAGTGAAGCATCTAACTGAAGGAGTTTATTTTTCCTAAGTTACCCTAAATAAGTAGAAGAAAGGCAAACAAAGAAGACTGAATAAAACTTGTGAAACAAAATGCAAAGATAAAATAGAGAAGATAGACAAAGTTAAAAGGTCTGTTTTGTTAAAAAAAAAAAAAAAACTACTAAAATTAAAATGTCACAATATGCTGGTATCTGAAATTACATGTTCTAAAATTCTAGGGATTTGTGCTTCAAGGATATTGCTCATTTTTAGAGATTTTGTTTTAAAAAGATTTCTTGCAATATTGTCTTTGATATTTTTCTCCTGATAGGGATTGTTAGCAAATAGCTACATTATATAAAAATTACATAATCAGGCCATTACTCTTTGAGGACTATGTAATAGGCATTGGGTAAGTGCTGTCTATGTATTAGTTCATTTAATCCTGGAAGCAACTCCTTTAGAGAGTATGTGTAGAATCACTTTACAGAGAAAGAAATTACGGTTTACAAAGTAACTTACACAATGCTATATAGCCTGTATTCAGCAGAGCTGGAATTTGATTCCAGGTATATCTTACTACAGTGATGTACTTCCAATGATTCTTCTATATTGCCTTCCAGTAAATGGCAGCCCACTCCAGTATTCTTGCCTGGGAAATCTCATGAACGGAGGAGCCTGGCAGGCTACAGTCCTTGGGGTTGCAGAGAGTCAGACATGACTTAGCGACTAAACTAAAAATACTGTTTTTATGGGATAAAAATATTTTAGGTTTGGTGGTTCTCCAAGTGTGATCATGGAAATCTTGGGTCTCTTAAGACTCATTCATGCAATCTGCAAGGTCAGAACTTTAAGAAAAGTAAAATTCTGAGATGTTATTTGCCACTTTTGCTGTGTTGACATTCACACTAATGGTACAAAAGCAATGTTGGGGAAAATTTCTGGTGCCCTAGCGTGCATCACGCCAGGGACAGGAAACCGTGCCTAGTCGTCCTTGTGTTCTTCAGCATCACACACACTGTGTTTGAAAAACAAGGGCTGTTAAATTAAGACTGTCCTTGATGAAGGAATAAAATTGTTTTAATTTATGAAAATTTAACCCTTGGGTTAGACATTTAAAAAAATATTCTGTACAATTAAAGGTGAAGTACTCAAATATTTCTCTTGCATACCAAATTACATTGATTGTCTTGAAGACAAAAGGCTTGGTTCAGGGCCTTAACTCATAATGTTGACATAGCATTTATTAATGTCTATGTACCAAATAATATAGCAGCCACCTTCATAAAGCAGAAACGAGAGTATTCAGGGTAAAGGACAAACACTCAAAGAGTATTAATTAACACATCACTTTTAACTGGTAAAGTGAATCTAAAATAAGTAAGGATGTAAAAGACTAAAACAATAGTAAATAATAGTTGTTATATATTAAATAATAGTGAATAGTAAGTAATAGTTTATGGGTATAATTTGAACTCTGTCCTCAGATAATATTGTTTCTTCCTAAGTGTATCTGGAACATTCACAGAAAATTTATATACTATGTCATAAAGAAATTCTGAGTGAGTTCATAAAGTAGAAACATTACAAAATTATTTTTCATCATAATGCAGTAAAGACAGAAATGAATAATAGCAGCAAAAACCAGTCTTGTTCACCTACAATGTAAATGTTGTTTTAAGGAGCTTTAGGATAAGGAAGGGGCATCCTTGGTAGCTCAGACAGAAAGAATCTACCTACAATGCTGGAGACCTGTGTTCAAACCCTGGGTCGGCAGGACCTCCTGGAGAAGGGAATGGCTACCCACTCCAGTATTCTTGCTTGGGCAGTTCCATGGAGAGAGGAGCCTGGTAGGCTACAGTCCATGAGGTTGCAAAGAGTCAGGACTGAACAACTAAGACTTTGATTTTTCAAGAAAAAGAATCCGCCTGACAATGCAGGAGACACAGTTCGATCCCTGATCTGGGAGGATCCAACGTGCCACGGAGCAGCTAGGCCCGTATGCCACAACTATTGAGCCTGTCTGTGCTTTGGAGCCTGCAAGCCGCACCTGCTGAGCTTGTGTGCCACGACTACTGAAGCCTGAGTGCCCTAGAGCCCGTGCTCTGCAACAAGAGAAGCCACCACAGTGAGAAGCCCGCTCGCCTCAACTAGAGAAAAGCCTGCACAGCTTTAACAAAGACCCAGCACAGCCAAACATAAATAAGTAAAATTATTTTAAAAAAAACAAAAACTTTAACGTGAGAGGGAAGGAAAAGAGAGTAGGATCTCTTTAAAATACACTGATGATGAAAAAGCTACTTGTAGGAATCTAGAGGATATAATTAAAATAGTGACTTTGAAAACCTTTGGCGCTTAATATTTTTATCAGTAAAAGATGAAAGAATGGGAAGTTGAATTCCCATCAAAAAAGCTAGGGAAAAAAATCACAAAGTGGGAATTCCTTGACAGTCCAGTGGTTAGGGCTCCATGCTCCCACTGCAGGGAACTAAGATCCTGCAAGCTGCATGTTGCATCCCCCACCCCAAAAGAAAAATCACAAAGTAAATCAGAATAATGATCAAGGAAGGACATAATAAAGATGAAAGCAAAAATTATTAAGGTAGGGGACAGAAGAACATTGACTAAAAAATAAATAGAAGAAAAGTTTCTTCTTTAGAAAAGGCCACAGAATAGAAAGGTACTAGTTATGGAACATAGAGTTTAGCTGATCTTAGAAAATTTGGTAAATTTTGGCAGGATAGTAATAGGAGAGAGGTTAGTACAGAGGGAGAAAAGAGAGATACAGAAGACATGATAAGGGAGAAATAATCATTTAAGCAGAAGGTTTAAAAAGTCATAGATTCTGTTCTGTATAACTTAGGTGAGATGGACAATTAATAGGAAAATCCAGTTTACCACAATTGTCTCAAAAAAAAAAAACTAGAAGACTTAAATAGGCTTTTTTTTTTTTTTAAGAAATAGGAAAAAGTGTCAACCCTCAACAAAAGCACTAACGCAGAAAATTTAAAAGTTATATTTTACCAAATTTTCTAAGATCAGCTAATCTCTATGTTTCATGAAATTTTTCAGACCATACAAATTTAAGGTCCCAAGGGAACCCTCATACACTGTTGTTGGGGACATAAATTGGCACAGCCACTATGGAGAACAGTATGGAGGTTCCTTAAAAAACTAAAAATAGAACTAGCATATGACACAAGAATTCCACCCAGGAATTTCTCCTGGGCATATACCTGGAGAAAACTATAATTCAAAAAGATCCATCCACCACACTGATGTTCATTGCAGCACTATTTACAATAACCAGGATATGGAAGCAACCTAAATGTCCATCAGCAAAGGGACGGATAGAGATTTAGTTTAAGTCAAAGTGTTAGTCACTCAGTCATGTCCAACTCTTTGCGACCCATTGGTCTGCAGCCTGCCAGGTTCCTCTGTCCATGGAATTCTCCAGGCAAGAATACTGGAGTGGGCTGCCATTCCCTTCTCCAGGGGATTTTCCCAACCAGGAATTGAACCTGGGTCTCCTGCATTACAGGATTGTATGATTCTTTATCATCTGAGCCACCAGTGAATCTGATAAAGATGTAGTACATGTACACAATGAAATACTCTCAGCAGTAAAAAAGAATGGAATAATGCCATTTGCAGAAACATGGATGGACCTACAGGTTGTCGTACTGAGTGAAGACACAGAAAGACAAATATATAATATTACTGATATGTGGAATCTAAATTTGAAAGGTACAAATGAATTTATTTACAAAACAGAAGTAGAGTCACAGATGTAGAAACAAACTTACAGTTAGCAGGGGATAAGGGTGGGGGAGGGGTAACTGGGAGATCAGGACTGACATATGCACCGCTGGACTTCCCCTGGGGGCTCAGAACCTGCCTGAGCACAGAGACCCAGGTCCAATCCCTGGGTCAGGAAGATCCCCTGGAAAAGGGAATGACTGCCCACTCTAGTATTCTTGCCTAGAGAATTCCATGGACAGAGGATTCTGGCAGGCTGCTCTTCATGGGGTCGCAAAGAGTTGGACAGGACTGACTGTCACTTTCACTTTTTCATACACATTACTATATATAAAACAGATAACTAATAAGAACCTGTTGTATAGCATAGGGAACTCTACTCAGTACTCTGTAATGGCCTATATGGGAGAATAATCTGTAAAAAATAAAAAAGTGGATGTATAAATACGTGTAACTGATTTATTTTGCTATACACCTGAAACCAACACAACATTGTAGATCAACCAAAGTTGAATTAATAGAATAATAGACAAAAGGCATGAGCAGAGTGTTATAAGACATTTAAATGGCCCCTAAATTTGTACTAGAACTACAAGTTAAAATGATACTGAGTTACTATTTCTCTTGTGAGATTAGCAAAAATTCAAAAGCCTGAGAGCACTCTGTGAAGGAACCTATGAGGAAACAGTCGCTCATTAGTTGCAGTGGCAAGTACAAAGCGATTTAGTCCCCACAAAGAGGTATTAGGTAATATCTATTAACAGTACGTATGAATTTACCCTTTGATTCAATAATCCCGCTTATAATTTTCCCAGTGGTACTTGTTTAGCATAATGAAAATAGAAATGCACAGTATTATTTATTGTAGCATTGTTTAGAACAGCAAAATATTAGAAATCAGTTACATGCGTATACCCCAGAAACAGGGCTTCCCTCATAGCTCAGTTGGTAAAGAATCTGCGTGCAATGCAGGAGACCCTGGTTCGATTCCTGGGTGGGGAAGATCCACTGGAGAAGAGAAAGGTTACCCACTCCAGTTTTCTGGCCTGGAGAATTCCATGGATTGTATAGTCCATGGGGTTGCAAAGAGTCAGACACGCCTGAGCAACTTTCACTCACTCACTCACTGACTCTAGAAACAGGTTGACCATGTGGTAGAAACAATGGGTTACCATAGAGCTGTAGAATAAAACGGGCTTCCCAGGTGGCACTAGGGGTAAAGAACCTCCCCACCAATGCAGGAGACGTAAGAGATGTGGATTCAGTCCTTGGTTTGGGAAGATCCCCTGGAGGATAGCATGGCACTTCATTCCAGTATTCTTGCCTGGAGAGAATCCCATGGACAGGGAGCCTGGTGGGCTACAGTCCATAGGGTCACAAAGAGTTGGATGCAAGTGAAGCTACCGAGCAGCAGCAGTAGTAGAGTAGAATAAAGTGACCTAAATGTTCATCAACAGATGAATGGATAAAGAAGAGAGGGCATATATATGCAACAGAATACTAAGCCATAAAAAAAGAATGAAAAATGCAGCAACATGGATGAACCTTAGAGGGTATTATGCTTATAAAATAAGTTAGAGAAAGACAAATAGTGCATATCATTAAATGTGGCTTCTTAAAAATATAAAACTACTGAATATAGCAAAAGAAATGGACTCACAGATAGAGGCAAAACTAGTGATTATCAGTGGGGAGAGAGAAGGGGAGGAGCAAGATAGATTTAGAAGTACAAACTATTGTGGAAAATAGTTTAAAAGAGTTTTTACATAAACTTGTGGAAAATTAGCTACATGGATGTATGGTACAATACAGGGAATATGCCAGTAACTATAAATGGAATATAATTTTTAAAAATTGTGAATCACTTTTTTGCACATCTGAAACTTATTTAATATTGTATATGAATTATACTTCAGTAAATTTTTAAGACTATATGAACTGATAAGAATTAACTTGGTATGTATTTTTAAGTTAAAAAAAACAAGAGGAAAAAGGGCAAATATAGTATGTTATTAATGCAGAGTACATCATGTGAAATGTCAGACTGGATGAAGCACGAGCTGGAATCAAGATTGCCGGAAGAAATATCAATAACCTCAGATATGCAGATGACACCACCCTTATGGCAGAAAGCAAAGAGGAACTGAGGAGTTTCTTGATGAAAGTGAAAGGAGAGTGAAAAAGCTGGCTTAAAACTCTGCATTCAGGGAGGGATGTTCAAAAGAGAGGGGATATATGTATACCTGTGGCTGATTCATGTTGAGCTTTGACAGAAAACAGCAAAATTCTGTAAAGCAATTACCCTTCAATTAAAAAAAAAAAACAAAAAACACCAAAAACTCAACATTCAAAAACTAAGATTTTTTTCCCAGTTCTCTTACTTCATGGCAAATAGATGGGGAAACAATGGAAACAGTGAAAGACTTTATTTTGGGGGGCTCCAAAATCACTGCAGATGGTGACTGCAGCCATGAAATTAAGACATTTGCTCTTTGGAAGAAAAGCTATGACCAACCTAGACAGCATATTTAAAAAACAGA
This sequence comes from Muntiacus reevesi, assembly GCF_963930625.1. Classification (NCBI taxonomy): domain Eukaryota; kingdom Metazoa; phylum Chordata; class Mammalia; order Artiodactyla; family Cervidae; genus Muntiacus; species Muntiacus reevesi. The sequence continues at coordinate 35,712,424 of NC_089264.1, read as the reverse complement.
GGCATTACCTCGCCAACAAAGCCCATCTAGTCAAAGCTATGCTTTTTTCAGTAGTCATGTATGGTTGTGACAGTTGGACCGTTAAGAAGGCTGAGAGCCGAAGAATTGATGCTTTTGAACTGTTGTGTTGGAGAAGACTCTTGAGAGTCCCTTGGACTGCAAGGAGATCCAGCCAGTCCATCCTAAAGGAAATCGGTCCTGATTATTCATTGGAAGGGCTGATGCTGAAGCTGAAACTCCAATCCTTTGGCCAGCTGATGCGAAGAACTGACTCCTTGGAAAAGACCCAGATGCTGGGAAAGATTGAAAGCTGGAGGAGAAGGGGATGACAGAGGATGAGATGGTTGGATGGAATCACTGACTTGATGGACATGGGTTTGAGCAGGCTCTGGGAGTTGATGATGAACAGGGAAGCCTGGTGTGCTGCAGTCCATGGGGTCACAGAGAGTCAGACATGACTAACCGAGTGAACTAAAGTGAACTGAGTAATAATCTTTTAGACAGAAGAGGAAAGAATGTTTGAGTATTTTCTTATTTTTATACAATAAACACAAAAGGATAAACTAGAAACTGAAGAAATTTGGTTACTTTCGGAGTTGTGGAAAACAAGTGAACCTTTTTTGAGACTTGTATAGTTTTGAGTTTTGAGGCATGTTAATTTTGTGCATTTTTTAAAAATAAAATCAACAAGGATGTGATTGGGTAAAACAAACAAAAAAGTAAATGAACCTAACTGTATTTGATATTGATAATACAGGAAAAATTAACTCAGATAACTAATATAGTACTCTGTGTTCTCAGTGGGATATATTTTAAGGCTAAACATTTTTCAGCCATTGTATCGCTGTGGTAATTTTGTGAGTTTTTACTGTTAAAGGGAATAAAAATATGGAACGGGGGAAAACTCCATGGTTATAGAGGTAACAATATAAACTAATGATTTAAATGTATATATATTTTAGCATTTATTAACTTTGCCTACTATAAAATTCTAGAAGCAGTGACAGAACAGTAGCAGTGACCACCCTTATGCAAATCCCTACAACAAGTAGGCTTCCTTGCTAGCTCAGTTGGCTGAGAATCTGCCTGCAAGGCAGGAGACCCCTGTTTGGTTCTGGTCGGGAAGATCCACTGGAGAGGAAACAGGCTACTCAGTCCAGTAGCCAAGAACTTCAGTTCTTGGCCTTCCCTTGTGGCTCAGCTGGTAAAGAATCTGCCTGCAATGTGGGAGACTGGGTTTGATCCCTGAGTTGGGAAGATCCTCTGGAGAAGGGAAGGGCTACCCACTCCAGTATTCTGGCCTGGAGAATTCCATGGATTATGTAGTCGCAAAGAGTCAGGCACAACTAAGTGACTTTTACTTTCACCACAAGTAGCAAATATAGGACATTTGGCATATTGGTTGATTCCAAGTCAGGGAGAGGAAAAGTAGAAAGCAGACAAGGAACATTTTTATATGCAAAAAAAAAAAAAAAAAAAGGAAGTCCTCAAGATACATCAAAAGTATATAAGGACCAGTATGAAGTACTTTCCATTGGCCAGATTTGGAATCATTTGTGCATTAAAATGAGTAATTAAGTCCTAAATAACATATTAGATAATAAGAAACAATCTTTTCTTTTTCATTGTGATAAAATGAAACAAAAGCAAAAAAGGTGTGGGGGTCACAGAAGAGAAGGCATTTCTTTTTTTTCTTTTTTAAGAATGCTACAGAAAAGTAGAGAATGAATAGTGAACTTGAAAAAATTACTGGTTTGTAACCACTAGTATACCAGTTGGTTCTGGCAGAGATTACCGATTGATACAAAAACAATTAAGCAAATACAGGATTGTTGGGAAAGAGGATAATTATCATACATTAAAGTATTACTCCATAGATTACTAATTACAAAGGAGAACAGATAATTCTACAATGGAAATATTTGTTGGATAACCACCTTAAAGCTGGTGATCTACATTATTAATGCTGGGGTGAACTCATATGATACATTAAGGACGCATACCATCTGTGTACTGTTCCTGTCAAAAATGATTAACCTGAACTGAAATCTTAATGGAGCTAATCCAGACTTTAGGACAATACTACAAGATAAATGACATCTTAAGGTTTATTTTTTCTTAAAAAAGAAAAACAGGGAAAAAGACTAGGGAGACATGACAGTCAAATACAATATGGAACCCTAGATTGCAACCTGAGGTTGGGGAAGAAAAAGCTGTAAAGGAGATAAGGGGGAGAGTTGGGGACAATATTGTTTGCGTTAATATTTTTGAAAGGGATGATGGCAATATAGTTATGTATCATAATGTTGTTGTTGTTTATTACTCAGAGTTAAAGCTTCATGGTATCTACAGGTTTCAAATCCTTCACCCATAAATAACTTGTGTGTGTGAGTGTGTATGTAAATCAAATGAAACAAAATGTCAGTAGTTGAATCCATAGAGGTAAAATTTTGTGAAAGTACATTGTATTCTTCATTCAACTTTTCTATAGATTGAAATTTTTAAAAATAAAGTAACTGGAGAATAATAAAAAGCAAGGGCAAGAACTGTACACTGTCAGTAGTGCTCTAAGACTTCCCTTCCCTTCCCTTCCCTTTCATTATATCATTTTCTGACCTAATAGGATATTTGTCATTAAATGATATCAATGTATGTTAGAGCTCTTCATATTATTATATAAAGTGCTATATCAGTGTTAGTTGTTGTTAATACATATCAAACATAGATGGGAAATGGAGATGGAGAAGGAGAAGATAACAAAAACTATCATCTTGGCCTTTAAAATTTTTGTTGAATTAGTGACCAACATTTTCCATATTGACAGTCTCCTAATTGAGACAACCTACACAGATATTCTTAGATCGATCCTAAGAGCAGCATTCTTAGATTGATCCTAAGAGCAGCTCTCTCTCTTGGTAAATAATAGCATTATATGTTACCTATCAGTGTAGAAGAATACTTAACAAAGGAGTGAATACAAGGAAGCTGGAATCAGTTGGTTCTGGTGATTCACGTGTCTCCCATATGTAAAATATACTCACCCCTGACCAAGACTTCCAAAAGTCTTACTATATATAGTATCATCTCAAAAATCATGCTCTTGTTATCTAACTCAGTTTAGATACAAATGAAGTTCCTTGGGTGTAGTCCCTTTGGTATAGTTTCTCTGGATCTGTAGACCTTTAAAAGTGAAAAGACAAATTACTTGCCCATACACACCCAACATACAGTGTTAGAACAGGCATAGGATAACCACTGTAAACACTCCTGTTTGAAATGGAGAAATCGGGTGCACACAGGGATCACTGATACATAGCAATTCTGAAATCCACCTGGGCAAGTATTGAAAGTTATTTGATTAGATCTTAAGGAATAATTCTTTATGGCTCTTGAATCTGCCCTTTAGGCTCGAAGTTCCGCTGTAATTTATCCTTTTTTCCTATTTTTCTTTTTTTTTAATTCAGATATAATTTGCATTCTATAAAATTTACTTTTTAAAGTATAAAATTCAGTGGTTTTTAATATACTCATTCACAAAAGTTTTTTGACCATTACCACTATCTGATTGTAGAATATATTCTTCATCCTTAAAAAACCCGTTATTAGATTAGCACTCATTCCTCATCATTCTCCTACTCTTCTCCAGGCTCTGACAACCACTAATCTAATAAGATTTCTATCTTTCTAGATTTGCCTGTTTTAAACATTTCATATAAATGCAGTTGTACTATGCACAACCTTCATTAACATGCTTTTGAGGTTCATTTTTCTGGTAACATGTCTTTGTTTCCTTTTATGACTGAATAATACTCTATTGTATAAATATACTACATTTTATTTATATATTCACCAGCTGATGTTCATTGGGTTGTTTCTACTTTTTGGTTGCTATGAATAATGCTGCTGTGAACATTCATACACATTTTTGACCGAACGTGTTGTCAGTTTTCTTGGTTATATACCTGGGGGTGGAATTTGCTGGGTCATGGTAATCATTTGTTTACATTTTTTAATGTGTTATCAAGGGCTTCCCTCGTAGCTCAATTGGTAAAGAATCTGCCTGCAACACAGGAGACCTGGGTTCGATCCCTGGGTCGGGAAGATACCCTGGAGAAGAAAATGACAACCCACTCCAGTATTCTTGCCTGGAAAATCCCATGGACAGAGGACCTGGTGGGCTACAGTCCATGGGATTGCAACACGACTTAGTGACTAAACCCCCACCACCAATGTGTTATCAAAGTGTATTTTCCAAAAGACTGCACCATTTTGCATTCCCACCCGTGGTGTATGAGGACTCAAATATCTTCACATCCTCAGTTGCTCTTGTTATCTGCATTTATTATAATTCTTCTAGGTGTGAAGTAATATCTCATTCTGGTTTTGATTTGCATTCCCCTAAAGACTAATGTGCTTTAGGGAAATGTGTCTTGTCATGTGCTTACTGGTCATTAGTAAATATCTTATTTGGAGAAATGCCTGCTCAAATCATTTTCTCTTTATTTGGGCTTTTGGTTTTTTTTTTTTGTTTTTTTTTTTGTTTCTTTATTGTTGGGTTATAAAAGTTCTTTATATACTTGGAGAGTAGGCCCTTAACAGACATGTGATATGTAAATATTTACTCCTGTTCTGTGGAGTGTATTCACTTATTGATAATTTCCTTTGAAGTACATAAGTTTTAAATCTAATCAAGTTGTTTATACCTGTTTTTCCTTTCATTGCTTGTGTTTTAGTGTCAGATCTAAGGAGTCACTGATTTAATCTAAGGTCTTTATACTTATGTTTATAAGTAAATTTATGTTTATGTTTTCTTTCAGATTTTTATAGTTTTAGGTCCTGTATTTAGATCATTAATCTGTTTTGGGGTTAATTATGAGGTAGAGGTCCAGCTTCATTATTTTGCATATAAATATACAGTTGTCCTAAGCAAAATTTATTGAAAAGACAATTATTTTCTTCCTTGAATTTTCTTGGTACTCTTAACAAAAATAGATTAAGATATGTGTTCTTCCCATGAGTGCTGAGATTGTGTCTATTTTGTTCATTTTGAATTCCTGGAAAACAGCTTACTTCCTGGCATATAATAAGTTCTCAGGGATTTTGTGGAATGAATTATTGTTGTAGATCTACTTTGTTTCTTTTAGGAAAATAGCTTGGAAGAAGGCAAGCCTGGGAGGAGGGAATGAAAGAAGGGAAAAAAAAATTTTTTTTTTAATAAATTAAGGGTTTATCTTGGGGCTCAGTTCTGCTCTGTTGATCTATATGTCTGTCCTTATGCCATTAACACCTAGGCTTGATTATTACACTTTTTAATAAGTTTTGATATCAGGAATTGCTAATCTTCTAATTTAGTTCTTTTTCAAGATTGTTTTGGCTATTCTGGATTCCTTGCATTTCAATATGCATTTTAGAATCAGCTTGTCAGTTTCTAAAAAAATGCCAGCTAGGACTTTGATGGAGATTGTGTTAAATTTGTTGATCAATTTGGGGAATATTATCATGTTAACAATATTAAATCTTCCAGTTCATGAACACAGGATGTATTTCTGTTTATTTAGGTTGTCTTTATGCTTTGTCAGCCTTATTTTTCTTCTTTGTAATGTGTTGTAAATGGAATTATTTTCCTAATTATTTTGTTTTGGAATTGCTTAGTGCCTTTGTATAGAAGTAAAATTGATTTTTGTATATTGACATGGCATCCTGTAACCTTGCTGAACTTAACTAGTTCTAAAATTTTGTGTGTGTGGATTCCTTAGAAATTCCTATATACAGCATTGCATTATCTATAAAGAGAGTTTTACTTCTAATTTTTCAATCCAAATGGCCTTTACCTCCTTTTCTTGCCTAATTGCACTGGCTAGAACCTCCAGCACATGTTGAATAGAAATGGTGAGGGTATATGTCCTTTTCTTGTTCTGATATTTTTAGGGAAACTTTCAGTGTTTCACCATTAAATATAATGTTATCTGTAGATTTTTCATAGATGCCCTTTCTTAGATTGAGGCAATTTCCTTCTGTTTCTAGTTTGTTCAGTGCTTTTATCATGAAAAGGTTATAACGTGCTTTTCTGCATCTGTGGAGATTACTGTGTGTCTTTTGTCCTTTCTTAATATGTTATATTGCATTGCTGGACTGGCTTTTATATGTTAAACTAACCTTGCATCTTGAGGATAAATCCCACTTGGTGTTGATGTATAATCCTTTTTATTGTGTGTTGCTAGGTTCTGTTTGATCGGAGAGTTGACCCTCAAACATGTGGTAAACAGAGTCTGACCCTTTGTACAGCCAAAAATTCATGTATGACTTACTGTCAGCCCTTTGAATTTGCAGTTCCACATCCACTGAGATTCAACCAACCACAAATTGTGTAGTACTGTAGTATTTGCTGTTGAAAAAAAATCCATATATACGGATTCTTTACCAGCTGAGCTACGAGGAAAGCCCCAACAACGTAGCTCAAAACCATGTTGCTTCAGGGTCAGCTGGATTTTTTGTCTATTCATAATGGATAGTTTTCATTTGATTTGGTAGTTTTCTTTTTGTGTGGGTTCTTTGTCTGGTTTTGGTATCAGGCTAACGCTGCCCTCATAGGATGGGTTGGGAAGTGTTCTTTCCTCATCTCTTTTTTTGGAGTTTGTGAAGGATTAGTTTTAATTCTTCTTTAAATGTCTAATAGAATTCACCAGTAAATCTTATCTGTTCCTGGGCTTTTACTTCTGACAAGAGTTCGGCTACTAATTCAGTCTCTTTACTTTTATGTCTCTTCAAGTTTTTTATTACTTCTTGAGTGAGTTTGATAGTTTTTGTCTTTCTAGGAATTTGGCCTTTTCATCTAGGGTATCTCATTTGTTGATGTGTAGCTTTTTTTTCTGTAGTATTTCTTTATTACTTTTTGTGTTTCTTTAATGTTAAGGTAATATCTCTTCCTTCATTTCTAATTTTACAAACTTAAATCTTTATTTTTATTCTTGGTCAGTGTTTTAAATCTCAAAAGAATCAAGTTTTGGTTTTATTCATCTTCTCTTTATCTTACCTTGTCTTGCCTTTCCCTTCTCCTTTTTAATATTTTCTGCTCTAACTTTTTATTTATTTCTTCCTCTATGCTTCCTTTAATTTTCAAATCATTTTCTGTTAAGGAGGACTAGGTTGAGGTGAATTTTTTTATTATATATGTTTATTGCTGTAAGCTGCTCTCTAATCACTGTTTAGCTTCATCACATACCTTTTGGTATGTTGTTTTTCTTTTCAGTCATTTGGGAGTTGATTGGTGTTGAGCATCTTTTTCCATATTCGGTCATTCTACTGTTTGCAGGACACTTCAGTTCCTCTCCTTGTGAGCCCCCTCAGTGCCACTCACAGTACAACTTTCTCCAGAGTGAGTGATGAGAGAGCAAGAGGACAGAATAGAAGGGGGTGATAGTGAACATCAGTGTTTAGAGTATCCAGGATAGAAGCCATATCTCTTATAACCTAATCTTGGAAGTGACGTACACTTTTGCAGTATATTATTTTAATCTCACATTTCACCCTTCATACAAAGTGGAAGGGACTATGCAACACTGGAGACCAGGAGGTAGAAGTGAGAATCATTAAGGACCATCTTGAAACTGGCTACCACAAAGAACTTGTTAAATTCTTGAATTTGCTAAATTTGAAATATAAAGAGACGGGGCAAAAATAAATTATTTCTGTCTTTTTGGGGGCATACCATTTCCGTGTGGCAAAATATTTTCTCTTCTAACCCAGTGTTTACTAGTTGCCTGACTTTTGAAACTATTTGAGCATGTATCCCTGACCAAGATCTCTAGTTAATTCATTTTTTTGTAATTGTGACCACTTGTGCAAGGAATCTAGAAGGCTCACTAACTAATTAGCAACTGAGGAGCATTTTCTATATCTCTTTATCTTTTTAAATCTTATTTGTTTTTTGCTGTTTGCCAAGTCTTTTGGTTTACACATAGATGTATTCCCAATATAAACAAGCAAAAACTGAATAGATGAATAACTGAGCTCTAAATTCAACTCTATAAAGTGTAGCTCTAGTCATATGATATGAATGTGATTGTATTCCTGTCCCTTTTTTATAAATTTAATCATTTTGAATTTACAAAGTGACATTAGCCAGTAAATTAAGGTCAGTTAACCAAAATACATAGAAGTAAATCCAGTATCTCCTTTTAACACATAATGCAAAGCAAGATTAGGTTTGAAAAATTACGGAGAAACAGTTTGCTGAACACCTCCAAGGATTCCTGAAGGAAGTCATCAAGAAATAGTATTAATTATGAATTCTTCTGTGTAACAGAAATCTCGCTTTGATATAAATCAGTTTAGTTAGGTTACATATGCTAATACTGTCTATTCTGGATCAGAATATATCACATGGGCTTAGAAATTATGTCCTTTGTATTTTCCATGCTAGTTAATAATTTACATATTAACCTAGTTAGTATTTTTACTTAGTTGACATTTTATGATTTAAATAAAATATAACTGCTCAGCCTGAATCTTTCTGTTTCTCTTGTTATGTTCACTGAAATCTAAGTTAACAGTGTAGTTAATATCAATTATTAAAATGCCAAGTATAAGAACTCAGTATTTTATCTACAATCTCATACAATCTTAAAATATCCTGTGAGCAAGCCCTATTGTGGTTTCCAAAGTTCTGTTGTTTCCATTTTATGAACAGAGAAACTAAAATACGGAGGGGTGTGTAACTAGCCTAAATTTATAAAGATGGCTAAGATTTCAATCTGTCAGTCTTTTTTCATTAAAATTTAGTTGATGTACAATATTATTTTAGTTTCAGGTATACTGTGGGATGATTTGACATACATGATGAAATGATCGCCACAATAAATTTAGTAACAGTCTGTCCTCATACAGTTATTTCAATTTCATGGACCATATACCTTGTATTATATATTCTTACTTATATGTGGAACTTAAGAAACAAAACAAAGTAAAACAGACTCATAGTTACAGAGAACAAATAAGTGGTTGCCAGAGGAGAGGAGGGTGTTGGGGGATGAATAAGTGAAGAGGGGGAGATTAAGAGGTACATACCTCCAGTTTTAAAATAAATAAGCCATGGGGATATAATATATACAACTGACCCTTGAACAACGTGGGAGTTCGGAGCACTGACCCTCTGTGTAGTCAAAACTCTTAACTTTATAGTGGGCCCTTCGTATTTGGGGTTCCACATCTACAGATTGAACCAACTATGGACTGTGTAGTACTGTAGTATATATTTATTGAAAAAAAATTCATGTCTATGTGCACTTCTACAGTTCAAACACTTGTTGTTCAAGGGTCAAGTGTATAGGTAAGTCTTTCTTTTTAGTACTCTAGCACAGCTAGTGCCTCTCTTCCCCACTGGGTTCTAAACAAAGAATAAATATGAGGATTAAATACTACTTTTTTTTATAGGCCCATAATCCCTCCTCAGATGTTTTTTTCAGAATTCAAAATTGTTTTGAAAGAGCTAATATTAAGGAGATGTTTATTGTGTAACATCTCTAGCAGATCCAAAAAAGTACCCAGTGATCAAATATATTGATACTTCTGCAAGACCGTAAAGAGATTGATGTTGGTTTAGATTGCATTTTGCTATTCAGATATGCTGGTGGTCATGGTGGAAGTTGTTTGTTGCCTTTTCTCACCTTTATAAAAATAGTTGCTGGTTGGAGGATTTGCCTTCAGATCTCTTAGGCACTCCAACTAAGACAACATAAACCTTCAGTCAAACAGCTCGGGGTCAAGGCACATCTGTTCACACAACACTGATTTGTCTGCAGAAGAGTTGAGGTGGTAATGTGCCGGAGCCTGCCGGCAAACGAACTGGTCGAGAACGCAATTACCAGAATACCTAGGAAAAAATAAGACTCAGAAAAAGAAAGATGGGGTTGAGAGGGACGGAGTCTGCTTGCGTCTGACTCCGCCAACTTTATTGAAGAATACCACGCCTATATATACGCTAACAGGAGTTACTAAGAATAGATCGAGGGTTTGCATACGTGCAGAGCTACAGATGTTTTAAATTCCCACACTCAAGATCAGTAAAGCATTAATTACCCTAGCGCCCAACATGATTAAGATCAATAGAACATTAGATAGAAAGCAGGCTTCATCAGTAGAACATCATCTAGATGGAAAACAGGTTTCGAGCATGATGAGTTTATCAGCACCAGGAAAACAGGCAAAAGGTCACCGGGGTGTTTTTTCCCTGAAGGAGATAAATGCCAGTCTATACTTTAACAAGAAGGGGTGGCAGGACAAAGAGAGACCCTCTGTTCTCTCTTAGGGCCGTAAGGGGCCTGTACGTTCAGGCCGGCTCCCTGCAGTAATGAGCAGAGAATTAATATCTCTAGAAGTAGGCCCACTTCTGAAGAGGAAGTACAGAGCCTAACCAGATACACTTAGTCATCCTTCCCATTTCACCAGTCATTCTACCTCTGAAGGAGCAGGGTAAATAAAAGGATTGGGGTGAAACCAGTAGTGTGTCTGTGGAAAAACCACCACCACTACCACCCAATATCAGAACTCTTCTTTACTTTATTATATACTGTATTTATAAATTTATTTATTCCACACTTCTTACTATAAAATCATTTAGTTGTATTTCTTGTACAGTTTTCAAGCAGAGTTGTATATGACTACTTACCTTTATTTTGGTTATAGCTGATCAACATGTTTTGGGATCAAGGACTCATTAAGACTCTCGATAATGGTATTGCTGTTTCTATAGGGGAATCTTAGTAGATGAGTGCTGAAATATTTAGGAGTGAAATGCCATAATTTTGCAATTTACTTTTCAATAGTTCTACAAACCAGAAAGTAAAAAGAAGGTGAATGTGGTAGCATACTGACAATTCTTGAATCTTGGTTGAGGCTGGCTGTCTGTGTCATTGTAGTATTAATTTTTTCTTTATGATTGAAATTTCTTGATATGAAAAGTTGAGAAAGAAAAAATCCTTGATAACATTCAGGCTCTATACAAAGTGCATATTTGACAAGATTAATGGTAATAAACAGTTAACAGAGTTTAGATGTTTTCTTTAATAGTTAATGTGTGTACCTACTCTACTGTATTAAAAATTGCTTGATTACTTATATATACAATTTATGTTCACATACTAAGTTTTAATATCTTTTAGAATTCATTTTAATTAAAACTAAAAATAAGCTGTCGCCTTTTATGTCTAGTTCTTTATATCTTAATTTGGGACCAAAAATGTTTGTTTTCAAGAAATAGTTAAATGAGCCAAGTTTGGAGTTGATATATTCTCATAATACTAATTAAATCTACAAGGCTTTTGTTGCTAAGTTCCAGATACCATTCGCAATTATGGACTTCCTCTGAGACTTCTGAAATCATTAATTTGTAGTTAAAATAAATTTAAACATTGGTATTTTGTATTCTCTTTTTAATTTTTATTATATTTATTTCTTCCCTAGATCTTCCTCAGAACTGTGATCCTAACATTCCCCTAGTTGCTCAGGAATTAATGAAAAAGATGATACGTCAGTTTGCAATTGAGTATATTTCAAAAAGTGGTAAAATTCAAGAGAATAGAAATGGTTCAATTGGACCAAGTCTGATATGTAAAAGTATCCAAATGAATCAAGCAGAAAACTCCCTTCAGGAAGAGCAGGAAGGCCCCTTAGACCTCACTGTGAATCGAATGCAAGAACAAAATACTCAGCAAGGTAAGATTTGTGTGTGTGTATGTGATGTATGATTTTATGTTTTAATATTCTTAAGTATATATATGTATATATAACCATATATTCACAGAGAAATTTAAAAGTAATATTAGTTGAAATTAGTCTGTAACATGGACTAGAGAGAAATGCTACATTAGAACTTTTGTATTACATTTGACTTTGTTTATAAAAGGAGAAGTGAAAGTTTCTCTACCCTCTTTTCACAATAAAGTGTATGGTGAGAGAATCCTAACAAGCAACCTAAAAGAAAAGTATACAAATAAAAAGATGTATATGATAAAAATGTATTTTTATAAGGTACAGCTGAGAATGTTCATTAAGCCCTTTTGCTGTTCAGTTTTTTACACTTAGGTCAAAAATAAAAAATTGATGGATAATAGTCAGTTGTTTATGATGTCACTAGGGAAAGAGAAAAGTTAATACCTTGATAAACATAATGTAAATAATTATATAGAGAGATTCATTTTTCATAAGCATGAATGATGAAGCTGTGCTGATCTTATCTGATCATTATTTAAAGGAAGAATTGTGATTCTCAGAGGAAAAGAAGGAAGAGCCTTAAAGTGGTTGTGGAGGATGCCAAATAAGTGTTTGCCTAGAGAAGAGAGAACAGGTAGCTTTTGTTAATACAAATTAGGGATAGTGTTATCAGGCCTCGAAACCAGAAAAATGTTAGCATTAAGTTTGATTGCAGAAGGCAGTGTGGTGTTCGAGGCTCTAGGGAAAAGTACATTACTCAGTGTCTAAAGAAGATCGTCTTTTCAGTGTGTAAAACAGATTAAAATTGACAGACGCTGAAATATGGAAATACTTTTTTTGCTTCCTTAATTTTAGGTTGTATGAGTTTATTTTTGCAGAAAGATATGAGAAATTTGAGATAATAAGAGGTTGGTTATAAGAGAAAGAAATGTTGAAGATGATTTTAATAGAAGGCTTAAGGGCAAAGTACATCAATACATTGAGTTTTGAAAGTTAGAAAGTATGGGAATTTTAGTATTGCCACTTATTTGTGTTACATTACAATGTTTCCCCTTCTCTTAAATCTTTCTCCTTTGTGGAAAGCAGTTCAGTGTTCTAAACAGACTTAAACATAGGCTTTGGTATCTAAACAGACTTAAACATAGGCTTTGTGGTTGAAATCCCTGCTCTGCTACTTAAATTATACGAAGTGTTAACTTTCTGTCGGTTTTAATTTCCTCATTTGTTACTTGGCAATAATATAACAAACTGATTGGAGCAATATGAAAGTTAAATATAAACTAACCACCTCATAAAAGATATTCAAACATTAGTCCCTCTGTACTCCTTGCTCCATACTACCACAGAAGAGAAGCCTTGGAAGTCTCTAAAATTTATATCGTCATTCCACTAAAGTAGGACTGAATTTTCTCTGAATGGCCCGATGAGTAGAATTAGAATCACTACCTAGAATTTAGGTGGAAATAGATTTTAGATCCATATAAGAAAGAATATTTCTAAGGATCAGACTTTTTTTTTTAAGGGGGAACGAGGAAAATGTTTCCCTGCTTGCCTTATCATTAGTGGCATTCAGAAGCATCAGCTGATTGGTTGGAATAGACGACATTCTAAAAGTAAATTTCTAGTTCTTATATTCTGTGATTCTATGAATTCAAGTGATAAGGCAGGTCCAAGTATATATAGAAAATAATTAACGTAGTTACTAGTGAACTTTTTTGATATTCTAGTTATTTGAACATTCTGAGGTTGAAGGGATTAATGATCGATATAAATCTGTAAATAGTCTTCTCAATTATAATTTTGAGGGATGACTTATGATATGAGATTTCAGTGTTCTTACCCCCATACCCAGTTGTGTCTGGCTCTTTGCGACCCCGTGGACTGTAGCCCACCAGGCTCCTCCATCCATCGGATTCTCCAGGCAAGAATACTGGAGTGGGTTGCCATTTCCTCCTCCAGGGGATCTTCCCAATCCAGGGATCGAACTCAGGTCTCCCGCATTGCAGGCAGACGCTTTAACCTCTGAGCCACCAGGGAAGCCCTCAGTGTTCTTGAGGACAAAATCACATAGTTTAGTGTGGCTTATAGTGTAGCGAGCAAGGGAGAGAATCATAGCAGGTGAGACTAAAAAAATATAAGGATAAGATTATGAGAAAAACATATAAGAAATATTAACGATTTTGACTTTTCTTACAACCATGGAAAGCTGCTACATTACTTTCAACAGAGTAATAAAATTAGATCCTCTTTTATAAAACTATTCTGCTGTGGTAGAAATTGGTAAGCTCTAACTTTGCCTACTTGCATACCAGTTTTTTTTAATAGAGACGTAACCTCTGATGCATTTGTGTGTGCATACACGTGTGTGTGTATGTATACACACCAGTAATTTATATGTACTAATATTTTCACAAATTAATATTTTTTAAGGTTGAAATAAAGATATTATAAACAATTTTTAAATGTCTTGCTAATCATGGCAACTTCACCCCCAGTGTCACACAGTGTAGACACTGGAGTGTTTCATTAGTAATAATACAAGGTATAAATCCTTACTTCATATGGTTTCTTAAGACCTAAAAAAATGTTTGGACTGACTTCACTGTCCATACCTTATGATATAATTAATAAAATGGTCATATTAGTAGTAGCAGGATTAGTTCTGCCTTTGTTTGTCTATTATTTGCTAGTACTTAACTTTTTTTACATTATTCTTACTCTGTAATTTTGCAACAATACACATTTGGTCATTTTGTGAGTTATTTTATTCAAATTAGATGCTGTAGTCTGTAAATCCAATAATAATGTAGCCATAAAAAAAATGTGGATAATTTGTGGATTGTGTGACCTATACATCTGTAAAATTATTATCTCATGGTTTTACAGGTAACTTAAAGCAGTAGATAATTCTTCTCTTTTAAAGACTATTTTATAAAAAAGAAAAGAAATATTACTGTCATCTTGATTCAAAATGGGGCACAGATAGCAAAAGAAAGAAAAATTGCCGATTAGTCTTATTTACAAATGTAGGTACAAAAAATTCTAACATTAGCAAATTGAATATAATGAAGTATAAAAACATTATAAATAATGACTAGGGAAACACAAATAATTCTGCATTTGAAACACTTTTTGTTTCCGACATTACAAAAAAATGAAAACTATAGCATCCTAATAAATACAGAAAATATTTACAAAATCTGGCATTTATCATAAAAATTGCTTATAACACCAAGAATAGATGAGCACATCTCCTACCAGTGACATCATAATGAAATGATTTAAAGTAATAGACATGACAAAAACGCATACTATCAAAAATAAACAAAATTGACAAACCATTAGCAAGACTCATTAAGAAACAAAGAGAGAAGAACCAAATTAACAAAATAAGAAATGAAAAGGGTGAGATCACAACAGACAACACTGAAATACAAAGGATCATAAGAGACTACTACCAGCAGCTCTATGCCAATAAAATGGACAACTTGGATGAAATGGACAAATTCTTAGAAAAGTATAACTTTCCAAAACTGAACCAGGAAGAAATAGAAGATCTTAACAGAGCCATCACAAGCAAGGAAATCGAAACTGTAATCAGAAATCTTCCAGCAAACAAAAGCCCAGGACCAGATGGCTTCACAGCTGAATTCTACCAAAAATTTAGAGAAGAGCTAACACCTATCTTACTCAAACTCTTCCAGAAAATTGCAGAAGAAGGTAAACTTCCAAACTCATTCTATGAGGCCACCATCACCCTAATTCCAAAACCAGACAAAGATGCCACAAAAAAAGAAAACTACAGGCCAATATCACTGATGAACATAGATGCAAAAATCCTTAACAAAATTCTAGCAAACAGAATCCAACAACATATTAAAAAAATCATACACCATGACCAAGTGGGCTTTATCCCAGGAATGCAAGGATTCTTTAATATCCGCAAATCGATCAACGTAATACACCACATTAACAAATTGAAAGATAAAAAACATATGATTATCTCAATAGATGCAGAGAAAGCCTTTGACAAAATTCAACACTCATTTATGATTAAAACTCTCCAGAAAGCAGGAATAGAAGGAACATACCTCAACATAATAAAAGCTATATATGACAAACCCACAGCAAGCATCACCCTCAATGGTGAAAAATTGAAAGCATTTCCTCTGAAATCAGGAACAAGACAAGGATGCCCACTCTCACCACTACTATTCAACATAGTGTTGGAAGTTTTGGCCACAGCAATCAGAGCAGAAAAAGACATAAAAGGAATCCAGATAGGAAAAGAAGAAGTGAAACTCTCGCTGTTTGCAGATGACATGATCCTCTACATAGAAAACCCTAAAGACTCTACCAGAAAATTACTAGAGCTAATTAATGAATATAGTAAAGTTGCAGGATATAAAATTAACACACAGAAATCCCTTGCATTCCTATACACTAACAATGAAAAAACAGAAAGAGAAATTAAGGAAACAATACCATTCACCATTGCAACAAAAAGAATAAAATACTTAGGAGTATATCTACCTAAAGAAACAAAAGACCTATACATAGAAAACTATAAAACACTGATGAAAGAAATCAAAGAGGACACAAACAGTTGGAGAAACATACCGTGTTCATGGATTGGAAGAATCAATATTGTCAAAATGGCTATTCTACCCAAAGCAATCTATAGATTCAATGCAATCCCTATCAAGCTACCAACGGTATTTTTCACAGAACTAGAACAAATAATTTCACAATTTGTATGGAAATACAATTTTCAACGTTTTATGAGAGGTCTTGACTCATGTAATGTGAAGAGAAAAAAAGAAATACGAAAGTAAGCAGTAATAATTAATAGGTTATAAGAAAAGAATGAGTAGAATGTGGTTGTTTACAAACAGTATAATTGTGTATACAGAAAATATGAAAGAATATCTATATAAAGTTTTCAAACTGGTGAAAAAGTTTGGAAAATGTACTATTCACAAGATTAGCATGTATTATAATATCCAATTAGAAAATCCAGCTTATAAAAAATCTCTTCTACAGTAGCAACAAAAGCAGGAAAGATATTACAACACCTAAGAATGAAACTAATAAACTGTGACCTTTGGAGAACATTATAAAATTTTATTGAAGGATATACAAGAAGATTCCCAAAATGAGTAGTTATATTTTAAATGAATGGGAAAACTCTAAAAAAGATAGTAGTTGATCTTTAATATACTTAAAATTTGAGCTTCAGGTCTTCCCTGGTGGCTCAGTGGTAAAGAATCCACCTGCCAGTGCTAGAGACGAAGGTTCAATCCCTGGTCCGGGAAGATCCCACATGCTGAGGAGCAGCTAAGCCCATGCGCTACAACTGCTGTCTGTGGTCTAGAGCCTGGGACCACAGTTGTTGAGCCCATGCGCCCTAGCGCTGTGCTCTGCAACAAGAGAAGCCTGCTCACTGCAATGAAGATAGCTCCCACTTGCTGCAACTAGAGAAAAGCCAACGTGAAGCAACAAAGACCAAGCACAGCCAAAAATAAACAATTTTTTAAAAAATTCAGCATTAGTCCAGTCAAAATTCTGATAGGGTTTATTGTGGAAAATGACTTTCTAATCATAAAATTTATGTGCAAAACTTAAAAGAGCCAAGGATTACTAAGACAATGTGTTGAGGGACTTCTGTAAAACATATCAAAACTTAGTAAAATAATTCAAACGGAGTCCTGTAGCCCTTATTTAAATCACTGGTACCGATTAGCAAGCCCAGAAATTCTCCAAGCATTAGTGGAGTCTTGGTGTAAGAGTGAGGGATGTCATTAAACAGTTCCAAGGCAATTGGTTATCTGCATGGAGGGGGGGATAAATGGATCCCTACCTTATATCACTCACAAAAGTAATTTCATTTGGGTTAAAGGGCTAAATGTTACAAGCAAAACTAAAAGAAAAGATAAAAGATTATATCTTAATGAACTTAAAGAAGAATTTCCTAAGATGCAGAAATAACAATCCATAAAATAATTGTGTAAATTTGACTGCACTAAAATGTAAAACTTAAGTATTGTCAAATTAATTATGAATAGTGAAAATTCAAATCTCAAATTTGGAGACAGCATTTACAACTGATGTAACTAATGACTATTCAATTAAACAAACCTGTAGCCAATGAGGAAAACATGATACCGTAGAAAAATAGACAAAGTAGTTATCAGAAGATAACAGAATACCCAAATAAAGTAAAAGATGCACAAAAGAATATCCTGCCCATCTTTCAATGGTGATTCAACCTCTGATTGACAATAAGTTAACTTGCAAAAAATCTTTGACAGCTCCGATAGCTAAGCTCATATCTCTGAAATATCCACCCCTCATTTTGCATTTTTTTTTCATCTGCAACAGCATTTTGCTCAATAGTTCTATAAATATTTGTAGAAATCATTGTATCTCCAAGACTTCTCTTTTCCATGCTAACCTTTAGGGTGTTGGGTTTTCTTTTCCATCTGCAGCAATATGACAGAATTTATTCCTTTTACTTTTTATTAGTGCTGCAAATATTTGTTGAAACTATTTTGTCTGTCTAAACCTCTTATTTACCAAGCAAATCTTTATAGATTCTCTAATTGTTCCTCATAAATCGGTTTTCGTACTTTTCATTTCCTTGTCTTCTCTTTGAAAAACCCTCAACTGACTTAAAATATTGTTACCATGAGAGAAACATTCCTATTTACCTCCTCCATGTACTTTCTAACCAAGTATTTCAAATATTAGAGAGATTTTTTTGTGCACTTTCATGTCTACAGATTTGTAGAAATACTTTGAGCCTCAGAAACTGGGACAAAATAAGTTATGCATTTTTTTTTTCCTGGCGCAGTAAATTTAAAACCAGATAAGAAATAACATTAGCATACCAAAAAAAATTTTTTTTCTATTCTAATCTAGACCCAAAGTAAAAGCTTCTTTGAATTCCAAAGTACAAGAAGAAATTGCAGTTTACGAACTTTATCATTATTGTGACAACCTTGAAGAATTTACCAGTTCTGTATATGTACAGAACAAGATCAAGTGTGGGCAGAGATGAACCAGCAGCTCTTTGTTGACCCTGTTGGTGTTGTTTTCTACCTTGAGGCTTGAGTGAATATTCTGGTAGAATTTTCATTGTAAATTTCTCACTTCATTGCAGTTGTTTCTGTGTGTATCTCCCCACTTTGGGAGCAGGAACCTGTCTATTCACTTCTGCATCCCCAGTGTGTGTATATGACATACTGGATTTACCAGATTAAAAATCTTCACTATTCTCAAATACTGTTGAAAGATAAACTATGAATTGTTACTTGCTCATTGGATTTATGATATTTTAACGGTGAAATTTCTTATTTTAAACTTTTTGGGTGGAAGTTATCCTGCAGTATCTTTAAACAACATATGGAACTTAGTGTCATGAAGAACATTAATTATTGCAGTAATCTATATAATGACTGGACATTTTTCGAATTATTTTCACTACTGCTAGCTGCCAACAGATTAAGTTAAAAAAAAAATTTAAAGAAGTTATTTCACATTTCTATTAGTAGGCTAAACTTTGGAAATGTCTCCTAGTTAAATAAAATTTTTTTAATAAATTATAAATGAGAATATAAACTAGGCTTCAAGTGAATATTTGAGAGGTTGCATTGAATGAGCTATATAAATTTCAGTGATATGTTTAAATTGTCATTAAGTATCCTTTGGCAGTGGTGCTGCCACCTCCTCTAATCTGGTTTCTTGGCTGAGATTAAGGTAGGGGACATTGTCAGCTGAGATGTTAAATTATAATTAAAAGGGCAGTGTATCATTTTATGATACTATATATTTTAAATTACTCTGTTTATAAATGAAGTCTGTTACTCTGTTAGGAAAATACTTAATAGTTTTTAAGTTCAGTTCAGAAGATATTTCTGTATGTACTAATGAATGCAATAAAATATCCATCTTGTTTTTCTGTAATAAACTTTTGTTTTCCAAGGCTAAAGACGTGGAAGAAAATGTTATGTTCCATGCTTGAGAAGATACCATAAAACATATCTAGATGATCCATATCCCTTCTGATCTCATCTTCTCTGACTCTAGGGATATAGGAAACAGGTGATATTTAAAAATTCTGAATCAAGTCATACCACTCATTTGCTTAAAACTCTTTAATGGCTTTGAATTGTTCTTAGGACAAAGTCTAAAATCCTGAACTCACCAAGATCCAGACCCTGCCTACCTATTCACTCTCATCTTGCACCTTTCTTTAGTCTTCAAATTGAAATTCTCTGTTTCTTGAATGTCATATACTTTAGCCTCAAAACATTTGTACATACTCTTGCCTTTCAGTAGAAACCACTCCCTACTTCTACCAATTTTTTCTAAATAAATCTTGGTTTTTCTTCAGGTCTCCTTTTAAACATCACTTCTCTAAGAAAAACTTCCTCTATACCTCCTAAATTGGATGCACACAGACATACACGGGTTCTTATTAATTATCACTGAAATTGAGGTTAGGTATCTTATATTTTCCCATAGCATCCTGTATTCTATAGCCTCATCAACTGAATTAACTTGTCTAACGCAAAATAGCACCATCTTATTTTGTATTTTCTGTTTGTCCCATTTAAGTTTTTTTGTTCCTTTGTTGTTTCCCTTTAGATTGTGTTTTTCTCTTCTTTGGCTCTTCTCCCTTTGCTGATTCTGAAGTAGTACACTCTGCCGCTGTCCTGTTAGCGGTTGCCCTTGTTGTTGTGTTAGTTGGTCAATTGCGTCCGACTCTTTCCAGTCCGGTGGAGTGGAGCCTGCCGGCGGGCTCCTCTGTGCATGGAATTCTCCAGGCAAGAATATTGGAGTGGATAGCCATTCCTTTCTCCAAGGGATCTTCCTATAAATTTTTTAATGCTTAGTTAACTCAACAGTTTATTTAAGGAATATTTTAACTTATTACCTGTCCTGACACAATAGCCATTTCATCAGTTCTTTAGTTCTCTTTTAAAGACATCCCAATGAAAACATTGTAACTATTTGTTTTATATACTCAATTTTTGTTTAGATTTACAAACATGATTATCTTTTTCCTTAGAGCATTATTCATTCTTGTAGCTTGAATTTTCTTCTGGAATCAGAGTCTTTTAATAAAGATCTCTGGTAGTAAACTCTTTTGGATTTTTCTCTTTTTTTAGTGTCTTTCTCTTTTTCTTAAAATAATGTTGTTCTTAAAAGAGATTTTCTTCTTCTAGGTACACGAGTCTAGGCTGACAATTACTATTTTCTTAGCACAGCTACTACATCTGTGTCTTGGCTTCTATTTTTGTATAATTTCACAACAAATAGTCTTTTCTTTGTAGGTAATCTTCATACACTTTTTGTATCTACTTTTAGCACCTATCTCTCACTTTCTGTTTTGTTTATGCTGTTTTGCAGGTTGTCCTGGATATGTTTGGGTATAGATCTCTTATTCATTCTGCTTGGAAGTCATAAAACTGAGGACAAATTTCTTTTCTCAATTTTGGTTTTCCAGCCATTATCTTTTTCAATATTTTGCATTTCCCACTTTATCTCTTGTCAAAATTTTTTGAGGCATATTTTGGATATCCTCTCATTCTATCCTTCTTATCTCTTCTCTTTCGTATCTTCCACCTCTTTGTCTCTTTGTGTTAATTTAGATTAGTTAATTTGGAACTGTCTCTAGATTCACTGATTCTCTCTTGAGCTATTCTAATCACTGTTTAAACTTTTGTCTTGAGTTTCTAATTTGTTATTATTTTTTCATTTCCAGAAGTTATTTGTTACTTTTTTTGAAATATGCCTGTCAGCGTGCCCCTAATTTTACAAAAAGAATCAATAAGCAAGATACCAAGGGTGCCTTGAGAGGATTATTTTAGGTAAGGTGGTCAGGTAAACCTCCCTGAAGAAGTGAGTTTGAACAGAGAATTGAATAATGAGAAGTCGTCCTCCACATGAAGATCTGAAGGCAGGGCATTCCAGACAGAAGAAGTATCAAAAACAGAGACAAAAATATCAGAAATCAAAGAAGGCAGGAGCAAATCAGGTATGTTTGAGGAATTGTATGAAGATTTTCTCAGTCACTTAAAAATCAGGAGACTAGTCAAAGCTTGTTCCATAAAATCAGATTATAGTGTCAAGAAATATAAATTGTTACCATATATTTAACTTGGGCAAACTCCGAGAGATGGTGAGGACAGGGAGACCTGGCATGCTGCAGTCCATGGGGTCGCAGAGTCAGAGATGACTGGGTGACTGAGGAACAACAGCAGTATATTTAAATTGGATTTTTCTTTTTTTCTATTTTGTAAAGAATATCACATAAAACCATGCACTCTAAATTTAGAACTTCCAAATGTTACTATATAACCATCACTTGACTACCCTAATTAGCTATATGAAGTATAAAAAGAAAAAGAAGTCAGTTTTTCAATAGCTGTTAAATTTTTCCTGAATATTTTTTAAGTTTGGTATAAAGTTGGTCACTATCACCACGTGGTTTCCAAGTGACAGTTCATTGAGTTTTTGTTTTCTTTATAATTTTTTCATGTATTTTCCCTGCAAATACAGCTTTAATAAGATGTACCTTAACATAACTCTGAAGTTATCAGTATGCCAAAATGGGATTCAAAATATCCCCTTAAATAAAGCAAATTTGGTATTTATTCTACATTTAAGTTTTTCTATTATTATCAGTTAAATCTTCCTTTCTATTACTGGAAGAATAAAATTTGTTTTCTTCTCATAGTTTACATGGTTTTGCTAAGATCTTGTACCTGTCTACCCTTCTGGACTTAGTCCTTTTCCTCTCTTCCTGGCTTAGTTCTGTGTATTTCTGACACATGCTCAGCTCATTTCACTTTTGAACGTTTACTTTTGCCAGTTGCTTTTCCTGGATTGTTCTGCCTTTAAATCTTCTTGTTTCTCTGGCTTGTCCCCTTCATCATTTATATCTCAACTAGAATGTCACCTTAACAATAAGAGAGTGATAAATTCCAGTGTATAAAAATAACTTTGGGTGATAAAGAAGAAAGCACTATTAGAAAAATCCAAAGAGAAATAGTAGTCTCTGAAAAAATATTTATGATTTATATTGTAAAATAAAGGGCTACTAATCCAATGCAGTAGCTGAGTGCCGAAAGCAAGCCTCCTGATAGGTGAGTGAGCATTGTTTACTGTCAGTTCATACAGGACGCTTCAGAGGTTTCTAAACATGGGAAGACACACTTATAAACTCATAGGAAATACAGTCATATGTGGTTCACACCTATCAGACTAATAAGAATTCAAGGTGAACAACATCATCTTTCTCATGAGGCTGCGAGAAACCGGCGAACTCATGCATTCCTAAGGGAATACAAACTAGTACAATCCTTATGGAGGGGAATTGGCAATGCATTTAACTCTTTGACCCAGCAGTCTCATTTCAAGGAATTGAGCTTATAATTATATAAATATCAGTGGTACATATTCAAAGTTAATTCATCAGGGATATATTATTTGTAATACCAAGGAATTATAAGTAACCCAAATGGATAACTAAATTATTGTACATCCATGCAGTGGAAAACTTGAGTATTTGGAAAAAGGGTGTGAGAAAGATCCCTTTATAGTGACATTTTCAGGTTTAATTGTTAGGAGATAAGAGCAAGATACAGAACTGTGTGTGTGTATACATATATTTTATATACACAGATATATATATACACATATATATGTATTGTTTTGTATAAACAAAGAAGGAAAGATAAAACCTATAAGGGAACGAAGTAAATGAGATGGAGAGGGCTGAATAGAAGTGTTGTGGATGGACCTTTATATAGCTTTATATAAATGCTCAGCAAATCTCAAAGATTTTTAATTTTTAAAAATTAAAGCAATCCCTAAAATATGAAAAGGAAAGTAACAAATGAGCATAGTTGCATCAGGTTTTTAACGGTAATGTATTAACACTGAGAAAAGGATTCTGTCAGGTGACTTTACCCAGTATTTTGACTGTACATTTTTGGTGGACTGTGTTTTAAACACAAATGAGTACTTCAAAGAAATCCTAAACTTCTTTTAGTAATGTTAGTAATGATATTGCCATTGTGTGTTATTTTGGATCTATAGGATAAATCAAATATATAATTATGTTAACACTGTTTTAGGAAGCCAAAATTTTCAGGGTAAGAGTAGAAACAAACAAATTTAAGAATCAAAGAACTAAAAACCCTGTGAATTGCATACATGTAAATTGAAAAGGGCTTCCCTGGTGGTTCAGACAGTAGAGTCCACCTGCAATGCAGGATACCCGGGTTCGATCCTTGGGTCAAGAAGATCACCTGGAGAATCCGATGGTCAGAGGACCCTGGCGGGCTACAGTCCATGGGGTTGCACAGATGAGACACAACTGAGTGACTGATACACAGATTGGAAATGTCACTGCAAACTCATGGTTTTATTTTTATTTCAGAAATCTGTACTTTTTAATGTATATTTATGAACATTTCAATACTGAAATAATTGCATGACAGTTCAGTGACACTGAACTCTTAGGCCTAGATTGTGGTCTCTAAACATTATTTTCCCTTAAAGTAGACCTTCTTGGAATCCAGGTCTGGATCAGAATATGTATAAGATGATCCTGGAACATCTTGTGCCAACAAGCAAGAATGTACCAAAGACCAATTTGTCAACTAAATACAGGAGGCAATGTTAAGGGTTCCCTATTGGCCAGATAGGAGAACATTTAAGCCTCAAGAGGAAGAACATTTTCAACTGAAACATGTTGAATGTTTTAAAATCCATTAGATCTTGATAATGATAATGATTCCTCAAAGTCATTAGTCTACACAGAGGAATGTAGCATACCAGCTTATTACTTTGAAAATGAACAGTTTCAGGAAAGAGTTTAGCATTTATTTTGCTTTTCTTTTACAAATTGTATTTCAGGACAACCAAGTTGCCTTCTTTTGAGAAAGATTCTTAAGAATTTCAGTTAATAAATATGAAGGCATAATAATATTATTAGTTCCCAACTCCTAATAAGAAAACCGAATAAAAAATATCATCAGAGATAAAACTATTAGAGGAAAGATTACTTCGGGAACTTTACAGTGGAGGGGTCAAGCTATTGTCATCAGAATACACTGATCACTTAAGCATAATTGGAAATACACTTAATACATCACTTGTGAAGTATTCTTGACAGAAGCGTCGAACATGACTCTAAGCAATTTTTTAGGTCAGTGGTTCTCAATGGAACTCTTTCTAGAATACAGCAGGTCAAAACTAATAATAATATATCATTTGCCCTTTTCAATCTCATTTTCTCCCAGTATGTAGTAGAGTAGGTAGTAGAGTCAGTCAGAGGCTGATTGATGTATGATTTCTGAACACATTGAATATAGAAGCATATATGAGAATTCAACTGTATTCTATGAAGCATTCATTTAAAATTCATTTGAAAGATTTACAAAATTATTTTTTAAACCTCTCACTTTAAGTCTAAAAAGGTTTTTTCATTAAAATGTTATTATAAATATTAGCATTTATGGTTATCAATTACAAATATTTTAAAACATCTCAGTTTAACTTATGAATGTTAAGAAATAAAACGTTTTTTAACCAAAGCAAAGGTTCTTTGAGATCCACAGTAATTTTTAACACTAAAGAGATTGTGAGATCCAAAAGTTTCAGAACCATTTGCTTTAGAATTAACTTCATTTGTCAGAATTATTAAGAAATAAGCTGAAAACAAATGACAATATAGAAAAGGAGAAAGAACAAACCATAATGCAAGATATTCTTTAGTAGAACTGATGGCCTGGCTTCTAAAAGTCAGTATCATTATTTTTAAAAATGAGGGAAAGGGCTGCTATAAATTTTAAGAGAAATAGCATCAAGCATAACACAGCTCCTACTTTGAACATACCGATTGTAAAAAAAACACTTTGGATTGCCTAGAGGATGTTCAATACAAACTTAAGTATAAGGTAATAGTAAGGAATTGTTATGTATGAAAATGTTCATATGTTTAAAGGTGCTTGGGAATATAGAAACGATGTGACACCTGGAATTAACTTTAAAATACTTAAGTAGATAGTATAAATAGAGCAAGCATAGCAAAAATCTAGGTAATTGTATAAAGAGTGGACAGAAGGATTCATTCTATATTTTGCATGGTTAAAGTGTATCAGTGAAATTTCTTTTTTGAAAAAGAGCAAATATTCTCTAGACTTTGAAACCTAATCATTTATTCAAACATGGTAACCTCTTCCTACCTACCATTGTTGTTCTTTCCTATTACTGTGTTTTATTTTCGTTATAGGCCTTATCATCTTGTGAAATTATTTTTTAATTAATTTAATTGGAGGGTAATTGCAATATTATTTTATTGATTTATCTTTTCTTTGTCTGCTCTACTAGAATGTAAATTCTGTGAGAGCAGGAACATTTTCTGTTTTACTCCCTACTGTTTCCTTTGTGCCATTTAGAAAACTGATTGGCAATAAATAAATAAATATTAATAAAATGAATGAATTGTAAAGCTATGCACTGATCTTTTCATCCACCCAGAGTTTCTGGGGAAAAAATACTCATATTTACATACTCTTACTCTCACTCTCTCCTCCCAGAGCTTATTCCCTCAAATCATTCATTATATAATCCTCTGTAACTTGTGTTTTTAAAATATTTTAAAACATCAGTATGTTTCAGCTGAGTAGTATTCTGTTTCGTGGAAGGATTACATTATACTTACCTTCAGATATACATGCTTAAGCTGAAATTGTGCACTGAGTCTTAATTTTACTTAGGACATACTCCTAGAAGTGAAATTGCTACTTAAAAGATAAAGCTGTTAGAAGTCAAGATAGTGGAGGTAGGTGTAAGTTAGTGACCAGAGGAGATACGATGGGGAGGGCTTCAGGTTGATAGTGGTGATCTAGTTGCTATTTACAGCGAAATGTTCAAAATTCATTAGACTGTGTACTTATGTTCATTCTTGTTGTGAATGTAATATTTCAGTAAAAAGATTTTTTTAAACTCCTAGATCACCTTTGGATGAGTATGATAAGAACTAGCAAATCTAAAGTTTTCCAATATAAAGTTTTGCTTTCCAATCTAAAGCAAATCTAAAGTTGTAATAAGTATACATCCCACATATAAGTTTGGTTGAAGGTTAAACTTACAGAGTACACAGTCTAATAGTTGCTATAAACAAAGAGTATGTTTTACAAAATATTTTTCAAGGTGTTGACTTGAAGCCTTTTGACTTTAGTTTGGTACTTAAAGGAATAACTGAAGCAAGAAAAAAGAACTGCGATGAAATTCTAAAATGGCATAGGGTGGAAGTGCTGAAACCTTGTTTAATTTTACCAGTAATATTTCCTAATTAAGGTTAGTATTATTATTTTTTATATCCTAAATATATTGCAAGTGCTTTTTTCTGATTTATTTTGTCCCTTGTCATTATTAGTAAATAGTAGGTGAATGAATTCTATGAGATTTCAGCTGTGTATACGCTAAATAAAACACATTGAGAAAGCAGTAACTCTTCCCTTTTAAAAAGTGTGTTTGATGTGCAGAAGAAGGCAAATGAAGGGTGGAAAAACCAATATTAAAGTTTAATTGATGTCCTGCTCTGATGCTATATTGATTATTTCCCCCATGACTCTGAAACTAACTCAATGGTTAAACAAGTAACAAAAACAATTTTAAAATAAAATTTGGACAAACCCAAGTGATTGCTTTTATAGTTTGGTATTTTACTGATAAATTTGTGTGGTTTCTTCATTAATATATATGCTCATTATGGCAAACTTGGGGAAAGGATAAAATTAGCAAAATTATATTAAGTGTGAATATTTATATATATAATGCAAATATATATATTTGTGCTTACATATATTTGAGATTTTTGGTATACCTTTGTACATAAGAGCATTTTCTTGTTAAATGCTATTTTCTTAAGATGGATGTCTAGAGGAGTATGAACATTTTTAAGATTTTTGATAGCATATTACTAGATTATTTCCAAAAGTGTTGTGTTTCTCAACTGGTTATGTGTGATGGTAGCAAATTTCTTACATCATTACCATTGTAACTTGACTTTTTGAAACATTACGCAGACTAGATATTCTAGTTCAATAGGGTAATCAGAGTCTGGAATAACTGCCTCAGTTTGAATGGCAGTAATTGTAACTGTGTGACCCTGGGCAAGATAATTAACCTCTATTTCACTTTCAATTTTATCATTAAAAATTGCAAATTAAAAAAACTTTTATATTGGGACGTGTGAGCCCTGAGTGGGATTAAGATATATAATGCTCTTAGAATAGTGTTCTGCACACTCGAAAAATATTATAGTTTTATATATGTAGATTTTTCTAAGTTCTGTTTTCTAGAAACCAGTTAAATATAAATGATTTATATTTGAAATCCAGGGAATCTTCTAGAGAGTACAGTAGGGAAAAACAAGAAAGATCTGAAGGCTGACTAGAATAGTACATCGAGGGGCTAAAAGGATGACCATTTAAGGAGAGATAAGAAGTGATCAAAGACATAAAGTAGAAATAGTGTTCAGATATTTATTAGAACTATTAGCATAGATTTGTATCAAACATCATAAAATCTTAAATAGCATTGATTTGGAAGAAAGTTTTGTGCTGGTGATTAGCATTGTTATAAAATTTAATTTGAAATATTTTTCCCTTGTCCAAACAGCATAAAATGTATTTGATAGTTTGTCATTAAAATTCACTTGCCTTCATATGCTGAATTTTATTCATACTTATATCTTTAATATTGATGATAGATAATGTATTTTTGAAGGTCTTTTAAACTCATGTTCATTCTTAGTATGGCAACTGGAGATCAATAGTATTGAGTTGATAAATACGTTCTTAGCATACTTAATATTCATATTAAGTGGTTAATGATCAACAGTCTTAAGATTTCTGAAGAAAAATCTGTTATTGTTAGAACCTAATGAATATAGAAATTGATTATTAAAAATCATTCTGAACCTCTAACTGAATGGAGTTCTCTGTGTGCGAAACTAACTTCTCTGCCATATAAGATAGCGGCTCCTTGACTGTGCTGTCATTTTCTGACTGGCTGAACAAAGTTCTTTGATTTCATGATAATTTTGTCAGTCAGGGTCTGCTATATGCAGGATTGATGTGACAGAACTGGGCAGGCCATTGCTGAGTCAGTGAATTGGTGTTTACTGAGGTACTATTCATTTCAGGCCTTGCTTGGAAGTAAGTCTAGTGAGAAAATCAGCCAAATAAGTATACTTAATTAGATATAAATTGTAAATAGATCCTAAAATAGTTACTAATTCCCCACAGTACTATTGGAGTTCAGGTGCTAAACTTGGCAAATTATAATAACATTGCAAATAACAATATAGAAGCATACAAAGAGTACTATGGGAATATGAAAGAAGGCTGGGGGTAAATTAGGAAAATCTTCTTTGAGCGGATGATGCTGAAGTGATATGTAACCTGGCCAAGAGAGCATAGAGTGTACTTAGAAGAATGGACAGAGGGCAGGTAAGGGATGAGAGAGAATGGTGCCCGTGGAGGAGTGAAAGATCTGTATTATGTGGATTGTATTTATCTTCTTTTTACAGATTCTCTGTCAGGGATTTGCAATAGAATATAGAACTGAGAACAGTTTGTAAACAGAAATCCAAACCTTGGTTTTGGAATGTGAATTCTAAAAAAATTAACCCAATAAAATGTTAATACTCCAGAAGTTGCCTAATTTGTTCATGGTTTCAATTTTTCAAACACCAGTTTATCTTTAAAGTTATCTGGTAGTGTCACATATTTAACAATTACCTGACCTTGTTGATAGATTACACCAGCCTCTCTCTAATTCTGTATCTTTAGCATTAATGTTTGATGAGAAATAATTAATCTTGTTAATGCTCAGACTGTAACCAGTAAATGGAAATAATTTGTTTACTATTTGGAAAATTTTCATACATAGAGCAAAATGCAGTGTAATAATCCTGTTCCTATCACCCAGAACTAATAAATGTATTACTTGATCATATTTACTTCTAGTATATTTTCTCTTAAGGAACTGTTCATCCTTTTGTTTATCCTTGAAAGCAACCTCTGATAATATGTATTTGTGCATCTGTAAGCAAAACAGTTCTGTGTGCTTTAGAGATACGCATAAACGCATATCAAATGTACTCTTAGTTTACTCCTGCAACTTGTTCTTCTTATCAGATTAGCAAAAATTAAAAATCTCAACACCAAGTGTTGTCAAGATTGTGGAAAAAAATTTTAGTAATATCTACAAAAGTTCAAAATGTATACTGTCCAGCACTGGCATTCCTAGGTGTGCATCTTAGAAAAATTCTTACGCATGAATACTAGAAAACATTTAGAAGGATTTTCACTTCAGAATTGTTTGTAACAGTGGAAAACTGTAGCAACCTAAGAACTTACCAATAGGTGAATGGTTAAATAAATTTCACTCTCTTTCTGTCCTCTACTTACTTTATATTGCCCTGCAGCATTTAGCATAATAGATGTTTAGTTTTTATCCATCAATTATTAGTATTTGAATTTTAGTACTTTGAGTTTTATCCATTAATTGTTAGTACTTTGAATTTTATCTATTAATTATTAGTACTTTGAATGTGTACACATAAAACAATCTAGTTATGATGTAGCATCTCCATTATGAAGGAGTGATACTGATAAATGTAAATCAGCAGCAGGAACAAGAAAATGCCCTTTTTGCCATTCCTGATTTTTTTTTTTCTCAGTCCTGGTTCCCAAGCTATTTCTCCCTTTCTCTTTTTGTTTTTCAAACAATCCTAGGGATATTTATCATTTTTCTAGCTCTTGATCTTCAGCCTTTATGATGGAAAAAGGAATTGATATCAGCAAAATACTTTAGGTGACAAAACTGCTAATAAAAAGTGAGATCCTATTTTTATAGGTAACATGGGCAGCCTAGTTATGGAGAAGGGGTTATGGAAAAAAGAGCGTTTCTTACCTGCGTCACTGTTTAGAGTTCCTAAAGAAAGTGAATCAGATATATAGGCCTGATTTGAGTAGTTTCTCTTAAAGATGAAACAGATCTTAAATCTAGTTCCTCCTCAAGACTGAAATCAGCTACCAAACCGGCCGTCAAGGAGCGGTCCAAAAAGGACAAGAATACCTTTTTGCCCGAGCTTGGGAGCTGCCCTGTGACTCAGGCAGTTAAGATTCAGCCTGCAGTGCAAGAGACCCCAGTTCAATTCCTGGGTCAGAAAGATATACCCCCAGAGAAGGAAATAACAGCCCACTCCAGTATTCTTGCCTGGAAAAATCCTATGGACGGGGCCTGATGGGCCCTAGTCCATGGGGTCGCAGAGAGTCAGACGTGACTGAGTTTCAGTTACAGGGAGCGACAGCTTAGTTAGCACAGTAGCGTAAGGGAGAAAGAGGAAGAGCTCTCAGCACCTCCTTCTCTCCTTTATAGTTGAATAATTAACCTTAATCGTATCAAAAGTCTAGAACTTACAATTGTAGAAATTCATTAATTTATTCTGGAACATTGACAAGGAATAACACTTAATGAGGAGTGTGTTTTATATGCTATAACCTACATAAATCTATTTGTGTTTATGAAATATGTCAGAATTCCTGACCTTGAGTAATTCAGTCTTCTGGGAAAAACAGATCTGTAACTCAAAAATTGCATGAGTGTGTCGTTAAGTTTTATAGGATGCTGTTAACAAGGGTGACATTAAGCTTCTACTTGGGTGGGGCGGGGGTGGGTCTGAATCTTCAAAGATGAGGTGTTTGGCAGATTGAGAAGTGGAAAGAGTATTCTAGGCAGAGGGAACCATGCACTGGAGTTTTAGAGACCCAACACCACACAGCATATTTGATGAATTGCACATGGCTTAATCACTCAGGAAGTGTGAGCATTGAAATGAGTTGTTGACTAAGCATAAGATTGAACTGAATGGATAAACTGGGGCATTTATTAGGTAAAGAGATCAAAAGATACTTCATTTAATAATTTTTTAAGGTAGTATGTAGCATGTATTTTTCTGCCCGGTCTTTTTTAGCCTTTCAGTCTAGGCTTTGTAACATCTAGCAATAACTGAATTTCTACTTCTAAATTCTTTTCAGCAAATACTTAACTGAACACTTATTGTATATCAGCCACTGTTGTAGGGAATGAGGCTACATCAGTAAATAGACTTATTTTCTGCCTTCATTATATTGCCTGGTGGCTAACACTAGTAAGTAAATAAACAACTAGATTATGGGCTGCTAACTGCTAAATAATATAGGTAAGTGTTGCAAGTATAGGACCCTACAATAATGACCACAAAGTTCAAGTTGTGTCTTGAATGATGAGTAAGATTTGGTGCTTCCCAGGTGGCACTAGTGATTATAAAAAAACTTGCCTGCCAGTGTAAGAGACCTGGTTTGATCCTGGGTCAGGAAGATCTGGTTCGATCCTTCCTGGAGAAGGAAATGGCAAGCCAACTCCAGAATTCTTGCCTGGAGAATCCCACGGACAGAAGAACCTGGTGGGCTGCCATGGGGTTCCATAGGGTCACACAGAACTGGACACGACTAACGTGGCTTAGCCCGCATGCACAGGATGAATGTGAGGATAGAAGGAGAGGATTAGGAGACTTCTAGGCAGAGGAAACTAATTGAAAGTGTGAAAGCCCAAAGGTGAGAAGTAGAAGAGCAATTTCCCAACAGGTTTCTCTGTTCCCCCGACAGCAGATTAATCCTTTAAAAAAATTAAAATTGTCAGTCTTATGTTTAGAATCCTCCAGTGGTTTATTGTGTCTTTCAAAATGAAGTTCAAATAATATAATTTGAACTTGCCATTGTCTACAAAGCCCTATATGATCTGCCTGATTTCTGATCTCATTTCTCTCAGTGTGGCTTACTCCATCCCAGTTACCCTGGCCTCTTCGCTATTCCTCATATTCCAGATATGATTCCATATCATAGTCTTGGCACAAACGGGTCCTTCTATGAGCTTTCCCCCAGATAATCTGGTTGGTTGTTACCTTCACTTTGTTCAGGACTGTGTTCAAGTCAAAAGAGGCCTGAATTGATAATACTCAATAAAACAGCAGCTGCCTTAGGCCTACTCTCTTATCAGCTCACTCTGCTTTATTTTTCCTAAGTAGCACATATCATCAGCCTGAAGTATGGTTATGGTGGTGGTGGTGGTGTATGAATTATCTAACTAGATTGTTAGAACCATGAGGAGGTACTTTATGCATTTTTAACTATTGCTTTCCAAATTCCAACAGTGCTTTGCACATAATTGGATTATTTTTAAACCTAGTTGAATTTTTTGGTATATTTTTAAAACATGGATTTTTCTTAAAATGATTTCTTACAGCTTTTTCAATTTTTTAGGTATCAGTAGAAACATATTCACCATATGTATTGCTGTATTTTAAATTCAGTTTATTTTTATTCTTGATTTTGAAGTTTATCAGACTAACAACATATCTGAGTCACTTGAAGTTTTGTCTGTATAAATTCAGTATTATAGTAATAATAAAATAATTGCATTTTAGTAAGAAATACATAGGCAGTTGTTTTCTAACAAGCTACTTTTTCCTAAAATGTATTTTATTGTGTCATCATCTAATCACAGATATAACCACAATCTGTTACATAGGCAGTGATTCCACTGTTGTACATTTCAGTTATTTAAAACAGTAAAATTTTATACTGTGAGCTCTGAAAAATACATTGGTTGAGCGTAGAGTCATAGATTACCTAAAGTGTGTTTTCCAAATGTTAATAGTCCTAGTAAATGCTAATTATTATTCTCTTATTCCTCCTCGTATTTTCTATGCTTTCGGTTTTGTTAAATGTACATTATTCCCACTTTCCCAAAGCATCATCTGGGCAGCCTTGAATAGAAAACAGTCATGTTTTTTATTGAATAAGCAATCGAGTGACTCTTCACTGCAGAACAGTGAGAAAGGTGAACAAGGATTTTAAACATTTTTATCTAATTTCTTCATTTCATGGCAATGCCAGCTCTTCCTCTGTTCTTTTTCCTATGTAGTGCCTTCCCAGTCATGTTCTGTTGCTAAAACCACAAGATGAGTTGGTAATGGCCACATATCAAATACCAGTGTTAATTTTTAGGTCATTAATTAGTAGATCATCAAAATATGAAATGTTATGATGTAAGGATTATCTATCTGTCACAAATATAAAGTTTTTTCTCTTGCAAAAATTATAGGGGATGGAGTGTTAGATCTCTCTACAAAGAAAACCAGCATAAAATCTGAAGAGTCATCCATATGTGATCCTTCTTCTGAAAATTCAGTGGCTGGGTAAGCAATATCTAGGAAATATAATTTAATATTAGTATAAAATTATGCAGAGAATTCTTCATACTACTCTGAATAGACTGACATATATAGTTTTCTTCCAGAATTTTTGTCACTCATAAATGTGTGTCTTTCATACCTTTCATTTGTCCTTTCTCTTTCTTTTTTATTCTTTCTGTTAAAGAAAAGTTATCAGAACAATCACCAAACTTTAGTTCATGTTACTAAAATGAACTACCAACTTAATCATAGAATACAAACATAGAAGCAGGACGAGTAGAGAATTTTAAATTCAGTATTTAGGAGGCAGTTTTAAGGAAAATATGTAATTTCACTATTTAATTTTTTAAACAATCAACTAGTTTTAAAAGTACTATACTTACTAATTCTTATAACTAACTTACAGTGCTTAGAGTTTTTTCATTGTGTCTTAGGTGTGGTGGCAGACTTAATATATCTAGTAATCACCACAGAAAGTCCTTTCATGCTTTGAAAGCTGTTGTTTAATTAATTAAATCATTAATAGTGAAGTGCTGTTCTTTGGGATTTTTGGAATTTTGGGGGGTAACTTTTGCATCTTCCATTAACAATTTGCATAGGAAGCTTTTTAGTAACATTTAAATCTCAGATACAGAGTGTAATTTGTTTCAACTAAGGCTGTAATAGCTTTTTGAGTCATAAGGTATAAAGAACTTTCTGTTAAAGAAACTTTGAAAGTTATAACTATACATTCAAAATAGAAATAACATGTATAAAATCTAAAAGTATTTTACCCAATATAACATATCTACTTGTTTCAAATTTTAAGTTTTTATCTAGAGAAAAATATGGGGTGTTTGTGTTTGGAAATATTCTTACTGCTACAAATTTCCTTTAAAGGGGTTGACTCTTTTATTACTTGTTTAGCGGTAACGTCACGTTTCTACTAACAAAAACTCCTTTAGGATTTGGGTATTTTATATAATGGAACTCTAATTGTAAAAAAATTATAAGTGTTGCTCTACAAGCATCTGTCAGAGGAATAGCAACATCATGAGAATATTTTTACAAATACTGAGTTAGGATTTTATGTTCTTGGAAGGTCTGCCCGTTGAGGCCACCGTATGATTGACACATTGTCCTACCAGGACTGTAGCGTTTGCTTTGATAAGGAGTAACTACTACATCTCACAGACTTAAAAAGTGATGTTACCTAAGCAAGGAGTATAATAAAGGAGTGGACCCTCCCCTTCCATAGCTGTGTGAGAGTCTCTCATGCATCAGTTTACCATCGTTTCATTCCATCCATCCAGGAGACTACACAGAAACAGAGAGGACTATGTGGAAAGAAGTGCTGAGTTTGCAGATGGTTTGCTCTCAAAAGCTTTGAAAGACATTCAGTCTGGAGCACTGGACATAAATAAAGCAGGCATACTTTATGGCATACCTCAAAAAACTTTACTTCTCCACTTAGAAGCCTTACCAGCAGGGAAGCCTGCATCTTTTAAAAACAAAACTCGAGATTTCAATGATAGTTACTCATATAAAGACAGTAAAGAAACTTGTGCAGTGCTGCAAAAAGTAGCCTTGTGGGCAAGAGCTCAAGCAGAGCGTACAGAAAAAAGTAAACTCAATCTACTTGAAACCTCAGAATTAAAATTCCCAACAGCTTCCAGTTACCTCCATCAGTTAACTCTACAGAAAATGGTTACTCAATTTAAAGAAAAAAATGAAAACCTACAATATGAAACACATCCTACTGTACAGTTAAAAATTCCTCAACTACGAGTAAGTTCTATTTCAAAACCACAACCTGATGGTCCTGGTCTGCTGGATGTTATGTATCAAGTTTCCAAAACCTCTCCAGTCCTTGAAGGATCAGCCCTCCAAAAACTGAAAAATATACTCCCTAAACAGAACAAAATAGAATGTTCTGGGCCTGTAACTCACTCAAGTGTTGACTCTTATTTTCTACATGGGGACCTCTCTCCTTTGTGTCTTAATTCTAAAAATGGAACAGTTGATGGAACCTCTGAAAATACTGAAGATGGATTGGATCGGAAAGATAATAAGCAGCCCAGGAAAAAACGTGGCCGTTATCGGCAATATGATCATGAAATAATGGAAGAGGCTATTGCAATGGTAATGAGCGGAAAAATGAGTGTTTCCAAAGCACAAGGAATTTATGGGGTACCTCACAGCACTTTAGAATACAAGGTAAAAGAAAGATCTGGAACACTGAAGACTCCTCCGAAGAAGAAACTCCGATTACCAGACACTGGGTTATATAATATGACAGATTCAGGGACTGGCAGCTGCAAAAACAGCAGCAAGCCTGTGTAGATTACTTGTTAGGAAGATGTTTGTGTGTGTGTATGTGCGTGTGTGCGTGTATGTGTGTTTGCGTGTGTATGTGCACAGGTGTGTTTTTGTGTGTCTATATACACACATGTGGGAATTACAGATGCTCACTCTGACAGGAGACATAAATTTTACAGTTCAAAAACCACTTACATGCCTTTTGAAAAAAAGTTTTATTCAGGGTTTTCACTGTGGACAGAATTATATAGTTACTTACTTAATTCTGATAGTTTGTATTTAATCCTTGTATAAATAGGTGAAAAAGATTCAGGTTTTCTTTAGTAGTCAATAGCATAAAGCATTGTGGGAAAACAAGTAACTGTCAAGTGAAATATTTTTATTGGTGAAAGACCACTCCAGCCATTCAGTTGAACCATCTTCTAATGGAAATATATTACTAGTTTGTAAGCATTTTTGCATAACATACTTACATTTATTGTAAGTATATGAAACAACCAATCAAAGTTTAAACAGACAGCTATCTCCACACTAATAAAAATTAATATATACAGTATTAGTACACTACAGTGCATTCTATGAAATATGAAATGCACTCAAGTGCATCCACCAGAAATAGAAAACCTTAAATGATATGTATAATGAAATTTAATATTTATCATTTAATAGTTGATTTAGCAGGAAGTTGGGGTTTATAAGGTATATACTTTAAAAAGAAACTGACACATAGTTAACCCCAGCAGCTATAGAATCCTTTAATGTAAGATGGAA
The DNA here is from genome assembly GCF_963930625.1 of Muntiacus reevesi. Taxonomy (NCBI): domain Eukaryota; kingdom Metazoa; phylum Chordata; class Mammalia; order Artiodactyla; family Cervidae; genus Muntiacus; species Muntiacus reevesi. The sequence continues at coordinate 35,675,316 of NC_089264.1, read as the reverse complement.
TACTAAGAACAAAAAGTAATTTAAATTTAATTATTAAAATAATTTAATTTTGTTTTTCATTTGAAAAATAAGCTAATGTGTAAGGTTAGAAAAGAAAGTTGGAATGCAACTTAGAGCATGTTTATAATGTGCACAGAAAAAGCTTGAGAATGATAATTTTGGTTTAAATGTGCTGGTTAGTTGATGTTATGACTACTTTAAATTTTAAGGATTGTGACACACTCCTACTATTGAAAAACCTCAGTGTAACTTTAATATATTTGCTGCTGTGACATTTCAAAACATTTTCAGTTTATCAAAATGAATTACAGATTTCATTTTGGTGGGCGATACATTATCATTTTGCTAATAACCAAATTTGCAGTTTGTTCAGGGTCTTGAATAGATTTACAAATATTTAACACTGAAGCTGTTTTGAACTTTCAGTAATGTAAACTCTCTACTAATTAGGTAGTTAGAAGCTGGGCAGTGCATTTTAACTTTTACTAGACTCATAAGAAAGACCAGTAATTTTGTATAGCAGTTTTAAAATGTGTTTCAGAGTATCCATGTTGGATTTATGGAGTATGCAGTTTTAGTGGTAAAATGTTATAAAGCATGTGCCTCCATAGAAAGAATGGGGATTTGCTTCATAAATATAAAATTCTTCGAGTGCCCCTTTTCTCTGTTAAAATTCAGGTTCTGATCATTTTTTCTAAGCCAGTTTTCCTAAGTCCAAAAGGAATACTTAAAGCTGAATTTAAAAAATAAGTGCACCTTGTCAAATACATGTGTTTTTACACTTGTGTTTGTGTGTATCTAATAATCACATATACATATAATACTAAAGAGATTTTCAGCTATTACATTTAAAAACTGCTTACATAAGTTTAAAGAAACTGAAGAGTAGGAAACTACACAACCAAGTAGTTATTTGGTCTCTCAGATCTATACTGAATCCTCTTCAGCTGTTAAAGTTACTTGCATACTAGGATATGAATCCTCTTGCTCTTTTTTTTCCCCCAAGAAAGTATACATAATAGATTGCAAAACAGCAGATGTCAGGGTCATCTTTCTTTTTAAAGAATTAAGCCATATTTTGTGAGGGCCAGAACTTGGATTATTTAATATATTTCCCTTCCCCCCCACTGAAAAACAAAGTTAAATGTTTCAACACAATTTTATTGACCTCTTTATACAGAATTTTACCTGCAAAAATTTGGGGGTTTGAATGCATTACATGATATTTATATTGTATTGAGCTTTTTTATTCCTCACACTATATTTACATTAATAAATTGATTGAGAAGTTTATAGTAAAGGGATACTTACAGAACACTTTTATATCATTTAAAAGATGACCTGACCAAAAACTTTACAGGATTCATAAAATCAGGGATCATTTTGCTATTGACTTCACAGTAATCAGTAGTTTTATAGGTAATATTATAGTTAATTTGCAGCATTTTAGTACTCGTATTATTTATTTTTGGTCAGAAATAGTAAATTAAATATTTTTTGATAGTTTATAGGTAATGATCAACCCATAACTTTTAAAAGAAACAAAATGTTTCTGATTATTGAGTTAACTTTTGATTATACAAACTAGGAAAGGCAGGGAAATTTATGGGTTCCCCTTCTCCCCAGTGATTCTATTAAGGTGTTCTTTATGTTTAACTTTCAAAGTACTTTATAAATTTAGTTACCAGTTACTACTTGTTAATTGACAATTTTCTGAAAAATCCAGTTTCAGCAGACTTTTAGTGAAGGTGAAAGCAATCCTTATGTGCTTTCTACTTATTTGAATGTTCCTCAAGTATTTTATATTAAAAAAAAAAAGAAGGAAAAGAAAAAACAGTGCCTCTGTTTTTAGAAAACTACTGCTCAGTAAAGTTGTTTAAACCATTTCTGGTAGCTAATGACAATTTTATATTAAATTGTATACTAACTTTAGTGAGACTGATTTTTTTAGTTGTTTACAGTACAAATACTTGTATTTGTTCTTTAATTACAGTATTTTCATTGTCGCAGTAATTTAGTAAAACTCTGTGGCTGCCTTGATTTTGACAGATTTTGTTAATATAAACTGATTGTTAGGCAATTAGTTATATTTATGCATAAATCAATTGCACTATAATTCATGAATTATTTATTACAATATTTTCTAATGAATTCATGTATCTGTCTTGTGTTGTAAATGTACTGTAATTCTGTTTCTACTTTGTGTTGTTATATATCTAAATCTGATTGTATGAATTTTAATTGTTCAGTTAACGTGTTTCTAGGTTGTAATTTGTAGTAAAGCACTTCAATGCTTTTGCACTTAAATTTACAACACTGTTGGTGTGTGATTGATTTACTCATTCATTCAGTAAAAGAAAAAGAGAAAAGAAAAGAAAAAACTTGACTACACTGGCTTCTTTGATTCACTCTAGGAAGCAGTTTTATTAATATTAATAATAGAAATTGACTTTTTTCTAAAGACAACTCTCAGCAACAAAGCTTATAATGGGGAAAATGGATAGAAACTTATGAAAAAATACACAGGATGTGTTTGTTTATAAATCAAACAGGAAAAGATTAGAAAAAATTTTAGCATGAAAAGCAATGGAGCTGTGAAACATACAATTTTAGAATTGTTATGTAGTTACGTGAAAATAAATTCTAGATTGGAGGCTTATGTGTATTCCACTATTTACTCAAACATTCAGTTTTTCTTTGAGATTCTAACATACAAAGAAATACAGAAATGAAAATAATTGAAGCCAAATAAGCATATTGTGGAATTCTCTAATTTGAGAACTTAGTTATCTGATATCTGAGAGAGAGGTATAAAATCTTAATATCTGAATATCTAATTAGTAACTTTTTAAAGCTGTTCTTCATATGACATTAGATTGAAATTATTGGCCCCTATGATATTGTTGAGATTTTCGAAGTTCCACTATTAAAAATAATCAACTGAATAAGAAATTATTAAAGTATAGACTTCTTGGGATGTCAAAAGAGAGCTATAAAAATATTTCAATGATTTTCACAATAACACTAGTCATTAATTTTGATTCATTCTGCTCTAGACTACTAACAGAAAAAATCACTTGAGCATTTCAGGAACTGTTATGAAAGCATAGTAATGTTTAAAAAATAGATAGTCTTTCTGAAAAAGTTTTATCTAATTTGCAAAATTTGCTTTCGTGTTTTTGCTTCTAGTCAAACAACAATGTTTTATGAAATGTAGATACAACATTGCCTACTTATCTGTGAAACAGGTTAAACCAGTTTTAGGGAGTTATTTTTATGAGAAGCATGTAAATTCTCTCATTAGTCACAGATACGTTTAATAGGCCATAACATAACTTTTAAACAAACGTATTGGAAATGGATCTGTCAGAACTTTGGGAGTTTTCTTTTGCTTATGTGAAAAGTATAGTTTTTAATTTGCTGGGAAAGAATAGAATACCACTTACACTCTTTTATTGATAGTTAACATTTACTTGTGCCTTTATCTCTACATATGTTTTCTGAGCTATACAGTAGTGAATCTTTGGAGTCAGTTCAATCATTTTATATTCCAACCATGAAAAAATTTACAAAAAAATTATTTTCCAAAGGGAAGAGATACCGAGGTGTCATGTCCTTTCTTCATCTGTCTAGAGATGACAGTGGACTTTAAAATTTTTATTGTAATTTCATCTCTCCTCTCTGTTTGATAACTGCTTTATGTTAAATCCCATGCTAGTTTTAGCAGCAAAACATTGGTTGAATCTAGTAAAATTATCTTTTTTCTAGAAAAATTTTTATCTAATCTGAAACGTTTGCTTTGGTGTTTTTGCTACTCAACAGAAATTTTATAAAATGTAGATAACATGTTGCCTACTTATCTGTGAAACAGTTTAAACTGAATTTAGGGAGGAACTTTTTAAAATCAGTTTCGCTTTCATTTTAAAGAAATTATTTAATTTTTAATATTGATGAATATAACCCTTTATTTAAGCAAAATACAGTCTTCTATCGCAGTTCATAGTCAGCATATTTCAGTTCCAACCTTAAATAAAATTTATGCAAACCAGTAACTAACAGCAACAAATATAAGAAATCACAAGTGGGAGGCTATTTTCATGTACAGAGTTTGGTGATATGTTTAATTTAAATAGATACTTTTCTGAAACAGAATTCTTTTAATATATTTTATTCTTCTTGCTGCTGGTATTGGATTAGAAAGATTTTTTTTTATAGACTTATACATTGGTTGCTAAGTAATCCTGGGTTTTAGTTTCCATTAGATTTATGTTAGTTTCTGCAGTGGGATATTTTCCAGCATTTGAAATTAAATAATTAGGTAAGTAATGCCTTTAGTTTTGATGTAATTAATTTAGTATTTAAAATAAATTAAAATAGATTACATCTTTAAATAGCTTAAATTTTTATTTTATTACTAGGTTAAAATGCCTGTTATTTATATGAAATCTAAATCCCTTAATTTTCCTTTTGACTATACAAAACTTTTTATTAATAATTTTATTTTCACTACCTTGAAAAATATCTATTTTAAATAAAGATAAGAAAGATTTTCTCCTACATCTTATTTATCTTATCTGTACTAATATGGACTGATAACTACCAAATAACTTATAAAATGTTTACTTTACAAAAATTTTAACTCCTTCTGAAGCACTTTCCATTAAATATTCTTAATATAGCCAAAGCACTAAACATTAGCAATCTGTAAATATAACCATATCTATCAGTAGCAGCCTTTATATTACACAAAAAATAGGGTTTTGCTTTGACTCATATTTTGTCATAGGAAATTGTCATAAGTGCTTCATTATATTTTCGGTAACCAATAATCAAGATGTCACTTTCACAGCTCTCCATAGGAATTAGGAGTCCAGCAATATCAAAATATCTATTTCAAGCTCTGTTAAAATTAATATTAGTATTTTTGCTGTAATTCATTTTTTGTTTGATTTTTATTTTTAGTTCAACTGCAAAATCAGAGGAAGCTACTAAAATGGAAAAAGGAAAATCAGCATTAAGCAAAGTTTTGGAATCTTTGTGCATACATCACCAGGAACAAGTTTTGGCTATGTTGAAATTTCTAGTCCAAGAGCAGAATGCTGCTTCTCTTTGCTGTTGTAATTCATCCTATACTGTGTCTTCAGAGTCTCAGAATCCCCTAATTGAAGATGATTTAGATGGTCTGTTCTGTAGTTGTGAATATAGGCTGGCAGAAAGAGGGCATTTACAGAATGAAAGACAAAGCCCTGGTTTTGTGCCTCTGCCAGTCTGTATTAAAGATTTACATTGTTTATCTTGCCAAACTGTAACTATTGAACACATTAAGACTGTAGTGAATAGAGGAATTACGAACAGTTACGATTCTCACAGGTGTTGTTCTGGACTGTTAGCAGACATTCATTCCACAAAATCAGGCTTTCAGAGTCCTCTTTCATCAAGGGAAATATGTGATGTTTCAGTAAGTCTTCAAGATGTTTGTAGATCTCGAAGTCCCTCACCCCCACCATTATCACCTGTGCAGGCTGAAGGATTTGAAAAATTGAAAGATGTCATCTCAGAGTGTTCAGCCTTAGAAAATAATAGACTTGAAACAAACATTAACCAGCCTCCATCTCTGACACCGGCAGAAATAAGCAGTGATGAAGATGATCATGAAGGTAAAATGCCTAAAACTAAAAAATCCAGTAACTCTGATTCTTTGCTCTTAGAAGACAGCAATAATTGTACTACAAATCATGAAAAGGGTGAAACTACTATAATTTTTCAAGATTTAATGGATCGTATTAATGAAAAATTAAAATCAATAGAAACAATAGATATGACAAACCTTATAAAATTATCTAGCAGTGATTGCAATACAGATAATGATTTAAAATTGAGAGATTTAATAACCTCTCTTTTGCATAATGCAAAGGCCAGTGATTACAGTTTTATGGAATTACTGAGTCAACATGATAAAAAGATAGAAAATAAAATTATTCAGACAAGATTTCGAAAGCGTCAAGAAACCTTATTTGCAATGCACAGCTCTCCTGACTCACCCATATTCAGAAGGCAGTCTTTACAGATAAAAAGAGAACTTGCTAGTCTTGATGAAAACTTTATGAGAAAAAAATACACCGGAAAAAATCCAAGGAAGTTTTTGCGCAATGATGAACTCTTTTCAGCAGACAAAGAGCAATTCTATCATTGCCAAGGACCTTCTTTACAAAATTCTAAAAGCCTGCAAGATAATAATCATGTGGAAACATCCTTTTTACCAGATTATGGATTACAGTCATTGCAACTACCTCTAAATAATTTAGAAACTAACTTGGCTTTTGATGCATTTTCAGAAAGCTTTAAAACAGCTTCTCCTGAGGAAATGAGCATAAGGAGATCACAGGAGAAATCTGTGGCTAGGAAAAAGTTTTTGCAAAATCAAAAAGAGAATCCAAAATTAGAGAATACTCAAACTCCTTTGAAAAGTGATGTCCCTGGACTTTCGAGCAGAACCAAACGAAATATTGTACCTCCAGGGTGGTATTCTATATATGTAACAAATAATTATGTTTTCAAAAAATCCCCTAAGGCCAAAAAAGTTTCTGACTCTACCAAAAGAAAAGACGCAGTAAAAAATATTCAGATTGAAAGCTCACATAGTATAGATTTAAACAAAATTGCAATGAATTCTAATTTACAAGTTGTTGTGGAACGTTTGGAAGATACACTAAATATGGCCAAAAGGTCTTGGAATAATCAGTCATTATCAGAAGGGTATAAAGCATCCAAGAAATTGATAGAAGTTGATGGTAAAGATCAACCTGCTGGTAGAAATATGACTCTAACTGTAAGTAGAATGACATGCAAAGAGCAAAGTTTATCAAAATCCATAGTAGCATCCACCAATATTAAAACCAATCATATACCTACAATAGATTTGAATAGCAAGCGCCTTAATAACCAGAAAAAGTCATCTGTTTTAAACACAAATAGCTTGATTTCCAGTGTTGAAAATGTACCAACAAAATATGAAACCATTGAAAGCTCTTCTTTTGCCACCTATTCTAGTCCTATCAAACTCATGTTTTTATCTGAGGTTAAAAGCAGTGAAGGAGTCAAATATACTTTAACTTCAGTCAGTAATTCTGAATCAAATCATGATTTTTCTTCTGAAAAGCAACCAACTCATCAAGTAACTGACAATAGAAAAGAAACAAATGAGACCATCCCAAATGCTAACTCTGCAAATTATAGTTCTAATCTTAATGATGGTGACACTTTCCAAAAAGAACTAAACAAATTTAATTGTGCAAAAGAAACTGCAGAATCCTCTGCAGTGTTTACAGATGATATGAAGAATGATAACCCACAAGAGTTACCTAAAGAATATTCAAGCAATACGATTGATTCATCTTTTAAAAGAAAACCAGGTAGACCTAAAAAAATAGGTCCCCAGGTTGTGAAACAGATAAAGCGACCAATTGGAAGACCACCAAAACCTAAAACTGACCAAACAGACATCTCCATTTGCCAAGATGAGTCCATTAGTGCTGAAAAGAAAAGCCCAGAGTCTCTCATATCAGAAGTAAAAGAAGGTTTATATCAGAAGAGTATTATAGTAACTGTTATTTATGGAAGGTCAAGAAGAACTAAAAGGCATGTTTCTGAAGGAAGTATAAACAAAAGCAATGGTATGTCTTTAAAAAATAATGTTACTGATTTTCCAACAGAATATAATAGTCTCAGAAGTATTAGAGAATATGACACTGACTTGGGTGAAAGAATAAGTGCTATTTCAAGTTTGACTACTGAAAGTGAAATCTTGGGGTCTAGCTTTGAATATGTTAGACCTTTCAAGAACAAGTCTATGATACCTCAATCTTCCAAGAACATTATTCGACCAAATCAGAAGCCTTTGGCAATAATTAGGAAGCCTGGTAGACCTGCAAAAGTGAAAATCTCTGGCATATCTGTGACTATCAATAGAATTTCACCTCAGGAGAGAGAAGTGAGTATTAGCAGCTGCTTACCTCCTTTAGAACAAGAGAATATATTCCAGAAAAGTCTGCTTGAAGAAAATCGCCAGTGCACCATGGATACAACGCACACTGAAGCTGACAAATTCAAGAATGAATCGAAAAGTATGGTTGCTGCTATACCTTTGAGACATTCTATTAGGGATCGAAAACCATCTCTGCATTTCTTACATTCGTTAGCATCTTCTAGTTCACTTATTTATAGAAATTCCCTGCTCCATAAGTCATATAAGCTCCGTTTGCAGAAAGGTAAAAGTCAGGAGGACAAACATAAGCAGTCAAGGATTAAAATAGCTTCCAAAGGTATGCCAGGAGCTAGAAATTCAAGGAAAGCAAAAAAGCATTTGGAAGATAAATTAATACCCATTTCTGAAGTCTCCTTGGACCCTATAATTTCATCAAACCCTTTGCTCAGGTGGTGGGCTGCTTCTACTTCAAACGATTCCTTATTAGAGGAATTAAACAATAGATTTGAACAAATAACAAATGCTTGGGTGCCTGTGAGTGGAGATGAAGCTGAAAATTGTGTTCATAAAAAAAGAGAACCCATTGAAAATGATAACTTCAAAATAGCAAGTCCTTTGGAGACCTGTCTTTTAGAACTTGAGGTTTCACCTGTAAAAATGCTTTTTCAGAAAAAGTGTGATTTGAATGAACTCTGTACCTGGTTTATGCAAACAACAGAAACACAGTCTCTTTCACTAGTTAGAAAAGCAAATGCACGAAACCCTTTGGAAGTAATAAACACCAGAGGAATTAAATTAGGGACGAAATATTCTGATTTTAATACCAGCCCTTTCAGAAAGCACTTTAAAAAATTTGCACTATCTTCACCTTCAAAGTCAGCAGGGAAGTTGCATATACTGCATAAAATGGTTAGCTCCCCGCTTTTAAATGTGAAAAGTAATTTAACACTAACTAGATTAAAAAGAACTGAGTTTAAGAGGTTGCATCATGAAAGGTGGAGGAGAGAGGGAAAGCTGCACAGCCATGGGACAGGTGCTTGGATATCTAAAAGGAGGAACTTAAGATTTTTTTGCCAGAACCAACTTTTGAGTAAGACTGATGGAGTAACAAATGCTGATGTCCCACTCCAAGGAAGAAACACAGTAGATAATCAGTTTATTTTCCCACCTGAGATCAGGGATAACTTTTTGCAACAGAGGTTGGCCATATCTGATTTCAAAACACATGCTAGTTTAGAGAATAAATTTAACTCAGAAGCAAAGGAGAATGGAACAAACTGCAGCCAAAAAGAGTTTGAAAAGGGACCAAGACTAGGAAATGTATGTTTAAATAATTGGAGGTCAAAAACCTTAAAAGACTGTAGAATATTTTTGAGGAAGATCAACTATCTCGAACACAGAAATACTTTTAAGTTAAATACCATCATTTACTCTCCTGAATCTAACTGTGGCAGTAATCGTCAAACTCACATAGAAGAATCAAAGCGCTTTACCTTAAGATCCCAGTCTGCTAGGCAAAATTCTTTTAAAAAGCAATCTAAAGAAATAGAAAATGCTAAAGCAAATAATCCTTCAAGCGATAAATTTCCTGCCCAACTTGAAAATAGTAAATTAAATAAATGTGTTAACTATGACAAGAATCCTGATAATTGTGAAGCTCTTAGCAAATTGAACAAAAGAAAAAGACCACCATGGAAGACCACAGAAATGTCAACAAAAAGACATAAACGACAGTCTTGCAACAGTGGACAAATGGCAAACTTTTATTCAAAATACCAACTAGGTAAGTTTTTCTCTACTTAATTTTAGTTTCATTGTAGGTGCCTTGAGTGAAATATTAGATGATGGATAGAAAAGGAACAGTTGATTTAGTTTTATTTCCAAAATATATGGACAATCTAATTTCTTGGCACCTAGTATGAAACTCATGAAATTAGGTGCTGCTAAATGTCCCAGTGGACTTCCCCACATCTAAATGTGTCCAGGATTTCAAGAAAAGTATATTTGAGACATAGAAAGCTTATAAAGTATTAATGTAAATACCGTCTTCTTTTGCATCTGATCTAATGTAAAATATAGAGAACAGTTTGACAAATAAATATGCCCAAGTAACTATCTAAAAATTTACTACTACACTACAAGCTAATATATATTTATTGTCTAATGATAAATTAGTAACTTTGAGACCATCTGGAAGGTAAAAACTATCTCATGGTTAATTTGATAAAGACTGTAACATATATAATAATCCTAGGGTATCAATCTCACATTCACCATTAAGTTGTTAGGCCCTTTGATACTGCTTTGGGAACCACTTTTAGATTCTATTTATTTAAAAGTGTCAAGATTTGTTTCCAATTTGTTTCTAATAAGTCAGCAACTTATTAAATAGTTTTTTCATATCTGACATTGATTCCATGGGTATAAAGATGAGGATTTCTTTATGGAGATAATACATCACCTACCAAGGGAGAAAATCATATAGAAGTAATTTTAAGGTAATGCTAAATTCAGAATGCAAACTGAAATTACTTTAGCAAGTAATTATGAGCTTTACTCAGTTATACTAACCTGACATTAGTGCCTCAGGGAGACCGTTATCCCTTGAACCTAGCAAAAATGGGATGTAAACACTAGTTGCCATCATAACCAGTTCCAGTTCTGCTTCTTGATAAGTGCTAGACAATTTAGGATATGTAAGAGTGTGGTAGTGTTTGTTGATTCCTTCCCTGACATGAAAGAGTGAATGAATGCAGGGTTACTGGGTGACATTTGGGTATTTAAGGATATTTTATCATATAGTTGCATTGTTACATTGTATATTTTAAGGGAGTCTTTTGTGTGGCCCGAGAGGTATTAGTGGCTTAATTTTTGTTATGTCTTTTAAAAACTTTTTTAAAAGCTAAAAAAACACCTTCAGGTCTTAAATTGAAACATTAAAAGCAGTAATTAAACTCAAGTTTTAATAGGTTAGAAGATTATTATGAACCCCAATATTCAATTAATTAACTGAATAACTTTTATAATACCTATTTCAGTATATCTCACATGCAGTGATTAAAATTTTTAACTAACATAAATGATTAAAATTTTAAAGATAGTCAAATTAGAGTCTCCATTATTAAAGATGAATCAAATCTAAAAGTAACACCCTTTGTTCCTTGGCCTAAGGATAACTAAAAATAACACAACAAATAGTACGTCAGGAAAAAAGAGGGAAGAAATAGTTATTTTTTCAAAAGAACTTATAATTCACCTAAAAATACTTTCACATATTTTTAAAAGATTGCCATGAATGGAGAATAAAGTGTAATGTTTTATTTTTAATTCTTTACACCATCCTCATTTCATAGTAAAGATAGTTTGTATTGTCATTTCTCAACAGAACTGTATTTTGTTACTTCCAGCTTAACCATTGTATCTTTCTAAGGTATTAATGTAAATGTATTTTAATATGATCCTTCATCTCACTAAATATGATATCACCCTAGAAAAATAAGGTGGAAGATGCCTAATTGTTACTTTTTCAAATTAATTTCAAATCCTTTTGTAACATTTTAAAAAATTTTAGTATCATATTAGGAGTTGTTTTTCACATTTTCTCATTTTAAAAATTCATAGTATTAGTTCCTGTTCTACTCAAAGTTTTATTTATCTTTTACTGATAACTTTCCTTTTTTGTTTTAACATTCTTTTTTTTTCCCACTCAATCAGCAAGGACATTATTTTTATAAAGTTGTATTTATAGCAATATTTGTTATATTATCTGATTTTTAAATGTTTATTAAGGTGTTGTTTTTTTATCATTATTCTTGATATTCCATACTTCTTTTTGCCTTTTTGGAAATGACACTAAAATTCATTATTTTATATGTGTTTTTCTTCTTCATTGAATACATAGTGACTGGAAGTTTGAGACTTTTAACAGTAGGACTTTTCTAGGAAAATTCCTTCGGCAATGTAATAATGAATTAATGGAATATTTCTGTTGATGAAGAGTTTTGCTTTTACTTACAAATATCTTGTTTTTAAACTTTTCAAGATTAACCATCCAGATATGGTTTAGTACACAGAAATTTTAAACATTATCCTTGACAACATTTGTACTGCTTTATCAACTGTAAACACAGAAAGGAAGAAGAAGTGCAATTCTGTTGTATTTTTGTTTTATCAAATACTTAATGAATTCCTACAATATGCTCTTAGGTACAATAGAAGGTTCAAAAAGCTTTTTATCCATTGAAGTAAGAAAACAAGATCTATATTGCTTATTTATTCACTATATAGAGTGTATTTTATGTTTTAAGTGTGATATTATATGTTTTAAGGGGATAGAACGGTAGAAATCATGTTTTGTACTCTCGAGGAGCTTACCATCTTATGCAGGATAGTGAATAGGCAATTCCGGTAGAAAGATGAGTGCTATGATGGGGGAGAGAGATGGACTATAGGAATACAGAGGGAAATTGAACCCAGGGTCAGAGAATTACGCAAGGATTCTTGTTTCTAAGCTGGAATTTGAAGAATGACAAAGTATTAGAAGTCCAGAAAGTATTTCAGGCAGAAGCAAATTGCATGGGGAAAATATGGTTGACTGGAGAGAGCAGAGTTGTGTGGAACACTGATTAATTTAGTTCATATAGATAAGACACAAAATAGGAATTTAGGAAGGGGCAGGGGGTAGTTGAAAAAATGGCAAAATATAAAGCTACTGATGGAAGCATAGCACAAATTGTGAGGTCAGCATCAGTTAATTTAAAAAAAAAAAAAAAGTCTGGAACCCTAATAGTATCAGTATTGGGGAAGAATAGATACATTTGAGAGACATCCATGAAGTAGAATCAGTCTTAGAGAATAGAAGAATAAAGTTTAACATCAGGTTTTTGGCTTGGGCATCGGGGTAGGTGATTGTAATATTAACTTTAGGTGTTCAGTTTTAGACATATAAAGTTTGAGATATCTAGTGGGGTATCCAAGAAAAGATATTTAGGATGCAACTAGTTACAAGTTTTTGTTCAGAAGAGAGGTCTCGGCTTGAGATAAAGATTTGGGGGCCAGCAAATAATTCAAGCCATGAGAGTGGAAGGGACTGTTCAGTATAAAATGTGAAGAACATAGGGTCTCAAAGCCACAAAGTTATAGAGAAAAGAAAAGATGTGTACAAAAGGAGACTAGTGAGAGTAGCCAGGAGAAAAGAGGAAAGCCAGCAGAGAATGGTGACAGGAAATATGTTTTAAGAAGGGAAAAAAGCAACAGTGTAAATTGTTAATAAGAGGTCACTTCGGTCTTGAAATCTTCTGTGTAGCACAAGAGGTTATTTTAGTCAGAACTCTTATGATTGAGTAAATGCAGGAAGAAGAAATGAAGAAAATTAGCACAGAAAAATGTAAATGGCAGATTGGTGAGGAAATAGGGAAGTAGTGAGAGGAAGCCCAGTTGAAGGATGTTTAGATGCCAATGGGAAGAAGCCACTGGAAAATGAAAGACTGAAGTAGAAAAATGAGATGGCAAGTAGGGGAAATGGAGTGAAGCCCCTGACGTGATAGTGGGATGTCCTGAGAATCGTTATAGAGATTGGTTTTGGCCAGAAGAGTCCTTTCTCTCCTAAGACATGAGAATGCATGTGTGCATGCTAAGTTGCTTCAGCCATGTCCAACTCTGTGACACTATGGACCACAGCCTGCCAGGCTCCTCTGTCCATGGAATTCTCCAGGAGCGAATACTGGAGTGGGTTGCCATGCCCTCCTCCAGGGGATCTTCCCCACGCAGGGATAAAAGCCTCATCTCTTAGGTCTCCTGCATTGCAGGCAAGTTCTTTTACCATAGTGCCACCTGGGAAGCCAAAAGCATAAGAGTGGGAATGATTTTTAGCAGGATGCAAATCAGTTTATAATTTATGGGGAGAATGTTTAGGATAGTAGACTGTTTTCTATGAATCAAGAGGTAATCTAAGAGTTTTATGGTGAGTATTGAGCTCTGGATAATGTTTGAAATACTGTCTCAATAAGTAATAGGATTGAACACCTTGTGATTTTATCTCAGTTGCCAGAATGTAAAGCTTGGGAGAAAGATGGGCCATTATACTTAATAGTAACTGTGTTCACCAAGTGGGTGTAACAGAAGGAAAAGAGATCAAACTAAGAATTTATTCTTTGAATTGTGATAAACCATGTGATCAAACTACTTCTAAGAAGTCTTTTTCTCATAGCTGCACACATAGATTAGAAGGGAGGACAGAAGGAGTATGTGAAGGACCAGTTGTAAGAGATGGTTTTTGTGGTGATAGTGATCTAAAGTTACGTGTGACTATTGAAAATAATATTATAGACCTCTTTAATATCAGTGTTGTTTGAGTTCCTAAAGCAAATGTGTGCCTTTTCTTAATTGATATACAGCTGGATATAATAAATGGACTTTAGACACCTCTGAAGTTTCAGGCCAGAATAACCTAGTATGTACTTAAAGCTACTATCCTCATATTATTTTTCCTAAAATGTTAAATTTTTCCATAAAAATTCAAATCTCAAGTTTACACTTTCAATTGGATTCTGAGATGACTGAAAAAAGTTCAGTTTGTCAGTTTCTCCGGTTTTGTCATCTGTCCTCAAAAATGACTCTCTCTATATATATTTTTTTTCATTCAGAATGCTGATTTTCACTGAGATATGGGTGATTTGAAATTAATGATATACTCTTTTAATAACCTAAAACTGAAACTAACCATGCGTCCTTCTCTGGTTCTGCCAATGAACATTTTACCATGTTTTTCTGAGTCCTAACTCAAGATATTCTTTTAAATTTGTATGGTTGAGGCAACCTCAGCACAGAATATCCTTTAACAGTTAAAAATAAAATTTAGAGTTACTTCATGTAACGTTCAGCATCATATTACCTAATGGAAATTATGAAGCACTAGAGTAGATGATTTTCTAAATTTCATTTTGATAGAAAAATGTTTCCAGATGATTCAGTCACTTTAATCTGGTTTGCTACACAAGCATTCCAAAGTTATATTCCAAGAAAGACTGGTCCACCAAGATGTTCTGTGTGCAAAGTGTTCTGTAGTCCAGTAACATTGCCAAGTGCTCAGTTCTCTTTCTTGTGCTTACTGAATCACAGTGCCCCATTAGTATGTTAAAACACCTTCTCCAAACTTTGTCCCGTAGAACATAGCTTGCACGCTAAGTCGCTTCAGTCATGTTCAACTCTGCGACCCCATGGCTCATCTGTGCATGGGACTCTCCAGGCATGAATGCTGGGATGGGTTGCCGTGTCCTTCTCCAGGGGATTTTCCTGACCCAGGGATCAAACCAGTATCTCTTAAATATCCTGCCTTGGCAGGCGCCGCTAGCGCCACCTGGGATGCCCCAGAACATAGTTTTGGCAACATAATTAGGAAACACTGCTCTACATAGTTTCCTTCTAGGCTTTCTCTGTACTTACTGTGATGTTACCAGAAAGAATGCAGTGACTATAAATATATAAGTTAATTTATGTACTAGACTTGTTCTTGTACTTAAATTGTTAGAGTAATCAAAATTAAATTTTAAGTGCTTTACTAAGATTCACCATGAAAAGATGACTCTAGTAAATACATTCAGGCCAAAATAATCACATTTTGATAAATCTGATTTATAAGTTTCATTTTTGTTTAGATTTTATTTCATAATGAATCAAGAAAGGAAGTAGCAGTCAGTTCAGGTGGCTTTCCTTCTGTATTAAAAACCATGAGAAAATACATTATGAGTTTAGGAAAACATATGAGATCAGAGTCTCCTTGAGTCTTAATTAAACCACACTCTTAATTTGGTCAGAACTGGATAAAAAAGACATATTTTAATGTAAAAAATAATGAATATATTGACCTGTTCTTTTCTACATGTTCTTTCTACATGTTCTTTCTACATTTTACCGTCTTGTTACTTGCCAGTGCCATCAGTAAAAATGTTAAAACTGTGACCCAGTAATTTAAAGCATTCTAATGAAATAAAAAAGGCTTTAATAAAATGCATTCTGCTTACATTTAGATATTTTCCCCATCATTGTAATTTTCATAGAAACTGACTAAAGAGAAGAGTTAGGTTTTAAAGAGTTTTAGTGTAGTATTTTTGCTATATGAAACAGCTACTTTGGTAATTCCTTATCTTTTTTTTCCTAGAATTTTTCTCACATATCTTATATCTCATTGCTTTGTCAACCATTACAGAATATTCTGCTTTACTAATTGCCCCATATCTTTAATGGAAAACTATTCCATTTATTCAACAAATATTGTATATTTTTCTTTTGATCTACTGGGCATTGTTAGACATTAGAGTTACAAAGTAACTCAGGGAACTTAGCAAAAAATATTTCAAGTTATTTTTTTCAGTTTGACAACATAATTAGTAAAACTTGAAGAAAGATAATTTAGTTGACTCACCCTATTAATGGATATGAAGTACAGCACTATTTTCAAACAAGATTAACTTTCCAAATTGCGTCTGGCCCCCAGCCTGCCTTGTAAGTAGTTTTATTGGAATATTGCCATGATCATTTACCTATGTGTTTTGTCTGTTGGTGTTTTATGCTACAGAAGCTGAATTGAGTAGTTGCAACAGACCCTAAAGCCCACAAAGCCTAAAATATCCTGACCCTTTGCAGAAAAAGTTTGCTGACCCATTTTTACTGGTAGAATTTTGATGTGATGTGACTAGAAAAAAATTTATTGTCTTTTTTTTGCTTTTAGTAAATTAAGATTATTATATCCAGTTCATTCCCAAAACCCATCCACTCCCTCCCTGTTGTCCATTCCCTCTTCCCACACAATCCACTACATTTCTGACATGTAGTTATTTTATTTTTTCTTATCTCCCTGGGACAAGACCTGTCTGTATCCAGCAGAGTGGTGCTGGGGGAGCCATCAATGCCAGTTTTGTTCTGTTTTGTAAATCTTTATTCTCTCCCTGCAGCCTCCAGACCTGCTTTGTCTATCTGAGGTAAGTGGTTCAAGGGTCACCCTTCTCTTCCTTAACCAGCTGCTACCACCTGTTAGAGATTTATTTCAGTGCTTCACACCTTAAATTCCTGCCTCAGATGTTCTCTTCTCTGCTTTTCTACCCTTTTATCTTCTCTATTCATTTAGTAATTCAAAATCTTTAGTTCAGCCCTCATGGCTACTGTATTTTTCTCATTTGTCCTATACTGAGCTGAGTATTCTGTGATTATCATAATGAACAGCCTACCGAATTCACCTATTGTTTAATTACAAACAGCAACAACAAAAAAGGCAGAGCAGGTATCTGAATGATTTCATCCTGCCATGTTTTTTCCTCCTTGTTTTTGCTAATTTTCGGCAAGACCTTGGCTTCATTTTTTCCCCTCCAATTCCATTTCTAGGCAACCTGGAAAATTCACTTGTTTGCTTCTTTGTGTGTTATATAAATGTATAGAATGATAGATTTTAGAAACCAGTATCTATAGACCCCATTAATTTATTCTTTCAGAAATTTTTGTCTCCTGTGTTCCAGGCAGTATGGTAGTCATATGGAATATGAAGGGGGACAAAACCAGATGTCATTCCATTCATGGTCAGCTTTGGAGAGGCAGACATTTGAGAAAACTTAAACAAATCTTACAAGTTCTTAATTCATAGGTGGTACTATGAGAATGGGCTTCCGTTTTAGTTCAGTCAGTAAAGAATCTGCCTGCAGTGCAGGAGATCCGGGTTTGATCCCTGGGTTGGGAAGATCCCCTGGAGAAGGAAATGGCAACCCACTCCAGTATCCTTGCCTGGAAAATCTCATGGACAGAGGAGCCTGGTGGGCTGCAGTCCATGGGGTCACAAAGAGTCGGGCACGACTGAGCGACTAACACTTACTTACTTACTATGAGAATTCCTTATAGGGAGATCTTATCAAGTCAGCAAAGTGAAGGAAGGCTTCTCTGAGGAAATGTCCATTGAACTGAGCTGTGAAGAATGAGTAGGCATCAACTAGGCCAAGTGGCAGAGAATGGGGAGGGGAGGAATGACTTGCCAGGAAGAAAGGAGTGAATGTGAAAATAACATGAGGCTGGTATTCCTCGTGGAATTAGAAAGATAAGACTTGACTGGTGTGTCTTGAGTCGAGAGAGGAGGAGGAGCATGATGTCACATGTGAACGTTGAAGAGTATGTCAGGGGCAGACCACGCAGGTTCTCAGAAGCCATGTTTGTGTCCTTTCAGTGGCTGATTTCACTCCACTAGTCAGGCAACACCAGTGCCTATCTGGGGACTCTACTGACCCAGGTCTAAGAGGACATTCCATTTTTTGCTGGCAACACAGTTGTATCCGGTCCTGTATGGCCTCTAGGTATTTTCCATCTGGTCCTTCTCAGTGGTCTTTTTCACAGCTTTGGAAAACATTTATGTCTGATCAGTATTGATCTGTGGACTCTCAGGGAGCTCTGGAGCCAGCTCTCTCTGCCCCTCTCTTTCCTGTACTCCACACATTCTAGTCACCCTGGACTCCTCTACATCTAAACTCTGTCTTCCCTTTTCAGGAAGATTCCCAAGCTCTGTTTGGGTTCCTCCTATATTGCAGTGTGGAAACTCTCTAAGCAGTAAACCATAGCAAATTTTAGGACTTATCACCTTTTATTTCCTTTTTTTCAGGAATCACAGTCATCTCTACTTTCTGTCATCCTTTATCTTACAAACATTATTTCATTTATTTAGTGTGCTGTTTATAAAGTGAGAGGGCAGATTCTTCTTGTTACCTCATCATGGTCAGAAAAAAATGTCCCAGATTAACTTTTTAACAAATATTTATCCAACTGCGATATGCTAGGTGATGATGATTATACCGAGCAAGACCAACAGGGATTTATACTTTGATCAAGTTTGTATTTTATTGGGAGGGGGAAAAATAGAAAACACAGGCAGTGGTAAAAATCTGATGAAATTAGGTGATACAAGGATATTTTTGTAAAGTTGCTTTAGGTTTAGTACTCAGAAAAATTGAGACAACTAGAATATCATTGATAACAGAAACTGAGTATGGATGAGAGCTGACAGTATAGAAAAAGAAAAGAAAGCATGGGACTCAAACTTGAGAAGTGGCAACATGCGTTAGCCAGGTAGAGTGGGATGACTTGAATTGACAGGAAGAAGCAGAGGAAGAACAGTACTGAATCTCAAAAAAAAAAGAGTAAGAGTATGTTTAGAGATTTATTGTCTCACACTTCTGGAGACTGGAAAGTCTAAGATCTGGAGGATTCTGTTTCTGGTGAGAGCTCTCTTCCTGGCTTGCAGGACACTCTCCCATTCTTTGGTGTCTCCTTTTCAATAGAAACTTCAGGCCTATTGGATTATTGTTGTTGTTGTTCAGTCATGTCTGACTCTTTGCAAACCCCATGGAGTGCAGCACACCAGGCTTCCGTGTTCTTCACCATCTCCCAGAGCTTGGTCAAACCCATGTCCATCGAGTTAGTGATGCCATCCAACCATCTTGTCTTCTGTCATCCCTTTCTCCTCCTGCCTTCAATCTTTCCCAGCATCAGGGTCTTTTCTAATGTGTTTGGTCTTTGCATAAGATAGCCAAAGTATTGGAGCTTCAGCTTCATCATCAGTCTTTCCAATGAGTATTCAGTGATTTCCTTTAGGATTGACTGGTTTGATCTTCTCGCAGTCCAAGGGACTCTCAAGAGTCTTCTCCAATACCACAGTTCAAAAACGTCAATACTTCAGCACTCAGCCTTCATTTTTTTTTTTTTTTAAATGATCCAACTCTCACAGCCATACATGACTACTGGAAAAACCATAGCTTTGACTAGACAAATGTTTGTTGGCAAAGTAATGTCTCTGCTTTCTAATATGCTGTCTAGGTTGGCCATAGCTTTTCTTCCCAGGAGCAACTGTCTTTTAACTTCATGGCTGCATCACCATCTGCATTGAATTTGGATCCCAAGAAAATAAAGTCTGTCACTGTTTCCATTGTTTCCCCATCTATTTGCCATGAAGTGATGGAACTGTGGTTTTTCCAGTGGTTAAGTATGGATGTGAGAGTTGGACTATGAAGAAAGTTGAGCGCCGAAGAACTGATACTTTTGAACTGTGGTGTCCTCATTCGAAGAGTTGACTCATTGGAAAAGACCCCGATGCTGGGGAGGTATCAGGGGCAGGAGGAGAAGGGGATGAAAGAGGATGAGATGGCTGGATGGCATCACCAACTCGATGGACATGAGTTTGAGTAAACTCCAGGAGTTGGTGATGGATAGGGAAGCCTGGCGTGCTGTGATTCATGGGGTCGCAAAGAGTCGAACATGACTGAGAGACTTAACTGAACTGATGGGACCAGATGGCATGATCTTTGTTTATTCAACATTGAGTTTTTGTTTTTTTTTTTATTTTTATTTTTATTAGTTGGAGGCTAATTACAATACTGTAGTGGTTTTTGTCATACATTGACATGAATCAGCCATGGATTTACATGTGTTCCCCATCCCGATCCCCCCTCCCACCTCCCTCTCTACCCGATCCTTCTGGGTTTTCCCAGTGCACCAGGCCCAAGCACTTGTGTTTTAAGCCAGCCTTCACTTTCATCAAGAGGCTCTTTAGTTCCTCTTCACTTTCTGCATAAGGGTACTGTCATCTACATTTCTGAGGTTATTGATACTTCTGGCATCTTGACTCCAGCTTGTGCTTTATCCAGCCTGGCATTTCGCATGATGTACTCTGCGTAGAAGTTAAATAAGCAGGGTGACAATATACAGCCTTGACATACTTCTTTCCCAGTTTGGAACCAGTCACTTTCCGGAACACTTGATAGTTGGATTTGGACCATATTGTTCCATGTCTGGTTGTAACTGTTGCTTCTTGACCTGCATGCAGGTTTCTCAGGAGGCAGGTAAGGTGGTCTTTAAGAATTTTCCACAGTTTGTTGTGATTGACACAGTCAAAAATTTTAGCATTGTCAGTGAATTCTCTTGCTTTTTCGATGATCCAGTGGATGTTGGCAATTTGATCTCTGGTTCCTCTGCTTTTTCTAAATCCAGCTTGAACATCTAGAAGTTCACGGTTCACATACTGTTGAAGGCTCACTTGAAAAATTTTGAGAATTACTTTACTAGCATGTGAAATGAGTACAATTGTGTGGTAGTTTGAGCATTCTTTGGCATTGCCCATCTTTGGGATTGGAATGAAAACTGACCTTTTCCAGTCCTGTGGCCACTGCTGTGTTTTCCAAATTTGCTGGCATATTGAGTGCAGCACTTTCACAGCATCATCTTTTAGGATTTGATATAGCTCAGCTGAAATTCCATCACCTCCACTAGCTTTGATCATAATGATGCTTCCCAAGGCCCACTTGACTTTGCAGTCCAGGATGTTTGGCTCCAGGTGAGTGATCACACCATCGTGCTTATCTGGATCATGATCTTTTTTGTATAATTCTTCAGTGTATTCTTGCCACCTCTTCTTAAAACCTTCTGCTTCTGTTAAGTCTATACCATTTCTGTCCTTTATTATGCCCATCTTTGCATGAAATGTTCCTTTGGTATCTCTAATTTTCTTGAAGAGATCTCTAGTCTTTCCCATGCTATTGTTTTCCTCTATATCTTTGCATTGTTTACTTAGAAAGGCTTTCTTATCTCTCCTTTCTTATCTTTGGAACTCTACATTCAGATGGATATATCTTTCTTTTCCTCCTTTGCCTTTCACTTCTTTTCTCAGCTGTTTGTAAGTCCTCCTCAAACAACCGTTTTGCACTGTTGCATTTTTTTTTCCTTTGGAATGGTTTTGATCACCACCTCCTGTACAATGTCACGACCCTTGGCCCATAGTTCTTCAGGCATTCTGTCTATCAGATCTAATCCCTTGAATCTATTTGCCACTTCCACTGTATAATCATAAGAAATTTGATTTAGGTCATACCTGAATGGCCTAGTGATTTTCCCTACCTCCTTCAATTTAAGTCTGAATTTGGCAATAAGGAGTTCTTGATCTGAGCCACAGTCAGCCCCCCCCCCCGCTCTTGTTTTTGCTGACTGTATAGAGCTTCTCCATCTTCAGCTGCAAATAATATAATCAGTCTGATTTCAGTGTTGACCATCTGGTGATGTCCATGTGTAGAGTCATCTCTTGTATTTTTGGAAGAGGTGCTTGCTATGACCAATGCCTTCTCTTGGAAAAACTCTCTTAGCCTTTGCCCTGCTTCATTTTCTAGTCCAAAGCCAAACTTGTCTGTTACTCCAGGTATGTCTTGGCTTCCTAATTTTGCATTCTAGTCCCCTATGATGAAAAGGACATCTTTTTTTGGTGTTTGTTCTAGAAGGTCTTGTAGGTCCACATAGAACCATTCAACTTCAGCTTCTTTGCACTAATGGTTGGGGCATAGACTTGGATTACTGTGATTTGAATGGTTTGCCTTGGAAATGAACATAGATCATTCTGTTGTTTTTGAGATTGCACCCAAGTACTGCATTTAGGACTCTCACTGACTGTGAGGGCTGCTCCATTTCTTCTAAGGACTTGTTGGATTATGGCCCTACCCTATGACTTCATTTCACCTTAATTACTCCTAAAGGTCCCATATCTCTCACATAAATCTGAGGATGGGGGATTGGAGGGGTGGTGGGAAGGGAGGGGGACACAATCCAGTCCCTAGCTGAAGAAACAGCCAAAAATGTTGAATGTTGTTAGGAAGCCAAAAGGTCAAAAAACTAAAGATCCTTCGTTAGATTTATTTCATTGGTGACTTAGTAAGTGCTGTTTTCATGGAGTAAAAGCCCTGGAAGCTAGGTTGCCTGCTGCTGCTGCTGTTGCTGCCAAGTCGCTTCAGTCGTGTCTGACTCTGTGCGACCTCATAGACGGCAGCCACCAGGCTCCGCCAACCCTAGGATTCTCCAGGCAAGAACACTGGAGTGTGTTGCCATTTCCTTCTCTAATGCATGAAAGTGAAAAGCGAAAGTGAAGTCACTCAGTTGTGTCCGACTCTTAGCAACCCCATGGACTGCAGCCCACCAGGCTGCTCCGTCCATGGGATTTTCCAGGCAAGAGTACTGGAGTGGGGTGCCATTGCCTTCTCCGGGAAGCTAGGTTAAAGAATAAGAGGTATAGAAAATGGTGATAGCAAGTATACGGCAGCTCATTAAAGTAATCTGACTAAAAATATTCAGTTCAATTCAGTTACTCAGTTGTGTCCGACTCCTTGTGACCCCATGGACTGCAGCAAGGCAGGCCTCCCTGTCCATCACCAACTACCGGAGTAAACTCATGTCCATTGAGTTGGTGATGCCATCCAACCATCTCATCTTCGGTTGTCCCCTTCTCCTCCTACCTTCATTCTTTCTCAGCATCAGGGTCTTTTCAAATTAAGTCAGTTCTTCACATCAAGTGGCCAAAGTATTGGAGTTTCAGCATCAGTCCTTCCAATGAATATTCAGGACTGACTTCCTTTAGGGTGGACTGGTGAGATCTCCTTGCAGTCCAAGGGACTCTCGAGTCTTCTCCAACATCACATTTCAAGAGCATCAGTTCTTTGGCGCTCAGCTTTCTTTATAGTCCAGCTCTCACATCCATACATGACTACTACAAAAACCATAGCTTTGACTATGTTGGCAAAGTAATGTCTCTGCTTTTAATATGCTGTCTAGGTTGGTCAAAATATTGAGTGAAGCCATAGTTGTTTTTTTAAGGAATGAGGGACTTTGCACTTGTTTAAACATGATGGTGAGGATCCAAAAGAGAAGAGATGGTCTATTATTTATCTACTGCCACAACTTGCTACATTTTACAAACCACATCAAAACTCATTAGCTCAGAGTAATTAAATATTTGAGTCAGTGATTGGCAAGTATGACTGGAGGTTCTTTGGATATTGTCTGGGCTCCCTCCAGTGTCTTGGGGTTAGCTGGCAATCAAGTGGAACAGATTAGCCCTGCTCCTTGTGCCTCAGAGCCATCCAGCAAGCCAGCCAGGCATGTTCTCAGGGCAGAAGCAGAGGTGTAAAAGTGAACATAAATGTCCAGTTTCTCAACTTCAGCTAGCATCATGTTTGCTGTTTATAAATAGCATGTTTGCTATTATCCCATTAAGCCAGAGCACATCACATAGGTGGGTCAGGATGGGAGGGCATGGTCAAATAGGGCAGAGTGAATACAGTGATGGATGAAGAAACGAAGTCATTAATGTAATTAATCTGCCACAGATGTTATATTTAAGAAGGGTTGGAACCATTGATGATGATCATTGATAAGTTCCTGAGAAGGCCTATGGGAACAGGGTCAAAAACATTTACATCATGCCAGGTTCTGTGATTGTCTACAGTTAATTGGCATTATTTTAGATAAACAGCTTCCTAATTGCTTTTACTTTCATATTAATTTACTACTGAAATTTTATATTTTATTTATAAAGGTATCTGAATCATGTAGTTTCTGGATATTTGAATGCCTATTTTATATACTGCTTTAGGCACAGTTGTACTAATATGCAATTTTACTAAGAAATTCAGGGATCCCTACAAGACTGAGAATCACTTCCAAATCACATAGCAGTGCAAACTGTTCATTGAATCCTGAAGAAAATTTGTTTTGTACCTTTGATCTGACTATAGTTTCCTTCATTCCATTTAGCTAAAAATTCAGGTAGATATCTCACTTCTTAGTGAAATGATTAAATTCTAAATGTCTTCTTTTCAATTTTTGATTATTTCGGTTTGCTCTTTAATAATCATGGTAGTGCTAAGTAAGCACATACTGCGTGTACCATGTGTGATCTTTTATTGAAAATGTAATTTTTCTAAAATTGGTAGCAGCAAGTTGCAACTCTAGGATTCTATTCTAAGACTTGACTTTCAAGGTCTTGCTCCTAAACACCTGGTTCTTCTGCTTCTCCAGATAACCATATCAAATAACCAAAAGCAAATCCAGAGAAATGGCTGACTTAAAATTTCCCACTTTAACAATCTGCCAAAGCCTTAAAATTCATCAGTGTCTTACCAAAAGGCAATTTTACTCTTCAGATAAATTACATCTTTTAAAAACAAACAAATACAACAGCTGTACAACCTAACACTCAGTTTTCCAGCAAGAGAAAGGATTTATTTGGTCATGTTAAACCTCATGGTTGACATGTTTACCTAGCTACATGCTATTGCTTTTTTACATTTGATCCTCCTCAAGCCCAGAGATTCAAAATTAACCTGCTGTATACAAATTACTTGTTTAGTCGCTAAGTCATTTCTGACTCTGTTGCGACCCCATGGACTGTAGCCCATCAGGCTCCTCTGTCCATGGGATTTTCCAGGAAAAGAATACTGAAGTGGGTTGTCATTTCCTCCTCCAGGGGGTCTTCCTGACCCAGGGATAGAACTCAAGTCCCCTGCATTGCAGGCAGACTCTTTACTGCTGAATCACCGGGGAAACATATGGTAAAAATTGCAAAAACAGGTTATATATGTATCTGCCATAGTTTATCCCCACACATGTAATGTTTTATTTTGATTTTTGTTATTAGTCCTAATATTCACATTTATTGACTCCTTACTATGTGTCCAATCGGGCATATTACATGCATTCCCTATACCAGGTGCTTTATTTACATAAACTCATTTAATAATCACATTACCCTTAAGATGTGATATTCTATCTTCACTATGCAGTTAAATTGAAGCTTAGAGGCTAAGGAGTGTACACTCAGCAGGTGAATGATTTGATTTAGGATCAGAACTCAGGATCTAAAATCTCCTTCTGTCCCAATTTCCTGAAATGCTTATTCTTAAAGACCTATTTCAAATGTTAATCCATTTCTAGGATTAATCTTTCCCTTCTCTGTAATCCCTTTGTCCTTGGTTACTCCTTTTACTGCTTTTAATTCTGGTATTTTATGAATAGTCCCTCCTCCCCACCTGCCCTGCCCACCACCACCTTACCAAGCTGCAAAACCCTTTAAAATACACTTTTATATTCCTAATATATTAGCTAGATAGGATGGTGAACACATGCCAGCTCCATGTAGAACTGAAACATTTTTTTCGTGTGGCAGGGTCCTATATTGGCCTCCTAGAACCTAAGAACCATCAAATTTATATTCCAGTAGACCAGTGACTTCATTTTTGTTACTTACTACTGAAAAACATGGGAATACACCTGTCTACCTGATGAAGGTTCTCTGCTCTAGTTTTGCACATTGACAGCCCTTTCATGTTATTTGGACAGATTTGTGGAGAGATCAGACCCAAAGATAGTGCTGAGCTGTAACAGCTATCAGTGAAATTTTTTTTTTTTTTTTTTTTTACTGAATTTCAGTTGGTAAAGAATGCCTGCAATGCAGGAGACCCAGGTTTGATTCCTGGGTTGGGAAAATCCCCTGGAGAAGGATATGGCAACCCACTCCAGTATTCTTGCCTGGAGAATCCCATGGACAGAGGAGCCTGGCAGGCTGCAGTCCATGGGGTCACCAAGAGTTGGACACGACTTAGTGACTAAACTACTACTACAATAGAAGACACAATTCCAGAGGAAAATAAACCAAGTCACCCACTGGCATTAAATAAGTTCAAATTTGATGGTTTCCGGGACATTATAGTAACTCTTCAAATTCCAAATCCTAGGTCAGAGTTGCCTATCCATGCATATAGCTTGACTTCTTTCTTCCTTTGAAAAGATAACTTGTGTCCCCTGAAACTCAACCTAAAGAACACTCATGGTAGCTCTCATGTCAGTCTGTGCCCTGACATTTTCTTCTCACACTGAGAAATTAAAAGATATGACTAGCAGCTCCCTCTTTAAAGAAAATTCATGCTATAAACATATAGGTCTCTTGGATAAGGTTATGGCTGTAGACCTGACATGGAAATTAAGTATTTTAAAGAAATAGATAAGTAGGTAGTAACAAGGGAGAATAATGACAGAACACAACCCAAGAGTCAGCATGCAGGATAGCATAAACAGATCATAGGCCCTGAAGACTCACTCAGTTTTGTGACCTTGGGTCAGACATTTTACTTTTTTGAGCCTCAGTGGATGATTATTAAAACTGAATGAGGTCAGTGTAAGAAAAGCTTGTAGCATCATGCCTGGTATATAGCAACTGCATTATAAGTGACATTTTTAGACTTGTCTTGATTACACTAAAATGTTTTCTGCAATGTGACTGGCTTAGTTATTGTCTATATGACAGAAATGAACCATCACATACCTCCAGTAATAAGTAAAACAAATTTAAATTATTAGAGTTGTATATATGAAAAAACATTTTAGAATTATCAGTAATCATTAATCATTAAACACAAATAACTATTTGGATTTCCATGACTTAAAAAATTATTTTTTCCTTTCATACTTTCCAAATGCACATGTTCTGTAAACCTTTATTCAGATGGTGGAGAGGGGCTCTGTCTTAGGGTGAGTGAAACAACTTAAGTATTGAAAATAGGCTGAGCTGTCTACATAATCATTGCAGGCAACCTTTGCCTTATTCGGTCCTGTTTCTGATGATCTAATGAGAGTCAGTCACCATGCTTTAAAAACCATATGGAGCTATAGACAAATGTAAAATTTAGTTTAACACTACATACATTGGTGAAAGGGGAGGGAAGCTAGGAGAGGTACTTATCCAAAGTAAGACCTGTCTATATCAAATAAAGAACCCAGATGATACGTAAGGCCTGAATAAGGGCTGTGTTCTGTTCTTAGTATTCTGTAGATCACAGGTGTCCAAATTTTGCGTTTTTGGTAGGTATGTATTAATTAAACATGTCAATCTGTATGTGGGTACTAACATTTATTTCTTTTTCTTGACTGATATTTTCTTTCCATGCATTTGTATAGTTTTGTGCACCTCTGGAGTTTGTGTTCCCAAATTTGGAGTTTACTCTCTAAAAAAAGTAACTTTAAAAATCTGTCTTTAAGTATTGAAAAGAATAATAATATAGTTATTGAGTATTACTCTGTAATGAATACTTTGTTAGATAGCAAAAAGAAAACAGAAGAGAAATTTTTATGACCATGATTTGTTGCTCCATGCCATTGTTTTTATTTGGGAGTTTGATACCTGATATACATACCTACCAAGATACCTCAATTAATATCATTGTGTTTGTATAGCTTCCTTTAGTTTCTCAAAGAGGCATACATCAAACTGCGTTTTGAAAATACCAATAAACATGAAGACTGGCAGTCCTAGGAGGAAGTAAAAATTACTGTCATTAATCATCTCTCTAAATTTTGGCTTTAAGTGATTTACTGTCTTTGATTGGTAGTCTTTTAAGCTGTTATTTTGTTTCATATCTATAAAAATTGAAATCATGTCATTCAGTGAAACAATGTGGGAGAAACTCAGTGAAAACATGGTAGTTGTTAAAATACTGTTTAACAGGTGAAATCTCTGGTTTATGGAATGACAAATGAGTCAGTTGTTTGAAGTTGCAAGGAGAGATCAGGAAATTGCTAGCAAAGTCTGGATGCTGCTGCCATTTACCAATTCTAGTAAGCCACTTTACTACACAGCTAAGCTTCCTCTTTACTCACAGGCAGAATCATTGACACGCAGTTAGAGAAAGCTTAGGAGTGATGTAGCCCAATTGAACTCATCAGTCGTGTCAAATGAGCTAATGTATATCAAGCTGTTTCTAAACATAAGGACTTCCATCTCAAGATGTGAATTGACTTTCGTTAAAATACTTAAGACTTGGGATTACATGTGCATCACATGTGGCGTGGCTAGCTACCTCTGGACTGTTAAGTCTGTGATTTTAGAGAAGATTCTCATCAGAGCTAGTAGAGGAGCAAGAGCAAGGACTGTATTTCAGCTGCAGTCCTGCGACTTGATTTGTACTGTAACTCTGTGACTCACTTTTATTGTCTCTTATGGGCTTACAGTATACCAGCCTTGCTTGGTTGTTAATGAAATGTGAGATAATGCATGTGAATGTGCCTAGAATATGGTAGGCATTCAACAGAGGTTAATTCCTTCTTGTGGTCAAAGTGTCTGTGATCCTTGGAAGGTTAAAGGAAAAGTTAAAAGGGTTCAATTCGGCCAAGCTCAGTAGGTCAGATATCCTGAGGGATACTGATGAAATCCATATATGCTACTTTTTGTCCAGGGGTATCTGAGTCAGTTCTTAATTACTTATGTTGCATTCAGTTCATTAAGGCAGCAGGAGCTAAAAAAAAAAAGACACAAATGCTGTTTAGAGGTCCAAATGGTAAAACTACTGAGTTTTCTAAGGTTGATCGTTTCTTTGAAATGAAAGCAAAACTAAAGTGCTTTACACTTCTCTTTTCCAGCATGCTACAAGTGAAAACTGATGAGAAACTGAATTTGTCTGATGAGAATCCAGCAAGTTGCCCTCTGAGCCCCATTAAGATGTGCCTTAATCATCCCATTGAATGGAATCTGAAGTTGACAGCAGCATCTCTCGCAAGCTGTACAGTTCATAACCAAAATCTCAAAAGTGAAGAGAAATAGATTGCAGTTCTTCTTGCACTATCCTTATTTTGTACATCAACATTCTTTCTGCCGATAGCATTTATTGATTTTGAAATATTTCTGGTCTTGTGATTTGTCTATAAAATCATTAGCATTAATCATTTTGATTATATTCTTTGTATTTTTTACATGTTTTATGCCAGACCATTGTGGAATTTTGCAGTACAAATGGATTTTGATGTTTCTCTTTTTAATGGTATTTTGTGAATTTTTTACACCCTAAATATATAATTGTCCCCAGTTTTATTTCTGTACACAAAGTTTTAATATATAATGCATTGTGAAATTTAGAAGGCTAGTGTTGTAAAGATTTCTGATGACCTGACCCATGAACGGTTGTCTAACAGGTGGATACCAACTACCTCGAAGCAAATTGGTAAAAGGCAAAGTTCTCTCTTAGAAGTATCTCTTTCAAAGTTATATATGTATAGAAAATTGATCATAGTTTATCATCAAGTGTTTCACTCATAGGGAGAATCTGATCAGTTACATCTCTGTACTTTTAAACCTATGAAGTCTGTGGGCTTTAAGAGCAAAGGCACAACTGCATGTTTACTCTTAGCATATCTGTGCCTCTTGCAGATAAGAATACTGTTTGGTTTTTTGTAAGTTATCAGTTTTGAATGAAAAATGGTAAATGGATTTACATCTATTGATTTAATTGTATTCTAGCCATTTATTTTAAAGTGTAAAAGGATGTCCTAAAATGAGGATAATATTCCTTTAGTAGTGCAAAGCATAGCTTCATCATTGGCTTATGTGATTGTGTCTAAAACTTGAATAGTAAGAATACTCAAAGTTTGGTGCTTAAAGTTATTTTTCCCATGCCAGAGAAAAGCAAGCTGTGGTATGGGGGTCCATGTAAGTATGTAAGAACATGGCTGATTCCCTTTGGATAGCTATGGATTAAAAGGGATTTGGTTTATTGAGATTCTAAAGACTTTTACTCATGGCATACCTTTTAAGACCTTATTTATCCCTACTTACCCCACCCCTCAAATAATTCTTTAAATGACAGGGATTTAACAAAAAGGCTTACATAAAGAATTTGAAGCACAGGAAAAGACAGCCAAGAGAATGAAAAACAATCATCTGTTTTTCAGTTTTATGTCACCACCGTATCTTCATTTTCCTTTTAGCTTAATAAGCATTCTTTGTAACTTCTGGGCTCCTTTTATATTTCTAAGTTGTATAAAGCATTTATACATATGTAACGTGGCAATCTGGCCCAGAAAAGCACAGCAGTCTTAACTTCAGCTCCATCAGAGTACATCACCTTAAAGAAATGGCCTCTCAGAAATAAACCTTAAAAAAGCACAATTATTAAAACAGATCCAATGTTAGGGTATTTCTGTTCTGAATAATAGGATTATCAGAGGGTAAAAGATGTTTTGTTGGATATTAACACAAGGAAAGGGGACTGATTTGGCAGAGTAAATTTCTTAAGTCAGGCAAGTGCCAATTTTATTCAGAAAATAAATTTACAGTTGAATAGTGCTCATAAATTAGTATCTAGTGAACTTTCTGTCACATTCTTTTCCTACTAGTATTTTTTAATTACTCACAATAAATATTTTGTTACATCCCAAACACAGAAAACCCCATCATTAATATGTACATGTGAACATCTCCCTAACCAAGGAACCATCATAACATAAGCAAACTTGGGCTCTCACATGCAAACACTTTGGGAAAAAAAATCACCCACATAAGTAGCATTATCAAAATATTTTAAAGTGTAAGGATCACAAAGTTATCAAAATGATAACTTGAACTTGGATGCTGGGGACTCTGGTTCATCATACTAGTCTTCCCTGGAAATAAGCTTATTTCTGGCTAGTTTGTGGTATTTATTTGTCCTTAAGATGTCATTTTTAAAATGTATTCTGCGGTGTTATTATCTATGTTGGATATGCCACAGCTAAATCAAGTTTCTCAAAGCAAGCAGCCAGCTAGTTACACTTAGATGTTGCCCATATGCCATGATTTTAAACATGAAAATTCATAAGGATCACCTGGGAGGCCTGTTAAAAGGCAGGTTCCTGGGCCCACCTTAGATTCTTATTAAATCCATGGTTGATAGCAGATGGACCAGTAAGCACACTTATATAGATTCAATACAGGATAAAACAATGTGGAATCGCACACCAGAAATTTCTACAAGAATCAGACTTTAATTTTCATACAAGGATAACTTTATTAAAGCAAAGAACTGAACATAATTTTAAAGGCCATTTCTCAAAGGACTCCACCTCCATCATTTCTTCTCCTAACTTTCATCTTCACTGAGAAATTGTGCAAGGTTAAGTTTACTTTTTTCTAGTGCTGCTGTTTTGGCTCGTCTTGGTAATCTCATCTTCATTTCTGATTCTGGCTCTGGAAATTCATGATCACTAAACAGATGTTGAAATACACCAATTTAAATATAAGCTTTAAAACCAGTTTATTTATAAATAAAACTTTGTTTCTGTCATTCTATCAGTGTGTGATTGATATCCTGACTCAATTGAGCTTAAAACTAAAATCTCACAACCAAGAAACACTGACTGGCTATCCAGCTAAGTGAACCATGGAAAACCTAACTAATTTCTTTTTATATCTACCTTGAACCTGGTCTTATACAGAATAAAGCAAAAAACAAAAATTTAAATTTCTATAATGAAGCTTATAATTAAACAGGAATCATAGCAACTGCCCAAGAATTTTATGGGATATTCAAGTAGTGAAAAAAATAAGTTCTATTTATTTGGGCAAATAAATTCCTAAAACACTAAACAGCAAGTATCCCCAAAAGATAATTTCAATTTAATCAAACCTTTAAAATTACATACTGAAAATATATACATTTTACCTGTGAATGAATGAACACAAGACACCTGTAAACATTCAGCTTCCAACAGAGGCTTATTGGCAGAAATCAAAAATAAATTATACCACTGACACCATCCAAGCTACAGGCAAAAATTATTCTATCGTTATAAATGTAGAAGACCCAAATCTAAACCTCAGTAGTTTGCCAGTTCAAATACAGAGATGTCATACATACGTGATCTTTTAATTACATGAATAAATGGAAATATAATTTGAAAGAACATAAAAATAATTACATAGTACTAAAAGTCATGTCAACCAATAGGAAAAGCACACACATCAGAGGAAGTCAAATACTCCTGGATAATCTAAAAAGCTATACATGTTCAGATTATCTTGTTATATATTCACAGTATAAGCAAACTACAATTTTTTTAACTTCTAGATAATTTTTTAAAAATGAAGATAGGCTTCTTTACATATTCTAGATGTACATGTCATACCTTTCAGAGTTAGCCTCAGCCTCAACAGTCTGACGTCTTCTGTTCATTCGAGCTGAAGCTATCACTTTTCTCCGTCCTTAAAGACAGTATATAACTCATTATCAATTGCTCATTTTAAACCTACCACAGAGAAATGGAACCCAAATAAGATTAAAATTTTACTAATTTCTTATGTAAGCTCTGACAATAGGCAAGGAAAAAGATGGAAACTGAGTTATATGGAGGCGAATTTTGTTAAATTTCTTTGGGGAAAAGAAGTATGTGAAAAATGCTACATAAAGAGTATACCCCTTACGGCACAAGGTATATATAGATCTAACGATAAAGTTAGAAAGATAGATTAAGCCCATAAAACAGGTCCTAAAGGAACAGAACTTTAATCAGTAAGGTATGGTTTCTTGTAAAATACTTAAATTTTATAAGAAAATATTCAAGTTTGAATATTGAAATATTCAAATTACAAGGTCAATTCAAATGTGTGTCCTACAACATTTTAGAATAAAATCAAAGCCTTTATATTTTATATGCTGGAGGGGGTTACAAAAGTTCTACCTGATAGAAAATTACAAAGTTACAAAGTAAAGTGGCCTGTGATGATCCTCATTTATAATAATAAAACCATACATAAATTTGAGCTATTAAAAAAATAAGAGGTGGAATTCTTGTATATCTGACTAAAAGCAATCTGGATCAAAGCCAAATTATTCTGTGTGGTCATTTGGTTGAAATTTATATACCATAAATATTCAAGTGAGACTTTTTGCTTTTGTTTTCTTCCAACATTACATATTTGCTTGTAAACTTCTAATGCAGTTATCCCTAAGAAAACATCCAACAATATGGGACTAATGTGGAACAATATCTAGCAATTAGCATTCAAATAACTGGCTCCAAAACAATATCATGGCCAGATTCCATTTAGAAATAATTAAATCTCAATAGAAAAGGGCTTCAAAAAAAATTTTTTTTAATGCTTGACTCATGAATGGAATTATTAGCATTCTTTAGTTTGCTTGAATGTGTTTTCTGATTCTTCTGTAACAAGCATGCATTGCTTTTGTAATAAGAAAATAATAAAAGATTAAAAAGACCTTGATTTTCAGATTTTTTTCTAAGTGACCCCTAAACAGTCAACGTTTACTTTATTCCAACAAATCCCTTATTGTTGGATATCCCTTGGAAAATTTCTGGGAAAATACTAAATAAAAGGAAAATAGAAGCCCAGAAAAATACTAGGAGGATAAAAGGGACAAAAATGCTTAATCATATAAAGGACAGACAACAAACAACTGATAATATAAATAAATCTTAGTTTAACCCAAACAGTCCTTTGCAATAGACCTTTTGCATCATACTTCTTTCAATCAAAAGCACTTGAAGCAACAGATAGTACCTTTTTTAGACACAAGGTAAAACCTAATATAAGCTGAAACAAATCAAAAAGAAATTTATGTAAGACAATGAAAAATCCTTACACTTACCTAAGGAAACAAAGTATTTCATTGGATACCAGAACTGAAAAGTTGTAAAGTTAGACAATCCATATTACCTCTGTTGGTCTTTTGCTGAGTGGATTTCATTCGAGTTGCTTTTACTTCCTTGACAGGAGTTATGTATACATCTTTACTCTTTTCTATTAAAGGAAATAATACATAATAAAATATGAGCAAGTCAGTGACAATCAGTCCCAGCAGCAGCTACTGAAATGTACCATAAATATATGTCCCAAGTGTGAACACTGGCAAATAAGCAAGCAAAACTCTTAGGAACATAGTAGGCATGGTATTATGGTGAGAAATGTACACAAAAAAATCTATACAAGTACAACAAACACTTATCAGTAATATTAACACACTTTCCCAAGTGAATTTAATTAGAAAAACTTTTCTTCCATTTCTGACATCTATCACTTATATGTTTGAGGAGAATCTTATACTCAGGTTACGATATCGTTACCATCTTCACTCTGAAGAGCAGTCATAGTTGTGATGTCATCCTGTGCTGCTACAGCTTGGTCACTATGTTCTTTAATTCCTTTTTCTAACTGAATCTTGATTTTCTCCAAAGCTCTTAGACATGTTCTATCTTTTACTTGCTGTAATAGAAAAAAAAAAATTTTTATGTAGCATATTTTTTAATGCAGCATTTTCTAACCTTTTAAAAAAACTATATAATGATAAAATGAATAAAGCATTCTAAAAATTCTATTTATGAAGGAAATATTTAAGAAATGAGCACCAAGTACTAATGTATGTATAAATCAAATATAATGTAAATTCTACTTTGATTAAAAAAACATACACATTAAGAGTGACTAGAAACTACTTACTTCCTGAATCTCATTCAACACAACCAGAAGATCTTTAGCAAGATCGTTACTGAGTTCTAAAGAACTCAAAGTTTTCGTATAGACCCGAACTTCTGGTGAATGTGGACATGTTAGGATCTCACTGCAAATTTTCATAGCCAGATTGTCATGAACTGTTAAGGCCTGGCAAATCAAGAGAAAAATACTGATAAATTGAAATGGTATCTTTATAATACAGTCCTACATATCATTTCCAACTAATGATCTTGTCATAATCCCAAAATGTCTAAAACAAAATTAACATACTCCTCCCCATGTGAGCTCCCCTTCTTATAGTAGATGCTGTGGTACAATGTGTACTGAACCATTCACTCTCCAGGCTACCATGAGTTTTAGAGGCTAAAAGTTCCCAGCTGTAGACTGAACCAGACTGAAGACAAAATAATGGGCTTTGCTGAAGATCACACTTCCTGCCCAAGAGTTAATCCACACTGAGTAACTGGCAGATGTACAGGTACACAGCCCAGCCTTATCTCAATTCTGGACAAAGCAAAGAACAATCCCAATTCTGGAACTTCCTGTGAGATCAGCTGAGGCCTTAAGATTGCATTTTCTTAATCTTAAGATTGAATCTTAAGATTCAATTTCTTTCTCTGCCCAATCTATTTCCTCCTTAAGATTGAATCTTCACTCCTCCAAGATGCTGCTCATCAGAGTACACCCTAATGTCAACAGGTTCTTGAGGTCTTCAGTCACCATCACCTAGGACCTCAGAGTTATCTTGGATTCCTCCAATTCCCCAGCCTAAAACAAAGTTCTTTCTCCTAGGCTTCTATACCACCAACTTTTTTTCTGTCAATTTCTACTACTTTTTACTACTACTTTCTATTCTCTTTCTACAAGCATTTATCTCCAAAACCAAAATTTTAACTGCTCTCTTTATTAATATTCTCTCTTCCTCTTACCAATTCACCACACCTAATGAAACTGACAATCAAATTAATCTTCCCAATAATGACTGTTATCCCCTTAAGCCTTTCATTATACTCTCTGCAAATAGAGTCAACTCCAAATTCCCTATCCTAATGTTCTGCCCTAACAGGCCTATTCAGGATCCTTAGCTATAATGATTTTTCCAGTTCCCCAACATGACTTGTAAAACCAGCTACATTTGATCATTTGTACTAAGTCTTTTTCTCTATTCAAACCACTTCTCAAATCCAAACAAGGCCTAAGTGAAATTTACTCAGCGAGATTTAAAACTAGTAATGCTGAACTTATCATCCAAACCACATGAAACTTGCCATCTTTTAAAATGCTAAAGCACTTACCTGTATCACTGACCTTTACCATATCTTAATTTTTGTAATCTTCTAATAACATGTAACTTAGTAACTCAAATGAGGTATGCAGTCACTAAATATCAATTAAAACAAGACCAATACCTTCAACTTAATACACTGACATCTGAAATAATTCATAACATTAATTTTCAATATGGTGAATGTTTGATCAAATGATATTAAAGGATTAAAAACCAGTTTAATTTAATTTGTGGGAGAGTATGCACTAACTGTATCTTCTCTAAATTAAAAACAAAACTAAGCTTCAGGTGAGTTTCATCCTTTGAATTCCCATTCCCTGTATCAGAAACATAGCAGGTAAGTCCATAATTGAGTACTCAATGAGCCCTACATAACAGGTCATTATTCAGAATGAGTGACAGCCAGCATGAGGTGGGGAGCAGATGGTAAAAATGATGAATTTTTGATAATTTCTGTTCAGTAGCAAAAATGTTAGCACTTTTATTTTTATATGATTATCTCCCCATTTCCCAAAAGGCTTTTTTAAATTAAAATGTAGTTAATTTACAACATTAGTTTTAGGTGCATAACAGTTATTCAGTATTTTTATAGATCATACTCCATTTCAAATTATTTTAAAATAATGGCTACATTTCCCTGTGCTGTATAGTATATCCTTGTAGTTTATTTTATAAATAGTAGTCTGTGTCTCTTAATCCCTTATCTCTATCTTATCCCTCCCCTCTCCTCTCTGATAACCACTAGTCTCTATATCCGTTTGTCATATTCATTCTTTTTATTTTTTAGATTCCACAAATAAGTAATTAACAGAGTATTTGTCTTTGTCTGAATTATTTCAGACAAATAAATTATTTCAGACAAAATACCTTCTAGGTCCACCAACATAGTTGCAAAAGCCTTTTTCTTTTCTTAGTGTTATGTACTACCACATACACCAGAAATTCCAAGATCAATATGCAGCCTCTCTATTTTAAAGAAACTATCAAAAGGATTATTTTACCAAAACAACAGTGACCTGTGTGCTAGTTACTACCCTTACCACCCACCTGATAATCTTGGGACTTCTTGGCCTGAGGATTTAACCCACTTGGTCTTGTCAAATCTACAAGTAACTCAGCAACATTAGTGATATCTATTTCAGCTAAAGGAGAAGATGCCGGGGCATTGGCTAGTGTTTTCAGAGTTGGCAGAAAGGCTTCTTCAAAACATTCCTGGTTAGTCCTATTGAAAAACAATTCAAGGTATGTTAGCAAAGAAAAAGCATATGATTCTTTAAAAACAACATTATCTGTAAAATTCACCCTATCAAGATATAGTACATGTTTATCTAGGAAAGAGCCAAATAATTCAGGTAGATAGAATCTAGGTAAATTCTTCTCATTTACTACTGAAGAAAAAGAAAACTAACAACAAAATACTATAAATATGACTCATGAGGAGCCTAGATTCAATTTCAAGCTGGACTTTGGTTATCAATGTGACTAAATACCTGCTTGCATAAGCAAACATGGGGAAGAACACGCCTAGGCAATGTCGAAGTCGAACATCCTCTTCAGTCACAGGATTGTACCATAACAAGACAAGATGAGAAAGAATCCTGCTGCTGACCAAAAGTCCAGAGAACATCAGCTTGGCTAGTCCTTCTGCAGCTCCTGTCCTGAGTTCAGACACCTATTAAAAATGACTTTCATTAAAAGAAAATTTTTATTTGTATTAAAACTTCCCTTTTAGGCCTTACATTGTAGCCCATCCTACAGTACTTTTATATAAATTTATCCAAAATCATTCATGCTATTATGATTATTTAAAGGCACATAAGAGGACTTTATTTCTTTTTAGGTTAAGGCTATGTGACAAACTATTACTCTAGCTATAAATTCCCTTTCAACTCTTCAGAAGAACAAAAAGAACCAAAAGGTAATATTGTGAAACGAGAAACCAAAACCACATGTATTAAACACTTACCATGGTGCTAAGATACAGAAAACTTTCAATAACGGTCTCTACCATCAGAGAAGGTTATAAATGAAAGTTCCACAGGCAGGAGTGGCAATATGTGTGAATAACAGGTAAAATGTGAATAGAAGGTTCACAAGAAGAAAAAGGCATTCCTGGTAACCAAAACAAAACTAGAGAAAAAAATGAAAAAGAGGTAGTGGTATTCAAACAGGTACAGGTATAAAAGAGTAGCAATTAAAAATACTGGCTACTGAGCCTGAATTAAATTCAAGCCTCTGACACTTCCTAGCTGCATAATCTGATCCTATGCGTATTACTTAATTTCTTTGTGCCTCACTTTTTTCATATATATAAAATGGGTAACAGAAGTACTTATCACGGAAGACAAAGAATATATGTAAAACTCTTAGAAGCGCCATCCACACAGTAAACCCTTAACAAATGCCAGTGATTATTTTTATTACAGATAGAAAGTAAGTTTTCTTAGGAATCAGATTAAAGAGACCTTGAAAGTTAGGTAAAGAAATTCACCCTCAATGAAGTAGGATATAGTTGAAGATTTTTGAAAGAGTACTTAGACAAATGAGATTTCAGGAAAATTATGTTGACAAGTCATAGATTATTTAACTAAATTCTGTGACGCATATGCAGACTACATCCAAAACGTTGGGCTGGATGAAGCACAAGCTGGAATCAAGACTGCCGGGAGAAATATCAGTAACCTCAGATACGCAGATGACACCACCTTTACGGCAAAAAAAAAACCAGAGGAACTAAAGAGCAGCTTGATGAAAGAGAAAGAGGACAGTGAAAACACTGACTTAAAACTCAACATTCAAAAAATGAAGATCATGGCCATCCAGTCCCAACACTTCATGGCAAATAGATGGGGAAACAATGGGAACAGTGAGAGACTTTATCTTCTTGGGCTTCAAAATCACTGCAGATATGACTATAGCCATGATATTAAAAAGACACTTGCTCCTTGGAAGAAAAGCTATGACCAACCGAGACAGCATATTAAAAAGCAGGCACATTACTTTGCTGACAAAGGTCCATATAGTCAAAGCTATGGTTTTTCCAGTAGTCATGTGGATGTAAGAGTAGGACCATAAAGAAAGCTGAGCACTGAAGAATTGACACTTTTGAGCTGTGGTGTTAGAGAAGACTCTTGAGAGTCCCTTGGACAGCAAGGAGATCAAACCAGTCAATCCTAAAGGAATTCAATCCTGAATATTCACTGGAAGGGCTGAAGCTGAAGCTCCAATAGCTTGGCCACCTGATGCAAAGACCTGACTCACTGGAAAAGACCCAGATGCTGCGAAAGATTGAAAGCAGGAGGAGAAGGGGATGACAGGATGAGATGGTTGGATGGCACCACCGATTCAGTGGACAAGAGCTTGAGCAAGCTCTGGGAGTTGGTAATGGACAGGGAAGCTGGGTGTGCTGCAGTCCATTGGGTCGCAAAGAGTTGAACCCAACAGAGCAACTGAACAACAACAATGTTGACAGGTCATAATCTGGGAATGAAAGACAAGTCTAAACTAGAGGGGACAGAAGGGATGAATGAGAAAATACAAAAACTATTTCAGAAATTTTTTCCAAACTCAAAAATAAAAAGAAAAATATAGAGGTTGATAAGATTAATAAGTGCCAGAGTACTGTGGAAAGAGTACTTTCCACACACAAACTCATTTAGGGCTCAAAATCACCATGAGGGCAGAGACTTTGTTCCACCCAGCACTGTACTCTCAGGAGCATATAGTGACGGGCACATAAATAGCTGTCAAGTACTTACTGACTAAATTAAAGAACCAGCCCACTGAATAAGCATCATTTTCCCATTTCAAAGATAAAAAAACAGTCCAGAAACAATAAACACCTTATTGAAGATTCAAAGATGTTACCAGAACACAAGTCTGTAAGTCTCCAATTCCAAAGGCTGCATGCCTTTCATCTTTTTAAATTTAAAATTTAAAAATTTAAAATTTAAAATTTTTAAATAAATTTTATTAAAAATAAAAGAGTAAAATAAAAATTTTAAATAAATTTTATTTAAAATAAAAATTTTAAATTTAAAATTTCTAACATAGGAATTTGAATTGGGACAGGACTTCAGGTCGTTAAAGCATGTAAAAAAAACTTGTATATGGCCTAGAGGACATTAAGAAAGTCAAGATTTTTTTAGTGGTTATGACAAAAATAAAATCAAAGTCACAGAATCTAGTGAAGCCAGAAAGAGATTAATGAACCTGCACTATTAAAAAAAAAACAAAAAAAAAAACTCATTCATCTACAGTCAAACAGTTTTCCTGTTCAAAGTTTTCTACTGACATCTATGCAATGTCAGCAAACCCATAGCATTGGATAATTCCCAACAAGAAGTCAGTCTTATTGCTTGGCTAGTAACTTAAAATTTAAGAAAATACTAATAAGGACTTATTTCAACCAATTTATAGTCAAAATATGATGTCAAAAACTGTTACAGTAAGGAAAGACATTAAATGCTAATTTTAAAAAGGTCAACTCATCAAAAAGATACTTACAAACATAAAAGAAACAACAGAGCCCCAAAACATCTGGAATACATTGATGGGACTGAAGGGAGAAGACAGCTTGAAAACAGTAACTGAAGACATTAATACGCCGCTTTCCATAATGAATAGAACAGTTGGACAGACCAAAAGGAAGTAGAGGACTTAACACCATAAACCTACCAAATATACAAAACGCTCCCCCCAACAACAGTAGACTGCCTAGTCTTCTCAAGTGCACGTGGAACAGTCTCAAGAATAAAGCCTGTATTAGACCCAAAACAAGTCTCAATAAATTCATAAAAAATGACATCATACAAAGTATCTTCTCCAACTACAATGGAAAACACCTGAAAAGCATAACAAGATAACTGTAAAATTCACAAGTATGTAAATTAAACAATATACTCTTCTTACACATCAACAGGTCAAAGTAGTCATCAAAATGAAAATTAGAAACTACTTAATTAGATGAATAAAAATAAAAAACAAAAACTTTTGATACGCACCAAAGTGTTCAGAGGAAAATTTATAGCAGTAAATGTCTACGTTAAAAAAAATCTAAAACCAATAAGCTAACTTTACATCTTAAAGAACTAAAAAAGAGACAGAAAATTAGAAGGAAAAACAAACTCAATGAAACTGGAAGTTGGTTCTTTGAAAAGATCAACACACTTGAAAAACCTTTAATTATAGTGACAAAAGAAAAAAGACACAACTAAAATCAGAAATGAAAGCAGGAACATTACAGCTGACCTTACAGAAATAAAAAGGATTATAAACATAATACTAAGAACTGAATATCAACAAATTAAACAAACTAGATGAAAGGAACCACATCCTAGAAACACACAAACTGCCAAAAGGGCCTTAAGAAGAGAGATACCATCTGAACGCACCAATCAACACACAGACTGAGCAAGTGAATCAGAAACTTCCCCAGAAGGAAAGTCTACGACTAGACGTGCTCACTGGTAAATTCTACCAAATATTTGAGGAACTGATATCAATCTTTCTCAAAGTCTTCCGAGAAAACAGAAGAAGAGAAAACAATTCCTATCTCAATTTATGAGGTCAGTATTACCCTGACACCAAAGGCAGACAAAGACAATGCGAGGAAACTATAGATTAATTTTCCTTATGAATACCAATGCAAAAAATCTTTACCAAATTACTAGCAAACCAAATCCAACAACACATTAAAAAGATTATACAACTTAACTCAGTGGGATTTATCCAAAGAATGCAAGGGTGGTTCAATACAAGAAAATGAAGCATTATAACGTACCATAGCAATTGAAAAAAAATCACAGGATCGTTTCAACTCATACAGAAAAATCATTTGACAAAATTAAGACATGCTTTTATGATTAGGGGAAAAAACCTCAGAGAAATAAAAATAATTTCTTCAAAATGATAGAGGGCATTTATGAAGAATCCGCATTATAGTCAACAAAGACTGAAAACGTTCCCCATAAGACCAGAAATAGGACGAGGATGCCTTCTTTAACCACTGCTATTCAAGACTACACAGCAAGTTCCAGCAAGAACAATTAGACCAGGAAAAGAAATAAAAGATATTCAAATTGAAAAGGAAGAATTAAAACTGTCTCTTCACAGATAACTTGATCTTCAGAGAGAAAATACCAAAGAATACACACACAGAGAAACTGCAAGTTAGCAAATGAATGCAGCAAAGTTGCATGATACAAAATTAAGTCAATCCACACACAAAAATACAGTTGAGTTTCTATACAATATGAATGAACAATTCAAAAAAGAAATTAAGAAAATAATTCCATTTACAATAGCATCCAAAATAAAGTATATAGGAATAAATTTAACCAAGGAAGTAAAAAACATGGACCCAGACACCTATATAACATTTTTGAAAGAACTCAAAGACAACCTAAACACAAGTAAAGACATTTGAGTTAACAGACTGGAAACCATTAAGATGGCAATACTGCCCCAATGCAAACATATATTCAATGCAATCCCTATCAAAATTCCAACAGACTTTTCTGCAGAAATGGAAAAGTCAATCCTCAAATTCATAAGAACTTCAAGGTACTTCAAATAGCCAAAACAATACTGAAAATAATGAGCTGAAGTTGGAAAACTCAACTCCCTGGTTTCAAAACTTACTGTGAAGTTACATGAATCAAGACAGTTTGGGACTGGCCCAAGACAGACACAGACAATGAAAAGGAATTGAGAATTCAAAAATAAACCCATAGACTGATGATCAATTGACTCTCTGATCTTCCACAATGGTGCTAAAACAATTCAGTAGGAAAGGAATAATCTCTTCAACTAATGGTCCTAAGACAACTGGATGTCCACAGTTAAACCAATGAAATCAGACTTCTACCTCAAA
The DNA here is from genome assembly GCF_963930625.1 of Muntiacus reevesi. Taxonomy (NCBI): domain Eukaryota; kingdom Metazoa; phylum Chordata; class Mammalia; order Artiodactyla; family Cervidae; genus Muntiacus; species Muntiacus reevesi. The sequence goes on along the minus strand of NC_089264.1, from coordinate 35,632,061 downwards.
CCATTTACTGAGATATTAGCTGAAAATGCACTAATACATCTAAATCAAAAGCTAAAGGAGTAAAACTTTTAGAAGAAAACAAAAGGATAAACATTCATGACTTCTGATTAGACAGCGTAGTCTTAGACAAAACACCAAAAGCAAAAAAAAAAAAAAAACACCAAAAGCACAAGCAACAAAAGATAAATTAGTCTTCATCGAAAACTAAACTTCATAAAAATCTAAGAACATTATTAAAAAAATAAAAATATCAATTAAAAAATAAGCAAAGGATTTGAGTAGATATTTCTCTAAGCAAGGCATACAAATAGACAAAAGGCACAGGGAGATACTCATCACTAGTCATTAGGGTAATATAATCCAAAACTACAGTGAGGTGCCAAGCCAATCTACTAAAGTAGCTAAAAATTTCAGTAACAATTTTCTCATATTAATTTTAATAACAAACAATAAAATTGTTAAAATAACAAGTGTTGATAAGGATGGAACCCCTGTTCATTGTTGGTACACTGAGAATGTAAAGTAGTTCAGCTGCTATGAAAAACAGTTTGGCAGATCCTCAAAAAATTAAAGGAATTACCATATGAAACCATGAAATTCCTACAGAAAAAACAGAGGGTAGTAAGCTCCTTAATATAGGCAATGAGAGCCTGCTCCGGGAAGTGCTGGTGTTTGGTGTGATGGCGTCAAGGTTACTCCGCGGAGCTGGAGCTTTGGCCTCCCAGGCCCTGAGGGCCCGGGGTCCAAATGGAGTCTCCGTGGTGCGCTCTACGGCGTCTGGAGGCGGTGTTCCTACTGATGAAGAGCAGGCGACTGGGCTGGAGAGGGAGGTCATGCTGGCTGCACGCAAGGGACAGGACCCATACAATATACTTGCCCCAAAGGCAACCTCAGGTACCAAGGAAGACCCTAATTTAGTCCCCTCCATCACCAACAAGCGGATAGTAGGCTGCATCTGTGAAGAAGACAACAGTACGTCATCTGGTTCTGGCTGCACAAAGGCGAGGCCCAGCGCTGCCCCAGCTGTGGAACCCATTACAAGCTGGCGCCACACCAGCTGGCCCACTGAGCCGTTACAGTAACGCACTCAGAATGTGATATGGAATTTCTTCTTTCCAGTAAAGACTAGTCATTACCAAAAAAAATATATATATAGGCAATGAAAGCAAAATAAACAAGTGGGACTATATCAAACTGAAAATCATCTCCACAGCAAAGGAAATCATCAACAAAATGAAAAGACAGCCTACGGAATGGGAAAAAAAATTTGCAAATTATTTATCTGATGAAGGATTAATATCCAGAATTAAATATAAAGAACTCTACTACAACTCAATAGCAAAACCAACAATTTGATTAATTGTTGTTCCCTGGTGGTCCACCTTCCAGGCAGTTAAGTCCAGTTGTTAAGACTCCACCTTCTACTGCAAGGGGTGTGGGTTCAACCTTCCTGACTTCAGATTATACTACAAAGCTATAGTCATCAAGACCATACTGGCACAAAAAAAGAAATACAGACAAATGTAACAAGACGGAGAGCTCAGAGGTAATCCCATGCACCTATGGATTCCTTATTTTTTACAAAGGAGGAAATAATATACTATGGGGCAAAGCTAGTCTCTTCAGTAAGTGCTGCTGGGAAAACTGGACAGCTACGTGTAAAACAATGAAATTAGAACACATCTTAACACCATACACAAAGATAAGACTCAAAATGGATAAAGACCTAAATGTAAGACCAGAAACTAAAACTCCTAGAGGAAAACACAGGCAGAACACTCTATGACATAAATCACAGCAAGATCCTCTATGACCTACCAACTAGAGTAATGGAAATTAAAAAAAAAAAAAAAAAAAACACGTAGGACCTAATTAAATTTAAAAGCTTTTTTGCACAGCAAAGGAAACTATAAACAAAGTGAAAAGACAACCCTGAGAATGGGAATAAATAACAGCAAATGAAACAACTGACAAAGGATTAATCTCAAAAATATACAAGCAGCTCATACAAATCAACAACAACAAAAACAATCAATCAAAAAGTGGGCAAAAGACCTAAACAGACATTTCTCCAAAGAAGACATGCAGATGTCTAACAAATACATGAAAAGATGTTTAATATCGTTCATTAATAGAGAAATGTGAATCAAAACTACAATGACATATTAAATCATAGTGGTCAGAATGGCCATCATCAAAAAATCTAAAAGCAATAAATGCTAGAGAGGGTGTGGAGAAAAAGGAACCCTCTTGCGCTGTTGGTGGTAATGCAAATTGATACAGCCACTATGGAGAAAAGTATGGAGACTCCTTAAAAAACTAGGAATAAAACCACCATATGAAACAGCAATCCCATTACTAGGCATATACTCTGAGGAAACCAAAACTGAAAAAAACACATATAACCCAATGTTTACTGCAGCTCTATTTACAATAGCTAGGACATGGAAGAAACCTAGATGTCCATTGACAGATGAATGGATAAAGAAGCTGTGCTCTCGCACACACATGCACGCTCTCTCTCTCTCTCTCTGTGTGTGTGTGTATATATATATATATATATATATAAAATATATAATGGAATAGTACTCAGCCATAAAAAGGAACATACTTGAGTCAGTCCTAATGAGGTGGATGAACCTAGAGCCTATTATACAGAGTGAAGGGAGTCAAAAGGAGAAAAACAATTATTGTATGCTAATGCATACATATGGAATCTAGAAAGATGGCACGGATGAACCTACTTGCAGAGCAGCAGTGGAGACACAGACATTAAGAACAGACTTCTGGACATGGCTAGGTGGGGGGAAGGGGAGGGCAGGAGGTGTGGTGAGAGTAAAAGGAAACATACATTACCATGTGTAAAACAGTCAATGGGAATTTGCTGTCTGACTCAGGGAACTCAAACTAGAGTTCAGTAACAACCTAGAGGGGTGGGACAGGGAGGAAGGTGGGAGGAAAATGCAAGTGGAATGGGACATGGGTATATCTATGACAGATTCACAGTGATGTTTGGTAGAAACCAATGCTGGAGAAGGAAATGGCAACCCACTACAATACCCTTGCCTGGAAAATCCCATGAACGGAGTGGCCTGGTAGGCTACAGTCCATGTGGTCGCAAAGAGTCAGACCAATGCAATACTGTAAAGCAATTATCCTTCAATTAAAAATAAATTTTTTAAAAAATGGGCAGAGGAATTGATAAACATTTTTTGAAAGGAGATACACAAATGGCTGACAGGTACATGAAAAGGCACTCAATATCACTAATCACCAGGAAAACACAAAACAAAACTAAAATGAGGAACTTCCCTGGTGGTCCAGGGATTAAGACTCCACCTCCCAACGCAGGGGGCATGGATTCGATCCCTGGTTGGGAGAACTAAGATCCCACATGCTGTATGGTGCTAGAAGAAACCTGAATACTTTTATGCAAAAAAAGAAAAACAAACCCAGCAACAACTGATCATACCTTGCACCATATACAAAAGATTAACTCAAAAAATGTAAAAACTTAAAAAAGAATTTAAGGGGAAAAAAAAAACCCACCACAAAGAGATTTCACCTCACACTGTTAAAATGGTTTTACCAAAAAGACATTTGGCAAGAATCTGAAGAAAAAAGAACCTAGGTGCAGTCTTGGTGGGAATGTAAATTGGTGTAGTCATTATGGAAAGTAAAATGAAATTCTTCAAAACAGTAAAAACACAAATACTATATGATTCAGCAATCCCATTTTGGGGTATATATCCAAAGGAAATGAAAAGAGAATCTTGAAGACATATCTGCATTTCCATGTTCACTGTAGCATTACTTACAAGAGCTAAGATATGAAAACAACCTATGTGTCCATTAGTGAATAAATAGAGAAGATGAGAGATATATAGTGCAATATTATTCAGTCATAAAAAAGGAAGGAAATCCTGCCATTTGCAACAACAGGACTAGACCTTGAGGACAATAAACTAAGTGAAACAGCCTGACGAATACTTTTGTTGTATCACTTATATGTAGAAATCTTTCAAAAAGTTAAACTCAGAGAAATAGTAGAATAGTGGTTACCACAGATTGGTGAGTGGGGGCAAATATAGAGAGGTTTGTATAGATGAATAAGTTCTAGAGACCAAATGTAAAACATGGTGGCTAAATGATAACACTATAGTATTACTAAAATCTGCTGAGAGAACATAAATGTTTTAACTTTAAAAAGAAAGGTTGAGGATATATTAAGCAATTAGTTGGGATGAGGAGCAGAAGCAAAATCCTAAAACAGCAAAGAAGAATTAATATATGATCTGGTAACCCTACTTCTAGAAATATACTCAAAAGAATTGAATATAGCTACTCAGTCATAGATATCTTCATAGCAGCACTGTTCACAACACCTAAAGGTGGAAACAGTCCAAATATCCTTCAGCGGATGAATGGATGAGCAAATTGTGGTATATACATAGAACAGAATATTATTCTGCCATAAGAAGGCTTATGACACAAGTCACAACATAGATAAATCTTGAAAAAAAACTAAGAGAAAGAAAGCAGACAGGAAGTCACATATTTTATGATTCCATTTATAGGAAATATCCAGAAGAGTTACATCCATAGAGACAAAATGTAAATTGATGGTTGTTACAGGCTGGCAGGAGGAGACACTGGCAACAACTACTTAATGAGTAGCTTCCTTTGGGATAATAAAAATGTTTTAAAAGTTAGAGGCAGTGGTTGCACTACACTAAATGTCAATGAATTGTTCACTCTAATATTGTTACTTTATGTTATGTCAATTTCATCTCAATAAAAATTAAAAATTTTATAATTTAAACATTTATAGATGCTTTAAAAATGTAGTTAATGAGTACTTTAGGAAAGAGATCTAAGTCCATACCATATCTTAGAACTTGCACTCACTCAATATAAGATTATTTTAAATTATTTCTCAAGACTCTTTGGGAGGACTTCCCTGGCAGTCCGGTGGTTAAGACTCCGTGCTTTCAGTGCAGGTGGTGGGAGTTCAATCCCTGGTCAAAGAACTAAAATCCCCATGTCAAAAACGAGAAAAAAAAAAAAAAAAAAACTCCTGGGGAAGAAATTTGTAAGTCATAGATCATAAGACAGAGAAAAAAGATGAAAAAACAACAACCTCCCAACAGTTTCTGTTTACACTTCAATTCTCTAAACATGTAATATGATAGTGGGAAATCAGGTATATTATAAGTGAAAGAATTTAATTGATATTCAAAAGGCAAAAATCTTAAAAATGCTGGCCAAGTTTAAACTTCAGCTTAAAAACTAACGAGCATAAACATATATATGCTAAAAATGACCTTGTACACTAATAGGGCCATGATTATTTCTTACCTCGCTATCTAAGAAATCAGAAAGTAGTTTCAGAACATTCTTGGCTATAGCAGTCTCTTCTTCAGATTCTTTTGACTCTTGCTCTTCATCAGTGTTTATGTCTGCACCTTCCTTTTGAGTAGCTTTGATTTTTTTAGTTTTAAATGGTTCAAATCCAAATGTCATCAGTTGGTCAAAGATTGCCTTTAAAGCACTTATTTTTATTGTCACATCATCAATTTGCAAAACCTAAATTGAAACAACATCCCCCACCAAAAGTAAATTAGGTACACTTTCATTCTGTTCACACAAAATAAAATTAACATATATCTTAGTCTAATTTCAACAACAGTATCAAGTCAACATATAATATTTTTTAAAACGTAATTAAAATTTATTCTAAAGTTACTGTTATTTATACCATGATGTTTAAGAGTTACATTTCTTTCAGAAAAAGTTCATCAGTCAGTAAAAGTTTCCTGAACTAGAGTCAAGCTGAATTATATTATTTGTTCCTTTTATAAATAAAAATGTGTATGAGTATGTGTTCAACTATGATTTTATTATGTTTTTAAGATTTAGAAAGACTGCTCCATTATATTGCAATTATTTAGGTCATCTATAAAGACAAAAATATTACATCCTAACCAATGAAAAGCATTTACTAGAACATCAGTATTCCTCTAAGCTTCATTAAAGACAATTTTTTTCTTATTAGTGCAATAAATTCAGGTTTCATTAATCATCAATTCAGTTTTCATTGAACTGGACTCTTTTATAAAAGGAAGTAAATCACAAAACCCAACAGTTTGTATGAGTATCCTAAGTTAAGAAAACTGAATTCCTATAAACCAAATTTCAAAGCCATGAAAAAAAAAAGAGTTGAATGTTTCTACTATGAAGAAATTTACTATTAATATATTCTCTAATGTACTTAAATTTTGGTCACTGATAAGCCTGATTGATTGATAAACTATACAGCTTAGTCCATAGAATGGAAAAAAAAAAAAAAAATCACCAGCAAGTTTGTCAAATAAATGAATTGAGAAAAATGGCTCAAAATTACAAAACTTAATTTCAAGGCACATCTATTACATTTTCTTATGGCAAGACTTGCAAATTTGCCAAATCCAAGTGCTTATTTCTAAAAATGTACTGTCATAACCATTCTCTACAAATTTCAAACACACTACTCTCTCAACAGCATCCTGGCTTTCCTTGCCCTTTTCAGTCCTTTACTGGCTAGCAATAGCTCTCAAAATTGGATTTTTTTTAATGAAAGATTTTAAAATTAAGTAATTTCCCTCTTCTGCCTTTCTAACAAGTGTGGATATATTTCTTAAATCAGTTTCTGCTAGTCAAACTTGATTTAAAAAAAAAAACAAAACTGATTTCTTACTTTCCCAAAATATAGCTCTTTTCCTTTAATCTAAAATCTTCCAATGACAGCTCTGAAAATACCTTTATAAACAAATGAATCTGCTGTGGTTAAATTCTTTTGAATGCAAATCCTTTTGAAGATCTAATAAAAGTCCAACCCAGAATAACATTCAAAACATAGGCAAAATTCCATATACAATTTATTTTACTGCATTTGTATCTGGTATCACCCACATTTTTAATGTACAAAAAATTATACTGTTATTTTTCAGACAAACATTAATAGCCAGTCCCTGAAAAAAGCTCAGAGATCAAAGTTAAAAGTTAAAAAAAATAGGTCAATTTTAATTTTTAAAAATTTTAATTCCATGACAAGGCTACTGTTAACTATTTTGATTTGAAATTAAGGTAAAATTATGTAATGGTCTTGATAGGGAACATTCATTTATTTTTCACACGAACTTGATTTTGGCAATTCCTTTCCACTACAGAAAATTATATAGGAGAAAACAACGCTCCTATAACTCTGTCAAATGGGGGGATGAGTTTAGTATTAAATAACTTCCTAATGCTCCAGGACACTCTTAAGCATTAAATTCATATTACACTTCTTCTAAAATGACCAAAACACTTATTATTCACGTTGTTGTCACATTGTGTTAGTCACTCCATTGTGTCCTACTCCTTGTGACCCCATAGACTGTAGCCCCTGAGGCTCCTCTGTCCATGGTATTCTCCAGACAAGAATACTAGAGTTGGGTTGCCATTTCCTTCTCCATATTACTCATGTTATATCAACAAAAATTAAAAAGATCAAAATTCACATTTCAAATTTAAAAGTCAAGTGCATTACTGTATCTTTGGAAAGAGTTCTAGGCTATTTTTTTTTTTTTGCTGCAGTGCTAGAAATTTTATATAATTGTCTAACTTTAATCTCCTCTATCAGCATTCCAATTTGAAAACAACTTGTAAATTTTCAGAAGTACTCATAATGGTATATAGGGCAACTTAATGAATATTTTACCTCATTTTTAGAGACAGAAAGCACTGTACTTAGTAAGCTAGACATAAATGAACCCTTCACTATCAAATGTTCTCATAAGATTTTTCTTCCACTTAAAAAAGACAGTAATGACTAGGGGTCAATCTACACTTCACTACCCTTCCTCTAGAAAGCCAGAAAATTGAAGTTGACAACTTACTTATTTAATTTCTTAGCAAAATCTCTTTGAAAATGTAGGATTTTATTTCCTGGCCATCTATAAAGGCAATAAAATTCACAATAGTAGATGGAACTCCTTTTAGAATTACTAGTAGAATCACTGATGCCAAAACCTGCTGATTTAAATAGTAATGGGAGATTTATTCTCCATCTTGGAGCAAAACCAGATATATGGCCAACTGCTATAAATGATTCATCAGAATAAAGTACAAAATCTTTCTCCCAGTTTGAAAAAAACTGTACACCATTTTAAAGATAATACTTGACATTCCAAGTTTCCAAAAGAATCTCACATAACAGAAATTTTACTCTGATAACGAGCATGGGATGATAAATATAAACAAAGCAATGTTAGGAATTTAACCCTTGCACATTAAATGAACTGATTAGATGCGAAGTACTCCAAAAAAGGAAATTATAACCAAACACTGAAATTTCTGAGAACTATCTTTTTAAAAAAAGTATGGTTTAAAATTTTTTTCCTTTGATACAAGTCACAGTTTGACCATTTCCCAAACACATGACTTACCCATGTCCTCCCTAACTGTATGCTTTCTTTTTCTTGGCAATATCATATGCAACATTAAAGGAAGTTTCATTTGGGCCTAGCTTTACTTGGAAAATACACTTCCTTCCATCTCCCCACGTTGTCACAAAAGGACAGTGTGATTCATGTAGCACTTTGGTGTTGTCAAATGTAGCGGAATAAAAAGCTGCAAGCTATTTTTGTGCAAATTGCTTGCCAACAGGTAAACAGGAGCACTTTTCATGTTAACTTGAAAACAACAAGTGACAACAAGGATTATCATTTTTATGAAGATTTTTTTAAAAGACTCAACCCAATCAATAGTTGAATTTTCCCCCAGATCAAAAATACCTTGCAGTTTTTTTATCCCACTACATTTGACAACTCCAAGTGCTACATGAATCACACTGTCGTTCTGTGACCATGTGGGGAGATGGAGGGAAGTATATGTTCCAAGTAAAGCTAGGCCCAAATGTTAAAAACAGTTGTCCAAAGGAGCTAAAAAGTCAAATGGATTCCATTGATACACTAGACTTAATCCCCTATTGTCTACTCAATGGCACTCAAGCAGCTGAGCACTCTCTCTTCCCTATATTGTCACTTTTTTCATTCCATGTGGATCCTTCTCATTAGGGTACAAAACAGGCTTTAATTTTCTCCATCTTAAAAAAATTCAAACCAAAAAATCTTTTTTTTTACCCCATATCCTCTCTTGCTACCCCTCCATTTCTCTGTTACTCCTAACAAAGTAAAATCTTGAAAGAATAGTCTACACTGGCTGTCTCCAATCCTTCTCAGGGAGAAGGAATGGAGAAAAAAATCCTCTACTCAATAATTCTCTCTTTGGATCACTACAATAGACTTTGACCTTCACATAAACTACTTTCATGAGAGTCACCGAACACTTCCTTACTTGCCAAAGATGGTCAACCATGAAGTCTTACCAACCTGTCACAAGCATTAGACAGTTGGGTCATCTTGGCCTCATTAAAATATCATCTTCACTTGCTTTCTAGGACATCACACTCTCCCCTATCTACTTCACCCTGGTCTTAACTGGTTCCTCCTCATCTCCCTTGCCTGAGCCCTAGGGAACTACAAAGTTGAGATCTCTTCTCAAACTACATGCATTTGTCAGGTAACATCCACTCTCTAGGTATCAGATACTATTATAGAATAAAGACTCCCAGATCCATGTGGTCAGTCTGGGCCTGTCTTCTAGCTCCAAACCCACATACAAATGCCTCTCCAATATACACCCATTTGTACCTCCAATTTCAAACTTACCATGTCCAAAATTGAACTCCTTATCTCATTTACCTGCCATAAAACCTGTTATTCTGTTTTCCTTATCACAGGAAAGGGTAACTCCATCTTTCCACCTATTCTGGCCAAACTCCTGTTTCCTTCCACTTCTTTTTCTCACATGTCATGTCACATTCATCAGCAAATTCTACAGACATTGTCTTCAAACTTAAATTGCCATCACTTCTCATGACCCCAAAAATCATAACACTGGTCCAGGTCATCAAATTCTTTCCTGGATTATTACAATACCTTATGAGTACCCCTGCTTCCATACTTGTATCCCTGTAATTACTACTAGGGATCTGCAGACTATGACTCATGGACCAGATCCAGTTGCTGCCTATTTTTATACAGACTCTAAGCTAAGAATAAAATTGTACATTTTTAAATGGTTAAAAAATGATATCTCATTATGTGCTAAAATTATATGAAATTTAAATTTCAGATTCCATAAGTTTTATTGAGCTACAACTACACCTAATAATGTATCTCATCTATGGATGTTTTCAACCACCACAGCAGGGCAAGAGTTCAGACAGACTATACACCCTGCAAAGTCTACAAAATTTACTCTCTAGACTTTTACAGAAAAGGTTTGCCAACCCATGATCTAACTAACACTATACCCAGTCAGAGCATAAAAATACTCTACACAAAATCTTCCAATTCCTTCCCATCTCATTCACTGTGAAGCTACATCTTTATAGACTGCTAGACATCCATAAAGACACAGATGTCAGCTACCTACAAACTCTTTCTTCTACTATTCTTCCCTTTGCTCAGTCTGCCCTAGCCCTGTGAGGTCCTACTCCTTGAACATGTAAAGCAAAGTCCTACTGCAGGGCCTCCCGCCCTGCTCTTCCCTCTCTTTGGAAACTTCTTAACCCAGATCTACACAGTTCATTCTCACTCCTCACTGGTAATGGCCCAAATTTCGACTTATTAGTGAGGTTTTTCTCGATCAAACTGCTCCCACTCCCTATTACCAGTCTTCATTTCCTTCCTCTGTGTCTTTTCCATCTAACATACTATTTACTGTTTATTTTCCACTGTGTATTTCCTCTGCAACTTTTATCTTGTGTTTTTCATTACCTATTTTATTTTTTCCCAAGTTAGAATAATGCAGGGCATATATTATGCACTCAATATAATTTGCTATATGATTAACTTTAAGATAACCTTAAATAACTGACATTTCATCTTCTACAAAAAATTTTTAATAACAGAAAAATCGAAAGGTTAAAAACTGAGTTCCTAAAAGTCATCCATCATCAACAACAACAATAAGCCCTGTAATAGATTAAACTTATAATACTAGCACATTCAGACAGATTGAGTATTTATGTCAGGAAGTATAATCAAGATTTTAATCACGTGATAAATCCTACCTGCAATAGTAATACAAAGTGTTTACTTGCAAAATCCTGATTCTGCAGTCCACAGCATCCCAAACACAATACAGCCAAATTTCTTACTACAGGATGAACATTTATTATTCCAGGAAGAATCTAAAATGAATTAGAGATTAAAATAATTTTGACTAGAAGAAGAAATTTAAAACAGTATATTAAGAAGGTGGTCAAAACGAAAATTTCTTTAAGAACTCATAGATCTACTTCATTTCCATATATAGTCTATTAACTCAAAAAACTAAATAGTAAATTGCTAAAACAGAAGAAAACAGTCAGAGCAAATTATAGTTCCTATATTCCCTCCACCTGCCAAAACTGACTCAATGGCCTCCAGTGCTCAAAGAAATGATAAAACTCCCTATTGTGTAGTCTTTCCCAGTATCATCTCATGCCGCAATATCCCCTGCTCTTTGTTTATTCAGTTGATCTGTTTTCAATGTTTCCCAATCAGTGCTATCCACTAGAAACATAATGCAAATAACATATGTCATTTTAAATTTTCTAATAGCCACATTATAGTAAAATGAAGCAGATGAAATTAATTTTAATATATTTTATTCCAAAATAAATAACAACACATATAATCAACATCTAAAAATTGAGATAACATTTTTAGCTATGGCTTTAAAAAAAATTTATAAAAAAGTGAGATAAATTATGTTGCTTGTACTAAGTCTTTGAAACCCAATGTATTTTTACATTTATAAATATATATATATTTATAATAGTTTTTAATAGTCACAGGTTTTTAATATCCACATGTTGCTGGTGGCTACAGTATTCACAAGAGTAAATCTATACCATTCTTCCCTTTCTTTTTCACATACTTAATATGCCCACTCAAATGTCACCTCAAGGTCACCCTCCATGGACAGATGAAACTCATTATCTTAAGTTAACACATGACCATAAAGCTTTTCTTCATAGCCATTATCAATGGCATAAGCTTTCACTTGTTTATTTGATTGATGTCCCCCTCACTAGACCAAAAGATCTACATGTAGACCAAAAGGTCTACATGTGTTTTGTAAATCATGTACACTCTATCCCCAATACTGAGTGTACAGTACACAATACACTATGGTAGATATATTATTTATATTTATTATAAAATCATTAATATTTGTTCACTTTTTTTTTTTTTTTTAATTTTTTTATTTTTCAGTGGGTTTTGTCATACATTGATGTGAATCAGCCATAGAGTTACACGAATTCCCCATCCCGGTCTCCCATCCCACCTCCCTCTCCACCCGATTCCTCTGGATCACTTTCATTTTTTAAGCACAGTAACTCCATTAAAATATTATTACTCCTATATCTAAATACCTTACTCTTCCAATCTTTAGACAGATTACATTTATATATTTAAAATTGTTATGACCATTCAATTTTGTATTCTTTATTTCCTCAATATTGTATGTGTTTTCCCACATATATATATATGTCTTTGTAATTACTGTTTCAATTGTGTAGTTAATTATACCATAATTTATCATTCTCCTGCAACAGAACCAGACATAAAGCACACAGCAGAATTTTAAAATATCACTTTTCATTAGAGACATCTTCTTCCTTAAAATTAAAAACTAAATTCTAGAGATTGAATAGATCTAGTTTTAATCAGCTCTGGACTTTTCTGAATAATAATCTGATTTCTTTACTATATTGACAAACTCATGACAATCCAAGGAACCAGATTTTAGAGCACAATTGTTAGCTGTTTTTCACTAATCCCAAGGGAAAAAACCTTAGGGAAAATCCTGGAAGAGCTTGGACACATTTAAAATTTGCTTTGGATAAGTAGCAATATTAAAAAAATACTCTAAAGCTGCATGTCTAATACCATCACCACTAACCACATGTGGCTACTGAATACTTGAAATTTGATTTGTCCAGATTGAGATGTGCTTTAAGACTTAGTATGAAGAAGAGAATATAATTTTTATATTGACTAACTGATGAAATTATAATATTTGGGCTATATTGAGTTAAATATATTAAAATTAATTTCACATGTTTCTTATTAACTTTTAAATGCAGCTACTAGAAAATTTAAAGTTAACAGGTGGTTTGCATTATATTTCTACCAGAAAATGTTGTTCTAAGGCTTGCAGAATTTATATCCCTCTCCTGAGTAAAATGGAGATTACCTATGGGGGTTACTTTAGTAAAAAGTCCCTTAAATATGCAGTAATAAACAAACTCCTTCACAAGGCTTACAATGTAACTTTCTTAGTCTTTCTACACAGTAAGATTCTGGTACTTTAAATATTACTATTGTATCTCAGTATTCCTCTTACTATTCAAAAAATGAAGATATTCTGCATCTCTTGCCAGTATAAAATAATTTTTTCAAACTTTCTAAAAGAATAATTATAACATATACCAGGTCTTTTACATGCATTATCTTAATTCTCACAATATGAAGCAGCCACTACATTATTTCTTTCAACTTACCAAAGATTCAATGATGCCATCCATGGTTGCACCTATACCTGTTGAAGTGGACATCTGCTTCAATAGTTCATAGCACAAAATAAGACACTTCTGTAGGGTTTCAGCATCATTCTAAAACAAAACACAAGATATTCTGCTTTTAGTAAGAATATATTCTGCCCACCCCTCAAATATTTACTTAGAGTATTTTGTCTAAGACATGTTGTCTCTATACACATTCCCTGAATGACTTTAACCATTCACGTAATTTACCATTTATGAGCTAGTTCAACTATTCTCCAAAGTTTGATATTCATATACAAAACTGCCATAAGACATTTCCTCTTGTACGTCCAACAGGCTTTTTAAACTCAAAATGGCCAAAAGGGAACTAATTATTACTCAAATCCCTCCTCCTATGCAACATCCATAAATACTGCTGCCATCTACCCAGCCATCCAAACCAAAAGACCAAGGATACACTCCTGACTCACTGCTCTCCCTGTTACTAATTCCAAAATATGTTTCAAATCCATGACATCTTTCCAAATCTACCATCATCATGTTCAGACCACAATCAACTCAATCCTACATTACTCTAAGTCTTTAAACTAGTATATATGCATGAAATTAATTTCCTGAGTAACAGAATGACATAATCTCATTTTTAGATCTACACCATGATCTTTGAACAGGTCAACGTGGTCAAACAGATGCCAAGAGTAAACATCGACATTTTAAGAATCACTGAACTAAAATGGACAGCAATGGGTGAATTTAATTCAGATGACCATTATATCTACTACTGTGGACAAGACTCCCTTAGAAGAAATGGAGAAGCCCTCATAGTCAACAAAGAATCTGAAACACACAGTACTTGGTGCACAGTACTTGGGTGCAATCTCAAAAATGACAGAATGATCTTGGTTTGTTTCCAAGGCAAACCATTCAAAATCACAGTAATCCAAGTCTATGCCCTAACCACTAACACTGAAGAAGCTGAAGTCGAATGGTTCTATGAAGACCTACAGGACGTTCTAGAACGAACACCAAAAAAAGATGTCCTTTTCATCACAGGGGACTGGAATGCAAAAGTAGGAAGTCAAGACATACCTAGAGTAACAGGCAAGTTTGGTCTTTGACTAGAAAATAAAGCAGGGAAAAGGTTAAGAGAGTTTTTCCAAGAGAACGCACTATCATAGCAAATGCCTTCTCTCAAAAACACAAGAGCCAAGTCTACACATAGACATCACCAGATGGTTGATACCAAAATCAGATTGATTATATTCTTTGCAGCTGAAGATGGAGAAGCTCTACGCAGTCAGCAAAAACAAGACCGGGGGAGTTCAGATAATGAGATCCTTATTGCAAAATTCAGACTTTAATTAAAGAAAGTAAGGGAAACCACTATGCCATTCAGGTATGATCTAAATCAAATTCATTATGATTATACAGTGGAAGTGACAAATAGATTCAAGGGATTAAATCCGATACAGAGTGTCTAAAGAACTGTAAGTGGAGGTTAGTAACACTGTACAGAAGGCAGTGAAGAAACTATCCCAAAGAAAAAGAAATGCAACAAAGCAAAATGGTTGTCTGACGTGGCCTTACAAATAGCTGAGAGAAGAAGAGAAGCGAAAGGCAAAGAAGAAAGGGAAAGACATCCCCAACTAAGTGCAGGGTTCCAAATAGCAAGGAGAAATAAAAGAGCCTTGTTCAGTGAACAATGCAAAGAAACAGAACAAAAGGATAAAAAACGCTAGAGATCTCTTCAAGAAAACTGGAGATACCAAGGGAACATTTCACGCAAAGATGGGTATAATAAAGGACAGAATTGACAAGGACATAACAGAAGCAGAAGAGATTAAGCAGGTGGCAAGAATAAACAGAACTATACAAAAAAGGTCTTAATGACTGGGATAACCACAATGGTGTCGTCACCCACCTAGAGCCAAACATCCTGGAGTGTGAAGTCAAGTGGGCCTTAGGAATTATTACTATGAGCCAAGCTAGTGGAGGTGATGGAATTTCAGCTGAGCTATTTAAAATCCTAGAAGATGACACTGTTAAAGTGCTGCACCAATGTCAACAAATCTGGAAAACTCAGCAGTGGCCAGAGAACTGGAAAAGGTCAGTTTTCATTCCAATCCCAAAGAAGGGCAATGCCAAAGAATGTTCAAACTACCGCACAATTGTGCTCATTTCGTAAGGTAGAAAAGTGATGCTCAAAATCCTTCAAGATAGCCTTCAACAGTACATGAACCAAGAACTTCCAGATGTACAAGCTGGATCTAGAGAAGGCAGAGGAATCAGAGATCAAATGGCCAATATTCATTGGATCATAGAAAAAGCAAGAAAATTCCAGAAAAACATCTGCTTGTTTGACTACACTAAAGCCTTTGACTGTGTGGCATATAACAAACTCTGGAAAATTCTTAGAGATGGGAACACCAGAGCACCTTACCTACCTCCTGAGAAACCTCTATGAAGGTCATGAAGCAATAGTTACAACCAGACATGAAACAACAAACTGATCCAACACTGGGAGAGGAGTACATCAAGGCTGTATGCTGTCACCCGGTTTATTTAACTTCTATGCAGAGTACATGTTTCAAAACGTTGGGCCAGATGAAGCACAAGCTGGAATCAAGACTGCCAGGAGAAATATCAACAACCTCAGATATACACATGATACCACCCTAATGGCAGAAAGCGGAGAGGAACTCAAAAGCCACTTGATGAAGGTGAAAAAAAGCTGGCTTAAAACTCAATATTCAAAAAACAAAGATTATGGCATCCTATCTCATCGCTTCACAGCAAATAGATGGGGAAAAAAATGGAAACAGTGACAGACTTCTATTTTCTTGGACTCCAAAATCACTGCAAATAGTGACTACAGTCATGAAATTAAATACACTTGCTCCTTGGAAGCGGAGAATGCAAAGGCATCCTCCTCCAGTACTCTTGCCTGGAGAATCCCAGGGATGGCAGAGCCTGGTGTGCTGCCATCTATGGGGTCGCAGAGTTGAACATGATTAAAGCAACTTAGCAGCAGCAGCAGTTCCTTGGAAGAAAAGCTATGACCAACCTAGACAGTGTATTAAAAAGCAGATGCTCCTTTGCCAACAAAGGTCCATCTAGTCAAAGCTATGGTTTTTCCAATAGTCATGTATGGATGTGAGAGTTAGACCATAAGGAAGGCAGAGCACTGAAGAATTGATGCTTTTGAACTGTGGTGCCGGAGAAGACTCTTGAGAGTCCCTTGAACTGCAAGGAGATCAAACCAGTCAATCCTAAAGGAAATCAATCCTGAATATTCATTGGAAGGACTGATGCTGAAGCTAAAGTTCCAATATCTGGTCACTTGATGTGAAGAGCCAACCCACTGAAAAAGACCCTGATGCTGGGAAAGATTGAAGGTAGGAAGAGAAGGGGATGACAGAGGATAAGATGGTTGGATGGCATCACCAACTCAATGGACTGAGTTTGAGCAAACTCCAGGAGATAGTGAAGGACAGTGAAGCCTGGCATGCCACAGTCCATGGGGGTGCAAAGAGTTGGACACAATTTAGCGACTGAACAACAACAACATGATCTTTGGGTAAGGCACAATTTTTAAAAGATTGCTTATACAAGGCCTTACATGAATTAGCCCTTAATTTTTCCCCCCAGGTTTATCTCTTACCTCTTCCCATCAATTCTATAGTCACACGGACCTTAAGTTTTTTAACATGACAGGCACTCTTTAACTTCTGAGCCTTCACACATGTCACTCCATCTGCCTATAACATTCCTTCAACAACTCACTGCAGAGAGATGACAGTGCAGTAAAAGCACAATGAAAGCTGCATGCCTGGGTCTGAATTCTGCCTCCACCACTTACTATCTATATAACTTCAGGCAAGTTACTTGCCTTCTATAAAATGAGGGTAATTGTACCAATTCCACTAGGTCATAGTGAGAATCAAATGAATTCACACTCATGAATATCACCTCCACACACACATACAAAAGCATCCTGTAACTACTAGCTTAAGAATTATTTTTCAAATCTCAAGCTTAAACATTTATTCTTTTGGAGAAGTCAACACCACACTATGTGGTTTGGATGCCTCTCCTACACTTACCTGACTATAGCATTTATTACACTATACTGTGATTATACTGGAACAGATTTATAACCCTTAAATAGGACAAATGAACACATAAATGGTCAAAGCAAGTAAAGTTAAACAGATAATAGTAATCATGACAGATCACCTTACTTAAAATTTTTCTAATTCAGATTTGCAATTTTATCATTTTTCAGTTTCCATTTTCAATTTTTGCTTTAAATTTCCTCCTCAAATTTAAAAGCCCACTGAATTTGTCAAACAAAAGAAATAGCTACTAACCATGAAAATAAAATTCAGGCATATCCACTGGGAAGGTGGGGTGTTAAGAGCAGGAAAATCTATGGCTACAGAACTCAATGACATAACTCACAAAACTCCCCTGTAGAGTAAACTCTTCCCTATCCAGCTTTCTCTTCATGAGAATAATCAGAGGCCATTACAGAGTACTGAGAAGAGCTCCCCATGCTATACAGCAGGTTTTTATTAGTTTATATAGTATTTCATTTAAAATAACAAAGTTACTTAGGTTTTTCTAAAACAAAAGAGTAATTAAACTTTAAAAAATATATGTGTAACAGTATTATTACTATAGAAATTCTTCTCCTAGCAGTGGAAAGATCATGAATCTTCCATAAAAAAGGGAAAGATGCATTTTCCTTTTCTGAATCATTGATGACAAACAAACAAAAAATAAAGAGAAGGCAACCACTCGAAGGCAATTTTCCTTGGCAAGGAATAAAGACTTTAGACCTTAGGGATCAGCATGACAAGGGAGCAAATCAAATAAAGTCCTAGCTACAATAATTAAAGTTCATTAAAGCTTTTTGAAGTCCAACACAGAAAGAAACTGGCAGAAAAATATAATTTTCATATTATTTCATGGTACTGTTAAAAATCCCTCCAAAGGGAATATATTCTGGCAGCTAAATTAAGCAAACAAGGTTTAATTATGATGATTAATAGCAGCTGACATTTACTGTAAAAAAGTTATCTATACCTTCTCTATGTGGACTTCTTTAATTTCAAGTTGTTCTGTCTCTTTCAATAGTTTTATTTTGGCATCCTCTAATGCTTTTATTTCTTCTTTTAACTCTGATGCTCGATGAAAATCCTGTAAGGTAATGCAATTTTCCAAAGAGTCTTTCGCCTCAATAAGTTTAACTTTTATTTCAGCCATCTAAGAAAAGATATAAATTGTAAAAACAACAAACAAAAACTATTAATACAAAATCTGTAGCAAACTAAACAGTATTATTAACATCTCAACCATCAACAAATTAATCAGTCGGGCACATATAGAAAAAGTTGTAGTCTTCCTGAAACAGATTGGAAAATCTTTCAACTCACATAATCTGATAACATTTGATACTCTTATAGTTTAATAGTTAATCTATAATTTAACTTTGTGAGAGAAATTTTTAAAATGTACAAGAAATAAAAGACTTGCACAACTACATTCTAGTCAAGCATTTCTTTAATTTAGAAGAGAGTTACCTTAAGCTCTTTCTTTCTTGCATCAGCTGGATCATTATTAACACCAACAGTAACAATGGGTGCTCGAATCTCTGAGATAATTTCTGTAACCTGATAAATTATAATTCAGAATAAATGTTTTAATATATGTTACACAACATAAAATGACATTCAACTGTCACACAAAACTCCAAACAGTATCCACAATCTTTTCAAAAATAGAGCAAAACATATAAGCAAAAATGGCACACATTCTATCTCCTAGACAATTTTAGAAAAAAATGACCAGACAATACATCTGACTAAAAACTCTTAATATTATGCGACGGTAAATAGGCATATTATTTACTGAAGATGAATTCTCTTTCACACAGAGCTTAGAAACAGAAAAAAAGTGAAAAAAGACTCTAATCTTGGGTACCATAAACCTAAAATTTTCTGCCTCTAATCCTCAACTCCCTCTCTTGTTAAACTACAATGGGAGTGGAATACAAAAATAAGAGTACCCTTTAATTCCTCTTTTGGGTGTACAAGGCATAACGACAGCAAACTAAACACTTCCCTTTCAGAGACACTAGGCCTTGGAGTTGGCAGATTCAGGAAAAAGTGGCATCCCTAATGAAAGTACATTAAACAGGTGCTGTTATAACCACTAATTGGCAATGTTGTAGAAGGAATTTATATACTATCTGTATAAGGACGGACTGGAAAAGACAACCTTTGAATTAACTTGTGATTTACAATTTTATGAAAATCAATGATACAAGTCTGTTTTTTAGGCTACCCCAGAGAAAAATAAAAATACTTGAAAATAGTAATATAATTGTTTAAAAATAAAATAAATAGATTTTATCTATTTATCTAAAAAAATTAAGATACTTATGTTTGTATTTACCAAGCACTTTATGAAAATTATTTCATGGAACAATTAAAAATAAATATTGTTATTCTTATTTTGCAAACAAAAATTCTAAATTAAGTAATTTGGGTAAAGTCACAAATTCAGAAAGTGTCCAATGGGAAATCAACCCAAAGTGAAGAGGAACTAAAGAACCTCTTAATGAGGATGAAGGAGGAGAGTAAAAAGCTGGCTTAAAACTCAATATTAAGAAAAATAAGATCATGGCATCTGGTCCCATCACTTCATGGCAAAAGGAAGGGGAAAAGGTGGAAGCAGTGACAAATTTCCTTTTCTTGGTCTCTAAAATCACAAGGGATGATGACTATAGCCATGAAATTAGAAGACAACTACTCGGCAGGAAAGCCATGACAAACCTAGACAGTATGTTAAAAAGCAAAGACATCACTTTGCCGACAAAGGTCCATACAGTTAAGGCTAGGTTTTTCCAGTAGTCACGTATGGATGTAAGAGCTGGGCAATAAAGACAGCAGAGAGCCAAAGAATTGATGCTTTCAAACTATGTTGCTGGAAAAGATTCTTGAGACTCCCTTGGAAAGCAAGGATATCAAACCAGTCCATCTTAAAGGAAATCAACCCTGAATACTCTTTGGAAGGACTGATGCTGAAGCAGAAACTCCAAAACTTTGGCCACTTGATGTGAACAGCCAACTCACTGGAAAAGACCCTGATGCTGGAAAAGACTGAAGACAGAAGAGGGTGACAAGAGGATGAGATGGTTGGATGGCATCACCGATTCAATGGACGTGAACTTGGGCAAACTCTGGGAGACGGTGAGGGACAGGGAAGCCTGGTGTGCTGCATGCAGTGCATGGGGTCACAAAGAGTCAGAGACAACCTGGCGACTGAACAACAACAAATGTATAAATTCAGCCAGCTCTCAAACCCAGCAACCAATGCCTATGCCACCTCTTCCCTAAAGTGCTCCATTTCAAACTGAATCAACACAATAGGTACCGTAAGAGAAGAAAAGAAATATTTTTTAAAACATTTGTGTGAGAGGGACTGGGTTTTAAGAAGTTTAAAAGCTTCACAAAGAGACAAAACTAAAACAAAAGCAATTAAAGACAAATAAAGCCAAAAGCACTGAAAACACAATTAACAATGTTATTGACCAAAACCTTTTATTTCTATCAACAATGAAGAAAATTACTTACAATTTGTATTCTCTTATTATCATCTATAATGATGTGGAGCAGTCTCTCAACAAGAAAAGAAATTAGGGATATTGGGGTAGTAGGTAGAGTAAGAATCTCCTGTAAGATAGCCAGCAGTCGTTTCCTAAATTCAAGAAGAACTATTTAAATTTCAATACAAAAATAGAAATACGTTATATTTCACCTATTCTGCAGACTTAATTTGTCTTAATTCTTTTTTATATTTATCTCTATAGGTACAAATATATATGTACTGACTTTAGGCCAAAAATTCATTCTGAAAAAAAATAATTTATAAATGACCCTATAATCTTTCATAAATCAATAGGATGAAATGACAAAATACCATAAGTGATTCAAATAATTTATACTGTATTTATTATAGAGAGGACTAGTAATACTACCAGAAATTTTTAAGCAAAAACCTGCAACTTCATTGTTTATTCTGATGAAACTGAATTAGAAACTCATATTTCCATATTCACATAACAGAGAAGAGAAACATAGACAGCATGTATTTTCACTTATATACTCCATATATGTATTATATATATAAGAGGAAAGAAAAAACTTCATATAGTACTTTAGAGAGTTAGGTTAAATACATTTAATCATATGGTAATATAACTGTATCTTAACAAAGGCTATTAGGAGAACAAATTAGAACAAGAATTAACATTTAAATGTACCTTCCTCCTTCTTCATTGGTATCCAAAGACTTGATAATTAGAATCAATTGTTGACCTATGAATTCTTTTGTCATCAAATTGCCAATATAGGAAAAATCACCTCTCTGTTCTTCATTAACAACTGGAATGCTTTGAACATAACTAAAACAGGCACAATTAATAAAATGTAGAATTTGTTACGAAACATTGAACAGCTCCCTATTAAGTCAGAAAAGGGTCATTTTATGCCCTTATCAGTCCCAAGATCTATATATGGACATTTATACCATGTGATACTAATGTGATTTAGAAACTAAATTCTGTGCTATTGTCATGAACTTTTGTGAACTTACTGGCTTGATTCAAAAGAACTTGGAAATATATTTTCATTAAAAATACACATTTCCTAATGGAAATTTTCAAAAGGTACATATTTACATCTCTTAATATAACTAATTATTTCAATGTTACTAGTATTCTCAATTATAAAGTTCTAAATCTCTTCTCCAAAAATACAATTATTCAGAAAGAGCCAGTCTTCCCTCATCATCCTTAATCATTATTTTGTTTAAAAGAATAATAGTATAAATAAAAATTACGTTGTCAGCCATGAACACAATGACCTTTTTAAAAAATTAGAAAAAAATAGATAGCTTCATGAATTTCTATTATCCTTGCTTGAGGGCTTTCTCAGTGGTTCAGATGGTAAAGAATCTGCCTATAATGCAGGAGACCTGGTTGGAACCCTGGGTCAGGAATATCCCCCCTAGAGAGGGAAATGGCTATCCACTCCAGTATTCTTAACTGGAGAATTCCATGGACAGAGGAGCTTGGTGGGCTACAGTCCTTGCTCAGGGTCCTATTAATTGCTATACTGTTCTAATTGCTACCAAGCAAGCACTGTCAACTACACTTTTATTTTTACCCTGTGTGTGTGCTCAGTTGCTCAGGGGTCTCTGACTCTCTGTGACCCTATGGACTGTAGCCTGCCAGGTTCCCCTGTTCACAGGATTATCCCAGCAAGAATACTGGAGTGGGTTGCCATTTCCTCCTCCAGTGACTTTCTGACCCAGGGATTAAATCTGCATCTCCTGTGGCTTCTGCATTAGCAGGCAGATTCTTAACCACTAAGCCACCAGGGAATCCCTTAATTTTTTTTACTACCACTGCCTATATTAGTCATTTACAACCCTCACCTAGATAACATTCAAGAGCCTACCAGAAGCTCTCCCTTTTTT
Source organism: Muntiacus reevesi (assembly GCF_963930625.1). Taxonomy (NCBI): domain Eukaryota; kingdom Metazoa; phylum Chordata; class Mammalia; order Artiodactyla; family Cervidae; genus Muntiacus; species Muntiacus reevesi. The sequence goes on along the minus strand of NC_089264.1, from coordinate 35,608,870 downwards.
TCTGTGGAACAAAAAAAGCTATTTAAAAGCAAAATAAAGAGTTTAAATAGCTTATGAGTTTAAACTCACAACTAGGTGCCATTAGGTTGGAATATAGGAAATGACCCATTAGAAAAGACCCTGATGCTGGGAAAGACTGAAGGCAAGAGAAGGGGACAACAGAGGACAATGCAGTTGGATGGCATCACGGATTCAGTGGACACGAGTTTGAGCAAGTGCCAGAAGATAGTGAAGGACGGGAAGCCTGGTGGGCTGCAGTTCATGGGGCCACAAAGAGTCAGAAACAACTGAACAACAACAATGTAGATTAAAAAATGTGTCATTTTAAACTGTCAACAAAAATAAAGTTATAGATACTGCAGAATTCTGTATGATGAATAAATGAAATGATTCATAAAATGACAGCCAAGAGTAAATAAAAGCTCAACAATCTACAGCAATGATATTAGGAACTTCAAACATATCAGACACCTTGTGGAATCTGGCAGGAAACTAAGCAAAAGCTACAAAACTGATAATTATCAAAATCTATAAATCAGTATAGTTGCTGACTTCTGACAAGCTAAAAAACCTTCACTCAACTTTGGATCCCTCCCTACCTTTCCATCCCAGCTTCAGCACAATGCATAGCATTAAGACTTTGAGTATTTTCAAAAATAAATTCAGAGTAGTTATTTCATTAGTAATTACAAATCCTGAACTGCATAAATAAAACTCAAAATGGATTCAGTAATTTTAATTACCATGAAATCATCTATATTCAACCATTTTTACAGGCAATCATTATAATGAAGAGACCACTCAAGAAAGTCTTTAACTCTCTAAGAATTTATATTTAACCCTTCTAAAAACTGTGTGTCCCTTTTCCTTACTCAAATTTAATAAGCCTCATTTAACATCCCCAATTTCTCTCTTTATGTGAACACCTCAGTTAACAGGAAATTGTTTCATATTAGCATTCAGAGTCACTGACTCTTCATGTTACAAAATGCCTGAAAATTTGAGATTATCAAGAAACAATTTTTCCAATTCATTTTGCTTCCGTTCCTGAGAAAACTATTCCTATCTAATGACATTGCTCCAAAGAGAAAATCATCCTGTTTAAGTATTACTTCAATAATTAAATATAATCTTTAAATCTTTTTGTAAGTGAAAAAAACAAGCTGATTCAAGTAAATTAATTAAAAACTTACAAAGCGACAAAGGATATATAAAAATCACTGATCTCTCCAAGTCAGAGGAACCAAGCTCTTCACAGAATTAATCTGTGAAGCAGTCTTTGAAGAGATGTTTTCTCTGTTATTTAAATATTTAACACAGCCTCATACTTTCTTGTATTTTCTCAATCTATGAGCACTTATTACTTTTATATAAACATATGTTATTAAACACTGCATCAAAAACTTACTCCTTTTGGCCCTTAGCTGTTCACCTGAGCCATCACAACATTGCTAATCGGCTGTTTGTTGTTCGGTTGTTCAGTTGTGTCTGACTCTTTGCAACCCCACGGACTGCAGCAAGCCAGGCTTCCCCTGTCCTTCACCATCCATATCCCAATACAAAATAAAAAGTTTAAAAAAAAAATCATTTCTTTTTGGAACATTTCAACATGGCCCAAACTGCATTATAATGAATATTCCAATTAAAGCCTGAAGTAATTACAATTAAAACTCTAAGTAGATTCCCATGTTTCTTGTGTTACTATGAGCTCAAGCTCTAAGTCTCCATATTGGCTCACATTTAAGATATTTTTAAGTTCAATGTTTTGCATACAAAATTCAAACACATTCTTAGCTTTGCTCTCTAACTTATAAGTGGAGCCATTATAAGCAAAAGCTTTTCTGGTGGCTCAAATGGTAAAGAATCTGCCTGCAATGTGGAAGACCTGGATTCAATCCCTGGGTCTAGAAGATCCCCTGGAGAAGGGAATGGCTACTTACTCCAGTATTCTGGCCTGGAGAATTCCATGGACAGAGGAGTCTGGTAGGCTCCAGTACTGGGGTTGCAATGAGTCAGACAGGACTGAATGACTAACACTTTCACTTTCATAAGCAAATGCATAATTCTATATTTCCAAATAAAAAGAATTCAAGCCCATAATTCATATTGTATGAAAAGCTTTTTTAAAAAATGCATCAAAACCAGGACTTCCTGGTGGTCCAGTGGTTAAGATTCTCCGCTTCCACTGAAGGGGTTCACTCCCTGGTTGGGGAACTAAGATCCCCACAAGGTGCAGTCAAAAAAAAAAAGGGCACCAAAATCATGAAGTTTAAAAATCTACACACCAATATCCATAAAAAAAAAAAAATACATATATAACCTTTGGCCCAGCAATTCCACCTCTCGGAATCAACTCTACAAAATCCCAAACAAATATAAAAATGTAAAGAAAGTTTAAGACACCTTTATCAGTGAAAACTGAAAACATCCTAAATGTCCATCAACCATCAAGAAGAGCAAATTAAATATTACCACCATACTATGAAGTGACATGTTGTTAAAATTGATAGATTTGTATGTACCAATGTATAATGATCTCATGTATCAGTAGTTGAAAAACAAGCAAAGATATGTGTAGTCTGTGTTATAGTTTTAAAATTATGCATTTAATGTGTGTCTCTAAATGCAGAGAAAGAGGATTTGGAATTGTACGCCCCAAACTGTTTAGATATTAACTCTATGGAGATTGAGGAATTAGGAGATAAGAGGAAACATATTTATTCTATGTACTTTTGTATTTGAATTTTTGACAATGCATTCATGTTTTACTTATACAAGTTTACTTGTATAATTGTAAAGTGAATTAAGTAAAAATCAGAGTAATTCAAATAAATTAAAAGATATTTTGAAAAAACTTAAAAAAAAAAGCCAAACAGTAACAGTTTTAATAAACACTAAAACCGGCCACAGGGATACACCCGATCAATTGGAAAACTATTGCTTGCCCATGCACCAGACCCAGCCTGTTCCTTGTTTTTGTACAGCATGAAAGTTAACATTTTTACATCTTTAAATGACATACATATAAATACATAAGTAAAAATATGTACATGTGAAAATTACATGAAATTCAAATTTTAGTGTCCATAAAAGTTAATGAAAGTTTTATCAGAAAACAGCCAGATCTACTCATAACATATTTTGTGGCGGCTTTTGCAGAGCCACAGCAAATTGAGTCACTGCAAGAGAGACAGCATGGCCCACAGAAATATTTACTAAGTATATTTACTACCTGGCAGTTCAAAAAGGTTTGCCAACAAATTTCAAAAGGGAGCACAACAGTGTCAACCTTATGAAAAATGTTCATCATCACATCTGAACAATTTTAAGAAAATGTCCCAAAACATACTGACTTTGGTCTTTTAGTATACTGAGCAGCACAGAATATTCTCTAGAAAGTCTCAATGTGCATATCTATTTTTCCTTGTCTGTCAAAAAAACTGGATTTTAACTTAATCAAGTATGTCTCTGAGGGAGGGGGCTGGGAAGTTAACACACAACAACACAAGTACAACATAAGCTCAGTCCAAACCAAACGAAAAAATTTTACCTCAGTAAATACTCTGCATATACTACAGGCTCTGGCAAAATCTGCTCTAAAAGTTCTTCACCTTCTTGTCCTTTTGATTTCAAATGTTCACAAAGGACACGCCAATACAAAGCAATTTCAGGAGTTAATGTATCTGCTGGAATCAATTTCCTTCATTTAAAAAGGAAAGAATAAAAGATATCTTAATATCCAGTAAAAATCTGAACACACAAAAAATTTGAACCAAGTAGAAAATTGGGAATAAGCAGCCTTGATTTATAACCACCACCTCTTTAATTAAAGTCATTAATTTATCCACACACACAAAAAATGAAGATATTTAGACAAAAAGGAAAAAGAAAGATTAAAATAAGCAAACATAATAAGAATACATACTGCTGGACTTCTCATTAATAAAACAAAAAATGCAAAGTAGTCTAAGTGGTAAGTTCTTATATAAGGAGGAAAAAAAGGGAAAAAAGACATTCACCAGAGTAAAGAAAACCTAAGAGGTAAGGGTAAAAGATACCGATACAATCTTAAGTAATGGTAAATGGGACTACTTTTAAGTACAGAAGTTCATCAATTATCATATTTCAAATAATGAACACTTTATATACCTGCCATCATTAGTTTTACAGATTTCTGCCAGTTCATTAAGAGGAGTCACTGAAAACAAGGCATTGAGAACAGAGATTGCTACTTCAGAAGAATTTTCCACATCCAATCGATGAAGCAACTCTAATATATTTCCTTCAGTAAAACATAACCAGCCTTGGAGAAGATGCTTCTGCATTGCTTGTTTCACAGCATCTGTTAAGTCATTGGAAACACAGATGAACAAAGTCCCCATCTAGCTTCCATCTCTTACATTTTTTGTACATTAACTTTTATCAGATCAATGTTAACATTACGTTGACATTTACTACAAAAATGAAACCAGACAGAGACAAAACAAAGCGTACTAAAGAAAAAATTAAAAGAACATTACAGGAGTCACTATGATCCTCACTTTCAAGTGAAAATGGAAAAGGTCAGAACCATAAACATAACCACTCCCACAGCCTAATATTTGTGCATTCCTTCTCATTGAGTTCACTGTCAGATGTTAGTTTAGACTATATATAATACCTACTATTTCACTTGTTGCCTGACTTCATGTCATATATACAAAATGTCAAATATACGACTGATATTTGCAGTAGTGAATCATACAAGCAATATCACTGAAAAACCTTATTCTTAGTTTTTAAAGTCATCCTAGTTATTAGTCCTTCAAACTCAGGTTTTCTTGCTGTGGCAAAATTAAACCATTGGAGACTTCTCATGGGGTTTGGAAATTTAAAATATATCATTCCTCATATCACTGCTGTAAGTCAATTCTCCAATTGTAAAAGAGAAAAGATGGGAAATAGGGAAACTACACTGGTCTGACCATTTCTACTTGTTTTAGATGTACAGAACACATTCATAGCAGGATATACACAAAAAAGATAGGATTTTTTTAAAGAGAGAGGGCTGGAAAAGAGATTCTGCCCTACTGGTGATGTAAGTTATTTTTACAGCCTTAAATTCTAGTTCCTCCATACACCAAACACAGGAAAAAACAAACTGTGCTACTTCTAAGCACCAAGATCTTAAAAAATGTCTTCTATGCAATATACCTAGATAAATTCTGACAGGCTGTGGAAATGATAGATTTACCTGATCTAATTTATTAATAGGACACTCCCCTAAACCTTTTAGTTTGACCTCAAAATCTAGAAAAGTTTTATGTATAAAGATGTCTAAATTACCTGATCGGTCATTGAGACCTTGTTGAAGGAGCATTACTCTCTGAGCAATGGACAGAGCTCTCATGTGAACCTTTTCAGCTAAAACCTTTAAGAGATAATAAAAAATGGCCATTAAACTCAGTATAACTTATGAATTTTATAACTAGTAATATCTCCTTCACTAAGAAAATTATCTACAATCTGCAAAAAAAATTAATACCTGTAACACATAATGCGATAGGATTCTACCAAGAACATGGCTTCTTGTCTTTTTAAGAACAGGTCTACACAAGACACTGGACTTATTTACCTGATAAGCCAGCTTTCTGACAGTTTCTTTCACATCCTTGGTGCGCCCAACAATTTTTGGCAAAGTCTTTGCTGATGGAGCAATACACGATAACACTGCCCGCCTAACTTCTGAATTTGAATCATTTTCAATCAAAGTAGCATATGCTAAAAATAGAGTAATACATTTTAGTACAGCAACAAAATATTTATTTAGCCAGTCATATGATAAAAGTACCATATTTTAGTCTTACACATTTAATTTTAGCTGAAGATTCTTTTCTGCCAACATTCCTTGAAAAGGACAGAATGAGAAAGCAGTCAATGAACTGGGCATAAAGGCTAAGACTGAAAACAAATAACCCTAAAAATCATGAAAAATCCATCATTCAGATTGTCTTTGCTACTCAAGATTTAGAAAAAAGTCTAAGATGGAAGGCAGTTTATTTTAAACTAATATAGCTTTTATAAAGAGGTCATTATTTTAATTTTTAATGAACCTAAAAAGACAGAACTTCTGGTTTTGCTGAACAAAATTCATTTCCTGTATTTAAATACTTACCTCTATTTCTCAGATTTTCCTCAGTTTTATAATCAAGTATATGTTAACTATTAAACATACATATTTTACACATTATTATGTCCTTCATTTAATACCAAAAAATAACAACTACCACGAGTTATCAAAATTATAAAGCTAGTAACAGAGACAAAGAAAAAAACAAATCAAGAGTTCCCAAAAGAAGCACAGGCATAAATAGAAAAGTGGACTATGACTCTCTTTATAAGCTGAGGTAGAGAAAGATTTCTTAAATAAAAGTACAAATCATAGAAGAAGAGATTGGTAATTTTGACATTAGGTTTTTGTCCAACAAAAGACATAGTGAAGAGAGTGAAATAATCCATCTAAAGTAGGAAGATCTACAGTCCATATAACCCAATGGTTTCCTTTCAGAATATATAAAGAACTCCAATTAATACGCCAAGTCAAAAGAAAAATGAGCAGAACACATTAACAGGCATTACACAGAAGAAATAAAATTGGTTGCTAAATATTTGAAAAGATGCATAAAATGACATGTACATAATAACCAGATTAACAGAAATTTTAAAATATGACAATAGCAAACATTAGAAAGGATAGGGCTCAATGAACACTTAATACAGTTATTGGAAATATAAACTGATAAACTGTTTTGTAGAACACCTGCACCTTATTCAATAAAGCTCATGATATATACCAAGTCAACCCTTATGTATACATCCCAGAAAAATTGTGCACCACAACCCATGTATAAGAAAGTTCACAGCAACAACACTGTATTTTAACAGGGAAAAAAAATGCAAACAACTAGAAGGTCCATCAATATCAGAAACAATATAATTGTCTTATACTCATACAGCAGAATGTTATAAATCAACAAATAAATATATCAACATGGATGAATGTTAGAAATAATGTTGAGAGCACAGAAAAATATAGTTGGTTGGGCTTCCCAGGTGGTAGTAAAGAATCCGTCTGCCAATGCAGGAGATGATCCCTGGGTCAGGAGATCACCTGGAGGAGGAAATGGCAACCCACTCCAGAATTCTTGCCTGAAAAATCCCATGGACAGAGGAGCCTGGTGGGCTGCAGTCCATAGGGTCGCAAAGAGTCAGACACAACTGAGTGACTGAGCACACACACACACATGTGTTTAACTGTTCAAACAAACAAAAGGCAAGAAAATAATTAAACCAAAATTCAAGATAAACATTACAGAGGGAGAGTGATAGAAGTGGAGTGGGACCTAAGATAGGCTTCAAAGGTACTGATGATATTCTTTTTTAAGTTGGATGGTGGCTACTTGAGTGTAAGATTGTTCTTAATACAAGTTTCAAAATCATATATGTGTACAATATATATGAACTATACTCTTCCATAATATGTCATAATGAGAAAATTCATCAGCTGAGAATTTAACAGAATCAACAGAACTGAAAAAGGATTTAGGGAGCTATACATACCATTAACCACTGGGCATTCATCATCTTTGGGATCCTGAAGGCGTGAAAGAGCAAGAACTGCCTGTATCCTTACATTTGGAATTTTATCTTTCAATCTAATAAGCATGGCTTCGTTAATTTTATCAAACAAATCATCATCAATCTGGGCATTTTCTGGCATATTTCCCAAGAGCTTGTTTATGAGCTGGCACACTCTAAATCTAACTGCATTGCTGTTTGCTTCATGAGACTAAAACAGAAACAAATCAAAATTTATTCCAAGTCACATGCCATTATTAAATAATAACATACCATTTGAATTCTGTATGTTTAGAATTCAAGAATATATAACAATAATAACTCATAACTTGCAGAAAAACCTTGATCCATACGTATACTAAATCCACATTACATACCACAAAGACTCAAAACATAGCCTAAAGTATTCACTAAATTACAAAAGCATATTCCTCTTTGTAGGAACTCTCACTTCTAAAATAGAGAATCCATTTAAAACAAATGCTTATGAGAACTGGCTTAGAATGGTCATTAAAAATTTAATGCAGAGTTATTTTTTAAAGTTCACATTTTAATCTTAATGACAGTTCTAATATTTCCTTTACATTTTCTCAATTATCAGATATTTCATTGTCTAAGATGCACAAACTCCTATGGCCCTTTTAAAATAGCAAAATGTTCTATACTGTTCTCCTGAAATTCTAGTTTTCCTATACCTTTAATAGAAAAGTAAGCAAATAATTTAAAATGCCACCATCCTCCTCCTCCTCTTCATCATTTTCCATATCTGATTGGTGAAATGAAGTAACAAACTTTGCCGCAAATTCTATTACTCTTTCCACAGCTGGTTCTCGTTTATAGACCACCATAGCATATTTAAGGTAATGAACAAACTCCTCATGAAAACCTGTCTTGTCATCCACCTGAAAGAGAAAAGAAACCCTTCAAAAACTGCATGGATTAAATCCTTTTTTCTCAACATTACTCTAAAAAGCTGAAAACACCAGCCCTTACCACAAACTAAAATCATTATTTAGTAAACTCTCAATTATCCAAACCACCAAAGGGGAAATCAATCTGCACAAATCTCTCTAAAGAAATGTACTTCTCCCAGAAAGAAAACAAACGTGAATTTTGACAGTGAAAAGAATTCCTCCGATATTTTTTTCAACACTCTAATTCTCCATATGATGCCTTGGTACCAGTTTAGTAAAAATCTGCTTCTTTATGAACAATCCAAAATCAATAACAGCGTCTGCATTTTACCGAATTACCTTTAATGTGCGTGGGCAAGTAGCCGCTGCAGTTGCGTCTCTTTGCGACCCTATGGACTGTAGCCTGCCACGTTCCTCTGTCCATGGAATTCTCCAGGCAAGAACACTGGAGTGGGTTGCCATGCCCTCCTCCAGGGGATCTTCCCGACTCAGGGATCGAACCCGCGTCTCCTGAGGCTCCTGAACTGCAGGAGTATTCTTTACCTCTGAACCACTGGGGAAGCCTATTACCCTTAATATTACACAGCAATTCCTTTCCGATAATAACTTTCACATCTTGTCTCATATCCTCAAGCCCTATTATACTGACATAATTTTTCTAGCACCTCAAGATAATTTATTTTCCTAAAAACCATTGTCCTATTCGTCTCAAGACTTCATTCAAAAGGAAGCACAGTATTTTCGTGACTAGGAAGACTCTGGTGCTAACAATTAATTTGCTAATTGGTGATCTGATGCAATTTCACTGTGGTGCGAAGTTTAAGTAATTAGATGTGGGCGGCGACCAGAAGGACAACAACCGTTGAGCCACCAGGCTCAGGACCCAGGATGCAGCCCTACACTAGGTCGCCCCGGTACGCACAAACATTTCTCTTAAATTCACTACCAGAGAATTAACGGTCTACGCCGTAGACCTCTTCGAACCGGGTCTGGGGAGTTGAGAGACTGGAGTCGTGATGAAATTAGTCGGAAGGGTAGCGGGAAGCCCCTGGGAGAGAGGCTGGGGAGGGAAGAGGCGGGGGCCCCGGACCGCGGGCGGCCGCGCTTACCGAGCCGTAGGTGCGATTCAGCGCCACCACCAGCTTCGCCTGGTTCTGGTGAGGCTGCTGCGCCAGCTGGAAGGCCTCCTTAATCGGCAGCAATCTCTTCTCCTTCCCCATGGCGCCAATACCCGGCCGAGACGAAGCCTGTTCACATTCGCCTACTGCTGGCCCGACGGACCAAGGTCCGCGTCTCCACTGGGAAGCAGACAGTCGAGGGCGTGGTTACCGCCAAAGCTTTCAAACAACTCCCGCGGGAGAAAGAAATACCGCGAGACTACCGCGAGTGCGTAGAGCGGCGAGAGCGGGAAGAGGTGAATCCACTGCCTTCGACAACGCGGTTTGGGCGCATGCGCTGAGGGTCTTTTAAGCCGTTTTCCGAGAAAGACTTGGCGTTTCTAAGAGAAAGGGTCATTGGCTCCCCCGGAAGAGATATCCGCCGGGAGTGCAAACTCTGTGGAGATTCGACTATTGGAACCGAGCTGGTGACGCTAGGCCTAATCGGGTCTTGCGGCTGGGGGTGAGGCGAGGAAGAAGAAAGGATCCTCCATGGGTGAGAACAGGGACTCTGCTGAGGGGAAGAATCCCTGCTCCCCCTGAAGGGGAGGAGGGAAGGCTGGGGCGTCTGGGAGTGCTGCGCAGCGGCCCGGCTTCTACTGAGAAGGGAAATGTTCCGAGGTCTTCTGATGGAGGCGAGCCGCTTTTTAATTCTGAGCGGTTGTTGTCCTTCTGGTCAGTGCTCACATCTAATTACTTAAACCTCGCCCCACAGTGAAATTGCTGGTGGAGAGGCTGCAAACGTGGGAGGCAGTTGGGAAGAGAGGCTCGAGTTAATTTAGATACAGCTTGTTGTAGATGTACAGGCTTTGAAGGCCTGGTTTACAAACGTGCATGTTTAGTCGCTAAGTCGCGTCCAACTGTCTGCTATCCCAGAGACTGTAGTCCGCCATGCTGCTCTGTCCGTGGGGGATTTCCTAGGCAAAAATACTGAAGTGGGTTGCCATTTCCTCCTCCACGGGATCTTCCCCACCCTGGGATCTAATCCGCATCTCCTGCTTTGGCAGGAGGGAGCCACTGAGCCACCAAGGGAAGCCCCACAAAGGTACCTAAGGGCAGCGTTTTCAACAAAGGAGAACACAGATTGGGAAAGGGTATAGAGATTAAGATAAATTTGGAGTGCCTTCCTAATTTTTTTTAATGGAGTTATTTCAGATAGAAAGCAACAGAATTAGATTACAGTGCTTCATGTACGCCTTTTTCCTGTCGAACTATCTTCCCTCCCCGGCAGTAATGGGTTTTCTTCTTTTTTGGAGGGCGCGGGGCGGGGTGGGGGGCATTTTCTTAATTTACTGTTAACTTTTGTGTGTTAATGACATATGAATAAATCTGTGAATAAGTATACTGTATTGTTTTCATGTTCTGACGTTATATGAATAATCATATGGAACCTGCTTTTTCCCATAACTGTTATTTTTGAAGTTTATTCATATTGATACTTTCGTAACAGTAACTGAACACCTTATGGACCGTTTGTCTAGGAAAAAGTAATCAGTGGTTGATCTAGGAAGGAAAAGGAAAATTTTACTCAAGCCAACCTGAGGATTATAACCCATGAGATAGTCTTTCAGAAAGCTCTGAGAACTGTTCTGCCCTTTAGAGGACTAAGCACGATTATATATGTTTTTGAGACGAAGGGTGACAGTCAACGCATTACTGACAGTTTACACAATCCAGATCTATGGGTATGAAGAGAGTAGTAGGTCATACGAGACCCCCTACAAGATTAAGAAGGAAGGTTATCTCCTAGGAGGTCTGGTTAGTGCAGCTACACAACACACACTAAAGGGGAGGGAGGAGGCCCAAACAGGCAGAGAAAAAATGTATGTTTTAATTTTTATTTTCTTGCCATAAAATTGTATTTTATTTCATTGCCTTTTATGCCAAGACACTGTTCTAAGCACTTCACTTAATCCTCCGATACAACTCTTGAAACTACTTTCTCCTTTTTAAGCAGGGGAAACTGAGGTACATCTAGGTTTCGCTAATATTCTATTGTTTGAGTATGCCATAATTTGTTCATACATTCCCTTGCTTCATAGTCCTAATTCCTGAAACATTGTAGGTATTCAAATTCTAGTTAAAATAAATATGGTAGTAGTTGGAGTCCCCATAATTTCAAAATTATCAAGATGTCTAATTTCTGAAAAGGCAAGATGTGTGGGTACTTTAGGTTAATCAGCTGCAGGAAAATCATAGAGGTTTAAAAGTGCATGGAATATGCTTGATAACAATTATAATCTCACTGTAGATTAAAACAGAATATCTAGACAGCTGTGGTGAAAGAAACATAGAAAGGTCATTATTTTTTTTTAACCAAGTATATCCAAAATAGCATTTCAACATGTATTCAACATAAATTGAGAATTATTTACACTAGCCACATTTCAAGTGCTAAATGGAGCTAGTGGCTGCAGTATTAGTGTAGAACTATTCTTTGGGAACCACTGAACTTAACCTATTTGTTTTTCATCTAAAATCAACTGGTGAACTAAAAGTTAGAACAAACTAATATTTGGAGGCATTTTTCTTATTTTGTAGCCTTTTATTGCTCAGGCTTCCTTATGCTTTGGGTGTGTGCTACCTTTGTTGCTTTTTTAACTGTGCAGTTCTGTTATTTCCTTTACCATATTTTATTGGATTATCTCACCACAAATTCATGCCATTTTGTCAGTTACTGAAGGGTGAGGCATTGGCCACCAGAGGTCAGCCTAACTATCTTGATTAGCTCTGTGGAGGTGAGGTTTTAATAATATGCCTTTTTTCAGTATTTTTTTAACATTATAATCTGAAAATTTTTTTTTAAAAATACTGGATTACAAAAATGTCAGTCTTTGGAATGGTAAAAGATAGTTGCAAACCATATATCTCATAAGGGGTTAATATTAAAAATGTATAAGAACTCATATAATTCAATAGCAAATTAATAATAATAACTTAATTAAAAATGAGCAAAGGACCTGAATAGACAAATTTCCCAAAGAACACATGCAAATGGCCAACCAGTATATGAAAAGGTGGTCAGCATCATGAATCATCACGGAAATGCAAATGATAACAACAGTAAAGTATCACTTCACATCTGTCAGAATGACTATTAAAAAATCTAAAGATAACAAGTGTTGATAAGGATGTACAGAAAAAGGGACACTGATACATGTTGGTGGGCAACAATATGGAAGTTCCTCAAAAAAGTGAAAATAGAACGGTCATATGATCCAGGAATCCCCCTTGGTATATATTCAAAGGAAATAAAATTACTATCTCAAAGATGTATCTGCACTCCCATGTTTATTATTTACAGTAGCCAAGATGTGGAAATAAGTGTCTATCAATGAGTGAATGGATAAAGAAGATGAAACATTTATATACAGACATGATTCAGTCTTTAAAAAGAAGGAAATTCTACAATTTACAGCAACATGGGTCAACCTGGAGGACATTCTGCCATATGAAATAAACCAAACACGGAAAGACAAATCCTGTATGATCCTGTTTACATGTGGACTCTCAAAAAGTTGAACTCACAGTAACAGAGTAGAAAGGGAGTTATCAGTGGCTAGTGGGTAAAGGAAATAGGAAGATGCCAAAGCATACAAACTTTCTGGAGACCTAATGTACGTTGTGGTGATGATAGTTAATTATGTATACTTGAAATTTACCGAGAGTAGATCCTAAGTGTTCTCATCACATAACATGCAAAAAAAAAAAAAAAAACAAACCTGTGAGGTGATGGATATATTCATTAGCTTGATTGTGGTAATCATTTCACAGTGAATACATGTCTCAGGATGTCACATGTACATGTTAAATATATACAATTTGTCAATCATACCTCAATAAAACTGGCTTCATTTTTAAAAAGATGCTATGTTAAACTCACTGCCTTTCGCTTATCTGTGTCTTGACTTTTAATGCTATTGGGGAAAAGAAATTGTAGCAATTAAACTAAGCAAACTAATTTGTATAGTAAGACTTTCTGAAATTACAGAAAAATCATTCTTTCAAGGTAAATTTTACATGGGAGTATATAGAGTGATTAATTCAGTTTTTATGTTTTTTGTTCAGTTACTTTATCATCATATATGTGTTGTTGCCAAGTCGTGTCCAACTCTGACCCCATGGAGGGTAGCCTGCCTGGCTCTCTGTCCATGGGATTTCCCAGTAATTCAGTTTTGATATGGGGTTATAGTGCCTATAACTGCTTCTGTAATGGCTGAGACAGTAAAGAATCTGCCTGCAATACAGGAGACCCAGGTTTGATCGATCCCTGAGTTGGGAAGATCTCCTGGAGAAGGAAATGGCAACCCACTCCAGTATTCTTGCCTGGAAAATCCCATGGACAGAGGAGCCTAGCGGGCTACAGTCCATGCGGTTGCAGAGAGTCGGACACGACTGAGCAACTAACATTATAATGCCTGTGGAATGTAAGAGGTTAACAGGATGGGTTCACTCTAGAATTTACAGATGCCTTCAAAGAAACCTTGTCTTATTTCTGCTATAGTAGAATGAGCCTTTTAAAGAATGCTTTGAATAACACAATAATTAAAGTGTAGCCAATTAATAGTCTTGCAGATGGAATCTGGCTGAATGAAAATAGTAAAACTACGAGGACAGAAGAATTAAAACCTCCTATCTCAATAAAATACTTATAATACATTTGTAATTTTCTTTTTGTTTTCAGATTGAAGTTGGTAATATAAACTTTTTAAAGTATTCTTAAAGATGAAGTTTTAAGTTATAAGCAGTTCCCTTTGTATGCCTTTAGTAGTATCTTTGTTGATTCTGTTTTTAAATATTATTTCATATGTCTATATATCTTTCTCATACATGTATATTAAATATTTTTGTCTCCCTAGAATAAAAGTAAAACATGCTTGTGTAGTTAACTTATAACTGGCCTCTACCATTCTCTCATTAATTTTTTTAAAAAAACTTGCTAAGCCCCTAATATGTGCCACTGCTGAGAACTAAATTAGATAAAAGAATGAGTAGAAGCCAGAGAAATAGTCTGTTACTTTATTTGGCCATGCTGCACAGCATGTGGAATCTTAGTTCCCAGAGCAGATATCTAACCTGTGTCCCCTGCAATGGGAGCATGGCATCTTTACCACCGAACTACCAGGAAGTCCCAGAGAAATGTTCTTTAGATGAACATTACTGACACAAAGCCAGCCCTTATCACCTCTATGTATTTGACCCTAGAGATGTTACAGACTTTCATTTTGAAAATCATTCTTACAGAATGGCCTAAGTGGGATGTTGATACTTTGGTTTTGCTTATTTGACTTGTTCAGTTGCTAAGTTATGGCCAACTCTGCAATTTAGACCTATGCTTTTAGTCCATCTGTGTTGCTATGTATACTTCTAATGTGCTTTCATCACATGTTACCTATCCATTCCTCTAGGGATGGAAACTTTGAATGCTTCTAATTCTTTACCATCAAAGATGAAGCTTCAGAATACATGTTGGTTTTCCAGAGATTTTCTCTGTTATATAAACCCAAGAGTAGATCCTGAGATGTGCAGATAGCCTAGCTAAGTAGTGCTGCCAGATTGCTCTTAAGAAAGGTTAGCCCAGTTTATAATCCCATCAATAGTGCTGGTTTCTAAAGGAATTCCTTTAGTCCCCTCACTAACACCTGGCATTATCCATCTTCCTAATTTTTACCAAAATAATAGGATAATGTGATTATCTCTTTACTCACATAGAGTTAATGGCCTGTCGATTTTTTCTTCTGTAAACTGGGTATTTTTATCCTTTGCCCATTTCTTTATTGAGATTGCTACCTTTGTTGTTGATTTGTAATTAACTTTTTTCTTGATGTCTTTACTTCAGTCCAGAAAGGATTAATTTTGATGTGATTGAACTCATCATAGTTTGGTCTTGTGCTTTATGTTTGTTTTTTTTAAGAAGTCCTCTGCTCCTAATTCACAAAGATATTCTCCTGCATTATATTCTAGTGACTATATAGTCTTATACTTCTCACTTAGATCTTTAATCTATCATGAGTCCTCCTTTGTATGTGGCATTATATAGGTAACTTTTATTTTTCTTTATATAATGAGCCAGATTTACCATTATTATGTGCTAGATGGATTCATCCCCCCTTGATTTATGTGCTAACTTTATATTACATTCTAAAATTTTATGTGGCTCTATTTCTGAGCTTTATTCCATTGGACTATTTGTTCTTATACTTCACCAGAGAACCCCTGTTCTTATACTAACTCTACCTTATTTTAATTTCTGTAGCTTCTCTAATATGTGTTAATATCCTGTAGGCCAAGAACTTCCTTTACTCTTGTGTTTAAATAGTTGGTTTAGCTATATGTGGAATTTTATTCTTAACATATGAGGAGTGTATGAATTAATTTGGAAAAAAGTTATCTTTGTAGTATTCATTTGTTCCATCCAAGAGCATGGAATGTCTCTTTTAAATTATCTGTGTCCTTGATTAGAATTTTACAGTCTTCTTTGTAGAGGTTTTGCATATTATTGATTAGTTCTTAAATCCTTCATAGGTTTGGTCTGAGTTTTTTTTTTTTCCTTTATTGTGAAAGTATTTATGTAATATATTTTATGGTCCATATTGCTGGTATAGAAGTTAAGAGTGCCTGTGGTCAAATCTTATCATTTTGTAGATATAGGACCCTGGACAGGTAGCTTAAACCTCATGTATAAAATGGGGACAATAAAAGTACCTATCTTACAGGATTGTTAGAATTTCAATGAGTACTGTTTGTGCAATTCCTAGAACAGTATTTGGCAAATAGTAAGTGCTATGTAAATAAGTTAATGAATATTCATAGGTTAATGTGTGAATTGGAAAAAAGATTCAGGAACCTTGTTGAGCTTTTTTGGTAGCTCTAATAGTTTATATTTTAGGGTTTTTTTTTTTTTTTTTAATTTGGATGACCATATCATCTGTAAAATAGTAGTTTTATCTCTTTACAGTTCTCACCCTTTAAAAAAAAATAATAATAATGTTGACTAGGACTTTGGTACTTTGTTACACAGTGTCACCAGAATCACCCTTATGTAATTCATTTTTAAAGAGAATGTATCTAAATTTCTCATTTAGGATAATAATTGCTGAAAGTTTTTGGTAGATAAGTTTTACCATGATGAGAAAGTAGCTTTCTCTTCCAATTTGGTTAAAATGTTTTGTTTTTTTAAGTCATAAATAGGTGTTGGTCAAAAACTAAGAAGAGTTAAATTTCCACAATTGATAAAATTATCTGATTTTTTCTGTTTTATTACTATAGTGATTTATATTTATAAATTTATGAAACTGAGATGTTCTTGCTTTCAAGCTCTACATGATTATGACATTCTTTTTTTCTTTATTACACTATTACATTTCATTAGGTAGTATTTGAAATTTTTGCAAGTAAAATGAGCCTATGTATTTCTTATATGCTTCATCTCTAGATTTAATTAATGTTTTGTTATCCTCATGAAAGAAGCTAATCAGTTTTATGCTTTTTTGCTTTTTTCTGAAACAGTTAATATAAAATATGTATTAATTTTTTTGGAAGTTTAATGGAACTCATAATCTTATGAGAGTGGTGTTTTTAATAGGCAGTTATTATTTTTCCACTTTCTTTAATACTGGTCTGTTTTATTCAAGTTATCTATTTCTTCCTATATGAATTTTAGTATTTTATATTCTTCTAGAATTTAGCCAGTTTATCTAGGTTTTCACATGTTAGCATATATTATGTTTTTACTTTTAATCTTTTTTGGAGTATTTTTAAATCTCTTTCTTGATAAGTCTCACCAGTTTTGTTTTTCTTACTCATATTTTCAAAAACTCTTTTTCAATTTTATCAATCTATTTTTCTGTTACATACTATTTAATTTCTGCCTTTATTATTTCTTTTCTGCTTATTTTGCTGTTGATTTTTTTCTGTTATTTTGAATGCCTAGCATGGGGATATTTAAACTCCCTTATTTCCTCACAAGTGTATTCAAAGCTATGAATTTCTTCTAGGTACTGGTTTGGCCATGCCCCACAAATTTTGCCTTGTATGGTTATATTACCATTCAATCTTATATTTAATGTATTTTATGATATCCATTTTACTAATCCATGAGTTATCGAGTTTCCTAACCTATAATTACTTTTAACATCTACTTTTATTGCATTATGGTCAGAAAATTTAGTCTAAATGAAGTTCACCCTTTGGAATCTAGTTATGCTTTATTACTTAATGCATGAAATATTTCTGTGTTTGTCTTTTAAAATTCCTAGAGCATATTAATACTTTTAACTGTTTCAGAATGCTTATATCCCTGCTTATATTCCCCCCTCAGTTCTATTAGTCGTTACCTGAGGAACTTTAAGGATGTGCTTTTAGGTTTGTAGACATTTATAATGAGTATATCACTTTTATTCTTTTCACTTTTGTCTGTATTGTAACATCCATCTTTGTTCCTTATATTTTCTGGTTTGAAATCTTTTTTGTTGGGTATTAAGATTGCTATCTGAGTTTTATTCTGGTCCACAGTTACCTGGTAACATCTTTGTTCATATTTCTGGTTTTGACCTTTGTGGGTCTTTTTGCTTTAAAGTATGTTACTGAATCTTATTTTCTTTTGTTAATTCATTCTGAGTGTCTGTCTTTTAATTATGAATTTAAGCTGTTTATAATCATTGTAATTCCTGCTATATTAAGATTTATGCCTGCCATGATCTGTAGAGTATAGTCATAGGACCTCAACCTCTGGGTCCCAGCAAGAGTTCTAATATCTAGAAACTACTATGAGGACAGGTCTCCTAAAATTAATGCCAAGAAGCACCTCTATAGATAGAAAGGTACCTTTTACAGCTCCCTATTTGGAGTTTGGAGCATAAGGGATCCGCTTTGGCAGATCCCTGGTCTAGAACTGCATAATAAAAAACAAACTGGCCCAGGTATGTACCAACAAAGGATTAAAGTGGCCCCAGGCTCTCTTTGCCAATTTTGTCATGGTAGGAGCCAGTCCCAGTTGGAGAATCTGCCTAAGTTTATGTGCTGGAGATAGGAAAGCCAATAAGGCTTCTTGCTTAGCATCAGTGTGCTTGGATACTCTATGAAGTTAGATGGATAATAATGTTACCCAGTGCTTTCAAGCTTTAATATCATGTCTCAAGTCTTCTCATTCACAGGTTAAGGCTACCTTTGCAGATGGTTCAGCAACTAAGTCGCCAGTTTCCAAGGGCATTTGCACCATCTATGGAAAACATCGGATCATTGCACACCAGACAGATCCTTGGCAACTCATCCCACCATCCCCCTGCACAAAAGTTACTGCACCAGCCAACAAAGAAGGCAACCACTGAGTTTCTTTTCATTACCAAATAGATACGATATCTCTGCCAACAAAAAAGAGTACACAAGGTGTCTCTTCATGAATTGCAACCAGTTGAGACCATGCTAAGCAAATCAGCTTGTCTATACGATGACCTCTTCTTTTCTTCAGTAGCCAGGATTTGAAGGAGAGACTCTGACCTGTGCCACTGGTAAGTGACTAACTTTTACACACTGAACTGGTGCTGAGAACTGAGCTGTCTTTGTAAGTGAAGAATATACAACATAATCTTGAAGAACTGTACAGTGTTGCAAGCCAGAGGCATACTATGTGTGTTTAACAGACTGAGATACAAGTGAATCTTACTGAAACAGCTTCTCATCTTTTGCTTTATTTGCCAGTGTTAGTGTTTTGCTGGCTTAGATTGTTACCTTTTCCTGGTATCTTTTTTCTTATACTGGTGGTCTATTTTAATGGGTCCTAGAAATCCCTCTCCTGATCCCTTATCAGAATCAGAAAGTGAGGAAGAAGAAAACACTACCTACCTAAATGAGAGTTCTGGGGAAGAGTGGGATTCCTCTGAAGAAGAGGACCCTGTGGTGCCCAACCTAACACCTCTTGAGAGTCTTGCCTGGCAGGTTAAGTGCCTTTTAAAATATTCTACAACTTGGAAACCGCTAAATCCTAATTCCTGGTTATATCATGCTAAACTCCTGGATGCTAGCACACCAGTCCATATACTTCGAGAGATAGGTCTGAGACTCTCTCATTGCTCCCATTGTGTACCCAAACTGGAGCCAATTCCTGAATGGCCTCCTTTGGCTTCTTGTGGAGTACCACCTTTTCAAAAGCCCCTTATAAGTCCCAGCCGGCTTTCTAGAGACCATGCCACTCTAAATGGACCACTGCAGTTTGCCACCAAACAGTTAAGACGAACACTGAGTAGAGCCACCCCCATACCTGAATACCTAAAACAGATTCCTAATTCCTGTGTTTCTGGTTGTTGCTGTGGCTGGTTAACTAAAACAGTTAAGGAAACAACCCGCACTGAACCCATCAACACTACTTATTCCTACACCGACTTCCAAAAGGCAGTTAACAAACTCCTAACTGCATCACTATAAAAAACCCACCATTCATTCTCATCTCGTGTTCCCACTTGAGAAAGGAACACAGTTACACAGCCCACAATTGAGAAACAAATGTCTTCTCAGCCAAACTATGCCCTGTCTTCAGAAGCCAAAGTACCATCAAGTACTAAATACATACCCTAAGAGTCCTATAACTCAACTGTAGAAAATGTGCAGTGCAGGCATTCCCTTTGAAAGATCCTGTGGATGAGATGAGAACTTCAATAGAGAATTAGTTAAAAGGGACCTTTTTATAGAAAAATAAGTTGACTATTCTCCACACTCAGTTTTCCCTGCAATTTACTCTGTCTAATGGACTTAACTAGATACCTAGTTATTAATGGGAAGGAAAAGTAGGCCACTATCCCATTTGTTACCCAATATTGTTCCACAATAGCCATTGTGGAAACTGGTAAGTTAGCTAGTGCTAATAACACCTTTCTGAGCATACTTTTCTCTAGTACTCATTTTCGGAGAGGTTCTTGAATTAAATTTAATAACTGGACAAAAGAAAACGGTAGGAATATGGATTTACCTCCCAGTTTTATATTGATAGTCCTACATAGGGCGCCCTTCAGGGGTTCCTATTTTGGGGGGGGGTGCAGTGCAGCAGTGCTTAGTCACTTAGTTGTGTCCAACTCTGCAACCCCGTGGACTGTAACCCACCGATGCAGTAGTAGCCTACACTACTTCAGACGTATTATGGGACCTGCAGTTACAGCATACACATTTTATAGACTCCCACCAGACTGTCTCTAGATAAACTGGCTTGTAAGATCATGTGTGTGTGTGTGCTCAGTCTTGTTTGACTCTTTGCAACCCCATGGACTGTAGCCTGCAAGGTTCTTCTATCCATGGAATTTTCCATGCAAGAATACTGGAGTAGGTTGCCATTTCCTACTCTAGGGAATCTTTCTGACCCAAAGATGAACCTGCATCTCTTGTGTCTCCTACATTGGCAGGTAGATTCTTTACCACTAGGTCATGTGAGCAGCCTTGTAAGATCATATATGGAGTTAAAACAAACACTTGTTCTGTATAGAATATATTTCCTGCATCCTGGCATCTAGACTTCAGTTGGTAGCAAATAAAACACATTCCAAAAGACCAATGGGAAAGAATTAAAAGCATTTATGCTGGTAGAAAGTATTTTATCTATATGTTTCCTGGAGCAGTATTCATGCACTTTCCACATCTGTTGCAAACTTTTTAGGAACCCTTCTAACTTTAAAGAACTTCACTGCAGAAAATCTCAGCCTAATACAATCTGAAGTGTTTCTTTGTCTAACTTTAGATTTTTTTCTGGTTGAATAAAAGCATACATACCCTTGCAAATGAGTCTTGCTGTGTCTAAACATAGAACTCAACATACATAAAATGTGTGAGGCCAGTAAGTCTTTTCACACACCTACAATAAAGAGGAAACCTGTATGTGATCCTGGTTGCTGGTCATCTAAAGGGAATCAGAAAATAGATTGTTTAAAAAAAAAAAAAAAAAAAAAAAATATATATATATATATATACATCCTTCCTTATTTTATTTTTGCTTTTTCCTGTCTCCATAATTAAGTGCTGTATACAATGTGGCATCAAAAAATGGAAGCATTAATGGAATCACAAATTCTATAAATGTATAGCAACTTTGAGAAAGAAGAATGTTTCTAACCTAATGAGAAATTTCTACTGAACCTTAGTTGTTTCATCTTAAGGAAAAGGAGGGAATTATAGTGGGTAGAAAAAAAAAATTTGTTAATGGAAAATTACTGAACTGAAACCATGTATTGTTAGTGTAACTGAATGTAACAGTAACTGCTCCTATGTAGATGTTCTATGAAATTTTTTTTTTAATGTTACAAAAATATGTTTCTTTTTTTCAAAGGGGGAGGTGGGGAGAAGTAGGGAGATCTAAAAATTAAAATATGTTGATGTTTATGTAACAGTAATATGTTCTTTTTTCTGTGTGTGTGCATGCGTGTGTGTGTGTAAAAGTGCCTTGTTCATGAACACATCTTTGCTGTTCATTCCAAAAGGAAGCCTTTTCCCAGCTTCCCAGCTGAATAAAGCAATAGCTTTGTACATGCTGAACAGAGTATGGTTATTTGTTCCTAACAAAATGAAATAGATTCTACCATGCTTAAGGCATATTCACCATTCACTAAGTGCTAAATAAGAGTCCATAGAGATACAGTGGATCTCATAGGAGGTGACTTGGCTGCTCTAAGAAAGAAACATAATTGAAGAAAGTGTTAGATATTCAGTCCAAACTTAGGTTTGAACCCATTTGTTTGTATATATTAAGTAGTTTCAGGTTGCATAAAATGATAGGTACTTGAGCTCAAGCCTTAAGACTTTACTTCTGTTTGTGTGTCATGAGTGTGGGGCTAGGGGTCAGTTTACTACTTTCACACCCTCTCTCTCCATGGACCTTGGTTACATTCAGTCATCATAATTAGGATTAAGAAGGATGAGTTTTTTCTCTATTTGTGGAAATATTTACCAAAGAGGTAGGAAAAGGGATTTCTAAACCAACAGACATCAGTGTTATTTAAAGGTATTATTCTTTCTTGATGCAAATAGTCTCTTTTTGTTGAAGCAGTCCAGAAAACTTGAGCCCAGAAGACCATAATCATGCTTTTTAAGCAAGTCAGCTTCCTAACAGAAGGAAGAAATCTGGACATAGCAGGAAGAGGGTAGATGTTAGGTCACCTTTAGGCAATTATCTTGTGGGACTCCTATCACAACTATCCATCTAAAAGATGAAAATAGTGTTTTGATACTAGAGTAGATTCCTAAAGCAATTAGGACTTTAGTTCTAGTCACTTGGGTTGTTTGTTTACTTTCTCTTACATCTCTAACAAATGATTTTCTTTTTTTGGCTCCATTGTTAGAGGACTCAACATCTTTTGGAGCAGCCCATTAGTTTTAAATAGAGATACAGTTGTTCATCTAGTAATATTATGGAGTGCCTACTATAATTCAAGATACTCACTGGGAGTACAAAATTAAGATATATAAGAAGTTAGTTTCAAAATGTATTGAACCAATGTGAATTACCCCAAGGCTTTTGGCTATTAGTGCTTACTGTGAGCTTGGGTCAGGCTCACAGTAAATAAGCTTACTTCTTACACTGGCCGGTGATTATTTGAAAATGAGACAGCCATCCAAGCATAGTGGAAATTCACATGGAGAGCACACCCCAACACTTAAACCCCACAGGAGGTAGTCAGATAAGGGGATACATAAATAGGTATCTTATACACAGATTTAAATTGTATATACTAAATTCACAAGGCAATGGCACACAAAAATCAAGACCTGAAGTGTTTTGCTCATATGACTGAGGTATATATAAAGGCCCAGAAAGTCTGGACTTCTCAGACTTCATGAGACAACTTTGTACAAGCCTCTGCCTTAATATAAGTCTACAAATAAGCAGTATTTATTGTACTGAGGGAAATCAAAGGAGCTACACTGACACCAACCACCAGGTATTGTGTCTACTTGGCTGTTATCAAAGGAAAGTATGGTGTATCTTTGCCAGTTTTGAAACAAGTTTAGTTAATGGCTACATGTTTGAGTCTGATCCTTGTATAAATCTTCTAATCTGTTTCTATTGGTGGCAGCAGTGGGATTATGTACTATAAAATTTTTGGAAGTGAGACTAAGGAAGGAATATCACATTGATGTGATCTTCCGAGCTCTTCTTGGCTGTAAGAGGTATGACCAGCTCTGAATTTTCAATAAGGTATGGAAAAGGAAGACTTGATTTAAAAATAATAGTAGAGTTCCCTGGTAGTCTGGTGGTTAGGATTTGTCGATTTCACTGCTGTGACCCAGGTTCAATCCCTGGAGAACTGAGATCCCACAAGCTTCAGGATGTGGCCAAGATAAAAAATAATGATAATTTAAAATAACAGTGTAGCAGGCAGACAGTACTAGATTTGTTGCTTCTCAACTGTGGAGTCAGTTTAAAATGTTAACCTCCCCAGTGAAGACCCACTCTCAGATGGACTAGAAATAAACATTTCATTTTAAATGTCAATTCTGAACTTAGTCACTTTTTTCCAGCCCACACATGACATGAAATAATCCATTTAGTTCCAAGAGAATTTTGTTAATATTCTAAAATATTCAAAAATGAACTATTTTGTGACATAATATAAAAATCCTCCCTTTCTACTCACATCTTCACTAATGTAAAAACCCCGTAATATTATGCATAAATACAAAAATGATACCTTACCCTATCTCATCAACTATGTTCAGGGCTTAGGTTGAATCAGAACAGGGCTACAGCAACAAGCATCAGAACTGAGGCAGAAGGGTGTTGATAAAACCAGTCCTCTACCTCATCTAAAACCTAAAGATTGGCTTTTGCCTTTTTTTTCTACATGTGGAGCATAGACCACTGTAAGGAACCTCTCCCCACATCCCCTACAGCTTCTGCCTGTGGTTGATTATTGCTTACTTCTCATCAACACCAGCTCATAAACCTGAAAGTGACCTTCAACAGCCAGGCAATATTTACCACATTCATAACTTTATGATTTTGAATGATTCTTTTTTAATCCTACAGCACTCATTGAAATGACACTATGGAAAGATACTTTGAGATAATTTCCAGAGATGAGAAATCTGAAGATGAGAAAAGTTACTTTGCCAATTCTGTACAAAATATTTAATAATGCACTTAAAACACAGTGTATAAAATTGTACAATAAACAATTCAAACTCTCAAAAAAAATAAAATATTAACAACAACTTAGTGTTGGAGCATAAAGCAGTAAGTTGTCTGGAATTCAAGAAGTTTATTCGGGAAAAATATGCACCTGAAACATGATATGGAAATTATTGAAAACATTTGGAAAGTTATGCTCTATTTCCTAGAGTAGGGCATAACCAGTATTCATCAAGGAGATAGGATCCCAGTCAGCCTAACAAGATTGTTTACTGAGTTCCTAGTATACACAGAAACTGAGCTGGTGTGTCAAATTAGGGATCAACAGAAGCCAGATGACATCTTAAAATGAGTTGCAGCCTGTAAATTAAAGAGCTGATCACATTTTAGTTAGGGGGAAGTTATTATATTTGGGTTAACTACCAAACCCATGTTTCATGCTACTCTTCCACCGTGGTGTCAGCCTGTGAGATCTGACACTGCAGTACATCTGTTAATGTCTAGCTGTGAGTCATCCAGGCAGTGGTCTGGTTGGGGGAACTTCATTTGGCAGATACACAAATAATTGAAACAGTCCAAGAGTATGGCCATCTTCCATCAGAAAAGACCCTTGATTGGCTTTGTGATGATGCTCTAAGGAACCACACTGGCTTGATAGAAGGAGAGCTCTAGTGATACAATTAAGGGACTACCCATGCTACCTAGATAATGCAAGTTCCTATAATGACTGAAAGCATTAATTTTTGTCACAGCCAAGGCAGTCTATATTGCAAAGTGGGTGTGTTTGGGGTTGCCCACGGATACCAGCTTGGTAGTAATGCAGATTTTTAAAATATTATTTGCCCACATCGGGTCTTAGTTGCCGCATTCAGGATCTTGAGTGTGTCATGTGGGGTCTTTTCCTGGTGGCTCAGTAGTCACGGTGCACAGGCTTAGTTTCTCTGTGGCATGTGGGATCTTACTTCCCCCACCAGGGGTAGAACCTTCATCCCCTGCATTGCAAGGCAGATTCTTAACCACTGGACCAGCAGGCAAAGTCCCAGTAATGTAGATTTTTCTCAGTAGCTTGAGTAGTTTTGGTCCAGATCCCCAGTTTCCTTCTTTATATCCAGCTTTTCTATGGTGGTCATTTTATACTTATGATATATTCTTTCTTTAAATATGTTGGATTGCCAGTCTTAGCAAATAAAAATACAGGATGCCCAAATAAATTTGAATCTCAGAAAAAAGAAATAGGGGTCATACTTATTTTAGAAAAAAAAAATTAGTTATCTGAAATTCACATATATGTGGCATCCCATATTTTATCTGGCAACCCTATAAATGTGTTAGTAACACTAGTTAAGTTTGGATTGTAGTCATGAATTTGTTCCCAGGAAACACACCAGTTCTTTCCATTATGTACTGGTTTTTTACCTGCTAATACCTGATACGGGAAGAAGGAGGCTAACACATAGTTGACCCAAAGTTTATTGTTAAGAGAGAAAAGAGGAAGCCTAATTGCAGATATGAGAGTTTTTAATAGGAGACACATTGTCTTTAGCTAAAATTCTCACATAGCCATTAAAACATTTCCAGATGTACAAATTTTCGAAATAATGTCTAGGTAATCGGTAGTTTAGGGGTTGTCGTTTTTTGTTTGTGTGACTTTTAAACAGTTACTTTCCCTTTCTCTTTTACCATGAAGGGAAAGAGTGCACTACTTTTTTTTTTCTTAAATACTTGATAGGTAGCACAATTCTCACAGCCACTCTTCATCTCAGAAAAGATCCACAAATATGGAACACCTATCTTTTTCTTCCAGAACCTCCCAAAGAGTCAAGGATTTGGAGTCACTAGGTGCCCTGAAAGGTGAGGTTAAGTAGCAAAGTTGAAAACAAGGGGATTATTTGAAAGTCTATTTTTGTTCTCCCTTTGTAGCCAAGCAGCTTTCTCTTTTTCTAGCAGAAGGCTGGAGACTTCTTCTCTGGAGAAATTAAACCAAACAGATTAGAGCTGGGACCTGGGGGGAGAATGGTGGCGGTAGTGAGGTACTACACTGAAAACAATGACAGAGATTAGTGTTCAGAACATTATAAGCCTTCAGTGCCCCTCACCACCTTGCTACAGAATGTGGCAGCTGGGCTTATACCCAGCCTGTCCCAGCCCTTCTGGAAAGGTGAACAATTTTAAAAAACAGTTTGCCACTTGATTATTTGTTGCAGTGAAACTCAAGAGTTCACAACCCTGCTCATTCATACATGACTTTCAGTCCCTTGCAATAATGCTAAGCTGATAGCCAGGAATCACTATACATACAGAAATAACTTCAACAATGAAAGATGAAGGCCAAAACAAAAGTGCCCGGGAAAAAAAAAGAAAGCAGAAAACATAAAGTCCCCAAAGATGCTATAGTATTCTCAGAAACATAGCATATATTGCATCCATGAAAATTAAGAACACAGTGCTATAAAAAATGAACAACCAGAAAAAAAATATTAGAAAAATAAGACAGCCAAAATTAAATATGGAATAGTTGTGTTCGGGGATAAGTTGAAGAAATTTCAGAAAATAGAACAAAAAAGCGGAGGTGAAAATAGCAAAGAACCAAAAAATTAGATCAGAATGGGACACAACATCTGATTAATAAGATCTCGAAAAGCAGAGAACAGAGAAAGGAGGTGATAATTAAAAAGAACATCTCCCCAACATGTAGGACATGTGGCTCTTATTAATAAAATGATCCACTGAGCTCATGGTACAATGAATCACCCACACACACATGCAAAGGCATATGATGATATTTCAGGATATCCTTAAAGTTTCCACAGGGGGATAACAAGAGTTACATAAAAGAATGTTTTCAGAATGGCATTTTGACTTTTTGATAGCAACACTAGAAGAAGATGCTAGAAGACTATAAATGCAGGGTCTTCGAATATAAGAGAAAAAATTATTTCCAGTCTAATATTCTGTCTAGAATTATAGACAGTCCAATCAAGTATGGGGCTAAAATAAAGGTTAGACTGGCATGGTCTCAAAATTGTATCTTACCATGTACCCTTTCTTAGGAGGCTACTGGAGGATGTGCTTCATCAAAACAAAGGCGTAATCTAAGTAAGAAGCATGGGATCCTGAAAATATAAGATCTGACAAAAGAATACAATGAAAGTCCCATGATGACTACTGTGTCAAATAAGTAGGGTGGGGGTTTCAGGAAGTAGGTCCCTAGGAAACTTGGAACAAAGTGTTTGAGTTGGAAAGTATAAAAAGAAGTGCAACAGAGGTTAAGGCAAGAGAAAATATAAAAAGATAAGCACAAGGGTAGTGAGAATAATGATAAAATGAGGCAATTAGAAGTACACCAAATATACATTTTTAAATGTTTCTGTATCACAAAAATAAACTGAAATTTTATTTCTCAAAATGTAATCATTAAAATTTTGATAGTCAGATTTTAGAAGTTTGACATTAAAGATACAGGAGAATTGTAGCATTGTCAGTGATTAGATTGCTCCTTCAGGCATCATACTCCACAACTGCAATAGGTACTCACCTTCAAAAAGATGTGCCCTGCAGAAGATTTTTTCAGAAAGAAAAAATTGTTTTCAATAACTTGTCTTGTAAAAGGAACTATGCCCCTTATTTAAAGAAATAATGCATAATACATAGCAATAATTTCAACAAGCTTTTTGTTTAAATTTTAGCCTCTATAGATTCAAAAGCATAAGGAATGATTT
Source organism: Muntiacus reevesi (assembly GCF_963930625.1). NCBI lineage: Eukaryota > Metazoa > Chordata > Mammalia > Artiodactyla > Cervidae > Muntiacus > Muntiacus reevesi. The sequence continues at coordinate 35,580,357 of NC_089264.1, read as the reverse complement.
ACTTCTTTAAAAATATTTTGAAATTACTTACTATTTTTCATCTTCTGTACTATTTTTGCTATCAAGATATAGTTATTCCCATATAATGCTTTAGATTTTTTTTTCCTATGTATAATGATTGAGGTTTTTTTCCTGTACTTTGTCTACATTAGTATTATATAACCTAAGAATAAATTTTGATCTAATTACAAATGATTATCTATGGTGATGTGTTTTTTCTCTGTCATCAAATCTATTGAGTAAACCATGCCAGGACAATTTGTTCATGTGCCTTTTCTAAGTAAGGGATAATCATAACTACAGTGAAGGACATGAAGTGCAATAATCACAAGTGTACTTGATTTTTCACATAGTCTATACTCTCATATTAAGATGTGTATACTCAGATTAAAGTCCAAAAAATTTCTGATTACCTAGTGTCCTTTTCCCTATTTATATATGCCCCAGAAGGTCTTCTAAAGATCAATTCGTTTTGCTTTTTCTCAACTTTATGTGAATGGACTCATCCACTTTGTGCTGTTTTACACTTGGATGCTTTCATCAGTGTAATATCAGCGATTCATCCAAGTGTTTGCATGTATCCACTGTTCATTTTTTTTTAATTGTTGTAGACTGTCCCATTGTATTCATATGCAATTATCTGTTAGGTAAGATTTGAGTACTTTCTAATTTGTGGCTATTACAGACAAAGCTGAAATAAATATATTTCTGTGTTTTTTGTGAGTATATGCACTCATTCCTCTTGGGTCCTAGGGAGCCAAACTGCTGTGTCATAGAATAAAACTGTCAAATACTTTCCAAAGTGATTGTATCATTTTATGCTCTCATTAGCAATATATGAAAGTTCCAATTACTTCACATCCTTACAAACATTTGTTATTATCTGTCCTTAATTTTACCGATTCTGGTATTGTATAGTAGTATCTCACTGTGACTCTAATTTACATTTCCACGATTTGCAGTATTGAGTACCTTTTCATATGCTTATTAGCCATTCAGATACCTCTTTTGAAAATAGTTATTCAAGTCTTTGCCCATTTCTAAATTACACTACAGTTATCTTTTTCTTAGGGATATGTTCTTTATATATTTTGTACACAAGTTTGTCAGATATATATGTGTGTGTGTGTTATAGACATCTTTGCCAGTCTATGCCTTTTCTTTTTACTTTCTTAGTGGTATATTATGAATGGAAATTTTTAATTTTTATAAAATCCAGTTTATCATGTTGTTTTTCTATTATTATGAGTGCTTTTAACAAACCTTTGCCAACCTGAATGTTCTGAAGCTATTCTGTGTTTGTTTTTTTTTGAAGACTTACAGTTTTAGCTTTCACTAAGTCTGTGATCCATCTCAAGTTAGTTTTTCATATGATCTGAGGTAGAAAAGGAATTGTCTTTATTAAAATATTCCTATTACAACTATTTTGAAATCTAATTCCTTGGAACAATATTTTAAATATCTTATTTTTCTCTATTTCTTTCTTCCTTTTTTCATATTCTTTATGTTTTTTTAATCCCGATTACTTCCCAAGTGGCACTACTGGTAGGGAACCTGCTCGCCAATGTGCAGTGCCGCAGACATAAGAGAGGTGGGTTCCATCCCTGGGTTGAGAAGATCCCCTGGAGGAGGGTGTGGCAACCCGCTGCAGTAGTATTCTTGCCTGGAGAATCCCATGGACAGAGGAGCCTGGCAGGCTACAGTCCATAGCGTCCCAAAGACTCAGACATGACTGAAGCGACTTAGCAAGCAGAAATCCAGATTATGGTCATTTATCACAGATGTACTTTATATATCTTTGGAATGTGTTCTTTTCATGAAATTTGAGGTAGGAGAGTTGACATTCTGCTTTTCAGTTACCCTCAAAAGACTGAAGAATTTGAAAACTGGACTTTTTCTTGAAAATTAATTATCTAAAATGGTATAAATCACTAAAATCTAATAACACTTCTTTGTTAAAAATAGTGAATTTTAGTATACCAATTCTACAGCTATTGGAATTATAAACAGTTGAGTCTATTTATTCTACCCTGTGTGTGCATGCATGCTAAGTTGCTTCATCCGTGTCCAACTCTTTGCGGCCCCATGGACTGTAGCCCACCAGGCTCTTCTGTCCGTGGGATTCTCCAGGAGAGAGTACTGGAGTGGGTTGCATGCACTCTCTGGGGATCTTCCCCACCCAGGGATTGAAACCTTGTCTCTTATGTCAGCAGACAGGTTCTTTACCACTAGTGCCACCTAGGAAGCTCATTCTGCCATGTACTGTTATTTAAATGTTTTTAAATGTCTTATGCAGGAGACCTGGGTTTGATCCCTGGGTTGGGAAGATCCCCCGGAAGAGGGCATGGTAACCCACTTCAGTATTCTTGCCTGGAGAATCCCCATGGACAGAGAGTCCAGCAGGCTACAGTCCATGGGGTCACACAGAGTCGGACATGACTGAGCAACTAAGCATAGCACAGCACGCACGCATTTCATACAGTTAAGTTTAATCTTAGACGTTACCTAGTCTAGTATTCATGTTCATCTGCTTCCCTGTTATTCAACTACCAGAAAGTTCTCAGTGTCTGTTTCTGGACATAAAATTAATAGCTTTCAAACCAATTACTTTCATAACTATACTTTTGCAGTATATACACATTGATATCTTAGCAGATTAATAGAATTTCAGTGCATAAAATACATTCATTCAGTTGGTCATTCAGCAAATATTTTTTGAGCACCTATAGAATGCCACATATTATTCTAATCACTAGGGTTTTAGCAGTCAAGAATTTCTGACTTCATGCAGCTTTCATTTACGTGTGATTTTTCACTTCAACTTATATCCCAAATGTTTACCTGTACTAAAGTGAATATTCAGATATTAACAGTACGTCTGAATTATTTGTAATAGATGATTCTATGTCCATCATGTTGTATGTTCCACTTTTCATAGTGTAGAGTTCTTATGAAAAATTGCTACCCAGCCAGAAGTTGTGTTTCCAGCCCCCTTTATATCTTACTCAGTTCTTGCCTATAATTAGTTTTTGCCAATAGAATGACAGCAGAGTTGGCATGTCAATTCTAGGATCCAAAGGCATTTTAGTAGTTGATATACCTTCTCTGTTCTTTTTGCATTTTACTGGCCAGATGCATATGACTATGTGGTCTTGGGTTCTGGAGGATCTTGGAACACAAACAGAGCCAACCTCTGATTCACTTTAGATAGGAAGAGGGTCCAAAGACAAGTAACTCAGACTTTCATGTGAGCCAAAAGTAAACTTTGCTAAGTTAAGCTACTGAGATGTGGGGTTTGTTTATTTTAGCAATTAACATTACCATAACTAATACACTTGCCTCATTAATAATACAGATGTTGTTCATCTGAATAGGTTGATGTTCATCTGGAAAAAGAACCATTATCATTGATCTAGTACAATTTCAGAGTTGCCAAAAATCATATTGAAAGAAGTTGTCAGTTATTCAGTCTCCCAAAGGGAAAGGCAAGTGCCTAAGAGCAAATTTGGCTGAATATTGAGACCAACACAAACTTAAATCTGTGCCTAACAGTTCATAAATAAAAAAGGAAGAATATGAAGATAAAAATAAATGAACGTATAAGAAAAGTAAGAATAACTTTGAGCATACTTTAGTCCATGAACCATATTTATGTAGTTATTATATTAAGCGAATACTATTCATATTCTGATAAAATAAGACTAAGGAATGTGGAAGGGATATGATGTAGGAATTCCTCATTCAATATGATAGTAAGTGTAAAGGGTGTCAGGAAATCAAATATATACATGCTTTTTATGCTCACATAGGAATAGAATTTGTTGCTTCTCCAGGAGTGGAACCAGTCACTAGAAACAGAGGTGGAAGGAAGGCTTTTCATCTTTCACTCTTGAATATCATACCATATGGATAAATTACCTATTTAAAAATACATTTTTAATAAATGCAAAATTTTATGATTAGTTTATGATAATTGATCAGGGACTATATAACTACTAAATTTCAACAAAATTTCAGCAAAATCCTTTATGAATATTGGTATGTGGGATTGAAAAATTGATAACCATAATTTAGTAAATACCTTTAATGATATCCTTCCATTGAACCTGTGAAGTTTCATATGTTTTCAGTTATAGCAACTATTAAAATCAATGTTGAAACTGAACTTAGAATTACATCAGAATTACAATAGCCTAAAATGATAATGAGAAGGAAATGGCACCCCACTCCAGTATTCTGGGAAATCCCATGGACAGAGGATCCTAGTAGGCTACAGTCCTGTGGTCAAAAAGAGTTGAACACAATTTAGCAACTAAACAAAATGATAAAATCAAAATTTTGTAAAATGTTGAAGCATATTCAATTCAATTGCTTCATCTAAAATACTGTAATATCATATCACAATATATTAATAAAATATACCAAAATTTTTGTCTAGTAATAATATGTCATATTTTCTTTCATTCATCCATTAGCAGTCTCTTTTGTGTGTATTTTAATAGCATATATAAAATATTAGTACAATACAATACTGAATCATAGGTTAAGAAATACATTATCAGGCATGCATGCTCAAAACGTTTCTGCTGATAGGCTGCTGAATCAAACTTCAGAGACGTTTGCTGTATCCTAACTGCCATGGGAGCTCTGAGAGAGCATCTCTGACTGGAGTCAGCTGGTCAGAGCTCCCTCAGAGTACTGCCTGAGCTGAGACTTGAAGGCTGATAGGATGTGAATAGGAGGAAGGATGCGGAGGACACTGTAAAGCAAGATGACATAGATGGAACTGTTAAGGCTGGTTAAGGACATTAAAGCTATTCTCAGAGTGGGTCCAGTACCATCCAGACCAGCATCACTGAAACGGTTGTTTAAGATGCCTTACTCAAACCTGAATGAAAATTTCTAATGTAGGGAGTCAGAATTCTTCACTTTTATCAAGATCCAGATGATTTTTAGGTTTACCAAAATTTGAAAAGTTCTAAAGCCCATGTGCATATTCTAGGTGATACTTGGATTTGTATTGCAGAGACACCAAAGACGACCTTAAAGAACAAACAAACAAAAACAGTGGTCAATTCCGAAAGGAAAATTGAAAAATGACTTGGTTAGGTTGAAAAATTCAACCATAGGTCATCCTTATTACCAACAATTAATTCAGTTAAAAAATTTTTTTGTTTCCATTAAGTGGAGAACAGGCTTCCTTGGTGGCTCAGATGGTAAAGAATCTGCCTGCAATGCAGGAGACCCTGGGTCAGGAAAATCCCCTGGAGAAGAGAATGGCTATCCACTCTACTATTCTTGCCTGGAGAACTCCATGGACAGAGAAGCCTGGCACGCTACAGTCCATAGGGTATCAGATACGACTGAGTGCTAACACACACAATTAGAGAGCACTCTGCTGCTATGTAATAGAGTTTAAAAGCATCAGTTCCATTTCAAGTGTTAGAGAATTCTGTTCAGTTACCTTTGAACTCACAGAAAAAGACTAGAAAGGCAAGAGTACTGAGCTGTCAGATTCACTTTCTGCCTGTTTAAGGTGAAGTCAAATGTACTTTGCAAATTGGCTGTTAAATGTTTCAGGTACTGGAAACTTGTGTGATTAACTACTCTTAGCCCATGTACTCTGGAGAAGGCAATGGCACCCCACTCCAGTACTCTTGGCTGGAAAATCCCATGGACGTAGGAGCCTGGTAGGCTGCAGTCCATGGGGTCGCTAAGAGTCAGACACGACTTTCACTTCTCTCTTTCATGCACTGGAGGAGGAAATGGCAACCCACTGCAGTGTTCTTGCCTGGAGAATCCCAGGGACAGGGGAGCCTGGTGGGCTGCCGTCTATGGGGTTGCACAGAGTCGGACACAACTGAAGTGACTTAGCAGCAGCAGCAGCACCCATGTACTCAGCTCTTCTTCTATCCCTGTGTTTCACACCTCTGTTACCACTAAGGTATGAAGATGGAAAAAATGACTGCCAGTGCTAGAGTTCCTAGACTTATATTGCCTATAAGCTGTTTCCAAAACAATTTGTGGCACTCAGAGTGATCATATTAATATTTAACGTCTGTGTATTGTCACACAGCCATGTCCAACTCTTTGCAACCCCATGGACTACCGCCTGCCAGGTTCCTTTATCCATGGAATTCTCCAGGCAAGAATACTGGATTGGGTAGCCATTCCCTTCTCCAGGGGATCTTCCCAACCTGGGATCAAACCTGGGTCTCCTACACTGCAGGCAAATTCTTTACCATCTGAGCCACCAACATAATCTGGCTAAAATTCTGCCACAAAACATTTTATTCCAAATGTATTCCATAGTATTGTTTGATACTGTAATCTCAGTGCAAATGTTGCCATTTTGTGATGGGGGGGCGTTTTTGTGGAGAGGAAAACATAAAGTTAATTTTAATGAAACCCTACTACTAGTTAATATGTGTCAGGATACAAGCATAGTGCCAATTTAAGCTATGTTCATTTCTTGCATTCCCCCCTCAAAAGGGGGAGGGAATATTTTAAAGAAAAGCAAATTTTAGCTTTTAAAAATAAAATATGACATAAGGGCTACAACAGAAATGTGAAGCCCTGAGAGCATATTTTAGGGACATGTAAACTCGTGTGTAAGATCAAGTAGGAATAAGACAGGGCGAGGAAACTAGCCTTGTAGGTAAAGAAGTTTAGTGAAATATTCAAGAATGTGATCTTATTTTTTTGTTGTTTTTGTTGTTTAGTAGGTCAGTCATGTTTGACTCTTTTGGGACCCCATGGACCATAGCCTGCTAGGCTTCTCTGTTCATGGGATTTCCCAGGCAAGAATACTGAAGTGGGTTTTCATTTTCTTCTCCAGGGGATCTTCCCGACCCAGGGACTGAACTCAAGTATCCTTCATTGGCAGACAGATTCTTTACCACTGAGGCACCGGGGAAGCCTGATTTTATTTTTAGATGAGTAGTAATAGCAGTTATGATAGAGTTACCCATGCTGCTTAACTGATTAAGAAGAAAATTCCAAAGCAAAGGATAAAACATTACCTTAGTAACTTTCTACTGAAATCACCTAAGGTTGCACTTAGATGATCAGTGTGGTAAAGATGAATTATTCAATACCTGTTGAGACAACTGCTTAGCCATCTGGAAAAACATAAGCTTGGATTCCAACCTCACTCCATGTATCAACATAATCCCAGCTAGATTTAAAAATGTAAACATTTTTTAAAAAGTGAAACCATAAAAGTGCTAGGAAAACATACTCTTGGATGGGGAAGGCCTTTCTAAGCATGATGCAAAAGCCAGAAAATGTAAGAGAAAATATCAGCAGATTTACTACATAAAAATTCAAAATATTTGAGAAGCATAAGAAAGCTAAAATAAACTACTAACTGGGGGAAATGTTTGCAATATGCATGATAAGCAAAGTGGTAGAAGCCCTTACAAAGAAAGATGTTGTAAAGTGTTAAAAATGACTAAAGAAAACAATTTAGCACTTTATAAAGTGGAATAAAATGATGTAAAAGACAGGGAGCTTTTAAAGGATGAAGAATAAAGAACACAGAAAAGCAGAAAAGATCCAATTGGCTGGGGTCACCCTGTCAAACTTGTTTGGCGTAAGAAGGAACAAGGAACTAAGTAAAGTGCCCAGAGTTACATATACTGTGTTTCTGGTCATGCAGAGCATTACAGAGACACAGAAGTTATCTAAGTTTTGATTTGCTTATGTGGTACCCTGCACAGTAGCAATTCCATCTTGGTCTAGGAAGTTACTTCAACATGTGGAAGAAAGCCAGGCAAAAGCAAATGCACAAAAAGTTTAATTCAAAAAATAATAATGTTAAATTTCAACAACCGATCAATTTGTAGAAATGTGTTTTAACAACCCTAATTTTGATTTGATTTTACTAGTAAAGTACAAGTAATCAAACAAATGGTGAGGGGAGACACTTCATTTTTAAATCAGAAGATATTTCAAGATCACTAGCAACAGTGTTGGTATGGGAAACACACATTTTTGTGCACTATTAATAAGTGTAATTTGGAATAACTATTCTGAAGAACAGTATAAGAAAATATATCAAGACTTAAAATTTGCTTACTCTTTAAAGTCAGGTTTTCCCAGGAATTACTCCTATGGAATTACTTGCACATCTGTGCAAAGATCCGTGTATAATGTCGTGTAGAAAGTTTTCCTGATGCAATGGTAACCTCCAAATTACCACACTTTATTCAGACACTAAATTACCATTCAGGCACTCTATCCTAGATGTCATGGACAGGAAATCCTTACAACTCAAATCCCATAATTTATTGAAACACTTTTAAACAGAAGTCAATTAGTGAAGATTAAGACATTTAGAATACAGTGCCAGGGAGGTAGGAGGACCACACCACCTGAATCCTGGGTTACACAGTCTTGTTGTCCTGTCTGCTACAGCAGCCTTGACTTCTGAACATGCAGTTATGAGAACCGCAGTTGAAGTTGAAAGGACTTAGCAGGATGGGGGACTCCTAAAGTCAATACATGCTTGCTCTGTGAGAAATGTTGAGAGGCAAGTATGCCTGGTTAACGGCTTGCTAAGAGCTATGTTCTTTATCTGTGTTTCTAGGGTGGAATATTCACTGGGGTCTGACTCTTTGCAACCCCATGGACTGGGGCCCGCCAGGCTCCTCTGTCCATGAGATTTTCCAGGTAAAAATACTGGAGTGGATTGCCGTTTCCTTCTCCAGGGGATCTTCCCAACCCAGGGATCAAACCCAGATTTCCTGGATTGCAGACAGAGTCTTTACTGTCTGAGCCACCAGGGAAGCCCAGATCCATTTACTTGCTGTATAAAATTGGGTACTTACCCTCCCTTAGCTTCAATTTTCTAGACTATAGAATGCGGATAAGTGCCTAAGTTGGGGTGAGAACATGTGCAAAGAGCGTGGTGCAATGCCAAGATCACATTAGTGGACTAATAAATGCCTTGTATTAGACAAAGCACTTAATCCCCTTCTGCTTTCTATGTCATTCCTGATAGTGTGAAAAGACCTACTAGCCATGGTGCTAGAAAACCTCCGAAAACTGCAAAGGTCTCTTTCCAAGACAGACGAGCTCATGGTACCTTAACTGCAATCCAGCAAAGCCTGATAAGGGAATCTGCGTTCCCCATTGTCTTCCACTATAAAGTTGAAAGTATAATATACCCCAGACTTAATAAGATCATTATTAAACAACTAAAACTTGGAATTAGGAGTATTACTAAATTGTATTCTGTGTAAGATCATCGAGAGCAGTGTGTCTCAATCCTCTTCACACCCAGTATCATCTTTTCTGTAACATTCATGTTATTATCTTGAAATTCATAGACAATTTTTCAAATTAGTAAACATATTTAAAATATTATCAGTATAATAAAAGGAAAGCAATATAATTAAATAATATGTATTTCAATAAAGGAATGCTCTGGCTTGATGAACTTTATGACATAATACAGTACTCAGATGCTTGTACATATTGGCTAATTCATCATGAATGTGGCAGTTACATTACAAGTGTGTTGTGTGTCCATGCTTATTTGCACAGTTGTGTCTGACTCTTTGTGATGCCATGGACTGTAGTCCACCAGGCTTCTCTGTCTATAGAATTCTCCAAGCAAGAATACTGGAGTGGGTTGCCATTTCCTATTCCAGGGGATCTTCCCGACCCAGGGATCGAACCTGTGTCTCTTGCATCTCCTGCATTGGCAGGTGGATTCTCTACCACTGAGCCACTTGGGAAACCCTACAGGTGTGTTGTATCAACAACCAACTATCATAAGCCACAAAGCCATTGATGATGTAATTTTCCACAGAGGTAAATAACTTTTGATAAAGTTCTGATCAAAATGGTTATTTTTCCTCTAGTTTACAAAGTGGTTGAATTCCTGTAAATTTTAGTATGTATTAAAACCCTGCAGAAAATACTCTAAATATGGAATTAGGTAGGAAGCTCGCTTAAAATGTGGATTCTGGAGCCTCATCTTCAGAGATACTGACTCTGTAATCTAAGCGTCTACATCAGCTTCCTGGTAGATTCTGATTCAGGCATTCTGTTTTCTAACTGAATTGGGGAAAGGGTGGTTGTCCTGCAGAGGGAAACTAAGATGATAAACTAGGAACCAAAACCTAGGTTGGCCATGCCTATGTACTGTAACATGATGGGGCAAGACTAAGGAAATTAGAATAGAAATATTCTAAGTGTCTGAAACAGACACAACACAATATTCATTAGAATATTTCTAAGTTGTGTCTTAGAAATAACAAATTGGTTGAATTCCTGTAAATTTCAGTATATATTAAAACCCTGCAGAAAACACTCTAAATATGGAATTAGGTAGGAAAGTCACGTAAAATGTGGGCTCTGGACCCTCATCTCCAGAGATTTTGACTCTGGAATCTAAAATAGCACTAAGAGTCTACATCAGCTTCCTGGTAGAGATTCTGATTTTCAGGCATTCTGTTTTCTAATTGAATTGGGGAGGGATGGTCTAAATAGCCTTTTTGATCAGAACTTTATCAAAAGTTGTTTACCTCTTTGGAAAATTAGATCATCAGTGGCTTTGTGGCTCATGATATTTGGTTAAGCGAAAGACGACAGGATTCTGGTTCCGGGAGGCGGGTGGCCACGCGTGTGGATGAATCATTTCACTTTCCCTGGGAACTGTTTATTTAGACTTTCAGCTCCATCTGTTACCCAGTTACTATTCCGTTCCTCTTTTCCTCCTTCCCACACCTGCTATCATCCTTTCTACCTCTGTCTTTGACTTTTCCTCTGCGCCCCTACACCACACAGTCCCTCGCTACATACCCTGCTCTTTCTCTCAGATTTCGGCCACCAGCTTCTCCGCAGCCCCTTTGGCTTCTTCCCTTTGGTAAATCTCCGGCAATTCTCCCGCAACATCCTCGCTCCTCCTTAAAATGGGAGAAGGGAGGCTCCCACCCTCAGCCTAGACAGGGGCCCAAATCGTTTGCCCGGGTCCCCGCCATCTCCTTGCGTCCCCGCAATTTGCTTTCCCCACCCCGCCCCTCTCTCGGCATCCAGCCCCCAACTCCCAACCTCCAACCTCCGCCCTAAGCGCCGAGCTCGGAGGCTCCCGAGTAGCTGCTTGAGGGCACCCGTCAAGGTGCCCCGTCCCTCGCCACCCGTTGGCCCACAGCACTTCGCCAGGGTCCCCCTCCCCAGATCAAACGCCCCCAGGTGGCCGAGGCTGAAGCCGGCTCTTCTTGTTTGGCCTGGGATGCCTACCACGGGCGAGGGCCGTTGCCGCTGAGTCTGGAACCCGGCTGCACCCACGTGTCCCAGAACGAGGCGCCGGGCCAGTGAAAACCTCTTCAAGGCCAGCAACTCCTCATCTCGGAAGCTTATTGCAGACGAGACCCGCACCGGCCCGGGAGCGGCGCGCGAATCACGAGCAGCACGTGCGGGTCCTCGGCGCCTCTCCGCAGGGTGCGGGTGCCCGCAGAGCAAGCGAGCGAGCGAGAGCGCGGGGGCAGACAGGGTGGACGCGCGGGCAGCTGGGAGGAGGACACCCAGGGGGAGCAAGAGCCAGGTGGCGGTGCAAGCGGCGGGACTGCAGTGCTGCCTCTCCGGAGAAAGCCCACAAGCGCACACGCCCACGCGCACAAGCACGTGCACATCGTGGGTTGCGAGAACCCGAGCCAGCAAGAGCCTTTTGAGTGCCGTACGCGTTTCAGCGATGGCTTCTGCCCTGAACAGCAAAATTCACGCTCCCGGGAATTGCCCGGGCTCCAAAGCCGATGCCCGCGGTGGCGCCGGCTGGAGAATGGACTGTGATCCTGAGATGCACGTGAAAATGTGCAAGAAGATCGCCCAGCTCACCAAGGTAAGGTGAGGCGCTGCGGGCTGGCGAGATACGCGCCCGGGGCGCCCGGGGCAGGGAAGGGAGTGCGGACGCACCCAAGGGAGGCCCAGGCAAAATCCCTGCTGAAACTTTGTCTCCGAGGCCAAGCGGAAGGGAAGCGGCCTTAAATCTTGGTGACCTTCTGGAGGCACCGTCCTAGTGGAGTTGAGAGAAAGGATCCTTGCCAAAAAAACTCCTACAGCTTGCACGCCGAGCAGGTGGTCAGTGCTCCCAGGGTGGGAATGTGAATCGAGTTGAATCAGTGCTGGGGTGTGTATGTGTGTTTCTTTGCAGGTTCTGCTCAAATGATTGTGTCTGTAATGTTGTGATTTCATTCATCACAGTACTTTACCGGCGGGGAGGAGGTCATGTGGGCTATTTAAATATTTGATTCATTTATTCCTTCATTCAGCAAATATTCGAGTCATTTGTTGAGTGCCAGCAGCTTGCGTGGCACCGTGCTAAACCTGGAAGGCTGCCCAGGGGACTTACTATCAAACTGGCTGCAGACGTGTGCAGAGCGTAAATGGGGAAGTGAACAATTCACCATTTAATTACGGGATTACAAAAGAGCTTGGGAGGTCAGCCAGCCCATTCTCCTACCTCATCCCAGGGCCCTGATTGAACCTCTGGGGACCGTGCTGCCTTCCTTATAAAGACCAGCAAAAGATGTCACCCTGTCCTTTGTCAGCTCCCTCCAGCTTCGCAATTAGGAGTTCCTTGTGACAGGCACCCCTCCTGTGCCTGGCGTGTAGATGGAAAACATCCCTCTCTGTCTTTAATACAAGGTCCCCCAGTGCCTGAATTTAGCTGTTTGCCTTGGAGTTTCCTTTTGATCTCATAATTATTCCTGATAACATGCTTGCTAGTAGAACATCGGGTCCAGGTTCTGTGTATGGGACGTGCTTTCTTCCCCAACTGTCTCCCTCCCGCTTCCAACACCCACTTTTTTGTGGGATCACAGGCATTTTCCTCCCTATCTCGCCAGAAGAAAGAGAGCACAGAGATCTGAAATTGGGCACTAGCTGCCTTCTTAGGCCCTTCCCTTAACTTCTCCACATTTTTTGCAAATGAGCCTGTATCCAAACTGTGATCTCTTAAGTCAAGGGAGGAAAAGGGGAAATGGAGATACTCCTTGGAGGCCTTGGGACATGCTGCTTGGCACCACTGATCTAAGTTGCAGTCTCCCAAATAGTAACGTCGACCCAAAAAGTATTGATTTGAGATGTTAGGCACAGAATAAAGCATCTTATCTGTCTTCAAAGAAAGTAAAATATTTTTGGAGAAACAATTTTGGAGAGAAAACGAAAAGACACTACTCTGTAATCAGTTACTAAATTGGATATTTCAAGTTGTGAGTGCTCTAGAGGTAGAAACAAAGGTTAAGTCATTATAGGCAAGACAGTTAGAAGTTTTATGGAAGAGATGAACCTTGAACTCAGTTTGAATTTATGGGGTGCCTACTGAGTTGGACCATCAAGAAGGCTGAGCACTGAAAAATTGATATTTTCGAATTGTGGTGGTGTTGGAGAAGATCCTTCAGAGTCCCTTGGACAGCAAGGAGATCAAACCACAGTCAATCCTAAAGGAAATCAACCCTGAATATTCATTGGAAGGACTGATGCTGAAACTCAAATACTTTGGCCACCTGATGTGACGGGCCTATTAACTGGAAAAGACCCTGATGCTGGGAAAGATTGAGGGCAAAAGGAGAAGGGGGCAGCAGAGGATGAGATAGATAGCATAACTGACTCAATGGACATGAATTTGAGCAAAGTCCAGGAGATAGTGGAGGCCAGAGAGGCCTGATGTGCTATAGAGTGTGACGTGTCCAAAGAGTTGGACAACTGAAAAAGATAGGGCCCCTGTCCTTGTGGTGTGACAAATGTATAAACAGATCATTTGAATATAATGTGGTAATGGTAGTCACTCCACCCATTAATATTTTGGCATGATTATTATTTGCCCAGCACTGTGAAGGAAGCAGTGAAGAAAGCATCCACAATCCTTACAGCATAGTAGGCAGTGTTTCTCAAAGCATATTCTGCATTAGAAATCATGGTTGACTTTTATTATGGTGTGCCCTCTTTATCATTTTCCATGCTAGTTGTTTAAATTAGACCCTTTTAATATTGATATGCTACCTTTCTTTTGGTTGTTTGTACATCGTATTTTCCATCTCTTTATATTTAATCCTTCTATAACTTTTACTTTGTTGTATTTCTGATAGGTGAATTTAATCCATATGCATTTACTGTGATTACTAATATATTGGGGCTTATTCTTCCATCATATTTTGTGCTTTTCATTTATCATCCTTTTTCTCCATCTCTGCTTTCTATGGGATTAGTTAAATGATTTATATTCCCTCATTTTCCACTGTTGGTTTGAGGGCTTTAGGCATTATTCCTATACTTACCAACATTTAGTTTTTCACATCCATATTTAACTATAGTTTTTCTAATATGACAACCTAGATAGCATATTAAAAAGCAGAGACATTACTTTTTCAACAAAGGTCCGTCTAGTCAAGGCTATGGTTTTTCCAATAGTCATGTATGGATGTGAGAGACGGACTATAAAGAAAGCTGAGCGCCAAACAACTGATGCTTTTGAACTGAACTATGGTGTTGGAGAAGACTCTTGAGAGTTCCTTAGACTGCAAGGAGATCCAACCAGCCCATCATAAAGGAGATCAGTCCTAAGTGTTCATTGGATGGACTGATGTTGAAGCTGAAACTCCAATACTTTGGCCACCTCATGCGAATAGCTGACTCATTGGAAAAGACCCTGATGCTGGGAAAGATTGAAGGCAGGAGGAGAAGGGGACGACAGAGGATGAGATGGTTGAATGGCATCACCGACTCAATGGACATGAGTTTGGGTAAACTCCGGGAGTTAGTGATGGACGGGAAGGCCTGGTGTGCTGCAGTCCAGGGGGTCACAAATAGTCGGACACAACTGAGCGACTAAACTGAACTGAATAAAATTATCATGTAATTCTTTCTTCTTGAAAAAGAGCTTTGCTTACCTTACTCATTTAATAGCCCTTCCCTTTCCCATCTTGTCATTGTTGTCTAGAATTTTTTACCTTTTAAATTTTAAATCATTTTTATGGTTAATTAAATTTACAGATACTTTGCTGATTCTTTTATGCTTTTTTTTTTTTCTTGAATCCATGGCCTTCTTTTTTGGTTCAGTTTTCTTCTATCTGAAGTTCATCTGTTAATGTTCTTTCTATAGGGGTCCTGGTGGGCGAAGAAATCCTTTGTGCATTTGAAAATGTCTTTAGTTTGTCCTCACTGTTGTTTATTTGCCCATAAAATTCTTCTGAAAAGTTATTTTTCCAAGGCACAGTGTTGGTAGTGTTCTATTACTGTCAGGTGCTAATTGCTGCTGGTAAAAATCCTACTGTCCATCAAATTTTCACTTATTTGTAGATAATCTGCCTTTTCTCTTGGTAGTATTTGCATGTGTTTATTTTGATGTTTAGCAGTTTCATTATAACTCTCTAGTTGATATTGAGTGTACTTTCTACTGAAGATTCCTATGCTCTCTTTAATTCTGGAAAATTATCAATGATTTTCTGTTCAAATATTGTTTTTCTGCCAATACCTCCTTTCACTTTTCTGGAACTGCTATTAGGTGATTTAAGGAAGCCTCTCCATATTCTGAAATGTTATTAAAAATTTTTTATCTCTGTATCCTGGTGAATTCCTTAATCATGTTTTCTTGTTTGCCAATCCACTAAACAGTTTGTCCAATCCAGAGTTTTTCCCATCTATTAAGTTGTATAATTATATTTTCATTTCTAAGATTGCTGTTCTTGCTTCCTTTCTGTCTGATTTTGGTAACTTCTTAATTTGCACAGCTTTATTGAAGTATAATTTACATATCATAAAATTCATCTAAGCATACAATTCAACATATTTTAGTAAACTTACAGAGTTGTTGCACCGTAACCATAATCTAGTTTTAGGACATTTCTGTCATTGTCCTTTGTATCCATTTGTAGCCAATCCCTGTTCCCACCCCCATGCCAAGCAACCATTAATCTCCTTTCTGTCTCTATAAATTTGTCTTTGTCAGACTTTTCATGTTAGTGAAACAATGCAACATGTATTTCCATCTGGTTTTTTCACTTAGATGCTAAATCTTAGCATCATGTTTTGAGGTTCATCTGTTGTTGTAGCATATGTCATTCATTCATTCCCTTTTATTACGCACTAGTATACCATTGTATGGGTACTAGTGATCATATTCACCAATTAATAGGCATTTGGATTGTTTCCACTCTGGGTCAACTGTGAATAATACTGCTACAAACATTACAATACACACATCTTCATTATTTTACAAATAAGATAGAGAATATAGCAAGAGAACAAATAATAAAACAAATGGGACAAATGGTTAAGAATAAGAGAATCTGAGTAAAAGGTAGGTGTGAAGTTCTTTGTACTGTTCTTTTTCTGGCAGTTTTCCCCTAATTTTGAAATTCTTTCTAAATAAAAGTTTAAAACAAACAAAAAGCATACAGGATCCCAGACCCCATCTTAGAAAGTAAGGAGAGGTGACAGGCATTGCTGTTTTCTAAAACCCCTCAAGACCTATAACATTCACACAAGGTTGAGAATCAGTGGTTCAGAATAGCCAAAGGTTTAAATAGTAGAGCAGACACAGAGGAGTTAATTGGGAGAGCAGGAGGTTTCATGTCTATTTCCCATAATAGCCTGTGGGATCCTTTGGTCTTGAAAGCATCAGTCAGGTTTGCCTAGCCCTGTCCATTCAGCCAGTCTCTACTTTTCACCCGCTCAGAAATCTGCAGCTGGTTTTTCCTTTTGTAACTTTCTCCACATCCTCTTACCCAGAAGTGTTGGCATCCCTCATACGCAGAGATTTCCCAATTCCCACTTTCAAGGTGGGACGGAGTGTCTTGCCCCCAAAACAAGTTTAACAAAGATCCTTTTGTATTAGAACACAAAAATGAGTGGGAAAGCACATGCTTCCTCTCCATCAATCATCCCTCGAACTGAAGGCTGAATCTTAGGAACCCAGCCCATAAACATGACTCCATACACCCACGAGACCACCTCTCATTGGGAGTTATGAGAAGAAAAGTATCCAGGAGGCAATAAGCAGTCCTCTTAGTACCAGAAGCTGCCAAGCTAAAACTATAAGCAGTAAGATAACCCCAAGAGAACCTGTCAGTCACCCTTCCAAAATGATGTCTTTCCAGGTCTCAGAAGACCCTATAGGGGCTATGGTGAAATCAAGTGGCTGCAACTTCTGGAATTAGTGATGCCTTATGATTCCCTAGTGTTTGCATTGTTTGCAAAGCCCTTGACACGCTTACTCATCCTCTGGGAGCACAGCATTTCTGCATGGCAAGGAGATGAGCATGGTCAGTCCCCGTCTATTTACAAGAATAGGTACAGTTCTGGGAGAGGGAGGAACTGCCCCGGCCCAGCTTATGAATAGGTGGATAAATATCAGGAATCCAGCTTTCCCATGGATATAAGCCACATTCTCTAATATTACTCTTCCCAGGTGGCTCAGTGGTCAGGAATCCACCTGCCAACGCAGGAGATGCAGGAGACACATTTGATCCCTGGGTCAGGAAAATCCCCTGGAGGAGGAAATGGCAACCCACTCCAGTATTCTTGCCTGGGAAGTCCCCTAGAAAAAAAAGCCTGGTTACCTACCATCTATGGGGTCACAAAGAGTCAGCCATGAGTGAGGATACACACAGTATATTTTGATCTCAAAACAGCCTTATGCTTTGGTCTTATGTTTTAGTTAGTTCACTGGGGAAGAATGACTTTTTAAATTGGACTTTCCTAAAGACCCACCACACAGATCTTAGGATGAGTTCAGTTTTGAGGACTGTGGTAAAGTGTTGTAGTAAGAATGAATTCTGTCATTCAAGAAAGCATCCTAACTTGAGAGCAGGGGCCCTTTGAGTGGCAGTATAGTTCTTATCTGTAGATCCTTCCTTCCTGCTGTGGGAAGGTCTGGAGGTCAGAGTCAGCACTCCCAGCACAGTAACATGACAAACCAAAGGAACTGTGTCTCCCCACATCCCAAACCTTACTGAAGTCTGTGGAGATACATGAGCAGAGACAGTCATATTGGATGTTGGGGGAAAATAGTGGATTGTTTAGGGATGTTTAGATATTTTTATGGAGAATAATCCCTGAGTAAAAAGTCAGAAATATTAAGGAAAAAGAATTATAATTTCTACTCCAGGTTATCTTTTAAATGAATTTAAGTTGGATTTATTTCTAGAAGGGTGCTTCTTACTCTTATTTATATAATAAATATAAATAAAAATTAAATATGAATAAAAACGAGGATACCCGGAGAGCTAACAATTTGGGATTTACTCTTAGAATGATCCTTGTGTGGCTGTTACCAACTAAAATGCTAACTTTTCAGAGATACCTTTTCTGACTTTCCCATCCAAAGGGGCCAACATATCTGTAAATGGGAAAAGTAGTCCTTTCTTCCTTGGTGACTAGTTGTGAGGGTTCACTAACAAGGAATGTAAGGAGAGCATATCACCCCAGGAGCGGGACTATCATAAGTCTGATGGATGTTGGTTTCCCTTCCCTTCCTGAGCTAGAAGAATTGCAGAGGGACAGGACCACTGCTCATTTGTCAAGACCAGCAACTAGGAACAAAGCCAGCCCTTTTCTGGGCTGAGAGGCCAGGGCAGTGGCCCCAGCAGTAGGAGTGATGCCTGCTGCCACATGAGTCCTCGGGAACACGTTGCCACTTGAGCCCTGGGTTTTTGTGGCTTGAAGCTGTGGAAGTTTTATTGCGCTGCTGACTCCCTTCGCTTCTCTCCAAATACCCTCCTGCCTGCAGGAGCTTGTGTGGGGACAGATGTTTAAACAGTTCCATACCAGTTTGCTTTAGGATTCTAGATTTGAAAACTGCAGATCTGTATTAACAAGTCCTCTCTGTTGGAATCTTTTAATTTAATGAAGTGATTTGTGGTGTACAGACAGCTATCTCACAGAAATCTCTTTGCCAGAAAATAGGATGAAGGACACTTTAAATTGGGTGTCTTTGAACCCTACTAAGGTGCCTCCACTTTTGCATAACATTCAGATCTCTGCACTTCCCACCCCAAACCTTGCTCCAATTCTTTCTCCTCACAGCAGCCAGAGTGATGCTAAAACTGAATAACACCCTCCTACATTGCTGTAGAATGTGGCAGCTTTTTTGGAAAACAGTCTAGCCGTTCCTCAAATAATTAAGAGATTTATCATGATGAACCAGCAATTCTACATCTATGTATATACCCAACAGAAACTAACTTGTACATAATATTCAGAGCAACATTATTTGTAGTAGCCAAAGACGGAAATAAACTAAATGTCTATCAACTGGAAAATGGTATGAATAAAATATGGTACAAAGTACAATCAGGGGCAGTGACTGAGGGCTGCAAGGTTTCATTTTGGTGCAATGAGAATATTCTTAGGTTGACTGTAGTGATAGTCATACAATTCTGCACATGTGCCGAAAGCCATTGAATTACACAGTTTAAATGGGTGGATTGTGTGGTCTCAATAATTATATCTCAGTTAAGCTGGGAACATTAAAACCGACAAAGACAAACTGAATTTTCTCCCGTTTGAATCCAGTTCTGAAGCAAGTCCTGATGACTTTACCCCATAAATGTAAAAGATCAGTTCTGCATTTTTGCTTCTACCCTAGTCTGAGCCACCTTCACCTCCTTCCCTCAACCCTTCTGGGGCTCCTCATGGTCTACCCTCGCCCCCCTCACAGTGGCAATAATCATACAGTATAAACCAGAGTGTGACATTCTTCCATTTAGAACCCACAAATGGCTTCTCATTTCACTTGGAATAAACTTTCTTCACCTAAGTAAATTCTTCAGTATGGTCACCTGAAGTGTCTGCTGTCCACTTCTCAGCGTCATCTCCTCCATCACACTGGCCTTCTTTCAAAGCCTTCAGACGCTAGTGCCACTTGGAGCCTTTGTCCTTGTGGCTTCTTACGCCTGCTCCTGGCTTGGCTCATATGTCTCTTAAGGGAGGGCCTCCCTGCTCACCTATACCATGAAATTCCCTCAGCTCCATCTCCTTTTTCCATTTTTTCTGTCCATCTGTTCATCTGTTTATTGCCTTCTCTTCCCTGCCAAGGAAGTCATCCCTTGAAGGCAGGAATTTCGGTCTGTCCTGTTCTCTCCTATACACCCCAGTGCCTGGAACAGCACCTGGTTAGTGATTGGTGCCCGTCAAGGGTTTGTTGGTGGGCTAAATGAACAAAACTCTTCATGGACCTCCCACAGCTCTTAGGAAAAAATATCACATTTCAAACATAGCCTACATACAGCCATCTCATGGGACAATGGGGAGATTTCTTTTTCAAGGACAGAACTCAGGAGGTACTAGCATCTAATTTCAAGTTTCGTAACGGCAATGGAAAACTGGCATATCTGATAAATAAATGGACTTTCCCCATCCCCTCCCAGGTCAACTTCTGACTTAGTCACTCCTAGCCCCTGACCATAGACACAGGATCAGACCAAGTTCTCCATTTGATCAGGATTGCCAAGAGAAATATCAATAACCTCAGATATACAGACAACACCACCCTTATGGCAGAAAGTGAAGAGGAACTAAAAAACCTCTTGATGAAAGTGAAGGAGGAGAGTGAAAAAGTTGTCTTAAAGCTCAACATTCAGAAAACTAAGATCATGGCATCTAGTCCCATCACTTCATGGGAAATAGATGGGGAGACAGTGGAAACAGTGTCAAACTTTATTTTGGGGGGCTCCAAAGTCACTGCAGACGGTGATTGCAGCCATGAAATTAAAAGACGCTCACTCCTTGAAAGGAAAGTTATGACCAACCTAGATAGCATATTTAAAAGCAGAGACATTACTTTGCCAATAAAAGTCTGTCTAGTCAAGGCTATGGTTTTTCCAGTAGTCATGTATGGATGTGAGAGTTGGACGGTGAAGAATGCTGAGCGCCAAAGAATTGATGCTTTTGAACTGTGGTGTTGGAGAAGACTCTTGAGAGTCCCTTGGACTGCAAGGAGATCCAACCAGTCCATCCTAAAGGAGATCAGTCCTGAGTGTTCATTGGAAGGACTGATGTTGAAGCTGAAACTCCAGTACTTTGGCCACCTCGTGCGAAGAGTTGAATCATTGGAAAAGACCCTAATGCTGGGAAGGATTGGGGGTAGGAGGAGAAGGGGACAATAGAGGATAAGATGGCTGGATGGCATCACCAACTCGATGGACGTGGGTTTGGGTAGACTCCAGGAGTTTGTGATGGACAGGGAGGCCTGGTGTGCTGTGATTCATGGAGTTACAAAGAGTCGGACACGACTGAGCAACTGAACTGAACTGAACTGATATTCCTTCAGGACACCAGAATTATGGGGCAAAATAAAAAAGAAACCTCAGTGACCAATCACACATAGAATATCCATTTGAGAAAAATTAAAATTACAGAGAAACAAGAAGAAAAAGATTTTAAAGTATCCCCAAGCTACAGTAACTGCAGTGATAAAATAACTAATACCATTTTGTATAGCCTATTCTATGATTTCCCATACATATATAGACATGTAATTTTAAAAAGCAGAGCTATATCATTCATAATTATTGTGTTACCTGGGGTTTTTCCCTCTTTAGAAGTAAATCTAGAACTGTCCGACATAATTTTAATGGTTGTGTTAAAAATATTCCATTGTATAAATGTTGTATAATTTAACTTCTTTCATTTGAGACACTTTTACTGAGTGTTTTTAAAAGTGCCAGGTGAAATCCCTTATCTCATGGAACTTACAGGCAAGAGAAGTAGAAAGAAACCCTCAAATACAATAGAAGCCCTCGTAGTCAATGTCATATGAACATTTTGAATAAATCAAAATGAAAACTATAAAAGAAAAGCCTAGCACATACATAACATTTTTTTAAACTTAAAACAGGGGTCAGCAAACTATGTTGCAGGCCAGATCGGCCTGCTGCCCATTTTTGTATGGCTTGTGAGTCAAGGATAGTTTTTACATTTTTAAAAACTTGGAAAAAATACAAAATAAGAACAATATTTGGTGACACATAAAAAGTATATGAAATTCAAATTTAAATGTCCAAAACAAAGTTTTATTGGAACATAGTGATGCACATTCATTTAGAGATGATCTAGGGTAGCTTTTGTGCTGAAATGGCATATCCGAATCATTGGAACAGAGACTTGCTAAAGCCTAAAATAATTACTACCTGGTCCTTTACAGAAAAAAGTTTGAGGACCCCTAATTTAAAACACATAGATGGATACTCATTCACTAATTCTTTCATGTGAGACTCAGTTTCAGTTCTTTGGGATGGCCTGCTGTCTGGCATTTCACTTTACTTGTCTTGTATAAACTATACCCATAGTTTAACATAGTTAGAGTGACATTTTAATTTGTCATACAAACTGGGATACTTCTGAGAATGAAGGGGCCACTAAATCAGATAGGGCACTGAAATTAAAGGTATAAACAGGGAGTGTCCTGGCCTGACCATAATGCATCAGTATTTTTTTTTTTAATCATTTTGGCATCTTCAAGGTAGAGAAGGAGAATCTAAAACACTTGTGAAACAATATGGGTTCAGAATCCTTTTAAACCTTTAAAACTTTTCACTTCTTCATCATACCTAATTGAATACCATTTTTTTTCCTCTAGCAACTCTCCTTTATCAATAAATGCTTTATCTTTTCAAATTATTCAGCCCAGTTTCCATCAGAACAACAACTTTCTCTTCATATTCATATTTAACTGGCTTAGTGCGGTGTTAAATCACATAATTACAGTAGCAAATACAACTGACACAAGCAGTAACTGTGAGAGCAGAAGTCTGGTGGCCTTCCAGAGGAAGAAGGAAGAGTATTAAGTTATCCACACGTTGACTGAATGGAGACTGGTTAAAACAGCTTCTTCTGTTTTTATTAAAAAATTGAAATACGGTTTTGATATGCTACCGAGCAAGAAGTATGAAAACACTGAACAATCTGAGGGATCAAGAAAAGTTTCCTGAGGCACATAGCGACTATGATTCATGGATATTTTGGTTGATCCTGGTTTCTCATTGTTAAAATCATTGTGATGTGATTTGTTGTTAAAATATTGTGATGGATATTCTTGAGATTCGATCCCTGCACTTTTACTAGATTATTTCCTTGAGATAGATTTCCATGAGAAGAACTTATGTTTGTTACAGGTAGATTCCTGTAAAAAATATTAGGAAAATTGGAAGAAAGAGACCTGGAGAATATTTATCAATTAGTTAAAAACAACCAAAAAAAAACAAGATATATGGAGGTCCTAACTTGTTAACTACAAAGCTTGTCATTTAAAAAGGCATTTACTACAACTCTCTTCTATAATCTGAACACTGGAACAGTTTCAAGTGAGCAACTCTCATAGTTACAGAGACAATGGCGTAATTACTTTCAAACCATAGTGGCATAATAACAGGCCCAGGCTGTCAGCTCACATGATAACTTTAATGGACCTATTTGAAGTTGCTCACTATATTCTGAGCCTCCAGGGTAACAGGATACACCTAGAAAAGGCTCCCAGGTTCCTTGAGGCGTTAGAGAAACAAGCAGCTCTCTCACAGCTCGCAGGCCAGTAGCTCCAGTAAGCACACCAGCAGTTCTCGCTGGTCTGTCCCTGATCTCACTGGAGGCCTTTCTCTTAGTTGTGGAACCTTCAGAACATGAAGCAGAAAGACCTTCTTATGAGTTTTTGATGTACTCATCAGGAATAATGTTGTTCCAAGTCTTGTGAGGCAGGGTGGCAGAGAAAAATTTCCTGAAAAGCTGCTGAATCCTGACCAGGTAGCACTATAGCTTTACCCCATTAAACTTTATGCTCTTGTTTTGTTAAAAATGCAAGTCCAAGAGATTATTCAGTCTTTTACAGCTTTGTGTAATTGTACACTTGGCAGTTGCTGTCTTCTCTTTATAAAAGCCATAGTAGACTAAAAATAGCCTTTCCAATAGGTGTCAGATCTCTGGAACCTGTGATGCTATAATACTTTATTTGGAAAAAGGATCTCTGCAGATTAAGTATATTGAGATGAGATCATCTTAGATTATATGGATGGTCCCTAAATCCAATGACAAGTGTCCCTTGAAGAGAAAGGCAGAGCAGGGTTTAAGACAGAAGAGAAGAAAATGCAGAAGAGAGGAAGGTCATTTGAAGATGAAGGAAGGGCTTGGAATTATGCAGCCACAAGCCAAGGAACACCTGGAGCCACCAAAAGCTAGAAGCGACAGGAGGGAGTATGGCCTTGCAGTCACCTTGATTTTTACTTCTGACCTACTGTGAAAGAAAAAGCTCTATTTTTTTTTTTAAATAGATTTCAGGTGTACAGCATTATAGTTCAACATCTGTGTACACTACCACGTGATCACACCACAAGTAGTTGCCATCTATCACCATACATTTGATGTGTGGTAATAGATGGCATTCACCCATCTCACCCATCCTCTCCAACCCCTTTCCCCCCAGTAACTACTAAGCCATCCTCTGTGCCTATGAGTTTGGTTTGGTTTTATTTTGTTTGTTCATTTGTTTTGTTTTAGATTCCACATGTGACTGAAATTGTACAGTGTTTGTCTTTCTCCATCTTATTTCATTTAGCATAATACCTTCAAGGTCCACTTGTTATTGTTCAGTCGTTAAGTCATGTCTGACTCTTTGCAACCCAATGGACTGCAGCACACCTTTACCATCTCCTGGAGCTTGCTCAAACTCATGTCCATTGAGTCGGTGATGCCATCCAACCATCTCATCCTCTGTCACCCCTTCTCTTCCTGCCTTCAATCTTTCCCAGCGTCAGGGTCTTTTCTAACGAGTCTCTTCGCATGAGGTGGCCAAAGTATTGGAGCTTCAGCTTCAGCATCAGTCCTTCCAGTGAATATTCAGGACTGATTTCCTTTAGGATGGACTGGTTTGATCTCCTTGCAGTCCAAGGGCCTCTCAAGAGTCTTCTCTGACACCACAGTTCAAAATCATCAATTCTTTGGTGCTCAGCCTTCTTTATAGTCCAGCTATCACATCCATACATGACTAGTGGAAAAACCACAGCTTTGACTCTATGGCCCTTTGTCAGCAAAGTAATGTCTCTGCTAAGGTCCGTTTATGTTGTTCCAGATGGAAGAATTTCATTCTCATTGGGAAGTAGTATTCCACTCTGTGCATCTTTATTCATTCATTTATGGACACTTAGACTGTTTCTATATATTGGCTATTGTAAACAATGCTGCAGTGAACATAGGGATGCATATATCTTTTCAGATTAATGTTTTCATATTCTTCAGATAAAAACCCAGAAGTGGAATATCTGAGTCATATGGTAGTTCTATTGTCAATTTTTTGTGGCATCTCATACAGTTTTATGCAGCAGCTATACCAGTTTATAGTTCTACCAACAGTGGGTTCCCTTTTCTCCACATCCTCAACAGTATTTATTTCTTGCCTTTTTAGTAATATCCATTCTAATAGGTGTGAGATGATATCTCATTGTGATTTTCATTTGTATTTCCCTAGTAATTAGTTATGTTGAACATCCTATGTACCTATTGGCCACCTGTATATCTTCTTTGGAAAAATATCTATTCAGTGCCTCTGCTCATTTTTTATATCAGATTGTTTGTCATTTTGTTGTTGAGTTGTGTGAGATGTTACATATTTTGTATATTAATCCCTTATCAGATGTATGATTTGAAATTATCTTCTCCTATTCATTAGGTTGCCTTTCCACATTGATGATGGTTCCTTTGCTGGACAGAGTCTTTTTAGTTCGATGTAGTTCCGCTTGCTTATTTTTGCTTTTGTTTCCCTTGCGTTTAAAGTCACATCCACAAAAATATCACTAAGGTCCGTGTCACTGAGGTTACCACCCATGTTTTCTTCTCGGAATATTATGATTTCAGGCCCTACATTCATGACTTTAATCTATTTTGACTTAATTTTTGTGTCTGTTATAAGATAGTGTCTAATTTCAATCTTTTGCATGTGGCTGTCCAGTTTTCCCAACACCATTTATTAAAGAAACTGTCATTTCTCAACTATGTGTCAGGACTTCACTTAATCATTTCCAGTGATAAAGACACCACACTCCTAATGCAGGGGGTACAGGTTTGATCTTTGGTCGGGAAAATAGGATCCAGCATGCTGCACAGTGCAGCCATATAAATAAATTTTTTTAAACAAATAAAACTGTGTTCCTTGCTCCTTTGTCATGAATGAATTGTCCATTTGTGTGTGGGTTTATTTATAGGCTCTCAGTTCTGTTCCATTGATTTGTGCCAGTACCATATGTTTTGATTACTATAGCTTTGAGTATAGTTTGAAATCAGGGAGTGTGATACCTCCAGCTGTGTTCTTCTTTCTCAAGGTTGTTTTGCTCTTTGGAATCTTTTGTGTTTCCTACAATTTCTAGAATTATTTTTTATAGTTCTGTGCAATATGTCATTGGAATTTTGACAGGGATTGTGTTGCTCTATAGTTTATTTTGGATACTATGGACATTTTAACAATGTTAATTCTTCCAAAACATGAACATGCAATATTTTTCCATTTATGTGTTCTTAAGTATCTTTCATCAGTGTCTTACAGTTTTCAGTGTACAAATCTTTTACCTCCATGGATAAATTTATCCTTAGGTACTTTGTTCTTTTCGATGCAATTGTGAATGGGATTGTTTTCTTTATTTCTCTTTTTGTTAGTTCATTATTAGTGTACAGAAAGGTCACAGATTTCTGTATATTGTTTTTGCATCCTCTGACTATACTGAATTAATTTATTAGTTCTAATGGGTTTTGGTGGAGTCTTTAGGCTTTTCTACATATAGTGTCATGTCATCTGCAAATAATGATAGTTTTGCTCCCTTTTCGATTTTCCTAATTGCTGATGACTAGGACTTCCAATATTGTGTTGAATAAAAATGGCAATAGTGGGCCTCCTTGTCTTGTTCCTGATCACAGGCAAAAAGCTAAAAGCTTTTCATCATTGATAAAGTTCTGTTGTTTTAAGCTATGAGTTTGTAGTAATTTGTTATAGCTGCCATGGGAGGTGAGGCCACTGGCTAACTTTCACAATATCCTCTTCATCATCAAAGGCATCTTCCTTCTCAGACCCCTAATGAGGTTCTTGCCTCTGATAATTGTCAGACTCAACCAGGCAGCATTTTTAACAAAAAATTAGACCAATGAATTAAAACTTTTGGGTGAGGTTCAGGCAATTATGCATTTTGAAAACTGCCCTGGTAACTATGACTTTAACCTGACTCTGATATCACCACAGTAGGCCTTTGGTCTTTGGTCTATATAGTAGGTCCATGTCCATTGCCTGGTCCTGGACTTGCTCTGTCTGGTAGCAGAAGATTGAATGAGAGATTCTTATTTCTTTTACTTCTCTAGGAGGTCTTTAGGCCAGTACTGTTGAAATGTTAGTATTAAATGCAAATGGCTAGGCCTACCTACAGCACATCTCGTTCAGATGATCATGGCTGAGGCCCAAGAATTTGCATTTTTAACCAAGTTCAGGTGATGCTGCAGACTCCAGTTTGAGATAGCCTTTAGGATTCTCAGGGCTCTCTCTTTTGCCTTCCCTCCATTTGAACTTCTAGCATAGTGCAGCTTCTAGCATAGTGCCCTGCTCTCAATATTAATAATATGAGTTGAATTACTTTGAACTGTTAAACCTTTGATGACAAGGACCTCGCCTTATACCTTTTAAATATATCTTTAGCACTTCCATTAATGCCAAGGCAGAGGGGGTGCCAGTTGGAGACATATTAAAGGGTGGGTGTGCCAGCAAAACTTTCATCCATAAGTGATACAAGTGCATCACTGGGTGCCAGCACATCACAGGAAGTGCAGAAGGATGCCAAAATGGTAAAACACCATCACCCCCACCCTTAAGGGTGGTATTGCACAATCCTCACTGGCTGTTTCCAGTTGCAGGAGTGACTTGGAAGGGGTTGTGAAATAGTGAATGAACAATAAACTGCTTTGTGAAGGAGGGCACCGCTGGCTAATGTCAAGGCTTTGGTTTTGCTGAGCAAATATGCAGGTTTGGGGCCAGAGCTGAACTGCTCCAGACAGTAAAAGAAAGATTAATCTTCCCTCAGCAGTTCTGCTCCATCTTTCTCCTCATGTTGCATTCAGTCTCTTAAATAGGCATTGACCAATTATAGGTTTGAAGGAGTGACAGATGTTAACCTGCTAAGTTATCCATGTGTCTTGGTCTAGCTTTGTGGTCTGCTGATGATTTTGTTATGATTAGAATTACAGAAGCATTTGTGGGTAGAGTAAGGATTTATACAAATAGGATATGGGGGGGGGTGGGTAGCATGAAGAGTGATAGCTTTATATTTTGAAGACAAAGTTTATTTAAATCATAGTTTTGGGTAAATCAAACCAGTTTCAAGGATATGAAGAAGAACCTGTTACTAGTTTTTGTCCATTTTCTTTCCAGGGTGGTCTGCCCTTGAAGCATACCCTCCACCCCCAAACATCTGCTTTTCCCTGCACTTGCAGGCTCATTAATGGGCATTTCCCAGAGAGATCCAGAAATAGCAAATTCCATTAAAAGGCTTATCATTAAGTACAATACAGCTCTTTATGTGGAGTAAGGATGGCCTCTGAATACGAGTCCATCAGGGCTGTGGGCTGGAAAAAATGGGTCAGTTTTCTTTTAAGGGA
Organism: Muntiacus reevesi; assembly: GCF_963930625.1. Taxonomy (NCBI): domain Eukaryota; kingdom Metazoa; phylum Chordata; class Mammalia; order Artiodactyla; family Cervidae; genus Muntiacus; species Muntiacus reevesi. The sequence goes on along the minus strand of NC_089264.1, from coordinate 35,551,737 downwards.
GAAATTAATATAGCAAGCAAGAGCCAGCAATACCGTGACATTCATCCTGCACAGCTTTTCGTCTTCACACTGCCAAGTGCGTCTGTCCAGACTTGCTATTCCTGTCCTCAGGCCCCGGGGGCAGGGCCCATTTGTCCTGAAGAAGCCTATCAAATTATCTGGCGACAGCCTAAGTAAACATGAGCAAGATTAGAACTGAGCAGAGGGTGTGTGTGTGTGTGTGTGTGTGTGTGTCTGTGTGTGTGTGTGTCTGTGTGTGTGTGTGTGTGTGTCTGTGTGTGTGTGTGCGCATGCACGCATCCTGAATATAATCTAAACCAGGAAAACAAAAGTTAATCAGTAACTCTTTCACTGACCTCTTTCCCCTTTGTTGGGTCCTACTGTCAGTTCCATAGGAGGTCGCTTCTAGCCAAGTTCATGTGGTGCTGTCCCCAGAGAAGAGCTGATAAAAGAATCTTGCTTCAGAAAGTGTAAGGGTGAGTGCTTTAAAGGACCGTCCAGTGTCCAGTCTCCTCCTGGCAAACTGATGCAGAGGGCTGGGTGGGTTCTTGGTAGCTGAGGCTGATGAGCACTGAGCAAGTGGGGAGTTGGGAAATAAGCATCCTATTGAGGATATCTGAGGACACAAAGTCCAGAAAGCTTAGAAAACCTAGGTGTGAATCGGTTTCATGTCTGCAGTGGGAGAGTTGGTCTGCTGTGTGGGTCAGGGCAGTGAGGGGTTCCAGAAGGTGAATGATTCAGAATTCAGGAGAACTGTCAGAAAGAATTGGATGTTCTGCCCAAATTCAGCTGGATGCCCAGCTAGTTGGTGATAGACCTGAGGACTTAATTCTCCAGAAGGAAGAAATTGGCAGGGGGCTAGATTCTTGGCAAATGACACAGAGAATTTAAGGAGCTTGTAAGACAGTCAAGGTGGAGAGGTCTTGCCCTACAGTTGATGTCTAGTTGTGCTGGATTGGATTTTGCATTATTGTTCAGTGAATATTCACTTATCTCTAATGTCTTCCTGTACCCTATAAGCAGAGATTCTGTCCTCTTCCCATTGATGATGCGCTTCTTAGATTTTCTTTGGTCTGTGGAATGTTAGCGGAGAAGGAAACAGCAACCCACTCCAGCATTCTTGCCTGGAGAATTCCATGGACAGGGGAGCCTGGCAGGCTACAGCCCATGGGGGTCACAAAGAGTCGAACATGACTGAACGACTAACACACATGCACACACATGGAACGTTAAAGTGTACACACAGGCAGAGGCTTTAAACGTGTTTGTGCATTTAGGTGATCACCTTGAGAAAAGCATGTGCTGACTGGCCTCTGCCCCTACAGCCTAGTGCTAGTGAGCAGACCTTAATCCAGCTCCCAACTCAAGCCAAGCCCAGACCAAACAAGACCTGAAACGCAGGGTAGATGCACTCAGACACGCCTGACCACAGTTAACCCTACATGAGAACAAATGCTTCTTGGTGTAAGTCATTGAGTTTGCTGGTAGTTTGTTATGCAACATTATTGTGGGCAGTCCCTGACAGAGACTGTAGGGCTGGAAATCAGAAAAGATATCTCGACTAGAGATTCAGTTTTAGAAATGATCAACTCTTAGAGGATAGTCTGTTTATTTGTTTGTTTACTCATTCATTCAGCAAATATTTAGTAAAGGTTGATTCTAGACTCGGTACTTATTCATTGGTATGGAGGAGACTGTCCAAGATCCTCATGGAAATAGGTCTCTTGGCAACTTTCCCAGGGAGAATTTGCAGAGCAAGAAAGTGCTGTCAAAAACAGAGCCTTAGGGATTGCTAGCCCATAAAAGAGAGTCTGAGAAATCCTTCTGAGTGTACCAGGAGACACAAGTGAAGGTGGTATTTCTTCTGGGAGAAGAGGCCTTCAAATGGGAACGTTAACTGGTGGTTGGTACAAAGACGGAAGGTGGGTTGTGCTCTAAAAAAAAGTCATTATAAGTGCTCCTTGATGGCCTGAGGGTCATTAGAATGATGGACCAGGGTTGGGTTCTGACAGTCATGTGTGGACTTCTGTATTAGTCAGCTTGGGCTGACATAACCAAATGCCACAGACTCTGTGGCTTCAACATCAGAAATTTGTCTTCTCATAGTTCTGGAGGCTCAGAGTTCAAGATCATGGTGCTGTTAGTGTGGGTTTTTTATGAGGGATCTCTTCCTAGCTTGTCAACGGCACCCTCTTATTCTGTCCCCACATGGACTTTCTTCTGCACACACATAGAAAGAAAGACATCTCTGAAGTCTCTTCCTGTTTAAATAAGACACAAGTCCTGTCAGATTAGGACACCACGCATATGACCTGATTTAACCTTAATTACCTCCTAAATGGCCCTCTCTCCAAACACAGTCACACTGGGGCTTAGGGCTTCAACACAGGAATTTTGAAGGGAACCTAATTCAGTCTGTAACAGTGTCAGGAGACTTTGTTCTGGTTCCATCCTTACCACTGCTTAGACCACCGCCTTGAACTTTCCCCAGGACTCCCTATCCTGATCTAAAAGGCACAGGGCCCACCTTATCTACCTGCCTCAGGATTGCTGCAAGGAGAAAGTAAAATACAAGGAGATACCATTCCTTGTATCTCTGGGGCACATCAGGGGTACAGTCAAGGTTTCCTTCATTGTGAAAGGGATCCTGGATAACCACCATTACCAGATTCTGCCCTCTCTTTCCCTGTGGGTCCTAGATGGGCATCTGTTTTCATGTTGGCTTTTCATGCCTCTTCCCTGCTCTTTCCGGTTGCCTTCTTCATGTGTCCTCCTTGGGGAGAGGGGCACCTTAGAATTTGTATGTGGATTCTTTATAAACCATGCCTGTCATGATATCTGAGATGTTTACAGGTCAGTGTGATATAGGGAAAGAGCCCTAGCTATGCAGTCAGCTAGGCCTGGATTCATATCATGGGTCAACCACAGACTGTCTGGAACCTTAGAAAGTTACCTAACAAATTACCTTATTCCTTACCTGACAAATATTGAAAGCAGTACCACCTAGGTGTGTGGCAAGTGAAGTGAAAGTATTAATCACTCAGTTGTGTCTGACTGTTTGTGACCCCATGGACTTCAGCCCGCCAGGCTCCGCTGTCCATGGAGTTCTTTAGGCAAGAATACTGGAGTGGGTAGCCAATCCTTTCTCCAGGGGATCTTCTGTACCCAGGAATCTAACCCAGGTCTCCTGCATTGCAGGCAGATTCTTTACTGTTCCAGCCACCAGGGAAGCCCAGCTGTGTAGAGATGGCAGCTAAAAGACATAGGATATAAAACACAACAGTGAATGGCTGAAAATTTCCTTGACTTAACTTTAAGAACCTAGATGCCTGGTATCCATCTTTGAGCCACTTGCTGAGCTATGGCGCTCTGCAGTGTGACACCCCTCCCAGCATTGCAGCTGGTCTGCTGCCCCAGCCCCTGTAGAGACGGTCCTTGGGAAAGGAGTGGTGATCTGGCATTGTTCACCACTTGGCAGTGTCTCCAGAGGCAGGAAAGCACACAGGGCCTTGAGCAGATTCCTTAAGGGAGTGAGTCCAGTGGAAGCAGGGATGTGGAGCTGGGGGGACGGGGGGTCTAGGAGAACAGAAGCCAGTCCAAAAGGTGGATGATGCTGGGATTCCCACTGTATGTTTACTGGAGGTTCAAGTGTCATTTCCTTTGAATCTCAGGGACAGGATAGGATGGAAGCAACCTAAGTGTCTATCAACAGATGAATGGATAAAGAGGTATGTATGTATGTGTGTATATATATAAACATATATACATACACACACAATGGGAATTTACTCAACCATAAGGAATGAAATTCTGCCACCTGCAACAATATAGATGGACCTAGATGATTATTATGCTTAGTGAAATAAGACAGAGAGAGAAAAAGGCTTTATATTAATACATATGTGAAATCTGAAAAATAAATAAATGAATATAACGAAGCAGAATCTGACTCACAGATATAGAGAACAAACTAGTTTTGCCAGTGAGGAGAGGAAAGGAGGAGGGGCAAGATAGGGACAGGAGACTGAGAGACACAGACTATTATATATAAAATAAATAAACTACAAGGATATATTGTAGAGCACAGGGAATGTATCCTATAATATCCTTTAATATTTAATATTTAATATCCTATAATAACTTTAAATGGAGTATGATCTATTAAAATATACTATTTGTAAACATGAAACTAATGTAATATTGTAAATCAACTATACTTCAATTAAAAAAGGATAGGATAGGATGCCCAAGCTGATAGTACCCGGGCTTATATTGCCTCTGAGGAAAGATAAACTGAGTTTAGTCACAGCTTCTGAAGTTTACTCTGTAAATCAGCTCCAGATCTGTGGTGGTTGTGGTATGTACAGTTCATACTGCTGCAGAAACTTTGTGTCATCTGCACCTTTAAAGTATATTCACCCCAGAAGGCACTAGAATTCAGCAAAATCCATTAATTCCTTCCCATATTCCCAATGTGTCTAAAATTCTCCTCTGTATACTACAGAACAGCATTGACCAGTTTCATGGCAGCATTTTTTAAAACAGAGCTTGGTGTGGAATCTTGGCAGTTTCATGAAATATTTCACACATTAAAAAATTACATTGTATCTCTATGCAAAGTACAAAAAATAAGGATAAAATGAGCACATGTATTTACTATTCAGCTAAAACATCAAGACATTATTAATAACTGTGTGTCCCTCCCTAATTGTATTTCTTCCCCTCCTCCCCAGGGGTAACCTCTGATCAAAATTTTTCATTTGTCATTTTCTTTCTTCTCTTTAGATTTGCTACATTTCTCTACATGGTAATAAACAATATTTGTTTTTTTAATTTTTATATAAATGGTATGTTCTTCTGGGACTTGTATTACTACTTAATATTGAGAGTTTCATTTTTAAACATAGATAAACTGAATTTAGGGCTTCCCTGGTGGCTCAGTGGTAAAGAATCCACTTGCCAATGCAGGAGATGCAGGTTCAATCCATGGGTCAGGAAGATCCCCTGGAGAAGGAAATGACAATCCACTCCAGTGTTCTGGCCTGGGAAAGCCCATGAATAGAGAAATTTGGCAGGCTACAGTCCATGGGGGTCACAAAAGAGTCTAACACCACTTAGCTACACAATAACAACAAAGCTGAGTTTAAAATGCATTATTGTTACACCTCGGAGAAGGCAATCGCACCCCACTCCAGTACTCTTGCCTGGAAAATCCCATGGACGGAGGAGCCTGGTAGGCTGCAGTCCATGGGGTCGCTAAGAGTCGGACACGACTGAGCGACTTCACTTTCACTTTTCACTTTTATGCACTGGAGAAGGAAATGGCAACCCACTCCAGTGTTCTTGCCTGGAGAATCCCAGGGATGGGCTCTCACAGAGTCGGACACGACTGAAGTGACTTAGCAGCAGTAGCATTGTTACACCTGGGAGTAGTTCTGAACTGACCAGAAGAGGCTGAATCACTTTTTCTCCACATTTTTCAAATTATCTTTTATTCCTATTTGTATTAAGCTTACTTGACATTTTACTCCCTTAAATCAGGCAAGTCATTCCAGTGGAGAGAAAATGAAGTCCAGCAGCAGCACCAGCATGTAGCGTAGGGAGCCATAGGAAGAGAAGCAAGTTGTTATGATCCCTGCACCATTCGCAGCTGTCACTCAGGCCTCGTCCCACCAAGTGCCATTTAACGGCCTCCAAGAATCTTATTTATCACCCCCTTCACTTCACTGTGGGAGCACCCTCACTTATGCAATAAAAATGACAACTCACCCTCCTGCAGACGCTTCAACAGGCACCAGAGGTCAAAGCCATCTCTTCCTCTTGCCTTGGAAAAAATTGCACCTGTCACATTTCTGAAACAGATACAAAAAAAAGAAAGAAAGAAAGAAAGAAACCCAGCCATCAAAATTATCTTCACAACAACAGACAACTCCTTAGCTACAGAGAGGCAGCTTTCTGGCTGGGTTGGTTCTAGGACACTTGCACCCATACTGAAAGCAATTATGGGCTGTTTGAAATTTCAGCTAAATATACTGCAGTCACTGATATTGAGCAAATGATTACTGGTGGCTAAATTGATGTTAAATTTATCATGAGATGGTGCTGCTTCTAGAAACATATAGGCTAAGTCCCTTTTAAGATGACTTGTTATTTAAATATAGCATGGAGTTAAATTAGTACTGTCTAAAGGGGGTAGGTTTTAGTCCCATCCATTCCCGGAGCTGTTGATGACCTGAAGATGATTTAGTTGATTTTCCCAGTTCACACACTGGAGAGTTGGGAAACTAAGGGGCTTCTCTGAGGTCACACAGCTAGTAAGTAGCAGGAGAGGGTTAATATTTAGCTTTGGTTTTGGTGTAGAGTTGGAGGTCCTGTGAGACATCCAAGTCAGGTGTCAAGGAGGCAGTTGAATATTTTTTATGATCCTATAGGAGAGAGGTCAGGGTTTGAGTTACAGATTTGAGGGTGAACAGTGTTGAACATTGCATTCCCACATATTTCAACCCTGATTCTGCCAAGTGCTGCAGAGGCTGAAAAGCTTAAAATTATATTTCTCAGGATCCCTTACAGATGGATTTCTTGATGTGATTCTGGTGATACCAATCATGTGCTCCCCAACAAGACATTTATTGTCATTTTTATATAACTTCTGCCATGAAAGTTTCAAGTATATTTACAACATTTCAGTACACTGTTTCCCTGTTGCTCAGCTTTAGCAATGATTATTAACTTATGCTGTTTGCTTTGTTTGAACCCATATCTACTCCCTGCTTCTATATTATTTTAAAGCAATCTGAGAAGTATTTCATCCATTAAAAATTTAAGTATATATCTTTGGAAGATAAGTATCCCTTTTTGTAGCATATCCTTAATATTCAATACCATTATCACACTGAAAAAATTAACAGTAAATCCTTCTGGTAGTAGTTGTATTGTTTCATAGTGTTGTCTCATAAAATTCTTACCATTTTCTTTTCAAATCAGGATTCAAATGAGAACTTATATATTGCAACTCAGTTGATAAGTCTTTTAGGTTTCTCTTAATCAATAGTTTCTCTCTCTCTCTCTCTCTCTCTCTCTCACACACACACACACACACACACACACACACACACACACAGAGAAACATATTCCCCTCTTTACTTGTAAAAAAAACTGGGTTATTCTAGAGTTTCCAAAAGTTTGGATTTTGCCAATTGCACCCTTGATACCTTTTTACATGTTTTCTGTCACTTACATTTCCTTTAAAATGGTGGTTCCATTTACAAGACTGATTAGATTCAGGTTCAATTTTTTTGGTTAGAAAACTTCATAGAAAGTGCTGTGAACTTCCCAGAAATCCTTTAAAGGGAGGCAGAAGGGTCAGAGGCATGGTAGGAGATGTGGTTATGGAAGTAGAGATTCAGGGGACTTGAGGAAGCGGCTACATACTACAGAAACTTCATAGTGGCCTCTAGAAGCTGGAAAAGGCAAAGAAACAGATTCTTTTCTGGAGCCCCTGGAAGGAAGGAATGCAGTCCTGCTGACACCTTGCTTTTAAGTCTTCTGAGTCCCAGAGTGTGAGATAATAAATTTGTGTTGTTTTAAGCCACTAAACTTGTGGTAATTTATTACAACAGCAATAGGAAACTAATAGAGTAGGTAAATAACAGCTTAACCACTCAGTCGTGTCCAACTCTTTGCTACCCCATAGACTGTAGCCCGCCAGTCTCCTCTATACATGAGATTCTCCAGGCAAGAATACTGGAGTGGATTGCCATCCCCTCCTCCAGGGGATCCTCCCAACCCAGGGATTGAACCCATGTCTCTTATGTCTCCTGCATTTGCAGGCAGGTTATTTACGGTTAGCACCACCTGGGAAGCCCAGAAAGGCTTTTACCCATCTCCAAAATTATAAATTAATATAATATATGAAATAAATATAACTAAATTAATCCATGGTTTCTTCTAATATTTTTTATGGTTTTATTTTTATTTTAAATTGTTACTCTATCTGGGTTTAGTTTTCATATGAAGAGTGAAGTGGGGATCCAATTTCTTTCTTTCCAAATGGTTAGCCAATTGCTCTGTACATTTATTGAGTAATTCTACCATTCCCCATGGACTTGAAATGCCATCTTTACCATTAACTTAGCAATCAGGACTCTCCTCTGTTCTAATCATCTATCTATTTCATAGTTATGACCAATCTATTTAATTATTATAATTTTATAATAAGCTTTGGGCTATACTAGAAAAGCTACTCATAGGGCTAGTCCACTCTTGCTACACTTACTTTACAAAATAGTTCCTGGATTTTCACTTTTTAATTTTTGATGTGGTATTAGAGTGTCTGGCTCCACCCAAAATCCTGTTGATATTTGTGTAGGATTGCTTGTGTAGGACTGCATATGCATTAGAGAGAATTTACATATTATAGTATTAAGTGTTCCTATTCAAAAGCACAGTAGGTCTTCTCATTTACTCTTATGTCTCACAGCTTTCAAGTTTTCTAGATCTAAATTCTATGCATTTCTTCAATTTGTTCCCCTGTGTGTTGTGTATATTTGCTGCTATTGTAAATAAAATTATTTCCTTCCTTAACCTTTCTCAGCTGGTTATTTTTTATAATTGGGAAAACAATTGAATCATATATTTTCATCCTAGTCAATTTTTAAAGGCCTCGAGGGAGTGACAGCCCAAAAGCTCTTTAGGCAACCAATCCCAGCATTTAATAACCTCTGAATTACATGATCGTAGAAATTATTGACAACAAGAGAGGAGATTTTAGTCAGTGGGAAATTGCCTTATTTAAAAAATAATGCTGTGTTCCATTTAAATACATTTTAGACATTTTATTTGAATAAAATATACATACAGAGCAGTTTTAAAAGCCTGTTTTAATAAAACTTGGTCTAGAAAAATTCAAGTTGATTCATTTATTCTTAAGAGTTTTGTGCTAGGTTAGGAATAACCTGAAAGTGAAAGTTGGTCAGCCGTGTCTGACTCTTTGCGACCCCATGGACTTTATAGTTCATGGAATTCTCCAGGCCAAAATACTGGAGTGGGTAGCTTTTCCCTTCTCCAGTGGATCTTCCCGACTCAGGAATCGGATCAGGGTCTCCTGCATTGCAGGCAGATTCTTTACCTGAAGGAACCCCTGATAACAACGAGGAGACAGATTCTAATGAGTGCGGCATAACGGGGGAGGCATTGGAGGCCTGCAAGGGGTGCAGTGGAACCCACAGGAGGGACCTCAGTGGGGTAGGGGGCACGAAACATCAGGCTAGGAGTCAAACAGATGTGAGAGGGAACTGCACCAAAGCCCAGCTACCAATGTTAAAAGGATATCTTGGTTTTACTAACTGAAGTATGAACAACCAAATTAAAAAAGCCTGCAAGCAAATTACTAGTAGCTGCTCGTTTTAAGGGCAAATCGCTGAGGTTAAGAGAGGAACTCAGGAGTCAGTCACACTGCCTGCCAGTGAAAAAGACGTGCCTTGCTTTCATCTTCACTGTTCTTTTAATTTTAACAAGTGCAGCTATCTCGGATTCAGGATAGGCCAAAGCGTATTTGCAGTGATATTAGATTTATGATTGTAGCCCTCTATCAGCCTGAAAATTCATTTGCAATTCTCATTTACATGCCTGACTTGTATAAAGTGTCTTTATTTCTTTTTATTTTTATAATATTTGCAAGTTTTAAATAGTAGACAGTTGGGATAACCTGGGCATCCTCTTGAGGATGCCCACAATGGGCTTCTCTGGTGGCTCAGACAGTAAAGAATCTACCTGCAGTGCAGGAGACTTGGGTTCGATCGCTGGGTCAGGAAGATTCCCTGAAGATGGCTACCCACCCCAGCATTCTTGCCTGGAGAATTCCACGGACAGAGGAACTTGGCAGGCTGTAGTTCATGGGGTCACAAAGAGTCGGACACAACTGAGGAACTAACACTTTCACTTTTTCACTTATGAAGTGGAGCCACACTTAAAATGGGAATGTGGCCTCCTGAGATCCCCAGAAGTTCCTTCCCACCTGAAGAAGGTGGCTGTCTGTGAGCAAAACAAGACCCAAAAGAGTCCTTATTATTTGTTTATTCATCAATCTAGTTACCGACTGCCCCTCCATTCACCTGTCCCATTCACTCACTCACCCCACCTCCCATCCATCCTCTTCATCACTTTTTCACCCATGCAACTTCTGACCAGCCCCTCCTCCACCCATCTGCCCTGCCCCCACCTTCCTATCCATTTACTCACCCATCCACCCACGTCAGACATGGGTTTGAAATCCCTCTTGGAACTCCAGTTCCCAAACCCTTTTTTTCTCTTGTATTATGGTACTCTCCTCCCAGCAGGGTACAGTGGCATTAGTTCCCAGAGGCCCCGCCTCTCCTAGCTCCCTGCGGTTACTGGTACTGGACACCTCCAGGCTCAGTCCTGCCCAATCTGACCCAGTGAACACAGAGCCAGTCACTATGTATCAAGAACTTCTGTTACTTTTTATGGTGGCCTTGGAAGTCATCTGCTCCTCTGAGTTCCTGACTCCCCCAAGGAACAGCTTCTATCCCACTATTCCTCTACCTTTCTGGACCTGCTTGTCTGGATCTAGAGGGTCTGAATCAGCTCTCCAGACTCCCTGACTTCATTACATCTCTTTGGGACTGTGTTTGGGGCTCCTGGAAAGCCAGTTGGATGCAATTGTGGAAAACACTACAGTCTTCAACATCTAAAGACGTGTTATCTCACATAACAAGAAGTCAGGGGGTAGAGCCTTTCTGTAGCTGGTAATTCAGTGTCTCAAGGATGTCACCACAGGTCATGTGCTTGCCATCTTCATCTTATGCATGTCAATGATTTCTTCCCGCAGAGTTCCACAGTGGCTGTTCCAGGCAACATACAGAGACATGACATCTCCTGAAGAAGGACATTTTCTCCCTTGTGCTTCTTTTTATTTGTAAGGAAATCTTTCCCAGAAGCCCTTCAGATGTCTCCTTGGGTCCTCTGGGCCAGGACCGAGTTCCATGCCCAAACCAAAGTGAGTCATTGATAAATGAGACAAAATTGGAAGGCCTGACTTAGACCAGGCCTAATTTGCCATAATTCACCCCCTGAATCCATGGGAGGGGACAGCTGAATGAAATTGGGTTTTTGTCGACAAGGAAGGAGGCAGAAAAGGATGTCGTATAGGCACTATCGTATAGGACTTACAACTCTGTGTTTTTCCTTAGTCAGGGGCTATTTTTTTTCCCAGGGGACACTGGGTTCTCAGAGGCCACTCCCTATCCTTTCGGGGCTGCTGGGTCGGGGGGGAACACTTGGTGATGTCTGAAGCCATTTTTGGTTCTCACAGTAGAGTAGAGAGAAGCTATTGGCATTTGGGATGCTACAGTATCAAAGTGCCGAGACTGAGAAATCTTCCATCAAAAATATGAGAAGGAAGCATGATGAACTAAAAGAATAAGACTGCTTTTATGAAGGTTAAAATTATTTTTACACATTTTTTTATACATCTGTGATACTTATTTGTAATGTCTTAGTGGCATCTCTGAGAATCAAGGGCCATGGGATTAAAAGACAACCATGGGAAGTAAATCAGCAATTTTTGCCAACAGACTTGTAAAGCTTAAAGAACAGGAAACACAATGGTGAAGGTGTGGTGACGGAGACATTTGTTTAGGCTGGTAACAGTATGAAATGTTCTCATTGTTCTCAAAAGCGGTTTGACAATGTGTTAATAACTCTTAAAAAAAACTTTCTTATTTAAAAAAAAAAAAAAAACTTTCTTATTCTTTCATCCTCAAATTCTACTTCTGAGAATTCATCCTAAGGGGAAAATCCAAAGTGTGAAAAAAAGCTTTAATGCAATTCTGTATTCTAAGCACCATTATTTATAATGAAACATTGAAAATGACTTTAATTTCCAGCAATAGGTGTATGTAGCAGTAAAATATGATAGAGGTACATGGTGGAATTTTATGTCCACATTAAGCATGATGTATATGAACAAAAAATCACTCATAATGGTAAATGCAAAAGTGAGGAAATGAAATTGATTGCACACCATGATCATAGTTACGAAAATAAATATCTTAAAATATATACGTATAAAAGCAACCTTGGGACTTCCCTGGCAGTTCGGTGCCTTAGACTTCATGTTCTCCATGTTCAGTCCCTAGTCAGGGAACTAGACCCCACAGCTGCAACTAAAGATCCCACATGCTGCAACTAAGACTTGGCACAGTCAAATACATAAAATATTTTTTAAAAAGGCAACCTGACAGGAAACACATCCAAGTATTAGCCAGACTATTTCTTTGTACCAGTGAGGATACAGGTGATTTTTATTCTTTGTTTGTCTTTCTTGAGGTAATGCACCTATGTTTATTTAAACTTATTTTGTTCAAGGCAACAAATACTAAATGTATAGATTGTACAACAATTCCATATTTAGACCTGTTTCTGTTCTTTTTTTTTTTTTTCTGATACCTTCTGTCTTCCTTTTTTCTCATTTCAAAAGTTTTCCTGAATGAGGTACATTGGCAGTAGGAAGTTTATAGATGTATTTCAGAGCACCCTTAAACCTCTAAAATTGTAAGATATATGTACTCTTTTTTTTAAAAAAAGAGTCTTTTAATTGGGAGTAATTTTTTAAAATAATGGTTCTTTTAATTTATTTTTACCTTGATCCTATACTGTTTTGATAACAAGAAAGAAAATCATTAAAAAATTTTTTACAGGGGATTGAAGCGCAAGGGGCTAAACCATATGTCAAATTCAAGGACAACTATGGATCAGCGTTAGGGACTCTCAGTGGACCAGAGGATCTTGATCCTCACTACTGAACTGGGATCAAGGGGCTCAAATGCCCTCACTGATAGATTGGTCCTTTGTATCTGGCTAACCTTCAGAGACAATAGGGGGTTCCGAAACCAATTAGATGCTCATTCCTGGGGCTGTGAGAAGCCTCAGAATACAGCATGCACCTCAGGGAGCCAGAGCAGAGATCCCGAGGCATCACAGAGAGTTTCCAATCTAGTGCCATTCTAAATTCAGGCCCCTGTTATGCCAAGAAAGAAAAAACAAGTAGCATTTCTACTTCTGGCTCTCAACTTTCTGTTGACCTTGTGTTTTCTCAAGATAAGAGGGCTGTTCCCTAAACTTCTGTAGTGATGTTCTCTGTCGATATTGCAGGTGCTGAGAGTGAAGTCCAAGGTGGTAACTGAGATAATTCCTTCCCTTGGTCTTCTCTTCCATTGCCAACCAACTCCAGGACTCCTCAGTTCCCCAGTCTAACGTGATCTACATATACTGGGAGTGTCTTCACCATGTTACTGGCTGGGGGACAAATGCCTTCTTATTTTTTATGGCCCACTGCAGGAAATCACCACTTTTGAGAAATCATCATGGCCCACCCTGGCCCCTACCATGCATGCAGAGTTAATGACTCTGTATAGCTTCTCACAGCACACTATAGGTTCTCAGTAAATAATCACTGTAAAATTTAAGAAAGAATGTAGATTTTCTTTATCATGAGTTCTCATTTCTCAGTTACTCTGTGAACTAACAGCATCAGTCATAAGGGAGTTTAATGAAAAAGTGATTCCCAGGGTCTCCTACCCTTCTCTTGAGTGAAGCTGTCTTTGGGTTGGGTCCAGGAAGCTGCCTTTTATAAGATACCCCCAGGGAACTTCTCTGCACACTGAAGTATAAGAGCCATTGGCTAAGGTAAAATGATGCTTCAGGCCAGTTTTCAGGCAGTCTCTGAAATGTTTATAGCCATCTGAAACTTTGCTCAGAATTATTTACTTTTCTTGATATTACCAAAAGGGGGAGGTGGGTAAAAATCAAAAGAAACAATGAACGTAGGCCTAATAGTTGTGGATTAGAGATGTAAATGCTCAGCCATTTTTCTCTTCTCTCACGAAACAGGTATAAGCTTGTAGAATCCCCCAAACAGAGTTTTAGAGCTGGAAAAAATCCAGTCCAAGTCCCTTGATGTTATATTGGATCCAGTCCAGAAATCCAGTCCAATTCCCTTGATGTTACATTGGATCTTCCAAAAAATGAACACCAAGACAAATTTCGATGTGGAGTAGATTTATTGGGAGAAGTGTCTAAAGTATGGGAGAGGGAACAGGACTAGACAGGGAGCTCCTACTGACTGTGCTCCAGGTCTGACACCTGTAAGAGGCAAGAGGGAAGGAAGAATTGGGTAGAAGAATCCACAGACTGCAGTCCAGCTAAGAAAGGGTCTTGGCTAGGCTGGTGAGGGGCTCCTGAGCAGAGAGGGCACATTAGAGGAGTCTTGTGTTGGTTAGAAATAGCCCAGTCTTGTTCCTCTCTCTGGGCTTGGTTGTTGGTTAGAAGCAGCTTTATGGGGGTGTGGGGTGGGAAGGAATCATTGCCTTGGTGGGACTATCACAGTGAATCTAAAGGTACCAATTGACTATACTCCACATGTCAAGTTCTTGGAATGAGAGAACTGGACAGTGGACGCCTGCCACATGCTCTGTATCACAGTTAGAAATTCCGGGAGTTGGTGATGGACAGGGAGGCCTGGCATGCTGCAGTCCATGGGGTCACAAAGAGTCAGACACGACTGAGCAACTGAACTGAACTGAAGGACTAAACTTTAGTGCAGAATTCTTTTATTCCTCAAAGCATTATTACTTTAATGTCTAACCACATCCCATACCCCCAACTGTCATAGGCTTGAATTGATGTTTTTTTAATTTATTATTTTTTTTAAAATATTTGTTTGTATTTATTTATTTGGCTGCTCCGGATCTTAGTTGTGGCACTTAGGATGTTCAGTCTTTAGTTGTGGCATGTGGAATCTAGTTCCCTGACCAGGGATTGAACCTGGACCCACTGCATTGGAAGGAAGCACAGAGTCTTAACCACTGAACCACCAGGGAAGTCCCATGTAGGTTTGAACTTAATCTTGTGGATTCTCGAGCTAGGTCTCACGAGAGGTAAAGAAGGCAAGGCTGGTCAAGTAAGTAAAGGAAAGGGAGGGATGCAGAGGGGATTGAAGGTCTTTGGGGGAAAGAGTGAGACAGCTGACTAGGGTCACAGCTGGTCTGTTTGTCTATACAGCAAGTTTTGCATTTCCCTCGTCTGGAGAACCCTTCCCACTCTCCACATGGTTCTCAGAGGGCTCTCAGTCTTGGTGCTGTACTTCCCATCCCAGCCAGGAGCACATGACCTAGGCGGCTGGAATCCTTAGGACTGGTATTCAAACTTTGGGAGAAAGAAATTCTCTTTCTGCTGGAATAACAAAAACTCTGATTGCTGGTAATAGGGCAACTGATGATGGTCTTTCTTGTTCTTTGGGGAGAGGAACTCTGGAGAATGGAGACAGGCAGAAGTGAGCAGAGATGAGAGGTGAGTAGAAAGAGAATGTATGTGAGTCATGGGCACAGGGAGGCCTTACCCAGCTCCTGTACCTCTCCCCTCTATTCTGGGAGGTCCTTCCCAGGCATGTGGGTCAGTGTGCTCTCTTTTACCTGACTATACTAGGCAGATTCTAACATGGGCCCAAATTCTCAGCCCCTGGTATATACACATCTTGTTTTAGTCAATCAAACACCAATCTAGGTTTCTCTGGAAGGGATTTTGCAGTTGTAACTAAGGTTTCAAGTAAATTGACCTTAAGATAGAAAGAATAGGTGAATCTGACCTAATCACATGAACCCTGAAAGCCCAGTCTAGAGATTACAGTTGGAGAAAGCAGAGAGATTTGAAGTATGAGAAAAGCTCAGTGAGGGAGATGGAGGCATCATATACTAAAGAATGCAGGCGGCCTCTTGGAACTGAGAGCAATCACAGATAACAGTCCTATAGCTATAAGGAGGTGAATTATGCCAGCAGCCTGAATTAGATAAGAGACGAATTTCTCCCCAGGGCCTCCAGATGAGAACTCAGCAGGCAACACCTCAGTTTCATTCAGCCCTTGAGCAAGAACCTGGCCACATCATACTTGTCAGTTTGTGGTCATTTCTTTATCAGCAGTAGAAAATGAGCACAGTTGGATTCATTTTGCTTACAACTGAGGAAGTCCCGACTGAAGAGTGGGGAGAACATAGACCCCCTTCACTCCATGAGCCCTCTACAAATTGTTGCTCTTCACTCTGTTTTTCTTGGGTATGAATCTGCTCAATAATGGCAGCTGCTGTTGACTAGTGTGATGGAAGAATCTAAAAAAACATTTTGATAGGGACAAAGGGAACACAAAATGGTTCTGAAATGGGCTAGGGAGGAAGATTACCAAGGGAATGAAGATGGGGGAAAAGACTGGTGGGACCTGGAAGAGACATGTCTCCTAATGAATTTTCCTGCTTCTACCATTCTCAACAGCAGCCAGAGTGATCTTTATAAAATGTGGATCAGATCACACTCTGAGCTCTCCAAGGCTTCCTGTCTCACATGGGGTAAAGCCCGGGGTTCTTTGAGAAGCCACGGGACCTCCACAGCCCGGCCCTTCACCTCTCCTGCCTTCTCTTTGCCCTCCCTGCTCACGCTGCCCCAGCCTCCTTGCTGCTGCATCAGCCTGACGCCCAGCCTTGTGCCTCTGGGGCTCTGCTGTTAAACCTCTGCCCGCTCTGCTCTTCCCCAACACCCTTCTTTCTTTACGTTTTTGTGTCATCTGCTCTCTACTCAAATGTTACTTCCTCAGTGAAGCCTTCCTTCACTGCTCTGTGTAAAATTTTAACTCCACCACTCAAGTATTCCTTCCTTGCTTTATACCTTTTCTTTGCATTTATTATTTCCTACCAGATTGTTTATTCCACATATTTCACATGTTTGTTGTCTGACTCTCTTACTTGAATGTCAGCTTCAAGCACCCAAGGATTTAGATTTGCTTTGAGCATGCTGTATCCCCCATAGTGAAAACCATGACCAAAAAGGGGATGTGTGCATAATGAGAGATATATTTTACTTTCTAAGGGTGATTTCTTTCTCTTTAAAAGAAATTGGTGGTAGGTAATGTGATCCAGCAATCCCACATCTAGACGTGTATCCAAAAAAGACAAAAAGTCTAATTCAAATAGATACATGCATTTCAGTGTTCATAGCAGTACTATTTACAGTAGCCAAGACATGGAAGGAACCTAAATGTCCATCAACAGAGGAATAGATAAAGAAGATGTGGTACATATACCCAGCCATAAAAAAGAATGAAATAATGCCATTTGCAGCAACACAGATGGACCTAGAGATGAAGGTGAAGTAAGTCAGCAAAGAAAAAACACCATGTGATATCACTTATATGATATCATAAGTGATACCCATATGATATGTGAAATCTAAAATATAGATGGACTTACAAAACAAAAACAGACTCATAGACATAGAAAGCAAACTTATGGTTACCAAAGGGGATAATTTGGAAGTATGAGATTAACAGATGCATACTACCGTAAATAACCAACGAGGACTAACTGTATAGCACAGTGAGTTATATTGAATATCTTGTAATAAAACTGTGAAAGTCGCTCAGTCATGCCCGACTCTTTGCAACCCCATGGACTGCACAGTCCATGGAATTTTCCAGGCCAGAATACTAAAGTGGGTAAAGCCTTTCCCTTCTCCAGGGTATCTTCCCAACCCAGGGATTAAACCCAGGTCTCCCTCATTGCGGGCGGATTCTTTATCAGTTGAGCCACAAGGGAAGCCCAAGAATACTGGAGTGGGTAGCCTATCCCTTCTCCAGTGGATCTTCCCGACCCAGGAATTGAACTGGGGTTTCCTGCATTGCAGGCAGATTCTTTACCAACTGAGCTATGAGGGAAGCCCAATAAAACTGTAATGAAAAATAATTTTTAAAAGAATATAGATATAGAACCAAATCATTTTACGATATACCTGAAACTAACACAATGTTATAAATCAACTATATTTCAATTTTAAAAATAGGAAGAAATTTGTGGAGGATATATTGTTTAAGAAAAATTGTGAGCTGGCCATTTGTTCCCTTTAGCTACAAAAATCCAGGACAATGGACCATATGGCTTTGCAGTTTACTTTGCATGCAGAGCCAACAGTGAAGACAGCTGTGATGGGAAAAGAAATACATGATATAAAACATAAACCCCCCATGAGGCTTTATGATACAAAGCACCTGGGAGCCTGGAGGTTGGCTCCTGGTGACAGTTATCATTTATAAATATTAAATAAATATAATCATGAAAACACTCATTGCTCCCAGCCAACTTCTAGCTGGGCAGCTGCCACTATTCCTTGTCTGTTTATTGTCACCTGAGTGATGAGGCCAACCTGACATCAGGACTCTCCCAAAAGCAAAATTGTTTGTGTTATTTCAAGAAGTGAGGGGTGTAAACAACAGCCCAACTGGGTCTTAAAAGTTACAGTGGAAAATCCCTAGCTACTCCCAAAATATGCCCTGAACTATAGATAGCTACATATGTTTTATGTATGTATGCATAATGTTTCTTTTTTTATTGTGTTTGTGATGTGAGCCATTTAATACAAACCCATTTGTTTATGATTTATCAGCCCTTTCTCATGGACACAGACTTTGTGCAAGACACAATGCAAGGTACAGGAAATACAAAAGTGAGCAAGATAAATGGGTTATTTATTAGCTAATTTATTTATTTGGCTACGTCGGGCCTTAGCTGTGGCATGTGGGATCCTCATTGCCTTAAGAAGGATCTTTCGTTGCAGCCAACATTCTCTAGTTGTGACTTGTGGGAGACAGACTTTTAATTAGTTAGGATTAGGTTCAGCTACATATATAACAGAAAAATCCAAACAAATGAGGAGTTTTCCCTCCCTTACATAAAAGAGAACCGGAGGTACAAAATCACAGGTTGGGATGGAAGAGTCATGCTGTCGCCAAGTCAGGCTTTTTTTTTTTCCCATTTATTTTTATTAGTTGGAGGCTAATTACTTTACAATATTGTAGTGGTTTTTGCCATACAGTGGCATGAATAAGCTATGGATTTACATGTGTTCCCCCATCCTGAACCCCCCTCCCACCTCCATCCCTCTGGGTCATCCCAGTGCACCAGCCCTGAGCACTTGTCTCATGCATCCCACCTGGACTGGTGATCTGTTTCACACTTGATAATATACATGTTTCAATGCTATTCTCTCAGATCATCCCACCCTCGCCTTCTCCCATAGAGTCCAAAAGTCTGTTCTATACATCTGTGTCGATAACCCTATATGCAAGACAGGCTTTTTTATCTTTCCACTCTGCCTTGCCAGCCACAAAATTTCTTCCTCAGCATCAATTTCTGGTCCAAGATGACTGCTGGAGCTCCAGCCATGACAATCCTTTTCCATGCTGCTTGGAGGAGAAGGACAAAGATATGTGCAGCCCCTCACATTTAAGGAGGCTTTCTGGAAAGCTGCATAATACTCTTTCTAACTTTTCATTAAGTAGCACTTAGCCATGTGGCCACAAACAACTGCACAAGGGTGTGAAAAATAGAGTAAATTAGCAGGATATCAGCTAAAAATTGAGATTCTTGGGATCAACAGATTGTCAAGCAGGACACCATGCACTGGTTATCAATGACCAGGGAGGACCCTGATTATTACTACATGGAGGAATAGCGAAGATCATCCCTGTGCCACCCACCGGGAGTAGAAGTCCAAATGCTTCTTCCCATAGCATCTTGGTGTCTGAGTTGCCAAGGAAAACACAACATTGTTAAGTGTTGAATGAATCAGCCCTTTACTGACAATGAGAAGAAAGAGAAAGATCAGCACCAGTGGTGCATACTCATTCCTCTGCTAGCAGATGCCCATGCGCTGACACAGGGCGATTGTGCTGTAGCAGAAGGTCCCCTCCTACCCACTTCAGGATTTGAAATACTGAAATCTGGGCACATGCCTCAGGGCCATTGACCTACACGCTTCAGCAGAACAAAGGAGTACACGCTGAACCTGAGACAGGGCAAGATATTCCTGCACAAGCTGATAAGCCGATGCAGGCTGTGTGGATTCTTTATCTCCAGGTAAGGAAGGAGTCCAGGCCAAGAGGCCCATTCTTATGTGGCCGAGCAGGGGCTGAAAGACTACATGCAGGAGACTGTCTTTCCCAGCACAAATAGTGGTCTCTGATGCAGAATGTAGTGTGGAGCGCTAAGGTTTAGTAACTTCCCCAAAGTCACACAGCTTTTAGGTAGTGGATCCAGGCAATGAACTTGGGTAGTTTGGCCCTGGTGTCCACATACTTAACTCCTGTGCTCTATAAGAAAGGGCTCGACACTAAGGGGTTCCCCAGCCACATGGACAGATCCTATGGGGGAATAGAGAAGGAAGGAAAAAAAGGAATGTAAATTTTAAAATCTATATCTCTTCACTCTTCATACCAGAAGAGAACTATTAGGCGAGGATAACTCACAGCATCATTTTAGTGCCTCGGGACTCAGTACATATTTCTTGAATGAATGAAGTCCCCACGGTGGCCCTGGAGGAGCTCTTGGAAGGCAGATGACATTGGATCTAGAGCTTTGTGTTGAGGAGAATTTCACCAGGGAGAGCGTGGTAGGAAAGGCATGCCAGACAGATGGAGGAGCTTGAGCAAAACCAGAAAGTTTTGCAAATGTGTGGCTTGTGCAGGAAACAGTGTGTAACCCAGTTATCACTGGAGCTTGTGGTCCTCAGAGGTGGTGGTGGGATTTGATACTGGATTGTTCCGAGCCTTGAGTGTCATGCCAAGGAGCATCATTTTACCCAGGGGGCTGTGAGGAGCGCCATCAGGTAGTGTGGGGAGAAGCTGTGTTCAGTTTATTGACTCCTGGAAAGCAGGGAGCTGGGCAGCAGGGAGACAAGGCTGGAATAATGAGGACCTGGTGGGTGAGAGTAGGAGGAAGCCCAGCACGAGGAGGGATGGACATGAAGACTTCCTGGCGGTCAGGCTGTGCAGTCTTCATGTCCTGGGGGGAAGAGAAAAGGGCCAAAGAGAACTCCTGGGTTCCCACCTGAAGGGGACTGCATTGTGGCATCCAAGGGCAGGTCTGGATGGGAGGTAGCAAGGGGAAGGGGATGAGTTCGCTGTGGGACACACCATGTTGAGATGCCTGCATTACCTTCCCCGAGACGATTACCTCCGAATTGTCTCCCTGCTGTCCCCTTGGTCCCCCCATAGTTTATTCACAACCCAGAAGCCAGAATAATCCTCTCTAAGTCAGGCTTCTTTCCTGTTCACACCTACCAGTGGCTCTCATCCCTGGGTAAAAGCCAAAGTCCTTGACTCTACAACCCAGCCTCCCCATGACCTCCCCAGACTAACTTCTGTTACTGCCCCTTGCTCACTCCACTCAACCCCGCTGGCCTCAGGACCCTCGCTGTGGCATAGAACCCTTCACCCAGATGTCTGCCTGGCTAACCTCCCACCTCTTTTTCGTCTTTGCCCAGATGTCACCTTCTCAATGAGGCCAACCTGAATTGTCCTATTTCAAATAATTGTACCCTCTCTCCCCGTACTCCTCATCTCCCTTTTCTGGTCTGCTTTTTCATTTTCCATGAGCTCATTTATTATATCTATTGTTTACTGTCAATCTCTCTGCTCCCTCCTCCCTCACCCTGCCACTAAAATCCAGCTCCATGAAGGCAGCAATCTCTATATGTCATGTCCCCTGATACGTCCCAAGAACCTGGCACATAATGAGATCTCAGTAAGGACAACGTCAGATTTATGAACACTGTGGAAATGTGTTGGTGTCAGAAATGGTGGTTTTCTACTCTGAACAGAAGTGGAGACTGTGGAGACAGAATCTGATATTCACCATGGGGTGCTGGTGGAGAGGACTTGAGATTTCTCTGTCTGGAAGGAGGACTTCCACTCAAGGTGTCAAGGAAGGGACGTCAATTTGGGGAGAGACCCACCAGGAGTCAAGAAGCCATCCCCAGAGTCAGTCCAGCCTGGAGACCAAATGGTGTGAGTACTTGAATACTAGTTCTGCACGGGAAATTCAGGCTCCCTGCCTTCATTCAGAGCACAGTGCTTTTCAGGCTACGAGCTATATGTTGCTGTGGAAAGAACTAGGTTTGAGTCAAACAAGTTTGAGTTCATGGCCCACTAGCTGTGGGACAAATTATTTCACCTCTTTGTTTCTCAGTTAACTTTTCTGTAAAAGCAGAATAATAATGCCTTTATAGCCTTATTAATGTTACTATTATTATCATTATTCAAAGAGGTTATCAAGTGCCCACATTTTATATAGGCACTGTTCCTGGCATCAAGTAAGCACTTAAAGTGTTAACTCTAAGGATGTTGATGATGATGATTACAATACAAGGACCTAGATATTTGTTGTTGCTAGATGGGTACATTTAACTCTTTCTCCTACTCATATCTCTGCATTTGTCTCTGTGGCTGAATCATTCTTTTCCAGTACTTAACTGGCTTTTTCCATGTGATGGAAAACAAGGGTGTAGGTCACTCAATCAATATCCTTCCAACCCTCAGACCCAACAGGCAAGAGAGATTCTCTCCTACCCCAATTGAATAAAACCCTGGAAGGACCCTGGTTGGCCTGGCTTGGATCCTGTGACCAGCCTGTCCTAATCACTTGGTCAGAAGAATGGGGTTCTATCAATAGCCAGCCAAGGATACCTACTCAGCACTTTTGGTCAGGGGTGAAAGTCTCTCACAGATTGTAGGTCAGATACTACATTTTTCTGGAAAACTAAAGTAGTCATATCCTGTCATCATGTCATTTTTCATCACTTCCTGGTTGTTTTTTTATGTACTTGTTGCTAAATTGTGAGTTTCCTGGGGCAGGGACCATGACTTCAGTATGGTCGCTCTGCTCCTTCATGATGCCTGATGAAGGGAAGGGCTTCTGTAAATGGAAGTTGTTGAATTGAAACTGAGCTATATCAGAGAGTAACAGAGTCTGTAGATAATGCCTGAGCAGACAGAGGTGGAGTTTTCTGGGAGTCTCATGGGTTCCAACTTTAGGGTCTTCTGAGACCCATTATCTTTCTCATGAGGGACTTTGAGATTCAGTGAAAAGAACATTGAAAATCAAGAGATTAAAGCCCACTTGTGACTTCTATACAAGCTGTATGACCATGTAGAAATCAGCAGACTCCTGGGGCCAACGTTGTCTTATTTATAAAGTGAGAAAGATGGTCTTGGTGGTATCTTGTTTACAGTCTTAAAATTCTGTGAATATACTCATCTTGCTTTTTGACATTTTATTGATTCCTTTGAATCTCTGTTCAACATTTGAGTAGTGTCACAGTCTGGTATCATTTTTAAAGGTCATTGTATTTATCTTGCACCACTTAAAAATTCAACAGTAACCTTTTCAATTTAAACTGAAGGAAGACTCAATTTAGAGAAAAGAACACTGAACTGAAAATCAGGACACAAGCTCTAGTTTCCCTCTGCCCTAATGGGATGAAGGATATTGGCAAAACTGCTTAAAGTCTTTGAGCCTTGGCCTCCTCATTTGTATGTAACACAGCCGGTGTAGATTTGGTAAAAGGCAAGATCGGACTTTTAACTTTCTAAGGTGATGGCACAGGGGAAACAACCTGTCTCTCTTTTTTCCTGTTAGTAAGACAACCATCTATGCTTTAGCTAAGCACATGGCCGCCCAGCCAGAGACTGCATGTCCCCGCCTTCCTGTGGCTCTGAGATAAAGAGCAGGTCTATGGGTGCTAAGAGAGGTGGTATATACATCTTCCAGTTTATCCCCAACCTAAGGACAGTTTGCTCACCCTGGACCTCTTTTCTCTGGGCCCAAAATTGAGCCCAGATAATGGAAGCTGAAGGTTGATGCAGGTGGAGGATGGCAGAGCTGAGAATTAATAAACCAGAACCTTCCCCCTAGCTCTGACCACCACTGACCTAGGGACTGTTTTGAGAAAGAGAAAACTAAATTTCTACTTTTATTTAATCCTCTGTGTTTTGGGGAGTCTTTTATAACAACTTAACCTGTGCCCTATCAATCACAGAACTATGATTCCCTTTTACTTAGTTGGCACTCTGATTTTCTTTAAATGGCTTACACAGTGGTTGAGAATATAGGCTCTACAATAAGAATGGAATAGAATCAATCTTGGTTTGGTTGCTCTTCAACCCCAGAACTTCAAGAGTGTTACCTAATATTCCTTGCCTTCGTTTGACAATCTGTATAATCAGGCAACATTGAAACTTACCTGCTGGGATTATTTTGAGGATCAGATGAGAGGAAGGTATAGAGAGCTGTGACCTCAGTGTTGGCATCTTGTAAACCTTCAAAAAATATTCGTTCCTATTAAAATTATCAGTATTATCTGGATCATCCTTACTGTTATCACCATCATCATGTATTTATATGCTTTTAAAACTGGCTCTCTGAACATCCTAGACTTTGGAAACCCAGTAAGAACAGTCACCCAACCTGAACTGAGCACTCTAGGACTCTGTATATCTGTTTGACACAGGGTGAATTTAGTACCATGCATGAGTGTGTGTCCTAAAGACACCTGCTGCCTTTACACTTAGTCTGCTTGTAGTGTCAACTGCAGGGTGAGCGTGGTGTTTGCTGCACCCGTGGTTTTGCATGTTCAGCATCCTGTCAGGAGCCAGAGCACCTGAAGTGAGATAAATGAGAGGTTGAGTAGAGGGTGGTTTCTTTTACTTGTCATCCTTACATGTGTTTTTTGGATTATTAAAAAATGCCAATGACAAGGATCTAAGGAAGAAGCTTTCAACATTACCGTCCATGTGAAAATCTTTTCTTCTTAATCAAATATGATATTGGATATAGAAAAGCCACGTGGTTAGCTGGTTCATATAGTTTGGGGATTTTAAAATATATTTTAAAATTTTCCTTTTCACTTCAGTTCAGTCACTCAGTCATATCTGACTCTTTGCAACCCCATGGACTGCCGCACACCAGGCTTCCTTGTACATCACCATCTCAGAGCTTACTCAATCTCATGTCCATTGAGTCGGTGATGCCATCCAACCATCTCATCCTCTGTTGTCCCCTTCTCCTCCTGCCTTCAATCTTTCCCAGCATCAGGGTCTTTTCCAGTGAGTCAGTTCTTCGCATCAGGTGGCCAAAGTATTGGAGCTTCAGCTTCAGCATCAGTCCTTCCAATGAACATTCAGGACTGATTTCCTGGGATTGACTTATTTGATCTCTTTGTTGTCCAAGGAAATGTCAAGAGTCTTCTCCAACACCACAGTTCAATGGCATCAGTTCTTTGGCACTCCTTTTCTTTGATCACTTTAATTAACCAAATAAAACAAACTCTGTAGGAAATTAGGAAATGAACTGTGAACTTTCAGATATTCAAGCTGGTTTTAGAAAAGGCGGAGGAACCAGAGATCAAATTGCCAACATCCATTGGATCATTGAAAAAGCAAGAGAGTTACAGAAAAACATCTATTTCTGCTTGATTGACTATGCCAAAGCCTTTGACTGTGTGGATCACAATAAACTGTGGAAAATTCTGAAAGAGATGGGAATACCAGACCACCTGACCGCCTCTTGAGAAACCTGTATGCAGGTCAGGAAGCAACAGTTAGAACTGGACATGGAACAACAGACTGGTTCCAAATAGGAAAAGGAATATGTGAAGGCTGTATATTATCACCCTGATTATTTAACTTATATGCAGAGTACCTCATGAGAAATGCTGGACTGGAGGAAGTACAAGCTGGAATTGGTGGGAGAAATATCAATAACCTCAGATATGCAGATGACACCACCCTTATGGCAGAAAGTGAAGAACTAAAGAGCCTCTTGATGAAAGTGAAAGAGGAGAGTGAAAAAGTTGGCTTAAAGCTCAACATTCAGAAAACTAAGATCATGGCATCTGGTCCCATCACTTCATGGCAAATAGATGGGGAGACAGTGGAAACAGTGTCAAACTTTATTTTTTGGGGCTCCAAAATCACTGCAGATGGTGATTATAGCCATGAATTAAAAGATGCTTACTCCTTGGAAGGAAAGTTAAGACCAACCTAGACAGCATATTAAAAAGCAGAGATATACTTTGCCAATAAAGGTCCATCTCATCAAGGCTATGGTTTTTCCAGTGGTCATATATGGATGTGAGAGTTGGATGGTGAAGAAAGCTGAGCGCCAAAGAACTGATGCTTTTGAACTGTGGTGTTGGAGAAGACTCTTGAGAGTCCCTTGGACTGCAAGGAGATCCAACGAGTCCATCCTAAAGGAGATCAGTCCTGGGTGTTCATTGGAAGGACTGATGTTGAAGCTGAAACTCCAATACTTTGGCCGCCTGATGCAAAGAGTTGACTCATTTGAAAAGACCCTGGTGCTGGGAAAGATTGAGGGCAGGAGGAGAAGGGGACGACAGAGGATGAGATGGTTGGATGGCATCACCGACTCAATGGACATGAGTTTGGGTAGACTGCAGGTGTTGGTGATGGACAGGGAGGCCTGGCATGCTGTGGTTCATAGGGTCACAAAGAGTTGGAGATGACTGAGCAAATGAACTGAACTGAGGAAATGAAAATAAGCAAAATTTTTAATAATTAAAATCCCCTATAGTTCCACCACCTAAAAATAACTATATTAGAATGCTGAGGTGCCTTCTAGTCATAAATCAGCATTCCCCCCAGCTGTCCAGGACAGCATTCACCTCCCATCCCTACACATCTGGCCCAAACTCTCTCCCCAGAGTTCTTCCTCACTCTGTCACCATCCCCTGTCCTCCTACCCAGCAAAACCTGTGTGCCCTGACTGTGAGATAAAAGGAACTCCAAGCCCTGAGCCCTCCAAGCATTTCTTCTCCTGTACTTTTGACACTGAACTCATAGTGTCAAAACCTAAAGAATTCCTGGCCCAGGGACTTCACTGGTAGCCCAGTGGTTGAGAATCCCCCTCCCAGGGAATATGGGTTCCATCTCTGGTCTGGGAAGATCCCACATGCTGCAGGGCAACTGAGCCCATGCGCTGCAACTACTGAGACCGCCCCCCACAGCAAAGATTCTGAGTGCCACAGCTAAGACTCAGTGCAGCCAGTAATTTATTTATTTATTTATATTTATAAGTAAATTTTTTTAAAGAACCTCCTGGTCCAGCATGTCCCAAAATATATAATGAGGGACATCAATTGGAATTATAATTTTAAAAAAAAACTTGATGACCAACTTCTGGGGTAAAGACAGACTAAACATATACCAGAGCTGCACACACTTCAGGCTTGTTCAACCTTGGAATCCCTTGTTCACATCCATTCCCTTTAGGAAATATCAGTTTAGTTTGTCTATTTCATTTACTAGGAAAAGAAACGGTTTTCTCAGAGAGATTAAAGGACTTGTCTAATGTCACACTGCTTGAAAGGAACAGGACTCGGCCTTGGAACTCAGATCTATTGGCAGAAGGCCCTGTGCTTCCTCCAAGGTCCCACAGAGTCTTTGTTCTACACCATCTTTCCATCCAGATGTTTTGCGTACACTGGTGTGTGTGTACCTGCCTCTTGTTTCCTCTGTGACATTAGGGACCAAGTCCTAATGTTTTGTTCTTTCTTCTCCATTTCTGAAGTTGATGCTCAGTCCATATTGAGTTTCCTTGGAAGAGTCAGAAATATCAGCTGTAGTGGACATCTGATCTTGCTGACACAGCATCCATTCTTTTTGGTAACATATTTCCATTTTCCTTGAGATGCTGACCATGTACCCTACTTCAGTCCTCCATCCATGTGGTTGGGGCAGATAAGCACCATTCTCTTGGATCCCATATGACCTGAAATTAGTCGGTTAGTGTATTCTGTTCCTTTGCCCACAGGAATTAGTGTTAGACCCATGACCCTGCCCAGGTGAATAGAGTCAACTTGAGTCTCTTGTTGGAACTGTTGACAATGAGGACTATCTGGGAGTGTCCTAGGCTGGCAAAATGTAATCTTAATGCTACCTGTGGCTACTTTGCAAAGAACTTGCCAAAGAATAAAGCCAACTCAGAGAAAAGCAAAACTGTGAGATGGAAAAAGATAGCCTCGATGACATTATTTAAGAGTCTGGAGCTATCTGTACCTGAAGCTAGCACTAGCTCTGGGTTTTTCAAGTACCTGAGCCAATAAATTGCCTTTTCCCCAGTCTAGTGGATCTGTTTTTGTATCTAGAAGAGTCCTTACTAGTAAATCAGGACATTTCTAGAATTTGGTTGCTAAAACAAAAGATTTTAAAGGGAATTTCACATGTTTTTACTGGACAAGAAGCGTCAAGCCAAGACATACTGAAGGGGATTATTCCATAACCTCTGGATCTTTCTTTACTTTTTAAAAGCAAAGAAGGAGTGTTCAGGAGTATGTGTTACATAGAATTTCTACCCCCTAGAACTGGCAAACTTTATAAGACTGGCTAAGGGAACTCAGCTAAGAGAAACAAGACTGTCACCATTAGTTAAAACAGAGATGATTATATATTTAATTTTATTACCACAGCCCAACCTGACAAATTCTTAGATACCTCCAGAATATGCTAGTAGGAGCTTGTATAACTACACAGACAGCTACCTGATTTGAACTTAATGAAAAGAACTCTGGATTCATGGTCTGACACATATTAGGTGCTAACTAAATATATATTATTTTTGCTATTTTCTGACTTTATCACTTAGGGGCAGTAAAAATCACAAAATTGCATTTTTATCAGTTAGATGGGAATATTAATTGCTTGCTTTCTTCCAAGACAGCCCTGTTTAATTTCCGTAGCACATAACACATCTGAATGGTGTACCCACTTTATTGTATGGACTTTTTCATTCATTTTTCCCATCAATTATTCATTCACTTACCCTCTGTTGAACTCTAGACCAGGGATCTGGCAAGGTGGTGAGGATACAATGGTGTATAACAGTCCCTGTTAGTTTATTTCAACAATCTTTCACAGAGGACCCACTGTGTGCCTGCTGGTTGCCTGGTCCAGTGTTTGGCATCTGGACACAAAGATGAGAGCAAGTCATGACTCTGTCCCTACAAAGCCAGCAGGCTCCACAGTGGAGAGTCCCCCACAGCACATGTCCTACCCTCAAAACAGTGGGGCAGGAAAAGGATGAGAGCTACTGTGGTAGGTGATGAGGAGACCCTGGGGAGTATTAAGCAGGAATGTAGCTAGTTCTTGGACTGGGAAAGAACACTTTAGTGAGGCAAGGGATGAAAGGGCCCTAAAGTAGAGTAATCGCGTGAAGGTAATTTGGAGGAAATGATTCTAGAAGTTTTTAGGAAGTATGGAAAGCAGGCATGCCTTCAGCTTGACAAAAGGCAAATGCTCTTACTATTGTTGTCACGTGTTTATTTCCAGGAGAGGTTTATTCAAGGCTGAGTTCAAGAGCTCATTTCTGAAAGCAGAGTGGCTGCACCCAGCATGGCCTGTGGCCTGTGGCTACCTGTCTCCCAGATCGAAGCCTCAGGGAGCACTGGGCTCACTTCATTACACCCACAGCAGCAACAAGACTGCCTTAAACTTCCCCCTCTCAGAACCAAGGTCCATAATGGAAAAGACAACACACTGATCACAGCCGAGCTGCTCAGATCAAAATACACCAGCCAGGAGGAGGCAGCGCCACCAAAACTCAGATCCCCAGGAGGGAGGCCTCAGCACTTCCACTTCCTTGTTAGAACATTTCTCCTCCCAGGGCTTGTGTCTAGTTTTAGACACATGTGGATTAACTAATGAGGAACCATTTGATGGAATAGCCCTATCCTCAAAAAAAAAAAAAAAAAAAAAAAGTTTTTTCTGATTATGTTAATAATTGAAGTGCACACTCATAGAAAATTGGGGAATACACAAACCTGAAACTGTCACAACACTGTCAATCGGCTATATCCCAATATAAAATAAAAAGTTTTTTAAAAAGTCACTCAAACTCTTTCTGTCTAAGTCTACCTGTGTGTCTATCCACACACACTGTACTCGTTTCCTTCTAATAAACACTTTACTTGTTTCACTAAAAAAAAGTTTAAAAAAGGGAGAAAAATGGATACCCTTCACTTACCATTCAGAAATAACCCTGGTCATGTTTTTAATACCTTCTTGACGTTCTTCTTTGTTGATGTGTGTGTTTGATTTTGGAACCATGTTGCATCCTCCCTTTTACATCCTTTTAATTTTAATTTAGAGTAATCTAGTCCTGACACTGGGGAGGCTGGCAAGGGCTCTGTTCTCCCGTAAATACTCTCCATAGTACAAATCAGAGACAAAAGATGCTCTGGTCTATGAACTTGGCCAAAGGCGGCCCTTCCATTTCTGGTGTGCAGTTTAAGTGTGCAGCATGCACCATCACCCATAAATTGAGAATAAAACTCCTCATCGTTGTACTCAAAACTGCATGATGGTAGAACACAGAAACTCAGCCATGACTGCAAGGACAATTTGCAAAGCTGATCAACATGTAATAAATGAATCTGTGGGTTTTAGTATGATATTTGGACAAGACTATGTCACTTGAAACATATTGTTTGTCTGAGGATTATGTAGATGGTACAATAAATGGATTGGGAAATGTTTAAAGAGATTATCCCACACACACAGAGAGAGAACAGTAGAGAAAATAAGAATCCCTTTAGATTGCACATTCAATATATTTATCTTTCATTCTGTGGGGTTTATCTTGTAAAGATGCTTTGTGAACTGTAAAGTGCTGTGCAAAATAATATTAGCACTCAGTGTGGTATCATTTGTATGAAACAAATGGATATGTGTGTCCATATGGATGCACACAGAAAATCGGCTTTTAGAGTTTATAAATTGTTATAATAATTCATAAAGTATTATAAATTTACATTTATAATATGTAATCTAAAGCAGACAAACTTGAAGAGCTGCTTTTTTCTGCTATCAAGTTCACATGATTTTGTTTCTTTCTGTGGCTACAGATTTTGATGCTCCTACTTGGATTACCTCTCTGTTAAAATATTTCCTGTGAGAGGTATTAAGATTACTTTGCATTGATTTTTAAATACTTTTTTGTATTGATTTTGTTCACAGAAGAAGTATTGTGACACATATGCACAACTATTGACTAGGTTGACTAACCAAGGGCATTAACCCTAGTCTCTGTGTTCTACGAAACTATAAACAAGTCGTTCAAGCTTCAAAAGATTGTCCCTTTCCAGGTCCCTCATCTTTTTGCTTGTTTGTTTGTTTTAAGCTTTTCTTTTAAAAAAATTTTTATTGGAGTATAGTTGATTCACAGTGTTGTATTAGTTTCAGGAATACAGCAAAGTGAATTGGTTATACATATATCCACTCTTTTTTTATTCTTTTCCTATGCAGGTCCCTCATGTTATGCAGGTGGTGAAACTCTCTGGAAGGCAGATGGGTCTGTATCTGTGAGTGTTGGCCTCTGTCAGTAAGAGCAGGGGCTCTCATTAAGGGAGGGGCTCTCAGTAAGAGCATCCTGGAGAGACTGCCCTTACCTTTCAGCTAAGTCTCAGTCTACATTGGCTTGGGAGACAGTTTAGCTTCCTTTATTCAGAAGCTTATGCCTCACAGCTCAATGCCATGTGCAGCCAGTTGCCTACAGCTCTCTGATCGGTAATGTTGAGATTTTAACCAGTGTTTTGGACTTCATCTAGAAATGCATTCCAAGTCTTCCATTTGTCTGCAGGAGCCCAGCCTTGTTTAGGACCTGTTTTAATCCATTTCCATAAAGGAAGGAGCATCAACCACTTGACCTCTGCTCCTCTCAGGAGTTTCAGCACCCACGTGCAAGACTTCCTTCTTAATATTTAGCTAGTCCTCTTCCTGACTTGGTGTCAGGGAAGCTGGTGCTCCTTTGTCTGCAGGGACATGAGTCAAGAGCAATGACCTTGGCCTATCCATATTCTGGCATCCCAGGATGCTGTGCTTCTGAGGTGGGGTGGCGTGGACACACCCCCAGTCATGCCAGCTGGAGAATCCTTTGACTCTTTCCTCTCTCCCATTCCACACCTAGTGAGTCAATGGACCTGCCACTGTTCCTCATTATCAGCTCTTGATCCACATGCCTTTCCCCTGCTCTAATTCCAGCCTTTACCCCAACTCATTCCCCTGTTCTCCCTGCCCCCAATTACATCTGGACTCCAAACTGAAACCAAGGCAGTGGTCCCCAAACATACGAAATAGGGAATGTCTTAGTCAAGTTTCTCCAGAGGGACAAGACCAATAGGATATATATAGAGAAAGAGACTTCTTATGAGAAATTGTCTCATATGATTGTGGACACTGAAAAGTCCCAAATATACCATCTGCAAGTTGGAGATCCTTGGGCGCTTGTGGTGCAAATCCCAGTCTGAATCTAAAGGCCTGAGAACCAGGAAAACCAATGGTGTAAATCCTAATCTGAGGACAAGAGAAGGCTTGCATTCCATCTCAAGCTGTCAGAGAGTGAATTTTCCCTAACCCAGGCTTTGTTCTATCCAGGCCTCCACTGGATATTGAATAAGTCCCACCCACACTGGGGAGGGCAGTCTGCTTTACTCAGTCGACAGATTCAAATGTTAACCTCATCTAGAAACACAGACACACCCAGAATAATATTTAACCAGATATCTCAGCCCCTCATGGCCCAGTCAGGCTGACACATAAAATTAACCATTACATAGAGTTTTATTCCCTGTAGTTTCAGAGAGGCAGAATCTTGTAAGAAAAGCTTCCTACATGGCACAGAAGCCACAGTTCCTTCAAATATGCACCCATTTGCTTTTAGAGCCCAAGGCCCTGAGCAACCAGATGTTAAAAATGCAGGTCCTGGCTTCTCCCTGCCCGAGACCTGCCACATCTCTGGGCAAGGTATGGGAGTCTGCATGACCACATGCAGACTACATGCTATGTATTCTACGTACCACATGCTGCATGCTATGTAAACAGGATAAAGTCCAAACTCCTTCACATGGATGGTGGCCTCTTGAGTGTCTGACCTCTGCCCACCTGTCTAGCACTGGGTCATGGTGTTCCCTCTTTTCTGCCAGTGTCCCTCACCAGGCTCTGGCCAGGAGGACTCCCATTGAATACTTCCTCCCAGTACCCCCTATTTCATGTCTTTGTGGGGGTCCTGACACTCCCCCCACTTGTATGTTCTTCCTCTTTCTCTTCACTTGGCTGATACTTGCTCATATTTTCAAAGCCAACTCAAGAATCCTCTGCATCTGATACCTCTGTGCTAGGATAAAGAAATATTTCATTCATTCAACAAATAGTTACAAAGGCCTTTCCACATGTCAGGCACTATTCTGGGATCTAGTAGTGGACACAACAGACAAAAGAACATACCTGCACATAAGACATATTCTGCAGAGGAAGACCAATAAGAAAATTTTTAAAAAACATGTAAAATATATGATATGTCAGATAAAGGTGACCTGAAGAAAAATAAAGTAGGATGAGGTATGGGGAGAGCATCGATTTGGGGAGTAATCAAGGCAGGTCTCACTGATGATGTGGCAAATGAGCAGAAACCTGAAAGAGAATGGTTGTCCCAGAATAAGCAACAATATCCACAGAGATGCAGTGAGTGAGTGTGATTGCATGATTGAGGCAGGGCAAGGATGTCCATGTGGTTGCAGTGAAGGGAATGAGAAACAGAAGAGGATGACGTGAGCTCAGAAAGGTCATGAGAAGCCAAAACATGTAACCTTCCTTCTGGCTGTTGTAAGGCTCTGACTTGTCCTGTGTGGTTAATCATCAGAAGGTTTGGGGCAGTGGGGAGACATGATTTGACTGACTTTTAACCGACCTTAGATGGTAAAGTAGAAACAAGGGTTGATGTCTTTGTAATGGTTCAAGTGAGAGATTTTCATGACTCAGATTAAGGGTAGGATGGGATGGTGAGAAATAGCAAGATTCAGGATTAGATGTTGGAATGGATTTGGAACGTTAGGGACATATTTGAGACACAGATAGCTGTAAACTTTTTTTTATTCTAGTAAAATATAAATAACACAGAATTTACCATTTTTAAGTGTAAAGTTCAGTGATGTTAAATACATTCACATTGTTGTGCAGCCATCACCACACCTGTCTTGAGAACTTTTTCATCTTCCCAAATGAAAACTCTGTACTGATTAAACACTAGCTCCCAAGTACCCCCTTCTTGCAGCCCCTGGCAAACAGCATTCTACTTTCTATCTCTGTGAATTTTACCACTCTAGGTACCTCCTATAACTGGAATCATATACCATATTTGTCCATTTGTGACTGGCTTATTTCACTTAGCTTAATGTCTTCAAGGTTCATCCATGTGGTTGCATGTGTCAGAATTTTTTTCTTTTTAAAGCTAATTAATTGACACTTTAACCTCTGAGCCACCAGGGAAGCCCCAATATATCATTGCAGGTATATATCACATTTTGTTTATCCATTTACCTATCAATGGACACTTGGGTTGTTTCTGCCTTTTGGCTAGTGTTAATAATGCTGTGAACGTGGGTGTACAATATCTATTCAAGTTTCTGTTTTCAATTGTTTTGAAATTGAAATTCCAAAATGGAATAGCTGGATCACATGGTAATTCTGTGTTTAATTTTTTTGAGGAACCACCACACCATTTTCCATAGCAGTTGCACCATTTTATGTTCCCACTAGCAATACAGTTGCAAGTTTTCCAGATCCTCTGCACTTATTTTTTTGTTTTTTGATGATGATCATCCTAATGGGCATGAAGTGGTATTTCATTGCAGTTTTGATTTGTATTTTCCAAATAATTAATAATGTTCAGTTTCCTTTCATGTGTTTATTAATAGACTCCAAAGTTTGACCTAAGCAACTGAAAGAAGGGGGTTGCCAGATGAGCAAGATGGGTAATAATGTACAAAGAGCAGGTTTTGAAGGAAAAATTTCCAGAATTAAATTTGAGGTACATATTAGATAATGGGGATATTGATAAGAACGGGACATGAATCTGACATTCAGGTGACAGGTCCAGCCTAGACATATAAATTTGACAGTCACTAACCAAAAGAGTGTACATAAAATCATGAGATGGAATGAGATCTCAAGAAAATGTTTGTAGAGAAAAAGAAAGTCTGAGGCCTAAGCTCTAGGGCCCTTTTATTTGAAGGGTGGGAGATGAGGAAGAACTTGCCAATCAGATGAAGAAGCACCATGCTGAGCATGTAGTAAATGCTGTAAAAATACTTAATGAAAGAATATCACCAGTTTTTTTTTCTAAACAAGCTTATTGTTCTGTTTCTTTTAATTTGGGGATCCAAAAGGATTTGGGTTTCAATCCTAACATCTGCATTTTTAAGTATTATTTTATTTTATTATTTATTTTTAGCATTGTCTTGGCAATAATAATGGGCTTCCCCAGAGGCTCAGGCAGTAAAGAATCTGCCTGCAGTGTAGGAGACCTGGGTTTTATCCCTGGGTTGGGAAGATCCTCTGGAGAGGGGAATGACAATCCACTCCAGTAGTCTTGCCTAGAGAATTTCTAGGACAGAGGCACTTGGCAGGCTACAGTTCACGGGGTTGCAAAGAGTCAGACATGACTGAGCGAGTACACTTCGCAATAATAGTAAAAATAATGACAGAATTTCTTGATGTTTACTTTGTGCTAGGAATTCGGCTAAGGGTATTAGGTTCGGTGTGTCATTTTAATCTCCAAATAAATCTATGAAATAGGCATTTCTCTCCCCTGTGCTAGATGAAGTGACAGAGAATCAGAGAAGTTCAGTAATGCCCTCAAGGTCACAGAGTTAGAGAGAGGTAGAGCTACAGGCCCAGCAGAATCCAAAGCCTCCTTTTAAGCACCATGCTTTATAACTGCTAGAGGTTAAATTAACCCCACCCAATGTGTTTCCTCACCTGTAAAATAAGAAGTATGAGAATGTCCACTTTGTAAAACTGTTAAATTTATTGACAAATAATGTATCTATTAGCTGACCCAGAGAAGGTTATATTCTGGGGGCACTCGATAAGTATTATTTCCTGTTTTCCTTTTCCATTTCACTTCTGACTCCTGCTGCCAGACTCAATGGAAACTCTCCTTAGGATCTGATGCTCAGAATTCATTAATTATAGCTTTGTTAAACCTACAGTGCGTGCGAGCTCAGTTGCTCAGTTATGTCAGACTCTTTGTGATCCCATGAACTGTAACCCACCAGGCTCCTCTGTCCATGGAATTTTCAACCTTTAAGACTTTGACAGGTCCGCTGCAGACATTGTCTCTGAAATCAAACCATTAGCAGTGGATTTCTAAAACCCTTGGGAAGACTTTGCAACTTGCTCAGTGTTGCTCTTGACTGCTGAATTATTCATGTCCCTTGATGGCTTCTGAAGTTGACTTCCTCCTGAGAAGGATTCACAAAAGAGACTTGGGCCAGCCACTTGAAGTTTCAGTTCAGTAAGAAGGTGGTGAGTGAAAGAAAGCGAGCAGGTGGCAGAGAAAGTGTTGTCAAGTGGCCTGTGAGGCACCAGGAGCAGAAGGGGGGGTATATTCAAAATCTACTCAACACTTTCAGATGCTGACAGTGTTTGTGTGGGATGGGGTGGAAGGGTGGACCAGATTATGTTTCCAAAAACAAGAGATGTTTCTTTTTGAGGACATAGTGTGAAAAAAAAGAAGAGGAAAAAAAAAACACTTATTAAAGTACTTATTAAAGTACCTATTTTGTGCCAACACATATTTAGATGTAATACTACTTGATCCTCAAAAAAAAAAAAAAAAAACTGGGTCTGAGTTGTCTCTGTCTTACAGGTAAGAAACTGAGGCATCAAGAAGTGAAATAACATAAGCAATTTTAAAAAGAGTTGAGAAATATGTCTACCAAATAGAATTAGTTTGTGAACAACAGAAAATCCAGAGCAATCTGTGTGGAATCACCGCAGGGCTGGCACGGCTTTCCACTGTGTTAGAGACCCTGGCTCCTCTTATTGTCTTGCCAACCTTAGCCTGTGGTATCCCCTTCAGCACCCAAAATGTCCGCTTGATAATAGGAGGTTCACCCCAGAAGAAATAATGACACCTCTGCTTATATTCAACTGGGCAAAGCTTGGTCCCTTAGCTGCTCCGAGTTAGAAGGGAGGCTAAGAAATGTGGCAGTGTGCCCAAAGGAAAGGTAAGGGTTCTGTTTCTAAGGACGAAGGAGAAAAACAGATACAGGATCCACCAGTAATCTCTGCTCCTAGGTAGTTAAATCTAGGTCTCTGTCACTCCAGAGGACCCCTACTCCACCAGTTCTACTCTACTGCCTTCCTTAAGAGAAGTGCCATTGCCACAGAGATCTCCATCAGGCTAAAAGTGTCCAGTGGGCAATCGTAATAGGAACAGCCAGGTCCCACAGGTTCTTTTTGTGAGCCAGGCATTATGCAATGTGCAGTATAGCACTGCCTCATTTAATCCTTCAGTAACCTCATTAAGGGGTTTCCCAGGTGGTGCAGTGGTAATGAACGCGCCTGCCAATGCAGGAGATGCAGGAGACACGGGTTTGATCCATGGGTCGGGAAGATCCCCTAGAGCAGAACATAGCAACCCACTCCAGTATTCTTGCCTGGGAAAGTCCATGAACAGAGGAGCTTGGCGGGCTATATACAGTCCATGGGTCACAAAAAGTCGAACATGACTGGGTGGCTGAGCGGATGACCGACTGACTGAAACTCATAAAGCAGGAACTTCATTCTCCCCATTGTACAAATGAGGAAACGGAAGCCAGCGAGATTATATAGCATACCCAAGCTCACACAGCGGGCAGACAGCTTCTGGATCCACACGTTATATGGCATCCACACAATGGCAAATAGGATCTACACTCAGGCAGCGTAGACTCCACAGCCTCATCTTTTACTTGTTGTGCTTGTCTGTTTCATGTGTGTTGCCATTCAGGGCGTCTGCTTCTGCAAGTCTCTCTTTGGATTCCTATCCCTCAGTGTAGTCACAATGCCAAATTTCATGGAATAACCTTTTCAAGGATGCTTTGTTCTTCACATGAGAAAATCCCATTTATGTTAAGATTTGACCTGGCACAGCTTGACTCCATTGAAGAGAAAAATCAGTCTTTTTTTTTTAATCAGTTGGGGTGTTAGGTGTGCAGAAAAGTTAACATAGCACATCTGAGACTGCTCCTTAGCTGGCCTGTTTGCAAAGTTGCTCTTGGCTGCCATCTGGGAACTTGGATTTCCAGAGGGTTTCCACCACCGACACCGATAAGGATATCTCAGCAGGCCTTAACTTCTGCAAACAATATAACTTATGTGAGCACTTAACTTTCCTTCTGGGAGTCTGGAATTTTGGTAATGCCCAGGAGATGTTGTCTCTCTGACTGTGCTGTGCTTGGTCGCTCAGCTGTGTCCAGCTCTGTGACCCCATGGATTGTAGCCCGCCAGTCTCCTCTGTCCATGGAGATTCTTCAGGCAAAATTACTGGAGTGGGTTGCAATGCCCTCTTCCAGGGGATCTCCCTAACCCAGGGATCAAACCCATGTCTCCTGCATTGCAGGCAGATTCTTCACCATCTGAGCCACCAGGGAAGCCCAAGAATACTGGAGTGGGTAGCCTATCCCTTCTCCAGTGGATCTTCCCCACCCAGGAATCAAACTGCGGTCTCCTGCATTGAAGGTGGATTCTTTACCGGTTGAGCTACCAGAGAAGCCTGTCTACCTGACTCGCCCTGAATAAAAACTTTGCTAAGTCTTCAGTAAGCTTCTTGGCAGGAGGTATTTCACATGTGTTGTCACAACTCCTTGCCAGGGAAATCCTGTGTGACTCCATTTGGGAGGGATTCTTACAAGCTTTCATCTTGTTTTTCTCCAGACTTCCCGCCACCCCCACCACTGCCAGGCTTGTTTTCTACTTGCTGATTTTGCTTTGTATCCTTTCTGTATAATTAATCATAGCCATAAGTATGATTATATGCTGAGTCCTATGAGTTCTCCCACAGTGATCATAGCTGTTGTAACAAATAAATGTCAAGACTTTAGAGGCTCAACACAGTAGTTTATTTCTTGTTAGTGCAGAAATCAAGACCAGCGCTCCTGGTGAGTTGGTGGCCTTCTGCTCAGTCACCGAGGACCCAGGCACTTTCCATCTTGCACTCCACATTAAGTTGGCAGATAGAAAAAGAGACTATGGAAAGGACATGCCTTCTGCTTAACCCTCCTCTTAACCATAACCCCAACATTGGACCTGAGATGACATCCATCCACCTCAGGCCACATTCCACTTGTAATCACTAGTCATGTGGTCCCATATAGATGCACGGGGACTAGGAAATGGATCTTGGTTTGGTGGCTGTCTCTCTGTATCAACTCTGTAGAAAGCAAGCATGAATCTTTGATGACCAGCAACAGTACCATAACAGATACTTATTATGAACCTACCCCGTGCTCAACTTCATACCAGATGCTCTGAGACAACATGAAGAAGTCAATTGTTCATGCCTATACAGAGCTTGACATGTTAACCGGAACTGGTCAACCCCAAGGATGAGGAGGCAAGGTTCCCCTTTTCTGGAAAGTCTTCGACTACACCATTCCTCTGTGCTTCCCTAGTAACTAACTGGTGCTGATCACTTTCATAGCACTTAGTGCACTAAAACCAACCATAATCTTATCTGACTCTCCCACTGAATTATATTTTTGAGATCACAACTTCAGTTGCCTTATTCATCAACACGTATTTCTAGTACTCAGCACAGAACGTGGCACATCTGGGATATTGGGTAAATGCGTAAATGAATGAAAGCTTAAGTAGAATAGTGAGATGCAGTGCAGTACCATACTGTGAGCACGAGTTAGTCAAATCTTATCCCTTGTGACCTTGCAAAAGTTGCTTAATTTCTCTGAACCTCAGTAGTTCATTCTTAGAATGGGGACAAAGATACAAACTTTTCAGGGTTGTCATGAGGATTCTCTGAGATCCTAAATGTGTATTCAGCACCTAGCCCTGTCTCTGTCTTGTTTCTGAAGTTACAGAGAACAGTTTTTCACCAGGGAGTATGATGTTAGCTGTGGGTTTTTCACAGATGCCCTTTATTGGGTTGAGGGTGTTCCCTTCTCTTTCTTGTTTGGTCAGTGTTTTTGTCAAGAGGAGGTATTGGATTTTGTCAAATGGTTTTCTTCTGTCTGTTGAGACAATCTTATGGGTTTTACCCTTTATGCTATTCATGTGATATCTCACATTAACTGATTTTCAGATGTCAAATCAATTTTGCACTTCTGGGATAAATCCCACTTGGTCATGGTATATAATCCTTTTTATACATTGCTGAATTCTGTTTTCTAGTGTTTTGTTGTATTTTGTTTTGGTTTGGTTTTCAGGGGTGCTTTCTGTGTCCCAAAGTGTTTCAGACCCTTTGCTTGATTCCCATGGCACTCCCCAGAGGCACCTAGGGAACTCCTTATTGGTTTATCCTGGGGGCAATTTCTAATAAATCACTTCCAGTCAAATCCTGTTCTCAGGTGCAGCTCGTGGGGATCAGCCTGAGTCACTGCCAGGCTGGGCAGGGTCAAGGCCCTCTCTGGTCACTGCGGCCCTTCACACACACCCACACCCACACCCCTCGGGCTAACCCAGCTCTGTGACTTTTCCCGCAGGTGATCTACGCCCTGAACACCCGCCAGGACGAGACTGAGGCGGGCATGGAGGCGCTGCGCGAGGCCCACCAGGAGGAGCTGCAGCAGGCGGTGGCGGAGACCGAGGCCAGGCTCCTGCAGGCGCAGGGCCGCGCGGGCGAGGAGGAGGCCCTGCGGCAGCGCATCCAGGCCCTGGAGAGCGCCCTGGAGCTGCAGAAGCGGCTGACACAGGAGGCGCTGGCCCAGTCGGCCTCCTGCAGGCTGGAGACCCAAGAGAGGGAGCTGAGGGTGGAGGCCGAGCACGCCGAGCGAGTACTCACCCTCTCCAAGGAGATGCTGGAGCTCAAGGCCAGCTATGAGAAGAGGCTCCGGCACCTGAGTGGCCACGAGGCGCCCGGGTGGGGCCGGCTCGACCAGGAGGGTCCCGAGCCCAAGGCCGAGCCGGGCTGCGGCCCCGAGATGCGGGAGGTCCTGCTGGAAGTGGAGCGGCTGCGAGCGGAGAACCAGCAGCTGAGCAAGGAGTATGCACGGAAGGCCGAGGAGCTGCAGGCCGCGTACGAGCGGGAGAACGAGGCGGTCCGGCAGGCCATGCAGCAGTCTGTGAGCGAGGCCCTGTGGCAGTGGCAGGAGAAGGAGACCGACCTCCGGAAGAACTTCCAGGCCCAGGAGGCAGCCCTCCAGGCCCAGGTCCGGAAGCTGGAAGGGGATCTGGAGCACAGAGGCCGCAAGATTAGTGACCTGAAAAAGTACGCCCAAAAGCTGAAGGACCGCATTCAGGTAAAGCAGGGGCTCTTCCTACCTCCCAAGTGTGAGTAATGAACGGTAGTATGAACACCTAGCACGCGTCAGGCACTGTGACTTCTGCCAAAGTGAGCATTGTTACCTTCATTGAGTTCGACCACATTCATTAAGGAAATATTTATTGAACACCTACTATGTGCCAGGCCAGGGCTGTGTTCAGGAGACACATGGTAAGCTGGAGTTTGTCCCTGTCCTTTGAGAGCTGAGAGTTACAATTTACAGATAAGAAGATAAAACTGAAATTGAGAAGCTTGAGGGGCTACCTGGGTACACAGCTGAAAAGTGTTTGAACTCAGTTCAGCCTAGTTCTAAAGCACCTGCTCACTCCCTAACAACTTGCCTGTCCTAACGTCCTTGAGGCTTTATGTTTGTGGAAAACTAGACCAGTGACAAGTTAGTTATGTGAGGCCCACAGTCTCACAGAGCCCCGTCTCTAAAAGTAACACCAGCTAGTATCTTTAATACTTCCTAAGCATTGTTTTCTGTCCCAGTTTATCTCATTTAATCCTCATTACAGAAAGGTTGAGGTTTCCCAGGTGGCACTAGAAGTAAAGAACCCACCTGCAAATGTAGCAGATATGAGAGACAGGAGTTCAATCCCTGGGTCCAGAAGATCCCCTGGAGGAGAGCATGGCAACCCGCCCCAGTATTCTTGCCTAGAGAATCCCAAAGACAGAAGAGTCTGGCGGGCTAGGGTCACAAAGAGTCGGACATGGCTGAAGCAACTTAGCACAACACAGAAGGATTAAATAATTTGCCGAAGGCCACACAGCCAATCAGAGGATGAATCAGGATTTGATGAACACTGAGCGGTTGAATTCCAGAGATTAATGGCACATG
This sequence comes from Muntiacus reevesi, assembly GCF_963930625.1. NCBI lineage: Eukaryota > Metazoa > Chordata > Mammalia > Artiodactyla > Cervidae > Muntiacus > Muntiacus reevesi. The sequence continues at coordinate 35,509,674 of NC_089264.1, read as the reverse complement.
CTGTGCGTTTACCCGCTTTTCAGAGCTGATGTACGTAGGCTGTGTCTGCACAGAACTAGAGAAGTGATACCCTGTCTCTCTGATTAGGACCTGGATGTGCAGCTCAAGGAGGCTCGACAGGAGAATTCAGAGTTGAAGAGCACGGCAAAAAAACTTGGGGAGAAGCTGGCCATTGCCAAAGATAAGCTGATGTTGCAGGAGTGTCATGTGACACAGAAAACCGGTGAGATGCCCCAGTTGATTTCCTTACAGAGCAAAGGTTGGCCACCAGGTTGGCTTGGTGCTGCTTGCAGCTTTGAGACTGTTAAGGGAGCAGAATGGAGGGCAGGGCTCTTTGATCTGACCTGCCTGGTGGTGAGTCCCATCATGCAAGACACAAGCAAGCCAATATCCAGAGCTGCCACAGGTCAGGCATGATGCAGAAGGATCTCTGGCTCCCAGATAGTTCTCCATCCAGTCTACCATAGTGCCTGAACTCAGTTTTGGCTTTTCCCTAGACTTAGACAGCACTTTATACTCTAACGTCTTTCACACAGTGATGTTATTGGATGTTCCCAATAATTCTGTGAGTTAGGTATTGTCAGTATCCCATGTCACAGATGAAGAAAAGAACCAGAGAAAAGTTATGTGGCTAGCTTAAGGCCATCCAGCTGGCTGGTGATAGAGTAAGATACATAGGTTATCTGACTCCAAAGTGCTTTCTTTGAGATAAGGTTAGATGACATCACTGACTCAATGGACCTGAACTTGAGCAAACTCAGGGAGATAGTGGAGGACAGGGAAACCTGGTGTGCTGCAGTCCGTGGAGTCACAAAGAGTTGAACATGGCTTAGTGACTGAACAGCAAAAAAGTGCTTTCCACTGAGCTCCCTCATCAGAAAGTTCTTGAATATGTATAGTGTGATCAGCTTGACACTGGGATGTATAACAAGGGCACAAAACATAGGCTCTGCCTCCAGGGAGAGTATGGGATTGTTACTTTACAGCCCACAGCATGCTTTCATATCATGAGTGCATCCCAGGCAGCAGAGGAACAAGGTGTCTGGGAGAGAAGAAATCACTTTGGGCTGAAAAGTGTGAGTTGGAACCAGAGGGTATGGTGGTCTCAGAAGTAAGGCATGAGTACCTTGGGGAATATGGGAAGAAACCAAGCAATCTAGTTGTATTTAATTTTTGTCTTATACTTGAAATATCTTTAAATTTAAATCCTTTGAATGTACATATGTCCTTTGAATGTACATATGACCTCAATTTTTTAACCTATGTAAAAGATGACTAGTTTAAGAAGGGAGAGCAGGGCAACTATGTGAACTCAAGATGCTACTTGGGCAAAGATGACAGTCACCATCTTGATCATACTTGAGGCCAGAAGGCCATGGAGCAGGGATTACATAGGGGAGTTGAATAGCAGAATGGTAACCTGCAGAGGCCTCAGGCACAAGGCCCAGGCCAAGGGCATTCCCAATGATGTTGGAACTTGTGCTTACAGATGACATGAAGACAGACAGAGTTTCAGAGAATGAAGTCCTAGGGAAAGAGAATGATTTGGAAACCTGCAGTATCCATCCTCAGCAGGACCAGAACTTTGCCAAGGAGTGTCCCTGCACAAAAGGAAGCACAGATACACAGGTAGTGTATGACCCAGCCCTGGGGATGGAGCAGTCACGGGGAGCTCTGCTGGAACAAGCTTCAGAGGAAGGCCAGCCCCGAACCATGATAGGTCTACTTGGAAGCAACAGGTTCCATAGTTTCAGGGGTGAATGTGTAGGTGTGAAGTTCCAGCCAATGTCCTGCCAACTGCATGTCATTTGAAACTAGGAGACTGAGAATGTAGCGGCATTCTTCCAACTCCTTATCACCAGCTCCTGGGAAACTGGAAACTTGCTTAAGATTCCTACTATATGTTCCCAGTCAAAACAAAGCATTTTTTTGTTTTTTTGTTTTTTTAGAAAGCACTATAGTGTGGGCTGGAATACCTGATCCTATGACAATAGATGCATTACTCCAAAAAGTCCTTTTCCGATGGTGGATAAAGTGAAGTTTCTTACAAATATCAAACATGTCATCTTATAACTTTTACTGTACCTTGTGATACATGCTTTAAAATCAGTAATCAACATTGTAGAAGTTGCACAAAAGAGATATGGTGATTTCCTGTTCTCTCCACCCTGGCAGTTTTACAAGCCCTTTTTCTTTTCATAGACCAAGAAAGAAGCATGCATTGAGACAGAATTTATGAAGCAAAAATATGAAGAAGACCTTCGCAAGATCAAACATCAGACAGAAGAGGAGAAGAAACATCTCAAAGACCAGCTAATGAAGCGCCTAGAAGACTTGGTGAAGAAGCACACAGTGGAAATCAAGTCAGTTCGCTCATCAATGGAAGCTGAAAGGAAGAGACTGCAGAAGGTTAGACTCCATTCCAGAGATACCGTTCCTTTTGTTCTTCCTTGCCTCTACCTCGTTCCTTTCCTGTTTGTTTCTTTTTTCCTTCTTCAAACATTTATTGAGCTCCTGTTGTGTACAGATCTCAGCTAGTTCTCTGACCAAAGGAAGTTCAGTATCTTCTGGAGGAGACAGGGCATCCCAAGACCATGAGACAGTAGGGCCTAGAGTCATTAGCATGGGGTGGAATTGTGTCATATGAGTGTTTAACTTAGGGAAATTCAAATCCTCTATTCTGCAAAAGCAGAGAGAAATAAAATGAAGTGAACACGTGGACCTGGCAGACTGCCTGGATTCAAATCCCAGCTCTGCCACCCTCCAGCTGTGGACAGTTGGGTCCCTCGTAGAAAATCTCGGTGGGCCCCATGTTCCTCATTTATAAAACAGATGTTGATAATAGCACCTAACAGAGTAGCTGCAAGGAGTACATGAAGGAATCCATGTGAAAAAACAAAGCAGATCATAGTGCCTGGGGTGTAATAGACACTAGGTGAATGCAGGTAATTGATTAATCAGTGGGTCGGCAGTGGGAGAGAAGTTTCTCAGCCTCTGAGTACTGCTCCAAATTCGCACAAAAGGGGGTGCTTTCTGCTGAGAAGGAAAGCAAAGCCTCATCCCTCGTGTTTGCTGAGGAAAGCAAATACATATGTATTTGAATGTTTTAGGAAAAGAGTGAAGTAAATGAGCATTACTGTAAGCATGGGTGGTGCTTTAATTATTATAAGAAGGCTTCTTTCTAATCTAAGAACTTGCATTATCAGCTCTGAGTTTCCATTGAAAGAGAATCATATATCACTGAGGAATGCAGTGTGTGGTGGTGAAAAGTAGTAGATACTCAATAAATATGTGTTGGATAAATAAATGGTCTCATGAAAGACTAGTATTGGGTCCAAGTCCTGACTCTGATTGGCCTTCTGACCATGAACTGGTCATTTAACCTTTCCAAAAATAAAGATAATTACTTTGGGGGCTTGTTACATGCATTAAATATGGTTTTGTATATAAACTTTTAGCTCAGTGCATAAACATGTACTCAAAGTTTGATAAACAGTGGTTATAATTAGTTACCATGTGCATTAGATGATGTCATGTATGATAATATTATTTAGTGACCACTGTACTTTATAAAGTGACTTCCCTGGTGGCTCAGACAGTAAAGCATCTATCTGCCTACTATATGGGAGACCTGGGTTCGATCCCTGGGTCGGGAAGATCCCCTGGAGAAGGAAACAGCAACCCACTCCAGTACTCTTGCCTGGAAAATCCTATGGATGGAGGAGCCTGGTAGGCTACCATCCACAGGGTCGCAAAGAGTCAGACATGACTGAGCAACTTCACTTTCACACTTTGTAAAGCACTTATTCTTATGAAAACACTTAATCCTCCCAACAGGGATACAAAATGAATGTTTGTATTGCCATTTCAGAGATGAGAAAACTGAGGCTCAATGATGTTATATAACTGCTCACACAGACAGTGAGTGGTGTAGCCTCATTAAAACCCAACAGCCTGACTCCAGAGCCCATGATTTCCCATCCCTGCACAGGGTGGGAAGCAGGCGTATTGAAAGCACTTTCCTCCCGACGAGCAGTAACTGGTTGCACAAACCCAGCCCTCATGTAGCTGAACCCTCTTTCTATCCTGAGCCACAGTCAGTGGGAGGGATGGTGACTCTTCTGGAGCTACAGGTTGCCCTGGTAACCTGTCAGCCAAGCCTGACTCTGAGTGTAGAAATTCCATTTCAGCTCTAATCAGGGGCATGGATCCATTTGGGAAATGAATCATGTAGAAATAAATTGCATTTCCTCCTGTTTTTTTTTTTTTAATTATGATCATTTCTACAAACTGAGGACATAAATTACATAAATTAGGCCATGTAGACTAGAGGAAGGTAAAACCTTGAAGAGGCCCCAAATCAGGTATTCATAGACTAAAAATAGATACCTGTTTTCCCTGTAGAGTTAAGAGGGCACTGTTTCTTTGGGCCCTTGAGTACAAGTGTGTTATGTATCCTGAATGCTACCTTAACCTGAAAAAGGTGCTACAGGAGAAGGGCTGGAGTTGACCCAGAGGGCCTATCTGCCTTCCCTGTCGTGGGATTAGAGGATATGATTACTTAATCTTCAGACAGAGCAGAGTCATGTCCTATAATTAGCATTTGCCCACACATTCTTAGAAGACCGTGGAAAAGTTTATTGAGCTGTGCTAGACACTGCTGCATTCTACACCTCATTTGTGTCACTTATGATTCTGGGTGTCAGGCATCACAAACCCACCCTGGGCGCTTTAGGCGAGAAAGGAATGTAGTAAAGGGCAATGAGAAGCTTTCTGGAAAACCAGGGAACCGGGCTTGGCAGCTACTCAGTAAGTGATGAGGACACGCCTGCCACCACCTCTGAGGCCAGACATGCCATGTACACAGCTGACAACCACCAACAACGGGCCCTGGATGTTGCCTGCAGAACTGCGCTGTCTAATTGGCAGCCCCTTGTGGTTATTTACATTTAAATTAATCAGAACTAAATAATATTTTAAATTCAGTTCCTCAGGTGAGCTAGCCATATTTCAAGTGCTTAATTGCCATATGTGGCTAATGGCTCCTGGAATGGATAGCACAGTGCTGAAGGACTTCTATACATAAGCCTTAGAATATTTCCGTCATCCCGGAAATGTCTGTCAGTCGGAGCTGCTATAGAATGGGTGGCCCTGCTGCCCCTGGGAAATGCAGTTGCCAGATCCTTTTTGTTTCAGTGACTCCAGCTTGTACATATCGATGGCTTCCAATTTGAAATCTGGGGTGAGTGTGTCTGATGGTCACATGCCCTCAGTCCTCTTTGGAAGGGGGTCTGGGAAGGTAAGTCTGACATTTTCTGGTTCTGTGGTGGGAGGATGGCCTGATGTATCGGATGGAGAATTTCTCAAACATTCCGAGAAGGATCAGATGCTGTGCAGCTAAAAGGAATGACAGCTCTCCAGTCCATGATTTATTTCTTACCTCAGCCCTGTAGCCCTGTAGGCTTTCCCCTTTCACAGATGAATCATGCCTGCATAACCTTTGCTCTCTGTCTATGTAGTAAGGCAGAATAAACATTGCCCTGGGCCTTGGAGTGCAGCCTTTAGGTCTTCACCCTGCCAGCATCCCTTTATGGTTTATTTATCATTCATTGAATGCATACTTGGTGTTTTGGATATACGAATCCATGCCTTCAAAGAGCTCACTGTCTAGTAGGAGAAACAAGACATGCACTCAAACATCAGTCAAGTCAGTGTGTAAGAAGTGCTGTGCCTGGGGAAGGAGCCTCATTGTCAAATCTTGAATAAGTTAACCCAAAACATTCTAGGCCTCTGCTTTCTAATTTCAATAATAAATATGAATGTGATTGATTTTCTCAAATTTTTTTCAACTTTTTATTTTTACCAACTCCCAAAATACTCTTTGTTATTTAAAAATAGGTTACTTGATTTCCAAATATTTAGAACCATACCAGATATCTCCCACTACATGAATCAGCCATAGGTATACATATATCTCCTCCCTTTTGAACCTCCCTCCCATCTCCTTCCCCCTCCTACCCCTCTAGGTTGACACAGAGCCCCTGTTTGAGTTTCCTGAGCCATACAGCAAATTCCCATTTACTCTCTATTTTACATATGGTAATGTAAGTTTCCATGTTACTCTTCCATACATCTCACCCTCTCCTCCCCTCTCCCCATGTCCATAGGTCTATTCTCTATTTCTGTTTCTCAATTGCTGCCCCATAAATAAATTTTTCAGTAGCACTTTTCTAGATTCCGTATATATGTATTAGAATACGATATTTATCTTTCTCTTTCTGACTTAGTTCTCTGGTAGTCTAGGGTCTTGGAGTCAGTGCTCCCACTCCAAAGGCTCGGGGTTTGATCTCTGGTTGGGAACAAAGATTCCACAAGTGGTTTGTTATGGCATTAAGTGAGATTAAAACAAATATCCAAAAGCGAGAAACCAAAGACGAACCCCAGACAAATGGCAGTTACAAAATCAGGCAAATAATAATTAAAACAATGGTATACACACACACACACACACACACACACACACACACACACACACACACACACACACACACACACATATATATACACACTGATGAGCAAAGTCAACACAGTCCAACAAAAATAAAGTACAGTAGATTGACCCAGCAAACAAAGGAAATAAAATATTTACCAGTTAAGAGCAAAATTAACTAAAACACAAACTGGAAAACAAAACTAAAGCAAGGTGCCAAGTGGGGAATGAAGCAATGAAAACAAAACTAACAAATATATAGAGAAGAAAGGAAAGAAAGAAAGAATAGATATGCAAAGTTAAATAGAAGTAGATGAAGAAGATTTGTATACATTAAAGATTAACTGCAAGGGGGAAAGAACAGTTGGAGAGGCAAACAAAGGAATAAATGTAGAAAAAATATAATAGGTTTAAAAAATTAAAATTATAAAAAAGAGAAAAGGAAAAAAGGTGGGGGGAACTCCACAGAACTGCAAAAGCCCAAAGTAGAGGCAGAGGTTTATAACAACAATAAATAATGTGATTGAGGGGGAAAAAAGCTCAAAAGCTTAATTAGATTTCATAGTGAAAAAAAAAAAAAAAAAAAAAATTGACACCTAAAACAGAGGGGGGATAAAAGAAAAAAAAGAAGAAAAATTCCAAAAGAATCTATAGAACAAGTCAAAACATAAGAATAATAAATGTTTTCCTTGAGTCACTGCTGTCAGAGTCCTTTCCCTCGCTGGGGTCACAGTCCCCCTCACCTCCCTAGGAGGCCCTCCAGCACTGTGCTGATCTCTGGACCTGCTGTCGGGGGAGCTCCGATGCTCACCTGCTCCTACTCCTGTGTGTTCTTGCCCTCAGTGTCCACAGCTATCAGAACTAGTGCATTTTCTTTTGTGGGAGCTCTCAGTGACCTTTTATATATTCCACAGACACAGAGTCTGCCTGGTTGATCGTGTGGACTTAATCTGAAGCTTGTACAGCCGGTGGGAAGGTTTTGGGTCTTCCTTAGCCACACTGCCCCTGGGTTTCAGTTGTGGTTTTATTTCCACCTCTGCAGGTGGGTCGTGCACTGGGGTTTGCTCCTCAGGCTGCCCCTGAGGACCTGGGTTTGCCCCTGTGAGGCAGGGGTGTGGAGGTGGGCAGCTGCTTGGGTTTCAGGGGCTCTGGCAGCACCAGGTACTCAGGGGAGTTGGTGGCTAGGGCAGCAGGAAGTATAGTGCTCTAGAAGGGTGTGGCAACCAGTATTGGTCAATACACTTCCATATTCTGCCTGGAAAACCCCCCTCGCTGACAGAGAAGCCTGGCAGGCCACAGTCTACAGGGTTGCAGAGAGTCTGGACACAACTGAAGTGACCCCGTGCACACAGACACAAGACTTTTCTTTGCCTGTGCAGCTCTGCCCAGTGAGAGTTGTGCGTGAAGGTGGCACAGTTGCTGGGCTTGCAGGGACACGGACTGCCTCCGCCGCAGGAGTTAGGGCCCTATCAGAAGCTTTTTTTGAGCCTCTTGTTGCTGGCGATCAGAAGGCCTCTCTGGCCAGTCTATCTCCGTAGCTCCGCCCATTCAGGCGCCTAGAGCGATGCCTTGCCTGGGGTCCTTCTCTGTTGTTCCGTGTGTCAGGCACATAGAGGGGCTCCCCTGGCCGGGGTCCTACTGTATAGATCAGTGCAGTGCCTCAGGCACCTGAAGGGGTCCTGCTCTAGTTCAGTGTATCAGCTGTTTGATGGACCAGCCTCTCTATTGTTCAGACACCAGTGCTGGCTTTTGGGGAGAGAGGGGCTGTAGTGATGACTCCACCTCCTACGCGTGACTCAGCAGTATCGCCTTGCTTGCATGGCTGCCCAGCTTTCCTCCACAGGCGTTTTGCACCACAGTCTCCTCCCTCACATCCCCTTGATCTGTCTCTCTGCAGTCAACAGCAGCCCTTGCCTTGAGATTGCTCCTCAATCCCTAAACTCCAGCTCCCAGCTGCTGCACCTTCCGGGGGACCTGCGTCCCTGTCCGGGGTATGTATGGCTGTGGCAAGGACTCTCTGATTCTCACTGCATTTAGGCTGCCACAGATCAGCTGTTTCACTCTCAACCTTAAATGTTTCTCCTCTGACTCAGACAGTTGCCCCAGTGTGGGGATCAGACCCCACTTCAGTTCCCCCACCCACCGAGGGCAGGTCCAGTCCTACTAACACTCCTGTTTTTCCCCCTATTTCCTTCGTCCTACTGAGTTTTGTGTGGTTCTATATATTCTTTTCTGCTGGTCAGGTACTCCTGTCTGCTCTCAGCTGTTGTTCTGCATGCATTTCTGTGTCTGAAGGTGTATTCCTGGTGTATCCATGAAGAGAGATGTATTCCACCTCCACCTACTCCTCCACCATCTTATTCTCCTGACTTCATTTTTGAAGGTTATTTTGCTAGATATAGAATTCTAGGTTAACAGTTTTGTTCTTTGAGCACTTTAAAGATGCTGTTCAATTTTGGGGTGTTTTTTTTTTTGTTTGTTTTGTATTTTCGTCAAATGAAAAGTTGGTAGCCACTCTTACTTATTCTCCCCAGTGCATAGTGTGTCTTTTGTTTTGTGACCACTTATAGGATTTTTTTTTCTCTATCATTGGTTTCTACAATTTGATTATAGTATGTCATGGTATGATATACTTTGTGTTTTTATGTTTGAGGTTCATTGGAATCTTGAATCTATGGGTTATAGTTTCTTCTGTATTCATATTTTTAATTGAAGTATAGTTTATTACAATATTCTCCTGTGGGTGTTAGTTTTTATACAGTTTGGAAATTATAAGATCATCATCTCTTCTGCCTCCCCACTCTGAGTGACATTTCAGGCTTTGTACTGGTTTACTGTTTCAGCTGAACTTTACTATACATACATACCAAATAGTAATTTTTCTTCTTGAAAAAAGCTAACATGTTTTCCTTTAAAATGTGAACTGAAATATCTGCTTGGTGATTTTCTGTGGTTGCATATTTGTTGTTCCCATCACAATGACTCCGTTATGTGTCTTTTCTTAAATTGCTAGTAATTGTGGACAGTGTAGACAAGAAAGCAGAAAAACGTGGAAGTCCTGCTTCTGCCTCTTATCAGTCACTGGATTTGCTCTGTGTGAAATGGATGCAATAAAGCCATTTTCCATGAGTATTTTGAGAGTTCAATGAGAATAGAACTTATGAAGTACTCTGTGAATCCTGTGAGTTAATAGCTCATGGAGTCTTCTTGCTGGGGTGGGATGCAACAATTTATATGTTTGAAATCAACTGTCTCCTTTTCCCTCATGTTCTTGTCTTTGTAGCTGTTTTTTCTCTTTACTTGAGTTAGGAAGAGACTGTTAATGATTCCTGTTAAAGTCCTTGAGGTCGCTTTGGAATGAGCTGGACATGGTCATGCTTCCTTTTAATCTGTGTTTTCCATGTGACCAAGAACTCTTTGTTTACTGACAATAAACCACATACTATTCTGCACCTAAAATGTGGCTTACTAATGTCAAAAATTACTGCAGAAATTAGTTATTTCCATCTGTGGAGAAATTTTTTTCCCTTAGGTCCGTTTGTCAAGGCAACAACTGAAGCTGTGATTGATTACATGTACCCCAGAAAATTAAGCTGTATAAAATTAGAAATAGCCACTGCTTTATGCTAAGAATCTCTCTCAGGGGCTTTCACTGTTCTGTTACTGCAAACATGCTTTGGCAGAGTTAGCAAGTGTCTGCACCAATAAACACATTAAATAAAATTTTTGTTCAATAAAAGATTCTGTGAATGAGGGCTAAATAATGAAGTCAAAGATCAGAAATTTTGCTGAGAGGATGGCCTTATTTCTGATGGTTGTTTAAGTTGTCTCAACTTGTTTCAAACAAAAAGATAATTTATCTATTGTCTTTAGAAAATGAACTTTCTGAAACAGCAAGACCTGCAAAAGGAGATGATGGGTTTACTGAAGACCCTGTACATGATCTAAGTGTCCACATCATGTGACCCTTACAATCTAGTCACATCCCTTTTTTTCTCTCTTATATGACTGACCCCAAGGACAATGCTAAGTGCCACCCCAGGGTCACTAGACTGGCCTGTGATTGGTCCCATAGAAAGTGTAAATATGTCATGTAGATGATCAGTAGCAGCATCTTTTTTTATGCTCAGGTTAGAAATCCAGGAGTCAGAAATTTAGAAATCCATGACTTCTGTTTCATTATTCATGCTCAACCAGTCATAATGTCCATTCATTCTGTACTTGATCCTTGAACAATGTGAGAGTAAATCCAAGTATGATTTATAGTAGGTTGTTTGTGTCTCCAGTTCCTCCACATCCTCTGACCACAGACTATATAGTGCTGTAGTATTTATTATTGAAAAATGTCCACATATAACTGGACCCACACAGGTAGGGAAGAAGCAAGCCAAGCAATCATCTTTTCCTGAGTTTAGATCTTGACTCTTCCACATACTGGCTGCATGACCCTGGGCAAGTTGTTTTAGCTTCTTCAAGCTTCATTTCTTTATTTGTATAATGAGCTTTAGCAATACTACCTAGCTCATATGATTTCATAAGGATCAATGAGATGATCTGTGAAAAGCACTGTGCACACTCAGCAGATGTCAGTTGCTAATATGTTCATCTACTCACAATTAGAGCATAAAGGTCTATAATCAACTGTCACCATCCAACATCACATCAACTACATTATAGCCGTTGACTTTACTGCCTGTCTTTTCCACACAATTGTGAGCTCCTGGTGAGTAGGCATAGTGTCATTTTATCCCCAGCTTCCGGAACAGTGCCAAACACATGGTAGGGTGTCATAATTGAAAGAGACCCGTGTACCCCAATGTTTATCGCAGCACTGTTTACAATAGCCAGGACATGGAAGCAACCAAGATATCCATCAGCAGATGAATGGATAAGAAAGCTGTGGTACATATACACCATGGAATATTACTCAGCTATTAAAAAGAATGCATTTGAATCAGTTCTAATGAGGTAGATGAAACTAGAGCCTATTATACAGAGCAAAGTAAGTCAGAAAGAAAAACACCAATACAGTATATTAACACATATATATGGAATTTAGAAAGATGGTAACAATGACCCTATATGTGAGACAACAAAAGAGACACAGATGTAAAGAACAGACTGTTAGACTCTGTGGGAGAAGGCGAGGGTGGGATGATTTGAGAGAATAGCATTGAAACATGTATATTAACATACATGAAATAGATTGCCAGTCCAGGTTCAATACATGAGGCAGGGTGCTCAGGGATGGTGCACTGGGATAACCCTGAGAGATGGGATGGGGAGGGAGGTAGGAGGGAGGGTCAGGATGGGGAATACATGTACACCCATGGCTGATTCATGTGAATGTATGACAAAACCAATACAATATTGTAAAGTAATTAGCCTCCAATAAAAATAAAAATAAATAAGTAAATTTTTAAAATAAATAAATAAATAAAGTTGAGTAAGACAATATCCATGTCTCAAGAAATTCATAGTCCAAGACATCAGGAAAACATCATCATATTATCATTGTAATAAAATTAGTTTTTTAACCTAAGTAAAAAATAAATAAATATTTGGTGAATGAATAAATGACTTAATGTCTACCTAAAGTCCAGTTGTCTGGCTCTAGGTGAGTGATCACACCATCATGCTTATCTGAGTCATTAAGATCTTTTTGTATAGTTTTTCTGTGTATCACTCACCTAAAGCCAGACATCCTGGAATGTGAAGTCAAGTGGGCCTTAGGAAGCATCACTACAAACAAAGCTAGTAGAAGTGATGGAATTCCAGTTGAACTATTTCAAATCCTAAAAGATGATGCTGTTAAGGTGTTACGCTCAATATGCCAGCAAATTTGGAAAACTCAGCAGTGGTCACAGGATGGGAAAACATCAGTTTTCATTCCAATCCCAAAGAAAGGCAATGCCAAATAATGTTCTAACTACTGCACAATTGCACTCGTCTCACACACTAGCAGAGTAATGCTCAAAATTGTCCAAGTTAGGCTTCAACAGTACATGAATCAAGAAGTTCCAGATGTTCAAGCTGGTTTTAGAAAAGGCAGAGGAACCAGAGATCAAATTGCCAACATCCATTAGATCATAGAAAAAGCAAGAGAGTTCCAGAAAAACATCTACTTCTGCTTTATTGACTGCGCCAAAGCCTTTGACTGTGTGGATCACAACAAACTGTGGAAAGCTCTTCAAGAGATGGGAATACCAGACCACGTTACCTGCCCCCTGAGAAATCTGTATGCAGGTCAAGAAGCAACAGTTAGAACTGGACATGGAACAATGGACTGGTTCCAAATTGGTAAAGGAGTATGTCAAGGCTGTATGTTGTCACCCTGCTTATTTAACTTACATCAGAGTGCATCACATGAATGCCAGACTGAATGAAGCTCAAGCTTGAAATCAAGATTGCTGGGAGAAATGTCAATAGCCTCAGATATGCAGATGATTCCACCCTTATGGCAGGAAGCAAAGAGGAACTAAAGAGCCTTTTGATGAAAGTGAAAGAGGAGAGTGAAAAAGTTGGCTTAAAGCTCAACATTCAGAAAACTAAGATCATGGCTTCCGATCCCATCACTTCACGGCAAATAGATGGGGAAACAATGGAAACAGTGATGGACTTTATTTTCTTGGGCTCCAAAATCACTGCAGATGGTGACTGCAGCCATGAAATTAAAAGACATATGCTCCTTGGAAGAAAAGCTATGACCAACCTAGACAGCATATTAAAAAGCAGAGACATTACTTTGCTGACAAAGGTCCATCTAGTCAAAGCTATGGTTTTTCCAGTAGTCATGTATGGATGTGAGAATTGGACTATAAAGAAAGCTGAGCACCGAAGAATTGATGCTTTTGAACTGTGGTGTTGGAGAAGACTCTTGAGAGTCCCTTGGACTGCAAGGAGACCAAGCCAGTCAATCCTAAATGAAATCAGTCCTGAATATTCATTGGAAGGACTGATGCTAAAGCTGAAGCTCAAATACTTTGGCCACCTGATGCAAAGAGCCAACTCATTAGAAGAAACCCTGATGCTGGGAAAGATTGAAGGCAGGAGGAGAGGGGATGACAGATGATGAGATGGTTGGATGGCATCACTAACTCAATATTCGTGAGTTTGAGCAGGCTCCAATAGTTGGTGATGGACAGGGAAGCCTGGCATGCTGCAGTCCGTGGGGTTGCAAAGAGTAGGACACAACTGAGCGACTGAACTGACTGAACTGAAAGTTCAGCTAAGAGGAAAAGAATATTTCATCCACTGCTCTAGACACTTGCAAAATTTCCCCAGATATTAAGCTAGATCAAAAAGGGTAGGAATCTATAAGAATTGCCCTACTTTTAATTCATTTATCTCTTGCTATTAATATGTACCTAGAACTATGCTAAACTTGTATTAATAAGTAATGCATTGAGTCACAGAGAGGTTAGGAAATTTGCTCAAGGTCACAGAGCTGAAATGCAGCTGCACCACTCACATGAGCTCCAGAATGTTCTTTTATCTGGATCTGCTTTGCACTAAGACTGTCAGGCTGTGGGGAGGGACTGTGGAAACAGTATTCTGTGAATCCCATCATTTTGACTAAAGTAAGATTGCTATTGAGAAGACCAAAGAGGAAATTTAATTCTGCTTTTGATATTTCCTTGCATCTGAGGGTATATTTGGCTTTTTGATTCATGGAACTAAGAGAATTGTGTCAATAATGAGCATTCTCTTTTCTTACTTGACACTACAATACTTAAAGCCAGGGGTTTACCATGCTCTCCCCCAATATATATTAATCTTTGTGGTGTGAATTTAGCATCTGTTTTTTTTTTAACTTTCTCATATGTTTCTAATTTATATTTTTTTATGGAGTTTATGACTCTTGTGAGCTTCTTTGAACCCCTTTCGGAATAAGGCAGGGTGTGTCCTGTTCATGTTTTTATGGTTTGTGTGGTTAACTCTTCTATTTATCATTTAGGAAGTAGAAGCACAGTTGGAAGAAGTGAAGAAGAAATCAGAAAATGAAATAAAGCAGCTGGAAGAAGAGAAAGCGGCCCTAAGTGTGAAGCTCCAGAATTCACTGCTTGAGATAAGTCCTGAATAAACACTGTGCTTGGGATTGATGAATCTGGACTCCAGGAGGTTTTTGTTTTTGTTTTTCATTTATTTTTATTATTTGATTAAATAACGTGCCAGGAATCTCAGGAAGTCACCCTGACTTTCTTACATTTAGCATCCTTGCAAGGAAGAAAAAGACTTTAGCCTGACAGGAAGATGATCTCAGGGGCATAAATTCAGCTGCAAGTAACAGAGAGCCTGATTTATAGAGGCTTAACAAAGAGGCACTTAATGTTATACATAAAAGAAGGAGGCAGGAGGCTGCTGGCGTTGCTTCTGTGGCTAAATAATATCAGGTCTGGAAAATCTGCAAGCCTCTTGGTCCCACCATCTCCCCACCTCCTGGCAGTTTTCTGGGCATTAGATACTTCTGCCTTTGTGGACTCTTTTCTTTATCAAAAAGAATTAAAAATTTTAATTTGTAACTGCATTGCCATAAAGGTGAATACAGCAAGGCTGCGTTTTTTCCTTCAAATTTTGAATGAAAACATTTTCATGGTCCCTAAATGTATCACAGGTCCCTGACACTGCTTGTAGGAGAAGTTGGCTCAGATTCCCCTTGGTTGTGAGAATGACTGTCACTGGCCAGTTGTCATGTCCAAATTTAAAACAGGAAACGAGTAGGGGCAGGGGTGACCAAGCCTGCCCACTTCTTTAGAAAAACAAAAGGGTGTACCGAAGCCCCTAGCTGACTCCTACTCCCATTGGTAACATCTGTGCCACGTGGCTAGCCTGGGAAACCAAGGATTTAGCCATCAGACCTCCATGCTGGAGGCCAGCCAGAAGAGTGGGATATGAAATGGATGTAAGCCAGCTGAACTATGGGGTTTTCTTCTTGGGCCCATCTGTCCAAACCACTCAGGGACCAAGTTCAAAGTTTAAAAGCACTGTGGACAGTATTACTGGGGAGAAAAACTTGCCGCTGGATTCTATTCATCCTTTAGTGCTTGTAACACTGTGCCAGAACTCCTGGGCAGTTTTTTGCTGAAAGTTCTTTGCAGTAGTACCTACCTCGTAGTGATTGTTAGGAGAATTAAGACTTAATACTGTAAAATGCTTAGGTCTGTGCCTGACACAGAGCAGGCACGTCATTAACAATGCTCTTTTTATATTTCACATATGTCTACTGAATGTTGTGATTATAAGTGTGCATCTGTCTCCTCCATTAGATGACAGCTCCTTGAAGGCAGGGACGATATTTTACCTTACCATCTTGCTCTCAGGCTGTTTCTTCTCCTCCCCACCTTATACCTAGCATGGTACCTGAGGAGCATTAGTTTCAGCAACATCTGAGTTTCCTTTATGGTTATTAGTTCTTCTCAAAGTGTAGAGCTGGGAAACCGATCTGTTTAATTCACACTCTACATTTAGTTGGTTAATAATAATCATTATAATTAAGGCCTTATAATGTAGTAGCATCCTATAGCCACCCTTCTCTCATATTATCTGTATAATTCTTAAACATTGTTCCTTTTCTTTGCCAACTAACTTTGTAAAAAAGAAATAGGGTGGCCTTCCAGGAATGGTTTGAAAACCAGTGGAAACTATGCTACAGCTTTGGTATAGTTATATGGACATGAATAATTTAAAGGGAGTGTTGGATATTGTAAACATGCCAGGTTCATTGTCTTCTGAAGAAATAAGCAACTAGCTAACTAGATATGGTCCCTCAAGAAGCATGTCTGGGATTTGTCTAGTGAGACACTGTCCCCAGAAGTGATTGACTCAAAAGAACAGGCTCCCAGATTAATGACCACAGCCAGGTGGTAGGACTTTGCTTCATCACTGAATATTTCTATTCTTCTATTTTAGGTTTTAAGGCTGGAAGAATTTATCCAACAGAATAAGGCATGTCCCCCAAGAGGTGATCAAAGGCCCCAGGAATTGGAGTGCCAGCACTACAACATTTTAGAGACCCAGGTAACCTCTAGCTTTTTCTGCTTTAATTAAGGATATTTTTCTTCTCTTTTTCAGCACTTTGGTGTCCCCAGTGACACATGCTGGCATTAATGGGCCCTTATATTTCCCCTCTCGGAGCTGCCAAAATGCCTGGGGAAAAAATCATTATAAAATCAATTTGCAACAACCATGAAGAAAATAGAGTTCTGAGTAATTATCTGCATGGTTTGAAAAAGAACAAGGCTTGTCAGATAAATCTTCCCTCCCTCTCTGAGAGCAATCTGGCTGGCAGACAAAGGGGCACTGGACTAGAGTGGGGTCTTTGGTTCTGCCTGGAGCATGAAGCCTAACAGTAATCACAATGCCCCCTTGCATCCCTCCACATCCACATTCATATCTGTGATATCTGTTACTCTCACGGTAGCCCTCCCATGTGATGCTGCCCCTTTTTAAGGGATGGTGCTTCAGGATTGAATCTAGTTTCTGTTTGTCTCTGTCAGGCTCATGCTAGGCTGTGTTCTTTCCCTAGGGTTGCCACAATGAATTACCATACCCTTAGGGCTTAAACCACAAAAATGTATTGTCTCACAGTTTTGAAGAGTGAAAGTCCAAAATCACAGTGTGAGCAGGGTTGGCTCCTTCAGGTGGCTCTGGGTAGAGTCTGTTCCAGCTTCTGGGAGTTGGTGGCACTCCTTGGCATTCCTTGGCTTGTCACCACATCATTAGCTTTCTTATAGGGACACTAGTCATTGGATTTAGGGCTCATCCTAATCCAGTATGGCCTTATTTTAACTAATTGCATCCGCAAAAGCCCAGGTTGCAAGTAAAGTCACTTCTTTAGGTGCTGGAGTTAGGACTTCAGTGTCTCTTCTTGGGGGCACAATTTAACCTAAAATATAGGCACTCAGTTAACGTTCCTTGCATAATGTCAGAAACATAAATTCTTCCTCTGAAGTTCATGTTTGAGTAGCCTGGCCTGAAGGACCCTCTTGGTTCCTATTTCAGCTTACCTCTTAATCTTTACAGCTGGCACCATCAAAACTCCATTGCCTAAATTTCATATATTTTATTGCTGCCTCAAATTTTCAGTCTACTTCAGACTCCAGGTGGGAAAACACTATGTAGGTGAGTCTGAATCTCACTGCTTTGTCCTCTTCCATTAATCCACCCATTTCCCTGTGCCTGTGTGTCTTCAGAAACTATAAGTTCTCCTTGTTGATTCCAGTCCTATTTTGCAAACAGCCCTACTGGGATAACCCATACTTAACCTTAACCACATATTCACCAGGATAGAAATGAGTCAAAAATCTAGTGGCTATGGATTTGAATAACAATATTGGTCAGTTATACAGCACTGTCTCCATTCATGACCTCATTGGAATTTGTGTAACCCTGTAACGTAACCATTTTACAAAAGAGGAAAGTGAAGGACAGAGAAGTTAGATGACTCGCTCATGGTCACAGGCAGATAAGCGGCCGAGATGGGATGGAGCTAGGTCTGTGGCTCTGATCCCCCACTCTTCCTGTAAGAGTATCAACACATGTCCAGGATGCCTTCCAGATAAAATAGGCTATAGTTGTACGTCTTGGGATTAAGGAGAGTGGCCAGGACTCCCCACATTTCCTCCTCTGACACCCAGATGTGGGGGAAATTCTTGAGCAGCCCCCATTGCCCCTGCATAAGCTTGGAGGAGAAATAAAGGAACACAGGTACATTTATCAGCAGGGCTGGCCCTTCCTGACTGAGGCCATCCCATCCTTTCTGAAAATGTCTGCTTGTAGAACATTCTCTGTGAGTTTCTCAAGAAACAGCCTCATGAGCTATCGTTCAACAAGAACTCCTGGCCCTAGGGACAGCTGAACTTTTCACCAGTACCCTGTGGGACTTCCCAGAAAGGTTCTCCCTCAAATATTGGAGAATTTCTCAGGGCCTCAAAGTGACTGTGGTAGGGAGATGGGACAGAGTTGGCTGGGATCTTAAGTGATGAGATTCAAATTAAAGGAAGGTTGATAAGCTAGAAATAAATAATGATGAAGCTCCAGAAGATAACACAGCAGGCTGTATTTTCAGAAGGGAACACACACATACACACAAGTTCAAGGTATGTCCCAGGACTGACGTACAAGGGCCAGAGCTTTCATTGCAGTTCACGATCTCTCAACCTTGGCACTTGACTTTTGGACTGGGTGAAGTTTTGTTGTGGGACTGCCCTGTGCATTGTAGGATGTTTTGTAGCATCCTTGGCTTCTACTCACCTAAGGCCAGTAGCACTCCCTCTGCAATCAAAATGTCTCAACCAAAAACTTCTCCAGACATTGACAAATGTTTCCTTGGGCCCATAGCCATCCAATTGAGAACCACTGCTGTAGCTAAAACGGCAAGTCCTAGAGAAGTTTAAGGGCTATAGTCCATGGGGTCGCAAAGAATCAGACATGACTGAGCAACTATACACAAAGAAGTTTAAATACAAGTGCACATTGAAAGCCTTGGGTTGGTTCATCATGAAACTGGGCTCTCATCTGACCCTTCTGGGTCTAGACAACGATCCCTCCAAGAGCTCAGTTCTAGACAGAAGTAAAGAAGGAAGAACCTTCATGAGTATCAATTCTGCTTGATTCAGCTCAACATGTATGTTACTCATCATTCCACAGTCATCTGTGAAACAATGGCAGAAACAGTACATGTAAATGTTTAGTAGGGGCTAGCTCTTACCTCTGTAGGATTTGCTAGGTCCAGTGGTGTGAGAAGCCTGAACTTGGATAGATTTGCTGCGTTGCACTCCATCGAGGTTGCCAGTGTACCCCCCCGGCAGCGGGCGCAAGTGTCTGTTTCCCCACAACCTTACCGACACAACAGGTTACACAACTTTCTGAACTTGGTCAAGCTATATCAGAGAAAGTTTATAATTTAGTTCAGATATTTTTTTCCAGCAAAATCTATGCCAACCAAGCGAGTCAAAAGCTTTGCCAAGGCCCAGAGATACAAAGTCGAGGCCTGTATGGATGGTGCGTGAGCAGTGCATTACAGCGCAGAGAACCCAGCCCCCACACGGGACACAATGACGGTTGTTCTTGGCTGTTCTGCCAAACCATTTCAGTGAGTCAAGAGAGATATAAATAATAAGGCCAAGATTTTTCACTCCATTCCCAGAATACACAGAGGGAGGGCTGCCAACCCTGGGTGTGGCTCTGTCCCCACCGTAGACAGCTGAGACTCCATTGAGCCTGGCCTCTCATGTCTGGTCTCCTTGATTCTCTTAGGTTCACAGAGTTCTTCATTAGTTTCCAGAAAGTCGTGTGAGTCTTGGTAATTTTCACAGAAACTTTTTTTGTGGAAGATTCTGGTGTCTGGGTCTCAGTGAACTGGGGACAGGGAAGGGATGAAATTTTCATAGATCCTTGCCTGCACCTTCTCCAGAACAAAAAGAAAAGTCATTTGTGGTCATTATTATTCAACTCATTTTGCCTCAACAAGTATTTATGAGTGCTGTCATTAAGAGAGGCCCAGGGCTGGATGAGTGAGGGTGGTCCTCAGAGAGCTCCATTTCAAATGCAGGAAGTAAATATTATATAATTACCTCTCTGGCATCAGTTTCCTCACTGTTCATCGTGGCAAACAGATCAAGTACCAAGAACATAGTGTGTACACAGTCCCACACCACAACCCTATGAGGCAAGTGTTATTATCCTCGCTTTACAGATAGGGAAACTGAGGCCCAAGCTGAGGAACACTGAGGAACACCAGTGTCCAAATTACAGTTCTGTACTGCTTTTCATTAGTAAAGTGGCAGACATGATTCCTGTCCTCCACCCCAGAGACTTGTCATAAACGGAAGAAAGCACATGAAGTCACTTTTCGAAACTGTTAAAAGAGTCTATAATGTAAGGTGACTTTGTAGTATCTATTACAGTCCCCTGTAATCATTTCAGCAAAACCCCATTGCATTAGGTGTTCTATTTTTAAGATGTGCATAATGCTGCCTTTGAAAGATTGTCAAATGAACTTGAGAAAGACTTTCAATATTTCCTTCCTGAAGATTTCCTGGGTGTGGGTGTTCCTTAAAAATAGAAACAACCCAGATGAGGTTCACTGCCTAGAAGATGAAAGATGAAGGCCTAATGTGACTGTGGGTTTAAAATAACCAGCCATTTGCTTGGGAGGAGTTTGGGAGGAGGCTTTTGCAGTGGATGGTTAGGGGAGAAGCAGAGCTATTTATTTTCTGTGCATACTTTAGTGATGGAGAGAGTTCTGGACAAAACCTGAGAAACGCCTGATGGGGAATGCAAGAGTGTGAATTAGGAGCGATTAACTCAGGATACATCCAAAGTGGCTCACTGCTGGTCCTGGGAGGCACTCACTGGGATCCCAAGCAGACAACCGCAAAAGGGATGCTGGAGAGTCTGCCCCATTTGAAATTCAGAGAAATGAGTATTGGTGAGGTAGAAAGTGCTCCTTCAGCCTACTGTTCATTTCCAAGGTCAGATTCCTTTGAGAAATATTCAGATGGCACCCCAGTTCCTTTGGAAAGATACACTTTGACCCAAAATACCAGGTACAGAAGGTAGGGTGGTGAAGGTGAATGCTTTCCATTTATATGGTCTGTTGGTCCCCTCTGCTGAACCATTAGTTTGTTGAAATCAAGAATTATGTCTCTTATTAATCTCTGTCCTTCCAGCACCTAACATACCCACATGTGGCAGATGTTTGCACCTCCTTGTATATTAACTGATCCATGACATGACAACTGAATGAATGGAGCTGAGAGTACTGTTTCAAGCTGGATTAGGAACACCTTCAAAAATTAGCCTTGGCCAGAGGATGATTTAAAGGAACAATGGGTCCTTTAATTATTTGCAGGGAGGGGGAGGACTCATCTTCTTTTCATGGGAAGGATATCCTTGTCTTTGGTTTCCAGGGAGCTGGAAGCAAGTGAACAGAAACAGAAAAGATTACTGAGTTTATCTCCCCGTTGATTTGGGAAGCAGCCTTCATCTATCAGGTTGATTTTAAGTGTCTGATTTGCAGATACATTTATATCACAGTTTGAACTCACCCAGTTAGGCCCTGATACTGACAGCTGGTGATCATGCTAACACAACAGAGTGCCAGTACAGTCACATGGAAGTCTGGACTTCTCCGACCTTAAATCCCCCTCTGCAACACAAGGACAGGGTTGTCTTTCCTGCCCACCTCCCTGAGTTGCAGGCATCCATGAGTTACTGCATGGAAATAGATGGATGCTATGCTGTGGGGAGCTGGCGTAGTCATCTAAGTGCATCGTCAGCCTTTTTAAGCATTTTCTATCCTCTCCTATTTCTGGACTCCTGCCCAGGATGCCTTTAAATATATCAGTGGTCAATAAGGTAGCCCAGAAATTACATCCTGCACATTCTCTTTCACAGTCTTCACAGTGACTCAGAGTGCATTTGAAATTCTTTTTCATCTTCATAACTGTCATGAGATCTTTGTCCATTATTCATGTTGCTTTAAGTTCCTTCTCCCTTTTTCCTTGATCAGTCTTAGCAGTAGTTTGATGTGTCTTTTCAAAAAGTCGGCTTTCAGATGTGCTGGTCAGATCTGCCTTTTTCTATGCCATTAATTTTGTCTTTCATACTTCTTTCCTTCTACTTAATTTGGGTTTATTATGTTATCCTTTTTCTAACTTCTTAAATGTTCTATAATAAATGCACTTAAGGCTATAAATTTCCCTCTCAGTGTATGTCTTTAGCTGTATCCCAGAATTTTGAAGTTTATCTCACTTTTTAAACCTACTTTCTTACTGTTTTCTAAATTTTTTGCATTGTCATTAGATAATGTGGTCTATAAAATGTCAACACTCTAGCTATGCTGAAATTTGCTCTGTAGCCTTCTGTGGAGTCCGTTTTTTAAAAATGTTTCCTATGTGATAGCCAAAAAGTATACATTCTGTTTGGTTGTTAAAGGTTTGTTGTTGTAGCTCAGTCACTAAGTCATGTGTGACTGTTTGTGACCCCCATGGTTAAAGCTTATATATTTAAACTCTAGTTCTAGTGTTCACTGCATGACCTTGGGCAAGGTTCATCACCTTTAAAATCGTATGATTCTCGCCTCATAGAGGTGAGGGTACACACTAAGCATTATATAAACATTAACAGTGATAATTGTTCTTTTTTAGATACTAGTTTCAGTTTATTAATCTTGTTCAAATCTTCCATTTCCTAGCTTATTTTGTGTACCTGATATATGAGTCTCTGAGAAGTGTATATTAAAATCTCCCATTATAAATTTGCCTGTTCCTCCCTACATTTCTGAACATTTATTTGCCTTATGTTTTCAGGCTCTGTTGCTAAGTCCCTACAAGTTCTTTTTTTTTTTTTTTTTTTTGTAGCTTAGTAAGTCTTTTATTTTTTTCTTTTTTTTTAAATTTTTTTTTTATTAGTTGGAGGCTAATTACTTCACAACATTTCAGTGGGTTTTGTCATACATTGACATGAATCAGCCATAGAGTTACATGTATTCCCCATCCCGATCCCCCCTCCCACCTCCCTCTCCACCCGACTCCTCTGGGTCCTCCCAGTGCACCAGGCCTGAACACTTGACTCATGCATCCCACCTGGGCTGGTGATCTGCTTCACCATAGATAATATACATGCTGTTATGTTACAAGTTCATTTTTAAGCCTTGTAGTGATGATTCATTTTACTAGGCTTCCCTGATAGCTCAGTTGGTAAAGAATCAGTCTGCATGCAGGAGACCTGGGTTCGATTCCTGGGTCAGGAAGATCCACTGGAGAAGGGATAGGCTATCCACTCCAGAATTCTTGGGTTTCCCTTGTGGCTCAGCTGGTAAAGAATCTGCCTGTACAGACTTTTGGACTCTATGGGAGAAGGCAAGGGTGGGGTGATCTGAGAGAATAGCATTGAAACATGTATATTTTCAAGTATGAAACAGATCGCCAGCCCAGGTTGGATGCTTGAGACAAGTGCTCAGGGCTGGTGCACTGGGATGACCCAGAGGATGGGATAGGGAGGGAGGTGGGAAGGGGGTTCAGAATGGGGAACACATGTAAATCCATGGCTGATTCAGGTCAATGTATGGCAAAAACCACTACAATATTGTAAAGTAATTAGCCTCCAACTAATAAAAATAAAGGAAAAAAAAAAAAAAAAACTCAACCTTCAAAAAACTAAGGAAAAAAAAAAAAAGAATCTTCCTGCAATGTGGGAGACTGGATTCAATTCCTGGGTTGGGAAGATTCCCCTGGAGAAGGGAAAGGCTACCCACTCCAATATTCTGGCCTGGAGAATTCTGTCAACTGTATAGAACATGGGGTCACAAAGATTCATTTTACTAGGGTATAGATATTCATGTTGAACTGAGTCAATTCTTATTTATTGTGATTACTGATACCATTAGGATTGTTACATCATAAATAAGAAGAAATGGGATTTAAACATAGGCAGTTTGCTGCCAGAGCCCAAGTTTTAAACAAGGGAAGGTCTCTTGGTTGTGGTGAGTGAAGTGAGGAAGCTAGACATGTAAATATCACAGGGTAGAGCATTGCAGGCAGCACGAACAACCAGTGCAAAGGCCCCGAGGAAAGTAGATGCTTGTTGTTTGGAGGAGGTAAGACCAAGTGTTCAGTTCTGGACATGTTACAGTTTGAGAAGCTTATTAAGCATCTGAATGTTTGGAGGGCAATTGGGTATACAAGTCCAGAGTTTAGGGGGAAACTTGGAAATGGAGGTTAACTGTTTGTCATTAGTATCCATGGACCTTGATGAGACGCTAGGGAGTAAGACAGAAAAGAGAAGTCCAAGGACTGAGGTTTAGGGCAGGAATGGAGGAGGCTTTAGCAGAGGAGACAGGAGTAGCTGAGAGAGAGGAGGAAACCCAGGAAAGGGGGCTGCATGGAGGAGGAAGGAACAGATATTCCAGTTCTGCAGAAAAGTTCAATTAACCGAAGCCCAAGGAGTGACCATTGGATTTGGCAACATGGAGGTCCTCATTGGCCTTGACATTGGTGGCCTTTAATAAACATTAGAGTACATAGAAGGCAACCAGAGCAGTTTCATTCTGTATCAGGGAGGGAGGGGAGCCCAAGGCCCCATCTTCAGTCTCAGCTTTGCCTCTCTTATCACCAAGGGCATCTCTAATGGTCCCTGGAGCATGGTTTGAAAACCAGAGATGTAACCAACCACTTTGTTTTACAGCTGATGAAGCTCAGGGCCAGAAAAACACAAGACTGACAGAGACACATAATAATAATAATTAGCAGAAAGCCCAGGTAGCAGTTTATTATTATTTAATGAGATTTCTCAACAAAGATGTCTATCCTAGCCTGTCTTACACTGTTTTCTGTGAACAGTGGTTATTGTAACAAGTAGAAGAATCAAAATAAGAAAGTCTTCTTCACCTTTCTTCTCTGCTGAAAGAGGAAATAATAACATGAACAAATTCTATTGATAGAAAATTCCTAAGCCTCCTTATTAACTCATGGTTTCCATATTGTCCTCCCACCATACCCCACTTCTCAAGGCTTCTGATAAAGTTCCATGTTTTCTCATCCTGTATTATAGGATGTAGCAGACCTGTAATATGAGTATAATAATAATATCAGTTGCTCACCCGTATAGACCAGTGGCTGTTGCTGGCACTGTTCTCTGATTCCACAACAGCCCCAGGGTTGCATTTCATTTCCATTCCTCTCTGATAGGAACCCTGGACAAGCTGTGTGTTTTAGTTTCTCTGTCTGTGCTTTAGTTTCATCAGCTGCGTGACATGCTTGCTAGGCTGAAAAGCAGGATACAGGGTTCAGGGCTGACACTGCTCCTGAGCCGGGCAGTGGGCTCAGCACTGAATCATCACAGGCCTGAGAGCTGTGAGGATTGCTTGGAGGCTCTTTCTCCTCTGCTCTCTGGTTTGGTAAACCACAGGTTGGCTCCAGGAACTTTACTTTAGTCTCATCTTACAACTGTTTTTCCCTTAGGATCCATGCTTGAGACCGAATGAACCTTCTCAGACCCTGCCCAGAGGAGAGGAATATCAAGATAAGTTAGCAGCTGAAGAAGGAACCAGCAGCGAAGAGGAGGAAAGGTACAGGAGGACAGGCAGGCTTCCGAGGGCTCCAGTGATTGAGGACTCACACTTGAAGGATTCATTCATTCATTCATTCATTCTGTACCTCATATATTTATCACTGCCCCATGCATGAAGCTTAGGGAGGGAATAGAAATGTCTTGTGTGCCTCCAGCACATCTAAGGACTTTACCTGAATTATTTAATTGTCACACCAACTCAGAGAGACCATTTTATAGATTAAAACCTAACACTCAAAAAAGTTAATAAACTGCCCCCAAATCAGACAGACCTGGACTGGCCCAAACCTCTGCCTCCTGTTCTTCCAAGTGACAAAAACTAATACCCTGAGCAGAAGGTAATATGCTCTCAACACGTCTTAGTTAGTTTGGGCTGCTATAACAAAATACCATACAACAGAAGGTTATTCTCACAGTTCTGGATGCTGGGGATCAAGGCGCTGGCCCATTCAGTTCCTGGTGAGGACTCTTTTTGGTTTGCACATGGCCATCTTCTTGTGTCCTCTCATGGAGAAGAGAGAGGCAGCAGACAGTGTGGGAGGAGGTCTCTCTTGTGTCTTTTCTTACAAAGGCACTAATCTCATCAGGAGGGCTACTTTCTCATGACCTAATTACCTCCAGTGGCCTCACTTCCAAATACCATCATATTGGTGATTGAGGTTTCAGCTTATGAATTTGGGGAGACACAATTCAATCCACAGCATCACACAAGGCAGTTGGTATTTGCTGAGCAATAAAGATCTGTCATACTACCTGACAAGTTTCTGATACAGTAGGTCTGGGTACATCCCAACCCTGTGTCTTTTGAGAAAGATTCCCAGGTGATTCTGAGGCTACCACAGTTATACTTCACTTCCCCACACTAATGACCAGCTGTGTGGGGTCCTGACAGATGACATGGAGTCCATGCTCCCATCTGGTAGCTCTTCAGATAGTCCTGGTGAGAGCTCTCTTCCTGGTTTGCACATGGCCATCTTCTCATGTCCTCTCAAGGAGAAGAGAGAGGCAGCAGACAGTGTGGGAGGAGGTCTCTCTTGTGTCTCTTCTTATAAAGATACTAATCTCACCATGAGGGAGAGTAGTTGTCATGGTCAATTTGGACTGCTTAGCAAAATCCCATAGATTGGGTGCCTTATGAACAACAGAAATTTATTTCTCACAGTTATGGAGGGTATAAAGTCCAGGGTCAAGGTGATGGCAGTTTCTGTGTCTGATGAGGACTCACTTTCTGGCTTATAGAAGGAGTCTTTTCACTCTGTCTTCACAAGATGGAAGGGCAAGGACCTCTTTTAGAAAGGTACTAATCCCATTCATGAGGGTCTCACCTTCATGAGCTAATCACCTTCTAAAAGCCTCATTTCTTATTGCCATTAGATTGGGCAGTAGGCTTCAAAACAGGAATTTTGAGGGCACAGAAACATTTATAAGCTAGCATTGAGGAAGCAAAGCCTACACCCCTAAATCATGTCAGTGGTAGTGTCAGGTACCCCATAGTCCTGTGAACTCTCTAGCTAATAATATTTGCCCAGCTCCCTCCAGATTCTGTCTTGGGATCTATGAGATGTGTAACCATAGAGGTTAAAGAGCACAGACTCTGGAGTCGGGCCTCCAGACTAAATGCTGGTGCTGTCACTTACCCCTGGAAGCTACAAATCTTATTCCGTTCAAAACTAACAAAGGGAAAGAAATAATCTTTACTGTGAAAATACTGGCAGGGATTTCAAGAGGTTTCTAAGGGGCCCAGCTTGGGTCATTTGTCCATCCCTGAGTCAGTCATTCTGGCCAAGGAGATATCTGGCTCTGATGGACCAGGTATGTGTCAGCCCTTCCCATGGGCCAATTAAGGATGAGGGCAGAGCTAGCTGCATCTGAACCTTGTGGACTAAACAGGATCATTATGGAAAGAGAAAAGGCTTCCCTAAGGAGAAGATGCTGGGCAGACCAATGGTAGGTGGTGATCACAGAAACCTTGTCTTTTCTCCTGTGTAGCTTTGTTGTTAAGGGGTGTACTCAACCCCAGAAGAAAATGAGGAGGTGTGGGGTCTGTAGGCTTCTTTCATGGGGGTTTTAGTGAGAGTGTAAGAACTGAGAAGTAATGAGAAAGAAATAGAAAGATCTATGGTCAGAGGCTGCAGAACAGAACAGACACATTGGTTCTTTAGGGGTGAGGTTGCATATTCAGTAGTTAACCCCTTGAAGGTTGCTTGTCAGAGAACTTTTGGCATGGTGGGTTTTCCATTGGCTGTTGATTTAAGGTGGGGGTAGCAGATCAGATGGGTTTCCTTGGTGGCTCAGCGGTAAAGAATCTGCCTGCAGTGCAGGAGACCTGGGTTCAATCCCTGGGTCAGGAAAGCCCTGGAGGAGGGCATGGCAACCCACTCTAGTACTCCTGCTTAGAGAATCCCATGGACAGAGGAGCCTGGCGGGCTACATTCCATAGGGTCACACAAAGTTGGACACGACTGAAGCGATTAAATGGCAGCAACAGCAGCAGGTCAGAATCAACTTCAGTGGGAGCAGGGGGAGTCAGAAGAGTCTGCTATGGCTTGCTTGTGAGAGATGGCAGGATGGGATCCGCTTTTTAGGATATGAGGATACGAGGGAATTTGACACGAGAATAGAGTGAGAGAGAAATTCTCATTCATGGTGTTCCCAGAAATGATGATGATGATGAATATAATAATGGTAAATATTTACTGAATGCTGGATTAACCCATTTAATCTTCATTAGATAGATACCATTGTTGAAGTACTTCATTTTAAAGATGAGGGAAACTGAAGAACAGAGAGGTTAAGTGACTTCCCTTTCTACTTATTCTGCCAGTAGATGGTAGGATCCAGATGATAGCCTCTCTGGCTCCAGAACTAATGTTTTTAACTGCATCTCAACAGCTGTTCTTATGCCATATGAAGTTCCACAGTTTTTCTGTTTTTCTAAGGTCACTCTTTCCTTTAATACTTAGTAAAATGACTGAACTTGTACTTCCAGCTGTGGCAGGGTAACTGGTACTAGACTTGCCCTCTTTCTGTAGACAACTTTAAAAGTGAGCAAAATAAATGACAGCTCTTTTAGTAACAGGACACTATGCAGAGAAGGACCATGTTCTTTAGAAGAGAAACATGAATTGAATCCCATAATCTCTCCACATTTTCTCCTGCCTCTCTGTCTGGGGACAGTGCCAACCACAGTGCAGAGAAGTGGAGGTAAGTTGAGCTGAGGAAGCAGACATCAGGGCTCAGGGCTGCTAGAGCAGCTGGAATTTGTAAGGTATGGTGCCAGAAGAGAAGATACTAAGTGGGGGTATTGGGGGCAGAAATCTATAAAAATTTTCCATAGGTCCTTGCCGGGAGCTTGAGTGAGATTCATGAGGCCTAGGAGTATGCTGCTGCCATGGTGCTGAGAAAAACGAAGCTACTAGAGATGAGATGTTAGGAGACACTGGATTCCAAGATCAGCCACAATTTAAAAAAAGCCTTTCTGAGCTCTATGAGCATTGAGTTGAGACCTCAGAAACAACATTGCCGGGGTCCAGCCTCGGCAGGATCCAGGGGGTACCCTCAGGATGAACGGCGTCGGCGAGAGAGAGAGAAGACACTGAGACTAGCCTTGATAGGGCCAAGTCTGTGTTTTACTTTTTGACAACCGGTTTTATACCCTTTCACAGAACGTTTTCAAGGTACAAGATGCTTACTCATGATTACACAGGATTAGCATTACATCATTTTGATTTTTAGGAAAAGCAGGATTTTTTGCTTTCTAATTCTATAGTAATTTTTAGCACATGATCTTCTGGACTTGAGGCTATTAACATTTCATGCAGGTCAGGTGATTGTAAACCTATTTTCCGTTTTTATGGTGACCTTAACTGAAAGGTAACAGGGTCATAGGGAAATAGTACAGAGTAGAATTATATTCTTGTTAATACAAAAGTTAATCTTTCTGCAAAAGTTGTCAGTTGCGTTTATCTAAGAAGTTTACCCCATACAGGCTCTGCGGCTTCAGTGAGGCAGCTTCTGCCTAGCACTCCTGGCTGACAATTAACAACCATCTCATTGTTACCACACTAGGGCTAAGTTCTTATTTCTCTAGATCTTTAACTATATTAACAATGGTTTTTATAACACAACCTTAGCACATTAAAGGCAAAAATACAGCAAGCAAAACACAGCAAGCAAATCACAACCCAATAACCACCTATAGAATAATTTTCTTATGTTTTCTAATAGGACTCCTTTATCCCTTAAAAGGGTTCTATATCTATTAGGGCTTTTATATAATCAGGTTCTTTATGCTATTTTATGATTAGGATATTATAAGCAATCATGCATATTAGTACCAAGCGCATAAATGCATTTGGCTAACAAAACTACCAGCAAAGGAGTTTGAATTAAAGCACTCCTTTCACCCTGAATAATCTCATAAAATACCACCACCTGGGAAACTTATTGATTAAAGTTCTAAATTGATTCTTATTTGGGAAGAGATTGGGGAAGGCCTTCCTGCCTATGTCAGAGAAATTAGGGAGTAGTCCATTGAGGCAGGCATCAGAAAGACAGATATCATCTTTAAGGTGAGAGCCGGGGGCAGCTTTTCAAAATCCCTGAAAACCTGATCTGCCTTGCCTGTCAGGCTTTCTCCTTGTGACCTTGTCATGGGTGGGATCTCGTAAGCTGGCCTTTTCGAAAACCCCTGAAAACCTGATTCGCCTTGCCCGTCAGGTTTTCTCCCCTATGGCCTTTTTAGGGGTAGGGTCTCATGTGTTGGCTCTCGACATAACATTTTAGGAGTAAGAAACACACCCTGTAGGATAAGGGCCACACCCTAGAACAAAGGACAGTGTTGAAATATACATGCTCTAACAAAAGACAAATCCAGGAATAAAAAGATCAGAAAGAGCCTTGAGTAATTTAACTGGCTGTCATAACAAAACTAAACACTTTTGAAAGGAATTAATAATGCAGACTCCCAGTATTTTATTATCCACAGTATTGAGCATTTGATGAAAACATTATAAGACATGCAAGGAAGCAGAACAGTATGACTTATAATCAAGAAAAAAATCAGCTAATAAAGCCTCAAATGACCTAGATATTGGAATTAGCAGACAAAGACTTGAAAGCAGTTATATGAGCTATGTTCAGGGAAAGGATTGTTATAATGAATGAACAAATAGGGAATTTCTGCAGAGAAATGAAAACCTTGGAGCAAATGGAAATTCTAAAGCTGTAAAGTACAATATCCACAATGAAAACCTCATTAGATGTACTTAACAGCAAATTAAAATCACAGAAGAAAAGTTGGTCGCTTGAAGATAGATCAGTAGAAACTGTGCTATCCAAAGAATGAGGGGGGAAATTTTTTTTAAATGAGGAGATTCTTAGTGACTTGTGGGACAATATCAAATAGTCTAACATGCATGTATTTGGAGCCCACATGTAAAAAGGCAAATAAAATGGAGCAGGAAAAAATATTTGGAAAAAATGACCAAAAATTCCCCCAATTTGATGTGGGACACCAATTTACATATTCAAGAAGTTAGGTGAACTCCCCACAGAATAAATCTGAAGATAACAATGCCTAGACACATCATAGAAAATCTGCTGAAAACAAAATATATCCCCCCAAATCTTACAAGCAGTCAGGTTTTTAAAAAGACAAATTACATACAGGAGACAGTTGGCTTTTCATGAATACTAATGACAACTGAGTTCTCATCAACCTTCTAGGCTCATTTTCTGATGAAAGTCAGAAAACTGTGAAGCAATATCATTAAGGTTATAAATGGAAAAGAAAAAAAAAAACCTGTAAAATCCTAATTTTAAGTCGAGTGAAAATATCCTTCAAAAATGAGAGTGAAATAGAACATTTTCAGGTATATAAAAGCTAAGAGGACTTTTCACCAGTTAAGCTGCAGTATGATTAACAGCAATGGAATTTATTAAAGCTGAAAGAAAATTACAGCAAATTTAAAGTTGGATCTACAGGAGAAAACGAAGAGCCTCAGAAATGGTAAATGTATGCTGCTGCTAAGTCGCTTC
This sequence comes from Muntiacus reevesi, assembly GCF_963930625.1. Taxonomy (NCBI): domain Eukaryota; kingdom Metazoa; phylum Chordata; class Mammalia; order Artiodactyla; family Cervidae; genus Muntiacus; species Muntiacus reevesi. Next base: position 35,478,071 of record NC_089264.1, on the reverse strand, counting down.
AGTCGTGTCCGACTCTGTGCGACGCCATAGACGGCAGCCCACTAGGCTCTGCCATCCCTGGGATTCTCCAGGCAAGAACACTGGAGTGGGTTGCCATTTCCTTCTCCAATGAAGGAAAGTGAAAAGTGAAAGTGAAGTCTCTCAGTCATGTCTAACTCTTTGTGACCCCATGGCCTGCAGCCTACCAGGCTCCTCCGTCCATGGGATTCTTCTAGGCAAGAGTACTGGAGTGGGGTGCCATTGCCTTCTCCAGGTAAATGTATAGGTAAATAGAAAAAACTACTTCTTTTCTTTCTCTTCAATTTCTTTAAAAGACATATAACTGCTTAATAATTAAGCAGTATGTTATGAAGTTCATAATACATATAGTTGAATAATATATGACCACTAGCACAAAGAACAGCAATTAGTGAAATTATAGTATTGTAAGGGACTTATATTTTATATGAAGAAGTACAATGTTAACTCTAAGAAGGTTGCGATAGGTTAAGGATATGAGTTTTAATCCACAGAGCAACATTAAACATTAATACAAAGAAAAGCTTAAAAAATCCAATAAAAGAACTAAAGTGGAATCATAAAAAATGTCAGGTAGGAAGATAGAAAAAGAACAGAAGAACAATAAGAAAAGGATTGGGCAGTTAGAAAACAAATAAGATGTGGATTTAAACCCAGTCATTTCAATACTGATATTGTAAATGAAATAGAGACATCATTTAAAAGAAAGAGATTGCCAGAGAGGATAAAAAGGCAGGACATTTACTACGTGCTATCTACCAGAGAGAGATTTAAGTATAAAGACACTGTTATGGGCTGAATTGTGCTGCCCCGTGGCCCCCTCAAATTCGTATGTTAAGGCCCTAATCCCCAATATGAATGCATTCAGAGAAAAAGCTTTAAATAGGTGATTGATTTAAATGGGGTTATTGGGATGGCCCCCACCCAGTATTTCCTTGTAAGAAGAGATCAGTGCCCTGGTAAAGCAGATAAGGGACAATCATGTGGGGACACAGGGTGACGGAAGTTGGCCATCTGCAAGCTTCAGAAGAGAAGCCTTAGAAGAAACCAAACCTGCTGACTCCATGATCATGGACTTCTAGCTTTCAGAATTATGAGAAAATTAATTTCTGTTTTTTAAGCCCTTCAGTTGGTGGTATTTTGTTTGACACAGTTTATACAGGCACAGATAGGTTGGGAGGTAAAATGGTAGAAATAGATACTCCATGCAAATACAAAATGTAAGGAAGCTAATGTGGCTATATTCATATCAATGTAGACTTCAGAACAAGAAGTATTACCAGTGATTAAAAAGGGATGTTTCACAACAGTAAAGTGGTCAATTCATCTGGAAGACATCACAATCCTAAATGTGTATTACCTAATAACAGAGCTTTAAATAATGAAGCAAATACTATGTGAACTAAAGGAAGAAATTTATAATCACATCTGAGATTCTGAGACCCTTTTTTGAATATTTGATTGAATGACTAGACTAATGTCAGTAAGGATATAGAAGATTTGGACGACACTATTAACTAACAATCTATTTTATATCTGTAGATAATATGCTGAAAAACTACAGAATAAATTTTTTCAAGGCACTTAAAACATTCATCAATATAGACAAACTAATATTCTTCATGAATGCAAAATCCTCAACAAAATGTTTGAAAATAAAATCAAGCAGTATATAAAAAGAATAATACATCATGACCAAATAGAGTTTATCCTAGGAATGTGTGGTTGATTGAACATTTGAATGGCAATCATGTAATTCATCATATTAAAATATAAAGGGAAAAAATAAATAATCATATCAATAGATGCAGAAAAGCATTAGACAAAAGTTAACATCCTTTCATGATAAAAACTCTTCAATCCATGAATAGAATTTCTTCAACCTGAAAAAGATCATGTATGATAAACATGCTTAATGGTAAAATATTGGACACATTCCTCCAAAAACTCAGAACAAAGCAAAAATTCTGCTCTCACTACCTATTATTGTCCTGAAGGTCCTACCCAGTCCTATAAAGCAAGAAAAAGAGCTACAAATTAAAAAGAAATAGTAAAAGTGTATTTACTTACAGACAGAATGATTGTAATTGAAGTACAGCTATAGATTCAGTTCAATCCCATGTAAAATCCCAGTAGCCCTATTTGTAGGAATAAATAAGCTGTTCTAAATTTGGTTATATTTAGCATAGCTTCCAGAAGTTTGAAAATAACCTAAGAGAATTAGGATGCAAAGAAAGAAACCTTTTCACTTTATTAAATACTTGACTAATTTTTTTATTTGTATATTACAATGTGCCACAGAGTTAAGCATTTTTTAAGATATTTACTCTATTAATCTTTATAACAAACCATGTGAAAGGTACTGATATTAACCCCATGTTTTAGAAGAGGGAACAGTTTAAAGAGCTCAGACAAGGTAACATAACCAGTTACCAGTAGTAGAGCTAGAATTTGAATCTGGGCAATCTGGCTCTAGTGTCCATGATCTTAACAACTTTGCTACACTGCTTTTAACACCCTGCCCTTCCTTTCAGGGGTTTCCTCTGTCCATGTTGCTGGGCCTTTTCACCTCTGCCAAGTCAGAGTCCTTATCAAGGTCTTTCTTCACAGTCCAGGGCCCTAACTCCCTAACCTCTGGTCCTCTGGCCTGAAGCGTTTGCCAGAGACAGCAAAATGTCATTGACCTCCCAGCAATCTCTGCAGAGATGCCCACGGTGTGGCATCCTTTTACACTGTTAAACAGGATAAATACTTAACTTTACAATCTCACCCCATCACATTTGAATTTATCAGCTGGTTTACAGGCTCAAAACTGAGTATAGAAAAGTCTCCTCCAAAAATATTTGTCAGCATCTCTTCTAGAATGCAGAAACTACTGCAGCTTTAAACCAGCCTGTCTTGTCCCTGCTACATACACAGAAAAGCTATTTATAATCCTCTTGTGTATACCTGGGAACAGCCAGTTAAAGCAATGTGTGCTTTGAAAAGTGTAAATTACTGTATTCAAGTAGAACATAAATTTTTTGTTATTTTTTTTCTACATTCATGAAAAGTTGTGAAATTAGACTGCAGAGACCCCTTCTTTTGAAGCTACTAGGGACCCCATATAAGTAACTGTAAGCTCTCAGTCATTCTGATAATTGATCATCATTTATTAAGTACCACTGAAACAGATATCCAGTGATTCCAGCTGAATATTGACAGTCTCCCAAGTGCAACAGCAGTCAGAATTGTATGTCAAATGACTTTTTCAAATCCAAGAGAGATGTCTGTCATTTCATTAGTGCCATCGGAGCTCCCTCCTCCCAGCCCAAGTGGCTGGGATGTTAGCAGGGTGACCATGTCATTTCCAAGCTGGGATCTTTTGTGATTTTGGCCTCTGTATCTTCAAAGGATCGAAGTGCCCATCAAGGAGGGAGGTGACCTGCAGCCTCCATTGGGCTCTTTGCCAAAGGAGAAGGCACCAGAAATCCAGCGTCTGCAGGAGGAGTGGCAGAGCCAGAAGGCCAGATTGCAAGCCCAGGTAGAAGGGTGACCTTGGTGGGGATGCACCCTCATGCTGAGTGAGACCCTGCCTCTCCCTTATTCTTGCAGACAGCCTTGGAAATGCATGTGGGGCCCAATTCTTGTCCAAGCTGGGGAGGGCAGTCCAGGTCCAGGGCAAGGTGGGCTTCTTGGTTCTGTTCATTTATTCATTTCATACCTGCTGTGGCTCATGAGACTGGCTATGAGCCAGGAACTCTTCTAGGTGTTTGTATGTTATCAGTGAACAAACCAGACAAAAGTCCTGCATTACAGGGCTTGTATTTTAGCAGAGGAGGTGGACACTGACAATGAACACTAGACATAAAAAATAAACACTTATAATATTAGAAGATGTTAAGGGTGTTAGTAAAACGAAAAGACTGAGCAGGATAAAGAAGACTGAGTGGCTGTCTGGTGATGAGGGGTGGGTATAATACCAAATAGGACTGTCAGGAAAAGCTTCCATAAGAAAGGGAGATTTGGGCGTGTGGGGCACGCGAGGGAGGCTGCTGTCTAGATCTCTGGAGGGTTTTCTGGTCCCCTCTTGATTTCTCTTGGATGGCACACATCCCAGCCCTTCTCCGTTCCCTGGTATCCATGGCTGTAGCTGAGGAGCCCCTAGGAGGACCAGCTGTTCCCAGGTCCTTCAAGCTTGCAGCTTCTACCCGCCTCAGCATTCCCGTGGGTAGAGGAGGCTCAGGTGGGCTGTGGAGACGTCAGAAAGCTTTGATGTTTAAGGAAGATCCCAGGGAGGGTGAGGGTCCCAGCCTGAGGTTGGATGCCCCGGTGGGCAGGTGTCACAGATGCAGCAGGCCTTGGAGCAGTGTGCCACAAACTACAGGGAGGACCTGCGGGAGCTCCAGCAGCTTTCGGACCACGAGCGGGAGCAGCTGCGGCATGAGCTCCAGGAGACCGTCCAGCAGAATCAGGCAGCGAAAGCCCAGCTTGAGGCTGCCCACAAGCGAGCTCTCTGCATGCTTGAGAAGGCTAAAAACCAGGAAGTCAAGGTAAAGGTGTTAATGATGACGTCCACTAACTACTACTGAGCTCTTGTTGTGGGAGCTGCTCATCACTTTGGGGGGAGCCTGTTGTACAATATCTCCAGTCCCCATATTCATCCTACAAGGTCATTATTATCATATTCCCTTTTTCTGGATGAGGAAAGAGGCTCAGAGAGGTTTGGCATCCTGCTCAGGGTCACATAGCTAGTAAGAGGCAAGACAAGGATTCAAACAGACTCAGGTCTGTTGAACTTCTGGTCATCTGCACGTGACATTTTTATATCATGACCAACTTCTCTGTCATGACTTGGGCAATATCCTGCAAAAGAAATTCTAAGGGAATTCTGAGAAATTCTAAGGGAATTCAAAAGAAATTCTAAGGGAAAAATTGATACCATACTCAAAGTACTTGAATTCAAATGTCATCAAACATCTCAGCAGCAACAGGGAAGCTAGAATATAATGAAGCAATTGTGAGAAATTTGATTAAAACCATTAATAAGGGTGATAACTGAATAAAAATATCAGACACATGAAATATTAGGAGAATTACCTTCTGTTATCAGTTTATGCCTCTCAGTTCTCGATTTACCCTTCAATACCTGCTTGTGATAATGATCTGTATTCTTGAGGCATTTCTCCTCCTTTACAGAGCTCCTTTAAGCTTTGTCAGTAGAGGGCGCTGGAGGCCCCTTGCAGGAGGAAGGAGGCTTCCCTTCCTGGTTCTGGAAGGTGCATGTTTGCTCTGTTTCTGGCTTCCACTGCACACCTGAACAGTGTCCTGGGTGTGTGAGGATGCTGAATGAGGTGTGAATGAATGAATGATGCTGAATGAATGTGTGAGGTCACTGCCCCAGTGACCTCACAGTAATCTCACAGCTCTGGTCCAGACCCAGTTGTGATGTGGACACAGATTCCATCCTCGCACTTGCTGACCCTGCCTCTCTCTGAGTTCCTATCCATTGACTGCTGTTGCCTGTACCCCAGAGGTTTGTTTCTTGCAACCCTCACAGAGCAAACACTCTCTGCTCGGGCACACCTGCCCTGACGCCCCCATTCCCTCTGGGCACCTGCCCACCTTGGTTCACCTGCACAGGTGGAGGGCTCCTCCTGCTTGACTCTGGCCTGGGCAATCCAGCCATCTCCATCAGTGAACTACCACCAACCTTCTCCAACAAGGTCTGGATCCCAGGCTGGGGAAGGGCTCCCCATTCCAAGCTTTCCCTTTCTTGGATGGTCTCACTCAGCCTCAGAACACCCTTCAGAGTTCTTTTTGCATCTTCCATACGCTTTTCCTCAGGAAGTTCCTTGAGGAATATCCCACCAAAACAAAGGAACAAACCAAAAAAAGAGGGAATAAAAGAGATCTAGCATACACGGAATCTAGCACAGGAGAAAGGTTTATGGAGCCTAGCTGTGCCACTAACAGAGCCTAGACTGGAGTCTAGACTGCAGCATGAGGATGGAGGGCTCCAGAAGAGATGCCTCCATGGAAAAATAGGCTTGATGGCTTCTCTGATCTATTTGGCCATGTGCAAAATTGTAGCGAATGTATTTTACAAAGCTTTTAGAGATTGTAGGAAGACTTGGCCAAAAAATCCAAAAAATAATAATAATAAAATACAGTAGTTATTAATGCAAGGAAAAACAAAACTTTGGATAAGGTAGCTTATTTATTTATTTATTTATTTATTTTTGGCTGTGCTGGGTCTTGGTGCATGTGGGCCTTCTCTAGTTGCAGTGGGGGCTACTCTCTAGCTGTGGTGCACAGACTTCTCATTTCAGTGACTTCTCTTGTTGCCAAGCACAGGCTCTAGAGTACACAGCCTTCAGTAGTTGTGGCACAAGTGATTAGTTGCCCTGAGGGATGTGGAATCCCTTCCCGGACCAGGGATTGAGCCCAGATCCCCTGCATTGGCAGGTAGATTCCCAACCACTGGACCACCAGGGAAATCCAAGGTAGATTTTAAAAATTATAATTTATTTAGCTTAGCAGTAAATGGCATTTACTCACAAGAAGGAAATATTGAATATATTTCACTGTATTTAAAAAAATATATGACAGTATTTAAGGAATGGAAGAGAAAGAATGTATGAGACAAAATCCTCATCTACCATAATAGAAAGAAAATTCATAATTTCTAAAATAATCAAGTTAAAGCAGAATGGAGATACTGTCTTATTATTGGTGGTAAATATCAGAAGAAAGAACTAAAAAAGTTCCAATGGCTGCCTCCAGTAGACAGGATGCAGAGAGAAGAAGAAAGAGGTGGGAGGTGCTAGTTTTCATTTTTAAAAAGCAGTATTTGGCTTTTTATACTGTGTTCATGCATTGCCCAGACAAAAATATAAAATAAGCTTTTAGAAAAAAGAGAAAAGAAATGAAATAATACATGTGGACTGCTTGACACTTAGTAGGTGTTGAGAATTTGTGAATTCCTTTTCTTCTTTTATTCTCTTAAATCTTTTACCAGCTTTGCTTTCAGTCTACAAGAGCTAAGGCTGCCAAGTTCCCCAGGTTATTCACTGCTGGGTCATGCTGGCCTTTGTGTTGGTTTGAGCTTTACCCCTCCAGGCTATAGGCCTCAATACCTTGCAGGAGGTAGAGAAAGCATAGAGGCGGGTGATGGGAGAGGGGGGAGTGTGCTCTGCCCATTGGGTGACCCACAGTTCTAAGCCCCAGTCCCTAGCAGCCATGGAACCAGATTCATGGAGTCTTCATTACTAGCTTCTGTCTACTTGGGGTGGTTCCAGAATGAGACCAAAGTGTCTGCAATTCTCATTGGAGATGGTAGACATATGATCGTTCCTAATACAGGACAGTGATTGAGAGTGAGATGCCTGGGTTCAAATCCTGGGTCTGCCACCTACAAGGAAAGGGAGCTTAGGCTTCCTTGTACCTCATGTTCCCCATTCATAAAGTGAGGCTAGTCATATGTACTGTACAGAACCACTGAGCGCATCAAAAGAGAGAATCCACGAGAAGTGCTTAAAGCAATACATGACTAACAGATTGTCTTAGTCCATTCAGGCTTCTTTAACAGAGTAACATAGGCTGAGTGACTTATTAACAACAGAAATTTATTTCCCACAGTTCTAGGGGCTAGAGGTCCACGTCTAAGACTTGGACAGGTTTGGGGTCTGTTGAGGCCACTTCCTGGCTCATAGATGGCCATCTTCTCACTCTAATCTTACATGGCAGAAGAGGAAGGGAGCTCTTTCTGGGGTCTCTTGTATAAGGGCACTAATCCCTTTCATGAGGACTCCACCATCACAACTTCAGTGCCTCCCAGGGGCCCCACCTCCCAATTCCATCATATTGGGGAACAGGTTTCAACATATGAGTTTTGAGAGTGGAGGGATACAAACATTCTGTCCATAGAAGAGCTCAGTTTTAAGAAGACCCACTCTTATTACTCACTCATTGATTCTGCAGGTATTTATTGAGCATTTATCTTGAGCTACCATCGTGCTGAGCTTTGGAGATTCCCAGATGATTAGCACAGTCTACCTTCATGGAGCTCACCTCTAGGGGGAAAGACAGCCACTTGAACAGGTTGCTCTAATTCAGTAAGTTGGAGCCATGAGATAATCCCTCACAGTATTTTGGGAGCACAGAGAAAGAAGACACTATATAGGATGGAGCATGGAGACTTGGGGGCTGAAGCTGGGTCCCTTAGGAGGTGGTCACAAGAGCAAGGCAAACAAGAAAAAATGAATGTCTTAGTCGCTCAGTCATGTCTGACTCTGCAACCCCATACTGTAGCCCACCAGGTTCCTCTGTCCATGGGATTCTCCAGGCAAGAATACCGAAATGGGTAGCCATTCCCTTCTCCAGGGGATCTTCCTGACACAGGGATTGAACCTGGGTTTCCTGCATTGCAGGCAGATTCTTTACTGTCTGAACCACCAGAGAAGCCCCAAGGCAAACAAAAAGCTGGAGCAATTTGCCAGGGATGAGTGTCTGGCTTGATATAAAATCTGGCCACTAAACCTTGCGTGGTCCTCACTGCCAAGGACTTCTGAGCCAGAAGGCAGGCAAGGCTGACCTAAAAAGAGATTGGCTCCATATTTTGCAAACCTTTGCTTCAATCTCTCCATTCACATTTCCTTGGGATTAAAATGTCACCAGTTGGAGTGCTCTGAGCCTTGCAGCAAGTGCAAGAAGAAAGTATCAGAGAGTTTGAAAAGTACAAGACTTTTCTGTCTAAATAAACTCACCAGGGGATGACTGAGTTTCCCATGAGAGGAATAAGACTGTTTCTCCTCATTTGCTGGGGAGTGGCAAAGCAAAGAAGCTGCTGCCTTCTGGTAGTTGCCTCGTCTGCTCTTCCCTCATGGGAGCCTCATGCATTTGATGCAGTCCAATTTCTCATTGTTCCTAGAGGTTGCTTGAGGGAGTGGGAAGGGCTTGGGCCCTGGATACCATCACGCATGGGTTACAATCCTGCACCCGCCATTACTGGTTTTCAGTTAGGGCACTTTACTTTTCTGAGCTTGTTTCCTCCTAGTCCTGTATCTTTTCTGTGTGACCTTGGGAAAGCTAATTCATCTCTCTCAGCCTCAGTTTGCTCACCTGAAAAGTGGGATGTGTTAACTGGAACTCTTTGTTGCAAAAGTAATATAAACTGTTTCTTATTGCTGCTGTAGCAAAATTACCATAAACTTGGTGGCTGAACACAACACAGATTTATTATCTGACAGTGCTGGAAGTCAGAAGTCCTAAAATCAAGGTGTTGACCGGTGTCCCTTCTAAAGGCCGTAGAGAAGAACCTGTTTTCTTCCTTTTCCTAGTTAGTGTCTGTCTCTTTCTGCTCTCTCCCCCACCTCCTAACACCAAATTCCCAATGATTGCTCCAGTTTGGAACAGCTTTCCACTCTGGTCCAGTCAGCTGTGAACCAGTTAGGTTCACACAGCACAAAACGGCTGCTGTGGCCAGGTCATTACTGTCCTTCCAGATGAGTAGGGGAACATTCACAGTAGCCTGATAAGCCCTCCACTGGGGGGTGGCTCAGGGAGCCCCCAACAATGAGGAAGAACTAGGCAAAGGGGACAGGTCTCCCCTCTGTGCCTGCTTTCATGCCTCCTTCCTCCCACTTGTGCCCACAGGCCACAGAAGAACGCTTGAAGAAGGAATCCAGCCACAGCCTCCAGATCCAGCACCAGACGCATCGGCTAGAGATGCAGGCCTTGGAGGAAAAGGCCCGGCAAGAGCTCCAAGGGGAGTTAGAGAGGATGCAGGCTCAGCAGGCACTCCTCTTAGGTATGCAGTCAGCTGTGCACCCATCAGGGCTTGGGGCAGCGGGGTGGGGGGTGGTAAGGACCAGGGCGACTCTCCTGGCTCTGCCACCAACCAGCTGCAAGATGTGCATCAGGTCGCATGCTGCCTCATTTTCCTTTTCTATGAAGTGAAGTTGCACTTGTCTGTCCGTCATAGAAGCGTTGTATGGATTTGATGAGATATTAAATATAAAATGCTTAGCATATAAATGAGCCCAGCTAGTGCAGATAATATTATCATCATTATCTTTGTCATCATTACTGAGCATTAGCCAGATCTCAGCCTTCTTGAGAGTTTCATGAGATGGCCTCAAACTCTCATTTCTAAAGATTTCTGTAAATGTGGGGACTTAAGCCCCCAGGATTCTGGGTGTGCCTCTGCTTCTTCCCCTGCCTTCACATTCTCAGCAGGAAGCTCATTTCCTCTTCAGTTTTCACAGAAAAAAAAGCACAAAGTCACACAAAGCATTCTGGAAGTTTCCAGAGGCAATATAGATCTCCAAAATCAAATTGCCTGGGCATGAGGCCCAACTCCATTCAATGTGCACTAGCTGTGTGACCTCAGGCGAGTTGCTTGACTGCTCTGTGACTCATTTGCTCGTCTGTAAAATGGTAATAATAATAGTATCCCCTTCATTAGGCTGTTATTACAATTACATGAGTCTGTACATGGGACGTGCTTAGCATAGAGCCTGGTAAATGCTGTGTAAATGTTCACTGTCATTACTGCTGAATATTCCACCTTTGCATGGCTAACTCTGTCTGTTTTTGTAGATCATCTCTCTCCCTCATTTTCTCCTTTACTCTCATCTTCTTTCTCACTCTTAAGAGCAAGACAAATGCCCTCCTCATTTCATGTCTAGCATTAAAGACCGTATAGACCTTTTAAAATATTTCTTCAAACCCCGACAGTGCTCTCCTTAAGAGAATTTTCAGAAGAATATTTTCTTTACCTCCATAAGTGAATAAGATCTACTTGCTGTTTGATTTCATTAGACAGTATAACCTGCTCACTGCATGTCAGCACATCAGCCCTGCATGTTTCCAGATGAAGGAGACAAAGAGTCCCACAGAATTCCCAGTTAGCAGCTACCCTGGAGTGGAGGTGGCCACGTGGGAAATGCCAAAGTTTCGGCATCTTAAGAAGACACATTATACAAGTTAAAACCCAGGTTGTACCACACTTCCCAGAAACCAGACTCCCCAGACTGAGATCAGACTGGACACCCCTGATGAGTCTAAAACCCCACAGTAACCATCCTTGCTGCCCTGTCCCTGACCTCTCTGACCCCACAGCAGCCTGGTCCTTACTTGGATGAAAGATTCCAGAGAGACCCTGAGGATAGACTGGCATGCTCAGCACAAGTCCCAGGAAGAAGGGGTTTTGTGGATTCTGTAATGATGATAGCAAATCATGGGCTTTGTGGGTGGCATTGGGTGGGCGGGAGCACAGGCCACCACAGTGTGATACTAGGACTTCCTGGTCGAAGTTACTCCCCTTCCATCATCTGTGTGAGACAGACCTGACATGCAGCATAGGTCACTGTGAGGAGCAGGAAGTGTCAGATTACCTGACACACTGGGGTGGGTACCTGGACATGCTGGATGAATAGGTGGATGGGCGGGTGGATGGATGGGGGTGTGGATGGGTAAATGAATGGATGGTGAGAAAATATGAGAGAAGAGGGGTAGGTAATGAATGAACCCTCTGTAGTTCATGCTTTGCTAAAGGGTTTTATTACACATATTTTTGTGATAAAGAATTTCAAAAATTGGATTGTGTTTAAGCTATAGAAATCACTCTATTAAAATCCTAGGGGAGAAGGAAGATGATGAGATAAAATTTTCAACATAATAGCATCAGAATAATTAAACTTTTATATGTGTTTAAATACTGTCCTTTCAGGGAAGCATAGTAAACTTGTGGGAAATCTTTTATAACTGGGACACTTTCACAATATCATTAATTTTCACTCTAAACATCTTTTATTTATTTTACAAATAAATGTTGAGCACTTGCTCTATACTAAGTCCTGTACTATGTATCTTATGGCCTCTGGGATTATCGGAGCAATGTTTCAAAAGTAATTTGCAATAACTAAAGTATAAAGTCTCAAAAGTCCATAAAGGAAAATAAAGTATCAAATTTACTAGCGCTTGAAAATCATATTCTCTTTAAAAATTAATAGCTCACTGAATACTGTCTACTCCATCAGAAAATGTTCTTTTTGAAATGATTATTTTAATTGCCTTTTGATCATGCTGGGAAGTGTCACACTATCAGAAACCACCCACAGTCCTCAGAGGAGAAATTGTACTTCCTGGTTGTACTGGTCCCTGAGTTAAGGAGGGCATGTGCATTTCTCCTGGATGATTCTGGTTTTCATAATGACTTTGTTGGGATGATATGCCATCCCCTCCCTGCTGTCCACAATCCAGCTAGGAACTCATATCCATGAGAAGTAGAACCTGTGGTTGTCTGTCTCCATGAGAATTAGTATAAATGTATGTCACCATTTTCAGTTTGAGACCTGTACTTCAAGAAGAGGCCACTGGGTCATGTGCTAATTCTCTGTTCTTAATTTTCTGTCTTGTTGCTGAGGCCAAGTGTTGCCTCAGGGTTCAGCTCTGGATTCAGGCTGTCCCACCCCCTATCCTAACCAACCAGCAATGGTTAAGCAGATGATTCTGAGGGAAGAAGAACCATGGAAAGTGTTGAATCCTGACACTATGACTTATTGGCAGAATAGCTCTGAGCTGCTGAGCCTCTCTAAGGCTCTATTCCTTCGTCATAAAGTGGGAGGGATAATACTGGATAGGATGGTTGTAGAGTTTCACTGAAAACACTTTTTAAGGGCTTAACATATTTAGTACTCTATAAATGGTATTATTGTTGCTGTTCTCTTGAAACAGGTAAGTTTGGGGAACTTGAACCAATACCTACAGCTGCTCGCCACCCTAACCCACCCCAGACTTTGGCCTCAGCACACCCCTGACCTGCCACTGCCCTTCCTTTTGCAGAGTCCCTGAGGCAGGAGCTGGCAGAGCAGCGGGCTGCCTGCTCTGAGCACCAGAAGGACTTGGAGGTTCTGCAGACCGAGCTGAGGGCCCTGGAGAGCATGGGCAGACGGCAGGCCATCACCCAGTGTCCAGGGGACAGCGAGGACCGTGCTGGGACTTCAGAGGTCAGCACCCCTGCCCTGCCCACACCCTTCTTGGAGCAGCATCAGGGAGAGGTTCCAAGTGCTCTTTTACCCCCTGTCCTTCCGCAGGCCTGGGGGATACTTGATGAGCCTGCAGACTCCATCTCTGGAAAGCAAAAACAAGTTTTAAGTACAGCCTGTTATTTTAAATTCAGATGAAATAGTGTCTCAGGGTGTTGGTGACAGACAACCCCTAGAGACAGCCCATCTGAGTCACTCCATGGACCTGCACAGAATTTCTCAGAACACCTCCCCAAACAGACTCCTGCCTTGATGCCCCCTGTTCCCATGAGTGGAGGCTGCCTTTCTGTCACCAAAGCTCTGAACTTTCTGGTCAGACTTGGCCCATCGTTTTCCTCCTTGCCCATCCATAATTCCTACCTTGCTGGGCAGCACAGGGACCCCCTCACAAGCCAGACATCTCTCCCCAGCCCACCACAGCAGGCCTCGGGTATCCATCTAAGGCACCTCTGTATAAAGCCTTCAGGCTCCCTGCTGCTATCAGAACAAGCTCCCAGCGCCCAGTCTGGTGTTGAAAAGCCTTCACCCACTGGCTGTGTTTCCCTTTCTGCTCTAAACGTGGCCTCTGCCTCCTGCCTCGGTGCCTCTGCATGTGCCCTGCCCCCGGCCTGGGACCCTTCCTCCCTTTTCAGTGCCTGGCTGATCCTTCCAGGCTGGGGGTCTCCCATCCAAACCCATGACTTCTCCGCACCCTCTGAGTGCCTGGAGCACTTCCTGTTAATACAGCTCAGCTGGCACCCACATCTACTGCCTGTCCTTTTAGGGACCCGTCACTACCTGGATATCCTTGGTTCCTCCACCAGACTACGAGTCCTTTTAGAACAAGCCATGTCTGCTCCATCTCAGTCCACCCAGCCCCAGCACTTGGCACACAGTTCTGCACACAGTAGAGTCTTCACCAGGGTATGCAAATGGCCATAGTTAGTTGGTGTCCCAGCCCTGCTGAAGATCGGAGGAACGTGGGGATCATTCATTCCAGATGTTGCTGGTACTGAGAACCTGTACACAATTTGCCTTTTGATCATGCTGGGAAGTGTCACACTATCAGAAACCACCCACAGTCCTCAGAGGAGAAATTGTACTTCCTGGTTGTACTGGTCCCTGAGTTAAGGAGGGACCCTGTGTTGAGTGAGAATTATTAACAACTGATATATCACAGTGAGTTCAGCGCAGTTGGTAGAGTCTAGCAGAGGGGAAACAGAACATGATCCATTAAATGTTCTAGATTGGTGGGAGCCACCTGGACCTATGGTAGGGGACACGGGAAGTGTAGGATGGTGACAGCTGGTGGCTGGAGGGTTCAGTGACAGGCCCACTGCAGTGAATGACAGGCTCTCCTGAGGACTATGGATAGAGACTCGGGCTGGGTAGATGAGACAGTACCTGGTCATCAATGTGCCGGCCTCATCTACATCTCACTGGAGGGAAGCCCTGAACACTCAGGGAGAAACAGCAGACCCTGGGTGATCTCCCACACAGAGAAGAAATGTATTCATAAGAAGGGACAACTTCAGGCAGCAGGAATGAAGGGGCAGGCAGTTGGGGGGCAGGCAGAATATAAGGATGCAGTCTCAAGGTGGCTGCCACTGCAAGTAAGTGGTGTTCCATCCACTGGGATCTTCTGAGAGCCCCATGAAATAATTCTCAAATCTTCCCCAGTCAAGGACAGAAAGGGATGGACTTACCCGTCAACTTCTCTCTCCCTCTAGTCAAGGGTGGCCCCACAGAAGCTTAACTGAGCTCTTCTGGATCATGCAGATGTGAGCGCCAGGTGGTATCCATGAGTGTCCCACACTATGTGCACCCCAGGGCTGGAAGCACAAGTATGGGGCCTGGGCCACACATGCCCCCTCTGCAATGCTGTTCCGTCTTCATGGGGCAGGAATAGGTGCACAAACCTTCAGGCATGTTTGCGTGACCTTGAAAACTGCTACATTCACCAATTGGGAATTAACTGTGCCCTCATTTAATGTTGGACATAGATCCTTATATTTCTGTCTGAACCTTGGCATTTCAAGCATCATTTCACAGCAGGGATTCATTAGGCACCTACTGAATCCCAGACTGTGCTAGGGGGTATAGAATTGGGAAGATTGAAGTGGAGATAGCTCCTTCCTTTTCTCCACCTGCTGGTCTGATAGAGAAAAACAGCACTTCAGCAAATCAGTGCACTTCTATGTAACCTCTACACAGATGGGAGCTGGCTCGCAGAGAAAAGAAAGCGTGTTGCCTCTCCCCCAAGGAGATGAGAAGGTATCACCAAGGCAAGAATGATTGGGTGTGGAGGGCACCCTAGGTAAAGAGACGGGCGAGGGCAAGTGTGGGGCAGTGGATTATAACAGTGGTGGCCTCAGAATCACCTGGGAAACTTTCTCAGAAGACACAGGGCCGAGATGTATCGAGACTCACTGTTTCAGAATCTTGGAAGGAGGTGTGATAGATCGTTATTGCTCAGCAAATATTCACTCTCCCCTTCCTCCGCCCTCTGTGGTCTTGCCCAAATTTACATGTTGAAGCCCTAATCACCTGTATGATGGAATTTGGAAATGAAACCTTCGGGGGATAATTAGTGAATTAGTGTTCTTACAAGAAGAGACATGAGACATCCCCCCCGCCCCCCCCCCCAAACACATAGACTCCACAGAGGTGGAGTGTTGGGCTTGTTTTGATTTAAGCCACATTCTTGGCTCAACAGCATCATTCGACTTTTGCAGAGCCAAATTTGGCCAACTCTCAAAGCTGAAAACTCCAAGAGGTTAGACATGAGCTCCTGAGTCAAGTGCGGAATTTGGGCTCCAGGCTGGGTCTTTGCCGCGGTACATCTGTGGCCCTTGTCTGCCATTGAGCCTCCTGCAAACGGCTCTTCTGGCTGCTTTCTCCCCAGGAAGAGGGCGGCCCGGGCCAGGCGGGCTCTCCCAAAGGCAAGAGCGCAGCGGAGCTGCAGCCCAGCGAGGGATGCGGCCTCTGGGAGGAGAACTCGCAGCTCAAGGAGGCAGTGAGGCGGCTGCAGGCCGAGGTGGAACAGCACCAGCAGGAGGCGCTGCAGCTCCGCGAGCAGCGCAGGTCGGTCTGAGGCTCCCAGCTTCCCTCCCTCCCGCTCTCCCTCCTCTGCCCGCTAGTGAGCCTCTGGGATGTAAGATTAGGTTACGCCTTCGGCATCTTCCCAAAGAAAAGACTCCCTAGTACGCCAGGACTTCACTGGTGTTACTCCTTTGACCCATGGAAGGTATCAGTGGTCTAGGAATTCTAGATCTCAAAACTGCAGAGGATAAGCCCTGAAGTAGACGGAGGGGTCGATGCTGGATTTACCCTATTTCACTACAGATCAGGAAATTTATGGAATCAAACTTAATAATCCCAAAAATATCCTTAAAACCAGCCTTAGGAAGACGGTGCTGTGGCATAGTTTAAAAGACAGTGCTGTGGTCCTGTTGTTAGCTGTGTGACCTGGGCAAGTCTGCTAACCTCTCCTACCTGTAAACTGTAGGAAACACTACCTCTCTTGGGGCTATTGTAGGTGCAGTGAAACATATAGGAAGAGGCTTACCATGGACTGACCCTGGTACTTGGTAAATTGTAGTGATAACTATGATTTTCTTATCTAGGTTGGATAGCCCTTTTTCCATCCTGAATTCACAGCCTTTTTTCACCTTGATGGAAAGTTTATAACTACAACTTTAATTTTGTTAATGGATATGGGACTTTTCAGGTTATCTGTTTCTTCCTGAGCAAGCTTTGGTAATTTGTATCTTTGAAGGCACTTATCCATTTCATCCCAGTGTTTGAATGTCCCAGTTCCCAGCATAAAGTTCAAGTGAAAGTAGGCCTGAGCTCATCTGAGGAACAGCCGTGAACCTACCTGGCCAAGGTGGAGCACCTTGAATTCAGTTAGGGACTCACCGTGTAACACTGGAATAAGGACACTGGACCAGAGTAGGGGTTCCTAATCATTTCTGGTTACAGCTTCCTCCAGATGAGGAAAGCAACAGCCTCTCTCCTGGAGAAGGCTATCATCACACAAAAATATGCATGTACTTTTGGAGGGTGTCAGGCCCTTCAGTCTGGTCTGAGGATCCCTTCATGCCCCACCCCAAGGTTAAGAAAAGTGATATTAATAGCTGATGGTCGAATATATACTTTGTGCCACGGGCTGTCCTGGACACGGATTAACATGGTTCATCCTTGCAATAACCCTACAAAGTAGCCCCTGTTGTCAGTCACGTGGAGAAACTGAGCCAAGCCTAGCTTGCCCAGGGTCACACAACTCGGAGGTGATGGGGAGGTCATGGATGGACACTGGTAGCCTAAATGCTGTTCTCTTAGGCCCTCTCACTGGTTCACACCCTGCCTTAACCCCTACTCTGGTTCACACCCTGCCTTTCCAGACTGGACTGCAGGTCTTCCAGCTCTCAGAGTTCCAACAATCGGCAATTCTGATAAAGAATCTCAGCCTCCAGGCCTCCCCACCTGCTCCAAGTGAAAGGAGTGTTTTCTGGGACTCCTCTCCTGAGCTGTCCTCCCACCTTTCCCCTTGAAGGCTGCCCTTTGTGCTCAGGTCCTTCATGGAATGCTGGGGTGGAAGATGCTGAGAAGGTGTCCCACGAGATGGGTTTATCCTGGTCCCCACAACTCAGAGAACCCAGGTCTCCTTCCCACCATGTCCTGATCTCAGATTTTGCAGGCCACCCAGCAGAGTGGGGAGAAACTCCAGTCCCCTAGAAGTTCAGTTGCTAGAGCCTGGGCAAGCCCAGCTGTGCTTCTCCTCCCACTCCCCCCTACCCACCTCTACCCCTCCAGGCTGCTGGAGGAGGATCAGCAAGCCCAGCGGGCCCGGGAGGTGGAGATGCTGCGCCAGGAACACCGGAAGGAGATGCAGGCCATGGTGGCTGATTTCAGCAGTGCTCAAGCCCGGCTCCAGGCCCGGCTGGCTGCCCTGGAAACTGAGTAAGTGAGGCTGTGGCCCCAGGCTGGGAGGGAATTGTAGATGTACCGTTTTGTTAGGGGGACCAACTCATCCCAGTGTCCCTGGGACTCTCCTAGTTTTAAAACTAGAAGTCCTGAGTTCCAGAAGCTCCTCAGTTCCAGGCAAACTGGGAAGGTTGGTCACCCATCCTTTTAGGAGAGACAAGATTCCTGTCTCATGCAGGGCACTGTTAATCTGTGAGGAATGAGCACGATTTAACCCTCACACTTGGAAGAAATCAGAAGGATCAAGGCTGCTTTTTTAAATGAGCATTTCCCCCTCTAATGTGCATCATCTCATTTAATCCTCACAGAAGTTCTTTTTTAAATTTTATTTATTTATTTTAATTGGAGGCTAATTACTTTACAATATTGTAGTGGTTTTTGCCATACATTGACATGAGTCAGCCATGGGTGTACTTGTGTTCCCCATCCTGATCCTCCCTCCCACCTCCCTTCCTATCCCATCCCAGTGCACCAGCCCTGAGCACCCTGTCTCATGCACTGAACCTGGGCTAGTGATCTATTTCACATATGATAATATACATGTTTCAATGCTATTCTCTCAAATCATCCCACCCTTGCCTTCTCCCACAGAGTCCAAAAGTCTGTTCTTTACATCTGTGTCTCTTTTGCTGTCACAGCAGATCTTAAAGGTAGAAACTTATTCCCATGGACAGATTAAGAAACCAGGAACCCTTCTTGCGAACATTCATTCATTCATTCAACAAATATTTGTTGAGGGCCTTCTGTGTGCCTTGCACTGTTTTAGGTTCTGGGGTTACAGTGGGAATAAAACAAAAACTGTGATCTCATAGCACTCACAAATTCTAGATGGAGATTCTGACAAAGAGTCAACATTTGTTTAAATGTTAAACTTCATAACAGTGAAAATGCTATAAGGAAAACAGGATCAGTATCTGGAGTGCCAAGGGTGGGCATGGAGGTGATATTTAAGCTTAAGGAGGCATGGAAATGAGAGCGACATTTGGACAAAGAGCTTTCCAATCAGACAGAACAGCAAGTGCAAAGACCCTGGGGCCTGCCTCCCAAGACCAAACAGCCAGAAGGCTTAAGTGGAATGAATGAAAGAGTGATGGTAGGAACTGAGCTTGGCAGAATAGCTGGGAGGGATAGAGAAGATGCCTCACTGAGAAGGGGTTTGTGTGAATTTGTGTGGAGTGAATGGGGCTTCAGAAGCAAGGGCTTCTGATTCACCTTTTAACAGGGTCATTTCTGACTGCTGAGAGGAGAAGAGACTGGGGGATCAGGGTTAGTGACAAGGTGACCAGGTCAAGCAGCACTAAGTAACTTTACATGTCACCTGTCTTACCCTTAACTTGTGCTCTTAAAAACTGTCCCCAACTGTCTCCAATATAAAGCAAATCATCCAAAATCTGGAGTAGGTTTTACCATCTACCATCTAGTGGGTTCTTACCATGTGCCAGGCACATTATCTCATTGATCCTCACAACCACCCAGTTTCATGTCCATTTTAAAGAAGGAACTGAGGGTTATGGACAAAATACCCATTACACAGCTAGAAAAAAGCAGAGCTGGGTTAAGAGTCCAGGTCCTCTCACCCCAAAA
The DNA here is from genome assembly GCF_963930625.1 of Muntiacus reevesi. Taxonomy (NCBI): domain Eukaryota; kingdom Metazoa; phylum Chordata; class Mammalia; order Artiodactyla; family Cervidae; genus Muntiacus; species Muntiacus reevesi. The sequence continues at coordinate 35,458,470 of NC_089264.1, read as the reverse complement.
CCCTGGCCTCTTATCAACTAATCCGTGGACCAACTGCAGCCCCCCTCCCTCCACCACCATCCAGAGGTTGTGTCTCTCCAGCTTCACATTGAAAGGGCTGTGGGTACCTGCTGCCCCCCATTTTGCAGAACTAGCTCATGCCATGCTCTCTGGCCGCCAGGAGATGGCGATGGACCCACATCTGTATTAGCACAACCTGCTGTCCTTGCTAGCAGTGGGGACATTTGCCAGCCAAGGCCACTTTCTCCAAACTTCCCTACAGCCCAGGAATGACACATGTCAGACTGGGAGTTGGGGTCCTGGGCTCCATCCACCCAGAGCTCTGCAACCAATTCACTGGCTGACCCTGGGCCTCAGTTTCCCCTTTGGTGAACAGAGAGTGGCCAGCCAGGCCAAGCACACGGCATCATCCCCATCATGTCCACATCTCCCTCCTCGCGGTTGAGTCATTGCGGCACGGGGGCTAACTGCATGCCTGCTTGAAACAGACTGAAAGATTCCGGAGAGAAGCCAGGGAAGGGGGCATCCAGGCCAGAGGACGTTCAGCTCATAGGCCGTCTGCAGACCCGCTTGAAGGAGAGGGAGGAGATCATCAAGCAGCTCACGGTGAGGCTTCAGGGGTGTTTGCTTTAGCCTGGCACTTCCCTGGGGGCCTAAAACTGTATTCCTGATAACCTGAAAGCCACCTTACAAAAGGTCCTTGGATATTGTTTCCCTGTTATATAAAATAATACATGCTCACTAGAAAAAATTAACACAGGAAAGTAGAAGGCAAAAAATAATCACTCCGCTCCCAAGTCCTACACCATCTGCCTGATGTTGGTATTGGTTTGTGTTTTGCTAACCTATAGAATTTGGGAAAATCTAGAATGACCTGGCAGAGAAGTCTATGGCACCCAACTCCAGTACTCTTGCCTGGAAAATCCCACAGATGGAGGAGCCTGGTAGACTGCAGTCCATGGGGTTGCGAAGAGTCGGACACGACTGAGCGACTTCACTTTCACTTTTCACTTTTATGCACTGGAGAAGGAAATGGCAACCCACTCCAGTGTTCTTGCCTGGAGAATCCCAGGGATGGGGGAGCCTGGTGGGCCTCCGTCTATGGAGTTGCACAGAGTCGGACACGACTGAAATGACTTAGCAGGAGCAGCAGCAGAATGACTTGGACCTCACATCTGTGTCTCCTCACACTTGGACCATTGCTTTAGGCTTTTGTCCAGGCTTCCTGTGCTCCACGCTTTGGTTGAAAATTCTCTATAAGCCAGCTCCCAGTGGTTTACTTTCAGCTCTGGAGACGTTGGGTGATACACATTTCTATCAGTGTGGCCCGTATGGGTCAGCTAGTTAGCCACATGAGAAGTCCAGCCACTTCCTGGATCTCTCCCTTCACCACCTTGAGTCAGGCCCCACTGCCTCTTAGGAATGGTGGAGAGTCCTTTGGTCTCCCCACTCACTCCAGCCTCACCATACTCTGTTGACCTCACAGCAACCAGGGTAATCGTATTAAAATGTAAGACAGATCACAGCACAGCTCTATTCGGTACTACCTATGGCTCCCTGTTCTTCTCAGAGTAAAATCCATGGTCTTATAGTGGCTTACACAGCTACACATCCTCCCACAACACACACATACACTTGTATCTCAAACCCATCCTCGCACCCTCCTGCTCCCCAGGCACTTCATGTCAAGATGATGAGGAAAACTTAACCACTAACTGAAAATTAGATGATACTAAAAAGGAATTGGAGAAGGAAATGGTGACCCACTCCAGTAATCTTGCCTGGAGAATTCCAGGGACAATAGAGTCTGGCAGGCTACAGTCCATGGGGTCGCAAAGAGCCGGACTAAGTGACTAACACACAATAAGGAATTGTTTGTTTGTTAAGTGTGACAAAAGTATTGTGGTTATGTTTTGTAAAGAGTTCTTATCTCTTAGAAATACTTATCAATGTTTTTACAGATGAAATTATACACCTGGAACTTATTTTAAAAACAAGACATCCGGGAAGAAAAAAAGTGGAAAATAACACAGATAAAGAAGATTGACCATATAGCGATTGTGTTTTTGTTTAGTCACTAAGTCATGTCCAACTCTTTTGGACTGTCCAACCCCATGGACTATAGCTCACCAGGCTCCTCTGTCCATGGAATTTCCCAGGCACGAATAATGGAGTTGGTTGCATTTCCTTCTCAGATCTTCCTGACTCAGGGATTGAATCCACATCTTTGGCATTGGTAGGCAGATTCTTTACCACTGAGCCACCAAGAAAACTCATATAGTAATTGTACCTGGGTGTTTTTTATTTTGCCTTAGCTAATAACTTTTTGCAGTAGACTTTTCCCAGATGCTAAGAGTACCTGGATCTCTGATTTCCCTAAGGCATGCCAAATAAGCTTGTCCTTTCCTTTACAAGAGGGGCTGGGGACACAAAGGCCCCAGAAATAAAGGTGCTTCCTCAAAGCCTCAGTGGATTGTAATTTGATTCCCACTGACTTCCCCTCTGTTCCCTGGTTTTTCCTCCTCTCTGTAATCTGCCCTCACACAGCCATCTTCCTTCAAATCAAACTCAGTGTGCTGTGTAGTTAGGCTCATTTAGACTCAGTTGTATTTTTTCCAGGAGGAGAGAAGATTTCACTATGCAGCGTTCCCCAGCGCAATGTCCCATCGGAATAGATCCTTCTCTTTCAATCCTCACCCAGGGTATTTGACCCCTTCCATGAAGGTAAATTGGTCCTACTGGTTTCAATGCATTACATAATTCTGCTGGCTTTATTTTCCCCAAAGATAACAGTAGCTTATTTATCAACAATCTGGCATTCATTTAGAGAAATATTCATTGAAAATAAGACCCCCAGGAAATAGTCCAAATTACTAGCAAACTGTTTATATCTGACTAGGCAGATTATATATATTTTTTATTTTTATGAGTTTTTTTAACTTTCCAAACTTTTTATATATGTGTCACTACTAATAGTGGAGATATCTTGGTGATAGGAAGGAGAAGGAGAAGGGCTAGAATCCTTCACTTCACCATTTTTCTCCTTTTATATTTTTGGAATGTATTACAGTGAAAATATTCACATCCAAATTTCTCATCTGCTATCACAAAATCCTAAAGCACTAAAAAGTTTATATTTTTTTGGTAATTCATTAACTCCAGCTGAATTCATGTGAGCTCATTTATAATTTTTATATATCGCTCTTCATGTGACAAAATGTAAGTTTCATTCCAGAAATATTAATGTATTGAGGACAGTGTGGGCCAGCTTCTGCTGAGGGTGCCTTTTAAAATCTAAAAACTTTAAATTAAAAAATATATTTGCTGCCAGAAGTTTTGGATGGAGATTGTGAACCTGTTTTAAAGCACAACTAAATGCTTTCAAAAAGAACATGTAATAGATAAGTAAAAGTATTGTCTCTTGCTCACGTAATTCTGGCATGGCAGGCTTATCTCCTTTTACAATAACGCTGCTTTTAGGCGGCACTAACAGGCCTTTCTTTCAATCCCAGCAGAAGAAGAAGGTGGAGGAAGTGCCCAGCCGAGTGGTCAGTGTGCCAAACCTCGCTTCCTACGCCAAGAACTTTCTGAGTGGTGACCTGAGCTCCAGGATCAATGCCCCGCCGATAACTAAGTCACCCAGCTTGGACCCAGGTCCCAGCTGTGGCCGGCCCTACAAACCCACCCCATCTCTAGATGTGAAGACTGCCACAAGGTAGGGGGCCAAAGCTGGGCTTCCCGGGTGGCGCTAGTGGTAAAGAACCTTTCTGCCAATGCAGGAGATAGAAGAGAGGTGGGGTTGATCCCTGGGTTGGGGAAGATCTCGAGAAGGCCATGGCAACCCACTCCAGCATTCTTGCCTGGAGAATCCAATGGACAGAGGAAGCTGGCGGACTATGATACATAGGGTTGCAAAGAGTCAGACACTACTGAAGTGACTCAGCATGCATGCAGAGGGCCAAAGCTATGATTCCATTTTTCTGTAGACAGGAGGGAAATTAGAATTCCTTTCTGGCACCTGTTAAATACCCAGCATTTGGGCCAATACAAAGAATAAGAAAACAAGCCTTGCCTTGGACAAACTGCAGCTCAGCCAAAAAGAAAGATTATCTACAAGAAAGGAAATAGGTCATTCTTTTGAAGAGATACTATTCCTGATAAAAAATTCCAGAAAGCCTTTTTTTTTTAACTTTTCCATGGATGAGTAGACAGGGGACACTGAATCACTTAGCCGATCACTTCAGAGTGGTTCACACAAACGATGGGCTGTCATCATCTGCCCGTGAGTCTGGATTCAAATTCTGGTCCTGCTCATTCTTAGCTTGTGTGGCTTTGGGCAGCTCACTTGACATCTGTTTCCTTACCTCTAAAATGAAGATAATATACCACCTACCTCTTCAGATTCATGTGAAACTAAAGGAATTAATCCATAGGACATGCTTAGCACAAGACCTGGCATAGAAGCTTTCAGCAATTTTCCACTATTATTAAAAGGTTATTTCTCAAGATTCATTATATAATCTTGTAATTTTAATCTTAATCTGTGGGTTTGGTTGATCTCGTATTGTACTCTCTGATACTGCTTTGTTTTCCAGAAACTCTTGCAGCATGCTTCTCTTCCAGAAGTGTGATTTCCCCTGTTGTTGATTTTCCTTCTTGGCCAATTTTTGTTCAGAGCTAAATCTTTAACTATGGACTTTGGAGTTTGATTTTCAGAAGAGGCCTCTTCTGAAATGTTCGTTTTCCAAAGGCCCTGTCTGCCCAAGGCTATTTGGACAAAAATGAATGTGGAGCTGGAAGGACCCCCATCAGTCATTGAGCAAGTCCAGCCCTTTGTTTCACAGCTGAGGACACTGAGGCCTAGAATCCCAAGAACATGGTCTATTAACTGCCAGAGCCAGAGCCGGCCTGATCCTGGCCACTGTTCATAACTCATTATCACACACCTTTTAGAAGCTGTGTTCCCACTGTTTTATAAGAAGCTTCACAAGTACAGATAGAGACTGTTCAGATAGGTAAACACTGTACTTATCATCTCTCTTTTTCAGTTTATTAGACTAATTTCACAGCCTCATTGAAAGGCCAGAGCACATTAGGTAACTTTTGAAGAGGCCATAAAGTGTAATTTTGTATTCATTAACCATTTCTCCTTTTACTTTTTTTTGAAAGGGGTTTATTGTTTAATTTGTCCCTGAAATAAATAGTAAATGTTGCGGACTTCTCTGGGAGCCAGAGGTTGAATCCACCTGCCAGTGCAGGAGACATGGGTTCAGTTCCTGGTCTGGGAAGATTCCACATGCCATGGGGCAACAAAGCCCGTGCACCACAGCAAGAGAAGCCACTGCAATGAGAAGCCTGCACACTGCAGCTAGAGAGTAGCCCCTGCCTGCCACAACTAAAGAAGGGCCCCGTGCAGCAACCAAGACCCAGCTCAGCTATATATATAGCTTTAGGCCATATGTATCTCAGTTATATATATATATATATATATATATATATATATATATATGTATGTATCTTTTTCTTTTAAATAGTAAATGTTGCAAAATATGCCTCATTCATTTTAAGTGAAATATGGAGAGCATTGTTTCCACAACCGAATTAGACGCTCTCTCTTCATCTTCATCCTTCACAACTTTTTCTAGCTACTGATCTTTTGAAGAGTAAAGCAGTAGTTATCTTTCACTGAAAAGATGATAGCATATTAAGTTGTTTACTGAATAATTTTCAAAACCATCTAAGAAAACTTGTTTGTTTTTAGGACACAAGATGATGATACAGCCCAACCCAAAGAAGTCCAACAGAAGCAAGGTTCAGCCCACCAGGAATGGTTTACCAAATATTTTTCTTTCTAAACTGATCCTTGGGAAAGCATAAAGAGGATATTTGAAAAACATTTCTTTTGAAACACCTGATTGAAAGAATGAACTAAAGAGTCAACCAATCAAGTAACTTGCTTGCAGTATGATTTACATATATAGCTAAAACAAATTCTTACATTAACATTTCATACTGTTTCATTGTGATGTTAAGATGAAACAAGCCAATGTTATCAGAAAGCACCCATAGTGAAATATTATTAATGTTACTGATGACCTATACATATTTCTAGTGTCCATAAGACTGCACACCACCTTGTGGAATATCAGACTTTGTGCTTTCCATGGTCTACTTTGAAAGTAGTTTCATTTTTCCTAGGATGCTGATCATCTTTAAACTGTTCCTATGTAAATAATTCCAAAATGCACACGTAACCTCAATAGGAAGGGAAATAAAACAAAGTCAGAATAACCAGGAAAGTCAAGTTTTTAAAAACCAAACCAAACTACTAAGAATGGACTATAGCAGACATTGGCATAGTTGGATCAAATATTTTGACTTCCTAGGTCCAGGACATGAAGATTACAGAGGGTGTAACACCTACCTCAAAGGGGCTTTTTGAGGTTTAAACAAAATATGGGCAATAATTCTAATCATGAACTGGAATTAAGCCGTGTCAGGATTTTTCTGTGAATAATGGAGCCTCACCCTGTCATATATCTCGACCTCAATGACTGTAGCATCAGTTAGATTGTATGTGATGGTTTCTAGACTATCTGTTCTTTGAAGTCAAAGACCTACTGAACCTCTAGTCTTGCCTCGTGGTGCATTGCTTCCCCACTGCATGGATGCTCAGTAGATTAAAGGGAACTGGGAATGGCTGTTCAGTGCTGACCTTGCTGTCAGTCCATGATGAGTTGTCTGATCCTCTGATGGAGCACTGCAATTTAACAAACTCAATACAGCTTTCAGTGGGAAAAATATATTCTCAATCCTTTGGTGCTGGCCCAGCAGGTGGCCTATAAACAATTGTCTATCCCATGCACTGTCAAATCTTTGCTCTCTGAATAAAACTTTAAACAACTGGGCAATAAAAATGGTTGTGACTTCTATTGATTTTTCAGAGGTGAAATTATACAAATGCTGAACTTGGAAACAGGGACTTCACATTAACCTCAGTCAGATCATCTTCAATAAAATGTAGCTGCTCATGCACTTGGGTCATTTTGAGAGAAATGCAATTACAACTCAGACTCACAATTTGAAAGTAAATTTACTACCTAATTAAAACATGTAGCCCAATAACATACTTTTTTTAAATGCAAATACTTGTTACCATCTGTGTAACATGCCCTGTTACTTTTCACTATCAAGTATTTTTTAGTTTTATTTCCTGCTTAAGGTAACATTATAGGATAGTGTTTTGTTTTTAAAAAAGAGTACATACAGTAATTCTATTTTTGTTGAAATATTTTCCCACTACTGTGCAACTCCTGATGACTAACAAAGGAGGCTGTTTAACTCAGCATAACACATGCAACAGAGACAGAGTTTTATTGAGACCCCACATCAGTTTTAACCAAGATCATGCTAAATTCTGAGGTTATACACAAATAATTATCTTTGCTAAGTACATCTTGGCATGCATCTATCATTTTTTCTTTAGGACATATTTTTCTTTAGGACATAGGATATATTTTTCTTTAGGACATAGGACTCAATATTCCTTGAGTATTGAAATAAAGCATCAAAGGGTATGCCTAGGCTTTTTGTGTAATATTACCAAAAAGTTTCTAGCAATTTACACCTTCACCAGCAGGGAATCAAATTCTCCCTCTCTGTACCCTAAATGATAATGATAAGGAAATTCGAGAGAAAAAACATTCTTGTTTTCTTTTGCATAATCTGGTTCCATTCATCTCTCAAGAGCAGAGTGGTCTAGAGATGATGGGGATGGCTTGGAGGTTAACAGCAGACATTAAGAGAAATGAACTGATTCAGAATTTATTTAGGAGGAAAACAGGGTATCTCTTTAAGCTATAACAAAGAGGAGGAATTAATGTATTCCTGGAACAAAACTGGAAAGGAACATTTTCCAGTTGCCAACTGTTTCTTAACTGGGGGAGAAAAGAATGAAGTCGTCCAATCAGTATTTGCACACTACATACCTGAGCCCTTATTACTGCTCCAGTATCATTGCAACAGCAGGTGCAACTGAGGCTGCTTGCTATATACTCGGTCTCCAGCCTCTACCTGGATTCTATACGGGCAAGTCTGGGAAAGTAAATGGAGCTATGATTGGCACAAGTTTCCTAGCATCCTTCAGGTTTCTAAGAAGAGCACTAATCTCCACCATCATCCCCTAGGTGCAGCACTGGTTTTGATCTGCTGCCTCCTACTAGCTTCTCAGTTGTCTGTTCTCCCCCTGCAGGGGATAACCAATGATGCCGCAGGAACTCAGAGGCCTTTGAGCATTAAACAGTTATTCTGTCATTGTCCCTTTGCTGTGAGTCGAGACAGTGGAGGGTAAACCAGTCAATTCCACTGTTTTTATACGCAACACTGAATCTGTGCATTGACAATAGTTCCCTTCCACTGGGACACTTGCCCAGGGCAGCACTGGTAAAATCAATAATGAGGCCACCCTCTTGTGCTGGTGACTGGACCTCACATCCCACTCAGGATGGATCTTCCTGCCAGTTGGACAGTGAGTGAGTCAGTCTCCAACCTCACCGTCCTGTCGATTCTCTCAGACCGTGCTCACAGCAGCATGTCAGTCAGGCCCTTCAGGAGGTATTCACTGAGACAGCTGGAGGAGCAAAGACCACCAGACACCTAGCTACAGGTGAATGAGTTGGGTTTATTATTTGTTGGAACAGGGGAAGAAGGTCCATCATGAAGAATCGTGGGGCTGCTCAGAAAGTGTTTTAGAAAGGTCCTATTGTAAGATTTTGGCATTGGATAGTTTCAAGGAGGTTCTAAAAGAGCAGGGCTTCACTCCAAACTGGATACTGTCAGAAAGGAGAGGAACCTCTATGGCTGGATCTTATCTTACTCCAGTAGTCATATACAGATGTGAGAGCTGGACCATAAAGAAGGCTGACTGCCAAAGAATTGATGCTTTGAAATTTTGGTGCTAGAGAAGACTTTTGAGAGTCCCCTCGACAGTAAAGAGATCAAACCAATCAATCCTAAAGGAAATCAACCCTGAATATTCATTGGAAAGACTGACGCTGAAGTTGAAACTCCAATACTTTGGCCCACCTGATGTGAAGACCTGACTCATTGGAAAAGACCCTGATGCTGGGAAAGACTGAAGTCAGGAGAAGGGGATGACAGAGGATGAGACGGTTGGATGGCATCGCCAACTCAATGGATGGGAGTTTGAGCAAACTCTGGGAGATAGTGAAGGACAGGCAAGCCAGGTATGCTGCAGTCCATGGGGTCGCAAAGAGTTGGACGTGACTTAGCGACTGAACAACAGAGAGAGCAGACTAGAGATAAAGCTGCAAATGGTTAAAAAAAGTTGCAGTCACTTCTTTTTTAGCCAGGACAATGTCTGGTATTTGAGGGGTGGCAGTGTGACCTTTATTTTTTCCTGTGCTATAAGCTCTATAACTCTATAAGAGTTGTGAAGTGGTTTGTTTTGCTCTATCATGGTCTCAGAGTAGCTTTGTCTAGGAGGTTGGTATCCTTAGACTGCTTCTGTCTCATAGAATAACACAGCCCAGCAGTGCTGAATCAGTGTCTAATGTCAGGGGCAGGTCTCCCCCCTTCTCAGGAGAAACACCTGTGTTGAATTAAGAGGAGGAGGCAGGAAGAGCCTTCATATTTTGATACAGAGTTGACATCTGTAGAGAGAGCCAAGGAAGATTTGGGCAAGAACCTTAGATAGCAGCAGAGTCAGGAGAAAAAGCCTTGGTCAGGCTGAGGAGCTTCAGAGTAAGGACTGGCTGCCCATTAAACAAGTCTATGTTGGACAGAAATAACGCGGCCCCACTAGCCCCACTCTGCCTGTTGTATCCAGGAAGGGTAGGGCCTTTGAGAAAACTGAGCAGGGCTCTTTCGTGGCCTCCAGAGGCCCATGACCAACCCTGAGGAATGTCAACATTTACAGGCTGGGCAGAAGACAAGAGAGGAAAGTTAAGATGTGTTAAAGACAATGAATTCAAAAAAAGATGAAGAAGTGTCAAAGTGAAGCAGGCGAGAGCATGCGGAGGAGCTGGAGACTGAATGAGGGGCCAGGCAACGGGGCTCAGGCATCACAACGGGAATGCTGAAGACGGGAGGCCGAGGACACTGAGCCGCAGGGAGTGACCTGCAGACGAGAGCCCCCAGCGGGTTAAACCCAGCAGAAGGCGACTGGCCTGGCCTCACGTCACTGAAGGAAAGGCTTGTCTTACACAGTGTAAACGCTTCAGCAGAGGGAACAGGAAGGGAATAAAGATGCCCTCAAAGTGTGGGTGGGTCTGTCATCCCTTGAGAGAATTAGCGAAATCCCAGCGGATACCTCATTATTTTCTCCTCGAAGGAGGCGGCATCCTCTGGGTTTTCTGTGCTTGTTGACCAGCAAAATACATCACGAAAAATGAAAAAGATATTTAGTAAAATGTTATTTGACAGAAAACTTCTGAATTTAGTAAAGAAATGGTAATAACTGGTACACCATTAATTCAAAATATTTTTAGTAGCACCAAATAGAACAGTCTCTATAATCAGAGTTTCTGATTGGATAAGATGACCAGGTTAACAACCCTGAAATCAGGTAATGTGATTAAAAACAACTTTTAAAAGCTTTATCTATACACTCTGACTGAAGGAATTCATTGGCCTCAGGCTATGTATCATACACTTAAGCGCACAAAAACAAGTACTATGTATAAAAAGTTAACATATGGTCCCTTTGTATTCAGAGGGGAATAATGCCTACTCTTCATGAGAACAAAGAGACAGATCACTAACCCAGAGGGAGAACCAAGCAACTTCTTCTGCCAAGCTGGCAGAAGAAACAAGAGGTCCTGTGTCCTGGGGATGCGATGGACGGCCTTCAGAAGCTGTGGAGACCAGGTGACATCCAGGCCAGACGGAAACTTGAGTGGATGTCAAGGTGGGTGGGGCGGGGCCTTCAAGACCAGAGAAAACAAAGTCAGCCAAGACACTGAGTCACAGAAGTACTGCCTGTTCAGAAGACAGTGCTGCACTGGTTGAGGGTGATGGGGTGTAATCTAATGAAGGACTGTAAACAACAGAGAAAGGAAAGCCTTATCTAAGGAGACAGGGCACAATGCCGGTTTGTATTTCTCAACAACAGTTCAACAGAGAAACTGAGATGGACTTTGTGGCCAACAGAGGGTTAGATATCTTCCCCACACCGAGTTCTCCCATGCACCCTGCAGCCTGCCTCTCACCTCCAAGATCCCAGTCCCTTGGAATCAACACCATTAGCAAGAACCTTTGTTAACAGAAAAATATGCTCCAAAAGAGCAGAACAAACACACAAAACTTAAAACTCAAGAGATGATCACAGCAAGTTCATATTCACCAATGCCTCTGTTGAGGGCAGGGTCCACTGTGTTAAGCTGATTCATTACTGCAGAAGTGAACATCACTAGCATTATCACTGCTCCCACCACTGCACCCCAAAAGTAAATAAACACTACACAAAAGATAAACTTACCCCAAATAAAAGTCAACATTAATTTAAGGATACTACTGGATTTCTAAAGCACTAGGTTACTGAAGTACAGTAACAGTCAGTACACTAACTTAGGATATTATAATCCTCTTCCTCTTCCGATCTATTTATAAAATATTCTCACTGTGAGGCTCTGGAAGTTTTACACTGTGCACTAGACTCCTCTTCTTGAGGTAGTTCAAAGTCTTGAAAAACAAAAAAGTTGCATATTTTTATACACTGCCAATGAACAGTAAATTATCATGAAAGCCTACAACCAAAATCCTCATCCTCTTGATATGCAGCTCCATCATACAAGCTTCCCCCCTCATATCATACAAACTAATCTAAAACTGAAAATACAGAGATTGAGTCATACAAAAATAAAAGCAATGTAAAAGCAAGCATAAAAAAAAACAAACAACATAAAAGGAATCTGTAAATAGCATCACACTAACAATCTTAAACTTTGCTAAAGACAATATACTTGTCTTATACCACAGCAGTAAGCATTTTATAAAGTACTCAAGAAATAACACTTACAAAAATAGGGGGAAAATTTTAGGTGAGAGCACAAAGCTAAAATCATCTCATTCTCTGGCAAAGAGTTCTCCCAAAATGTCAAGTCTACAAGAAGTGATGTTAGCGAAACAGTGTTTGGGCTGACTCAGGCACCAGCCCGTGTTCGGGTGGCTGTTCCTCAGGTTTGCTTCATCGGTGCAGGGATATTTGCAGATGCCTGCTCAAGGTAGGCCAGGGAGCCCTGAGGGATGTCGGCTGGCTTTTTGTGCTGCATGTTGATGTCCTCCAGCACCTGCTGCCAGTGTCTTAGTTTTGTCAAGTGCTTCTGGACCAGAGCATCCTTTCGCTGTAATTCATTCCTCAGTTCTGAGACATCCTACAAATGAAAGCAATCAAAGCAATGAAGTCAGAGCAAACTCATGAAAAATGAACATAATTCCTGATTAGTTAAGAGCACTAAGAAGTAAATTCAAAACAGAATCAATTAAGCCATACTAGGCTGATTACTCTGCTTAGCTGCATAATTTGAATAACCCAAAGCAACTCTTTCCATGAAAGATGCCTGCTTAACACTGAGTTATTTTTAATTCATGTTCTTTTAATAAGTAATACAACAAGTCACAAAATTCCAAACTACCAAAGGGCAGCCAAAAAGAAATCAGTCTCTTTTTTATCCTGGCCTCTGGGCACCCAGAATTTCTATATCCAAAGCCTACTATGAGAAGAATCGAAACACTTGAGAATCTGAAACACATATTAACTGTTTTAAAAGAATCCACAGCTACCATTCTATCATTTCAGATTATGAAGTAGTAAACTCTCATTTTTAAGAGTTTTTTTTTTTTAATGAATGACAGTATTAAAATTCTGTATTAAGACCTGGTCTTGAACATATCTAAACTATCACTCAGGTATTCAAATCAGGAAATGATTTGATATGGTGAATTTTAAGAATATCATCTTCTTACCATTCATCTTAATAGCTGGTATCAAAGAATAAAAACATTTTAACTGATTGCTCAGCTTGTGGGAGAAGTTACTTTAAAAATTATTTTAAAATATTCCAATTTGGTTTTTCCCATTGAAGGAACTGCTGTGTTTTGGGCAGGAAGATTCTTCTCTCTTCCACATTGCAGGGAGCAGACCCTGGCCCAACCCACAAAATGCCATTAATGACAACCTCAATATATTTCCAAGACTCTGGTTTCAAATAACTGAGATAAATGAAATCTTGAGTTTCAAGGAACCTGGAACAGAACACTAACTTTTTGATTCCTTGAACAAAACTGCCTAGAATCCTTCCTGTGTGTAAGGCACCAGGGACATACAGACTAGTTTCTATCCAAAATGAATTTATCATCTACATTAATAGCTTTTCAATATTTTCAAGCAGTAGAACCTTTTTTTAAAAAAAAGAAAAATCTTCCACAGAAACTAATGTATGAAACAAGTAGAGGCCGCTCTGTTTGAAGCCCTGCTTTCCACCCCTACTCCTAAGGTGCAGGTTGTCATGAACACTGACAACCAACACTTTACACTCGAGCTATGAAGCCCCACTATAACTAGTGGGCAAATGGAGCACCTCGGTTAAAGTGTAAATGGAATTTTGACAACATTTGTTCTTCCTTAAATTTGGGAAGAAAGCGGAGCTTGTACCTCTTTGATAACTTGCTCTGGTTTCTGGACAGATAACTGCAATCTTTTTTGTAGGAAAAAACATTCTGTCTGTCTTGCAATATCCAGGAATTTCTGGATACACTGGTCAACACCTTAAAAAAAAAAAAAAAAAAAAAGACCAAAATATTAAATTAAGAAAAACACTAGACACACATCTCTCTCTCATAAATGAACAGTCAGAATATCAGATGGGATCAGGGGTTTTAATCCTACCCACAGCAATAATATTGACCTCCTATGTATTAACCAACATTAAATAGCACATAATCCATGCATTTATAAAGTGAATAAGAGGCCTACTGACAGTGCAAAGTTCTTCCAAAGAAAGACAATGCAGAGATCCAGCAATTAACAAACCATTGACCAGGGACATATACATGTCTTTCATTACCCAAACATTATTGACCAGAGATGTTTCAATATTCACTTACATAACAAAACACCAGCCACAGGCATTCATTTCTGTGAAAATCCCCTGGTCAGTAACGTGTTAACATCACGATTTCCAGTTGAAATTAAACATTTAAAACACAGTACAAAGAAATCACAAGTACCTGTCTGGGGACAGAACTTGGACGAGAAGGGAGAAGCACAAAACTTAGTTCTTTAAAAAGCAGTACACACTATTGGCCTTCTCTGTCTTGGTACCAACATGAAAAGCTCATTCATTTTAAGTGGTTCATTATGAGTGACATGAGATGTCAATAAACTGAACAAAAACAAGAGATATATAGATTGACTACACAAATCTTACTCCTGGAAAAGTTCTCTCAGGATACAGCAGGACTGAAACATACCAAATGTAAAATCAGCAATGACGGAATTCTTACCAGTTCGAATTTCTTCCTGATCTGTACCATTGACATAATCTTGACTCACCAGAGAAGCAAAGCAAGCCTGTGTGATCAAAATATCACAGAAGAAAAAAATGTCATTTACACATCAAGAATCTTAGAGTAAGAAATAACTTCTCCTGATGTCATTCAATTAGTTAACAGCTTCTGAGTTTGCATACCAAACGACAAGACACTGTGTCAATGAAGAAACTTGGTAAACTGAGCCCATTAGGCCCACATAGGAAGCTGGTATTTGCAGGCACCCCATCTGGTCTCTCTCCCACTGCTGCTCCTTTTCCAGCTCTCATTCCACACAAGGGCCTGGATCCCTATTCCAGTCCCATCTGTAGCTCCTTCCTTTGATGCTTACATGACGCGTATAATCACACATTCAGGAATCAGGTCAACTGTCACCTACTCAGAGGATATCCCTGTCTACTCTTTCAAAATGGTGTCCCTCAGGCTCATGCTCCAACCTCAAGCCCTGCATTATTGTTTTTAACCTGGTTAACTGATCTTGTGCCATCCTCTCAGTTCATTATTAGCTGTGCCTTACTAGCAGCTGGGAATTTTACCTATCTTACTGTTTGGCACAATGTGGATGCTCAATAAATACATGTTACTGACTGACTGGACAACCTAAGAGAAAGTGGTGTCATATGAACAAACAAGTCCCAGTGAAGGATTCTCTATAAAGGAACATGGATCTAGAGGCACAGGAGTTCTGTGCAAGGGTAACTCTCAGGAAATGGACGAAGAAGGGCGATCACAGAACAGAAAGGACAAAAAGAGAACCAGATGGGACCTGGCGTGGGGGTGGGGGGGTGAGGAAGGAAAATCTCAAACCTCAGGAAAGCACTGACCTCGTTTGCTAGTAAGCAAACTACACTAGGTGTGAGGCAGGCAAGTCTAGGTTCAAATTTAGGCCATCATTCAGATGTGAGAGCCTTTCTCCTGCCTGCAATTACCCTTCAGAAAAATCAAAGATTTTTCCAGGGAAAATCCTGTAACAATCAAGAAACTGGAAAAACAGACTGCCCATTCTGTGTATTACTTTGAAAGGTGACCCTTGTTGGATTTGGGATGTAGGGGGTGTGCACCTGCTTTGTGAAACCTGTGGTTACTGGAAAACATCTCATCCAGGAAGCCAGCCAGTCACAAGCTGGCAAAGAAAGCTGGGGCTGCTCCTGCACCAGCAGAGCCACAGAGAGGATAGGAGGAAAACTCATCTCAGGAATTTTAGTCTCCTCCTTCCCCTTAAAAAAATACAAATAAATAAACAGATAAATAAGACACAATACACATACGAATATTTAGCTGACGAAAATAAAAACACTAACTCAGAAAGGTACCTGTACCTCATGTTCATTGCAGTATTTATTCACAATAGCTGAGATATATGTTAACAATGTGAGTGTCCATCAATGGATGAATGAGTAAAGAAGTTATGGCATACACACATACACAACAAATATTATTCAGTCATAAAAAGGAACAAAAGCTTGCCATTTGTGACATGGATGGACCTTGAGGGTGTAAGTCAGCCAGAGAAAAACAACTACTATATGATCTCACTTATTAATGAACCTTAAAACCACCACCACCACCAATAAAACCAAGCTCACAGATACACAGAACAGATTGGCGCTTGCCAGAGACAGGTGATGAGATGAGTGAAATGGGTGAAAGCTAAAAGGCAGGAACTTCCAGTTATAAATATAAGTCATGGGAATTTCCCTCCTGGCTCAGTGGTAAAGAATTCACCTGCCAATCTGGGGGACATGGGTCTGAGCTCTGGTCTGGGAAGGTCCCACATGCCATGGAACAACTAAGCCTGTGCACCCCAACTACTCAAGCCTGCAGGCCTAGAACCGGTGCTCCACAATAAGAGAAACCACTGCAATGAGAAGCTTGCACACCCCAACTAGAGAGCAGCCCCTGCTCCCCACAACTGGAAAAGGCCCGTGCAAAGCAATGAAGACCTGAGGGGACCCGGTGAAGTCATAAACAAACAAATAAATCTTTAAAAATAGATAAACAAGTCATGGGTATGGAATGTACAGAGTAATTTAAAAAAAATTTTTTGTAACTATGTATGGTGACAGATATTAGCTAGACTTATTGTGGTGATCACTGCAATACATACAAATAACAAATTGTGTTGTACACCTGAAACTAGTATATGTCGATTACACTTCAATTTAAAAACAGAAAAAATCTCCCAGACCGCTGAGGCACTGATGACCCCATTACATCTAAGTTGTAGTTGTATATGGATGTGGAAGGGAGGAAATATTACATATTTATATAATTACCATTTGGGGCAATATTTGGATGACACACCATCTATTACTATTCTGACTTAAAACTTGTCATATGCAACCAAAGTGAAAATGAGTTTCAGCAAAACTCAAAAGTCTGGGTCACCTCTGCCTCTCTCTTTACCCCCCAGCTTTCCTCCTCCTCCCTCAGTCTTAGTACCAACTTCCCCTACAGTAACTTTTAAATAATTCCATTTCGGCTCCAAGAGACCCACTACGTCAGGACCCTTTAAGGGTGGAGCCCAGTGGAAAGGATGCAGGACACAATGATAGACACTGCAGTCTAGAGGGTGAGCACGTAACACGCAGGAACGCAGGAAACCAAGGACGGGACCAAGGCTGGAGTGAGGCAGGAACAACCTATGGAGAACCAAGAAGGGTCCCCCGATTGGGTACGGATAAACTTCCAGTCTGCGTGCCTCCAGAAACGTCAAGGTGACGCATATTCGCCAGCCTGTGCTTGCGTGCTAAGTCGCTTCCGTATTGCCCGACTCTGTGCGACCCTGTGGACTAGTAGCCTGCCAGGTTCCTCTGTCCACGGGATTCTCCAGGCAGCGTACTAAAGGAGAATTTCGGCCACGACTCGATGTGGCGACTAAAGCAAGTGACTTACGCTCTCTGAACCCGGTTCCCTATTTGTAAGCGGGTGGAGATATCGCTGAAAGAGATAACCTGCGCACGCGCAGCATGCCTGGGGTGGGGGAAGGCTGGGAACACAAACGCCCACGTCTCATCTTACCTCGAAAGATGATTCCAACTCGTCCACCAAGGTACTGTTAGAAGTTCTCGGAACGCCTGGAGTGGCCTGAAGAAGCGAAGCTTGGCCCAGGAGCCCCGGCGGAGGTTGCGGAGGTCCAGGTGGCTGTCCAGAGAACATGCCTCCCAGTGGAGCCGCCATTTTAAAAATGGTGCCTGGAGCTGGTGCCCGCGGGTCACGTGACGTAAGTGGTCATGTGACAGCGTCCGGGGCGAGTTGGCGTCTGTGGGATGCCTGGGAAACCTTTCGTTTGGTGCTTTATTTCCAGACTCACAGGCAACCAGGCTTTTACTTTTTTTTTTTTTTTAACCTTGAGAATTGAAGGCTAGGATTTAACACAGTTGTGTGGAGAGGAGAATCAGTAAGTACGGTGGAGCGAGTCCTCCTGCGGAGTCAGGTATTCCTGTACCACTCCCGCCTTCGCTCTCAACTCCTGAAATTGCTTTGGCCCTGGCGCTTTCTCGGGCCACGTTTTACCCTCTGGTAGAAGGGAGGTGCGCGTTCATCCCGCAGACATTTATTGAGAGTTTCACTGTGTGCCACTTTCTAATCCAGTCACTGGGCATGTAGCTGGAATAAACTGGGGAAATGTCCCCCGAATCCCTTCAGGGGAGATCCAGGTAACAAAAACGACATAACATTGTTGAGACCCCCTGTCTGTGTGCTGGGCGCTATTTGCTTTAGATATTTATGCTTACATTAAATAAAGTCACTATGCTAGTTAAAAAAATTTTTTTTGCTTATTCATCTTTTCAGAAGCTAAATACTTTTTCACTATATTTAACTTTATAGTTATCCTGTTCATTTGTTAAGTCATCTGTGTCCCAGGTTCTATTTAATGATCTGGGGGTTACAGTAATCACCGCAAGTTTCTGCTTTCGGAGAGTTTACCGTTGTTTTGTGGAAGAGACGGATAAGCATGTACATATTTAGAGTGATATCATGTAGAGATAATTGTCAAGAAGGAAACTAAAGCCCAGTAAGGGGATGACTCCCTGGAGGAGGCATGGCAACCCATTCCAGTATTATTGCCTAGAGAATCCCCATGGATAGACACATCTGGCGGGCTACAGTCCATGGGGTAGCAAAGAGTCGGACACGACCAAAGCAGCTTGGCATGGCAAGGCACACTCCTAAAACATTTTTGAGAACTCCAAAATGTTTTTGTTTATGTGAGGTATGTTGGGCAATATTTACCTATTAAAAAGGTAGACATTAAAATTGAGACTTTAAAAATGTATATTGGAAAAATAAGCCTATTATATGATAACAAATGGTGTAATTAAAAATGTAACTTCTATAAAACCAAAAATACAGTGGAAACATTTTGCATTTTACTCTTGGGTTTCCAATGGCCATAGGGCTACTTGAAGTCTAGATTTCTTAACTTCAGTGATCTATTAACACTGTTGTGTTCTAAACCACTACTCTCTTGGATTTGCTGCTGTCTGAAGCCATGCCTCTCTGCAAGCCATGCCTTGTCCTTAGTGATTCAGATGCAGATTACACCACCTGTCTCTGGAAGTTTTGAGGATCTGCCAAGGTTTTCTGAATACTTGGTAGCCAGATACACCAGCAATGAGAACTAAATTTCATCTCAGCCAGATTAGGTAAGCACAGGAATCCGGAATCCGGTCATTCTGTTTGTATCCCACACACTAGTAAACACAGAGTTTTATTTTTATTTATAAAAAGTTTTATCAACAAATATTCTATTTTTTACTTATATTCTTTTATTTATAAAAAGCCTTTGATAGGCTTCTATCAAATCCCAACTTGGCTTTCTGAATCACATAGAAGAAAGCTAAATGTTTTTCTTTTCACAAGCCAGTAGTTCCCCCTTATCATTTCCATGTTTCCTGCTGAAGTAGCATCTGGACATGAATGCCCAGAGAAACCTGTTTACACACTATTCCTAATTTTAATCAAATTTAAATTCATGTTATTTGTTAACATGGATATGCATATCCCTTTCTGTAAGCCAATTTAGACACATTATACCCATTTACATAATATAAAGAAGGCAGAGCATTGAAGCATTGATGCGTTTGAACCGTGGTGCTCCCTTGGACAGCAAGATCAAACCAGTCAATCCTAAAGGAAATTATCCCTGAATATTCACTGGAAGGACTGATGCTGAAGCTCCAATACTTGGCCACCTGATGCGAAGAGCGAACTCATTAGAAGAGACCCTGATGCTGGGGAAGATTGAGGGCAGATGAGGCGTAACAGAGGATGAGATGGCTGGATGGCATCACTGACTCAACAGACATGAATTTGAGCAAATTCTGACTGAATAACAATAACCACCAATTTACATATCAAGTTTTTAAAATACTCTAAATGACTCCAATTAAAAAATATCTCAAACATTTTCAAAGTCAAAATAAAAAAAGATACTACTTTTGGATAACTTGATTCACTCAATACAA
This sequence comes from Muntiacus reevesi, assembly GCF_963930625.1. Classification (NCBI taxonomy): domain Eukaryota; kingdom Metazoa; phylum Chordata; class Mammalia; order Artiodactyla; family Cervidae; genus Muntiacus; species Muntiacus reevesi. The sequence continues at coordinate 35,438,431 of NC_089264.1, read as the reverse complement.
ATGTAGAAAAGAGAGCTTTCTTCTAAATCTGCACAAATGGAATTTTGATCGGTTGAAGTTCCAGATGGTGGAAGTAGTTTACCCATTGACAGTCTCTCTTATGGCCCTCTTATTTCAGTTATTTCAAATAAATTCCACATCCATTCAAGTCCCAGAAGTGAAAACAAGCATTACAGTGAAACAATTAAGAATGCCAGCCCTGGAGGCAGACTGTCTGGGCTTAATTTCTGCTGTCCCACTTACTAGCTGGGTGACATCACTGGCATGCTACTAACCCTCTCTTGTGTCTTTTTCCTCATCTGTAATGTGGGGATAATGGAACCTGCCTCACAAATTCATCACTAAGTGCCCCAAAGTTATTAACATTGAGAAAATACATTTTTCATCATATCTCAATTTACTTAGTTCATGTAACATAGCCAGAAGAGATAAATTATATTAATAGCATCACTGGGTTTTATAGTAGTAAAAGTGAATATGAGAGCCACACCAGAGAGCACCAAAAGTTGGATTTATTGTTTCTGACAATTGCACAGCAACTTTTTAGTTTGTTCATATTCTCAGCATCATAAATCTGAAATACAATTTTGCTTCTCAATTAAAAACATATACTCTGAAAAGTGATTAGATAGCTTTTAAAAATTATTTTATAGACTATCTTAAAAATCTTTGCCAAGTAAGATACTAGCTTTACCTTTATAAATCTCTGCATAAAATGAAAAATCAAGGCATACAAATTTCATTTCGTTCTGTTTTTAATACCATCTTTTGTTTCCCTTAAAAGATTTTTATCTATTCATTCAAAAGTATTCTGAAGTTCCCCTGCCCATTTAAGACAGAATGAAGGCATTTTAGAGCATCTGAACTAAGCACTGTCTTGACTGAACCGAAACAGGAATTCGATCAGGGTCCTCGTGGGCCTCCCAGCCATGCCTTTGCGAAGATAAGGAACCTCATCTTTGTTGGTCATCACACCTGCTATATCTAAATGTGCCCACTTAGGATGAGTCACAAATTCTTTCAGGAATGCTGCAGCTGTACATGCTCCTGCAGATCTGAAAAGAAAGACAAAAATCAACATCTAACCCCATCAAATGTACACTGAATGTTCTATTAAGATCCTCCATTCTTGCTAAGTGGCTTCTATGACTAGAGAGCAAAGTCAAGCCAATGAGACCTTTAAAGAAGTTAACCCAGAAATCGATACCTATCTTTAGACACAGCTTTAAGCATAAATTCTTTTTCCTGTGGTAATGACCATATTGTCCATTTCCTTCCCTTACCATTTGCTTAAAATGACCTTTAGATTTGAAAATGCAAAAACTGAGAACCAGTTGGGAAACACCTTGAAAATAAAAGACAGAAATTAGTGCTTATGAGCACTACACTGAAAAGAAACTGGATACCTAAACGTTTGTGAAGGAGATTAAAACTGAAAATGTTCATTTTGGCAAACGATAATTGTAAAAATGTACTTTTATAGCTTATTTTACATACCTGTATTTTCCAATGTTATTAACATCAGCAAGTTGGCAATCTATAACCTGTCTTGTGTAATGTTCAAAGAGAGGCATCCTCCAGACACGGTCTCCCGTTTCAATGCTGGCCTAGAGAACAAATAGGTATGATAGTTGGCAGAATAGATGAAGCAGGTTCTGACCTGTTACTCTAAAACATGACAAATACAACAGATTCCAGAATTATTTTAATTAATTAAAAAGCTTAAGAATTACAAAAGAAGCCAGGGAATGCTGCAGAACAGTCCTACAAATTTGTAGGGCATTTGCTGAAATTATCAAACTAATATTATGGGTCTCAGTTTAAATGAATAAGCTGGTATCCTGTAGTGCAGACAGGCTTTGCTGGATTGATGAGGGTGAACTAGTCTTCATGATGTCTGTGGCCTTGGTGTGCCTAGAACTAAACTACTGAAGGCCAGATACTAAGATAAGGTGACCTCATTAATTCATGTCATCATGTACACACTCATTCACCCATCCATCATCTACTGAACTGCTAAATACCAACAGGGGTTGGGGATCTAAAGATACTTAATATCTGAGTCATCAAAGGGCCGACAGGCTAGTAGGAGAAATGGGTAAAGGTTGTTTTGATACACTGTGGTCAAGGGTAAGAACCAAAAGTGAGAAGTCAGGAAGCAGCACTGTAAGCTGTTAATTTGAGACTCCAGAAGAATAACTAACAGAAGAATCCATCAAGGGTTGAAAGTGACTACCTCCAGGAAGAGAGGGTATAGGCTGTATAAACTGCTGACTGTTATTTCTTTGTTCATCATAGAGAGGGACAGTTGTGTGCCTGGTACAGAGGAGGGGAGAAGCCCCACATACTACCTGGAAGGAGACAACAGGGCTGAGTTTCTCCCAGAGGCTGGAGACGGTAGAGAGGGGCTTCACAAATGGCGAGATGACAGAAGTGAAAGGGAAGCAGTTTAGAGTGGAAGAGAAGTTTAGGACCTGAAACCACATCAAGAATGTATTCAGGAACATTTTGTATTTGTCCCTGCTGGTATACAGTAAGCTCCCATTAATTACTTGTCGAAAGAATGAGGTGCCAGATGGAGCTGTTTCATAGCCAAGTGGATGGGCAGGGTCTGGGGCTGAGGATAGACAGAAGCCAGAGAGGTGCCAGCTGAAGCCATGGGAATAGACAGGATTCCTGGTGAACACTGTGCAGAATAAGAGCATGAGGTCCAGGACTCAAGTCAACCAAAGGGGGAGACAAGGAAAAAGCTGGCCAAGGAGGCTGAAACAGAAGTCATCAAGAAAGGAAACCCGAAGAGAAGACTACGGTGGAAGCCAAGAGCAGGGTGTCACCAAGAGGCCAGGGTACACGCTGCCTCTGGACAAGCTAAGGGAGGCTGACAGTGGTGTCACTGGGGACAGCTGATGGCAGTGAGAGCGTGGGGGCGGTGCTGATGGGAAACTGCTGTTTGGAAGAGGCTGCTGTGACAGGGCTGGGAGGAGGTGCAGGGCACAGCAGCAGAACTGTCCCCCTCACTGTCCGCTAAGGAGCCTGAGCAAGCCCGATTTACATACTCTGCTATTTGACTCATGACATGTGTTCATTTAAAGGCCATTCCTTCTTTCACAAAGCTGTCCTCATACCCTTTTCTACATCAGGGATATTTTAAAAGTCATTTTCACTTCATTCTGAGAAGGAATGTGGCATCATTTAAAAATTTATCATTTTTAAATATTTATAGAAAAGCACACTGAATTGAGTTTATGGAATCATTTCAAAGACAAGTCTACAACATAAAAATCCCTGTAACTCAGGGTTGAAGAAATACAGCATTCTAAGGCTAAAGGAATGAAATCACCTCCATAATTTAAGTGTTTCTGTGTTATTCTTACCTCAAACAGTTTGTTCCACAGCCAAGAAGAGTTGGTAAAGACCCCAGTGGCTCCAGATCCCAAAGCTATGTCCATGGCACCTGCAAAACACAGGTGAACCCCTCAGGCCAGCGTCCAGTCTTCTGGCGAGACGGGCTTCTCCACCGCTGTGCAGGCCAGAGCTTTAGCCTTTAAGCCTACTTTAATGTCTCCCTTACTGTCAACAAAGATGATGTTGGGAAATCCTTACCATATATATTTAATGGCTTGTTAGTTTCTCAAGTTAGAATTCACCTTCAATTATTAAGGAAAATGCAAAAAAGCAAACATCAAATATCACCAATGATCTCATCCCAGGGATAACCATTATATATTTTTATATTTCTTTCCAAATTTTCTAAACTAAAAAGAAAACAAAAAACAAAACCCATAACTAAGACCACACTGGACATGTCCAAGTACATGTTCTTCCTCTTATGCTTTAAATGTTTATTCTTCTTTTATAAACAAATTCATTTCTTAGTGATTTTATAAGTCTACTGGGTAGAGGTAGTGGCCTACCTCATTTTATTACACTTTGTTTTACTGCAATTTGAAGATACTGCATTTTTCACACATTGAAGGTTTGTGGCGATCCTATGTCAAGTAAGCCTTTCAGAGCCATTTTCCTAAAGCATTTGTTCACTTTGTGTCTCTGTCACATTTTGGTGATTCTTGCAATATTTGGAACTTTTTCATTTATTTGTTACTGTGATCTGTGATCAGTGTTCTTTGATGTTACCACTGTGACTCACAGAAGGTTTAAAAGATGGTTAATTAGCATTTTTCAGCAATAAAGTATTTTTTAATTAAGATGTGTACATTGTATTTTTAGACATAATACAAATGGGTCACTGCAAATATATCAGTGACCCATATGTAAAAGCCCGTGATTCTGCATGACATTTGGGCAACTCTGTTCAGGTCATTTGTTCCTTGGGCTTTTGTTACTCTACCTCCCAATAATCTCTCAAACCTATCCATTTCCCTTTACCATGGCTACCACCATCATCTACCACTGGACTATGGTAATAGTTTAAAAAAAAACAACATAGTCAAAAACTTCAAACATACACAAAGCAAAGAGAATAATACAATGGACATACAAGTACCCATTAAACATCATCAATGATTATCAAGTCGTGGGCAAACTTGTTTCACCTGCACGCCTAGATCCAACAGATAATACTGAAGTCAAACACACTCACTCTTTTTTAACACACACAGTTACACATCTAGAGTCAATAACCACACACCGCTCAGCAGCCCACCTGGCCTGCCAACCTCTGCTTGGTCCCTCTCCCTTGTGGCTGGCACACTGTTGGCCAAGGACCCTTTCGCAGCACCAACTATCTCACAGTCCCCACTCATCGCCTCCTGCTGCACTTGGCTCCAGACTAAATCCCGCAACACGCCAAGGCCAGCGGGGACTGGTGCCTACCAGCACATGGGTCCCGAGTGTCTTGACCCCACCACACCCTGTTCATCACTGCCCCCACACTCCAACCTTGAGGGGTGCCTTCTGAGGGGTGCTCTTCCCTCTTTGCTCCACCCAGTGATGCCTCCTCTTTCAGATTCCAGCTCAAGCAGCACTTCTCACACTGCCTGACTTCCCGTACCAGTCAAATTCCCAGATACACAGGCTCTCACGAACTCCTTTTAACTAGGCTCCTCTGTGCTGGTCAGTGTGATGACCCACTGACTGAACCTGCCCAAGGGATGTGGGCCTCACCTCTATGTCCCACCTCCATATTCCCAGCCATTCACAGGAATTAAATAGGGGCCAACTGAGTCAACAACTATTCATTACACCTACTATATCCCAGATACTATGGCGGGTGCTGGTTACTCACTGCCTATAGTCTGTCTATACGGCTGGGTGGGATACATCTTCAGCTACATATACACACTCATGAATGCTTTACTTTTCAAGTTAGTGGCCTCTTCCATATTTATTCACTTGTCCTTAAAACATTCCTATCAACCACACAAGTACCTTGCATCAGTGTTTGAATTTCTCAGAGAGAAGATAAGCATTGGCCACAAACAAGAATGTGATGTGACATCCTCTCTTAAAGGAAGAGAAAATGGGAGACATAAATATTTAATGTGATCCAACAGGGATCATGGCTCTAGAAGTGATTTCATTACATATTTCAGAAGATAATTACTTTCTACACAATTACAGAACTAGTACCACAGCAATTTCAGAAGTGCCATTATTGGGGGCATACTTCAAAAGTGGGGGCATACTTCAAAAGTGCCTATTGAAGTTGTATTAAACGCTAACTCATCCGTGTTACCAGAATTTCTCAGAGTATGGAAGAAACATCAAAGCTCCAAGGAAGATGCTGAAGTTACCACTCTCATTCCATCCTAAGCACAGACATTAAGAAAACGAGAGGTACCATGACTGAAAGGCACCCATTGAGCAGTCACTGCTCCGATAGTCTGCTACAGGCCTGCTCTTTAAAGGTCAATAACATCAGTCCAGTGTGTGCCAAGCCAGGCACAACCACCTGGATCATCTCATTTAATTTTCACAGGCAACCCCCCTGCCCCTACCAAAGAGGTGCTATTATACCACTTTTACAGATGAGACCACTTAGACACTATCAAAGTCACATGCTCTTAAGAGGCAGCACAAATTTTAAAATGAGGTCTTCTCCCTCTAAAAACTTATATGTTCTTTTTCCTGCTAGGAACTCTGGTTGGAAACGTTCTCATCCTCCCCTTTGGATCCCAGCTCCTGGAACTCAAAAGGGGCTCAGTCAAACTAAAGCAAATCATTTGGGGAACTAAAGCAAATCATCAAGAGCCTTCAGTGAGGACAACGGCTGGGGTGACCTGAAGACTCACCTATCAGACTGCCCTTAGTTAGCTAGATCCAACTTTCAAACCCTCTCATACCTCCAAGTTTGGGGGGGGAAAAAAGGATGGGGGGCGGTGGGGAGGCACTGTGACTCCTCATTTACAGAAAGGGAGTCCTACCACCCACCTCAGCATTGCACCTCAAACACCAGCCCTAGAACCTCTGTTGTTCAGCTTAAAGTGTTTGCTAAACTGAACAGAGACAAAAGACCATAAAAATACTATAACACCAGCTTAGAAAAAAGGAGTCTAGCAGATGAATCTATGGACTGCTGTTAGAATCACATAAAAAAGAAACATGAACTGATTTTCTGTTAAAGGCTCACATGACCAGAAGAATTAAAAGAGGAAAATGATCTGAAATTTAATCTTAAAAGAGCTAGAGACACAATGAATCCCTAAAGTGAACTGTTAGATAAAAGATTATGAACATTGAGCTTTTGCAATAAGGTAATGACCACTGTCATCCCTTTAAGCATTTATTACTACCCCACAAAGCCAGTGGTCTAGCCTGTCGCATGCCAGCACTGTATTAAAAGAGGCTTTTCAGAAACTCCTCCCAATCTTCAAAACTCTGCAAGGTAAACAGACTTGTCCTGAGGTAAACAGATGTACTGATGTTTGAAGGTGTCAGGGAACCAGCCCAAGGCTGGTAGACTAGGAAGTAGCACATCTGGGAGCCACCCCCGTGTTGGCCTTAAGTCAACATGCTTCACACAACAAACACATTACATGGCTCCGTCTCTGAGACATGACCCTGCCACTCCCACCCCTCACCCCAGTGCTTTTATTTCTGTATAAACTCAAATACAAAAGTTCAGAAAACACTCAGGGGGATCAGATACATCTTCTACACCTCATGGACTATAGCCTGCCAGGTTCCTTGGTCCATGGCATTTCCCAGGCAAGAATACTGGAGTGGGTTACCATTTCCTTCTCCAGTGGATCTTCCTGACCCAGGGATAGAACCTGAGTCTCCTGCTTTGGCAGGTGATTCTTTACCACTGAGTTACTTGGGTAGCCCATCATGATTAATAAAAGCAACTACTGATTTGGGAATTTATCACTAATCTTTTCTGAGCAGTATCAAATGGCAACCATAACAGAAAACACTGCTTTGCATCATTTTTAGCTGTCACTGTGGAAGGGCTGACCTGATCCACTATTTCTTTTTTTTAAAGTATAGCCTCGGATGTTTCAAAACCACAAACCTAAGATTCAAAGCAGTTTACAACTGCAGTATAATTCTTTTGGTGAAAGATCTTTGAACACAAATGGAGCTCTGAAATCGCCAGATTTCAGCAAAATAATGCCCTGAGTACAATGTGTGCACTCGATGGCAACAAATGAGACTTTCTTCAAACAAAAGCGGGAAAAGCACACTGTCTGACCTGTCAGGGTGGCGGCATTAATGATGAGCTTTGGGTTAAAAGTGTGAGCGTAGCAGAGCGCATCGGCCAGGATGAGTCTCCCCTCGGCATCAGTGTTATCCACCTGCAAAGAGGAAGGTCAAAAGACTAAAAGGATAAGATGATACAAACAATGAATACAAAATCTAGACACTCAGAGCAGTGTTCAATTTAAAAGTACAAAAAGGCTGCTGTGATGTTTGTCATCAATTATAAAAAATATACTACCATTAAAATAGGAATATATTTACCCTGAAGAGCAAATATAATTTAATAATCCCTGTATCAGAGCTGATGACCAAATGCCGATGACTTTGGAGGCTGAAATAAAGAGAAGTGTCTAGTTCATATTACCATTAAGTTTATAACAGGAGTGGGGAAAATGTCAAGATTTTCAAAAACAAAAAGGTGAAAGAGTTGAAGAAAGATACACTAAAGCAGCAGCCTGGATCTCCAGATCGGAGAACTCTTGCAACTGCAGCAACTTCAGCTATATTAGATATATTTCTTCTTTTAAATAGGCTGAGTCGTTATGTGCAGTGTATGTAGGCATGTGCCCAGCGGAAGACTTGCTGCCACATCCCCAGATACAGTGCCCATGATGCAGGACCTGTTTTCCTCTCAAACACTTTGCTAAATGGAAGAAGTTACCACATCAGAGGTGTATCCAGAAAACAGCCTGTACTTTTCCCACTTTGCCCTGCTCTACAGGGCTGGCTGCAAATTCATAAGCTGTGTGTATAGCATACAGAAAGTAGGAGGAACAGTAAGGTAGGGAAAACAATCTTAAAGTTCCCATAAAGAAATACCTTTGACTGCACGAAAAGCTACTCATAATAAAGGTACTTCCCTTCCCTAAGTGGGGCCCACACTCTGCACCCATTCAAGGCAAGGAATAGCAGAACTCAGAGGCTGTGTCTTTCACCTACAAACCTGTATGGTCTTCCCGTTCCTGGCTCTAACAACATCCCCAGGCTTGTTGGCCTTCCCACTGGGCATATTTTCACAAAGAGGAGCCAAACCTATTTAAAAAAAAAAAAGAATACATGAAGGAACATGGAGTGTGCTATGTCCAAATATGCCACCCATGGGACCGAGGTCACAGCGGACCCTCAACAGATGCCAGTCACAGACATCACCTTGACTAAGTATTTGAGTTTAGCATCACCAGTGAACCAAGTGGCATTACATGAACCAGTGACAGGAAGCACACATCACTCTTTCCAAAGAAGTCTAATTCTATCATGAAGAAATAAGCAAAGAAATCCGAATCACGGAACATCACAAGATAAGCTTGAACCTTTAAAAACTTCCAAGAAAGGGCAAAAGAGGGGGTGGGGTGGGAATAGGTTCTGGAGTAAAGAAAATTAAACGGACATGATGACTACATGCAAGGGGTGATCCTTGAGTGGCTCCAAAATTTCAAAACCAAATAGAAAGAAATAAATGCTTATGTATATAGACACACACATAAAACTAACATTTTCTGGACAACTGCGCAGTTTGAATTTGGTTACTGTATCAATCCCTGGGAATGACAATGATATCATCATTACACAGAATGTCTCTGTTCTTAGGAAATATAAGCAGAAGTATGCAGGGGTGACGTATCCTCATGTCTGTAACTCACTTGTCAGACAGACCTGCACAGTCCTACTTACTCGTGCAATGGAGGTGACACTGGGCAAGCCAATTCAATCTTACTCCCAACCTCCAGGTCCCCCTCTGACACATGACAAACCTCCAGCATTGTGTCTGGCATCTTGCACTACAAAAATCGCTGCTGCAAACGGAGGATTTTTTCCGTCCCAAGCACTTTTTCTGCACGTCAAGGCGTTTAATCAGCTGCAACTGTATGAGATAATCACTACCCTACTTATCGGGCATTTTCCGGTGGAGTAAACTGCAAACTTGACATTATGTGCCCCTGACTGCTAACCACATTTTGCAGAAGTAAAACAATCAATTCTAGTTACTGCCCATAATGTAGAATACATTTAACTCTGCCAGTTAAGACAACACTTAGCTAAACAAAGAGCTTCTGCCTGATGAAAACCATTTAAAAATCATTTCTTGGTCTTTTCAGATTAAAGGAAACCATGTTTGTTGTCTCCATTCTACCACTTGACTGGATTCTAGAAGCTCTCCAAGACAGACGCCCACGCACCTACGATGTTGATGGGCAGGTCGAGCTTGGCAGCAGACACGATGGCTGAACAGATAGTGGCAGCTCCTCCCATGTCGGCCCTCATGAGGTCCATGTTTGCAGCTGCCTTGATGGAGATGCCACCACTGCCGGGAAAGGACAATGTACCATGTTAACAGCCAACGAGGGGGCTAGAAGCACTCTCTTAAAAAGTGTGGGGTGAACTACCACATACAAGCACTAAGAAATTTCCAAATTGAGAATCTGAATGATTTCATCATTTAAAAAGATAATATTGTGGTTTTTATAAAGACACAAAATAATTCCAGAAGTGCGGGGGGTAGGGGGGTATCTTGGTTCATTTTATTTCTGTCTGAATGAAATGTTAGCATTGCCACTGGAAACATTACTACATCATACAGTCAACGGTGGTTAAATCCTGTCTGAGCTCTGAATACTCATGTAGATTTGTCTTTTCAGCAAATTTTATGAATTGATCAACTTATTGAACCTGAAGGTCACAAGCTGTTGGGGAAAACAGACCAGTTCACAGAAGACTGGGAGGATCCCCTTTCAACTCCTAGGAAGACAGGGGAAAACTCGTCCTGACAGTCCCAAGGTACCCCAGATCTTGCAGATAGCAAAATACAACCCACAGGCACAAGGAAGACACTAGCTCAAAGCCTTGAGACACAAGGGTGGGGAAAGGTTTCAATCCACAAGAAACCCAGGCCACTGCCCCAGCAGACTTCTGGAACTAACAAGTGACTTTTCTGCTTCCAGTTTACAAGAACTCAGTGCGACTTGCTTCATAGGCTGGGCAAGGAGGCAGGGGTTCCAACTTTGAGCTCTAACTGGATTCTGCTGCTGACTTGCCCTGGTGAGAGAGAGTGAACTCCTTGCTCTGACATCAGCTCACCTTAGAAATCAGGCCCTAATTCTCACTCACCTCCAGAGCACTTGAGGGTGAGATGGTTGTCATTTACACACCTAGAATTAGAGCTCTAACTGGATTCTGCTGCTGACTTACCCTGGTGAGAGAGAGTGAACTCCTTGCTCTGACATCAGCTCACCTTAGAAATCAGGCCCTAATTCTCACTCACCTCCAGAGCACTTGAGAGTGAGATGGTTGTCATTTACACACCTAGAATTAAAGATTATCCATTGGCTCAGAATAAGAAAAGGACATTCCTGGTTTAAGAAGTCCAGAGATAACCCCATGGGGGCAAGGGGAGCGCACTGGTCCTTCTATCTATTTTTAGGCTGCTTCCACTCAGGGGGTGCCAGTCTTACATAGAGGACTATCGTTCCAAATAACCACAGTTATCTTTGCTTACTTTTTAGATTCCCTTCCAATCCATCCATTTCTTTTCTCTTACATCCATCCTAACTGAGGCTATCACCATCGATCATTCAGATGTTTGCCTAGCTCCTATATATCCATAGCAGTCTTACCCCTTCATTTCGTTACCCATACAACTATGAAATGTTTATAAATAGATGGGAAAAAAAAAGATAAGCAGAAGAACCTCAAATGCTTTTTAGAAGTATATACAAAAATTCAAGATAGATCACAGCCTTAAAACCTAAAACCTTAGAACACAAAGACTTGGCATAGGTAATTTCTTAAACAGGGCAGAAAAAAGGATAAACTATAAAATTAAAAACTGCTAACTATACCTCACTGCAAATAAAAATTGGCCTTAAAAAGACACCACTTTAAAGGATATATATCTGGAATATATTTTTAAAAAACATATAACTCAGTAAGACAAACACAAAACCTATAAGTGTTTTGCCAAGGGCAAAAGGTTTGAAGAGATACTTCACTAAAGAAGATGTACCAATGGCTAATAAGCACATGTTAAAAATGCTAAACATCATTAGTTAGAGAAATGCAAAGTAAACCTCAAAGAAATACTACTACACACTCCCTCAGTGACTAGAACTAGAAAGACAGACACCATGAAGTATTGGGGAGAATGAGGAGCAACTAGAACCTTGTACACTGGCGGTGGGAATGCAAAATGGTATAACCACCTTGGAAAAGTTTAGCAGTTTCTTGTAAAGTTAAACATGTAGTTATTATACAACTCAGCCCTCCTCTCCTAGGTATTTAACTAAGAGGAAGATAAACATATATCCACACAAACACATACAGATGATGCTGGCTTCTATAATTAATAACTCAAAACTGGGACAACCCAAATTTCCCTCAACAACGATTAGATAAACAAATGCTGGTATTTCCCTACAACGGAATATGATCAACAACATGGTTAAATCTCAAAGATAATATGCTGAGAAAGAGGCTAGACTTTTTATTAAAAGAGTTCATGTAAATGAATTTCTGGAAGAGGCAAAAGTAACCTACAATAACAGAAAGATGACCAGTCATCTGAGGTGGGGGTGAGAGAGGGGATGAGTGCAAAAGAGCACTCTCCAAAATACCCAAGGGAGTTTTTGGGGCATTGAGGAAATGTTTTATTTTCATGATAGAGGTGGTTGTTGCAGGAGTGCGCACATTTGTTAAGCTCACTGTACTGAACACTAATGTCATTCTTTCCCTCCACTAGACACCCTTCACTTACTTCCAAATGTTCAAAGCCCAAAATCTAATGAGGTCCAGAACAACCCAGTTTCTGCCAGCCTCTTCAGCTGTGCCTTGACCCCTGCCCCAGTCATGCACTGTCTTGGCCACTCTGGCCATTTTTTCAGAACTAGGAATTTCCCCTCTTTCTGCCCATCTGCAGCCTTCACCTGGCTCTGTTTCTGACCTACTCCCCACAGAACTAACTCCCTTATCCTCCACATCTTAAGCTAAAAGTGTCACTCCTTCTAGGAAGCTTCCCTAAACCAAAAAGACTAGGTCAAGCGTCCTTGCTAAATATCCCCGTAACAAAAAGTTGAAATACAGATTTAAACAAACAACTTCACCTTGAGCATAAAAGTTTTGCATTGACATTACCCCATGATAGTATAAATCCGTCACAATTAGCAAGACATTTAAGAACAACTTTCACTCTTTTAATTTTTATTTACTGTAATGTTTTATTTATTTTTATTTTTGGTTGTGCCATGGGGCTTGTGGGATCTTAGTTCCCTGACCAGGGGCTGAACCTGGGTCCCAGCAGTGAAAGCACTGAGTTCTAACCACTGGACCACCAGGGAATTCTCTGCTGTGGTGTTATACAAAACACACTTCAATACAACAGTATATGCATATGATATAAATAAATATGCATATTTTTCAGTGATATGAGCTCAAATCTTTTACTGATGGGCCACATAGTGAAGATCATTTGGAGACCAATGTTGTTTTTTTTTTAATGCTTTAAATAAGAGAAAGTGAACCACTGAAAGGAAAACACAGGAGGCACCACAGTCTGCTAGTGTAAAGAAGACCACTCTGGCGGTCAGATCTGCCCAGGACAGAGGCATCACAGTACCTAGAAATACTCTTGTAAGGGCAGGATTCATTCACATTTCAGAAGGAGTTCTTGAAAGGGTACAAAAACATACTAGGGACATCAAAATTTCATAGATCTCTAGCAGCATTTTCCAAAGCAGTGTCTATGAAGCATGATTTGCTGAGATACAAGTGCTCTTCAAAAGGAAATTTAGATGTTAATTATATTTCAATTAAAAACAAAAAAGATTTAGAAAATGCTGTATTCTGTACCCCCAAAAAGTACTATAGTTCAAACAAAATAAAAAACCTAATTCGTTTTATCTAACCTAGACTTTTAATCAAGTAATCTTTTTCAAGATTACTTTCTTGAAATGTGAGAAAGGTTACTTTCTCACATTTAATTAGCATCCTAGAAGCCAGTATTCAGTAGCAAATGCTTTCCATGGGAAATACTGACTCAGACCATCTTTTCCAACTCAGTTTCTCCCTGGTTGAAATAGCCAGAGTGAGCTTCCATTTCTAAGGAACACTTATGGCTTAAGGCAGGGATCCCCAACCTCAGCTGAGGTGGAGCTGATATAATAATAAAATACTCAATAAATGCAATGCGCTTGAATTATCCCAAAACCATCCCCTACCCTCCAGGCCCCCTAATCTGTGTCTTCCATGAAACTGGTCCTTGGTGCCAAAAAGGCTGGGGACCACTGGCTTAAGGAGATTAATGAAAGCTAGACTGGTTAGCAAAAAATGTGAGCTGGAAGTAAGCAAAGGGAAGACAGCATGATCCACATAGCTGCCTCAGGTTATCCAGCTGGAAATCTTAACACGCCCATAGGAGAATCAAAGTGTATGGTGGAAATATTTGAAGGCATTTTAAACACACTGCTAAGTTTGATTTCTGACTCTATTAGTTATGGAGCTTTCAAAAAAATTATTTAACCTGAGTCAGGACTGCCTCACCTGCAGAACGTTCACAACGCCTAGCTCCTACGGATAAGATCAGGGCTAATATATGTAAAATGCCCTAATACAGCCTCTGATACACAGTAGGCATTTTATAAGTGGTGACCTAATACATTTAAAGTAACACATAAGATATGACCAAACACCATACTTCTGAAGCAAATTACACAGCAAATAATACACCTGCATGCAAAGCATTCACCAAAATACAAAGCACGGATACAACAAGTACGTACCTGTCAAAGGTAATCCCCTTCCCAACAAACACCAAGGGAGGTTCACTTGCATTGGGACTGCCTTTGTAGTGAATTTCCAGGAAGACTGGAGGTTCTTCAGACCCTTTGGCCACACTTAGAAATGATCCCATTTCCTGTTCCTCAATCCAAGACTTGGGTCTATATGGCAGGAAAGGAAAAATATAAATACACATTGTTCTATTTCAATAACAGAATAAAGTCATCTGTGTGTAAAAAACAGTATAACATACAAGCTCTTAAAATATACATGTTAAATTCTGAAAATATATACATGTTAATGCTTCAATTATCACCTCCTATCTGCTTTCTGTATATTCTTGAGTCAGTCACTTGATTCTGAATCTGTTTCCTCATCTACAAAATAAGATTAACGACACCACCTTCAAAAGATTAGCTGTAGAAAAGACACCTCCATCAAAAGATTACCTGTAGAATTATAAAAGAATTCATGTATAGTATGTAATATGATGTCAGGTAACCGTGCATAGTCGAAGGCTAGGGGCACAAAAGAACTTTGTATTGATTTCTGGCCACAGTAATTAGGCCAAGGGAAGACTTCTACCCTCCTACAGACAGACCAGAAACAACATTATTCAAGGAATGCTCCTCTGGCTCCTGCCTAGCCAGAGGAGCTAAGCAGGTGAATGAAATTTGTTGAAACTATTAAACTAGGACTTCATCATAGAGAGAATGGCCACCCAACTTCAGAGGGAAAAGAATACAAATACAAAAAAGGAAGGTATACAATTCAAAGAAACTCACTTCAAAAGAATCGAGGCTGTATAATGTGGGCATTTTTAATCACAAACCTAGTACCTGATGTTTTACTAAAGTCTTGCCCTTCTGGAAGTACAGTCTGTACTTCTTTGATTTACACCCACCTAACGCTAGAGTGCAGAGAAGGCAATGGCAACCCACTCCAGTACTTTTGCCTGGAAAATCCCATGGACGGAGGAGCCTGGTAAGCTACAGTCTACGGGGTCCTGAAGAGTCAGACATGACTGAGTAACTTCACTTTTCACTTTCATGCATTGGAGAAGGAAATGGCAACCCACTCCAGTGTTCTTGCCTGGAGAATCCCAGGGACGGGGGGAGCCTGGTGGGCTGCCGTCTATGGGGTTGCACAGGGTCGGCTGTGACTGAAGCGACTCAGCAGCAGCAGCAGCACTAGAGTGTGTTTGATGCAGCTGCCTCAATTTAATAGGTTACCTTCCGCCCACCTGACCTGCCCCATCTCTAGCTGAGTTCCCTTTGCTCCACCTCAAGCCTTGTGATTTCCCAAGGCCACTGCATACGTGCTTCTGCCCTGCTCTCTCGTCTGTTCACCTCCCTGACTGCTTAGGCACCATTTTTGCTGGCAAACCTTTTCAATTCTCCCACAATTCTCCCCAGCTGTCTGCTCCTGCAGCACCCCCCTACCATTTCCCTTCCTATTCCTTCCTGCAAAGCCCTCAGTTGTCGGAGGACAAGAGCCACCACCACCCATCTTTGTTTGCCAAGGTCCAGGCATACAGGAGGTGCCGTTACTAAGACATGTGGCCACACGGCCACGATCTGCTGACAAAATGTAGCTCTGGTGTCTCCTTAAATAAAACAAGGAACAGTCTTCACCAAGACACCTTTTTAGAGACTAAACATTGTCATAGAATACACAGCAACCACCCCAGAAATTTTATCAAGCTCCAATACTGCATTTTCTATAGACGGCACATTTTCTTTATCTAGATCACAGGAGTTTCCCTGAAAAAATGTGAATTCTAATCACAATTAAATAGTGAAGAATCCTTTTAAATGGAAGCACCCTTGATTAGCAACTTTGACAGTAAAGGATTCTTTAGGTGAAGCAAATATCTGTCGAGTTACTTTCATTGGAGTTCCCAAAGAGGGCAGAAAGCCTAGAGGTGCATCCTTTTAGGTTCAACAGCAAGGCTGCTAACAACAAACCTCAGGACAGCCAGGGAATACCAGCTCTGTTATCTGATCTGGCTAAGGGAATCTACCAGGAGATTCTCATTCCATGCCAAGGAGGGTATGCTATGTTATTCACTTATGTCAAAAAAAAAAAAGAGAAAAGACAGAAAGAATTCACCAAAACAAAACACAATATGTACACTCCTCAAAAAGGTAATAGAGTTACCATTCAATCCAATAATTCAATTCCTAGGTACATGCCCAACAGATATGAAAACACTTGTCCACACAAAACCTTGTACACAAATGCTCACAGCAGCATTATTTGCAGTCCAAAAAGTATGTGCTGTGCTTACTCAACTCTTTTGCAACCCCATGGACTGTAGCCCGCCAGGCTCCTCTGTCCATGGGGATTCTCCAGGCAAAAATACTGGAGTGGATTGCCAGGCCCTCCCCCAGGGGATCTTCCCAACCCACGATCAAACCCAGGTCTCCCGCATTGCAGGCATATTCTTTACCGCCTGGGCCACCAGGGAAGTCCATCCAAAACGTATAAACAACCCAAATGTCTACGAACTGACGGCTGGGGAAAAGGGAAATGAGGAGTGGGTATAAGATTCCTTTTACAGGGTAATGAAAATGTTCTAAAATTGACTGTGGTGACGGCAGCACAACTCTGTAAATATACTAGAAATTACTTAATTGTATATTTTACATGAGTGAATTGCATGTTATATGAATTATATTTCAATAAAGCTGCTACAAAACACATGCAAAATGCAGTGTGAAGTCACAACAGTGTCAAAAGCAAGGCGAGATATGACAGAAATAAATCTCAAACTGAACCCTTACCCTTAGTTGTGTGTGGATGCCAGAGGGTCACTTTACCTCTCTAGTCTCAAGTTAATTCTCTGAATGGTGAGAGAGCTGGATTTTAGGATCTCTGAAGCGCCATCTGGCTCTAGCATCATATGAGCCTATGGTATAATCCTGAATTACCTTATGAGGACGTCTGTTTTACTACTAGCGCTTTTGAGATTCTCCTCAACAATTTCAGCAAATTTGGTTGGCGTCATCTCGTTGGCAGGTGTCTCCATCAAGCGGCGCGCCAGGTTCTGCCCAGAAGCAAAGAGGACGCCCCTCTGCCAGGCCTCCTGGTCCTCGCTGGCAGAAGCAAGCACAAGGTCACCGTCAGACAGCCTCTCCAGACACTGACCACAGCCCGGCAAGGGGGGCTCTTACTGAAGACAAGCGAAAAGTGATGGACAGAGGGACCCAAATTTATTCTTTGTAATCGGAACCAGGGAGGCAGCTGTTATGGTTTACAAGGAGCTGGAGAGACTTCCCTGGTGGGTCCAGAGGTTGAGACTGTGAGTCTCCACTGCAGGGGGTGCAGGTTTGATCCCTGGTCAGGGAACTAAGACCCTGCCTGCTTCGTGGCATGGCCAAAAACAAAAATAAAAGCCAGAAAACACAACCCCCATTGAGCGAAGCAAGATAAGACCTAAAATCCTCTTCTGTCTGAAAAAGGGGTTGGCCTGATGGACCTCTGAAGCCCTATATCTGCCCCCCAATCTGACAGCAGATGTGTTCGCAGAAAGGCCGGAGGGGCTGCAGAACAGGCTCTACCTGCTCAGTCCTGCTGGAGAATTGCCAGCTTCCTGCCTTCTCCCCGCCTGGCTCAGGACCCTGAACTCTGACCTGCCATAAATCAGGGTTGGCTTCAGAAAACAAGGGACATGGGCCAATTTTCCAGGACCCTGGCTCTTCTTGTGCACCACAGGAATTAACACATGTGGTATCGGAACGGACAAGAAAACACTCATTGTTTATAGAGCTCACCGTGTGCCATACACTTGATGGGTTTTGCCTTTTGATCATAAAAGTCCCATGAGATCTGATTCACGACTCTACTCAACCCAAGAGGGAAATGATTTCTGTCACCTCATTGAGGTCACCCAACCAGAAAGTGAGAGCCAGCTTCGAAGCCAGGCTGATGGGTCACATGGCCCTCATTTTCACCCACTATATCACAGGCGCCAACAAGGCCCCCGTTGTCCCCCACCACGTCTCCTGAGGGTCTCACACTGTCTGCTCCTGAACCCAGAACAGGGCTGGAGTATAAGTGGTGCTCCAAAAATGTGCCCAAAGCTGATTCTCCCCACTAGACTAAGAGGGCAGGGACTGGATCCCTGCATCTGCTTATCTCTGGTCTTGAGCACAGAACCTACAGGTGCTAGGTAGATGGAAATGATCTGCATCAAAACCTTCTGGGACCCTTCTGTCATCTTGTTCTATCCCTCCTCAGGGGGCCAACCAGGAATAGTTTCCTAGGAACCAGCAAGCAGGGAGAAGGGATCTAGAGAGTCGGAGGGAAACACACACAGGAGCAGCCAGGAGCAGAACAGAGGCAGAGTCATCATACGCCTAACCCGACTCGGGCCAGGAGAGAGCCACAGACAAGCCATGAGGCAGTGCCGGACGCTGAAAGGCAGGCAGCTCGTGTCCAGGAGGCCGTGCCATCAGCACACAGGGGGTGGACCTGGTCCTCGTTTCGTGCCATCACCTTCCATGGAGCTTGGCCGACACCACCACCTTCCTTTTCTGCTTCAGGTCATCATACTCATAGAGCCCGAGCACCGCTCCTTCTGCAGCCGCCTGGGCATCTCCGCAGGGGTCCACCTCCACGGACGGGATCTCCAGGTCCTGAATCTGTCTGCACCCCGCTTCACAGGGCAGAGGAACCAGAAAACCAGAGTCAGTCAAGGACCCCTCAGAGGGCAGAAGACAGAGACCTAGGGTGGGGGCCTGAGAAAACAAGTTTGGGTTCAAATCCCAGCCCTGACACTGGTCTTTCTGAGCTTTCACTTCTTCCCTTTCTGTACAGTGAGGACATGCACACGCCTTACACGGTAGTGGGAGGACAGAATGATGGGTAAAATGATTGGTCTCACTCACAAGAAAGTGACTGCTATTACTAGTACCACTTCTGAAACACTAGGGTTCCCTGAGGAAGCATCCCAGTCACTAGAAGCTTGCCAGATTAAAAATGAAAGAGCAGTGATGACTCTGAAATTATACCCAAGGAACTGAGCAAAGTCCATTATTAACACAGCGTTTATTAAGATCAGGTCAGCAAAATCTCTCAAATAAAAGTTATGATATAATCACCCAACATGAACTTTGAAAGTCAATTTAACGAGCACATGTGATATATGTGGGGTCACACCACAGTCCAGCTAACAATCCCCGCCTCAGCAATGGTGTTCAAAGCATCTTTAACCACAGTCTCCTCGATGCAGACCTCCTCCTGCCACTCAGCCCTGACAGGACCCAAAGGCACCTACTCCAACTTTTCAAACTGTCCATGTGACGAACTGGGACAGGCACACGCCTCTGGTAACTAGTGATAAATAAGCACCTTGTACTTTGCATCCATTTTCTCTGATGTGTAAATAGTTATGACTCCATGGGATTTAAAACTGGGGAAACACCACAGATACATTACAAAAAAAGAAAAAACCAATCTACCCACCAGGACTTTCTGGCAAAAAAAAGTTCTAGGGCCAATACTGCAAGAGAGAACAAATGGTACTAAAACCCCAGAAACAAGCTGCTGGTACTGCTGCTAAGTCGCTTCAGTCGTGTCCGACTCTGTGTGACCCCACAGACAGCAGCCCACCAGGCTCTGCCATCCCTGGGATTCTCCAGGCAAGAACACTGGAGTGGGCTGCCATTTCCTTCTTCAACAGACACAAGCTAAAGAAATATAAAAATGAAATTCCATAACCTAACCTTCTATATCTAAAGTAAGGCCAAGCATGCTGGGTAAGGAAAACTGAGTATTTGTTGAGAGTTATTTGTATGAATGTGGGAAGGACAATGATGGTAAGAGGACAAAAAGAACTAAGACTGATAATCTTGCAGAGTGACCCTTAGGAATCTTTATCAATAGTTAACTTCAAAAGTTAAAGAACCTGCAACAGCGACTCTGATGTTTTCTTTGCCTTCATGCCAGTTCTCCTGTTCATCAACTCCAGCCGTCTTTTTGCCGAGGCCCACTACCACCACACTGGGGAAGTCCTGTTCCAAAAAATACAAAAAGTCGGCCACTTTAAACTTTAAAGCATCCATTTCTAGCAGGAAATGGTATATGACCTTTCACACAACCACCTTAACCTCCGCACAGGACAAAACTCACGAAGAAATTTGGTTGTTTTAATTTTTTTAAGCCCTGACATCTTGGTAAAATTTTATAACTGTGTGTTGGAAAGGCTGAGTGAGGACAATCCTGCAAATGTCTGCTTCTGTAAGACAGGGCTACTGAACCAAGAAAGCCTGTAGATTGAGGAATATGAGATGCAATACTTTTCGACAGCAATTTGCCTCTTTACAATTTAACTAATGCTTGTGGCTTAATACTGGGATAAAACTAAATCATAATCCCACACACAATTTTCTGTATAATGGTACAGCCAAAATACTTGGCACATAGAGGTGCTCACTGAGGGTTTGCCAAATAAACCTTATCTTCGTCTCATACCTCATGTAGACCATAAAAGGTTCGGGTTTTGCCTGCCTTCAGGGGTGGTCCAGATCTGAAACAAAAAGAAACAGTTGTGTTAAAAATTATAGTTTGCTCTGTCCTCTTTTGAGAAGTGACATAAACCAACTGTATTATTACAGTGGTCTGATGCTTCTGCAAATTTGCTACTTATGTTATCAAAAGCAGAACTCTCTCAGATTTCTCAGATGCAGCACTTCTAATTCTAGCCCCAAAACTCCCAGATTAGATTTAATACACTTGTCTCAAAACAATGATAGAAAGCAGTGCCATGGGTGGGTAATGCAGAGAAGACTGAGCACTGGATGGAGGCTGACCTCAGTCTTAAACCTAATAAAAGATGTAAGACACCAACCTAAGTGGCTGACTTGACTGCACTGTGTTTAGCTTGGAGGATTTTTGTGATTTATCTACAGATGGGATACGAGGCAATTTCCAAACAAAGCAGCTGGCAATACACAATTATAGCCTGAGAACTGGATGCCCTGGTACCATGCAGTCAGGAAGGCCAGGCTGTTCTGTATTCATACAGGTTAGCTTTTGGATTAATGAATTAATCAAAGCATTTCAGGGAGTTGTCGAAGGGTAAAGGATTGGTAATTGACAGGGGATGCAACTTCTGTCATCCTATAGTTAGAAAATTATTCTAATTATTAGGCTACATCTATCAGATACTAATAGGTTATCTGTAATTCAAATAATATGCAGTTGCAGTGGCCTATGTTGACAACTGTTTTTGTTAAAATTGCAGCCCATAGCTGAGAAGGACTTGAAATGCAAATCTTTTCCTACCTTCCCCATTCCCTGACTAATCCAAGAGTAGTTAGAATCTCAGGTCCCCACTAGATTTACTGAACTGGAATGTGCATTCTAACTACACCCCCAGGCGACTCATGTGTCCTTTAAGATCTAAGAAGCCCTTGAAATTCAAAGCTTTTGATGCAGCCTCCTGAGGCTATCTGATCTAGCCCAGAACAGACTATTCCCCCCAAGTGAAGAGGAGTTAAAGAGGCAAAGAGATTGATAGGAAGCAGGTGGGAGGTGGGGTGGGGAGAAATGAACTGAAGCCAGGAGGGCAGGCTGAGGAAATCTGGTACTTTGCAGATCCTTCTGGGTTAGCCTCTCGCAATACCCTGGTGATTTGGTTGAAGCAGCCTGATTTCCCAGAACTGTGAACTCACCCGACAATGGGCCATAAAGTACCAATATGCAATCCACAGACACTTACTTTCACTTCCACCAAGAACATCCTGGCCAGTGTATTTCTGTGCATTTTCCTCCACCAGCACAGAAAAGACTTTCTCTTTCACTTTCAGGCATTTGAAAAACTGAAATCCAAAGATGAATACGTACATGTTCAAAATTTCTCTCAGCTTCCCAGACACCAGTTTATTAAAATTCTCTCCTGCACTT
The DNA here is from genome assembly GCF_963930625.1 of Muntiacus reevesi. Lineage (NCBI taxonomy): Eukaryota > Metazoa > Chordata > Mammalia > Artiodactyla > Cervidae > Muntiacus > Muntiacus reevesi. The sequence continues at coordinate 35,416,093 of NC_089264.1, read as the reverse complement.
GTAAACTGAGGCTCATTTTCTTCTTTTTCTTTGCTATAGATTCCTAAAACAAGGCCCTGAGAAAAAGAGAAAAAAGGTGTATATAAGTTGAGTAGATCCCAGAGAGGGACTCAAGGGATCCCAAATTCAGAAAAAGCTAATCATTTCAACCGAACGGTGTCCTCCTCAAGGACAAAAGAACAAGGCCAAAACAACAGCAGGTGCTGGGCAGTCAACTATACTCATATCCTGCCTATATGTTACAAACTCCGGCCAATACCAGAGCCAAATTACTACCTGTCCCGGTCTTAATGGTCCCTCTCAAGAGCTTTCACAACACAGAGGGCTTTTCCTTCACTTTCCAATAAAGAAGAGTAGAAAGGTACTTTAAGAAAACAATTCCCTTTTGTAACCAAGTCAGAACTGGAAGGGATTCAGAACATGCCACCCTAAAATATGCCAGTCTGGCATATTGATTACTTGAGGTGCAGGCAGCTAAGAAACAGCAGATGCAGGAACAGCTCTCTGATCTCTCCCCCTTTCTATCCAAAAGCTGGTCATAAAATTTCCCATGAGAAAGTTTCTTTCCTTGTACCAGCAAGAGAACGTCCGTATCATCAGAGACTGGTGATAAGATTTGGGAGTCAATACCAAAACGGACCTGTACAAACAAACCTACTAAAATAAACCTCATCCTCCCTTAGTTTCCCCCACATATTTCCTAGTCCCTGTTTCTCAACTGACTGCCCCTACGCTCCTTTGCCTAATCACATTCCCACAATTTCTCATTCTCTGTTTTAAAAGGTATATAAGCTTCAGGGCCTTATAGGCTTCTTCAGGTCTTCTCCCTTTAGAACACGGGACACATAAAAATATGAAGTATAAATTGTATGCATTTCTCTTGTTAATATAATCTGTTTTAGGTCCATTTCATTCCTAGGCTCAGCCCTAGAATCTAGGTGAGTAGAAGTTTTCCCTCCCTTACAACCTTCAAATGCAAAAATAAGCAATATTCGGGATACCATCTCGATAAAGCCAAGGGCTGCACTTGCTGATACTAACAAGTTCTCTGGCCAACTCATAGTCTGGAAGAGAGGAAAAGGATGCACCTTCACTGGGAGGGACAGGGACACACAGCATTCTGTCAGCACTAAAAAGTGGCTTATCCTTTCATCTCCTTGAGCCCCAGGCTCCAAACACCTGAAACAAGGAAGTAAACCTAGGAATCCCTGCTTACGTCTCCATAGCAATTTATGACTTTACAAATGTGCTCTGACTTAGGGTACCTCTGTAAGGTGGAAAGAATAGTAAGGAAACCGAAACCTGGTCTGACATACTAGTCTGGGGGCAACAGAACTGGGCAAGAGTCCAGATGCCTTCCCTCAATGACCTCTGTGCTTTCTACAAAATCACACTGGTACTTAGACAAAATCATGTCTTGTCTTTTCTACTTGAAAAAAAAAAAAGGCTTCCTCTGCATTGGTAACCTTCCCAGATTCTAAGTTTCCTAAGGTTGCCCACTGCCTGGGGTTCCAGTGAACCAAGGAGGGAACTGATCAGACAGAACACAGATGTTACCTGAGCAGGATGTATTTCCAAAGTACTGCAAAGAACAAGGGACAGACCTCTGGTCCCTCGGCCACCCTGAGCTCAAGCCCCATGGAGAATACTCCTAGCCAGGGACAGTCCTGCTGGCCCTCAAGCCTGACTCCCACGCGTGTGCTCCCCCCACCGAGCCGTTCCCCCTTTCCAGATCCCCCCACGACCAAATTTTAGTGACCTTCACAATGTTTTGGAGCTCAATTACGTGAAAGAGGGGTTTCTTCTGCAGGACACTTCTTTTAATCTCACGAACAGATGGCTCTCCCTGCAAAGCCCTTTTCCCTAGGGAGACATTCTTTTTCTCTAGAAACCCTTCCAGGTAGTTTACTCCCGGAGGACCTGTGTTTTCCTGGCCTTCAACTTCAGCAGAGGAGGGAGGTCCTGGTATGGAACCCGGGGCCAGTGACTATCCGACTCTAGGACATTCCACCTCACTAATACTTGGGCATCCTCCTAGCTAAGGTGGGAACAATCCTGGGGCCGTCGTTCCCCGGGTTACTGGGAGGACCGAACAAAATAGCAAAATAAGGGCATGGTGCAGAGCTGGAGCTCAGGTAACGGTAGTTATCTATCTATGGCTATCAATCTCTCGCGCTCAGAGTTCGGATCCTAGCACTTTCAAGCAAGAGAAGGAAGACAGCATCCGCCACTCGAGTCTAGGAGAATACTAGGGGGCGGGGCGGGGGGGGGTGGTCTGCAGCTCCGCGCAGTCGGCTGCCAAAGCCGAGCTCGGCAAAAGCAAGGTACTTTTCTCTTTAGCCAATGTCTGCGACTTGGCTCAGAGGCCTGGGACACCGCGGCCTCGCCCCGCCCCTAAGCCCCCGTCGCCCGTGGGCAGGACTCTCGCGGCGGCCCCGGGGCGAGCCGCGGCCTCTCACCTTCGTCATGTCTGCGGCGGCTGGACCGGGTGCCCACAAACGCTTCACGCTCAGATGCCGGACGGCGACTCGCGCGGCAGCCGGAAGAGGCAGCAAGAACATCTTTTCGGCTCGGCCCCCCGTACCGCCCTCCACCGAGCACGTGGCGCCGGGAAGGCGGGCGCGCGGCTAGAAGCCGGGCTTTGGGGGACGGCCTGCGCGCGTATGGGGTGGGGCAGGTGCCAAGGGGCGTGGCGTGCGTAAGCCAGGGGCGCGGCGGGAGGGCGTCAGTGGGCGGGGCTGCCGGGTGAGGGCCGACGCGCTAGCGGACTCGGACCCGGACGAGTACGCGTGCGCCCAAGGGGCGGGGCGGGCCGGGTCGACTGGGTGGTGCTGAGATAGAAGCGAGACGGTAGCCGGCGCTTGCGGACTGAGGCGAAGAGGCGGCGCTCTTGGGGGAGCGCGCGAGAGGGGCGGAGTCGCGGTTGTGCTGTACCACAAGAGGCGGGGATGGAGGCGGGGCACCGAGGAGAAAGGTTACACGTAGCTTTAGAGCAGAATCGAAACTGCGTAGAGAGGGCCTTCCTGCTGAGTTATTTTTATTATTTTGCTTTTTTTGAACTTTTTTCCTGAACTTCCATCTGGTCCAAGGGTTCAACATTGTAAGGCAGTTAGCCCAAATACTGTTTTTTGAAAAAAGAAGCTTTGCGAAAAGCGCTCAGTATTTTAATATATGTTTTTAAAAGAAGTCTTACATTTTTTATTGTATGAATAAAATATGGTTGAATGGAACTAGGAGAACACGACGAAGCACAAAAAGGGATACAAAAAAATATCCTTACTGTTAGACCAGTGACCGAACCCAATTTTAGCTGGATCTTTTTACCTCTGGCGCAAGGTGGGCGGGGTCCACGAACTAGAAGTGAGTAAAGTCCTGGCCTCAGTGCCGGGAAGGAGAGAATGTATATTTTACTGTACAAGGGCCAGACACAACAAAGATTTGACTGACTGTTTTTGAAAAGGTTGGACAAGTTGGGCATAGTAGGTCCTCTTTGACTTTCACTTCCTTTAGATAGTTAAAGAGTTGCATCACAAACTTGGAAAATTCACCTATGTTCATTTAAATGAGAAATTTTGTATTCACCTTATGGCTGTTTTCTTGTTCCGGTGAACTCAAGCTGCAGTTTCCACAGCCAGAAATTTGCTAAGACCTGCTCCTGAGCTTTCTGTGTGAGTGGAGAGGAGGGTTCTGTGAGCTTCAGAGGTGATGGTTGCTGCAGAGCCGTAAGTTACATTTGTGTCTATCCCATTTCAGCAAATTCTGTCCCCTTCGTTTTGTTTGCTGTTCCTACCAGAGAGAATTTGTTTCCTGGCATAGCCTCACTTACTTTCTTTTTTGCTTGGTCCTTACGATACTGTTTGCATTTTCACATGCCTGATAGAATGAGGGAGAACAAATGTCACAGGCCTCAAATAATTTTTGTCGTTACTGAACAGTATTATTGGCCACTTTGGGATGCACCTGGACATGGAACAGCAGACTGGTTCCAAATAGGAAAAGGTGTACATCAAGGCTGTATATTGTCACCCTGCTTATTTAACTTATATGCAGAGTACATCATGAGAAACACTGGGCTGGAAGAAGCACAAGCTGGAATCAAGATTGCCGGGAGAAATATCAATAACCTCAGATATGCAGATGACACCACGCTTATGGCAGAAAGTGAAGAGGAACTAAAAAGCCTCTTGATGAAAGTGAAAGAGAAGAGTGAAAAAGTTGGCCTAAAGCTTAACATTCAGAAAACTAAGATCATGGCATCCAGTCCCATCACTTCATGGCAAATAGATGGGGAAACAGTGGAAACAGTGTCAGACTTGATTTTTGGGGGCTCCAAAACCACTGCAGATGGTGACTGCAGCCTTGAAATTAAAAGACGCTTACTCCTTGGAAGGAAAGTTATGACCAACCTAGACAACATATTAAAAAGCAGAGACATTACTTGGTCAACAAAGGTCTGTCTAGTCAATGGTATGGTTTTTCCAGTAGTCATGTATGGGTGTGAGAGTTGGACTATAAAGAAAGCTGAGCAATGAAGAATTGATGCTTTCGAACTGTGGTGTTGGAGAAGATTCTTGAGAGTCCCTTGGACTGCAAGGAGATCCAACCAGTCCATCCTAAAGGAGATCAGTCCTGAGTGTTCATTGGAAGGACTGATGCTGAAGCTGAAACTCCAATACTTTTCCACCTCATGTGAAGATTTGACTCATTGGAAAAGACCCTGATGCTGGGAGGGATTGGGGGCAGGAGGAGAAGGGGACGACAGAGGATGAGATGGTTGGATGGCATCACTGACTCAATGGACTTGGATTAGAGTAAACTCCGGGAGTTGGTGATGGACAGGGAGACCTGGTGTGCTGCGATTCATGGGGTCACAAAGAGTCGGAAACGACTGAGCGACTGAACTGAACTGAACTGGGATGCAAGATTTAGTCATCCATCAAACCCTAAGTTCACAACATGTTTACTGTGTTTTTCTTTTAGAAACCGTGGGGTACAACAGAATGTGAAAGAGTCCCTAGCCTGAAGGACTTTATTACCTACTAGAGGCAAGATATATCATGACTGTACAGAGATACAAATAGATACTGTACCATACAGTTTGTAAGCACATATACTTCCTTCTGTCCTTTTCTTTGCTTGACCAAGACATTGGTTTGGTGCCATGGCTTCCAGGAAACCTTCACTAACGTTGCACACTTAGAACATCATGTGCTCTCCCTTTGCTTCCAAAACAGCCTGTCTCAAAGTATTGATCACCTGTATTCTACTTGTCTGTTTCCCCTAGGCATCTTGGGAGCCATGGCTTTCCTCTGTGAACTTCCAGTACCTAGATCTAGAATTCAGACTGTGGTTGCCATATATATAAGGTGTTCATAAAATGTTTGAGTGAATGTGTGATCAAGGTTTACTGCGTGCAGCATTGTTTATTAAAGAACAGAACAAGTCCCATTTATGGCCTTCAAATAATAAATGCAAAAACAGAAAATGCTTGAAAGGAGCCAGAAAGGAGGTCATTGGCTTGGCTTGGGATGTAGGGATCAAGCTTGCCTAGAATAAAAGATTATAAAAGAGAGTGATGCTGGATTAAAGAGGATCTTAAAAGGCTAGAAGAGTTTATTATTGATGTGGGAGTCAACATGGACTCAACAATGTTCTTTGCAGAAGCTGGGGCAGGGGGAAGTTTTGAATTAGTACAGTTGATAGAAATTAGAGTCAAGTGTGGAGAAAGAGCAAGTGGTATAGAAATTGTGCTTTGGTGAAAAACTATGTACTATCCAGTGAGATTTGAGAAGGTTCCTGTGGATTATCTGACTAAGATTCTGCAAAGTTCTTTCACAGCTCTGTAAATTGTTATGCATTGCAATATGAGCCTTGTCTGTAGGTATGGAGATTATGTCCTGTCTAGTAGAAGTTGAGGGAGGGTGTTGGGGGGGAGGGGTGGTGTGGAAACCAGTCTTGTCTCCATTTGCACATTCATTTCAATATTCCTGATCCGTAAATGTGTCTGTCTTCAGAATTTTCACTTGAACCAATTATACCAATTGTTTCCTCCATGAATTAAAGAAAATCTTTAACATGTATTCATTTTTATATCTGTATAAGTCTCGATTTTAACTTTTTTTGAAAATTATCTTTTAACAAAGCAGGTAAATTGACCAGAGGCATGAATTTTTGATGGAACTTGCCAGATAACTCCATTTGGAAATGAATCACAGAATCAGCTAGATACAGCTTTGAAAGTGGCAGAATATACACCACTAGCCTGTTTGGGGCCCCCACACTTCCCACTTGCTTAGGAAGAAAGAGGCTGTGAAAGTGATGGGAAGTTTAATTATAAATGCTGACTCTCAAGTAACAATGGGACACTGGAGAAGAAAGTAGATGGAAGAAAGTCCAGTGGAATCTTGAGATGACAATGCAGACTCCCACAGCTGAACAGCAGGAGTCTGGAGGTTTCCCTAAAGAAGCTATCACAGAGGGAAACAAGCAAAGAGAAAGGACAGAGCCTGTGGAAGACACCATCCGTCAGGAGATTCAAGAACCCTAGACAGAGGAAAAAGTAGGAAGGGTTTAGGGAGAGGCAAGAAGAGATTCCTCATATCAACATTCATGAGTAACAGTCATTCAGCACCTCCCCTTCCAGAGTGGAGTCTGAAATACTGAAAGCAGGAAACATGCCTGAGGACCACTGATACACATGCTTCAGCAAAACAAAGGAGCACATGCTGAGCCTGAGACAGAAAAATATTTCCACATATGGTAAGAAGTTCAGCACAGACCCATGTGGAATCTTTTGTCTCTGTAGAGAAGTGTTCTAAGCGCATGGCCCATTCTTATGAGGTGAAGCTTGGAAAAACTGCATGTCTGAGACTGCATTTTGCAACATTTAGTGCAGAGTTTTCACCCTCGGGGTCATCTGCTGCTGAAATGTCAGCTATCACCTCTCCCTTCCAGTTAAGAGGAAGGGTAAAGACAAACGGCAAACCACCCACTTCCAGCTGAGTCATTCTGTTTAAAGAATGCTTGGGAAGCTCCACTCAACAAGTTTTGCTTAATTCCAGTGACCATGCCTATCTATAAGAAGGGCTGCTACCTAGGATAAGATCTGAGTTCTAAAACTAACAAAGAAAGGGAGCCTGGACATTGTTTACATAACATCTGCCCAGTAGTAATTGCTGTCCCTCAGATCTCAGTTCAGACTTTCATTTCTCGAGAAGACATTCTTTCTTTCTTTCTTTTGGCAATGAGGCATATAGGATCTTAGTTCCCTGACCAGGAATGGAATCCATGCCCCCTGCAGTGGAAGCATGGAGTCCTAACCACTGGACCATCAACCAAGTCCCAAAAGACAGTCTTTCTTGATGCCTCTAATTAGATCAGGTTCCCTTGGTCTGTGCTCTTTAACACTGTAGAGAAGATAAATTTGTTACTCTATTTTTTTAGGATCTATGTTCTGCTGTTCGGTCACTAAGTCATGTCCAACTCTTTGGGACCCCATGGACTGTGGCACACCAGTCTCCATGGGGTTCTTCAGGCAAGAATACTGGAGTGGGTTGTCATTGCCTTGTTTAGGGGATCTTTCTAGACCAGGGATTGAACCCACATACCCTGCAAGGCAGGTGGATTCTTTACCACTACACCACAAGGGAAACCATTAGGGTCTCTGGCTAAAGACCTAAAACTTAAGCTGACATGACTAACAGGAGGAAAGCATACAAATTTTATTTTGTCGTTATTTACATGTGATGGAGTCTTCACAAGAAAAATGAAGAACCAAAGAAGTAATTAGGGCTGAGAGCTTGTATACTTGTTTATGTTGTTGAAATCAATGCAATTGCATTGTGTATTGTATGTGTTGAGTAAATTCATTGTCATGTACAACTCTAAGTTAAGTGCCCTAAAATCATATATGTGGAATTTATGTTTTAATAAAATAGTCCTACAAGACACATTTCAGTTGGAAGGAATCTCAGGGAAAGATCACTGACAAAGTTATTTTCTGAATAAGATGGTAATAGCTACTACGTATTAAGAATCTTCTATGAGCAGAGGCTGAATCTATGCTTAGTATAGATTTTTTTAACACTGATCTTATTTCCCATCTCCTTGTCTTTTTGTTCTATGAATTTCTTCTTTCAAATATTTTAATATTTGATTTTAAATATTCAAGAGCTCTATCATCTCTCACTCTTGCAGTATTTACTAATATTTTCTTTAAACATTAGCTACACTTTATCTGAGGGCTTCCCTGATAGCTCAATTGGTAAAGAATCTGCCTACAATGTAGAAGACCCTGGTTCAATTCCTGAGTCAGGAAGATCCCCCGGAGAAGGGATAGGCTGCTCACTCCAGTTTTCTTGGGCTTCTCTTGTGGCTCAGCTGGTAAAGAATCTGCCTGCAAGGCAGGAGACCTGGGTTCAATCGTTTGCTTCTGTTCTCTCAATTGTCTCTATTTCCTCTGAGTTCCTATTTCTTCTTTGTTTTGGTCTTTGACTTTAATGTTGGTGGACTTCCTCAAGAGCATAGTGATCTTTGGCTATCTAATAATATTTGAAACAGAATACTGAAAGTCTAAATGCAACTTCATGAGAAGACCTTGGCAATTTGCAGCCATCACTTTAGGGTGATTAGGTACCACCCTGTCATCTCATTGTGACATCTCCAAATGTCAAAATCTGTAAGCTTTTCCCCTTGGATCTTTTCTCCCCAAAAAGGATTCTTCAATTTTTACATGTGATGGAAGCCTTCACAGGAAAAATGAAGACCCAAAGAAGTAGTTAGGGCTGAGAGCTTATATCCTTGTTAATGCTGTTGAAATCAATGCAATTGCATTGTTTGTCCTTCAATAGCCTGACTGCTAGTCTTTTGGAAGCAAGTCAGAAAGGAATGTCTTGACAAATATAATTCAATTCACAGATTTTGATTGCGTTTATTTTTATTTAGGTGCCTCTTTCCCCCAGTTGGACTTGTGACCCCCAAATCTGGAGTATCTCTGACTCAACCCCTTTAAAGAGAAAATCCAGTTTTCTTTTTTTTTTGTTTTTTTAACTTTTTATCTTGTATTGGGATATAATCGATTAACAATGTTGTGATAATTTCAGGTAAACAGTGAAGGGACTCAGCCATACATATACATGGATCCATTCTCCCCCAAACTCTGTCCCCATCCAGGCTGCCACGTAACATTGAGCAAAGTTCCATGTGCTATACAGTAGGTCCTTGTTGATTATCCATCTTTAATAGAGCAGTGTGTTTGTGTCCATCCCAAACTCCTCAACTGTCCCTTCCCCCCAGCAATCATAATGTAGTTCTCAAAGTCTGTGAGTATTTTTCTGTTTTACAAGTGAGTTCATTTGTATCATTTCCTTTTAGATGCCACATATAAGGGATGTCATATGATTATTTCTCCTCCTCTGACTTATTTCACTCAATATGACACTCTCTAGGTCTGTTCATGTTGCTACAAATGGCATTATTTCATTCTTTTTAATGGTTGAGTAATATTCCATTCTATATATTTACCACCACATCTTCTTTAGCCATTCCTCTGTCCATGGAGATTTAGGTTGCTTCATGTCTTGGCTGTTGTAAACAGTGCTGCAATGAACATTAGTGTGCACATATCCTTTCGGATCATGTTTTTCTCCAGATATATGCCCAGGAGTGGGGAAAATCCAGTTTTCTGCTCAGTTGGAGAATATGCATTTATGTGGAGGAGGATGAATATAATATGTAAAGATCTATTGAGATATTATTTAAGACTTCAGATTATATTCATTTCTGATAAATGTGGTCTTATGGTTGCTCTGTCAATTAATTAAGAGGATGGTTCTCGATGTAACTGTATCACAGACTGAATAAGTTATCACTCCTCAGGCCACATACAATCTTGAGAAAATCCAATGCTTATGAGACAGGTAGAGGAAAAGAGACCGAGAAGGAATAGCCTAAGAGGAAGGAGATAAAGATACTGATTAAATGTTGAGAGTGGTCAGCAGGTCAAATGCTGCTCAAAGGTCACTCAGTAAGAATAAGGACTGAGAAGAGCCCAATGGGTCATGCGAAGTGGAGGTGATGATTTACCCTGGCCAGAGCAGTTTCAAAATTCTTCCATCCTCAGCATATCCTGGGAAAGTGTAGGTTAGATCATATCAGACTGTTCAAAACTCACCAAGGTCTTCACGATCTCTTACCTTACAGACTACAGTGTTAGACACGTGGTTGGTCTCTGCACTTCCAGCCAGTCTTCTCCTGGGCCTCATCTCCTTCAACTTTCTCTGCTCTCTCAGACTTGCCTCCTTGCTCTTTCTTGATAAATCCAGGATCGCTCTTGCTGTTCAGGATAGGCCTTTGCATTTGTTGTTAGCTTTTCCAGTAATGATGCTCCCAGACTTCTTCCAAACTCACTCCCTTGCTTCCTTCAGGTCTTTGCTCAAATGTTGCCTTTTTTTGAGGCCTTACTCAACACTCTATTTAAATTACATTTATTTCCACTTAAGCACTATCCCTCTTCCCAACTTTGTTATTCTTCATAACATTTATCACTATTGAACATACTGTTTTACTCACTTTATTTAGTGTCTGTCTCCCCCACCCTCCCTCAAACATAAACTACATGAGGGAAGAGATTTTGTTCATTCACATGTCCCAAGAACTTAGAACAGTACATACAACATAATACGCACTTAAATATTTGATGAATAAATTAGTGAATCGAGTAATGGTGCAAAAAAAGGTAGATATGGAGAATATAAGTTAAAGAGAATATCTTCAATAAATTTGGCTGTAAAGAAGTGGAGAAAGATATTGTTGTACTTGAAGGAGAACATGGGGTTTAGGGAAGCTCATATGTTTTTTATTTGTTTACACTGACTTTTTTCTTTAGAAAAAATATTGATTCATGGAAGAATGGAAGGAAAGTACAGAGAGGTTCCATTTACCCCTTCACCGAGTTTTGCCAGTGGTTTTACTTCTCCAGCTAGGTAACTGTAGTACAATATCGAAACACGGGAGATGATGTTGGTATATTGTGCATGTAAATCTATGCTACTTTATCACATGTGTATTTGTGTAACCACTACTGCACTCAAGATACAAAACTATTTCAGAACCACAAAGATTTCCCTCATGCCACCTCTCCCACATCCCTAGCTCTTGACAAGCATGACTTTGTTCTCCATCTGTGAAATTTTGTCATTTCTAGAACATCATATAAATGAAATCATATAGTATTAATAATTGACTTTTTAAGATTGTTTTCTCTCACTTATCCTATTCTATTGAGATTCATCCACAGTTTGATCACCAATAGTTCATTCCTTTTTGTTACTGAATAGTATTCCATGATATGGATGTACCATGGGAGGTTTCAGCCATTCACCTGTTGAAGGATATTTCCAGTTTTTGTCTGTTCCAAATAAAACTGCTATGAACATTTGTGTATGGGTTTTTATGTGAACATAAGTTTCGTTTCTCTGGAATAAATGCCCAGGAGTATGATTGCTGGGTCATATGACGCATTATATGATACATGAAATTAAAAGATGCTTTCTCCTTGAAAGAAAAGCTATGACAAACCTAGACAGTGTATTAAAAAGCAGAGACATCACTTTGTTAACAAAGGTCCATATAGTCAAAGCTATGGTTTTTCTAGCAGTCGTATATGGGTGTGAGAGTTGGACCATGAAGAAGGCTGAGTGCCAAAGAATTGATGCTTTTGAATTGTGCTGGAGAAGACTCTTGGGAGTCCTGTGGACTGCAAGGAGATCAAACCAGCCAATCCTAAAAGAAATCAACCCTGAATATTCATTGGAAGGACTAATGCTGAAGCTGAAACTCCGGTACTTTTGCCACCTGAAGGGATGAGCCAACTCATTGGAAAAGACCCTGATGCTGGGAAAGGTAGAGGGCAGGAGGAGAAGGGGGATGAAATGGTTGCATGGCATTATTGACTCAATGGACATGAGTCTGAACAAACTCTGGGAGATAGTGAGGGACAGGATGCCTGATGTGCTGCAGTCCCTGGAGTCACAAAGAATCAGACACGACTTAGTCATTAACAACAACAATGATACATGTATATTTTGTTTTTTAAGAAATGTCGAACTATTTTCCAGAGAAGCTGTACTGTTTTAAATTCCTCATGGTCTTTTTTTAAAGGGTGGAGCAATGTAAAGTCTGTTTAGGTTTTCTCGGAGAGAAACCAGCCACCAGGAAGGGGAAGGAAGCGGAAGACAGAGCCGAGTCCAGAGGAAGCAAATGAAAATGGAACAAGGTAAAGAGATGCTCCTTCCACTGGAGGGTGTGTCCTAGTTACCTGAAGAAGAAGATGTGAGGTCGGATGCAGGTGGCTTTATGGGTTTGATGGCTGGAACTTAATGGTTTTTCTTCCTTTTGACTAAACAGTGAATGAAGGCTGGGCTGAGAGTGAAATGCTTTGACATCAAAGGGATTTGTGATCACACAAGGCTGGGAAATGCTTATTAATGTGTCACACCCTAGTTATTAGCACATTGAAAGTTTAGAAAAATCCTAGGGTAGAAAAGAGACCAGTCACACACTGTGAAGTGAACATATGAATTTATGTGGTAAAGGATTGATTTTCTTTCTACATGTATTTCTAAACCCTCCTCTCATTTTGCCCATCCCAACCCCCAAATAACAACTCTCTTCACACAACTTTGGAAAAGTCCAGAATAGAATATAGCTACAATGGGATATTGCATGTATCCCACATAATACATGGAGTTTCACCCTCTACACTAGAGGAATACATCCAAATTTAAATATTTGTGGGATTAGAATATCATGATCAGTTTTAGTAAAGTCTTCTAATGTGTAAACAGTATTCCAGTATAATTTAGTTTATGCACTAATTATGCCAATATGATATTTTAAAATGAGTTAACATTCTTAGATGAACACTTGATTTATTATAAAAGTAGAACTGTGAAACAATGGAAACAATATAGTCTTTTTAATAAACAAAGTCCTTTGATTTTAGTAAACTGGATATCTGTATGGGAAAAAGTGAGTTTTGACATATACCTTATGTCAAACACAAAAATCATTTCTAAGTAAATTTGAAAGGTAAAACAATAGAACTTTAGAAGATAACATAGACTATTTCATGAATTTGATGGTAGGCAAAGATTTCTTAGAGTACAAAGAGCCTAACAATAAAGGAAATGGTTGATGAATTCAATTACAATAAAATTAAGAAATCCTGTTCAACAAAAGGACATTAAGAGAATGAAAAGGCAAACCATAGTATAGGAAAAGGCATTTCCTATTCATGTAATCAGCAAAGGATTTGTATCTAGACTAAATACTGTTTTATAAACCAGTTGTAGTCAGTGCAAAATGAAAACGACTCTAGAACCAGACTGCCTATAGCTACTTCTGATGTGACTTCAGACATGTCAGTCCATGCTTTTCTGCCTTCCATTTCCTCCCTAAATGGGAGTAGGAGTATACCAATCTACAGTTGTTTTGAGAGTTAAATTAATCAATATAGATTAAACACTTTGAGAAAAGTTTTGCACATTAAAAGAGCCCAACTGAAGTTAGCAATTATCATGTGTCCTCTGTGTTTTCAAATAAAGGTGAAAGCTTGATGCAGAGAATTTAGAATTTAATGTGCTTCCATTATTAGAGTGAGTGTCATTGATGTCCCTGACATGCTGAGCCATCACATTTCTTATTACACAGCAGCAGTGTGTGTGTGTGTGTGTGCATGTGCACACAAGTGTGGTGTAATACCATTAAATGTCACCCAGCCCTTCCATAATAAGTGGGAGGCATTCTGGCTTAACCACCAAGCACCTGCAGTGAACTTGGTTGTGTTCTCCTTCACCTAATAATTGTGACAGCTTTATAATATCCTTAAAAATCACAGCACCAACTGCATACTTGTGCGACTCACTGCTTCTACCAGTGTTACATTTGGACAGTTTTCTTACATATTCATACGTAATTACTGGAGAATATAAAATCTCTTACATTTCAGGCCTAACCTTACCTTGTTAAGAGTTTACATTTGTATGGATGTTTCTCTGTCTTAAACAAAATGCTTTCCTCAATTTTATCATTTCCAAATGGGTGGTTCTGTGAGTCATTGTTCTCCTCTCTGGGTGGTAGGAACTCAATTTCAAGACACCTCCTGCCAGAGAAGCATCTTTGTTGGCTCTGATTCACTAGGCAATTTTCTCTAAGTTGTGCCCTAGCTCACCTGGGTTTCATTGGCATCAGAAGCGCTTATAAAGCCAGCACATCTCTGAAACTGTTCTAATTAACCCATCATCACCCCTTGGAAGGTGGTCTTGATACTCACCAGGGTTCTTGGCCTTCCCCAATCAATAGAATGCGATGGACAGAGGAGCCTGGCGGGCTACTGTCCGTGGGGTCACACAGAGTCAGATACAACTGAGTAACTGACACTTTCACTTCAATAAAAGAAATTGACTAAAGGCCAGAAAAGAAATTCAGTAAAGGCTTTATGGGGGGCCCTGATGCACCAGGAGGGAACAAAAAGAAGTAACAAAGGACATGCTCATTCCCTGGGGGCCAGGGTGGGGGCGAGCTTGTTCTTTATATGCGGTGAGGGTAGGGGTATGTCCTCCAGGAGTTGAGCCGGAGGGATGGCTTAAGTGGTTTGCCACCCCTTAGATGGTGTTGTGTGCAGGGAGCATGTACAGTTCCCTGTTTTTGCTCCTGGCTCTTCAGAAGTGGTGGTTGGGTAATTTGGTCATTTGTATCTTTCTGTCCATAATTTGCCCCAACTGTTTAGGCATGCAATTATTTTAGTCCTTATAGTTTCTTCATATTTTGTTGCTGGAGGAGAGATTTGTCCAGGTGCAAGCATTGAAGCAAAGGGTCCCGGGTCCCAGACTGTCTCAGTCTGTGTATGAATATGAAGTGATCATTAACAACCAGGCCCACCATTCTCAAAGTGTGACTGTGGTTCATGTTTGGAAAATTCACCTGGGATACTTGTTAAAAACATAGATTTCCAAGTCCCAGCCCAGACCCTCAGAATCAGAGCCTCTGGGAATATCAATCAAAAGTTTACATTTAAAAAAAAAAGCTTTCCAAGTGAGTCTAAAATTTTGAGAACTATCAAAATATATTTCACTGAGTCCCATAGAATCTGGTTCTAAAATTAGAAAATTAACACCCAACAGCTTGAGTAGGATATAGCAAAATACAAGTTATGAAAATGGAGGCTGGTTGAATCCAGGTAAGGATTAAATTCAAGGAAGAAAGCATGTGTGAAGAGGGTGGAGGGATGCCCAGAATACTGTGAGCCTTGTACTTGTAGTCATGATTTTCTTAGAGCTGAGCATTTTACCTTTTTTTCTGAGAAGTGAGTTAGTAAAAAAAATAGATTTATTTCATTGTTAGCAATTCAAAGAATAAAAATATAACTTTCTGTATCTCAAGCACTATTTAATATCTGGGTACTCTTCTTATCTTTTGGCAATGTTTGATAAATCTATAGATTCAGGTAATTCTGTGCTTACATCTGAAGCCCCAGGCTGAAGGTCCTTCTAAGCTGATTAGTTAACAAGTCTATCTTGGTCATGGACTTCCCTGATACCTCAGTTGGTAAAGAATCCACCTGCAATGCAGGAGACCTGGGTTTGATCCCTGGATTGGGAAGATCCCCTGGAGAAGGGAAAGGCTACCCACTCCAGTATTCTGGCCTGGAGAATTCCATGGACTGTATAGTCCATGGGGTCACAAAGAGTTGGACACGACTGAACGACTTTCATTTCACTTCATCTTGGTAATGCTTTTTGCCATTCACTCACCATTCACTCATCTAATTATGGGTTAGGTACTCTAGAAGACCTAACTTCAAATACATAGAATTGCCGGGGCTGGGGAGGTGTCTTGTAAAATGTAGCATGTGATTCAATGGTTCTTGGGTGAGACCCAAAATTCTGCATTTCTAACACGTTTTAGTTTTCTGAATGCTGAGTTTTAAGCCAACTTTTTGACTCTCCTCTTTCACTTTCACCAAGAGGCCCTTTAGTTCTTTGCTTTCTGCCATAAGGGTGGTGTCATCTGCATATCTGAGGTTATTGATATTTCTCCCACTAATCTTCATTTCAGTTTGTACTTCCTCCAGCCCAGCGTTTCTCATAATGTACTCTGCATATAAGTTAAATAAGCAGGGTGACAATATACAGCCTTGACGTACTCCTTTTCCTATTTGGAACCAGTCTGTTGTTCCATGTCCAGTTCTAACTCTTGCTTCCTGACCTGCATACAGGTTTCTCAAGAGGCAGGTCAGGTGGTCTGGTATTCCCATCTCTTTCAGAATTTTCCAGTTTATTGTGATCACACAGTCAAAGGCTTTGGCATAGTCAATAAAGCCGAAACAGATGTTTTTTTGGAACTCTCTTGCTTTTTTGATGATCTAACGGATGTTGGCAATTTGATCTCTGGTTCCGCTGCATTTTCTAAATCCAGCTTGAGCATCTGGAAGTTCATGGTTCACGTATAGTGAAGCCTGGTTTGGAGAATTTTGAGCATTACTTTACTAGCATGTGAGATGAGTGCAATTTTGCGGTAGTTTGAGCATTCTTTGGCATTGCCTTTCTTAGGGATTGGAATGAAAACTGACCTTTTCCAGTCCTGTAGCCACTGCTGAGTTTTCCAAATTTGCTGGCATATTAAGCACTTTCACAGGGTCATCTTTCAAGATTTGAAATAGCTCAACTGGTATTTCATCACCTCCACTAGCTTTGTTCATAGTGATGCTTCCTAAGGCCCACGTGACTTCACATTCCAGGATGTCTGGCTCTAGGTGAGTGATCACACCATAGTGATTATCTGGGTCATGAAGATCTTTTTTGTACAGTTCTTCTGTGTATTCTTGCCACCTCTTCTTAATATCTTCTGCTTCTGTTAGGTTCCTACCATTTCTGTCCTTTACTGTGCCCATTTTTGCATGAAATGTTCCCTTGGTATCTCTAATTTTCTTGAAGAGATCTCTAGTCTTTCCCATTCTGTTGTTTTCCTCTATTTCTTTGCATTGATTGCTGAGGAAGGCTTTCTTATCTCTCCTTGCAAATAAATGGGGAAACAGTGGAAACAGTGACTGACTTTATTTTTTGGGCTCCAAAATCACTGCAGATGGTGACTGCAGCCATGAAATTAAAAGACACTTACTCCTTGGAAGGAAAGTTATGACCAACCTAGGCAGCATATTAAAAAGCAGAGACATTACTTTGTCAACAAAGGTCCATCTAGTCAAGGCTAAGATTTTTCCAGTGGTCATGTATGGATATGAGTGTTGGACGATTAAGAAAGCTGAGCACTGAAGAATTGATGCTTTTGAACTGTGGTGTTGGAGAAGACTCTCGGGAGTCCCTTGGACTGCAAGGAGATCCAATCAGTCCATCCTAAAGGAGATCAGTCCGGGGTGTTCATTGGAAGGACTGATGCTGAAGCTGAAACTCCAGTACTTTGGCCACCTCATGCGAAGAGTTGACTCATTTGAAAAGACCCTGGTGCTGGGAGGGATTGAGGGCAGGAGGAGAAGGGGATGACAGAGGATGAGATGATTGGATGGCATCACCGACTCAATGCACATAGGTTTGGGTAAACTCCGGGAGTTGGTGATGGACAGGGAGGCCTGGAGTGCTGTGGTTCATGGGTTCGCAAAGAGTCGAATGTGACTGAGCAACTGAACTGAACTGAACTGCACGTGTTCTTAGTGATGTCAATGATGCTGGTCCGCTGATAACATTGATAACATCATTGCTTGTTTAAGAAGCCCTGATTTCTTTTTGGCCTCCAGAAAGAGTTTTCTAGACTCTCTGGTCCCTGGATATATCTGACCTGTACTACTGGTAGAGGCAGGTGAAGATTCCATAGTGGCAATGCAGTATTGGACGTTGTTCTCAGAAGTTCCTGGCATGAGTGCTGTGTTGGCTGCTTGTGAAGAATAAAGAACCTCTCCCTTTCACACTTAATCCAGGTCTCAGCTATGAGTCTCTTCAACCAGGTAGTTCTTTCTCTGGGAGAATAAATTTGGAATTCTGGCCTGTCTGCCCCCATACATCTCCTGAACCATTAGTAACAACCATGACTACCTTTAAACATCTTTTGAATCTTCAGTGGCTCAGTGGTGTCTGAATCCGACAGTAGTTGATTTTCTTTATTTTCCATTAAAAAAAAATAAAGTATAATTGACTGACAATATCATAGTGGGCCTTCTCTTTTCTCAGTGAATCTGGCTAAAGGTTTATCAGTTTTGTTGATCTTTTCAAAGAACCAATTCTTAGATTCATTGCTTTTTAAAAAAAAAAAAATGTTTTTAAAGTTTCAATTTTATCTTCCTGGAGAATAATCTTCCTTTGTAATATAAGTGACAGGCCTGAGAAATGCTGTGAGGTGCGTTTTTTTTTGCTTGTTTTTATTGTGAGGTTCTTTAGTGAATAAGAACTCTCATTTCTTTGTTCAACAGTCTGTTCATCTTTACATACTTTTAGAGACAAATTGTTCTCAGTCGTTGAGTAGTTTCAAATAAACTTTTTTCTCTAATAAAATATCACAGACCTAAGTGTATTATTAAAGATGTCATTGTGTCAACTGTATAGCTTTCACAATTTTTCCAATTGCAAAATGATTTTTTTTGAAAAGCAGTTTAATTCCAATTTGGTTTCCACAATTTGTATTAATTAAAGTTCTTTATCATTCAGACACTCTATGTTTTCTGTGGGCTCCACAAGTTGATTCTAAACTATCAACTAGGAAACTGAGACCAAACATGCACATGTGTGCGCGCGCACACACACACACACACACACACACACACACACACACACACACACACACACTCACACTCAGGAATCCATCTTCCTCTTCTTCTCTTCCTCTGTCAATAAATTCTGATTTGGTAATATTGACTATCAGCCAGCTTTGGAAACTATTGAGATGGTTTCTTGTCCATCTATATACCTAACTTATCTGTCCATTATCCTTTTTTCCTTACTCTAAAAAAGATTTAAGGTATTGTCTTAATTAAATATAGTCACTTAGGAAAGTAACCATTTAAACAAATAGATAAAAAGATCAATAATGTAATAGTTAATCTTTGTCTTCTTTCTCATAGTTTTATGTTTTCCACATTTTCTTGCCATATATTAGTATAATTATAATTTTTTAAAAGACTGAATTTTGTATGGATTAAAAAATTTGATGGAGTTACTTATGAGGGTTGCCCTGCTTATGTACTATTTCATACTTAGTGAGTTATCAGTTAATCAAGTATTTTTATTTTTAGGACTGTCTGTTCCCCTAGAGGACTAGAAAGGAAAACTTTCACACCTATTACTTTACAGATTCCTGGTAAGATGGAAGACCTCTGAAATTCTATCAGTTTCTGTTCTTTGGGGTTCTGCAACAGCCTCTGGAGGAATGATGCATATTATCTTTATAGCCAACAACGTTATATAAAGCATAAAAAGGGCTTTCCTTCTTTGATTGGAATTTGAAATTGTAATCTAGTATGTTAGAATCTGTGTTAGAAGAATCGTTTAATGCTCCCTGCCCAATCAACAGTAACACACCAAGTATATTAGTCACTCAGTAGTGTCCAGCTCTTTGCGACCCCATGGACTGTAGCCCCCACCATGCTCCCCTGTCCATGGAATTCTCCAGGCAAGAATATTAGAGTGTGTAGCCATTTCCCACTGCAGGGGATTCCGGACACAGGGATTGAACCCAGGTCTCCTGCATTGCAGGCAGATTCTTTACCGTCTGAGGCACCTGGGAAGCCCAAGGGTACAATTTATTTATTGCAGTGGATTGCTTCCCTCTAATGGTGGAAAGTAGTCATATCACTTCATTTTTAGTGTTCAGGTTTTTAGTCTCAAATAGTTTACAAATTATTTCACACCATGGATTGCTTTGATTATGATTATTACAATCTATGCTTTTGTGATAATATCACATGATATTGATGCCCAAACCATTAGCTCATGATTTTAACAATCAAAGCAATAATATCTAAGAAGTCATAGCTCGTTACTTCTCTGATTTCTTTCTGACTCACTAAATGTTTCAAATGAAACAACTTATTTCTGATTTATAATACTTCTACTATTAAAATCTTGCAGAAATGCATGTAATTGTTACATCATCCCTTATCCCTAGATAGCATTATTATCAGTATGATTAAGTTTTTGAATCATGTGGTTATAGCCTTTGGTGATAAACAGAACCAAACAAAAGAAGGATTTGGACAGTTTACCACCAGATCCAGGATTTGATAAATAATTCATGCCTACAAAACACTTTGTCATTTTAAGGCAAATTGCTCTTAGGAAACTCAGTAAGCTTTGCTAAGTGAATTCAGTAAAGTTTCTAAACCATCCTTTGATATTCCTTCCATTTGAACTCTCAACAAATTTCCGAGGTAGAAGGGAAAGCATTATTATCCCATCTTTTCTTAATTTTTTTTTTCTTTAAAGTTTGAGGAAACAAGCTCCAAGAGCACACAAGATATCAGTCTCAGAAATGGGTCAAGAATCATGGTTCCCACTCTGTGAAATGTTTCAGACTCAATAGTCAACTGTGCATTTTCCACTCATGGGCTATCAGATGTGACTCAGTCTGAATGGCTCCTTCTTCAGGATCTCTGTCACATTTGAGTGCCCTTCTCCCCACTAAAGGGGACGACAGAGGATGAGATGGTTGGATGGCACCACCGATGTGATGGACATGAGTTTGAGTAGGTTCTGGGAGTTGGTGATGGACAGGGAAGCCTGGTGTGCTGCAGTCCATGGGGTCGCAAAGAGTCGGACATGACTGAGCGACTGAACTGAACTGTCCCCACTAATCTCATCAAATGAGAAATCTAGCAGGCCTTCTAGCCTTCTTCCTTCTCTGTCCTCACTTGTCATCAACAAGTCTTGCTGAGTTTTCTGACCATTGTCCACCTATTACCCCTTTGTATTACTGTCCTAGAGTTGCCATAGCAAAGTTCCACGGGCTGCTTGGCTTAGACGCCAGAAATCTATTTCTCACAGTTCTAGAGGCTAGAAGTCTGAGATCAGTGTTGTCAGCAGGGTTAGTTTCTTCTCCTTGGTTCATGGACCACTATCTTCTCTCTGTTTCTCCATGTGGTCTTCCCTCTGTGTGTTTGTGTCCTAATCTCTTCTTCTTTTAAGGACATCAGGAATATTGGATTAGTGCATGTGTGTGTGCTAAGTAAGTCACTTCAGCCATGTCAGACTCTTTGTGACTCTTTGGACTGTAGCCTGCCAGTCTCCTCTGGCCATGGGATTCTCCAGGCAAGAATACTGGAGTGCCAGGCCCTCCTCCAGGGGATCTTCCCGACTCAGAGGTCAAACCCGTCTCCTGCATTGCAGGCACCTGGGAAGCCCAGTGAAGCTTAGGGGCCACCCTAATGAACTCATTTTAACTTAATTACCTCCTTAAAGACCTGTTTCCCTGTGCAGTCACATTCTGAGATCTTGAGGGTCAGGACTTCAACCTAAGAAATTTGGGAGGGGGCGCAATTCAGCCGCTAACAACCCTGTTACTGTTCTGAACTGGCTGAGGGATGCCTCTCTCAGCCCTACACTATACAACACATTCCCACCTGGATGCTCTGCTCCAACTCACCATCCACAGAGATCAATCCAATATACAAGCCTGATTGTGTAAGTTGCTTTGCTTCTAATCCTTCACCCGAGCCCCCATTCCATGAGAATATACAAGCCACAGAGATCAATCCAATATACAAGCCTGATTGTGTAAGTTGCTTTGCTTCTAATCCTTCACCCGAGCCCCCATTCCATGAGAATATACAAGCCACAGAGATCAATCCAATATACAAGCCTGATTGTGTAAGTTGTTTTGCTTCTAATCCTTCATCCGAGCCCCCATTCCTTGAGAAGACAAGGGGAGACCTGGCCCTGCCTTTCTCACCTGCCTCTTCTCTCCACACCTCTTGTCTGGCACTCAACCTCCACTGATGCTAAAATGTTTCATGACCAGGCCATGTTGCTTCATGCTTCGATGCCTTGGCTTATATTTATGCCCCCACC
Organism: Muntiacus reevesi; assembly: GCF_963930625.1. Classification (NCBI taxonomy): domain Eukaryota; kingdom Metazoa; phylum Chordata; class Mammalia; order Artiodactyla; family Cervidae; genus Muntiacus; species Muntiacus reevesi. Next base: position 35,394,026 of record NC_089264.1, on the reverse strand, counting down.
CAAGACCTTTCTCTTCATCTGCCTGCCTCTTCCTCATTCTTCAAAATGTACAGAAAATGGGAGCCTCTCCTGGTTCCTGCCGGCTGATCAAAGCTCTGGCCCTCCGAGTGACCTGCAGGCATGAGCACATCTTGGTGCCTTATGAATGACTGAGTGGGCGAAGATCCCTATCGTTCACTGTGGGGACAGTTTGTTCAGGAAATGATGATCCAGGTCTGACACCTGGAACTCGCCTCTCCGAGCTCTCCCGGGCACAGCGGGCCCTGGACCAGGTGGCTAGTATGAGCCCCTGGGCAACTGAAGCTTCTTCATGGTTTGACACAGACAGCCCAGGTTCTTCCCAATTTATGGTTGGTTACATATGTATTTCTACTTTACATACGTTTTAACTTAGACTCGTACCTGTGAGGTTGGTGCTCATTTGTGGAGATGTCGACTTTATTGCCAGGGGGTGTGGCTCAGTGGGAGAGCGCGTGCTTCGCATGTATGAGGCCCCGGGCTCAATCCCCGGCATCTCCATGTGGTTCTGCTGGGCTTCTCTGGCGGCTCAGACGGCAGGAGACCTGGGTCTCCTAATTTATATTTCCTTTTCCCCAGCCCTTCCTCTTTGCCCGTTCTGGCTGATCTCAGGCTCCACATCTCGAGGCTTCAGTGGGGGATTGGGACAATGTGGAACACCAGGGGGCTATCACGGTGGCTTTACTGTCCCGTGATTTTCCAGGCTGTAAATCATGTCCAATATGCCTGATCAATCAGAGAAATGGCTCTGCCTTCCTATTTTAACCAACTCCCTCCTTATTGTAGCAGCTTATTGAACCCCATCTAACCTTTTAAAAATAATAACCATGTAAGCACTTCCACGCCAGCAACTTTATTGGACGTGTTACCCCCACACTGGCATGTGATTGCTAGTAATGATTTTATTTACAAACCCCACCTCCACCTGCATGAAGCTGTGTCAGGAACCAAATTCATCCATCCCCCAGCCCCCTATTATAATCAAATGGAATAATTGTGTTTCATGTTCCTGGTGTGTAAACTGCCCAGACAATATCCTATTCATCTTTGTATCCTCAGGACCCAGTGCTGGACACAGAGTAACGTGCTCTATGCTCCCCAAACATCTACTGCAAATAAAGTTGAAACAACCAGCTCTATAGGACAACAGGAGAGGAGTGTCCAAGTAAATATTTGCAAGAGGTTTAGGGAGAAGCCTCTGGTAAAGGAGGTGTGGACTGGAGATGAAGGTCAGATGGAACAAGAGTAGCCAGGGGTTGATCGTCACTGAAACTAGGTAATGGGACTGCATTATAGTAGTCTCTCTCTGCTTTTGAATATGTTTGAAATTTTCCCTAAAAAAAAAAAAACAAAAAAAACAACCCACCAAGAAAAAGACCCATTTGTTTATAAATAAGCACAAGAAAGACAGCATTTTTCTTTTTTGGATTTGTCATAATGGCCCTTAGTTGAGGAACGAGGCAGTGACTACCATCTCTCCCGGGAGAAGCCCAGATGAGGACATCACTGGTGTGGCTAGTCAGTCCCTGAGGTGGCATCACCGTTTCCTGAGAATAAAACCTTCATTTGGTTGTAGGAGGGAAGGGTTGAGTAATAAAGTGATTGTTGTTACTGGCTCAGTCTTTGTAAATAGTTTCATTTTTAATGATGGTGTGAGTGGAGGATTACAGGAACTGGTGGGATTGTCTGAAATGTCAGGACTGGAATTTACCATTGGAGGGGGATGCCATGAGATTTGACGCTGGTATATTCATTAGAAGTTACAAAGAAGACAGTGAGATAGAAATAAAAGAATGGATTTGGTATTTTATGTGAAGAGAGGGGGTTGAAAATCAGTAAATGATGTATACTACTTGGGACATGAAGATGGCATCCAAAAATTACAAGGTTGGACATTATGCTACAACATCGATGGACATGAAAGTATTGGGATAAGTGAAAGAAACCAGTCACAAAGCCCACAAATAGTATAGTTCCATTTATATAAAATGTGCAGAATAGGCAAATCCATAAGACAGAAAGTGGATTAATGGTTGCCTAGGGTTAGGCTGGGAAGAGACTGCTAACAGGTACCAAGTTTCCTTTCGGGGTAATGAGCTTGTTCTAAAATTGTGGTGATATTTGCACAATTCTGTAAATTCACTAAAAACCATTGAGTCATACACTTTAAATGACTGAAGTTGATGGTGTGTAAATAATTCTCAATAAAGTTGTGAAAAAATGTTGGGGTTTGGGAACAAGAGAATTTTAAAAAATCGTCTTATCGTGTCATCATGTACTTGCATTATCTTTTCCAGAGATAATACACAATGTATTGTGACTGAAAGTTAAAACCCAGCAAGGATATATCACATTCACCAAAGATAACACATTTTCACTAAAAGAAAATCCCAGAGAATGTGTTTCTGATACTCCCAAATTGAAGACTCTTGAAATTAAGTTCAATCAGTTTTTCATTAAGCGCTTTACGACTAAGCACCTAATGGTGTGGGGTGTGTTTGGTTTTCTAGCAGATGCTTCATGGTCTGCTGCCACCTTCTTTTTCCTCTGTTGCTTCATTAGGGAAGAAAAGGTTGACAAGTAGAGTTCTCAAGCTAGCCTGTCCTCCAGGGTGGGGGATCAGTCCCTCATCCCAAATAGGCGTTGTCATTCTCCCCAAATCACCACGACAGCCCAATCATTATTGTAATTGCTGTTCCGCTGTAGTTTAGAAGGTAGAATGGTGTCAGTTTCTTGATTTGATCATTGAATTGTAGTTATACAAGAGAAAGCCTGGTGGCTCAGTCGGTAAAGAATCTGCCTGCAATTCAGAAAACATGGGTTTGATCCCTGGGTCAGGAAGATCCCCTTGAGAAGGGAATGGCAGCCCACTCCAGTATTCTTGCCTGGAAAATCCCATGGACAGGGGAGCATGGCAGTCCATGGGGTCACAAAGGTCATATACAACCACCAAGAGAATGCCTTAACATTTTTTTTAAAGAAGTAAAGGGATAAGATGTCTGCAACACACTCTCAGTTGATTCAGCAAAAATTTATGCTCGCACATAACGGACACACGTGTCTCTAAGGAGTATGGTACCCTTCCCTGGCTGTTCCTCTTGTGATTAAAGGTGCTGACTGAATTACTGGGAATCCCCTGATTTATGGGGACTGATTTAACAATAGGAGTCATATTACCCAAGGTACTGATTGAATCAGTGCCAGCACCTCCCCTGCAACAGAGACAGTATGTATGCAACTGTATATAGAATATGGGTACACAAGGTTCCTGTGTACATAATAACAATTGTATATGTAATATGTGCCCACAGAGGTACTTTGGGTACTCGATCATATATACAACAGTGTATATATAGTGTCCACAAAGAAACGTTGGGTACACAATGTGTATACACAACTGTGGACACATTATGTGTCCACATAATATTTTGCAACTTTGTGCACACAATGCATATACACAACTAAGAACCACAGGTTGGTGCCCAGGCCTCCCCTTGGGCATTCTCCCATGTCTCTGTCTCTTCTTCTAAGGATACTAATCAGATTTAGGCCTGTTCTAATGACCTCATCTTAATTTCATTGCATCTGCAATTGACAATTTACAAATAAATTCATATTCACAGGTACCGGGGAGTAGGACTTCAATATATCTTTTCAAATTAATTAATTAATTACTTGGTCCTGCTGCATGGTTTGTAGATCTTAGTTCCCACACCAAGGACTGAACCCACAACCTCAATAGTGACAGTGCAGAATCCTAACCACTGGACTGCCAGGGAATTCCCAATGTATCTTTTTAGAGGGCATGATTCAGTCAAAATCACTCACAGCAGGGAAAAGGAGATAAAGACTTAAGCCAGTTCAGGATAGAGAGTTAGAACCGAATGTCTTGCAAAACCTGAAAACCCAAGGGGTGCAGGAATCTTAGGCATTCTGGCAACTCTGCTGCCTGGAACAGTCTTAGCCCAGAGTATACCTGTGTGCATTTGTTTAACTGAATAGAAAAATAAATGGACACAGAGTGAAAAGAGGAGACGAACAAACTGAGATAAGGTTGGAGGGAAGACTTAAGACTTTCGCTCCCTAGGTCTTCAGAGACCACACCAACTCTCCTGTTTCAGAAGGGGTTGGGGGATGGTTCTCATATTTAAATTCCCTCCTTGACCCCAAAACCTCTTAAATTTGTGACTTTAACTCCTAAAAGTCAGAGAGAGTTTGAATGGGTCTCCCAGAACGCAATAGGTCATCTTTTGCCTATAAGCCATCTTTGAGCTTTGTTTTCATTGCGTTTTAAATAAACGCAGGATGAGGTATTCCTTCTGCTCCAGCACTCCCAGTTCAGAGTGCTCTAGTTTACACCATGATGCTGTTAGTAAGTTTTACAATTTTATTTATCTTTTGTAATCAAATCATAGCCTGTTCACTCAAAATTTGTAGCAGGGACATAAGTTGGTCACAATATTGGGCACTGTGGCAGGAACAAAGAGAAAGTATGCGTGGGATCTGCCCAAAGGAGCCCAGTTAGGGAGGCGAGTATGTAGTAAGGAGTGTGAGTACCCTGAGGGCAATGGTGAGTTACAATCTTGCTACTCAGTGTGGTCCCTACCTCCTCACCCCTACACTCCTCCACCTCACCTGCACCATTAGCACTGTCTGGGAGCCCGTTAGAAATGCAGAACCTCAATCCAGCTCAAGACCTACATCAGAAACTTCATTTTAACAAGATTGCTAGCAGGTGACATATATGCACACAGGAACTTTTGTCCAGGAGATAGAAATGACTTCCCAATAGTGTCCAAAGATAATGTCAATTCAACCATCATCACCAGAACAAGCAGAGAAGGCAATGGCAACCCACTCCAGCATTCTTGCCTGGAAATCGCATGGACGGAGGAGCCTGGTAGGCTACAGTCCATGGGGTCTCGAAGAGTCAGACACGACTGAGTGACTTCACTTTCACTTTTCACTTTTATGCATTGGAGAAGGAAATGGCAACCTACTCCAGTATTCTCGTCTGCAGAATCCCAGGGACAGAGGCCTGGTGGGCTGCTGTTTATGGGGTCGCGCAGAGTCGGACATGACTGAAGTGACTTAGCAGCAGCAGCACCACCAGAACAAGGCCCTGTGCTGGGCACTGGGGACCTAGAGAAGAAAGAAATGTGTCCTTGCCCTCAAGGAGTTTGCAGTCTATCTGGGAAACAGACACGTATCTATAGGACTGGAGCAAAGATAGGGAGTAGCCGAGTCTGCTTTACAGACAAAGTGGCTCTGAGATGCTCAAATCTAGCACTAGTAGAGGCATCATTCGTTCTAAGAAAACTCCTTATAAAGCATACAGAGTTGATTCAGTGCAACACCATTCAATTTCCTGTAGGTTCCAAGTAACATAAGGGCTTCCTAAGGGGATAATCTTTTTGAGGTGGGGTTTACAAACAAACAAACAAAAAAAGACAATAAAAACACCTTAAAACATATCGCACAGACTTGTTTAAAAAAATTACTTTGGATGTTTACCACACTGACCTACCTGTGCTTTGAATATGCCAGGTGCTCATGCTTTAAGGCCTTTGCATGGCCTAGATGGTCTCAAGGCTAACTCTTTCACCTCCGTTTAGTCATGATTCAAATGGCATGTTCTCACTGAGGTCTGCCAAGTCTATCTTATTTAAACTTACAACTCATTCTGTCCCTTACCTTGTCTATACCCATAGCTCATATATATGGCCTTATGTATATAAGTATATACATAGTATATAATTGTACACAGTATAATTGACTTGCTTGTTAGTTATTTTTATTTTTCTATTTTCTTCCTCCCTTTCCTACCTTCCTCAAAGACTATAAACTTCCACAGAAACTTTTAAATTAATTTTATTTACTGATGAATCTTCAGTTCAGTCTCTCAGTCACGTCCGACCCTGTGACCCCATGAATCGCAGCACGCCAGGCCTCCCTGTCCATCACCAACTCTTGGAGTTTACCCAAACTCATGTTCATTGAGTCAGTGATGCCATCCAACCATCTCATCCTCTGTCATCCCCCTCTCCTCCTGCCCCCAATCCCTCCCAGCATCAGGGTCTTTTCCAATGAGTCAGCACTTTGCATGAGGTGGCCAAAGTATTGGAGTTTTAGCTTCAACATCAGTCCTTCCAATGAACACCCAGGACTGATCTCCTTTAGGATGGACTGGTTGGATCTCCTTGCAGTCCAAGGGACTCTCAAGAGCCCTCTCCAACACCACAGTTCAAAAGCATCAATTCTTTCGGCGCTCAGCTTTCTTCACTGTCCAACTCTCACATCCATACATGACCACTGGAAAAACCATAGCCTTGACCAGATGGACTTTTGTTGGCAAAGTAATGTCTCTGCTTTTTAATATGCTATCTAGGTTGATCTTAACTTTCCTTCCAAGGAGTAAGCATCTTTTAATTTCATGGCTGCAATCACCAACTGCAGTGATTTTGGAGCCCCCAAAAATCAAGTCTGACACTGTTTCTATTGTTTCCCCATCTATTTCCCAGGAAGTGATGGGACCAGATGCCATGATCTTATTTCTGAATGTTGAGCTTTAAGCCAACTTTTTCATTCTCCTACAATTCTTATTAATACAATAGGGCCCAGCAGTCTGCAGAAGTTCATGATATTGTGCTAAGAATATACCTTAACCCTTTCTTCATTTAGTTTCCAACAAACCTCTATTGGTCTCATTATCCATAATTTCTCTAAAATACTTATTTGAAATATAAGTATTCCACCAGATAACTCTACAATTGAATGAGCTTCAAAAAATAAACAGCAAGTCTTTACAGGTGGAATCATTAAAGTGATCATTGAAATGACAGAATCCTGGTACTAGCAATATTAACAATACTTTAAAAATCTTGTAAACTGCAAGGCCTTTTTAAAACAGCAACATAAAAATACATGTAAAATGCAATGAGCTTCTTAAAACCATCATGATTTTCTTTCTGGGTTGAACAGTTAGATGATAATTCTTCTGTGCTAAGTGTGTGTTCATCTCTTTACATAGTAAGAGGCCCTGAACATAGGAGCTTTCATTCATCAACAACTTGCTTTATTCCAAGTGCTGTTCTAGGCCCTGCGCACGTGAGAGCAAATCACATACATGTCATGCCACCCAAGAGCTAGTGGGAAGAAGGGACACAAAAGAAGTACTACATTCTGAAGGAAATAAGAAAAGACAGAGGGGCTGCAGCAGAGAACGTGAGGGTGAGAGAGAAGAGGAAACTGAGATCAGTCTAGGGTCTCCGTGTGATGTTAAGGATTTCACGGGGAATGGTTCTAAGTGGGGGAATTATGGCTGTGATGCGGAAAATAGAATCCGGGAAGGGTCGAGTTTGTATAAAGAGACCACTTGGACAATGTCACAGGGATGCAGATGAGACCGGTTGACTAGGAGGTTCACAGGGAACTGAAAGGAAAATTGTTGGATTTTTTTTTTTTAAGTTTAGATAGTAGAATAAACAGGATCTGTGATTGCTAACATGTGGAGTAACCTGGTTGTTGTTTAGTTGCTAAGTCGTGTTGGACTCTCTTTCGACCCCATGGGTTGTAGCCCACTAGGCCCCTCTAGAGTGGGCTGCCATTCCTTCTCTAGGGGATCTTCCTGATCCCGGGGTCAAACCCATGTCTCCTGCATTAACAGGTGTATTCTTTCCACTGAGCCACCTGGGAGGCCCCAGAGTACCTTTAGAGGGGGGAGGGAATGCAATCTTCCCAAGTACTCGGGTAAAGAGATGAACAGTTGTAAAGCCTTCATGAGATGACTTAAAGAGGTCATGGGAGGAGCCTAAAAATAATGTGCATATGCTAAGTTGTGACTGACTCTGCAACACTATGGGCTATAGCCCTCCAGGCTCCTCCGTCCATGGGATTCTCCAGGCAAGAATATTGGAGTGGGTTGCCAAGCCCTCCTCCAGGGGATCTTCCTCTAAAAGTTATGCAAAGTGGATTTTATTATCTCCATTTTGCAAAAACAGTGCTTAAGAAGAGAATAAATTCCCTGAAGATCACAACAGCCAGAAGAGGGAAAGCTGGAATTCAAATGTAAACCTATCCTATTATAAATCTCTCTTTTTGACACATTAAGAAAGTGTGAACAGGTAGACAGGTGCCCTGCCACCAAAGTGAGGGTAGAACTAACCCCAGGAGTAATTATACCCAGCCCATGTTCAAGAGATGAGCTGGTGGCTCAGATGGTAAAGCATCTGCCTGTAATGCAGGAGACCTGGGTTCTATCCTTGGGTCAGGAAGATCTCCTGGAGAAGGGAATGGCTACACACTCTATTATTCTTTTCTGGAGAACCCCACTGGACAGAGGGGCCTGGCAGATACAGTCCATGGGGTCACTAAGAGTCGACACAACTGAGTGACTAACACTTTCATCTCTTCAATCACCATAGAAGAACATTTTCCTCTTGTCATTTACTTTTTCTGTCTATGATTGGAAATAGTCTTTATCAAGTGGCCTTTGGTCAAGTCCAATATTCCTGAATTAAAAAAAAAAAAAGAAACTTAAGGTGTATTGAGGATGGACCAGCACAGTTGCCAGGCGGGGGAAAGGGAGGGAGGCCCGAGGAAGGGATGAGAGTTGACGTTAGAGCCGGCAGCCGCTAGAGGGCGGCAGAGCACTGGCGGAGCTTACCCGAGGCTCCCTATTACACCTCCAGGCTCTGAGATGGGGTTGGCAAAACCCAAGGGAGAGCCCCAAGAGGAGGGTTGGTTATCCGGAGCCACTAACTCTGGCTCAAACTGCCTCGCCTCACAGAGCCGGCAGAAATCTGCCTTCGGCATGTGATGGGGACACTTCCAGCTTCATCGGGGTGCTCAGTTGCCTTAGAGGCTGGCGGACTGCGGACTGATGCCCTTTGTTTCTCTAGAGGAAGGATTCGGGACCCACAAACCCCTGGCTTGATTCTGGCTTGCCTGAGTGAGTGTTGATGTCTGAAAAACAAACGTGTTGGTATTTGTGCATGTGGAGTTTGTAAAAGCTTTGGTATTTTGACGGGCGGGCTGTGCTCCTCTTTGCCCTTTCTTTCTATGGAGAGTTCCCCTCAAACTTCCTTCTTCCTTTTCCATCCGAGCCTCTTCCTCCTGTCCCCACACCCCTACCTGGTGGATCTTAGCAACACTCAAACACAATCCATGTATAATTTACTGTTTCAGCAGGTTGTACTTAGATCTCCACAGTTCATCCATTTTGCATAACCTAATTTTTGTAACTTGTGTCCAGCATCTCCCATTTCCCAGGCAAGTTCCTATCTATGAATATTTTCTTGTGTTTTGTGAGTTGCACTTTAGTAGATTCTACACATAATTGTGTGAGCTCCCCTGGTAGCTCAGCTGATAAAGAATCCGCCTGCAATGCAGGAGACCCAGGTTTGATTCCTGCATCAGGACGATCCCCTGGAGAAGGGATGGGCTACCCACTCCAGTATTTTTGGGCTTCCGTGGTGCCTCATCTGGTAAAGAGTCCACCCCTATTGCGGAGACCTGGGTTCAATCCTCAGGTTGGGAAGATCCCCTGAAGAAAGATTAAGGCTACCCACTTCAGTATTCTAGCCTAGGGAATTCCCTGGGGGTCACAAGAAGTTGGACACAACTGAGTGAATTTCTCTTTCACTTTTCACACATAATTGAGATAATATACTATTTTATTTTCGATGTTGACTTTTTCCAGTTAGTATGCCTTTCCAGTTCACTCATGTTGTCCCAAATGGAAGAATGTCCTTTTTTGTTGTTTTGTTTTTTCTTTTCTTAAAAAATTATTTATTTTTACTTGAAGGATGATTGCTTTACAATATTCTTGATTTTTGCCATACATCAACATGCATCAGCCATAAGTAAACATATGTTCCCTTTCTCTTGACCCTCCCTCTCACCTCCCACTCCTCCTTTTCTTTTAAGGCTGAAGAATATTTATTCTTATACATCACATTTATTTATTTATGCTAGACACCAGGGAAACCGTAATAGAATGTCACATCAAATTTCTAGATGCTTAAATAAAAAGTAAAACAAAAATTGATAACATCAAATTTTAGTGACAATGGAGAGGAATAAAAATTACCCTGTATAGCGTATGGGAGTATAAAAAAATACATCCAAAAAAAATACATTCAGTTAGGGAAACTGATTGGCTTTTACTTATAAACTTAAATCTTTATGTTATTGTTCACTCGCTAAGTCATGTCTGACTCTTTTCGATCCTGTGGACTGTAGCCTGCCAGGCTCTTCTGTCCGTAAGATTTCCTAGGCAAGAATACTGGAGTGGGTTGCCATTCCCTTTTCCAGGGTATCTTTCCCACCCAGGGATTGAACTCGGGTCTCCTGCATTGCAGGCAGATTCTTTACCGACCAAGCCACCTGGGAAGCACCACATCTTTATGTACCCGATTAGAAAAAGTAAAAGTAAATGCAGAGCAATTAACTTCTAGAAACAGCTCTCTGGACTTCTAGGGTAGTCGTTTACTTTCCATATTCCTCCAGCTGTCTATGGGTAGCTTCTCTTGTATGCAAACAGTAAAAAACAAAAATCAATGATAAACAGAAGAAGAGAAAGGTGAGTCCCAGTATCTACATCTTCTTGGTTATTATGAAACTCCTAGTGTCCAAATCCCAGGGTGTTGTGAAGATTAACTTCAATAACAGCTGTGAAGTTTCCAACAATGCACTGTAACCTACTTGTAAACACTTGTAATCACATAGTAGAGGCTCAGTAGTCATTGCACTAATGACTATATTATATTAATACATATCTTATTATAATATTATACAATTATGCATAATTATATATATAATGTAAATAATATAATTATGACATTATAATATAATATACATAATATATTATATTGTTGTTGTTCAGTCGCTCAGTTGTGTCTAACTCTTTGCAACCCCATGGATTGCAGCACACCAGGCTTCCCTGTCCATCACCAACTTTCAGAACTTGCTCAAATTCATGTCCATTGAGTCAGTGATGCCAGCCAACCATCTCATCCTCTGCTGTCCCCTTCTCCTCCTGCCTTCAATCTTTCCCAGCATCAGGGTCTTTTCCAAAAAGTTGGCTCTTTGTATCAGATGACCAAAGTGTTGGAACTTCAGCTTCAGCATCAGTCCTTCCAATGAATATTCGGGGTTGATTTTCTTTAGGATTGACTGGTTTGATCTCCTTGCAGTCCAAGGGACTCTCAAGAGTCTTCTCCAGTATGTTGTTTTCCAAAGAGACTTACTCAGATGCTGCAACCTTTATTAGCCTTCTGTAAACTTTAAAAGTACCAGCCAAACATGTGATTCTTCAAGACCGCGATGGTGGTGTTTAGTGGAACCAAAGTAGTTTTGAGATAAGGTGGTTTGTGTAAGGGGCTGAGGTGAGATGTGCCTTCTTTCTCTAGTGCTGCAAAAAAAATGGGTCTGGGGAGCAGTATAGACACAGGAAGAAACTTGGTAAAGATGCCAATTTATGGGCTCCATTCCAACCTGCAGAATCACGGTTTCTTTCATGGGTACTGGAATGCTTTGTATGCCTGCTAAAGTTTGAGAGGCAAGATACTTTTCACTCTAGGCTTACAATAAAGATGGCATGGCAAGTTTTAATTACTGCTCTCACCTGTGCCCTCCTTTACAGATTCTATTGGTCTGGGAGAGTGCATTTTTAAAAGATGAAGTATAGTTGACACACAATATTATATTTGATTCAAGTGTAACATAGTTTCAGGTGAACAAAATAATTTATAGAGATTACAAATAAATTTGTTTTAATTACATTCTTTTGGCAATTTCAAGGTGAATATAGGGTTATACAAGAGGGCTCACAGATACTTTTCTGGTATGAGACTTGAGGCCAGCTTTTGGTTCGAGGAAAGGTAATAGAGTCTGTGCGGGTGGGTCAGGTCAATGCAAACCACACGCCCCATTGCTGTCCCTGCGTTAGTGGCTAACTGGGAGACAGAAGGGTATATGAAAACAGAGAAGGAGAATATCATGTTTTGGCCTCCAGGTGGGAGCTTATTTTTTCTGAATCTGTCAGGTGACAAAGGATAGGGGAGTGTGGACTTTCTGCATTTTAAGGGTCTCCTGCCGCTAAGCGAGCAGGTAGCAGGTGAAAGTTCTATGCTGATGCCTGCAAAGATGTACAGGTGTGATTTCTCTTCATACTATCGCCTGTGAAAGAAACCTAGAAATGGAGGAGGAAGAGGAAGAAAGGGCAGGTTCTCAGGTAAAATTTGTGATCTGGATCAGCGGCTGTGTCCTTTTTCTTGCTGAAATCCCATGTATTTAGAACTTACTCACATTTACTTCTATACCTCTGGTGGGCCTCCCTAACACATTTGTTTTTAATACTTTTCCTTTTCTCCTAATGGTGGCTAAAGTTAGATCTCTAGGATATTTCTCTTTTATATCCCATTGCTTTCTCTCCAATTTCTCCATCCAGGCTTCCTTTACAGCAGGGGTCCCCAATCTCCAGGATCTAATACCTGAAGATCTGAGGTGGAGCTGGTGTAATAATAATAGAAATAAAATACACAATAAATGTAATATGCTTGAATTATCCCAAAACCATTCCCCCCGTGACTTCGTCCATGAAAAATATTTTTCCCTGAAACTGGTCCCTTGTACCAAAAAGGTTGAGGACCACTGTTTTACAGCATAAAGAATTCCCACCATGAATTACTGATGTACAAATGTTGAAAATGTTCTCTTTTTGTCTTATTGATTTGGGGATATGTTGATAACACAAGATTCCCACTGAATGTGAGGTTGGGTCCTGGGATAGCAGTGAAGAAGGAGAATAAGTAATATTTAGGTCCTGTCTGGGTGCAGTATCAGTCTGCTTAGACAAGGATAATGAAAATGAACCAATAGAGCTGATTGCTATATGGATAGAATAACCCAAAGTTCTGAATAAGAAAGAGAGCTCCCAATTGCATCAAGGAAAGACTTCCTATTTAAAATACACAAGACTACAGGACGTGACAGTTATATGTGGTTTAAATGTGTTTAACCCTGTTCTCATGATTAGATGAATATTTTTCGGTTGGCTTTTTTTGTTTTGCAAAACTATCCCAGCAATGGTGATGTGCACATTGGTCAGCAGATATCAATCTGTCCCATTACAGCTAATGTTAATTTTGTTCACCTGATTCAAGGGTTCTGCCAGATTTCTCAACTGAAAAGCTGGTGTTGAATCCCTAGGATAAGTAGCATGTTCCTTTTTGTTTTTAATAAGAGACAGATTTTGCTGTCTCTAAGCAGAACCCGGTCACCTTTTTTTTTTAGGCAAAGGAAAGAGCCCTTGGAGGTAAAGAAAGGGAGACAACAGTCATTCACCAAGGTAGGTGGGAATGAATAAAGCAGATAGCACAGGGGTGATGTCTAAAGGTGAAGGAGAGCTAGGATATAAAATGTTAGGGAAGTTCTGATTCAGTGGAAATTATTTTAAGAAGCCTAGATTTATGTCTATTGCTGTCACAGAGGCACATTTCCTGCTCCACTCATATCACGCTCCTAAATTATCTAAGGGGAATTTCCCTTCTGCTCCAGTGATCGTCTATGGCAATCAGAGTGAGAGTCAAAGGCTTCCCCGTGGCTCATGTGGGCCTGCATGTTCTGACTCTTTTTCTATTGCTTTTGGGGGCCTGAAAAACTCTGTGTATATGCAAAGTTCTTTTATGAAGTTTATGTTAGGTTTCTCCACCCTTATCTTTGGAGGCATTTGTCTCCTAGAGGCACCTACTTTGTATTACAACACTAGAACGTGAGACAGACTATTCCCCATTCAAGTCTATGTAGAGCAGGCTTCCCTATGGAACAGACCCTGTATTAGGTCCAAAAATGAACCTGGGAAGCCAGGTTTATTTACCCTGGCCTCACAATAGAATACCCTGGGCCACTTTGTTAAGATATCATTGATGCTGGGCCCTGCCAAAGACTAACAGAGTATGTAGGGGAGGGGCACAGGGTATGGTAGTTCTAAAAAACACACAAATGTTTCCAATGGGGAGTCAAGGCTGAAAATGACTTTGGTGAACTTTGCTCACCAGAATTTCTTGTCTGTACAAATCACTTATGAATCCCATTAAAAACTGATAGGGCGTCTCACACTCAGGTGTTATGACTCTCCAAGTCTGGAATGAAGGTCTTTAATTTACACTTTGAGCAGCCACTGAAGTTGCTTCCCCCAGACCTCATTTCATGCAGCATTAATCTAGGGAAATCAAGAACAGTGTCTGAGTGCCTTACACACAACCATCCTATCTGAACACAAATCACAAAAAAACACAGTGAAGATCACTAACAACTTCTGAAAAGATGACATTCTTGGCTCATCACTTTTGAATTGAGTGGGGACTAGAGAAAGCAGTGAGTCTGAGCAAGACCATTATGGGGAAACATTTAATCATTCATGAAAGGAGTGTTTCATTAGGATCTACTGCATGCTCCCAGGTAGGTGAGGATGCACTGTGCTAAGATCCTCAGAGTTGATTGTCCTAATCTGCTGGGTATTCTTTGTTGGGAATTGGGTGTTTTTATGTTTATCTTTCCCAGAGGGATTTAGATGTCTGGTTTACTTCCTGGGAGTAGAGATTATCTTTGTGCCTTCTCTTTGCTTATCATTGATGGTAAAGATAAAACCCATCCACAAATTTCATATCCTTTGCTCTCCTTTTCCTGAGTCAGAGCATCAGAAATTGTGACTGCCAGATCCATTCACAAAAGTGGCAGCATTTGCAGGCACTCTGGTCTCTGATCTACTCTGAGAACAAAGACCGCAAAGTAGGAGCAGAGCTATGGTAAGGCTTTTTTTTTTTTTTTTGGTTGTGTAAGTGGTCATTTTAAAAATAATCTGAATTGACATCGCCAGTTAGACTCTACAAGTCTGATTTTGGAAGAGGGACTATATTCTGGGTGGAAATTCTAGAGCAGCAGAGCTGTGCCTGCAATGTTAATCCTGAAGTATGAAACAGGAATCTGTGGCATCTGATGGACTGCACTAGAAGTGGAATTGACCAGCGCCTTATGCATTTATATTATTCAGGATTCTGGATGGCTAGTCCCTGATTCCATGTTCTTGGCTTGTATGCATTGTTCAGTTCAGTTTAGTTGCTCAGTTGTGTCCGACTCTTTGCAACGCTGTGAACCGCAGCATGCCAGGCCTCCTTGCCCATCACCAACTCTTGGAGTTTACCCAAACTCATATCCACTGAGTCGGTGATGCCATCCAACCATCTCATCCTCTGTCATCCCCTTCTCTTCCTGCCCTCAATCTTTCCCAGCATCAGGGTCTTTTCAAATGAGTCAAATCTTCGCATCAGAGGGTCAAAGTATTGAAGTTTCAGCTTAAGCATCAGTCCTTTCAATGAACACCCAGGACTGATCTCCTTTAGGATGGATTGGTTGGATCTCCTTGCAGTCCAAGAGACTCTCAAGAGTCTTCTCCAACACCACAGTTCAAAAGCATCAATTCTTCATTGCTCAGCTTTCTTTTATAGTCCAACTCTCACACCCATACATGACTACTGGAAAAACCATACCATTGACTAGACGGACCTTTGTTGACCAAGTAATGTCTCTGCTTTTTAATATGATGTCTAGGTTTGTCATAACTTTCCTTCCAAGGAGTAAGTGTCTTTTAATTTCATGGCTGCAGTCACCATCTGCAGTGATTTTGGAGCTCCCAAAACTAAAGTCAGCCACTGTTTCCACTGTTTCCCCATCTATTTGTCATGAAGTGATGGGACTGGATGCCATGATCTTAGTTTTCTGAATGTTGAGCTTTAAGCTAACTTTTTCACTCTCCTCTTTCACTTTCATCAAGAGGCTTTTTAGTTCTTCTTCGCTTTCTACCATAAGGGTAGTGTCATCTGCGTATCTGAGGTTATTGATATTTCTCCCAGAAATCTTAATTCCAGCTTGTGCTTCTTCCAGCCCAGCGTTTCTCATGATGTACCCTGCATATAAGTTAAATAAGCAAGGTGGCAATATACAGCCTTGACGTGCTCCTTTTCCTACTTGGAACCAGTCTGTTCCATGTCCAGTTCCAACTGTTGCTTCCTGACCTGCATACAGGTTTCTCAAGACGCAGGTCAGGTGGTCTGGTATTCCCATCTCTTGAAGAATTGTCCACAGTTTATTGTGATCCACACAGTCAAAGGCTTTGGTATAGTCAATAAAGCAGAAATATATGTTTTTTTGGAACTCTCTTGCTTTTTCAATGATCCAACGGATGTTGGCAATTTGATCTCTGGTTCCTCTGCCATTTCTAAATCCAGCTTGAACATCCAGATGAAGTTCATGGTTCATCTATTGCTGAAGCCTGGCTTGGAGAATTTTGAGCATTACTTTACTAGTGTGTGAGATGAGTGCAATTGTGCAGTAGTTTGAGCATTCTTTGGGATTGCCTTTCTTAGGGATTGGAATGAAAACTGACCTTTTCCAGTCCTGTGGCCACTGCTGAATTTTCCAAATTTGCTGGCATATTGAGTGCAGCACTTTCACAGCATAATCTTTTAGGATTTGAAATAGCTCAGCTGGAATTCCATCACTTCCACTAGCTTTGTTCATAATGATGCTTCCTAAGGCCCACTTGACTTCACATTCCAGGATGTCTGGCTCTAGGTGAGTGATCACACCAAAGTGATTATCTGGGTCGTGAAGATCTTTTTTGTATAGTTCTTCTGTATATTCTTGCCACCTCTTCTTAATATCTTCTGCTTCTGTTAGTGGTATGCACTGTTAGTGGTACTAGATTCAAGTCCTCATGAGTTTCACCCACAATCCCTGTGTGTGTCTGTGTTAAGCTCTGGGCTAAAGAAAAGGCAAAAAATGGAAAAATTGTCAAAACCCCTAGGAATAACAACACAGGTTTGAGGGAGAACTGGTCTGTGCTACAGATTGTGGTACCAACTTGCTTGAACTGTGAATTCAGGTGTTTGGACTTCATTAAAACGGGATTTAAGACTGGTGATCTTGAGTCCCAGGCTGGTGAACGGAGGAGCATATGACTGGATGTTTGGGCCCTGGGAGGGACTGGTGTGTTCCAGAATTTCTCTGTGCATTGCTCAGCATGTGATGGGAGACTCTGAAGTGTGGGCAGTATGGTGTTACCATCAAGGGATGTCTAGTCAACTGAGGGTATAGCTATGCTGGTGTATTGTTGGCATGAGTGAGTGGGGGCAGGGAGATGTGGGGAGAGGCTGCAGTTGGATGGGGTCATGAGGGACTAGATGAGGAGAGTGCTCAAAATGAAATATGGCAATGTGTGTCAAAATATTAATTTATGCATATTCAAATTTTAAAGAGTTAATTTGAGCCTACATGAATTCCTTTCTAACAGCCTCAAAGCAAAGATGGTTAGGAGCACTTTATCTGCAGGAACTAGGGAAATGTTTTTGTAGAGAAGACACCAAATCAAAGCAAGGATAATATTTGACTGTTATCTTAACCAGTCACCTTGGTCTTGGAAAACCTAGTTGGCTAGGTGTGATTGGTTCTGTTTAATTTATCTTCTCAGATTTAAAGTGCCTTGACTCTGCATTAAGTTTTTTTTTTTTTTTGCTTAAGAATGAGAGTCACCTTGACCTAATGGGCTCCTTGTTTAATTACTTCAACATTGGAAACACCATATGTGAGATATTCTACTTTCTGTTTTGCTCATGAAGCTTGCTGGATCTTAGTTGCTTGATCAGGAATCAAACTCAGGCCCTCAGCATTGAGACGGCAGAGTCCTAACCACTAAACCAGCAAGGAGTTCCCTTTATTCGGATTTATTGTTTAAATATTTTATAACCTCATATTTTACAATTGAATTTCTTCCTATACTTCATAGCTTTTTTTTAAAATCACTGCCACAATGTATGACCTCACATTTAGCAGTTTAAAAAACATTCTACAGTTCATAAGTTAGAAAGCCAGTGGCCTTGGCCAGGCTTTCTGGTTAGGGTCTTACAAGGTCAGAAATCAGGGTGTCATGAGGCATAGGTTCTTATTTGCAGCTTCCCTGGGAGAATCTACTTTAGGACTATTCAGGTGCTAGGCAGAATCCAGTTCTTTCTGGTAATTTCCATGATCACACCTTGCACCCAGTGACCCTAAAGAAGAGAAGAATTATTGTGTCATTGTTCACTCATTTGTTTCTCTAAACCTTTACTGTGTGTTCAGTTGAAGGGATCATCACAAGTATTTTATGTAAGTGAGGTTATTACCTCAAGGTCTCAAATCAGAAACTATTGACAATTAGCTTATGATTTGAATGCAAGTCATGGAATTAGTGAGTAGGAGGAAAAATTAGTGACCCTAAATCCACCCACTGCATCTAGCATCACCCCTCCTCCATCCCTCTACTCCTTCATTCTCTGTTGCTCTTTGTGACCTCAGTATCTCTGCCCCTGTGACCTCTGGATATCTCCAGAACTAATTTTTCCTCTTCTAGACTTTATTGCTCTCCGGCTTCCATCCTGTGCATTTTAAGGTGTCCATCCCCATGGGCCCTCTAGCCCCTGGATTCCAGAGTTCTCAAACCAGCCCTCCTCCCCTTCTATTGCTCCCAAACCTTTGATCATTCATATCCTCATTCTCCCTGCCCTTTATTCTCCTCTCATCCAGTGACTTCTCATTCCTTTGGGTGTAAGGTTTGGTTGTACATTTAAGATATTTCTTGTTTTCTATAAGCCTGGGCTTCCCAGGTGGCTCAGTGGATAAAGAATCTGCCTGTAACTGGGATGGGGAATTCGTGTAACTCTATGCCTGATTCATATCAATGTATGACAAAACCCACTGGAAAAAAGAAAAAAAAAAAAGAATCTGCCTGTAATGCAGGTGATGCAGGCAGTGCAGGTTCAATCCCTGGGTCGGGAAGATATTACTGTAAATTTTGCTTTTAGAATTGCTTTTGCTGTGTTCCATAGATTTGGACTTTTTTTTTGGTTTTATTTTCATTTGTTTCTAGGTTGTTTTTTTTTTATTTCCTCTTTGATTTCTTCAGTGATCCATTGGCTGTTTAGTAGCATATTGTTTAACCTCTACGTGTTTGTGTTTTTTGCAATTATTTTCTTGCATTGTGCATGTCATAGCATTGTGTTTGGAAAAAAAAATGCTTTATGTAATTTCAATTTTAAATTTACTGATTGTCATTTTGAGGCCCTGCATGTGATCTATCCTGAAGAAAGTTCCATGTGCACCTGAAAAGGAAGTGTATTCTGTTGCTTTTGGATGGATGTGCTATGCATGTGTATATGTATATTTATATATGTATCCATCTGGTTTAATGTGTCATTTAAGGTCAGTGTTTCCTTATTGATTTTCTGTCTGGATGACCTGTCCATTGTCTTAAGTGGGGTTTTAAATTTCCCTGCTTTTACTGTTACTGTCAATTTCTCCCTTTAAGTCAGTTATATTTGCTTTATGTATTTAGGTGCTCCTTGTTGGGTGCATAAATACTTAAGTTTGTTAGTTCTTCTTGGATTAATCCCTTGATCATGGTGTATTGCCCTTCTTTTTCTCTTTTAACAGTCCTTATTTTAAAGTCTACTTTGTCTGGGAGTTCCCTGGCAATCCAGTGGTTAGGATTTGGTGCTTTCACTGCCATGACCTGGGTTCAATCCCTGGTTGTGGGGAACTAAAATCCCACAAGCTTCTCAGCAAAAAAAAAAAAAAAAAAGGCTGTTTTTAAAAATCACTTAAAATTTTAAATACACTAGTATGTGGAGCATGAAACACTTATCGGGATATACTGAAAGATTAAAAAAGATACATGCATCCTAATGTTCATAGCAGCAATGTTTACAATTGTCAAAATACAGGAGCAACCTAAATGTCCATCCACAGATAAATGGATAAGGAAGATATAATACATATATACAATGCATATATACTACTGTTTGCAAATTTGCCATTTGCACCAACATGGACATATTTGGAAGGCATTATGCAAAATGGAATGTCACACAGAGAAAGGCAAATACTGTATGATATCACTTATATGTGGAATCTAAAAACTATAAGAAATGAGTGAATATAACAAAAAAGAAACAAACTGACAGATTCAGGGAACAAATTAGTGGTTACCAGTGGGGAGGTGGGAGAGGCAATATAGGGGCTAGGGAGTGGGAGGCACAAACCATTGGGTGTCATATAGGCTCAAGGATATATTGTATAACATGAGGAAAATAGCCAATATTTTATGATACTTGTAAATGGAAAGTAATCTTTAAAAATTGCATTAAAAATTGAAATAAAAATATAAAAGATACTAGATTTTCAAAAAATATTTGGAAAAGTGGATATGCTTTTCTCTAATTTTCACCTTAACGAATGCACTTTAAAGATGTGAGCAAGTATAAATACTTAATGGGGGTGGGGAGAACAAACGGTGGCCTCACAATTTATAACACACACACATAGACAAACAATAAACAAAACGTTCTGACCTGTTGGTTCAGTTGTAATGTGCTTTATTAGCATAGATCACAATTTCCTTTGTGAATCACCAAATATGCATTCATGGCATCATTTTCAAAGACTTCTGACCATTCCCAGCACAAAATGTTAATTCTCCATTAATGTCTTTGGTTTATTTTCAAATAAATCTGTGATGTAAACAACTTCATGCTCTGGATCTTTGGGATTATGGAATCTCAGCTCACCTGAGGACAGGTGGTCATCCCTCACTCCCTCCAGTAGTTTTTGGGCCAAGTGGGCCCTGAGAGGAGAGGGGGCTAAAGGATGTAAAGACCAAGAGTGCCTTTGAATAGATTTCTACAGGCAACCCTTCACATACCCTAAACCCATTATGTTATTTCCACCAACCTGGGAGCTTCCCCACCCAGGCAACAACAAGGCCACACTTATTCCAGGAGGAATCAGGCTCAGGGATCCTGCACTTCTGGAAGTTCTTACCCCAAACCTTTAGGCTACTTGCTCACTGGTCTCAGGTGTGCTATGCCTGATATCTCTAGCTCAGTGCTACTTAATATGAGTCTGAAGGAGTCACATCAGCACCAACAAAAAACTTGTTAAAGATGCCATTTCATGAACCCCCCAGGAGAATCATAGAGTGGGGCCCTCATTCCCCCCAGATTTGTGTGCACCTTAAAGCTTTGGAAGAAGTGTTTGCTGTGTGGTTCCCTTGCAGTTTCCCATCAGTAATCCATGATGAGGCTTTAATGAGAACAGCTGTGCCCTCCCCACAGTGTCTATTGATCATGGCGGGAGCATCTGCGTTATTTCAATACCAGGTGATTCTAAGTTAGGCTCGGTTTAAGCACAAGGGCTGTGGGGTACATGGGTGAGAGTTGCTTCCAGTCTTGAATCCTTTTGCGTTGGGGGAGGCATTGGTGGCTGCTCTACATGGGATGAGACGGGCAGGGCGGTGTAGCCCACTTACTCTATGCTGTAGTAGACTCTGGGGGTGTCTGTGTGAGGGGAGAGCACGTGCAGACAGGAAAGAAAAGCCTCAGTTTTTCTATGAGAAAAAACCTCCAGAAATGAGCTCCGTGAGGAGCTCGTTGTTCCGGAATCTTTCTTAAAAAGGTCGGCGTTTCTGGGTTCTTTTGCCTTTGGGTGCGGTAGGAACAGATAGATGCAGGAGCTGTGTGGATGCCTTTGAAGTCATTTTCAAGATACTGATGTGGTTCTCAGCATGACATCGATGAGAAAACTATGCAGAGCAGGAAGAAAAGGAGAAAATGGCAGCTTCTCAGGTAAATGCCCTGTCCTGGGTCAGAGGCTGTGTCTGCTTTTCCTCCTGAAATGTCATGAATTGAGAACCTGTAAGCCTTTCATTTTCTACTTCTGATGTTCCTGACTAGTGAGGCTGTTTTCTGCTGCTTTATTTTTCTTCGGAGATAGACAGTCAGCTCTTTACTTCTCTGTGTTCCAGTCTCTGCCCATTGTCGGCATCCAGGCTACCCGCAGAGCATGGAAAACTCTCAGCATGAATTAATGACCTTCAGTTATTAAAATTATCCCTTTTGTGAAAGACCAACATAGGAAGGCATTCATATCCAAAATTCTCTATGGGATAATTTCAGATATTGAGATATTAGTGAAGGGGAAAGTGGAATGATTACGCCTGAATGCAACATCAACTTATCACAACAGGATTAAGAAAACACACTTTTAATTGGGATGGCATTAGTGGTCCATTTAAATAAAAGTTCTGGGGAAGAAAAGTAATTAGGAGGGATTAGATCTGTATATTGATAAGAAGGACTATTTACAGTATTCAAGTCAGAGAACATGGGAGATATATATGGACTGAAATTTTCATGAAACTGGCATTTTTGTCATGGTAGTTTCAGATTATGATTTTCTTATGTATTTCAACCCAGAACACCTCATCAGTGATTATGTGTCTTGTGTCTTTCAGTCCTGTGATTATCATTTGTCCCATTACACCTGAGGTTCACTGGTTCTGGTGCTTTCTGCAAGATTCCTCTGCTATGCAGTTCATATAGTTTAGTAAGAGTTTGGTGTGATTAGCTGAGAAATGTGCATAAACTATTGTGGTAAATCTGGAAACTCTAATCTTAGTTTTCCTTTGCTTGTAGTTTGCTTTGAAAAATGAACATGGTCACCTTTGTTTATTAAAGATACTAGCTTTTCAAATGGAGATTGTAATCAGTTGAGGCTTGCTCTTGTAAGTTTCCATCATACTCCACATTCATGCAATAGACATACTCTCCTTTATCATTTCTTTGTATTTTCAAAAAAAAGTTTACGAGAATCATATTAATGTATACTTAGTTGTGTTAGGTTTCTGAAATATAGCTCAACTCAAATGATAAACACTTTCAAAGACATCAAAGATTCAGAACCAATAGCTCTAATTTATTTTATATAATTGTGTACATGTCTCCCCAAGTGCATTTCTAAAATGTAAATCCCTCATAATGAAGAGAACACCTTTTTTAGGTGTTAGTTCTAGGAGGTCTTCTAGGTCTTCATAGAACTGATCAACTTCCCCTTCTTCAGCATTGGTGGTAGCGGCATACACTTGGATTCTGTGATGTTGAATGTCTTTCCTTGGAGATGAACTGAGATCATTCTGTCATTTGTGAGGTTGTACCCAAGTACTGTGTTTTGGACTCTTCTGTTGATTATGAGGGCTACTCCATTTCTTCTTTGGGATTCTTGCCCATAGTAATAGATATAATGTTTTTCTGAATTAAATTTGCCCATTCCCATCCATTTTAGTTCACTGATTCCTAAGATGTCAGTGTTTATTCTTACCATCTCCTGCTTGACCACATCCAATTTTCCTTGTTTCATGGACCTAACATTCCAGGTTCCTATACAATACTGTTCTTTGAGCATCAGATTTTACTTTCATCACCAGACACATCCACAACTGAGCGTCGTATCTGCTTTGGCCCAGCTGCTTCATTCATTCTAGGTCTATTGGTAGTTCTCCTCTGCTCTTCCTCAGTAACATATTGAACACCTTCAGACCTGGGGGACTCATCTTCTGGTGCCAGATCTTTTTGGCCTTTTATACAGTTCGTGAGGTTCTCATGGCAAGTATACCGGGGTGGTTTGCCATTTCCTCCTCCAGTGGATCACATTTTGTCAGAAGTCTCTATTATGACCTGTCTGTCTTGGATAGCCCTGCATGGCGTGGTTCATAGCTTCACTGAGTTACTCAAGCCCCTTTGCCATGACAAGGCAGTGATCCTTGAAGGGGGTATATATCAATAGATATAGCTCAATGTATAGATGCAGATATCACATCTTTCTTATCCATTCATTTGTTGAAAAAACCTCAGGTTGAGTCTATATCTTGGTTATTGTGGATAATGCTGCAGTAAATATAGGGGTGCATATATCTTTTCAAGTTAGTGCTTTTGTTTGCTTTGGATAAATACTCAGAAGTGGAATTGATGAATCATACAATGGATCTATTTTTACTTTTTGAGTATTGTTTTCCATAGTGGCTGCAAAAATTGTATCCCCACTAACAGTTCACATGTTCTCTTTTGTCTACATCCTCAATAAGACAGTAAGTTGAATATATACTCTTTTTGATGATAGCCATTCTAAGAGGCATGAGTTAGTATCTGATTGTGGTTTTGATTTGGATCACACTGATGATGAGTCATGTCGAGCACATTTTCATATGCCTATTGGCCACCTGTATGTTTCTTTGGGGAAAAAAAAATCTATTTCCTTTACCTCTCCATTGGAGAAGGGCATGGCAACCCACTCCAGTATTCTTGCCTGGAGAATTCCATGGACAGAGGAGCCTGGCAGGCTATAGTCCATGGGGTTGCAAAGAGTTGGACACGACAGAGTGACTATCACTCACTCACTTATGTATCCATACTGAATTGTTTGGTTTCTTGTGGCATTTTATGAGTTTTTGAAAGATGTATTTTGATCGTATACCCTTTATTGAATGTACGTTTGCATTTTTTCTTCATTTGGTATGTTGACTTTTCATTTTGTTGTAGAGAAGCTTAAGTTTGATTTAATTTTGGTTGTTAATTTTTGCTTTTGTTTTTGTATTTTTAGTTTTGTATCCAGAAAAATAACCATCAGAACCAATGTGGAGGAGGTTCTTACATTTTCTTTGAAAACTTTGATGGTATCAGATCTTAAGTTCCGTCTTTCACATTCTTGTTAACTGTATTACTAAGTATTTTCTTTTTGGTGATATTGTAAATAAGACCTTTTAAACTTTTTCTGATCATTTCTGTTGTTACTATGTAAAATCACAAATGATTTTTGTATGCTGGTTTCATATCCTGCAGCTTACTCTATTTATTAGGTTGAACAGTGTTTGAGAGGTGGTATGTTTAGGGTTTTGTTAGATATAGAAAAATGTCATCTGCAGAGAAAATCTAGCTTTATCTTTATGATTTGGATTTATTTTTCTTGCTTACTTGCTCTGGTTAGGAGTTCCAGTACTCTGTTGCATCAAGTGGCAAGAATAGGTAACCTTGTCTGGGTCCAAACCTCAGAAGAAATGTTCTGTGGATTCATAATTCAATATACTTTTAGCTTTGGGCTTGTTGTATGACTTTTAATGTGTTGGGATATATCCCTTCTATAATTTTCTTGAGGCTTTATCATGAAAGGAAGTTGAAAGATGTCAAATTTTGTCAGATTTTTCTGTATCTATTAGTGATGATTAGTAGATCATTATTACTACTAGTAGATTAATGATTAGTAGATCATGTTTTCCCTTTATTCTCAGTGTAATGTATCACATTTATTGATTTGCATATGTTGAGCCGTCCTTGCATCCAGGCATAAATCCCACTTGGTCATGGTGAATGATCTCTTCAATATGCTGTTGAGTTTGGTTTGCTAGTATTTTGAGTGTATGTCATCTATGTTTTTTAGGGATACCGATCTGTACTTTTCTCACAGTGCCAATGTCTGATTTTGATATTGGGGTAATGAATGCCTCAGAAGGTGGTTTAAAAGTGTTTGCTCCTCTTTTTGGAATTATTTGAGAACTCTTGGCTTTAATTTCTCTTTAAACATTTGTTATAATTCACCAGTGCAATCATTTGAATTTTATTTATTGGAATTTTATTTATTGAGAGATTTTTCAATACTGTTTTATTCTCTCTACTCATCACTGTCCAGGTATTCTATTTCTTAACTATATAGTCTTGGTAGTTTGTATGTTTCTAAGAGTTTGTCTGTTTTTTCCTAAATAATTCAACTTGTGTGCATCTGATTATTAATAATCTCTGATTTTCTCTGTACTTTTGTAATTTGTATCATTGTAATGCCTTTATATGTATGTGTGTGTGTGTGTATATATATACATGTATACACATCTTTTTCTTAGTTATACTAGTTGAGTTTGTTGATTATGTTTCTTTGCAAGTCAAACTTCTCAATATTATTTCTCTTTCTACTATTTTTTTAAATTTTTTTCTTTCTACTATTTTTGTAATCTTTATTACTTTACTTTTATTGGAGTATAGTTGATTTATAATGTTGTTAGTTTCATGTGTATAGTAAAGTGAATCTGTTATACATATGTCCACTGTTTTTTAGATTGTTTTCCCATATAGATCATTACAGAATACTGAGTAGAGTTCCCTGTGCTTCAGTGCAGGTCCTTCTATTACTTTTATAACTGCTCTAATCCTTGTTATTCATTTCATTCTGCAAACTTTGGACTAAGTCTGTTCTTTTTCTAGTTCCTTTAGTTGTGAAATTAGGTTCTTTAATTTGGGTTTTTTTTTTTTTTTCAGAGATAAAAGACTTTTATTACTTACAGCACAACAAGCTTGAGCATCGTATTGTATTGATATTCCCTTCCCATTAGTTCCCACTGGGATGACCCAGAGGGATCCAATCGGGTGCTATGCATGTACTCAGTTATGTTATGTGGGGGAACACTGGGTTTGAGGACCCCACTAGCTTTAAAATGAGAGGATAGCAAGCTTCCTGTTTGAGGGAAAGACATTACCTCATTTCTCAAGGCTGTTCATCAGAAACACACCCCTAAGAAATGACTCAGGTGAAAGGCTGTCAGGGCATGCATTTGTTTCCTTTTTTAAAATTGAAGAATAGTTGACATACAGTATTACGTTAGTTTCAGATATACAACATAATCATTCAGCATTCAGGAACATCCCCTGGAGGAGCAAATTACAACCCACTCCAGTATTTTCACCTGGAGAATCCCATGGACAGAGGAGCCTGGTGGGCTGTGCTCCCTAGGGTCTCAGAGTCAGGCACAACTGAAGCGACTTAGCACACACACATATTACAAAATGATCACCATAAGTCTAGTAACCATTTGTTCCCATCCACAGTTATTTCAATATCATGAACCATGTTCTTTATATTAAATTCTTGTCAATTTTTATTTTATAACTAGAATTTTGTAATTCTTATGCCCCTTCAACTATCTTGTTCAGCACCCACTCACCTCCTCTCTTGCAATCACCAATTTGTTCACTGTGTCTGTAAGACTGTTTTTGTTGTATTTATTTTGTTTTTAGATTACACATATAAGTGAGATCATGTAGTATTTATCTTTTTCTATGACTTACTTCACTTAGCATCGTACTCTGTAGGTCCATCCAAGTCATCAAAAATGACAAGAGTTCATCATTTTATGGCTGAGTAATATTTATAACTCTATATGTATAAACATCTATATATATTTATGTATCTATTTGCATGTATATTTGTATCTATGGTATATGTGTATCTGTATATGTATGTATGTATGTGTTTTATGTGTATTTTGATATGTATTTTTGTGTATATGTGTGTGTGTGTATATATATAATCAGTTTTTATCCATTTATCTATTGTGAACATTTAGCTTCCTACCATATGTTGGGTATTGCAAGTTATGTTGCAATGAATGTAAGGGATGTGCATATATCTCTTTGGATAAATAACCAAAACTAGAATTGCTAAATCATATGTTTTTATTTTTTTATGTTTTCAGAACCCTCTGTAATGTTTCCAATAGTGGCTGCACTGAATTACGTTCTTAGCAACAGCACAGGTGAGTTCTCTTTTCTCTACATCCTGCTGCTGCTGCTGCTAAGTCACTTCAGTCGTGTCCGACTCTGTGCGACCCCATAGACGGCAGCCCACCAGGCTCCCCCGTCCCTGGGATTCTCCAGGCAAGAACACTGGAGTGGGTTGCCATTTCCTTCTCCAAAGCATGAAAGTGAAAAGTGAAAGTGAAGTCGCTCAGTCGTGTCCAACTCTTCGCGACACCATGGACTGTAGCCCACCAGGCTCCTCCATCCATGGAATTTTCCAGGCTAGAATACTGGAGTGGGGTGCCATTGCCTTCTCTGCTCTACATCCTAGGCAACCCTTTTTAAGTGTTGTCATTTTGATGATAGCCATTCTGACAACTGTATGGTGATATCTTTGTGTTGTTTTTTGATTTACACTTCTCTGATGATTATTGATGTTGAGCATGTTTCCATGGTCCTTTTAGCCATGTGTGTTTTTTTCTTTTTTGGCAAAATGTTTATTGGACTCTTCTACCCAATTATTATTTATTTTATTTTTAAAAAAATTATAGTTTATTTACAATATTAGTTTCATAGGTACAACATAGTGATCCAGTATTTTTTACAGGTTATGCTTGATTAAAAGTTATATGATAATGGCTATAATTCCCTGTCTTATACAGTATTTCTTTGTTGCTTATCTATTAATATTTTATAGATAGTAGTTTGTGCCTCTTAATCCTATTACCCCTAACTTACCCTTCCCCACTTACCTACCCATTGGTCACCACTAGTTTGTTTATATACATGTGAGTCTGTTTCTCTTTGCATATATATTTCTATTATTTTTAGATTCCACATATAAATGATGTCACACTGTTTTTGTCTTTCTCTGACCTACTTCATTAAGATAAAAGTCTCGAGGCCCATCCACATTTCTGCAAATGAGAGAATGTTGCTCTTTCTGTGGTTGTGTAATATTCCACTGGCCATACATGCCATATCTTTGTCCATTTGTCAGTTCATGGGCATTTGGATTGCTTTTATATTGGCCATTTTCAATAGTGCTGCTATGAATATTGAGGTTTATGCAAATTTTTGAATTAGTGTTTTTTTTTCCTAGATGTGTACCCAGGAGAATTATTGATGGATCATATGGTAGTTCCATTTTTAGTTTTTTGAGGCACTTTCATCCTATTTCCCACAGTGCCTGCAATAATTTTAAATCCTACCAACAGTGTACAAGGGTTTGCTTTTCTCTGCATCCTCTCTAAAATTTGTTATTTGTAGACATCTTGATGATTATTTTGACAAGTGTGAGGTTGACATCTCATTGTTGTTTTGAGTTGAACTTCTCTAATAACTAGTGATGTTGAGCAACTGTTCATGAGCCTTTTAGCCATCTGTATGTCTTTATTAGAAAAATGTCTATTCTTGTCTTCTGACCATTATTGATTGTGTTGTTCTTTTTGTGTGTGTGTGTGACAATGACTTCTATGAGCTGCTTATATATCTTGGATATTAACCCTTTATCAGCCATATCATTTGCAAGTATATTTTTCCATTTTTGCACTTTGAATTTTTATTTTGTTGATAGTTTTCATTGCTGTGCAGAAGTTCTTAAGTTTATTTAGGTCCCATTTATTTATTTTTGTTTTTATTCTTTTGCCTTAGAGACCAGATCAAAAAAAAATTGCTACAATTTATGTCAGGGTTTTCTATGTTCCCTTCTAGGAATTTTATGGTTTGGTGTGTGACATTTAGGTCCCTTAATCCATGTTGAATTTATACTTGTGTATGGTATGAGGAAATGCTCTAATTTCATTATTTTACATGTAGTTCTCCAGTTTTCCCAGCACCACTTATTAAAGAGACTGTCTTTTCTCCTTTGTATATTCTTGCCTCCTTTGTAATATATTTATTCACCATAACTATGTGCATTCCTTTTTGGGCTCTATATTCTGTTTTTCTACATGTCTGCTTTTGTGATTATTATAGCTTTGTAGTCAGGGAGCATGCTGTCTCCAGCTTTGGTCTATTTTTCTTAGAATAGCTTTGCAATGTGGGTGTTCTGTGGTTCTATGTTTATTTTAGAATTGTTCTAGTTCTGTGAAAACTGTTATGGGTATTTTGATAGGGATTGCTTTAAATCTGTAGGTTTCTTCAAGTAAAATGGCTGTTTTAAAAAGATTAATTCATCCCCAACCAAGAGTACAGAATATCTTTTTACTTGTGTCAGCTTCAATTTCCTTCATCAATGTCTTATACTTTTCAGTACATAAATCTTTCACCTCTGTGGTTAAATTTATTCCTAGGCATTTTATTAATTTTGGTACAATCCTAAATATTTTATTTCTTAATTTCTCTGATAGTTTGCTATTTGTGCAGAGAAAAATAACAAATTTCTGTATATTGTATATACTTCAAGTTTACTGAATTTATTTTGATAATTTGTTGGTGAAATCTTCAGGGTTTTTTCTATATCTTACCATGTCATTTGCAAATGGTGACAGTTTTATTTCCTTCACAAATCCCATTTTTTACTTCTGTTCTTATCTTTTTGCTGTAGCTAAAATAATTAATACTGTGTTGAATAAAAGTGGTGACAGTTGCTCCTGTTCTTAGAAGAAATGCTTTCAGCTTTTCACCATTAAGTATGATGTTAACTCTGATTTTGTTATATATGCCCTTTTATTTATTTATCTATTTATTGCCTCACTACACAGCATGCAGAATCCTAGTTCTCAGACCAGGAATTGAAACAACACCCACTGCAGTGGAATCAGTTTCCCAACCACTTAACCATCTGGGGACTTCATTCCCTTTATTATTAAAAAAAAAAAAAAAGGTATGTTGTCTCTATATTAATTTTGTTGAGAGTTTTTGTAATAAATCAAATTTAGAATTTTGTTGAATTTTACCAAATGCTTTTGCTTGAGGTATGAAAATGATCATATGATTTTATCCTTTGTTGTGCTAATCTAGTATGTCATTTAATTGATTTGCATATATGGAATCATTCCTGCATTGCTGAGATAAATCCCATTTGATCATGGTGTACGATTCTTTTAATGTATCGTTGAATTCAGTTTAGTAATACCTGGCTGAGGATTTTTGCATCAGAAATATTGGCCTGTAATCTACCTTTTTTGCTAATGTCTTTACCTGGTTTTCATATATAGGTGATGCTGGCCTCAGAATAAGTTTGGAAACAGTCTTTCTTCAATATTTTAGTACAGTTTGAAAAGGATAGATGTTATTAATAACTTCCCTCTAAATGTTTGGCAGAATTTATCAATGAAGCCATCTGTCCCTGGACTTTTGTTTACTGGGAATTTTCTTTATTATTACTGATTCAATTTCATTTCTAGTAATCTGCTTAGATTTTTAAATTTATTCTTAATTCAATCTTGGAAGATTTATATTTCTAGAAATTTATCTACTTTTAAATAATCTAATTTGTTGGCATATAATTAATTGTATTAATAGTGAACTCTCATGATACTTTGTATTTCTGTGGTGTCTAATTCCATCTCTTTCATTTCTGATTTATTTGGGCTCTCTCTTTTTACTTCTTCTTCTTCTTCTTTTCATAAGGCCGTGTGGGATCTTAGTTCCCAAATCAGGGATCGAGCCCCTGCCCCCTTCACTGTGAGCACAAAGTCTTAACCACTGGACCACCTGGGAAGTCCGGGGCCCTCTCTTTTTGATCTCAGTTATTGTATACTGTATTTTTCAGCTGTTTGGCTCTTTTTTTTTTTTAACCTATTTTTTCCACTTTGTTGACGTTCTCACTATGCCTGTCTATTCTTCACCTGACGTGGGTGAGCATCCTTATAATCATTACTTTGAACGCTTTTTTCCCCCAGGTAGAATGCTTATTTCTATTTTATCTAGTTCTTTTTCTGATGTGTCTTGTTACCTCATTTGTAACATATTCATCTCTTTCCTTGTGTTTCCTATTTCTCTGTGCTTTTCTATTCGCTAGGTTCAGTTCATTACCTTTCCTGGTCTTAGATACATGGCTTTATACAGGAGATGGCCTATAGGGCCCAGCACACCTCCCCTCTGGCCTGCGGAGCGAGATGCTCCAGGGTGTCCCCTCTATGGGCTGCACGCACCTTTCTGTTACGACAGGGCCAACTACTGTAGACTAGCTAGAAGGCTGGGTTGGATGCTGGCCTAAATTGACGTGAGGCCCTGCATTATGTGATTGTGATGGGTGTGCTGGTCGGCAAGGCAGCCCTCCGTCATGGGCGGCTGTGAGGAGCTCCAGGCGGACAGGCTAGGCCCCCAGGGCGTCTGGTTGCGGGGCCTCGTGGTGCAGGAGTGCTGTAGGCATGGTGGTCGATGGGGCAGGCCCTTGGCACTGATCAGCTACAGGGAAGACTCTCAATGTGGCCTGCCAGTGTCCAGCCCTAGCTGGAGTTCCAGCTGCTTCTTGCTTTTCTAAGAAGCTCTCTGAGATGCACAAGCAGCTCTGACCCAGGTGTCTTTCAAACTACTGACTCTGCACAGGGACTGAGAACATGAGAGATTTTGTGTGTGTCCTAGGAGGGCAGGGTCTGTTTCTTGCAGCCTCCAGATCTCGTAGAAGTAAGCCCGGTGTGTTTTCAAAGCCAGACCTGCTGTGTTCTTTTCTTCCCAGCACAGGCACCCTGGCTGAGCAGCCTGACCGAGGGCCCAGACCTTGCCCTCCTTGTGGAGGACCTATGCAGCTGTGATGTCTTCCAGCTGTGAGGCACTGTTCTGGAGCTGTAGGCTCTAACTAGACTGTTTCCAGTCCT
Organism: Muntiacus reevesi; assembly: GCF_963930625.1. NCBI lineage: Eukaryota > Metazoa > Chordata > Mammalia > Artiodactyla > Cervidae > Muntiacus > Muntiacus reevesi. Next base: position 35,361,757 of record NC_089264.1, on the reverse strand, counting down.
CCTACTCACCTTGTGGTTCCTCCTTCATATCTTTAGTTGTGGAAAATTTTCTCTGCTAATCTTCAGGTTATTCTCAGAGATAATTTCTCCGTAAGTTGTAACTTGCGTGTGTCCATGGGAGGACGTGAGGTCTATCATCTTGATCCCCTCTAAGAACTTTTTTAAAAATAGATGCATTTATCACTGTAAACATAACTCTTCAAATTGAATTTTTATGTAGTACTCTATAAGTTTAGGTACTTCAGGTTTCCAATTTTTGTTTCCTTTAAGATTTTTTAAATTTCCCTTTTGATTTATTCTTGTATGCATTGGTTGTTCAGGAGCTTGTTGTTCAATTTCTAAGTGTTCTTGAATTTTCCATTATTCCTCTTAATACTGAATTTCATTTTCATACCATTGTGGTTGGAAAAGATATTTGATATGATTTCAATCTTCTTAGGTTTCTGAAGACTTGTTTTGTGGCTAGGCATTTGGTCTATCCTGGGAAATGTTCTATTAATATGTATACTTCAAAAGAATGGCAATTTTGCTGCTCTCGCTATCAAGTGTGCATTCAAATTCAGTGTTTCCTTTTTGATATTCTGTCTGGATGATCTACACAGTGGTGACAGCTGCGTGTTGCTATTTCTTACCATTATTTTATTTCTGCACATTTCTCCTTCATGGGTTTAACATTTTCTTTATATAGTATGTTTAGCAGCTCCAGTGCCAAATACATACATATTTATAATTGTCATAATTTCTTAATGAATTAATCCCTTTATCATTATACCGCCTTTGTTTCTTTGAGAGGTTTGACTTAAAATCTTTTTTGCCTGATAGTAGACAAGTCAGGTAAATATCATTTGCATAGAATATCTTTTCTTTCAATTATTCAACTTGATCCTATATATGGCCTTAAGATTCACGAAGTCTCTTGTATACAGCATATAATTTTTTAATCCATTCAGTCACACTATGGATTTTTAAAATTGAAGTACAGTTGATTTACAATTTTACATTAGTCTCAGTGGTACAACATATATAGATTATGCACTACTTAAAGTTATCACAAAATAATGGCTATATTTCCCTGTTTTGTACAATATATCTGTATTTATTTTCTACATAGGAGTATTGAACTAAGAGAAACAACTGTCTTTCCTGCCGTGCTTCACAGTTCCAAACAGTAACCACTAATTTGTTCTCTGTAACTCTACTAGTATTTTGTTATTAGTATATACATTCCTTTTTGCATTTTTTAGACTCCACATATAATTAAGAACATAGAGCTTTCACTAGCTTATTTCAGCAGGTATAATACACTCTAGGCCCAGTCATGTTGTTGCAAGTGGCAGAATTTGCAATGCCTGAGTAATAGTCTACACACCACATCTTCTTTATACATTTATCTGTTGATGGACACTTCCATACTGCTTTCTATAGTAGCTGTTAACAGTTTACATTCCACCAATGGCATCGCAGGCCTCCCTTTTCTCCTCATCCTCTCCAGCATTTATTGTTGGTAGAGTTTTTAATAACAGCCATTCTGACAAGTGCAAGGCGATATCTCATTGTAGTTTTGATTTGCTTGTCTCTACATGTACATTAGTTGCTCAGTCACATTGGACTCTTTGCAACCCCATGGACTGTAGCCCTCCAGGCTCCTCTGTCCATAGAATTCTCCAGGCAAGAATACTGGATCGAGTAGCCATTCCCTTCTCCAGGGGATCTTCCTAACCCAAGGATTGAACCTGGGTCTTCTGTGTTGCAGGCAGATTCTTTACCATCTAAGCCACTGGGGATCTAAGCCCCTTGCATGTCTCTTATAAGCACTTAATATTCACAAGCCTGCAAGGTTGTAAATGACATTTGCCCTCAAGAAATGCCCTGGGGTAGGTAATTGAAGAATTAAAAACAGGGCAGACTTTCAAGATGCCAATTTCAAGAGGTAAATTTTACTCACATGGCTTAAAAAAAGGGGGGGGGTACTTGAAAAGATGCAAAACATTGCTAATTATTAGAGACACACATGCCTGAGAGACAAGTCCCCTGTAACCTGCCAGGCTCCTTTGTTCATGGAATTCCCAAGGCAAGAATACTAGAGTGGGTTGTCATTCACTTCTCCAGGGGATCTTCCTGACTCAGGGATTGAACCCAGTTCTCCCACGTTGCAGGCAGATTCTTTACCATCTGAGCCACCAGGGAAGCCCTTCTTAGATTCTGTCCTCATATAAGTTATTACAGAGTGTTGGGTAGAGTTCCATATGCTGTATCATAGGTCCTTGTGGACTATATAAGTACCAGTGTGTACCTGTTAATCCCAACTTCTTAATTCATCCCTTCCACCCACCTTTCTGCTGTGGTAACCATAAGTTTGTTTTCTAAGTATGTGAGAATGTTTCACTCTGTACATTAGTTCAGGGGTATCAGTCTCTAGATTCCACTTAAAAATGATATCATATGCTACTGGTCTTTCTTTATCTGACTTACTTCTCTGAGCATGATCATCTTTGGGTTTACCCATGTTGCTGCAAATGGCATTATTTCATTCTTTTTTATGGCTGAGTAAAATTTCATTCTCTACATATACCATTTCTTTATCTGTTCATCTGTTGATGAACATTTTGATTGCTTCCATGTCTTGGCTATTGTAAATAGAACTGCAGTGAAAGTTGGTCTTTTTTCATTTTTTTAATATGATTTTCTCCAGACACACAACCAGGAGTGGGATTGTTGAATCATTCAATAGGTCTAATTTTAGCTTCTTAAAGAACTTCCATACTGTTCTCCATAGTGGCTGTTATCAGTTTACATTCCCACCAAAAATAAAGGAAGGTTCGCGTTTCTCCATGCCCTCTCCAGCATTGTTTGTAGGTTTTTTTTAAATGATGTTCATTCTGACTGTGGCAAGGTCATACTTCATTGTAGTCTTGATTTGAACGTCTCTAATAATTAGCAATATTGATCAACATTTTGTGTGTGTATGTGTTTTAACAGAGTGAGTAAAATTTGCCTCTTGTAACTGGTTTATTGAAAGTCTCCCCTGTTTGGATTTCTCTTGCTAGTATCTATTGCAGGATATTTCTGGATGGCAGGTATTATTTACAGCTCTGAAGTCCTTGTGACTAGTAAACGCCCCAAAGCACGGATGTTAAACTTGCTTTTACAGAAACTCTGAGAAGGCAGCAGGATTTCTTCCTGCCCAACTCGATGCTTGGGCCGAAAGAGCCATAGTGGAAGTCATGTTCTGGGTTATAAAGTAGAGTGGAATGTGCCAGAACAAATAAGCAAAAGCTTGTGTCTCATAACTTCTGTTTATTTTTTATTTGAGTTAATTTGTAGTATTTATTGGTGTGAAATTGATTTACAATGCTTTGTTGTAGGTGTACAAGAACCTGTTCCGTTGTGCTTCTACATATGTGTATTCTTTTTCAGATTCTGTTCCCATATAGATTATCACAGAGAGTTGAGTGGAGGTCCATGAGCTATGCAGAAGGTCCTTGTTGATTATCTATTTTAAATGTGTTACTGTGTATCTGTCAATCCCCACCTCTTGTTTTATCATTCCCCTTCACCTTTCCCCTTTGGTAACCAGTGGTTTGTCTTCTAAGTCTGTGAGTATGTTTCTCTTTTGTACATTAGTTCAGGGGTATCAATTTATAGATTCTAACTATAAGTGATATCATATGATATGGGTCTTTATCTTCATTAAGCATGATCAACTTATAGTTCCATCCATGGTGCTGCAAAAGGCATTCTTTCATATTTTTATGCCTGAGTAATATTCCATTTTTTATATGTACAACTTCTTTAACCATTCATCTGTCAACGGCCATTTTGTTTCCATGTTTTGGCTACTGTAAATAAACCTGCACATGTCTTTTCCAATTCTAGATTTCACTGGGTACAGGCCCAGGAGTGGGACTGCCAGATATATGGTGGCTCTAGTTTTAGTTTTTTTAAAAAAGATTTCCATATTGTTCACCACGGCTTACCATAGTGGCTGATACCAGTTTATATTCCCATGAAGAGCATAGCAGGATTCCCTTTTTTCTTCACCTTCTCCAGCATTTATTGTTTATAGACATTTTAACCATACTATTCTATCCAGTGTGAGGTGATATCTTGTTTTAGTTTGATTTATATGTCTCTAATAATTAGCGATATTGAGCATCTTTTCAGGTGTTTTTTTATTTTATTCACTGTAAATAAAATTTACCTCTTGAAGCTGGCTTTTTGAAAATCTGCTCTGTTCTGAACTTTTTTCAAATTACCAACCCCAGGATATTACCTGAGGGTAGGTGTCATTTACAGCCTTGTGGGCCTTGTGAATATGAAGTGCCCGAAAGAACTGATTTTAAATCTGCTGTTTCATCAACAGCAGGATTTACAGGGCAGCAGGATTTCTTCATGCCTACCTATGCTTATTGGAAAACCGTAGCTATAGTGGAAATCACATTCCTGGGTTTAAATTGGAGGACAATGTGTGTCTCATAACATCTCGCTTTCTTTTCAGTTTAATTTTTAGTTTTTATTGTAATAAATTAAAAAAAATTTTTAATTGAAGGATAATTGCTTTACAGAATTTTGTGGTTTTCTGTCACACATCAACAAGAATCAGCCATAGGTACACCCATGTCCCCTCCCTCCTGGACCTCCCTCCTCTCTCTCGCCCCATCCCACCTTTCAGCTTGTCATAGCAACCCTGTTTGAGTTCCCTGAGTCATCCAGAAAATTCCCATTGGCTATCTATTTTACATATGGTATTGTAAATTTCTATGTTATTCTCTCTGTACATCTCCCCATTGTAGTAAATTTGATTTACAGTTAATTTTGTTGTAGGTATATAGCAGGCTATTCAGGAACATATACGTATTCTATTTTAGATTTTGTTCTCGTATAGGTTATTACAGAGTGCTGAGTAGAGTTTCCTGTGCTAAATACATAGTAGGTCCTTGTTGATCATGGATTTTATATGTGCTAGTGTGTTTCTATAAATACCCATCCCTTTTTTTCCCTTACTTTTTCCCTCAGTAACTACCAGCTAGTTTCTTAGTGTTTGAGTCTATTTATCCCTTATACATGAGTTCAGGGGTGTCAATGTTTAGATTTTACCTGTAAGCAATATTGTATATGTGTCTTTATCTTCCTCCATTAAGTAAAATCATTTCTAGTTCCATCCGTGTTCCTGCAAAAGGCATTATTTCATATTTTTATGGCTGAGTAATATTCTATTGTCTGTATATACAACTTCTTCATCCCTTCATCTGCTGATGGATATTTTGGCTGTCTTCATGTTGTAGATACTATAAATAAAACTGCACCAAACGTTGAGTGCGCATGGGTTTTCAAATTCTGGCTTTCACCAGCTGTATGCCCAAAGTTGGGACTGCCAGATAATTTGGTAGATCTAGTCCTGGTTTCTTTAGAAACCTCTATATGGCTCATCATAGTAAACCAAGGTGGTCATTACCAGTTTACATTCACAACAACAGAAAAGGAGGGTTCTCTTTTATCTTTGCTTTCTCCAGCCTTCCCTGTTTGTATACTTTTTAGTCGTGGTTATTCTGACTGATGAGAGGTGATACCCGCTTGTACTTTTGATTTGCCTGTCTCTAATAATTAGTGGTGTTGAGCATTCTTGAGGTGGTTGTTGTTTTTTTTTTTTTTTTCTATTTTTTTTCTTTGTCTTTTTTTTTCCTTATTTTTTTTTATTTTTCTTTTTTTTTTTTTAATTTTCTTTTTTTGTAGAGGTGGTTTTTAAAATCTCAACCCTGTTAGTTAAATTTACCCTTTGAAATTAACCTCTGGAATGTTGTCCTAATGAATTCTTTTTCCATACCTCACCCAGGATATTTCATAAGGGACAATATCATTTACAGCCATGTAGGACTTCTGACTATTCTGGGCTCGGAAGCAGTGGTTTTAGAGTTGCTGTTATGGGAAGCATCGACAAGGAGGCAGCACTTTTCCATGCCCAACTTTGGTTAATGGGACAACCAGAGACTTAGTGAAACTGTGCTTCCTGGGTTTTCAATTGGAATATCTTTTGCCAGTAAAAGGCTCAAGGGCTTTTGTCTTTTTATTTCTTCCCCCTTACCCTTTACCTCTGGGACAAATCTGAACACCTGGATAATTGCTGGCTTCAGATGACTGTCTTAAATGGTGGCAGTGGTTTCGTTGCCAGGTTGTGTCAGACTCGTTGCAACTGCATAGACTGCAGCCCGCCAGGATCCTCTATGCATGAGATTTCCCAGGCAAAAACTAGAGTGGGTAGCCATTCCCTTCTCCAGGGGATCTTCCCAACCCCAGGATCAAAACTGCATCTTGTTTGGCAGATGGGCTCTTTTCCACTGAGCCACCTGGAAAGCCCACTGTCCTAAATCGAAGAGGCTTTTAAAAGGAGGAATCTGTGATAGGGATCTACACTTCTGGGAGACCTGGAGAATAGCTAGCTTTTCAAAGCTCTTAGAGCCCAGGAGCTCCATCCTGGATGCATAAGCTTGGTTTGTCTCTTGGAAGACCAAGTTGCATCTGAAATTGTGCTCCCACACAGAGGGGAAAAAGCATTACAGGCCTGAAAGGGGTCTCATATGCTGTGACATCCTCCTCTCCTCCCTGAAGCCCAGGACATTGCAGCCTTGGGATCCAAACCTGCTCAGGCTGCAGGAACGTGACACCAGTGAGGGAAAGCAAGGTTAAAGAGTAGATAGTGCAGTTGTCTTTTCTGTTATTTTTGATTTTTTTTATAGTAGTATCCTTGATTCATGTTTTGTTTTAGGTCTACAGTTAAGGGATTCATTGGTACATCTACACATGGAATTTTTCAGAGCTTCTGACCCATACAGGTTATTAAAGCATGTTGAGAAGACTTCATCATTTATAGATTAGGATTTTGTTGATGATTCATTTTATGTATATATTAGTGAGTATAAGTTTCCTCCCACCTGCAATTTAATTTTTTCCTCAAACCATTTCCCTTTGGTAAGTGTAAGTTTCTGAATCTCTTTGCTAAAGTAGCTCATTGCTATGGTGTTTCGATTGCACCTCTAAATGATATCACATGATGTTTGTCTTTTTCTATTTTAGTTAGTATGATCATTTCTGGGAAAATTTATGTTGCTGAGAAGGACAATATTTCATTTCTCTTTAGGGTTGAACAAATTTCATTTCTCCCTGTACCACTTCCTCATATTCCTTTCATCTTCCCAAGGACATTTTGATGACTTCGATGCCTTGGCTATTGTAAATAGTGAGTGCTTTGTTGAATGCTGGCATACCTGCGTCTTTTGGAATAAAAGTTTTCTCCAGCTGTATTCCAAGCTTAGAAATACCTGATCAACTGACAGCTATATTTCTGGTCTCCTAAGGAACGTCCATAGTGTTCCTCTTTCAGCTCTATACACTTTGGATTTTATCTGAGAGTGTAGGAGTACTGTTCCCCAACAATTTTTTGAGCATTTGTTGTTTGTAAACGTTAAAATGATGATTACTCTGACTGGAAGGAAATGATATCCTGCTGCACTATTCAATCACTTCTCCTTAACCTTTATCGAAGGAGATAATTTTATTCAAGTCTATGTTTCCTTAAACTTCTGTTACTTTTAAAAACTGTGAGTTATATTTACCTGTTGAGATTGGCTTCAGGAAGGCTGTCCTGATGTGCATTTTTTCCCCCATGATTGTCACCCACTGAATATCTCTCGAGAGCCACCAAGCTGGCTTGTGAATATTCAGACGCCAGGAGCAGGAGACTGACACTTAGCAGTTAAAAAAATATCCACAAGGCGGCAGCACTTTTTCACGCCCGGCTCTGGTTGCTGGGGAAAGCTGAAGCCTAGTGTATCTGGGCTTCCAGGGCTGTCACTGTGAGTGTCCTGGGCCAGAAAAACGCCCGAGGGCTTCTGTCTTCCTAGGGCGTTCCTCTCAGCCCTCGCCGCGGGAACAAGGCTAAAAGTCTGCATCAAGACCCCCTGGAGTGTGTGGTCCAGCCTAGGGGAGGCCCTTGAAACAAGAAAGCTACTTTAAGGATCTCTATCGCCTGGAGAGGAGCAGAGCAGCTGGGTTTTCCAAACTCCTGCCCAAGGGCTCCATCATTATTTGGGTGCCCTAAGATTGGGGTGGGTCCTGGCTGGTCTGTCTGCATTGGGAAATTTGCGCTCCCATGCAGAGAGGAGCAAGGAACACACGTCTGAACTGGCTTACAAAATCAATTTATTAATAATTTTTATTATTAATAATAATAATAAACTAATACCAGATGTACATCCCAGGCAAAGGACTTAGGTTGTAATGAACATTATCAAGACATCTGGAGCTTGCCTATTTTCGTATGCTAATTTTATCTAAAGAGATTTCCAGTTTGGGGCAGATATCCAGAACTGGCATTTCTTTACTTACATATATATCCTATTCTCCAATAAAAATTGTAATGTGCATTAAAAAAAAAAAAAGAGGCTCAAATGCCAGCACATCCTCTTTTCCTCTCTGAATCCCACCATATTTCCGCCTTGGGATTCCAGCCTGCTGAGGCCACAGGGACGTGGCACCAACCAGGCTAAAGGCCTTTAGAGAGGAGTAGAGAGTGCAGGTTTTTTTTTTTTTTCTTGTTTCTTCTCTGTTCCATTTTAAAAGTTGTAGAAATATCATTGATGTACACTGTGTTGTTTGTTGTATGTGTGCAGACAGGCAATTCATCAATACATCTACACATGCCATGTTTTTGGAGCTCTTGCTCTGATGCAGGTTAGGAAAACATTATGACCAGCCTTCCTTTTACTCTCAATTACATTTAGTTGATGTTGTCTTTTTTATGTGCATTAGTGTGTGTAGATTATTCACACCTTCAAATTTCTAATTCCCCCCCCCCCACCCTTTCTCTTTGTTGAGCTGTAAGTTAATGTAAATAAGTCAATTTCTTTTTTGTACTCTAGTTCATTTAGCCGAGTTTTGCATTTGACCACAAAGCAAAAACATAGGATATATCTGTCTTTGTCTCATTTATTTTATTTTGTAGTTTCATATATGGGTCAATCCCTGTTGCTGAGGCGGCTATTAGTTTATTCTTCCTTATGGCCCAGTAAGATTGCACTGTCTCTCTGGACAAGTTTTTCCCATAGTTTTCTCTCTCCCTGGATCTGTTCCCCACTTCCTTGAGTTGTGTCCTTGAATAGTGAGTGCCGTAGTTAAGGTTGCAGTGCCTGCCTCTTTTGGGATTAAGATTTGCTCTGCCTATCCAGGTATAGAATTGCCTGATCCTCTGATATCTTGATTTTTTAGTGTCGGCCTTCCTAGGGTAGGCCTTTGACACAAGAAGTTGGACTAAAGGATAGGCATCACCTGCAGACCTGGAAAGAGGCTAGGTTTTCCAAGTTCATGTGTCTATGGGGACCACCATGACGTGGGTTCACTAAAATTGGGTTGGCTCCTGGCTGGCCCATCTGCATAGAAAAATGTGTTCCTACCCAAAAGGGAGCAAGAAATATAGGCCCCAAAGAGGGCTCAAATGCTAGAACCACCTCTACTCGTCCCTAAATGCCACCTTACTTCAGCCTTGGGATCCAAGCCTGGTCCGGCTGCAGGACTGGACTCCCAACGGGTTTTAAAGTTGTTGTTACAGGAAATGGCCACAAGGTGGCAGGTTTTCCTCCTGCCCCAGTCTGGTTACTCTGGCAACTAGAGCCTCGCTTAGGCAATGGTGGTGTTGCTGGTTTGTAAATTGGAGTTGAATGTCTCAGAACAAACACCCAAGGGCTTCTTTGTCATTATTTCTTCCTCCTTACCCATCACCTCCTCCCCCTGCCCCGACAAATGCCTGTCTCTGCAAAACTGTTGTGCTGAGGATGCTGTATTCTGTAGGTGAGGCAACTTAAAGAACGGAGGCTGGAGGTGGGAACTCCACGACTAGGACGTTTGGAGACCAGGCAACTTTTCAAAGCTTTTACAGCCCAGAGTATCCACCATCCTTTGGGTGCACTCGTCTTGGTTTAGATGTAAAATCTAAATCTAAAACCAGAATCTGTGAAAGTTCTTCGTAGATTGCTGAGGACTCCTTGAAAGAAAGGTAGTATTCCCTGGGCACGTGGTCACTGTCAAGGGGGAGCTTGCTTTTCAAGGAGGATGGAGGACTTGCCTGAAGTCTCAGCTATGAGTGGCAGACCTGGGTCCACTTAAAGCTGCCTCACATTGCCTCTCTCACTGGGTATACTTTGACTTTACAGTCAAAGTCAAAATGACGAAAGAGTAGCCGGTGGCTCAGTGTTGGGGTGTTGGTGGAAGGGTCTGATGCTTCTTGAGTCATCCTTTCTGCTGGTCTCTCACATGTGGTGATTACAGTTCTCCATGCAGAGGCTGTGGGTTCTGATACTTACACAGTGTTTTCAAGAAGAACATTTAATTTGTTCTTCTAAGAGCTCTGGGAGGTCAGGGCATTCCAGGGACCTAGAAGATAGATGGTGGTTGGTCAGGGATAAAGGTTTCTTGTTGTTTAGTTGCATCTCACAAAAGAGGGATTGTACGGTTCATGATGTTAGGACAATTGGCTAGTATTTAGAGAAAAAAAGAAGCTCGATTGCAACCTTGTGACTTACACCATAGTAAATTCCAGAAATGTCAAAAATGAGGCAGTAAAAGAATTAGAAAATGAAGGTAATATGAAAAATTATCTTGGAGTGAGGATGTTTCATGGGAAATAGCAAATGTCGAAAAAGAAAGGAAAAGATAAATAAAACTGACTACATAGAAGATTGAAGGCAGGAGGAGAAGGGAATGGCATCAGCGACTCAATAGACATGAGTTGAGCAAGCTCCAGGAGATGGTGAAGGACAGGGAAGCCTGGCGTGCTATAGTCCATGGGGTCACAACAAGTAGGGGTCACAATGACTGAAAAACTGGACAACAACAACAACATAGAAGTTGAAACGTACATGTGGCAGAACTTACAGAGTCAGAAGGTAATGCAATTGGGAAAAGTACTGTCAGTACTTACAATGAACAAAAACTATTCTGTAGTATAAAAAGAGCTCTTATAGATGTATTTTTTAAATGACCAACATTTCAAAAGTTAAATGACCAACATTTCAAAGAAAAATACTAGATACTTCAAAGTATCATATGAAAAAGTACTCAATCTGACTAGTAATGAGGGTAGTCAAGAAGCTATTAATAAATTGAAACAGCAATGAGATTTCTTTTGTTTTTTTTCACCCTTCAAATTGGCCAAGATTAAAAGGTTAGTAGAAAACATTAGGGTTTTTTTAAGACATCTTCCCATCTTTTTTATGGGAGTGTCACAGATGCAGTCTCTGGAAGGCTTTTTGGCAACATTTACTGAAATTAAAAATGCACATGTCCCAGACACAGCTATTCCACTTTGGAAGATTTGTTAGAAATATTGTCACACATAAGTACAAAGACACATTCCAAGGAAGTTATAGCATACATGAAAAGTTGAAACCATCTAAATGTCCACCCAGAAGCAATAGTAGCTACCAAAAAGAATGAGATCTACTAAGGTGGCTGGGAAACAAATTCCAAGATAGATTTTAGAGAAAAAAGAAAAAGCAAGATACAGAAAGGCATGTTGAGAAAGCTCACACTTGAGTAAATAAGTATTTTTTTATGGCAGAGAAAGCTGGAAAGATACTCAGACACTTCATAGTGATTATCTATCGAGACAGGATCTGGAAGTCTGGGAGGGAACAGATATTTTACTTTTGCAGTGGGCATTTCTCACTTTCTGTGCTGTTTGGGATTCTTTATGGTTCCTAAATAAGAAGGTTCAGTGTCTGTCTTCTAGTCAGGAAATTCTCAGTCATTATCACTTTGCAGCTGCTCCCCCACCCTTAATCCACTCCTTATAGAACTCTTGTTTGTTTATTTATTTGACTGCATCAGGTTTAAGCTGTGGCACATGGGATCTTCACTGGGTGATCACACGGGATCTTTCATTGTCATGCGTGGGCTGTCTGGTTGTGACACGGGTTCTGGAATGCTCCACAGCATGGGGGATCTTAGTTCCCCGACAGGGGGCCAAACCTCAGTCCCCTGCATTGCAAGGTGGAGTCTTAACCACTGGACCATCAGGGAATTCCATTTATTGAACTCTTATCCTGTGTATTTTGGGCTTTCTCATCCCAGCCTCCATATCTCTCAACTGCTTTTTCATGTTTAACTTCCTATTTCTCTAGACTACATTATCGTTACTTGCTTCTGATCTTCACTAATTCTTTCAATTATGTTTGTATTCTACTTAACCTGTTCATTGAGTTTCTTGAATTTTAAGAACCATATTTTATTTCTGCACTTATTTAAAAACTATCTATTTTAACAGTTTTTTATTCCTTTTCCAGCTGTTCAATTTCTTCTCTTATGTTACTAGTCTTTTCTGATTTGACTGTTTCGTGGTCTTGGGGACAAAAATGTAGCCTGCCATAGCAGTAAACCAAGGATGTAGTGGCCATCAGACCATCAGCTTCTGCCGCCTTCCCTCTCATGGTGCACCCTGAGGGGAATTCAGGTTGAAGAAAAACAAGCGGTTGACCCTAGATAGGTAAGGTGCATATCGACGGAATAATTTCAGTAAGGCCAGACTCTTCCATAGTCCTATACATAGAAAAGCACTGAATTACTAGCGTGAGAGGCTTGTTTTCATGATTAGCAATCACCTTTTGTTGTTCCATCACATGGTGCTGGTGGTGGTTGTTTTGTGTTGTTTTCCAGCAAAAGTTCTGTGTATCCTGACTCCTCCCTTACCTCTTAGGAGCAGTTCCTCAGAGCTGCCTGAGAGGCTGGTTCCTGGACTATAGTCCTCAATAATGCCCTGAATAAAACTTAATTCTCAACTTTCAGGTTGTGCATTTTTTCAGTTGAGAGTCTATATATTATATTTTTTCATCAATATATTATTTTACAGTCTGTGTATTGTATTATCTGATTTCTTGGAGAATATTTACAGTTTCTGCTGAAATAGTGCAGTGTTTTCTTGTGTTTTAAAATTTTGGCCTGTTAGCTCGAGCTCCGTGGTGGCCAGGTGGTATAGAATCTGCCTGCAATGCAGGAGACCTGGGTTTAATCCCGGGGTTGGGAAGATCCCCTGGAGAAGGGAATGGCTACCCGATCCAGTATCCTTGCCTGGAGAATTCCACGGACAGAGGAGCCTGGTTTGTTACAGTCCTTGGGATCACAAAGAGTCAGGCATGGCTGAGCAACTAACACACATGGGAATCCTATAAAACCTTGGCTGAGTGTGAACCTCTTCAAAGAGGATTGGCATTTGTCCCAGAACTTATTATGAGTCAAGGACAACAGTTTATTTTAAAAAATATTAATTATTTATTTGGCTGCACCCAGTCTTAGTTGTGGCATATGGATCTTTTTTTAAATTGAGGCACATGGGATCTAGTTCTCTGACCAGTGATCGAACCCAGGCCTCCTACATTAGGAGAATGGAGTGTAAACCACGGGACCACCATGGAAGTCCCAGGACGACTGTTTATTTTACTTCTCAGTTTGATGGGGTCCCAGATCTCTCTAGAATGGGTGTTGGCCAAAATCCTTACCAACTAGTATGTGTTCTGTTGAGGCTCCAGCTCCCGTGAGTGGAACTGTGAGCCGAGTCTCCAGGAGGGCCTGCTGGCACCGGTAGCGGCAGCCTTGGGTGGCTACAGGGACACCAGAGGGGATATGCTTGTTCTCGTGGCTGTGATTTACTGTGATAAAAGGATGCAGAGAAAAGTCAGCCAAGGGGAAAGCACATGGAGTGAAGCCCCAATCAGGCACCAACTCCAAGGACCTCTTCCTGGGGAGTCATGTGGGAAGTACTCAACTCCTCCAGCCCTTAGTTGTGACAACACATGTGAAGCATCACCTGTCAGGAAGCTTGTTAGTGACTTTATGCCCAGAGTTTTTATTGGGGGCTGCTCGTAAAGTAGCCCCTGTGCCTGGAACAGACCAAAATTCCAGACTCCTGGAGGGAAAGCAGGTGTTTAGCATAAACTATATTTGTACACACAATTTAAGCACTCATATCAGTTAGAGTGGTGGGGATCCTCCCAAATTCCAGGTTCCCAGATGGCAGCCAAGGATCGCAGTCTGTTTTCAATCCTTTCTGCATAGTTTGTCCCCTTGGCCCTGGGCCAAGGCATCTTGATAGCAAAGTTATCATCAGTAGGACCCTACGCATGGGATGAGAACAACCTTAGGTGTTGATCTCGGCGATGTCTTTTAGGGGTTAACATGATCAGTCTTCAGGCTCCAGGAGGCCTGGGGGCTGTGTGCTCATGGTCATCAAGTAGTTAACATCTCCCACTTGGTGAGGGGTTTTCACATCTTGAAAACAACTCAGGAAATGTGCATCAGATACTGTTATCTAGGTACTTCAGAGAGGAGCTAAAGCAGAGATATGGGGGAAGACCCCATAAGCTCCTGCTCAGTTACAATATAATGTCTTTTACTTGGTGATCCTTGTATTCCACTGGGGCTTCCCAGGTGGCGCTAGTGGTAAAGAATGCGCCTGCCAATGCAGGAGACAAAAGAGGCAGGGGTTCGATCCCTGGGCTGGGAATATCCCCTGAGGGAGTGCACGGCAACCCACTCCAGTATTCTTGCCTGGAGAATCCCATGGATGGAGGGCCTGGCAGGTCATAGTCCATGGAGTCGCACAGAGTCAGACATGACTGAAGCAACTAAGCACGCTTGTATTCCACAACATGTTTTCAATATTTATTCATTATGTGCCATGTGACAAGATTCAGCATTTTCAAAGATAAATAATAATCCCTCATATGTATATACTTCATTTTCTTTATGCCTTTGTTTTTGTCCAGTTGCTAAGTCATGACCGACTCTGTGAACCCATGGGCTGCAGCACAGCAGGCTTCCTGTCCTTCACTATCTCCCTGAGTTTGCTCAGACTCATGTCCAGTGAGTTGGTGATGCCATCCATCCGTCTCATTTTCTGTTATCCCCCTCCTCCTGCCTTCAATCTTTCCCAGTATCAGGGTCTTTGTCTACATGTGATGTCTCTGCTTTTTAATACACTATCTAGGTTTGTCATAGCTTTTCTTCCAAGGAGTAAACGTCTTTTAATTGTGTGGCTGCAGTTACCATCCACAGAGATTTTGGAGCCCAAGAAAATAAAGTCTGTCCTGTTATCACATTTTTCCCATCTATTTCCCATGAAGTAATGGGACCAGATGTCATGATCTTAGTTTTTTGAATGTTGGGTTTTAGGGCCAATTTTTTCACTCTCCTCTTTCACCTTCATCAAGAGGCCCTTTAGTTCCTGGTCACTCTGCTGTTAGAGTGGTATCATCTGCATATTTGAGGTTGTTGATATTTCTCCCAGAAATCTTGATTCCAGATTATGAGTCATTCAGCCCTGCATTTTGCATGATGTACTCTGCATGGAAGTTAAATAAGCAGGATTACAACTTTGACATACTCCTTTCCCAGTTTGGAACCAGTCTGTTGATCCCTGTCCAGTTCTAACTGTTGCTTCTTGACCTGCAAACAGGTTTCTCAGGAGGCAGGTAAGGTGGTCAGGTATTCCCATCTCCTTAAGAATTTTCCACACTCTGTTGTGATCCACACAGTCAAAGGTTTTAGCACAGTCAATGAAACAGAAGTAGATGTTTTCCTGGAATTCCCTTGTTTGTTCAATGATCCAACAGATGTTGGCAATTTGGTCTCTGGTTCCTCTGCCTTTCCTAAAACCAGCTTGAACATCTGGAAGTTATCATTTCATGTACTGTTGAAGCCTAGTTTGAAGGATTTTGAGCACTGCCTTGCTAGCATGTGAAATGAGCACAATTGTGCACTAAGTTGAACATTCTTTGGCATTGCCTTTCTTTAGGATTGGAATGAAAACTGACCTTTTCCAGTCCTATGACCACGGCTGAGTTTTCCAAGTTGGCTGACATATTGAGTGTAGCACTTTAATAGCATCACTTTTAGAATATAAAATTGTTCATCTGGAGGTCCAATACCTCCACCAGCTTTGTTCATAGTAAAGCTTCCTAAGGCCTACTTGACTTTACACTCCTGGATTTCTGGCTCTAGGTAAATGACCGCACCATTGTGGCTATCTGGATCATTAAAACCTTTTTTGTACAGTTCTTCTGTGTATTCTTGCCACCTCTTCTTAATCTCTTCTACTTCTGTTAGGTCCTTGCTGTTTCTTTCCTTTAATTATGCTGAACTTTGCATGAACATTTCCCTTGGTATCTCTCCAATTTTCTTGAGGCGATCTCTAGTCTTTCCCGTTCTGTTGTTTTCTATTTCCTTGCATTGTTCACTTAAGAAGACTTTCTCATCTCTCCTTGCTATTCTCTGGAATTCTGCGTTCAGTTGGATGTCTCTTTCCCTTTCTCCTTTGCCTTTTGCTTCTCTTCTTTTCTCAGCTATCTGTAAGGCCTCCTCAGACAACCATTTTGCCTTGTTGCATTTCTTTTTCTTGGGGATCATTTTGGTTATTTCCTTCTGTACAGTTACGATCCTTTGTCCATAGTTCTTCAGGTACTCTGTCTACCAGATCTAATCCCTTGAATCTATTTTCACCTCTAATATATAATCATATGGGATTTGATTTAGGTCATATCTGAATGGTCTAGTGCCTTTCCCTACTTTCTTCAATTTAAGCCTGAATTTGCCAATCAGAAGCTGATTATCTGAGCCACAGTTAGCTCCAGGTTTTCTTTTTGCTGACTTTCTAGAGTTTCTCCATCTTTGGCTGCAAAGAATGTAATCAATTTAATTTCAGTATTGACCATCTGGTGATATCCAGGTGTAGAGTCACCTCTTGTGTGGCTGGAAGAGGGTGTTTGCTATGACCAGTGCATTCTCTTAGCAAAATTGTTAGCCTTTACCCTGTTTCATTTTGTACTCCAAGGCCAAATTTGCATGTTACCCCAGGTGTCGCTTGACTTCCTACTTTTGTATTCTGATCCCCTATGATGAAAAGGACAACTTTTTTGGGTGTTAGTTCTAAAAGGTATTGTAGGCCTTCCTAGACAACCATTCAGCTTCAGGTTCTTCCGGGTCAATGGTTGGGGCATAGACTTGAATTAATGTGATACTGAATGGTTTGCATTGGAAACAAACAGAGATCATTCTGTCATTTTTGAAATTGCACCTGAGTACTGCATTTTGGTTTCTTGTTAACTATGAGGGCTACCTCATTTCTTCTAAGGGATTCTTGCCCACAGTAATAGATATAATGGTCATCTACCATTAAATTTGCCCATTCCCATCAATTTTAGTTCATTGATTTCTAAAATGGTAGTATTCACTCTTGCCACCTCCTGCTTGACCACGTTCAATTACCTTGATTCGTGGACCTAATGTTCCAGGTTCCTATGCAATATTGTTCTTTATAGCATCGGACTTTACTTTCACCACCAGACACATCCATAAATGAGTGTCATTTCTACTTTGGCCCAGTGTCTTCATCTTTCTGGAGCCACTTCTTGGCTCTTCCCCAGTAGCATATTGGACCCCTACTGACCTGGGGGCTCATTTTCCCATGTCATGTCTTTTTGCCTTTTCATACTCTTCTTTATGGCTTCATGTATTCACAAACATTGGGCTGCTTCCATCTGTTGGTGATGCTATAAATAATGCTACCATGTACCTTGGTGTACAAATATCTCCTGCAGATCCTTTGAAGTCTTTTATATACATACCCAGATATGGGATGGTAGGATCATGTGTTATGAAATCTTGGCTCTCTGCCTAATGAAGCTGAATTTAAAAAATTAGAGAATTTGGAGGAAATAGAAGGTGGCTTTAATTTTTAACCAATCAAGGGGGAAACAGAGCAGGGTAATGCCTCAAGAACTGTGCCCAGATCCTAGGGGAACCGAGACACTTTATGTGGCCTGGTCTCAGAGTCTTAGGGTAAATGATAAGACTCAAATTAATGAAGGTCTTGCATCTTCTTCTTCTTGCTTTGTTTCAAAAATCATAGCTGGAGTCAAGTATACAGGCATTTGAGTCTGTTTGTCTCTCCTGGTTCATTGTAATGCGGCCTTCTTTCTGAAATAGTATATCCAACCAGTACATCTTAAAGGAAATTGGTCCTGAATATTCATTGGAAGGACTGATGCTGAAGCTGAAACTCTAATACTTTGCTCACCTGATACAAAGAACTGACTCATTTGAAAAGACCCTGATGCTGGGAAAGATGAAGGCGGGAGAAGGGGACGACAGAGGATGAGATGGTTGGATGGCATCACTGACTCCATGGACATGAGCTTGAGTAAACTCGGGAAGTTGGTGATGGACAGGGCAGTCTGGCATGCTGCAGTCCATGGGGTCACAAAGAGTCTGACAAAACGAAGTAACTTAACTGAATTGAACTTCTTTCTGAAATGTAAAAAAAAAAGAAAACTACAAGGGGTGGTCTGTAGTAAAGGCAAGCACCAAGTACAGGATGTAATTAACATAGAGTTAAAGGATAATAGGTGCAAAATGTAGCTTATGCAGAGTTAGGGGGCAATAGGTACAGGATTTAAATTACATAGTGTCTGGTTAGTTAGAAAAGCAACCTTAATTACAGACTTCAGATTAGGGGCAGTTAAAGTAAAATCTAGAAATGATGAGGCCTGCTCACTCTCCTCTTTAACTTCTTTGTTCTCAGTAAAGGGAAATAAAAACTCATTTCTGTTTCTTCCTTTTCACTGCAACTGTATCATAATTTTATTTTTAATTTTTGAAAAACCCCCATAGTGTTTGCACCACTGTATATTTCCTTTAACACCACATAAAGATTCCAATTTCTCTACATCCTTAGCAACATTTGAGATCTATCTATCTCTAGTGGCCATCTGAACGAATGTGAAATGATACCTCACTATGGTTTTTGAATTGGTTTTTGGTTTTTGAATCATTACTGATTCTGAGTACCTTTCACATTTTTTGTTCATTTGTATATCTTACATGGATTAATATCTATGAATTCCTCATACACTGTGCTATTGTTTTATGATGTTGCTTTGTTGTATGAGCTCTTTATTTACCCTTGACCTTTGCTCCCTATCAGATAGATGCTTTGCAAAAATTTCCTTTCATCGCACAGGTAGCCTTTTCACCTCATTGTTTCCTCTAAGGTGACACTGTTTTTGTTTTTTTTTTTACATATGATATAATCCTGTTTGACTTCATTTGCTTTTGTTGACTGAGCTTTTGGTTTCACATCCAAGGAGTCATTGTTACATGAAATGTCATAAAAGTTCCTTCCTGTCTTCTCTTCCAGGAGATTTGTATTTATAGGTTTATCTATAAAATCTTCTATCCCTTTTGAGTTAAAATTTGTATGTAATGTTATGTAAGGGTCCAACTTCATTCTTTGACATGTAAACATCCACTGTATTTGGATGCATAAATTCTGCTTGAGAGAATACCTGTTCTTTGGTTGCACAACTGACATACTGAATTTAGGAGAAAAATCTACTTGTTTCATTCCCAACTATTTCCAGTTCTTTTATGTGACCTCATTGTCATCTCTGCTACCTATGAATCACAGCCATATTCTTACTTTGACTTTGTTATGCATAAAGATGTTGACTGAAAAAAAAATTCACAAGCTGTTAAGTTTTATTTGGGGCAATAATGAGGACTGTAGCCCAGGAGACATCAGCTCATATAGCTTTGAGAAACTGTTCCGAAGAAGTAAGGGTGAAGGATAGTATATGTATGATTTTGGTAAAGCAGGGGGAATACATGCAAGCAAGCACTATTTTTTTGTAGAAAGTTTCTGCTGGTCTTCTGAAACTTCCACTAGTCTCAAGAAACAATCGTCACCATGAAGGATTTTAGTGCTTTTCTAGATATGAGGAGGTATAAGAATTGGGCTCATAAAATCAGCTCCTGATAATTTTTAACTATCTGAGAACCTGTGCTGCAAGTTTTCCCAGAGTGCAGAGTGCCTCATTTCTGCTCTCCACCCTGATCTACTTCAGGGGATGTTGAAAGTCAGCAGCTGCAGCAGCTCGTGATTTAATCCTTGTAGGGTAGATGGTAAGTGCCAATTTGCAGTTGATATAGGGTTCTCACTGCTCTCTTCACCCCCAGTCATCCATGCAGGCCCTGGTAGTTTCTGACATGTCAGTCAGTTCAGTCGCTCAGTCGTATCTGACTCTTTGCGACCCCATGGACTGCAGCACTCCAGGCCTCCCTGTCCATCACCAACTCCCAGAGTTAACTCAGACTCATGTCCATTGAGTCAGTGATGCCATCCAACCGTCTCATCCTCTGTCATCCCCTTCTCCTCCTGCCTTCAGTCTTTCCCAGTATCAGGGTCTCTTCCAATGAATCAGTTCTTCACATCAGGTGGTCAAAGTATTGGAGCTTTAGCTTCAGCATCAGTCCTTCCAATGAATATTCAGGACTGATTTTCTTTACGATGGACTGGTTGGATCTCCTTGCTGTCCAAGGGACTCTCAAGAGTCTTCTCCAACACCACATTCAAAAACATGAGTTCTTCAGCGCTCAGTCTCCTTTATGGAACAACTCTCATATCCATAGATGACTACTGGAAAAATTTTAGCTTTGACAGTATGGACATTTGTCAGTAATGTCTCTCCTTTTTAATATGCTATCTAGCTTTGTCATAGCTATTTGTAAGGCCTCCTCAGACAACCATTTTGCCTTTCATGGTTTTCCCAGTAGTCATGTATGGATGTGAGAGTTGGACTATAAAGAAAGCTGAGCACCAAAGAATTGATGCTTTTGAACTGTGGTGTTGGAGAAGACTCTTGAGAGTCCCTTGGACAACAAGGAGATCAAACCAGTTCATCGTAAAGGAAATCAATCCTGAATATTCATTGGAAGGACTGATGTTGAAGCTGAAACTCCAATACTTTGGCCACCTGATGCAAAGACCTGACTCACTGGAAAAGACAGAAGGTGGGAGGAGAAGGGGACGAGAGAGGATGAGGTGGTTATATGGCATCACCAACTCAATGGACATGAGTCTGAGTCAACCCTGGGAGTTGGTGATGGACAAGGAGGCCTGGAGTGCTGCAGTCCATGGGGTCACAAAGAGTCAAACTTGACAGAGCAACTGAACTGAAGACTTATTGAACGTAAATATGGAGAGTTCTTTGGAAATGGAGGGAGAAAACTGCAAGGAAGTTCCCTTTAATCACTCCCAGGTCCTAGTCACCTAGTGGTGGTGTATTCTGATGTACAAATGATACTGGGGACTGGGCAAATGTACTGGGGTTCTCAGAATCTGGGACATCAGATTCTGTTCTTGTAAACAAATTTCTGGGAAGTAATGAAGACTTGATGCTGTTAGTATACAGAGATGTTTACATTTCCCCAGATTTAGATCAGTGGCAGTTTAATGGACAGTTGGTGTTGATTGAAACAAACTTTGTGAATATAGCTTTAAAATATCACATGCTGAACTAGATGTTGGAGATGAAAAAGCATTTTGGACATGAGAGTAGGCAGGTCAGCAAGGCATGTGCTATGGTTTCACAGAAAACAGGATGCTAGATATAAAGCTGTAACATAAATTACATATCCTTTCGGGACTTCACTGGTGGTCCAGCAGGTAAGACACTGTGCTCCCAATGTGGGGGGGGGGGGTGTTCAGATTCAATCCCTCATCAGGGATCTCGATCCCGCCAGCCACAACTAAGACCCAGTGCAGCCTATATAAATAAATAAATAGTTTTTAAAAATACCTCCTGTAAATGACTGACCTTCCAGGAAAGATGACCCACTGGTGGCAGGGACTTTTCTCACATTCTCTTAAAAGAGTGACGGTCTTGTCAGAAGTTCTGGGTTCCAGAGCACGTGTCACTTAGTTGTGTGAGAAATCCACCAGTCAGAGGCAGTGAGCATTTCTCTTTTAAACAGTTCATTTTGTTTCTAGGCTAGAAGTTCTCACGTTTCTCACAGCCCATGTTGTCATTTTACCCATCTTGACTGGAGTGGAAGGAGGATTTTTGTTTCAGTTGCGGTCATTGATACAGTGGAATTGGGTAGCAGGTTCTGCTCACATTTAACATTGGTATGAATGAGACATAATGTCATTTTCTATAGCTGGTAGTTTGTTTTTGGCCGTACTAAGAATGACTAATGCATCTGATAGAAAAGAAGATTTATGTCTGATGCTGTGTGCACAGGGAATAGGCAGATGCTCAGGCTGAGAAAATGGATATGAAGACTCATAAATTACTTTCTTTTTTTTCACTTCTTCTCTCTGGCATTGTCTACATGCGGTCATTGTGCACATTTTTTACTCTCTTCGTAATTTCAGTTGGTCACCCCACTGTCGAGCATCAAACCAGGTTCCATGCAGCAAGGAGGAGGATGTGTGAGTCTGACAGGACTTAGCAGTTTTGATCTGCAGCCCCTCCTTCTTCACTTGGGGAATGGTATCCTCGCTTGCCCTTCTCTCTCCATGCCACTGGCCATATCACACGGCCACTCTAAGGAAACACATGTTCTGTGTAGCACAGGCAAACATGTGAGAAGGTTTCTGTGAATGGCTGAAGTTACCTGAACTCTTTCACAGAGCCTGACCCAAAGAATATTACAAATAGTTAAATGTTTGAGCTGAGGATCGTGTGGCTGGTGCACGAAGGAGGGCTTTGTCGAGGACCTCGGCTGCATTTGGGCCAGTCCCCTTTCTCTGTTGCGTGAGATCACTGGTGTCACCCCTGAAGGGTCCTCAAGTGACTGGAGTGGTCATGATGATATTGATGATGACAGTGACTTGCATTTCTTTGAAATTATAAAGAATAAAATAGTTTCTAGTATAATTGTCCCAGAAAATTGTGCTCATGTTATAGTACTTTTATTTTATTTTATAGACTAGTCAGGGAAGTGACTGAGTTAAAACAATGAGAACTGTTGGCAGGCTCAGGAGAGACGGTGAGGGAGTACCCTGGAGCCAGGGCGAGCAGGGCAGAGCGGCTCCTCCCAGCCCTGCCCGGACCCCTCCCCGGGCGTGTGCGGGCCTGTCCCCTCCCGGGCCCTCCGCTCGCTGCACAGGTCCAGTGCTTCGTTGGCTGTTCCCCCACATCGCAGTGGCAGGTGCTCACAGTTGGCTGAAACTAAAAGCAGATATGTGGGGACAAAGACCTATATGTTTTGGAGACCTTTTTTCTGGATATAACTGATTTGACAGTGTCCTGCTCATTTCTGCTTAGAATCTCATTAAGTCCTGCACTTCATGAGCCATCCCATCCAGTGCCCTGCTTTCCATTCCCAGAGATCCAGTATCTGTTCAAATTCAAAAAGTAAATAAATATGCATGAAGTGAAATGATAAACCACATTCAAGGTACTTAACATATCTGTCATCTGACTTCTTTGCATTTTTTTCTGGTGAGAACACTTATACATTCTTAGGAAATCTCAGTTATAATATGCCTTATATTATCTGTTTACCAGGCTGTGCTTAGATTTCTGGAATTCATTCATCCTATTTGACTGAATTTTTATACCATCTGACTAACATCTATGGTCCCCACAGCAAGTTCCAGACAATGATATTCTGATCTGTTTTATGAGTTGGGCTTTAGCAGATTCCACATACAATTGAGTTGATACAGTATTTTCCTTTCTGTGTTGGCTAATTCCACTCAGCATGATGTCTTTCAGGTTCATTCATGTTATCCCACATGGAAGGATTTCCTTTTTTGAAGGCTGAATAATATTCATTCATATGTCACATTTTCTTTATGTATGGCATGTCCAAGACATAAGAGTGAGATGCCACTTCAAATTTCTAGCTTCAAAAGTTAAAAAGACAAAATACAGCAAATATTGGTAATACTACATTTTAGTGAGGATGGGGAGGAATTAGAAGTACCATGTACTACTGATGGGAGTATAAAAATACATCTAGTTAGGAGAATTGATTGGCCTTTACTTACAAATTTAAAACTTTATTTAACATATTAGAAAAAAAGTGAAAGTATACATAAACATTGAAAACTCTCTGAACTTATCTGAACTTCTAAGATACCCTTGCTTTCTGTATTCCTCCACACTAGATGTATAGTTAGTTTCTACTGTATACAAACATTTCTTTAAAAATCAATGACAGGGAAATAGAAGGAGAGAGAGAAAGGTAGGTCCCAGTATCTGCATCCTCTTGATTATTATGAAACTCCTAGTGCCAAAATCCCAGGTTATTATGAATATGAACTTCAATAACAGCTGTGAGGTTTCCAAAACAGTGTACTCTAACCTACTTATAAATAGTAGATTCTCAGTAGTCATTGCACTAATGACTATGTACTTGTCATTGTCCAAAGAGACTTAACTCAGATGTTACAACCTTTATTAGCCTCTGTAAACTTTAAAGTCGCAGCCAAACATGTGATCCTTTAAGACCACAATGGAAGGGGAAATCTACTTACAGGACCATTCAGGTACTAGGCAGAATCCATTTCATTCCGGTGGTTTGTTTCCATGTGAACCCTCCCTGGTCACACCTGGCATCTGATGTCCCTAAAGGAGAGAAAAAATTTGGATCATGGCTTATTCATTCATTTCTCTAATTCTTTACTGTGTATTCGGTTGAAAGGATCATCACAAGTGTTTTATATAAGTGAGGTTATTGCCTCAAAGTCTCAAACTAGAAGCTTTTCACAGTTAGGCTAAGATTTGAATACATGTCATGGAATTAGTGAGGAAAAGGAAAAATTAGTGACCCCTCAATCTACCCACTGCATCTATCTTCCCCCCTTCACCATCCCTCTACTCCATCATTCTCTATTGTTCTTTGTGACCTCAATATCTCTGCCCCTGTGACCTCTGGATATCTCCAGAACTAATTCTTCCCCTTCTAGGCTCCTTTATTGCTCTCCCACTTCTATCCTGTGCATTTTAGACATCCATACCCACGGACCCTCTAGCCCTTTGATTCCCGAGTTCTCAACCCAGTCCTCCTCTCCTTTTATTGCTCCCAAAGCTTTGACACTTCATATCCTCCTTCTCCCTGCCCTTTATCCTCCTCTCATTCTAATGACTTCGTCCCATTTCCCATATCCTGTTATGACTAATGCCCTCAAATATTCAGTCATCAGTTATCAAGTGTCCTTAGTTTTTCCAAATCTTATACTCTTTTCCCCAACCCCATAATTCCTGACTCTGCAATTTTTTGAAACAGTTTGCGAAGAATTGGTGTTAACTTTTCTTTAAATGTTTGGTTTCAAAAGAACAGCATGTATGTTATCTGTGGTGAAACAGACCACCAGCCCAGGTGGGATGCATGAGTCAAGTGCTCGGGGCTGGTGGCCTGGGAAGACCCAGAGGAATCGGGTGGAGAGGGAGGTGGGATGGGGGACCGGGATGGGGAATATGTGTAACTCTATGGCTGATTCATATCAATGTATGACAAAACCCACTGAAAAATAAAAAATTTTTAAAAATAAATAAATAAATGTTTGGTAGAATTCACTTGTGAAGCCATCTGCTCCCAGACTTTTGTTTGCTGGAAGTTTTTTTTAAATAACTGATTCAATTTTATATAGGTGATTCATTTAATAATATTTCCTGTTTCTTCCTTGTTCAGTCTTGGGTGATTTTATGTTTCTAGGAATTTGTCCATTTCTTCTAGATTGATTGTCCAATTCATTAGCATATGATTCTTCATAGTAGTCTCATGTTTGTTAGTATTTCTATTGTGTCAGTTGTACCTGCCCCTTTTTCATATCTGATTTTATTGATTTTGGCCTGCTCTTTTTTTTTTTTTCTTCATTAGTCTGGCTAAATTTTGTTTAAGTTTTCGAAGAACCAGCTCTCAGTTTCATTGATCTTTTCTATTGATTTTCACTCTACTTATTTCTGCTCTAATCTCTTAGGTTTTCAAAAATTTTACTAACTTTGAATTTTGTTCTTATTCTTGCTCTTTGGAGTATAAGGTTAGGTTGCACATTTGAAATATTTCTTGTTTGCTATGGTAAGCATGTATCACACTGTAAACTTCCCTTTTAGAACTGGTTTTGCTATGTCTCAGAGGTGTGAATTTTTATTTTCATTTGTCTCTAGATATCTATTTCCTCTTTGATTACTTCAGTGATCCATTGGTTGTTTAGTAACATGTTGTTTTAGACTCCTCATGTTTGTGTTTCTTGCAGTTACATTCTTTTATTCAATTTGTAGTCTCAGAGCGTTGCATTTGGAAAACAAATACTCGATGTGATTTCAATTTTCTTAAATTTACTGAGCGTTCTTTTGAAATTTCTCATGTGATCTATCCTGGAGAAATTTCCATGTGCACTTGAAAAGGGAGTGTATTCTGTTTGTACATTCTGATATATATCACCTCCCTTTATCCATTGCTTGGCTGATGGTCACTTGCATTGCCCTGTGGTTGCGGGCTCACAGGGTCTTAAGGCAGTCTTTCTGCCAGTGGATGAGCTGTGTCCTTGCTGTGTTAGCTTGTCCAGAAATGTCCCCGCACAGGCACTTGTAGGCCCTTTGTTCTGGGCAATGCTGGGTATTGGTGTATAACCTGGAAAGAGGGTTCCAAAATAGCATTTGCCAGCACTTGCTCTGTGTTAGAAAAAGTTTCTAAAAATGTCTGCCACCAGTGTCTATGTCTCCAGGGTGAGCTGCAGTTGCCTCCTGCCTTTCCAGGAGACTCTCCCAGGTCATCAGGTAGGTCTGCCCAGGCTCCTTTCATATACTACTTCTTCCCTGGGTCCCAGAGTATGTAAGACTTTTGTGTGTGCCCATTAAGAGTGAAGTTTCTATTTCCCCCTGCCCCCTGGGACTCCGGAAATAGTCTCACTGGCCTTCAAGGCCAAATTCTCTGGGGGCTTGTTTTCCCAGTGCAGGACCCCCAGGCTGGGGAGGCCAACATGGGGCTTGAATCTCTCTCTCCATTGAGAGAACCTCTGCAATTTTAATTACTTCCCCATTTGGGAGTTGTCAGTGTAGCAGTATGGACCTGACTATATCACAACTCCACCCTACCACACATTTCATCAATCCTTCTTTATATCTTTGATTGTAGAAGGCCTTTTATGATAGGTTCCAGGTCTTTTTATGGATGATTATTCTTCAAATATTTGTACTTTTTGTTTGCCTACGAGAAGAGGTGAGCTCTGGGTCTTCCAATCCACCATCTTCTCCCAGCTCTCCAGTGCATTGGTAGTTTTGATTTTTTTTTTCCTGCAACTTAATCTTTGAACATTTGACTTTTCTCTGTAATTACTTAACAGAGGTAGTTTATATCTAATTGTGTGGCATCACTGTTTTGACATGTTACAGAGTTTTTTATCAAAAATTAATATATAAAGTCATGTTAATTACAGGGCTACAACACAATGATTCAACATCTATATACATTGCAAAATGATCAACATAATTAGTCTAGTTACTATCATCATAACAAGTTACAAAATTAACTTTTTTCCATTGAGAACTGAACAGTTAGTTACTTTCTTAGTCAAAATTATTGTACTACCAATTTGGAAGTACCTGAGTCACCATGCTGTACATTTTATGTACATTTTTATGTAACTGGAATTTGTAGCCCTTGACCCCCTTCACCCATTTGTGCAAACCTCTGCCGCACTTCCCTTCTGGCACCATCAGTCTATGTATCTATGAGTTTTGTGTTTTAGGTTCCATATAATAGTGATCATATAGTAATTGTCTTTATCTGATATATTTCACTGAAACTGATAATCCCAAGAGTTATCCAGGTTGTCACAAATGGCAATACTTCATTCTTTTTTCTGGCTGAATAATATTCTAATGTATGTATAGGCATATTCAGAAATATGCATATATATGTGTATATATGTACACATACACACATATATCACATCTATATATTCATTTATAGATACTTATCCAATGTATGTATATATATGTGTACAGAAATAATCAGACACACATGCACATGTATATATTCTCATATATGTGTCTGTATATATGTGTGTGTGTGTGTATTTGTGTATATGTGTGTGTGTATTTATGTATATATGTGTGTATTTGTGTATATGTGTGTGTATTTGTGTATATATGTGTGTGTATGTTTGTGTATATGTGGATAACTCTTGGGATTATCAGTTTCAGTGAAATATATCAGATAAAGACAATTACTATATGATCACTATTATATATGTGTCTGTTTTTGTGTGTATATATGTGTGTGTGTATGTGTATATATATGTGTGTGCGTGTGTGTATATATGTGTGTGTATTTGTGTATATATATATATGTGTGTGTATATGTGTGTGTATTGTGTACACGTATATATGTGTGTGTGTACATGTACATGGTACACACACACACATACACATATCACATCTTTTTCAGTTCACCTGTCAGTGGTTCTCAGGTTGTTTCCATATCTTGACTACAGGAAATAATGCTGTAATGAACATGGGGGTACATATGTATTTTCCAATTAGTGTTTCCTTTTTTTCCAGATAAATATCCAAAAGTGGCACTGCATTATTGTATAGTATATTTTTAATTTTTTGAGGAATTCCCATACTGTTTTCCATAGTGACTGAACCTATTTACATTCCCACCAACAATATGCTAGAATTCCCTTTTATCCACATTCTCATCACCACTTTTATTTTTTGTCTTTTTGATAATAGCCAGGTGTGAGGTTATATGTCATTGTGGTTTTTATTTGCATTTTCCCAATTTAAGTGATGTTGAGCATTTTTCATGTGTCTGGTGGACATCTATATAGATATCTACTTTGGAAAAAAAATGTATATTTACATTTTCTGGCCAGTCCAGTTTTTAGCAGGATTTTTTTTGTTTGTTTTTTGTTTTTTTTGCTGTTTTTCTTTTTTCATTATACAGCTGTATGAATTTTAATATTGTGGATATAAGCCCCTCATTGTATATGATCTGCAAATATCTTCTGTCATTCAGTAGGTTCTGCTTTTATTTTGTTGATGGTTCCTTTGTACATAAGCTTTTTAGTTTGATGTCCTACCATTTGCCTTTATTGCTTTCACTTTTTTTGGTCAGATTCAAAAAATCATCTCCAAGACCTATGTCAAGGAACTTACCACATTTACATTTTCTTCTATGAGTTTTATGGTTTTACATCTTCCATTCAAGTCTTTAACCCATTTTATTTTTTGTGTGTGGTGTTAAATAGTGGTCCAGTTTCATTTTTTTGCATGTGGTTGCCAGTTTTCCCAACAATGTTTATTAAAGAGATTATTTTATTTCTTCATTGTGTAGTCTTTGCTTCTTTGTCACATGTTAATTGACCATATATGCTTAGGTTTATTTCTTTTCTATGTTTGTTATGCCAATACTATACTGTCTTTATTGCCATAGCTTTGTAATAGAATTTCATCCTGAAGCACACAGCCTCTAGTGTCTTTTTTTTCTCATGATTGCTTTCCCTGTTTGAATTCTTCTGTAGTTCCGTGCAAATTTTAGAATTTTTTGTTTTATTTCTGTGAAAATGCTACTGACATTTTGAAGGGATTGCACTAAACTTGCACATTGCTTTGGGAAGCATGATCATTTTAACAATATAATTTTTTTAAATTCACGGGCAAAGACTATCTTAGCATTTATTTGTGTTGTCTTCAATTTCTTTCCTTCACGTCTTGTAGTTTTTAGTACAGAGGTCTTTCACTCTTGAGTAAATTTATTCTTAGGTATTTTTCTCATGTAATTGTAAATGGAATTATTTTCTTTATGTCTTTCAGATATGTTGTTGTTAGTGTATAGATTTACAACTGATTTTATATGTTGATTCTGTATCCTGCAACTTGATCGAATTTATTAGTTCTACCATTTTGGGGGGAGTCATATACAAGATCATCCATTTTGTGGGGGAGCCCTATACAAGATCATGTCTTCTGAAAATAGAGAAAGCTTTGCTTCTTCCTCTCCATTTTGGAGGCCTTTTCATTTCATATTTTTGTGTCAGATTGCTCTTGGAATTCTCCAGGCCAGAATCCTGGAGTGGGTGGCCCTTCCCTTCTCCAGGGCATCTTCCCAACCCAGGGATCGAACCTAGGTCTCCCGCATTGCAGGCTCGTTCTTTACCAGCTGAGCCACCAGGGAAGCCCTGTTAGGATTGGAATACTATAATAAGAGTAGTGAATGTGCATAGGCTTGTTCATGATTTCTAAAGAAAAGCTTTCAGTTTTTCACCCTTAGGTACAAGGTTAGTTGTGGGTCTAAACTGTATGGCTTTGTTTTGAGGTATGCTCCTTCTGTTCCCAGTTTGAGAGCTTTTGTCAAAAAGGGCATTGAATTTTGTCAAATGGTTTTCCTGAATCTACTTAAAGGATCATATATCAATATTTATTCTTCATTATATTAACATTGCATATCACCCTTATTTATATATATATAATTTACATATATCTTATACATGTTATATACAACAATAAGGTTGTGCCAACCTTCCATGCCAGGAGTAGATTCCACATGTTAATGGTGTATAGCCTTTTAAATTTGCTGTTGAATTTGGTTATACTTTTGCTGAGAATTTTTGCATTCGTATCTTAAGGGATGCATTAGAAGCTTTGGGCAAAATTCAATACCCATTTATGATAAAAAAAAAAAACTCTAAACCAATTTGATATAGAAGGAAATGTGCCTCAGCATAAAAATGGTCACATAACAAACCCATGATCAACATAATACTCATTATGGTATTATGGGGAAAAACTGAAAGCTTTTGTTCTATGATCAGAACAAGACAATGATATTGACTTTATAACATTTATTTAACATAGCACTAGATGTCCTGGCCAAAACAATTAGGCAAGAAAAGAAGTGAAAAGTACCCAAGAAGAAAAGTAAGAAGGAAAATTGTCTTCATTTTCAGTGGGATATTATATCAGAAACCCCTAAAGAATCCACCCCTCTCCCAATTTTGCTAGAACTACTAAACAAATTTAGGAAATGTGCAGGATACAAAATCAATATAAAAAAGCAGCTGTTTTTCTACATAGGGACAATATACTATCAGAAATATAATTGGAAACAGTCCCATTTTCAATTATATCGAAAACAAATACTCAGGAATAAAATTGAAAAAGGAGGTGAAACATCTATATACTAAAACCTATAAAATATTAATGAAAGAAATTAAAGACTTGTAATGGAAATATGTTCCATGCTCATGGATTGGAAGAATTTATATTGATTAATTATTCAAACTACTCCCGAAGATCTATAGATCCAATGCCATTTATATCAAAATGATAATGGCAATTTTCAAAATAACAGAAAACAAATCCTAAAATTGTATGAAACTACAAAAAATCTTACATAGCTAAAGCAATCTTGGCAAGATAAAGCTGGAGCATCACATGTTTTCATTTTATTTTATTATTTATTTTTGTCCACACCATGCAGCACGTGGGGTCTCAGTTCCCTGACCAGGGATAAAACCCATACCCTCTAAAGTGGAAGCATGAAGTCTTAACCACTGGACCAATAGGGAACTCCCTCCCTCACCTAATTTTCAACTAATTTTCAATTTTCATGGGTTTGTTACATGGCCATATTTATGTTGAGGTACATTTCCTTCATATCCAATTGGTTTAGAATTTTTATCATGAATGGGTATGGAATTTTGCTGAAAGCTTCTAATGCATCCATTAAGATACAAATGCAAAAATTCTCAGCAAAAGTCTAATCAAATTCAACAGCAAATTTAAAAGGTTATATACCATTAGCAAGTGGAATCTACCCCTGGCATGGAAGGTTGGCACAACCTTATTGTTAAAGATCTAATAAATCAGTAAGGTATTGGTATAAAAACCGACATATTCATCAGTGGAAAAGACAAGAAACTCAGACATATATGTTTAATTAATTTATGACAAAGGACCAAGGAGGATACAATGGTGAAGAGATCGTCTCTTCAACACCTCGTCTTTGGAAAACAATAGTAATATGCAGATAAAAACCCCTCAGACAAAAACTGGACACTTCTTATACCATACATAAAAGCCAACTATTAATAAAAATGGATTAAAGACCTAAATTTAAGACCTGAAATAAAACTCAAGGAAGAATCCTTAACATTGGTCTTGGCAATGACTTTCTGCTGTTGTTGAATTTGACACCAAAAGCAAAAATACACAGACTATTTCCATTTATAATCTTCTTTGCTACAAAGGAAACCATAAAAGGAGATTAAAAGGCAACCTTTAGATTTGGGGTGGGGGGAAAGACTTGGCTATTAACCCCTTATTGACATAATTTATAGAACACATAAAGAACTTACAACTTAGGGATTTCCTGGCAGTCTAGTGGTTTAGTTCAGTTCAGTCACTCAGTCGTGTCCAACTCTTCCAACCCCATGGACTATAGCAGGCCAGGTTTTCCTGTCCACCACCAACTCCCAGAGTTTGCTCAAACTCATGTCCATCAAGTCAGTGATGCCATCAGACCATCTCATCCTCTGTTGTTCCCTTCTCCTCTTGCCTTCAATCTTTCCCAGCATCATGGTCTTTTCCAATGAGTCAGTTCTTCACATCAGGTGGCCAAACTATTGAAGCTTCAGCTTCAGCATCAGTCTTTCCAATGAATATTCAGGACTGATTTCCTTTAGGATTGACTGGTTGGATCTCCTTGCAGTCCAAGGGACTCTCAAGCATCTTCTCCAACACCGCAGTTCAAAAGCATGAGTTCTTCAGCGCTCAGCCTTCTTTATGGAATAATTCTCATATCCATAGATGACTACTGGAAAAACCTTAGCTTTGACTGTATGGACCTTTGTCAGTAAAGTAATGTCTCTGCTTTTTAATATGCTGTCTAGGTTGGTCATAGCTTTTCTTCCAAGGAGCCAGTGTCTTTTGATTTCATGACTGCAGTCACCATCTGCAGTGATTTTGGAGCCCAAGAACATAAAGTCTGTCCTGTTACCATTGTTTTCCCATCTATTTGCCATGAAGTGATGGGACCAGATGCCATGATCTTAGTTTATTGAATGCTGAGTTTTAAGCCAGCATTTTCTCTCTCTCCTTTCACTTTCATCAGGAGGCTCGTTAGTTCTTCTTCACTTTCTACCATAAGGGTGGTGTCATCTGCATTCTGAGGTTGTTGATAGCTCTCTCTGGAATTTTGATTCCACTTGTGCTTCACCCAGCCCAACATTTCTCATGATGTACTGTGCATATAAGTTAAATAAACAAGGTGATAATATACAGTCTTGACGTACTTCTTTCCAAATTTGGAACCAGTCCATTGTTCCATGTCTGGTTTTAACTGTTGCTTCTTGACCTGCATACAGTTTTCTCAAGAGGCAGGTCAGGTGGTCAGGTATTCCCTTCTCTTTAATCATTTTCCACAGTTTTTGTGACACACACAGTCAAAAGCTTTAGCGTAGTCAAATGAAAGAGAAGTAGATGATTTTCTGGAATTCTCTTGCTTTTTCTATTTTCCAACAGTGTTGGCAATTTTACCTCTGGTTCCTCTGCCTTTTTAAAATCCAGCTTGAACACCTGAAAGTTCTCGGTTCATGTACTGTTGAACCTAGGCTTCAACAGAGAATTTTATTGCATTACTGTGCTAGTGTGAGATGAATGCAATTGTGCAGTACTTTAATTAATTGGCATTGCATTCTTTGGGATTAGAATCAAAACTGACTTTTTCCAGCCCTGTGGCCACTGCTGAGTTTTTCAAATTTGCTGGCATATTGAGTGCAACACTTTCACAGCATCATCTTTTAGGATTTGAAGTAGCTCAGCTGGAATTCCATCACCTCCACTAGCTTTGTTCATAGTGATGCTTCCTAAGGCCCACTTAACTTCGCATTTCAGGATGTCTGGGTCTAGGTGAGTGATCACACCACTATGGTTATCTGGGTCCTTAAGATCTTTTTGTATAGTTCTGCTATGTATTCTTGCCACCTCTTCTTAATATCTTCTGTTTCTATTGATTTCAGATGAATTCAGTTATGCATCTACACATACACATTATTTTCAGCTTTGGTTTTCATAGACTTTAGGAAATGAGTACAATTTCCTATGATACAGAGTCAGGCTAAGTTGGTGACCTGTTCTATTTATATATATATGTGTGTGTGTGTGTGTGTGTGTATAAGTTTCAGCCAATCAGAATTTATCTTCTCCTCCCAACTTTCCTCTTTAATAAGACTGAGTATGTCTTCTGAAGTCTGTTTCTCATTTGTGAATTGCTACATAAAATCCACCTCCAACTGTTATCACATGACACTTGCTTTTCTCTGCCATACATGCTTTCCTTCCTTCCTTCCATTCATGTTGCTGACAAACGTTTTTTGGTTTTGCTTCTTTACTCCAGAGAGACAAGTTTACCTTGTCTCTCTGGAGTAGGTCTTCCTTATCCATTCATTGGTCCATGGACATTTAGACCTCTTAGTTGCCTTACTTTTGTCAGTATCGGGTGATGTGGGGAATGCTGGGGTGCCTGTGTCTTCTCCCACAGAGGTTTCCTCTGCATAGAGGGCCTGGCATGGGTGTGCCTGATGATATGGATGCTCTATTTTTTTTCATAGTTTCCCAAGGAACCTTGGCACATTTGTCCAGGTGGCTTTTTACGTGTTTCATTCCCAGGGACAGCTTAGGAACTTTCCCTTTACCCGGCACCCACTCCAGCAGTTACGGTTCATCAAAGTGAGATTGATAACCCCTCCCTCCGACTGCTGTGAGCTGATGCCTCCTTGCCATTTCAGTGCCTTGCCTCTGATCATGAATGATGTAGACTAGGCTCTGGGAGGGGGGTGTCTTTCTTTCCTGTTTGACTGTAAATGGTGTGTGGCATGTTTCCCTCTTGAAATTGGCCTCTGAAAACTCGTTTGGATTTCAGTTTTTGCAGAACCTTTCCCAGCCTATAGCCTGAGGGCTGGTGTCATGGACAGCCCCAGGCCTTCTGAATATTCCTTGCCCCGCAGCAGATGTTTCACTGTTGCTGTAATGAGATGTGTCCACAAGGGGGCAGCACTTCCACATTCCCCACTCTAATGGAGCCGAAGGAGCCTTAGTGACCCCGGCCTTCCTGAGTTGTCATGTAGAATGCCATGTGCCAGAGGAAAGCCCGTTTGACTTTTTACCCCCCAAAACTTGACTCGCGAAAAATGTTGACCGCTGTGTTTGAGGCGGCGGTCAATTTTAGGAGATGACTTTGAAAATAGCAACTGGCCTAGGGATCCTCATCAGCTGGAGACCTGGAGACCAGCTGGCTTTTCAAAGCTTTTCAGCACAGAGGCTTGACCATACCTGGGATGCTCCAGGTGTGAATTTGCTCTTGGGGGATGGCCTGCATGTGGAGACTGTGGTCCCAGGCAGATTGGACTGGGCAGCTTAGGTGCAAAGGGGGCTCGTGTTCTGGGGACACCTCCCGGAGTCCCAGGACATTCAGGCTGAGACCAAGCCTGGTCAGCCTGCAGAGATGAGACATTAGCCCAAGAAATGGTCTAAAGAAGTTGAGTAGGCAGCGGCTCTTGTCTTTTTTTTTTTTTTTTTTTTAATTCCGGTCAGCTTTACGTTTAATCTTTCTAGGAATATCCTTGGTTTACAATGCTTGTTTCTTTCAGATGTATAGCAAGGAGTTTAATTATGTCTTTAAAATACCCATTATTTTCAGTTTCTGTACCCTTGCTGCTGCTGCTAAGTCACTTCAGTCGTGTCTGACTCTGTGCGACCCCATAGACGGCAGCCCACCAGGCTCCCCCATCCCTGGGATTCTCCAGGCAAGAACACTGGAGTGGGTTGCCATTTCCTTCTCCAATGCATGAAAGTGAAAAGTGAAAGTGAAGTCGCTCAGTCGTGTCTGACTCAGCGACCCCATGGACTGCAGCCTACCAGGCTCCTCTGTCCATGGGATTTTCCAGGCAAGAGTACTGGAGTGGGGTGCCATTGCCTTCTCCGCCATGGTGCTGAGAAAGGCCTTATTCTTCCTCAGGCCTAAGATCCAGTTGTCTCTCTGTGGCACTTCTTCCTTATCCATTCATCTGTCCCTGGAACTTTGGGCCACTTATGTATCGCAGCTGTTGTCAATACTAAGTGCTGCATGAAATATTCAGGTCCCTGTGTCCTTTCCAGTGAAGGATGTTTCAGGATAGGGGTCCAGATGTGCGAATGCCTGAAGATGTGATTGCTGTATATTATTTTTTCCTAAGGATCTTCTGCACTCTTGTCCATGCGGTCCTTTACAATTTGCATTTCCATTTTTGACAGCTTAGGAGGCTTCTTTTTTCCCCAATGCTCACCCTGGTACTTGTTGTTCATAAATATTTAAAGGAGAACCACTTTGTGTGGTGTGAGGGGATACTTTGTCATTTTAAGTGTGTTGGCTGCCACAGATCCTAGGTTTACCTTGCCAATGTTTTATAATTTGCTACACTGTGAGTGATATTTACCTCTTGAAATTGGCCCCCAAACCTCATCCTGATTTCAGTTATTTTCGATTGTTCCCCTGGGACGTTTTTGAATGGCAAGCGTCAGTTCCATCCCATAGGGCTTGGGAAGATTGTGTGCTCAGATGCTGAGATGTCAGTGTTTCTGTTACCCATCGCATCTGAAGGAGATATGGCTGCTTCCTTCAGAACTCTGGTTGAGGGGCCAACCATAGCCTCAGTGAAACTGGGCCTCCTGGGTTGTGATGCCACGTAAAACCAAAAGGCCCTAGGGCTTCTGTCTTCATCTTTCTTGGCCCTGTCCCGACTAATCTCAACTGTTGCAAAATTGCTTTCTTGAGGGTTCTGTCGTTTTTAGGCGAGGACTTTTAGAGGAGGAGGCTGGAGCAGGAATCTGCATCAATTGGAAACCAGGAGAAGAGCTGGCTCTGTAGCTCTTGCAGCGCAGAGCTTTTACTATACTTGGGATGCGCTAGGCTGTGATGCTTTCGCACTGAATCTTCTCACAAACATACCGAGTTATGAGAGATCGCGCAGGGGGAGCTCACAGAGACGCAACTCCCCGAGAACACGCTGAGCACCTATTTTACTGGCAACTTATCTTTAATCAGTAAAGCATGGCAGAGACCAGAACTCAGGGATTAAGGAGACCTCCTCCTGGAGGCCCAGAGGTAACCACAGGAGAGTTGTAAAGAAAGGTCTTTGAAGATAAAGGCAGAACAGCATCTAACGAATGCTGACGTGTCAGCCGGAACGTCTAACTTAAGGGTAGGGGAGAGCAAGCAAGAAACAGGGAATGAGCAAGGTTAAATTCCAGGATGCATTTCTGAGAAAGCGGTAAACCATGGTTCCCACAGCTCCCCTCTTGTTTTCTGTAGTGAATGTTTCTTATCTTCTTGTCAGAGGACCAGCATTAGCATCGTCTCACTGCGGGTGAGCCAAGAAAATGAAACAATCAATGGTCTAATGAGAAATAAAACACAAAGCAAATTATGAGTAAAAAGAAAGGGGAAAAAACCAAGATTTTAGATTTAGGGAGGTGAATCAGTTCTTTGGGTTAAGCCATGTAGCTATATTTGAGAGGCTTTGAATAGTAACATCTGAAGAGTGTTGTTTTTGAAGGCATTGAATCTATTGAAGGATGTGTTATAAATGGAGGACAGTCATTAAATATAGCATCTGATTTTGGATCTAGTTCTTGATGCAAATTGTTCCAGGTTTCAGAATAATTATGGGCACAATAAGGTGTTAAGCACACATGAAAAAGCATGCTGTCCCAGTCTAACTGTGATGGAGTCCAAAGGGCACGCTGATGCTCACCGAGCCATAAAACCGCAGCTGCCAAAGCTGCAAGTTGAGATAAAATCATTTGTTCAATTTCTACTTGCTTAGTAAAGTCAGAAGTTACATTAGTCATAAGAGTCTGTACTTGGTTGTGGTTTTTAAGGAAATAGGGCAGTGGGAGCAGTTGCTGCAATAACACCTGCTGTGGTAACTACTAGAGCACCTAAAAAACAGTTTTTACACCATACCAGATTGGAAAGAGTTGAACAGTTTGAGCTAGGGGAGAATCACCACACCAGGGTCGATCTAAAGTAATAGGTATTCAAGTTTGGGCTTGTGTTTCAGAATAAAAATATATGAGTGATTAACTAAGAGGGAATAGTTATAACACAGAGTGAGAATGGTTCCTGAAGATGGAGTTAAGGAAAAATTAGAAAGGGTAAAGTTATAAGCAAGTGCAAAGATGTATGGTCTCTGGTGGTGCAGATATTAACATGGGCATTTATGTCTGTAAAGTGCCAAACGAAATGGCTATTGTTAAAGGTTGCAGGGCCTTGTAAAACCCATGAGAAAAAAGGAAACGCAAGAAGCCACATGAAGATCTTAGTAGGAGAGTATTGTAATGGTGCATACTTTTTTTAAATGGTGCATATTTTAATCAAAGTACAGGTCCTGCAAATCTGGGATTCCATAAAGGATCAGATTTGTTATAGTACGAGGAAAGAGACCAGTCCCAAATCATGCCAAGTTTTGTTACAGTCTTGAACTAATAATCCTTGTGGACCCCAATCTTCTACATTATAATTATCAATCAGGAGAAGCTGTGTGGACAAATTGCTAGATCAGCAGATGTGCCAATTAAATCCATCAAACTGTCCCATATCAATGCAGGCTTGAGTACATAGTGGGACTGATGCTTTAGGGTGAGACAGTCCAGATGTTAAGCTTCCTGGGAAACCAGCAGTAAACACAAAGGTCTGATGGTTAATGTAATGGTAAGGATTTGAGATCCTATTTTAGGGGGTATATTATTCATATACCACTGAGCGCTGGTGTAAGCACATAGATGTGCATTTGTTGAATTAGTTATGCAGAAGGGTAGATGTGGACCATCAGTGGTCCAAGGAGAATCTAACGTGTGCATAGGTAAAAGAGATGGAGGAGAAAGCCATTCTCCCCCAGTAATGGTGG
Organism: Muntiacus reevesi; assembly: GCF_963930625.1. Classification (NCBI taxonomy): domain Eukaryota; kingdom Metazoa; phylum Chordata; class Mammalia; order Artiodactyla; family Cervidae; genus Muntiacus; species Muntiacus reevesi. The sequence continues at coordinate 35,322,972 of NC_089264.1, read as the reverse complement.
AGTCATTGTTAGAAATACGAATCTCTGGATCTTCCCACGTGACGACAGAGAACAAAGCGGGGTTCATTAACTGAGCCCAGTATGTATAGTTATTATTAGGTAGTGTATGAGCTGGAATCCTAGTGGAAAACAGAAGAAAAAACTAACCCGAGACAGCCATTACTTGTGGGCAGAGTTAGCAGTTATAGTGGCTAGAAGCGAAAGCAAATTATTTTCAGGAGTAATAGGTGTGCCAGTATTAACAAGAACTATTTCAGCTCTTGAAGTAAGACATTTAACATCCCCCCATGTAATGTCAGCACCTGGTGGATGATTATTCCTCAGTCTTTCGGAAGAGGCAAGCCAGGAGGAGCCATCTGGGTGGTCAATAGACGAAATTCCGGTAATGGATCCTGAAGTCCTTGGCACCAACTCATGATAAGGTTTCACACAACGGGCAGGGATCCAGAGTGGACCTGATGATGACAGAACAGCAGCATATCTCCTTCCCCATGTTAGTAATTTCACGGGTCCTTGCCAAATAGGAGAGGGTGGTTGTTTAAAAAGTACCAGAGGGTATTCTTGTGAATGTGGGGGAGCAAAATGTCTAGCAGCGGCTGCTTGTGAAGAACTATTGGAAATTGACAGTGATTAAGAGTGAATAAGCAAATATATAATCGTTCCTTAGGAGGGGTTAATTCTTTCCTTTTCTGTTAATTTAAAAATAATTTCAGTAGCCCATTTGCATGTTCAATAACGGCTTGTCCTGTAGGGTTGTGAGGAATACCTATGATATGTTTCATATCCCATAGACAAAGAAATCGCAAAGTTTGTGAGATGCATATGCTGGAGCATTATCAGTTTTAATGGTTTAATGGACATCTAGGAGGATGTCCTAGAATAGCAAAACATTCAAGAAGGTGAACTCACACAGGACGTGCTTGTTCTCCTTGTTGTGTGGTAGCCCATAAAACGGCTGAAAAAGTATCAGTAGTTACATGTACAAAGTGAATGGTTTAAATGGAGGATAATGAGTCACATCCATTTACCATAACTCATTAGAAGAAAGACCTCGAGGGTTCACACCAGCTGCAGCGAGAGGAGGAGTTAATAATTGACATATGGGTCAGGTACAAACAATCTCTTTGGCTTCCTGCAGGATTACAGCAGCTTGTTAAGGGAGTGCCTTGGCACCCTGGTGGAAGAATTGGTGTGATTGAAAGGCTTCAGTAAACAATGATCCTATAAAGCAAAGAGATGAATCAGCTTGTTGATTCCCAAAAGTACGAACTCTGGGAAACTGTGGATATCCTCGAATATGAGCTATAAAGAAAGGATGTTGTTTAGTTAAAAGAGTTTGAGCAGAAACAAAGAGGGGGAGTAATGGTTTATCTATTGAAGCATTTAAAATAGAATCGGGCAATTGCTGAACGATATTAACAACATAAAAGGAATCTGTTAAGAGATTAAAGGAAGTTTGCAAGAAGGTTTGTAAAGCAAGCAAGACAGCAGCTAATTCAGAATGTTGTGGGGAAAGCGTGGGGGCTGGTAAAGATCTTTTTCCATCCTGAGGTTTCCTTCCAGGTTGCTATTCCTTGAGTTTGATTGCCATCTGCATAGAGGGTAAGCACATTAGGAATAGGATGTCTAGATGTAACAGGATGTAAAGAAAAGGGCACTAATTGTAAAATAGAAATTCTTTTATCCATCGGCAAGTTGTAAATAAATTCCCCTGTAAAATGTGATATGGCAGTTTGAAATTGTTCATTAGTTTGATATTCCACATTTTCTTTAGATAATCCCATATAAATTGTTTGTGGATCCGAGCCAGTAAAGCAATGGAGACGTAAGCGTCCTTGCTGTAACAGATGTAGTCTCACCTGCAGAGGAGGAGGAATACGGTATTTTGGTTGATTAGAATAATGTTGCCATTCAATGATTTTTATCTCTTTAGGTAAGATTTGGGCAAGTATTGCTGTGGGAGTATGTTTTGTAGAAAGAAGGATCAGTGAAAAAGAATGTGAAGGAACGCACCTGTCAAGAAAAAGTTATAAGCAGCGCTGATTTGTTGTAATAAAGCATAATGTTGAGGAGAAAAACAGCAGGGAGGGTTTTATTACAGGGTTTCATTTCCCTGTAATACTTGAAAAAAAGGAAGCATTGCATATGTTGGGATGTCTAAACTAGGTCATATCCAATTTAAGTGACCCAAGAATTGCTGTAAAGAGTGAAGTGTTAATGGTCTGGAACCTTGAAATAAAATTGTAAAGGAGTAATTGTTTTCTGTAAAATTTGAAAGCCAAGGTATTTCCAAGGGGGCATGTGTTGGACTTTCTCTGCAGTTATTATTCACCCCTGTGAATTCAAATATGTCTGTAATGAAGAGAGAGTTTCTGTTAATTTTTGTAGTTAAGAGTGAGCCAAAAGAATGTCACTCATAAGATAAATATAGGCATCAGGAAATTGTTGTCATAATGGCTACAGAGTTAGATCTACAAATCTTTAACACATGGTGGGGCTATTGATACCTTGAGGCAAGTATTTCCATTGATATTGTTGTAAAGGATGATAATTATATCAGGAACTGAAAATGCAAATTTCTGTTTATCTTCAGGATGTAAGGGTATGGTAAAAAAGCAATCCTTAAGATCTATAATTATCAAAGCGTGTCATCTGGAATTAGAGAGGGGCTTGGAATACCTGGTTGTGATGAACTCATCGGTTGCATCCGAACATTACAGTTGGTTTAGTTCAGTCACTCAGTTGTGTCCAACTCTTTGTGACCCCGTGGACTGCAGCACTCCAGGTTTCCCTGTCCATCATTGACTCCCAGAACTTACTCAAACTCATGTCCATTGAGTTGGTGATGCCATCCAACCATCTCATCCTCTGTCGTCCCCTTCTCCTTCTGCCTTCAATCTTTCCCAGCATCGGGGTCTTTTCAAATGGGTCAGTTCTTTGCATCAGGTAGCCAAAGTATTGGAGCTTCAGCTTCAGCATCAGTCCTTCCAATGAATATTCAGGACTGATTTCCTTTACGATGGACTGGTTTGATCTCCTTGCTGTCCAAGGGACTCTCAAGAGTCTTCTCCAAAACCATAGTTCAAAAGCATCAATTCTTTGAAGCTCAGCTTTCTTTATGGTCCAACTCTCACATTCATACATGACTACGGGAAAAACCATAGCTTTGACAAGACGGACCTTTGTTGGCAAAGTGATGTCTCTGCCTTTTAATATTCTATCTAGGTGTGTCATAGCTTTTCCTCCAAGGAACAAGCATCTTTTAATTTCATGGCTGCAGTCACCATCTGCAGTGATTTTGGAGCCCAAGAAAATAAAGTCTCTCACTGTTTCCATTGTTTCCCCATCTATTTGCCATGAATTGATAGGACCAGATGCCATGATCTTAGTTTTTTTAATGCTGAGTTTTAAGCCAGGTTTTTCACTCTCCTCTTTCACCTTCATCAAGAGGGTCTTTAGTTCCTCTTTGCTTTCTGCCATAAGGATGGTGTCACCTGCACATCTGAGGTTATTGCTATTTCTCCCTGGAATCTTGATTCCACTTTGTGCTTCATCCAGTCCTGCATTTTGCATGATGTCCTCTGCATATAAGTTAAATAAGCAGGGTGACAATATACAGTCTTGACATACTCCTTTTCCAGTTTGGAACCAGTCTGTTGTTCCATGTCCAGTTGTAACTGTTGCTTCCTGACCTGCATACAGATTTCTCAGGAGGCAGGTTCGGTGGTCTGGTATTCCCATCTCTTGAAGAATTTCCCACAGTTTGTTGTGATGCACACAGTCAAAGGCTTTGGCATAGTCAATAAAGCAGAAGTATATGTTTTTCTGGAACTCTCTTGCTCTTTTGATGATCCAGCAGATGTTGGCAATTTGATCTTTGGTTCTTCTGCCTTTTCTAAATCCAGCGTGAACATCTGGAAGTTCATAGTTAATGTATTCTTGAAGCCTGACTTGGAGAATTTTGAGCATTACTTTGCTAGTGTGTGAGATGAGTGCAATTGTGTGGTATTTTGAGTATTCTTTGGTGTTGTCTTTCTTTGGGATTGGAATGAAAACTGACCTTATCCAGTCCTGTGGCCACTGCTGAGTTTTCCAAATATGCTGGCATATTGAGTGCAGCACTTTCACAGTATCATCTTTTAGGATTTGAAAGTCAAAGATGGAGAAGCTCTATACAGTCAGCAAAAACGAGACCGGGAGCTGACTGTGGCTCAGATCATGAACTCCTTATTGCCAAATTCAGACTTAAATTGAAGAAACTATGGAAAACCACTAGGTCTTACAAACAGGTCTTACAAACAGCTCTGAAAAGAGGAGAAACGAAAGGCAAAGGAGAAAAGGAAAGATATTCCCATTTGAATGCAGAGTTCCAAAGAATAGCAAGGAGAGATAAGAAAGCCTTCCTCAGCAATCAATGCAAAGAAATAGAGGAAAACAAAAGAATGGGAAAGATTAGAGATCTCTTCAAGAAAATTAGGGATACCAAGGGAACTTTTCATGCAAAGATGGGCTCAATAAAGGACAGAAATGGTATGAACCTAACAGAAGCAGAAGATATTAAGAAGAGGTGGCAAGAATACACAGAAGAACTATACAAAAAATATCTTCACGACCCAGATAATCATGATGGTGTGCTCACTCATTTAGAGCCAGACATCCTGGAATCCAAAGTTAGGTGGGCCTTAGGAAGCATCACTGGGAACAAAGCTTTCTCTACACCTTCTCTAACGATGCTTTTTACCTTAGAACATTGAAAATGTTAGGAAGTGAGTGATCAAGTCCTGGAGCAAATTCATGAGCTGGTAAAGTAGTCTGTTGATTTTATACTCCTGAGTTTAGACATGACAGGAGGAGGCCGGGGAGGCGCCTCTGGTGGAGGAATAAGATCAGCCCATGGAGTTTCTCGCTCTTCCACAGCAGAAACGGCAATATGACATAAATTCCAAGTATTTAGATGCCATATATTAACAATACCTACACCATTTCTTAACCAACGACTTACTCGTTACCAATCAGATACTTTCAAAGACCCTTCTCGTGGATACCAAGGACAGTGAGTATAAATCACAGTAAGAAGTACAGCCCAAATCAGAAACCTTAGACTCAGCGGCGCAAGCGGAAAAGAAAGCTGACCCTTAGGCGCAAGCTGTTGAGGAGAAAGAGAGTTAGCCATAGCAGAAAGAGAAAGCGAAAGCACTGCCTGTCTGGAAGACTTCGGTCCATCGCTGGCCTTAAAGGCCACAGGTCCTACCCGGGTGAGCGGACGTCCTTTCCCTTGCCCAGGCTTGAGTCAGGGATGTGGAGCCAACTTCCAGGAGGTCCCTGTTCCGGCGCTAGTTGCAGCAGTTTCGCACTGAATAATTCTCGAAACACACAGGAGGGGAGAGAGCACAGGGAGAGCTCCTGGAGACGCAACTCCCCGAGAACGCGCTCAGCGCATATTTTATTGGCAACTTATCTTGTAATCTTTAAGAGCAGTAAAGCGTGACAGAGACCAGAACTCAGCGATGAAGGAGGCTTCCTTCTGGAGGTCCGGAGGTAACCACAGGAGAGTTGTAAAGAAAGGTCTTTGACGAAAAAGAGGTTTGTTCTGCGTGCAGAACAGCATCTAACTAATGCTGACATGTCAGCCAGAACGTCTAATGAATGGGTAGGGGAGAGCAAGCAAGAAGATGGAATGAGTAAGCTTAAATTCCAGGAGTCATTTCTGAGAAAGCAGTAAAACATGGTTCCCACGCTAGGCTTCTTTTTGCTTCTTTGGGCCGGCCTGGTTCTGGAGACTGTGGTTCCACGCTGGCAGACGACGCACCACTGTTGCAAATGGAGCTGGTGTGCCTGAGCACCCTCCCCGGCCTCCTGAGCCTAGGGATATCCCAGCCTGGAGGCTCAAGCGTGCTAAGGCTGCAGGGACAGGACACTAGGCCAGGGAAAGGAAGCCAGAGAAGAATACAATGGGCAATTCTCCTCTATATTTTACTGTCTCTTTCTCTAGGAGGTTCGCTGACTTCCAATGTTTTGTTGTTTTCAGATGATCTCAAAAGTGATTCAGTTATACGTATACACATACCCATTATTTTCAGCTTTGGTTTTCATAGACTTTATGGAAGCAAGTTGAGTATAATTTCTTCTGATACAGAGTAGAGTTATGTTGGTGACCTATTCTACTTATGTGTGTGTGTGTAGGTTTCAGCCACTCAGAATTTATCTTCTCCTCCCTCCCTTTCTTTTTAATAACACTTAAGTATGCCTTCTAAAGTCTCAGTATTTCTCATTTGTGAATTGCTACATGAAATCTACCTCCAAAGATATCACGTGACACTTGCCTTTATCTGATGTATATACTTCCCTTACTTCCATCCATGTTGCTGAGAAAGGTTTTTTCATTTCCTCTCTGGAGCAGGTCTTCCTTATCCTTTCATCCGTCCGTGGACAATTTGACCTCTTCATTGTCTTGACTTTTGTCAGTATTGGGTGCTCTGGGGAATGTCGAGATGCCTGTATCTTCTCCAGTGGAGGAGGTTTCCTCTGCATATAGGGCCTGGCAGGGGTGTGCCTGATGATCTGATTGCTTTATTTTTCTTCAGTTTCCCAAGTAACCTCGGCACCTCTGTCCAGGTAGGACATTTTCCATTGCCATGAACATCTCAGGAACTTTTCCTTTACCCGGCACCACTCATATGGCTCATAAAAGTAATATCGATAACCCCTCCCTCCCTCTGGCGTGGGGTGATGCCTCCTTGGCGTTTGAGTCCCTTGTCTCAAATCATAAACGATGTAGACCAGGCTCTGGGGCTGTTTTTCTTTCCTGCTTGATTGTAAACGGTGTGACTCGGATTTACCTCTTGAAATTGGCCTACATTGGTATCTGAAAACTCGAATCGATTTCGGTTCTCTTTGGAGTACCTTCCCCAGCCTATTTCCTGAGTGCTGGTGTCATGGACAGCCCCCGGGCCTTCTGACCATTCCTTGCCCCGCAGCGGTTTCAGTGTTGCAGTTATGAGGTGTGCCCACAAGGCGGCAGCACTTCCGCATTCCCCGCTCTCTCTAATGGAGCCGAAGGAGCGATGGTGAAACCTGCCTTCATGAGTTGTCCTTTGGAATGCCATGTGCCAGAGGAAAGGCCAAGGGCTTCTGTCATCTGACTTCTTCCCCCTGAAACTTCACTCGCGACAAATGTCCACCCCTGCCAAATTGCTGTGTTTGAGGCAGCTGTCATTTTTAGGGTAGGGCTTCGAGCCTGGAAAATCCCATGGACAGAGAAGCCAGGCAGGGTACAGTCCATGGGGTTGCAAAGAATCGGACACGACTTAGCGATTTCACTTTCACTTTGAGAAAGGCAGGGCTTTGAGAAGGTAACTGCAGTAGAGATCCACATTAGCTGGAGACCAGCTGGCTTTTCAAAGCTCTTCCAGCACAGGGGCTTGTCCAAACTTGGGATGCACTAGGCTGGAATTCGGAGAAGGCAATGGCGACCCACTCCAGTACTCTTGCCTGGAAAATCCCATGGATAGAGGAAGCTGGTAGGCTGCAGTCCATCAGGTTGCTAAGAGTCGGGTACGACTGAGCGACTTCACTTTCAATTTTCACTTTCATGCATTGGAGAAGGAAATGGCAACCCACTCCAGTGTTCTTGCCTGGAGAATCCCAGAGACAGAGGAGCCTAGTGGGCTGCCGTCTATGGGATCGCACAGAGTCGGACACGACTAAAGCAACTTAGCAGCAGCAGGCTGGAATTTGCTCTTGGGGGGCGGCCTGCATGTGGAGCCTGTGGTCCCAGGCAGATTGGACTGGGCAGAACAGGTGCAAAGGGGGCTCGTGTTCTGGGGACACCTCCCTGGCTCCCTGAGCCCCTGGGCATCCCAGCCTTGAAACCAAGCCTCGTCAGCCTGCAGAGATTTGATATTATCCCTGGAAAAGGCAGCTAGAAAGAAGTAGGGTAGGCAGTGGTGGTTTTTTTTTTTCTCCCCCCTGTTAACTTTACATTTAATTTTTCTAGGAATATCCTTGGTTTACAATGCTTGTTTCTTTCAGATGTACAGTAAGGAGTTTCATCATGCCTCTAAACATACTTATTTTTTTCAGCTTCTGTACCCATATATGTTATTAAAGCCAGCTGAGTTGAATTTCTTCTTGATCTGTTTTATACACACACACACACACACACACACACACACACACACACACACACACAGGTGTCTATTAGTATACAGGTTTCAACCACCTTCTAATTTATCTTTCCTTCGCTCCTTTCTTCTTGGGAAAACTTGGCTTCATTTTCTCATCTCTCTGCATTGGTTTCTGTGTTCTAAATTCATTGATAAGTTTTCTGATTCCACTTTTAAGTGATATCACAGAGTGATTGCTATTCTCTGTCTCATTTACTTTATTGATTTCCATCCACGGTGCTGAGAAAGGCCTTTTTTAGTTCTTCTTCATGGCTAAGATTTGTTTGTCTTTCTGTGGCACATCTTATACATTCGTCTGTCCATGAATATTTGGGCCGCATCTGTATCACGGCTGTTGTTAACAGTAAGTGCTGTTTGTAGTGTAATCATCAGCTCTGGAATGAAAGGGGAAAAATGTGATTTCATGTGAGTAAGATGAAGGAATATAGAAAAAAAAAGTTTGTCCTTTTCTCCTTCTTGAGAGCCCCACACCCCTTTCTCCTCTTTGGGGACCCTGTACTTCTTATCAAGTACAGGGTTTATCTTGTACTTATCAAGTACAAGAATTGACTCACTATCTTTCCTGTTTGATTGTAAACGGCTTGTGTCATGTTTTCCTCTTGAAAGTGGCCTCTGAATCTCGTTTGGATTTCAGTTCTCTTTGCAGTACCTTCCCCAGCCTATATCCTGAGGGCTGATGTCATGGACAGCCCCCAAGCTTTCTGAACATTCCTTGCCCCGCCGCAGGGGTTTCAGTGTTGCAGTTATGAGGTGTGTCCACAAGGCGGCAGCACTTCCGCATTCCCCACTGTCTCTAATGGAACCGAAGGAGCCTTAGTGAGACCTGCCTTCCTGAGTTGTCGTTTGGAATGCCATGCGCCGGAGGAACTCCCAAGGGCTTCTGTCATCTGACTTCTTCCCCCCGACACTTCACTCGCGACAAATGTTGACCCCTGAAAAACCACTGCCTTTGAGGCGGCTGTCGTTTTTAGGGGAGGACTTTGAAACAGACAACTGGCATAGGGATCCGCATCAGCTGGAGACCTGGAGACCAGCTGGACTTTCAAAGCCCTTTCTGCACACCGGCTTGACAACGCTTGAGATGCTCTGGGCTTGAATTTGCTCTTGGGGGATGGAGTCCACGTGGAGACTGTGGCCCCAGGCAGCCTGGACTGGGCAACACAGGTACAAAAGTGGCTCGTGTTCTGGGGACACGTCCCTGAGCCCCAGGACCTCCCAGCCTTGAGCCCAAAACTGGTCAGTCCACAGAGAGATGATGTTAGCCCAGGAAAAGGAGGCGAGAAGGCAGTGGTTGTTTTGTTTTCAGTAAACATTAATTTAGATTTTTAGGAATATCCTTGGTTTACGTTGCTTGTTTCTTTCAGATATACAGTAATGAGTTTCATTATGCCTCAAATGTACCCATTATTTTCAGCTTCTGTACCTATAGACATTATAAAAGCCGGCTGATCAAATTCCCCATGATAATTCAGTAGGTCTTCTCATTGATCTATTTTATACACACTCACACACACACACACACCACACAGAGGTATCTATTAGTGTGTATAGGTTTCAACCTCTTTCTAATTTACCTTCCCTTCACACCTTTCTTTTCTGGAAACCCTGGCTTCCTTTTTTTAAATGTCTCTGGGTTGATTTCTCTGTTTTAAATTCATTCATCAGATGAGTTTTCTGATTCCACCTCTACGTGATATCACAGGCTGATTCCCATTCTGTCTCATTTACTTTATTGACTTCCATCCATAGTGCTGGGAAAGGCCTTATTATCTTCTATTTCATGGCTAAGATTCAGTAGTTTCTCTGTGGCACTTCTTCCTTATCTGTTTGTCTGTCCATGGAAATTTGGGCCACGTCCGTGTCCTGGCTGTTGTCAGTAGTAAATGCTGTGGCAAACGTTCACGTGTCTGTATCCTTTGCAGTGATGGATGTTTCAGGATAGGGGTCCAGATGTGAGAATGCTGAAGATGTGATTGCTGTATATTTTGTTTTCTAAGGATCTTCTGTACTCTTCCCATATGGTCCTTTACACTTTGCATTTCCATGTGTGACAGCTTCGGAGACTTTTTTCCCCCTCTGGTGCTCATTCTGGCATTTATTGTTCATAAATATTTAAGGACAAAAACTTTGTGTGGTGTGAGGGGATACCCCCTTGCCATTTTAAGTGTCTTGCCTCTAATCATTAGCAATGTAGGCCACCATGTCCTAGGTTTATCTTGTCAATGTTTGATAATGTGTTACACTGTGAGTGATATTTACCTCTAGAAATTGGCCCCCAAAACTCATCCTGATTTAAAATATTATTGATGGCTCCCCCGGGACCTTTTTGGATGTGAAATGTTGATTGCATCCCCTAGGCATGGGACTGTTTTGTGCCCAGATGCTGAGATGTCAGTGTTTCTGTGACCCAGGAATCTCAAGGCCTTATGGCTGCTTTCTTTAGAACTCTGGTTGAGGGGCTACCACAGCCTCAGTAAACTGGGCCTCCTGGACCAAAAGGCCCTAGGGCTTCTGTCTTCATCCTTTTTGGCTGTGACTGTTCATGCAAGACAAATTTAATGGTTGCAAAATTGCTTTCATGAGGGTTCTGTCATTTTAGGTGAGGCATTTTAAAGAGGATGCTGGAACAGGAATCCGCATCACTTGGAAACTAGGACAATAGCTGGTTCTCTAAGTTCTCCCAGCGCAGAGTTGGGACCATACTTGGTATGCACTAGGTTTGCTTTTGCCTCTGGTGGGCTGTCCTGCCTTTGGAGGCTGTGGTTCCACCCTGGGGGACCAGGCATTACCATCGCAAATGGGGCTCATATGCCTGGATCCCAACATACCCCTCATATCCCATACCCCTCCCTCCTGAGCCCCAACATATTCAAGCGCTGAGACTAAAACATCTCAGGCTGCATGGATGTAACACCAGCCTGGGGAAAGGAAACCTGAGAAGACTACAGTAGGCAATTTTTCCCCTCTGCATTTTACTGTCTCTCAAGGAGTATCGCTGATTTCCAAGGTTTTGTTGGTTTCAGACGATCTCAAGAGTGATTCAGATATTCATCTACACATACCCATTATTTGCAGCTTCAGTTTTTAGAGACTTTATCAAGCAAGTTGAGTATAATTTCCTGTGATACAGAGTCTGGCTGTGTTGGTGACCTAGTCTATTTATATATGTGTGTGTATACAAGTTTCAGCTACTCAGAATTTACCTTCTCCTCCCACCTTTCCTCTTCAATAAGACTATGTCTTCAAAGTCTGAGTCCATTTCTCAGTTGTGAATTGCTACATAAAATCCACCTCCAAGTGATATCACATGTCACTTGCCTTTATCCATCCATTGAACGTGCGTTCCTTCCTTCCGTCCATGTTGCTGAGAAAGGTTTCTTGGTTATGCTTCTTTATGGCTAAGTTTACCTTGTCTCTCTGGAGCAGGTCTTCCTTAGCCTTTCATCGGTCCGTGGACATTTTGGCCTCTTCGTTGCCTTGACTTTGTCAATATTGGGTGATGTGGAGAATGTTGGGGTGCCTGTGTTTTCTCCAATGGAGGAGGTTTCCTTTGCATAGAGGGCCTGCTGTAGGTGGGCCTGATGATACGAACACTTTATTTTTCTTTCTAGTTTCCCAAGGAACCTTGGCAAATTTGTCCAGGTAGTTCTTTACATTTTTCATTGCCATGGACAGCTTAGGAACTTTTCTTTTACCCAGCACCCACTCCGGCAGTTATGGTTCATAAAAGTGGCATCAACAACTCCTCGCTCTGACTGGTGTGAGGTGACACCTCCTCTTCGCTTCAGTCCCTGTCTCTGATCATTAACAATGTAGACCAGGCTCTGGGGGGTGTCTTTTTTCGTTTTTTCTGTTTGATTGTTAATGGTGTGTGTCATGTTTCCCTCTTGAAACTGACCTTTGAAAACTCGTTTGGATTTTAGATCTCTTTGCAGAAACTTTCCCAGCCTATTTCCTGAGTGTTGCCATGGGCAGCCCCCAAGCCTTCTGAATATTCTTGTCCTGCAGCAGAGGTTTCAGTGTTGCAGTTATGAGGTGTGTCCACAAGGCGGCAGCACTTCCGCCTTCCCCACTCTTTAATGGGGCCAAAGGAGCCTTAGTGAAACTTGCCTGCCTGAGTTGCAATTCAGAATGCCATTGGCCAGAAAAAGCCCAAGGGCTTCTGTTGTCTGACTTCATCCCCCTGATACTTCACTCACAACAAATGTTGGCCCCTGCAAAAATCTCTGTGTTTGAGGCAGCTATCGTTTTTAAGGGAGGGCTTTGAAACAGACAGCTAGTGTGGGGATCCACATTAGCTGGAGACCCGCTGGCTTTTTAAAACTCTTCAACCGCAGGGCTTGACCATACCTGGGATGCACTAGGCTTGAATTTGCTTTTGGGGGATTGTCTGCATGTGGATGGAGAAGGCAATGGCACCCCACTCCAGTACTCTTGCCTGGAAAATCCCATGGACAGAGGAGCCTGGTAGGCTGCAGTCCATGGGGTTGCGAAGAGTCAGACACGACTGAGCGACTTCACTTTCACTTTTCACTTTCATGCATTGGAGAGTGTTGTGAGTGAAACTGTGTTGTGTCTGTTTTTATAACAGTACCATACTGATTTATCAAATTTTTGTAGTTTAGTTGAAAATTAGGGTGAGGAGGGAGTTCCCTATTGGTCCAGTGGTTAAGACTTCATGCTTCCACTTCAGAGGGCATGGATTTTATCCCTGGTCAGGGAACTGAGACCCCACATGCTGCACGGTGTGGACAAAAATAGTAAAGTGAAAACATGTCATGATCCAGCTTTGTTTATCGTGCCAGGATTGCTTTAGCTATGTAAGATCTTTTGTAGATTCATACAATTCTAGGATTTGTTTTCTGTTTTTTTTTTAAAATTGCCATTATAATTTTGATATAAATGGCATTGAATTTATAGATCTTTTGAGGTAGTATGAATAATTTATCAATAATAATTCTTTCAATCCATGAGCATGGAACATATTTCCATTATAGGTCTTTAATTTCATTAATACGTTTCTTTAAAGGTTTCCAATACAATATGCCACTAAAATGAAGATAATTTTCATTCTCACTTTCTTTCTTGGATGCCCTTTACTTCTTTTCTTGCCTAATTGTTTTGACCAGTACATCTTGTGCTATGTTAAACTAATGTTATAGAGTGGGCATCATGGTTTTGTTCTGATCACAGAACAAAAGTTTTCGGCTTTCATAATACCATAAAGAGTATTATGTTGATCATGGGTTATGTGGCCATTTATATGTTGATGTACATTTCCTTCTATATGCAATTGATTTAGAGTTTTTATCATGAATAGGTATTGAATTTTGCCCAAAGCTTCTAATGCACCCATTAATACACAAATGCAAACTTAAATATATAAGCAGGTCATGTAGCTCAATTCCAGAAAAATAAACAACCCAATCAATAATGGGTCAAAGAACTAAGCAGACATTTCTCCAGAGAAGACATACAGATGGCTAACAAACACATGAAAAGATGCTCCACATCACTCATTGTCAGAGAAATGCAAATCAAAACCTCAATGAGATACCATCTCACGCTGGTCAGAATGGCTGCAATCAAAGAGTCTACAAGCAATAAATGCTGGAGAGGGTGTGGAGAAAAGGGAACCCTCTTACACTGTTGGGGGAATGCAAACTAGTACAGCCACTATGGAGAACAGTGTGGAGATTCCTTTAAAAACTGGAAATAGAACTGCCATATGACCGAGCAATCCCACTCCTGGGCATACACACTGAGGAAATCAGAATTGAAAGAGACACATATACTCCAATGCTGATCACAGCACTGTTTACAATAGCTAGGACATGGAAGCAACCTAGATGTCCAGAGGCAGATGAATGGATAAGAAAGTTGTGGTTCATATATACAATGGGATATTACTCAGGTATTAAAAAGAACACAATTCACACCAATGGACAGATCACCACAACAGAAAATTAATACAGAAACACAAGTCTTAAATGATACATTAGATGAGATGCAGCTCATTGATATCTTCAGGACATTCCATCCAAATGCAGAAGAATACACCTTCTTCTCAAATGGACATGGAACATTCTCTGGGATAGACCACATCTTGGGTCAAAAATCAAACCTCAGTAAATTTAAGAAAATTGAAATCGTATTAGGCATCTTCTCTAACCACAATGCTATGAGACTAGATATCAAATACAAGAAAAAAAAAAGACTAAGAAACACAAGCACATGGAGATTAAATGACACATTTCTAAATAACCAACAGGTTACTGAAGAAATAAAAAGGAAATAAAAAAATTTCTAGAAACAAATGATAATGAAAACACAACTCAAAACCTATGGGATGCAGCAAAAGCAGTCCTAAGAGGCAAGTTTCTAGCAATACAATCCTACCTCAAGAAACAAGAAAAACATCAAATAGACTAACTTTACACCTGAAACAACTGGAAAAACAAGAACAAAACCCCCCCAAAATTAGTAGAAGGAAAGAAATCATAAAGATCTGAGCAGAAATAAATGAAAAAGAAATGAAAGAAACAAAAGTAAAGGTTAATAAAACTAAAAGCTGGTTGTTGGAGAAGATAAACAAAATTGACAAGCCTTTAGCCAGACTCATTAAGAAAAAGAGAAGAATCAAATCAACAAAATTAGAAATGAAAAAGGAGAGATTACAACAGACAATGCAGAAATACAAAGGATTATAAGAGACTATTATAAACAACTATATGGTAATAAAATAGATAACCTGGAAGAAATGGACAGATTCTTAGAAAAGTTCAATTTTCCAATACTGAACCAGGAATAAATAGAAATTATGAACAACCCAACTACAAGCACTGAAATTGAAGCTGTGATCAAAATCTCCCCAATAACAAAAGCCCAGGACCAAATGACTTCACAGGAGAATTCTATCAAACATTTAAAGAAGAACTAATGCCTATCCTTCTAAAACTCTTCCAAAAAATTGCAGAGGAAGGAACACTTCCAAACTCATTCTACAAGACCACCATAACCCTGATATCAGACAAAGACAAAAACCAGACAAAGAAAACAAAAAAAGAAAACTTCAGACCAGTATCACTGATGAACATATATTCAAAACTCCTTAACAAAATTTTAGAAAACAGAATTCAGCAACACATCAAAAAGCTCATACAGCATGATCAAGTTGGGTTTATTCCAGGAATGCAAGGATTCTTCAATACATACAAATCAATCAGTGTGATACCCTATATTAACAAATTGAAAGATAAAAACCATATGATCACTTCAATAGATGTAGAAAAAGCTTCTGACAAAATTCAGCACCCATTTATGATGAAAACCCTTCAAAAAATGGGCATAGAAGGAACCTACTTCAACATAGTAAAGGCCATATATGATAAGCCTATAGCAGACATTATTGTCAATGGTGAAAAACTGAAAGCATTCCCCCTAAGATCAGGAATAAGACAAGGGTGTCCACTTTCACCACTATTTTTCAACATAGTTCTGGAAGTCCTAGCTACAGTAGTCAGAGAAGAAAAGGCAATACAAGAAATCCAGATCAGAGAAGAAGTAGTAAAACTCTCACTGTTTGCAGATGACATGATACTGTACATAGACAACCCTAAAGATAATGTCAGAAAATTACTAGACCTAAAAGTTGCAGTATACAAAATCAATACACAGAAATCACTTCCATTTCTATATACTAACAATGAAAAAGCAGAAAGAGAAATTAAGGAATCAATTCCATTCACCATTGCAAGAAAAAGAACTAAGTATGTAGGAATAAGCTTACCACTGGAGACAAAATAACGGTACACAGAAAATTATAAGACACTAATGAAAGAAAGAAAAAATGACATAAACAGATGGAGAGATACTCCATGTTCCTGGGTAGGAAGAATCAATACTGTGAAAATGACTATACTACCAAATGCAATCTACAGATTCAATGTGATCCCTATCAAATTACCAATGGCATTTTTCACAGAAATAGAACAAAAAATTTCACAATTCATGTGGAAACCTAAATAGCCAAAGCAGTCCTGAGAAAGAAAAATGGAGATGGAAGAATCAACCTTCATGATTTCAGATTATAATACAAAGCTACAGTCATCAAGGCAGTATGGTACTGGCACAAAAACAGAAATATAGACCAATGGAACAAGATAGTCCAGAAATAAACCTATGCACATATGGGTACCTTATTTCTGATGAGGCAAGAATATACAATGGGGCAATGACAACCTCTTCAATAAATGGTGCTGGGAAAACTGGACAGCTACATGTAAAAGAATGAAATTAGAACATTTCCTAACACCAAGCACAAAGATTACTCAAAATGGATTTAAGACCTAAATGTAAGACCAGAAACTATAAGATTCTTAGAGGAGAACATAGGCAGAACACTCAATGACATAAATCAAAGCAAGATCCTCTATGATCCACCTCCTGCTGCTGCTGCTGCTAAGTCACTTCAGTCGTGTCTGACTCTGTGCAACCCCATAGAGGGCAGCCCACCAGGCTCTGCCGTCTCTGGGATTCTCCAGGCAAGAACACTGGAGTGGGTTGTCATTTCCTTCTCTAACGCGTGAAAGTGAAGTCGCTCAGTCATATCCGACTCTTCACGACCCCATGGACTGCAGTCTACCAGGCTCCTCTGTCCATGGGATTTTCTAGGCAAGAGTACTGGAGTGGGGTGCCATTGCCTTCTCTGGACCCACCTCCTAGAGTAACGGAAATAAAAACAAAAGTAAACAAGTGGGACCTGATTAAACTTAAAAGCTTTTGCACAGAAAAGGAAAGTATTAGCAAGGTGAAAAGACAATCCTCAAAATGGGAGAAAATAATTGCAAATGCAACAACTGACAAAGGAATAATTTCCAAAATATATAAGCAGCTCATACAACTCAATGCCAGAAAAACAACCCAATCAAAAAGTGGGAAAGAGACTTAAACATACATTTCTCCAGAGAAGACATACAGATGGACAACAATCACATGACAAGATGCTCAACATCACTCATTATTAGAGGAATACAAATCAAGATTACAATGAGCTATCACCTTACACCTCGGAATGGCCATCATCAAAAAGTCTACAAACAATAAATGCTGGAGAGGGTGTGGAGAAAAGGCACTGTTCTTCCACTGTTGGTGGGAATAAAAATTGATACAGCCACTATGGAAGACAGTATGGAGATTCCTTAAAAAACAGAAATAAAACCACCATATGACCCAGCAATCCCACTCCTAGGCATATTCCGCGAGGAAACCAAAATTGAAAAAGATACATGTATCCCACTGTTCATTGCAGCATTATTTACAATAGCTAGAACATGGAAGCAATCTAGATGTCCATCGACAGATGAATGGATAAAGAATTTGTTGTACATATACACAATAGAATATCACTCAGCCTTAAAAAGGAATGCATTTGAATCAGTTCTGATGAGGTAGATGAACCTAGAACCTATTATACAGAGTGAAGGAAGTCAGAAAGAGAAAGATAAATGTCATATTCTAACGCATATATACAGAATCTAGAAAAATGGTACTGAAGAGTTGATTTACAGGGCAGCAATGGAGAAACATGGAGAATAGACTTATGGACGTGGGGAGGGGGGAGGAGAGGGTAAGATGTATGGAAAGAGTAACATGGAAACTTATATTACCACATGTAAAATAGATAGCCAAGGGGAATTTGCTGTGTGGCTCAGGAAACTCAAACAGGGGCTCTGTATCAACCTAGAGAGGTGGGATGTGGAGGGAGGTTCAAAAGAGAGGGGACATATGTATACCTATGGCTGATTTCTGTTGAGGTTTGACAGAAAACAGCAAAATTCTGTGAAGCAATTATCCTTCAATAAAAAAATAAAAAACACATTTGAGTCAGTTCTAATGAGGTGGATGAAACTGGAGCCTATTATACGGAGTGAAGTTAGTCAAAGAAAAACACCAATATAGTAAATTGATGCATATATATGGAATTTAAAAAGATGGTAATGATGACCTGATATGCGAAATAACAAAAGAGACACAGAGATAAAGAACAGACCTTTGGATTCTGTGGGAGAAGGCGAGGGTGGGATGATTTGAGAGAATAGGAATGAAGCATTTATATTACTGTGTGTGAAACGGATGACCCGTCCACGTTTGATGCATGAAACAAGAGCACCCAAAGCTGCTGCGCTGAGATGACAACCCTGAGGGGTGGGGTGGGGAGCGAGGTGGGAGTGGGTTTCAGGACAGGGGGACACGTGTGCACCCGTGGCTGATTCATGTCAATGCATGGCAGAAACCACCACAATATTGTAAAGTAATTAGCCTCCAATTAAAATAATTTAAAAAAAAGATACGAATGCAAAAATTCTCAGCAAAAGTATAACCAAATTCAACAGCAAATTTAAAAGGTTATACACTATTATCAAGTGGAATCTACCCCTGGCATGGAAGGTTGGCACAACCTTATTGTTACATGTAAGATACTGATTTATATATAAATATATAATTTATATATAAGGGTGATATGCAATGTTAATATAATGAATAACTATTGATATATGATCTTTTCAGTAGATTCAGGAAAACTACTTGACAAAATTCAATGTCCTTTTTGACAAAATCTCTCAAACTGGGAACAGAAGGAGCATGTCTCAATACAAGGCCACACAGTATAGACCCACAACTAACCTTGAACCTAAGGGTGAAAAACTGAAAGCTTTTCTTTAAAAATCAGGAACAAGCATATCCACATTCACTACTCTTATTAAAGATAGCACTGTAGTCCTAACAAAAGCAATCTGACAGAAAAATAAGAAATAAAAGGCCTCCAAAATGGAGAGGAAGAAGCAAAGCTTTCTCTATTTTTTCAGAAAACATGATCTTGCATATGACTCCCCCCCAAAATGGTAGAACTAATAAATTCAATCAAGTTGCAAGATACAGAATCAACATATAGAATCAGTTGTAAATCTATACACTAACAGCAAAATATCTGAAAGACATAAAACAATTCCATTTATAATTACATGAGAAAAATTTGTAAGAATAAATTTACTTAAGAGAGTTTTGAAACACTTCTGTACTGAAAACTATAAGACATGAAGGAAAGAAATTGAAGAAAACACAAATAAATGTTAAGATAATCTTTGCCCATGAATTAAAAGAATTAATATTGTTAAAATGATCATGCTTCCCAAAGCAATATGCAAGTTCAGTACAATCCCTATCAAAATTCAATAGCATATTTTTACAGAAATAGAACAAAAAATTCTAAAATTTGCATGGAACTACAAAAGAATTCAAACAGTGAAAGCAATCATGATAAAGGGAAAAAAAAAACAAAGCTAAAAATTGTGTGTTTCAAGATTTGAAATTCTATTACAAAGCTATGATAATAAAGACAGTTTAGTATTGGCATAATGACAAACACAAAGAAATAAACCTAAGCATATATGATCAATTAATATATGACAAAGAAGCCAAGCACACAGAATGAAGAAATACAATCTCTTTAATAAACATTGTTGGGAAAACTGGCAGCCACATGCAAAAAATGAAACTGGACCACTATCTTATACCATACACAAAAAACAAAATGGGTTAAAGACTTGAATGGAAGATGTAAAACCATAAAACTTATAGAAGAAAATGTAAATGTGGTAACTTCCTTGACATAGGTCTTGGAGATGATTTTTTGAATCTGACAAAAAAAGTGTAGGACATCAAATGAAAAAGCTTATGTACAAAGGAACCATCAACAAAATAAGGCAACCTACTGAATGACAGAATATATTTGCAGATCATATACAAATGAGGTGCTTATATCCACAATATTAAAATTCATACAGCTGTATAATGAAAAACAGCAAAAAAAAAAAACAAACAAAAACAAAACCAAAAAAACCCCCACAATCCTGCTAAAAACTGGACCGGCCAGAAAATGTAAATATACATTTTTTTTCCAAAGTAGATAGCCATATAGATGGCCAACAGACACATGAAAGGATGCTCAACATCATCTAAATTGGGGAAATGCAAATCAAAACCATAATGATATATAACCTCACACCTGGCTATTATAAAAAAGACAAAAAGATAACAAGTGGTGATGAGAATGTGGGTAAAAGGGAATTCTAGCATACTGTTGGTGGGAATGTAAATAGGTTCAGTCACTATGGAAAACAGTATGGAAAGTCCTCAAAAAATTAAAAATATACTATACAATAATGCAGTGTCACTTTTGAATATTTATCTGGAAAAAAAGGAAACACTAATTGGAAAATATATATGTACCACTATGTTCATTATGGCATTATTTCCTATAGTCAAGATATGGAAACAACCTGAGAACCACTGACAGGTGAATTGAAAAAGATGTGATATATGTGTGTGTGTGTACATGTACACAAATACACACACACAAATACACACACACATATATATATACACACAAATACACACATACACACATATACACACATATATATACAGACACATATATATGAGAATATATACATGTGCATGTGTATCTGAATATTTCTGTACACATTTACATACATAGATTGGGTACATAAATATCTATATATAAATGAATATATAGATGTGATATATATGTATACATACAGACATATACACATATACATATGTATAATAATATATGTGTATATGCCTATATGTTTCTGTACATACATTGGAATATTATTCAGCCATAACAGATGAAATATTGCCATTTGTGACAACCTGGATAGATCTTGGGATTATCAGTTTAAGTGAAGTACATCAGAAAAAGACAAATACTGTATAATTTCATATTTATATGGAACCAAAACCACAAAACTCATAAATACATAGATTGATGGTGCTAGAAGGGAAGTGCAATAGAGGGTTGCACAAATGGGTGAAGGGGGTCAAGGGCTACAAATTTCCAGTTACGTAACAATGAACATATAATGAATAGCATGGTGACTTTAGCTACTTTCAAACTGGTAGTACAATAATTTTGACTAAGAAAGTAACTGTTCAGTTCTCAATGGAAAAAAAGTTAATTTTGTAACTTGTCATGATGATAAGTAGCAATGAGACTAATTATGTTGATCATTTTGCAATGTATACAGATGTTGAATCATTGCATTGTATCCCTATAATTAACATGATTTTATATGTCAATTAAATTTCAATAAATAAAACTCTATAACATGCCAAAACAATGATGCCACACAATTAGATATAAATTACCTTCTGTTAAGTAATTACAGAGAAAAGTCAAATGTACAAAGATTAAATATGCAGGGAAAAAAAATTAAAACTACAACACATTGGAGAGGTAGGAGAAGAAGGTGGAATTGGAAGACCCAGAACTCACTTCCTCTCACAGGCAAACCAAGAGCACAAATTTTTGCAGAGTGATCATCCATGAAAAAGACCTGGAACCTATCAGAAAAGGCCTTCTACAACTAAAGATATAAAGAAGGATTGATGAGATGTGTGGTAGGGATGGAGTTGTGATATAGTTAGGTCCCATACCCCTAGACTGACAACTCCCAAATGGGAAATAATTAAAATTGCAGAGGTTCTCTCAATGGAGAGAGAGATTCAAGCCCCATGTTGGCCTCCCCAGCCTGGGGGTCCTGCACTGGGAAAACAAGCCCCCAGAGAATTTGGCTTTGAAGGCCAGTGAGACTATTTCCGGAGTCCCAGAGGGGAGGGAGAAATAGAGACTTCACTCTTAATGTGCACGCACAAAAGTCTTACATACTCTGGGACCCAGGGAAGAAGTAGTATATGAAAGGAGCCTGGCCAGACGTACCTGATGACCTGGGACAGTCTCCTGGAAAGGCAGGAGGCAACTGCAGCTCACCCTGGGGACATAGACACTGGTGGCAGACATTTTTAGAAACTTTTTCTAACACAGAGCAAGTGCTGGCAAATGCTATTTTGGAATCCTCCTTCCCACTTATACACCCAGTAGCCAGCCTTACCCAGAACAAAGGTACCAGTGCTGGGACACTTCTGGACAAGCTAACACAGCGTGAACACAGCTCATCCACTGGCAGAACGGCTGACTTTAGACCCTGTGAGCCGACCACCACAGGGCAACACAAGTAACCATCAATCATTTAATGGATAAAGGGAAGTGATATATAATCAGAATGTACAAACAGAATACACTCCTTTTCAAGTGCACATGGAAATTCCTCCAGGATAAATCACATAAGCGGCTTCAAAAGAACCCTCACTAAATTTAAGAAAACTGAAATCATATCGAGTATTTGTTTTCCAAATGCAAGGCTCTGAGACTACAAATTGACTACAAGAATATAACTGCAAAAAACACAAACACGAGAAGTCTAAACAACACGTTACTAAACAACCAATGGATCACTGAAGCAATCAAAGAGGAAATAGATACCTAGAGACAAAGGAAAAAGAAAACAACAACTCAAACCTATGGGACACAACAAAATTAGTTCTAAAAGGGAAGTTTACAGTGATACATGCTAACCATAGCAAACAAGAAATATCTCAAATGTACAACCTAACCTTATACTCAAAGGAGCAAGAATAAGAACAAAATTCAAAGTTAGTAAAAAATTTTTAAAAACCAAAGAGACTAGGGCAGAAATAGACACTACAAATCAATAGGTAAGATCAATGAAACTAAGAGCTGGTTCTTTGAAAAGTTAAACAAAATTTAGCCAGATTCATGAATGAAAAAAAGGGGGGCCCAAATCAATAAAATCAGATATGAAAAGGGGGAAGGTACAACTGACACAACAGAAATACCAACGAGCATGAGACTGCTATAAAGTGATATGTGAGTGATAAGTGATAGCTATAAAATGCTAGTGAATTGGACAATCAATCTAGAAGAAATGGACAAATTCCTAGAAACGTACAATCACTTCAGACTGAATGAGAAATAAATAGGATATTTTATAAAATGAATTATCAGTAATAAAACTGAATCATTATTTAAAAAAAAACTTCCAACAAACAAAAGTCTAGGAGCAGATGGCTTCCCAAGTGAATTCTACCACACATTTAGAGAAAAGTTAACACCTATTCTTCTCAAACTATTCCAAAAAATTGCAGAGTCAGGAATTATGGTGTTGGGGAAGATGGGTGTAAGATCATGAGCAAACTAAGGACACTTGATAACTGATGACTGAATATTTGAGGGCATTAGTCATAACAGGATATGAGAAATGGCTGAAGTCATTAGAATGAGAGGAGGATAAAGGGCAGGGAGATGGAGGATATGAAGTGTCAAAGGTTTAGAAGCAGTAGAAGGGGAGGAGAGCTGGGTTGAGAACTCAGGAATCCAGGGGCTAGAGGGTCCATGGAGATGGATGTCTAAAATCCACAGGATGGAAGTGGGAGAGAAATAAAGGAGCCAGGAAGGGGAGGAATTAGTTCTGGAGATATTCAGAAGTCACAGGGGCAGAGATACTGCGGTCACAAAGAACAACAGAGAATGATGGAGTAGAGGGATGGAGGAGGGATCATGCTAGATACAGGGGGTGGATTAAGGGTCACTACTTGTTCCTTCTCCTAATTCCATGACTTGCAATCAAATCATAGCCTAATTGTGAGTAGCTTCTAGTTTGAGACCTTGAGGTAATAACCTCATTTATATAAAATACTTGTGATGATCCCTTCAACTGAATACACAGTAAATGATTAGAGAAACAAATGAATAAGCCATGACCCATATTTCTTCTCTTCTTTAGGGACACCGATGCCAGATGTGACCAGGGATGTTCACATGAAAACAAACCACCAGAATAAAATGGATTCTGCCTAGTACCTGAACGGTCCTGTAAGTAGATTTTCCCTTCCATTGTGGTCTTAAAGGATCCCATGTTTGGCTGAGACTTTACAGAGACTAATAAAGGTTGTGACATCTGAGTAAGTCTCTCTGGCAACTGACAAGTAGATAGTCATTAGTGCAATGGCTACTGAGAATCTACTATCTGTTTACAGGTAGGTTACAGTGCGCTGTTTTGGAAACCTCACAGCTGTTATTGAAGTTCATATTCATAATACCCTGGGATTTTGGCACTAGGAGTTTCATGGTAACCAAGAGGATGCAGATACTGGGACCTACCTTTGTCTTTGTTCCTGTTTCCCTATCACTGATTTTTAAAGAAATGTTTGCATACAGTAGGAACTAACTGCATGAGGAATACAGAAAGCAAAGCTATCTTACAAGTTCAGATAAGTTCAGAGAGTTTTCAATGTTTATGTATACTTTCACTTTTTTTCTAATATGTTAGATAAACTTTTAAGTTTATAAGTAAAAGCCAGTCAGTTCTCCTAACTAGATATACTCCCATCAGTAGTACATGGTACTTTTAATTCCTCACCTTTCCCAATAAAACTTAGTGTTACCAATTTTTGCTGTATTTTGACTCTAATTTATGCAGCTAGAAATTTGAAGTGGCATCTCACTCTTATTTCTCTAATGCGAACCATAATAAAGAAAATGGGACATATATGAAAGAATATTATTCATCCTTCAAAAAAGGACATCCTTCCATGTGAGATAACATGAATGAACATGAAGGACATCATGAAGTGGAATAAGGCAACACAGAAAGGAAAACACTGTATTGTCTCAATTGTATGTGGAATCTGCTAAAGCCCAACTCATAAAACAGATCAGAATATCAGTCGTCTGGAACTTGTTGTGGGGAAAACAGATGTTGGTCAGATGGTACAAAAATTCAGTTATACAAGATGAATGAGTTCTGGAAGTCTAAGCACAGCCTGGTGAAACAGATAATATAGAGCATATTATACATGAGATTTGCTAAGAATGTATTTGAAGTGTTCTCGCCAGAAAAAAATGCAAGAAGTCAGATGACAGATATATTAAGTAGCTTGAATGTGGTCTATCGTTTCACATCATGCATATTTATTTACAGTTTTGAATTTGAACAAAAACTGGATCTCTGGGAATGGAAAGCAGGGTACTGGGTGGAATGGCTCATGAAGTGCAAGATTTAATGAGACTCTAAGCAGAAATGAACAGGACACTGTCAAATCAGTTACATTCAGTAAAAAGGTCTCCAAAACATATAGGTCTTTGTCCCCACATGTCTGCTTTTAGTTTCAGCCAACTGTGAGCACCTGCCACTGCGATGTGGAGAACAGCCAACGAAGCACTGGACCTGTGCAGCGAGCGGAGGGCCCGGGAGGGGACAGGCCCGCACACGCCCGGGGAGGGGTCCGGGCAGGGCTGGGAGGAGCCGCTCTGCCCTGCTCGCCCTGGCTCCAGGGTACTCCCTCACCGTCTCTCCTGAGCCTGCCAACAGTTCTCATTGTTTTAACTCAGTCACTTCCCTGACTAGTCTATAAAATAAAATAAAAGTACTATAACATGAGCACAATTTTCTGGGACAATTATACTAGAAACTATTTTATTCTTTATAATTTCAAAGAAATGCAAGTCACTGTCATCATCAATATCATCATGACCACTCCAGTCACTTGAGGACCCTTCAGGGGTGACACCAGTGATCTCACGCAACAGAGAAAGGGGACTGGCCCAAATGCAGCCGAGGTCCTCGACAAAGCCCTCCTTCGTGCACCAGCCACACGATCCTCAGCTCAAACATTTAACTATTTGTAATATTCTTTGGGTCAGGCTCTGTGAAAGAGTTCAGGTAACTTCAGCCATTCACAGAAACCTTCTCACATGTTTGCCTGCGCTACACGGAACATGTGTTTCCTTAGAGTGGCCGTGTGATATGGCCAGTGGCATGGAGAGAGAAGGGCAAGCGAGGATACCATTCCCCAAGTGAAGAAGGAGGGGCTGCAGATCAAAACTGCTAAGTCCTGTCAGACTCACACATCCTCCTCCTTGCTGCATGGAGCATGGTTTGATGCTCGACAGTGGGGTGACCAACTGAAATTACGAAGAGAGTAAAAAATGTGCACAATGACTGCATGTAGACAATGCCAGAGAGAAGAAGTGAAAAAAAAAGAAAGTACTTTATGAGTCTTCATATCCATTTTCTCAGCCTGAGCATCTGCCTATCCCCTGTGCACACAGCATCAGACATAAAGCTTCTTTTCTATGCAGATGCATTAGTCATTCTCAGTACGGCCAAAAACAAACTACCAGCTATAGAAAATGACATTATGTCTCATTCACACCAATGTTAAATGTGAGCAGAGCCTGCTACCCAATTCCATTGTATCAATGACCGCAACTGAAACAAAAATCCTCCTTCCACTCCAGTCAAGATGGGTAAAATGACACCATGGGCTGTGAGAAACGTGAGAACTTCTAGCCTAGAAACAAAATAATCTGTTTGAAAAGAAATGCTCACTGCCTCTGACTGGTGGATTTCTCACACAACTAAGTGACACGTGCTCTGGAACCCAGAACTTCTGACAAGACTATCACTCTTTTAAGAGAATGTGAGACAGGTCCCTGCCACCGGTGGGTCATCTTTCCTGGAAGGTCAGTCGTTTACAGGAGGCATTTTTAAAAACTTTTATTTATTTATATAGGCTGCACTGGGTCTTAGTTGTGGCTGGCGGGATCGAGATCCCTGATGAAGGATTGAATCTGAGCACCCCCCACCACACTGGGCGCACAGTCTTACCTGCTGGACCACCACTGAAGTCCCAAAAGGATATGTAATTTATGTTACAGCTTTATATCTAGCATCCTGTTTTCTGTGAAACCACAGCACATGCCTTGCTGACCTGCCTACTTTCATGTCCAAAATGCTTCTCCATCTCCAACATCTAGTTCAGCATGTTATATTTTAAAGCTATATTCACAAACTTTGTTTCAATCAATACCAACTGTCCATCAAATTGCCACTGATCTAAGTCTGGGGAAATGTAAACATCTCTGTATACTAACAGCATCAAGTCTTCAGTACTTCCCAGAAATTTGTTTACATCACAAGGACAGAATCTGATGTCCTAAATTCTCAGAACCCCAGTACATTTGCCCAGTCCCCGGTATCATTTATACATTAGAATACACCACCACTAGGTGACTAGGACCTGGGATTGATTAAAGGGAGCTTCCTTGCAGTTTTCTCCCTCCATTTCCAAAGAACTCTCTACATTTACGTTTTATAAGTCTGACGTGTTAAAAAGAAAACACCACCATCATCCTATTTTGTCAGTTTTCACGCATCTCCTAGTGCTAACTACCTACCTGTCTTAAAACTCTAGCCCATTGAAGCTGTGCCATTCTTACCACAATTAAGTGATCACAGTGCTGACTTGAATCACTTGAATTTAAGTTAAATTCATCACTTAAATTTCTCGTTGTTTCAGAAAAAAACTGAAAGTACACATCAGATTATACAGTGAAAGTGACAAATGGATTCAAGGGATTAGATCTGATAAAGTACCTGAAGAAGTATGGACGGAGGTTCATGATATTGTATAAGAGGCAGTGATCAAGACCATGCCCAAGAAAAAGAAATGCAAAAAGGTCAAATGCTTGTCTGAGGAGGCCTTACAAATATCTGAGAAGACAAGAGAAGCTAAAAGGAAAGGAGAAAAGGAAAGATATTTGAATGCAGAGTTCCAAAGAATAGCAAGAAGAGATAAGAAAGTCTTCTTCACTGACTTCACTGCAAAGAAATAGAGGAAAAGAATAGAATGGGAAAGATAGAGATCTCTTCAAGAAAATTAGAGATACCAAGGGAACATTTCATGCAAAGATAGGCACAATAAAGGACAGAAATGGTATGGACCTAACAGAAGCAGAAGATATTAAGAAGAGGTGGCAAGAATACACAGAAGACCTATACAAAAAAGATCTTCATGATCCAGATAAGCACGATGGTGTGATCACTCACCTACCCAGACATCCTGAAATGCGAACTTAAGTGGGCCTTAGGAAGCATCACTACAAACAAAGATAGTGGAGGTGATTTAAATCCAGTTGAGCTGTTTCAAATCCTAAAAGATGATGCTGTGAAAGTGCTGGACTCAATATGCCAGCAAATTTGGAAAACTCAGCAGTGGCCACAGGACTGGAAAAGGTCAGTTTTCATTCCAGTCCCAAAGAAAGGCAATGCCAAAGAATGCTCAAACTACCACACAATTGCTCTCACACGCAAGCAAAGTAATGCTCAAAATCCTCTAAGCCAGGCTTCCACAGTACATGAACCATGAACTTCCAGATGTTCAAGATGGATTTAGAAAAGCCAGAGGAACCAGAGATCAAATTGCCAACATCCATTGGGTTGTCAAAAAAACAAGAGAGTTAAAAAAAAACACCTACTGGTGCTTTATTGACTATGCCAAAGTCTTTGACTGTGTGCATCACAACAAACCGTGGAAAATTCTTCAAGAGATGGGAATAGCAGACCACCTGACGTGCCTACTGAGAAATCTGTATGTAGGTCAACAGGCAACAATTAGAATCAGACATGGAACAACAGACTGGTTCCAAATAGGCAAAAGAGTACATCAAGGTTGTATATTGTCACCCTGCTTATTTTACTTATATGTAGAGTCCATCATGCGAAATACCAGGCTGGTTGAAGCACAAACTGGAATCAAGATCTCTGGGAGAAATATCAATAACCTCAGATATACAGATGACACCACCCTTAAAGCAGAAAGTGAAGAAAACTAAAGAGCCTCTTGATGAAAGGGAAAAAGGAGAGTGAAAAAGTTGGTTTAAAACTCAACATTCAGAAAACTAAGATCATGGCATCTGGTCCATCACTTCATGGCAAATAGATGGGGAAACAATGGAAATAGTGTTTTCTTGGTCTGCATAATCACTGCAATTGGTGACTATAGCCATGAAATTAAAAGACACTTTCTCCTTGAAAGAAAAGCTATGACCTAGACAGCTTTTTTAAAACTAGAGACATTAGTTTACCAACAAAGGTCCATCTAATCAAAGCTATGGTTTTTCTGGTAGTCATATATGGATGTGAGAGTTGGACTATAAAGAAAACTGACCCCCGAAGAATCGATGCTTTTGAATTGTGGTGTTGGAGAAGACTCTTGAAAGTCTCTTACACTGCAAGGAGATTCAACCAGTCTATCCTAAAGGAAATCAGTCCTGAATATTCATTGGAAGGACTGATGCTGAAGCTGAAACTCCAATACTTTGGCCACATGATGCGAAGAACTGACTTATGGAGAAGACCCTGATGCTGAGAAAGATTGAAGGTGGGAGGAGAATGGGACGACAGAGGATGAGATGGTTGGATGGCATCACCAACTCAATGGACATGAATTTGAGCAAGCTCTGGGAGTTGGTGATGGACAGGGAAGCCTGGCATGCTGCAGTCCATGGGGTCACAAAGAGTCAGACACAACTAGGGGGCTAAACTGACTGACATTGCAGAAGCTACCAGGGCCTGCATGGATGACTGGGGGTGAAGAGAGCAGTGAGAACCTAACTGTAAATTGGCACTTGCTGTCTACCTTCTACAAGGATTAAATCATGAGCTGCTACAGCTGCTGACTTTCAACACCCCCTGAAGGAGTTCAGGGTGGAGAGCAGAAATGAGACACTCTGTGCTCTGGGAAAACTGGTGTGACAGGTTCTCAGAAATTATCAGGAGCTGATTTTATGAGCCTAATTCTTATACATCCTCATGTCTTAAAAAAGCACTAAAATCCTTCATGGTGATGATTGTTTCTTGTGACTAGCAGAAGTTTCATGAGACCAGCAGAAACTTTCTACAAAAAATAGTGCTTGATTGCATGTACACCCTCTTTACCAAAATCATATATATACTACCCTTTCCCTTACTACTTCGGAACAGTTTCTCAAAGCTATATGAACTGATGTCTCCCGGGGTGCAGTCCTCATATTGCCCCAAACTAAACACTTGTGAATTTTTTTTCAGTGGACACCTTTGTGCATAACAAAGTCAAAGTAGGAAAATGGCTGTGACTCATAGGTAGCAGATATGACTATGAGGTCACATGAAAGAACTGGAAATAATTAGGAAAATAAGCAAATAGATTTTTATCCTAAGTTCAGGGTGTCAGTTTTGCAACCAGAGAACAGGTATCCTCTCATGCAGAATTTATGTGTCCGAAAACAGTGGCTATTTACATGTCAAAATGAAGTTGGACCCTTACATAACACCACATAAAAATTTTAACTCAAAAGGGATAGAAGATTTTATGCAAAAACCTATAAATATAAATCTTCTGGAAGAAAAGACAGGAAGCTTCATGACATTTGATTTACCAATGATTTCTTGGATCTGAAATCAAAAGCTCAGTCAATGAAAGCAAATGAAGTCAAATAGGATTACATCATACGTAAAAAATTGTCACCTTAGAGGAAACAATCAATGAGGTGAAAAGGCTACCTGTGGGATGAGAGGAAATTTTTGCAAAGCACGTATCTGATAGGGAGCAAAGGTCCAGAGTAAATAAAGAGCTCACACAATAAAGCAACATCATAAAACAATAGCACAGTGTATGAGCAAAGGAATTCATAGACATTAATCCATGTAAGATATACAAATGGACAAAAAATGTGAAAGGTTCTCAAAATCAGTAATAATTAAAAAACCACAGTGAGGTATCACTTCACATCCATTCAGATGGCCATTAGAGATAGATGTCAAATGCTGGCAAGGATGTAGACCAATTGGAATCTTTATGTGGTGTTAAGGGAAGTACATATTGGTGCAACCACTATGGAGGTTTCTCAAAAATTAAAAATAAAATTATGATACTGTTGCAGTGAAAAGGAAGAAAGAAGAATGAGTTTCTTTTTTCCTTTCCTAAGAACAAAGAAGATAAAGAGAAGAATCAGCAGGCCTGATAATTCCTAGATTTTACTTTAGCTTTTCCTAATCTTTAGTCTGTAATTAAAGTTGCTTTTGTCAAAATTAACCATCACTTCATGGCAAATAGATGGGGAAACAGTGGCTGACTTAATTTTTCTGGGCTCCAAAATCACTGCAGATGGTGATTGCAGCCATGAAATTAAAAGATGCTTACTCCTTGGAGGGAAAGTTATGACTAACCTAGACAGCATATTAAAAAGCAGAGACATTACTTTGTCAACAAAGGTCTGTCTAGTCAAGGCTATGGTTTTTCCAGTGGTCATGTATGAATGTGAGAGCTGGACTATAAAGAAAGCTGAGCGTCGAAGAATTGATGCTTTTGAACTGTGGTATTGGAGAAGACTCTTGAGAGTCCCTTGGACTGCAAGGAGATTCAACCAGTCCTTCCTAAAGGAGATCAGTCCTGGGTGTTCATTGGAAGGACTGATGTTGAGTCTGAAACTCCAATACTTTGGCAACCTGATGGAAAGGACTGACTCATTTGAAAAGACACTGATGCTGGGAAAGATTGAATGCAGGAGGAGAAGGGAACGATGGAGGATGAGATGGTTGGATGGCATCACCGACAAAATGGACATGGGTTTGGGTGGATCTGGGAGTTGGTGATGGCCTGGCGTGCTGTGGTTCATAGGGTCGCAAAGAGTTGGACATGACTGAGCAACTGAACTGAACCTGACACCATGTAATTTAAATCCTGTAATATTGTCCCCTAACTCTGCATAAGCTATATTCTGCACCTTTAACTATGCTAATTACATCCTATACCTGGTAGTTGCCTTTATTGCAGACCACCCCTTTTAGTATTCTTACTTTTTACATTTCAGAAAGAAGGCCGCATTACAGTAAGCCAGAAGAGACAAACAGACTCAAATACGTGTATGCTTGACTCCAGCTATGAATTTTGAAACAAAGCAAGAAGGAGGAGATGCAAGACCTTCATTACTTTGAGCCTTATCATTTATCCTAAGACTCTGAGACCAGGCCACATAAAGTCTCTCGGTCCCCCTAGGATCTGGGCACAGTTCTTGAGGCATACCCTGCTCCATCTCCCCCTTGACTGGCTAAAGATTCACGCCGTCTTTCTATTTCCTCCATATTCTGTCTCTAATTTTTTAAATTTGGCTTTGGTGGACAGAGAAAGCCAAGATTTGGTGATAACACATGATCTTACCATCCCATATCTGGGTATGTATATAAAAGACTTCAAAGGAGGATCTGCAAGAGATATTTGTACACTGAGGTGCATGGTAGCTTTATTCATAACATCACCAACAGAAGCAGCCCAATATTTATGAATACATAAAGGCATAAAGAACAGTATGAAAAGGCAAAAAGACATGACATGGGAAGATCAGTCCCCAGGTCAGCAGCTGTCCAATATGCTGCCGGGGAAGAGCCAAGAAATGGCTCCAGAAAGAATGAAGAGGCTGGACCAAAGTAGAAATGACATTCAGTTATGGATGTGTCTGATGGTGAATGTAAAAGTCCAATGCTATAAAGAACAATACTGCAGAGGAACCTGGAACATTAGGTCCACGAATCAAGGTAAATTGGACAAGGTCAAGCAGGAGATGGCAAGGTGAAAATCGCCATCTGAGGAATCAGTGAACTAAAATGGACGGGAACGGGCAAATTTAATTCAGATGACCACTGGATCTACTATTGTGGGCAAGACTCCCTTGGAAGAAGTGGAGTTGCTCCCATAGTTAACAAGAATCCAAAATGCAGTACTTGGGTTCAGTCTCAAAAATGACAGAATGACCTCTGTTTGTTTCCAAGGCAAAGCATTCAATATCACAGTAATTCAAGTCTATGCCCAGCCACTGACACGGAAGAAGCTGAAGCTGAATGGTTGTCTATGAAGGCCTACAAGACCTTCTAGAACTAACACCCAAAGAAAGAAAGAAAAGAAATATAGCCCTAAGTCGTGTCCGACTCTTGCAATCCATGAACTGTAGTCCGCCAGGCTCCTCTGTTTGTGGGATTCTCTAGGCAAGAATACTGGAGTGGGTTGCCATTTCCTTCTCCAGGGGATCTTCCTCACCTAGGAACTGAACCCAGGCCTCCTGCATTGCAGGCAGATGTTTTACTGACTGAGCTACTCAGGAAGCCCCGACACCCAAAAAAGACATTATTTTCATCATAGGGGACTGGAATGCAAAAGTAGGAATTCAAGAGATACCTGGAGTAACAGGCAAATTTGGCCTTGGAGTACAGAATGAAGCAGGGCAAAGGCTAACAGTTTTGCTAAGAGAATGCACTGGTCATAGCAAACACCCTCTTCCAACAACACAAGAGGTGACTCTACACATGGACATCACCAGATGGTCAATACTGAAATTAAATTGATTACGTTTTTTGTAGCCAAAGATGGAAAACCTCTAGAAAGTCAGCAAAAACAAGACCTGGAGCTAACTGTGGCTCAGATAATCAGCTCCTGATTGGCAAATTCAGGCTTAAATTGAAGAAAGTAGGGAAAACCGCTAGACCATTCAGGTATGACCCTAGTCAAATCCCTTCTGATTATACAGTGGAAGTGAAAATAGATTCAAGGGATTAGATCTGGTAGAGTACCTGAAAAACTATGGACAGAAGATAACAACACTCTACAGCAGGAAATAACCAAAATGATCCCAAGAAAAAGAAATGCAACAAGGCAAAATGGTTGTCTGAGGAGACCTTACAAATAGCTGAGAAAAGAAGAGAAGCAAAAGACAAAGGAGAAAAGGAAAGAGACATCCAACTGAATGCAGAATTCCAGACAATAGCAAGGAGAGATGAGAAAGCCTTCTTAAGTGATCTATGCAAGGAAATAGAGGAAAACAACAGAATGGGAAAGACTAGAGATCTCCTCAAGAAAACTGGAGAGATACCAAGGGAACATTTCATGCGAAGTTCAGCCCAATAAAGAACATAAACAGCAAGGACCTAACAGGAGCAGAAGAGATTAAGAAGAGGTGGCAAGAATACACAGAAGAACTGTACAAAAAAGTCTTAATGATCCAGATAGCCATCATGGTGTGGTCACTCACCTAGAGCCAGACATCCTGGAGTGTAAATTCAACTGGGCCTTAGGAAGCTTTACTATGAACAAAGCTAGTGGAGGTATTTGACCTCCAGATGAGCAATTTTAAATTCTAAAAGATGATGCTGTTAACGTGCTACACTCAATATGTCAGCCAACTTGGAAAACTCAGCCGTGGCCACAGGACTGGAAAATGTCAATTTTCATTCCAATCCCAAAGAAGAGCAATGCCAAAGAACGTTCAAATTAGTGCACAATTGTGCTCATTTCACATGCTAGCAAGTCTATGCTCAAAATCCTTCAAGCTAGGCTTCAACAGTACATGAATTGAGAAATTCCAGATGTTCAAGTTGGATTTAGAAAAGGCAGAGGAACCAGAGATCAAATTGCCAACATCTGTTGGATCATAGAAAAAGCAAGGGAATTCCAGGAAAATATCTACTTCTGTTTCATTGACAGTGCTAAAACCTTTGACTGTGTGGATCACAACAGAGTGTGGAAAATTCTTAAAGAGATGGGAATACCTGACCACCTTACCTGCCTCCTGAGAAACCTGTTTGCAGGTCAAGAAGCAACAGTTAGAACTGGACAGGGATCAACAGCCTGGTTCCAAATTGGGAAAGGAGTACATCAAAGTTGTAATCCTGCTTATTTAACTTCCATGCAGAGTACATCATGCAAAATGCAGGGCTGAATGACTCATAATCTGGAATCAAGATTTCTGGGAGAAATATCAACAACCTCAAATATGCAGATGATACCACTCTAATAGCAGAAAGTGACCAGGAACTAACAGGCCTCTCAGTGAAGAGTGAGTGAAAAAGTTGGCCCTAAAATCCAGCATTCAAAAAACCAAGATCATGACATCTGGTCCCATCACTTCATGGCAAATAGATGGAAAAAAAAGTGGAAACAGTGACAGATTTTATTTTCTCGCACTTCAAAATCCCTGCAGATGGTGACTGCAGCCACAAAATTAAAAGATGCTTGTCCCTTGGAAGAAAAGCTATGACAAAATTAGTGTATTAAAAAGCAGGCATATCACATGTAGACAAAGACCCTGATGCTGGGAAAGATTGAAGGCAGGAGGAGAGGGGGTGAGAGAGGATGAGATGGATGGATGGCATCACCGACTCACTGGACATGAATCTGAGCAAACTCAGGGAGATAGTGAAGGACAGGAAGCCTACTGTGCTGCAGCCCATGGGCTTGCAAAGAGTCGGTCATGACTTAGCAATTGAACAAAAACAAAGGCATAAAGAAAATGAAGTATATACATATGAGGGATTATTATTTAGCTTTGAAAATGCTGAATCTTGTCACATGGCACATAATGAATAAATATTGAAAACATTATGTTGTGGAATACAAGCATGCTTAGTCGCTTCGGTCGTGTCTGACTCTGTGCGACTCCATGGACTATGACCTGCCAGGCCCTCCATCCATGGGATTCTCCAGGCAAGAATACTGGAGTGGGTTGCCGTGCACTCCTTCAGGGGATATTCCCAGCCCAGGGATGGAACCCCTGTCTCTTTTGTCTCCCGCATTGGCAGGCACGTTCTTTACCACTAGTGCCACCTGGGAAGCCCCAGTGGAATACAAGGATCACCAAGTAAAAGACATTATATTGTAACTGAGCAGGAGCTTATGGGGTCTTCCCCCATATCTCTGCTTTAGCTCCTCTCTGAAGTACCTAGATAACAGTATCTGATGCACATTTCTGGAGTTGTTTTCCAGATGTGAAAATCTCTCACCAAGTGGGAGATGTTAACTACTTGATGACCATGAGCACACAGCCCCCAGGCCTCCTGGAGCCTGAAGACTGATCATGTTAACCCCTAAAGGGCATCGCCGAGATCAACACCTAAGGTTGTTCTCATCCCATGCGTAGGGTCCTACTGATGATAACTTTGCTATCAAGATGCCTTGGCCCAGGGCCAAGGGAGCAAATTCTGCAGAAAAGATTGAAAATAGTAGGTCTCAGACTGCGATCCTTAGAAAGGCTGCTTGCTAGGTTGGTCCCTGGTTGTCATCTGGGAACCTGGAATTCAGGATTCCCACAACTCTAGGTGATAAAGAGTGCTTATTAAACCGTGTGTACACTAAACACCTGCTTTCCTTCCAGGAGTCTGAAATGTTGAGTGTTCCAGGCACAGGGGGTTCTTTATGAGCAACCCCCAATAAAAACATCATCCTGACAGGTGATGCTTCACATGCGTTGTCACAACTAAGGGCTGGAGGAGTTGAGCACTTCCTGCCTGACTCCCCAGGAAGAGGTCCTTGGAGTTGGTGCCTGATTTCCCAGGGACTTCACTCCATGTGCTTTCCCCTTGGCTGACTTTTCTTTGCATCCTTTCATCACAGTAAATCGCAGCCACGAGAACAGGCATATCCCCTCTGGTGTCCCTGTAGCCACCCAAGGCTGCCAGCAGGCCCTCCTGGAGACTCAGCTCACAGTTCCCCTCAACAGAACACATACTAGTTGGTAAGGATTTTGGACAGCACCCATTCTAGAGAGATCTGGGGCTGCATCAGATTGAGAAAGATAAACTGTTGTCTTGGAACTTCCCTTGTGGTCCTGTGGTTTAGACCCTGTGCTCCCATTGCAGGGGGCCTGGGTTTGATCCCTTGTCAGGGAACTAGATCCCACACGCTTCAGTTTTTAAAAAGATCCCCCAAAAATAAAAAAATAAAATAAAATAAAAAGATCCATATGCCACAACTAAGACTGGGTGCAGCCCAATAAATAAATAATATTTTTTAAAATAAATAAACAGTTGTCCTTGACTCATAGCAAGTTTTGGGCACAAATGCCAATCCTCTTTGAAGAAGTTTACTCTCAGCCAAGGTTTTATAGGATTCCCATGTGTGTTAGTTGCTCAGCTGTGTCCAACTCTTTGTGACCCCATGGGTTTAACACACCAGGCTTCCCTGTCCTTCACTATCTCCCAGAGTTTGCGAAAACTCATGTCCATGCAGCCGGTGATGTCATCCAACCATCTCATCCTCTATTGTCCTGTTCTCCTCCTGGTCTTAATCTTTCCCAGTGTCAGGGTCTTTTCCAATGAGTCGGCTCTTCCCATCAGGTGCCCAAAAAAGAAACAGACTCAGAGACTTAGAAGCGAAATACTGCTTACCAAAAGGAAAAGTTGAAGGTAAAGAGAAATTAGGAGATGGAAGAAACCTATACATACTAATGAAAGGTTGTTGCTGAACGATAAGACGCGGGATTCTTGGCCTCCGGAGGAGACGAATTCAATCCGGGGCCAGAGACGAGGCTGGATCGCTCAGAGCTTTTGTGTAATAAAGTTTTATTAAAGTATAAAGGAGATAGAGAAAGCTTCTGACATAGGCATCAGAAGGGGGCAAAAGAGAACCCCCCCCTCCTAGTCTTTAGCTGTATGTTATATAGTCACAGTCTGTTAATGAAAAGAAAGGAATGTCATAAAATCTAGAATGGCACCAGATAATTCATCCCAGGCCATAAAACTATTGACTTGCATCTTGTACCAACAAATAGTTTCGTTTACATAGATTAGGGGAACAATACCTGAATAAGTAAGTTAGGCCCTTTGGCGGAACCAACTTGAAGATGGAGTCTGGGGTTCATTAACATAGCTTAAGACAACATTTCCATACGAAAAAGAAATGTATTGGTTAACTCAAGGTTTGAGAGTTGTTAGCTTTAGGTGAGACCAGGTGTCATGGCAACACAGAATGTTAAGAGAAACCTCCTTTTAAATTTGTATAGAGAAGGAAAACCAGATCGCTGGTTTGTTCTTTCCTGCCGGTTAAGAGAGAGAAAAATGTCTGGCACTTACAGCCTCTTTCCTCCATTTGGAGACCCCTGGCCTTCCTGCCTGTTACTCTCTCACTAATAAATAAAACAGATCATCAATAAAAACCTAACCTACAGCACAAAGAATGTTCTATTCAACATACTTTAATAACCTATACGGGAGCAGGTCAAAACAACTGGTATGTGTAGATGTATCACCGAATACCTTTACTGCACACCTAAAAAAAAAAGGAAATCAACGATAGTTCAACAAAAATTGAAAATTAAATTAACCAAAGGTGGGGGTGGTTGTCGGAAATCACAAAGGGATTTCCTACACTATCCCTCTTCAACTGTGATTTCCTTGGCTGGTGTCACGTTCCTGAAGACTGAGCAGGCTTGGATCCCAAGACTAAAAAGTTGTGGGCTTCAGGAAGAAAGAATCTGCCTGCAGTGCAGCAGACCTGGGTTCGATTCCTGGGTTGGGAAGATCCCCTGGAGAAGGGAATGGCAACCCACTCCAGTATTCCTGCCTGGAAAATCCCATGGACAGAGGAGCCTGGGGGGCTACAGTCCAAGGGGTCACAAAGAGACGGGCACGACTGAGCAAGTAAGACTTTACACTTGAGAAAGGAAATGAGGATGTTCCAGCAAGAGGCATCTTTCTGACATACTACCTGTCCACTCTGAATAGGAACACACCTTTCTGTTCCAAAGGGTCGTTTCAAGGACCAGTTCTAGTGCACACAAAGAATAGTAGAGTCTCTGAGGAGAAAAAGCATGGAAGAGCAAACTCCTCCCCCGAAATTTCTGATGACGCGCATCCTTATTTGATCCTCTTTGTTTAAAAGGCTTCCCAAATGAAGGACAACAACCTGAATCAAATGACTTCGTAGGAGTCCATATTTGTCCATTAAGAGGAGGGTAAGGGGGGAAGAAGTAGGAAGACAGAAGCCCTCAGGTGATTTTCTGGAACAGGACATTCCGATGACAACCCTGGAAGGTCAGATTCCCCGGGGTTCTGGGTTCCCAAGCAACCAGAAACGGGCCTGAAAAAGGACTGCCACCTTGTGGATAATTTTTGTAACTACAACAGTCAAATCTGCTGGGCACTGAATATTCATAAAGCCTGAAGGACATTCAAGGACACTGGTCCTCAAGAAACGATCAGGAGGAAGGAGACCAGAAAACAAAATGCAAATTAGGATGACTTTCCAGAGGCCAATCTCAGCAGGTAGATATGACTCACACCATTTGAAAAAAAGAAGAGAAGAAAATTTACAAGTGCCCAGGAAAAGAATGTCCACATTGACATCCCAGCAGCATGACCAGGCCTGGGTGCCAGGGCTGAAATACAGTGGGGTTCC
Organism: Muntiacus reevesi; assembly: GCF_963930625.1. Classification (NCBI taxonomy): domain Eukaryota; kingdom Metazoa; phylum Chordata; class Mammalia; order Artiodactyla; family Cervidae; genus Muntiacus; species Muntiacus reevesi. The sequence goes on along the minus strand of NC_089264.1, from coordinate 35,283,802 downwards.
AGGGTGAGGGGAGGCTGTCCCAGCATTTGAGCCCTCTTTTGGGCCTGTACTATCTGTTCAGCACTGCATGGGAACACAATTTCCTGATGCAGACGTGCCAGCTTAGAGCCAAATCCACCTTTGTGTACTCAAATAGTGGTGATGCCCATGGACACAAAAACTTGGAAATGCTGTCCAGGTATGCAGCCAATGCTGATCCTTACTCTAACCCTTTTTAAAAAGGCCTACTTTAGGAAGGACAACACTAAAAATCAAGATATCAGATGATGAGGCAATTCTCTGTCTGGGTATATAGGTGGGGCAAATCTTAATTCCAAAAGAGGCAGGCAATGTAACCTTCAGTAAGGCACTCACTATTTAAAATGCCCAAGTCACAGAATGATGAACATATCCAAGGAAAGATGAATGTATGAGAAAAAGTGGTAGAGAACTGGAAGCTGACTGAGTCATGAAGAAGAATGAAGTAATATCCACCTCAGCAACAGGAATCGACCCATATTTGAAAATACTAAATGTTAATATTCAGTGGCACAATGGAAAACTCAGAAAAATGAATTACATTAAAAGGGGAATACACTTATTTCAGTTAATTTATGCTTAACAAAGGGAAAAGTTGGAGATGGGAATAATCTACACACAAAACACATAAATACACTATCAATTAAATGTAACTTAGAGTAAAAGGAAGGCTGGTGACAAAGCTTTAATAACCTGCATTAAAATAAAAGCTCCAAAAACTTGGCATGTGTAGATATACCAGTGAATTGCCTGTCTGTAAACATAAAACAAAAAACAGACTGTAAATCAATGACATTACTATGAAAATTTAAAATAAAATAGAGGGAAAAAACAAAATCCTGCACACTGCTGCTGCTGCTAAGTCGCTTCAGTCATGTCCGACTCCGTGCGACCCCATAGACGGCAGCCCACCAGGCTCCCCCGTCCCTGGGGTTCTCCAGGCAAGAACACTGGAGTGGGTTGCCATTTCCTTCTCCACTGCACGCTCTGCTACTCTCTAAACTCTTTTAGCCCAGATGGTGCCACGTCCCTGCATCCTGAGCAGGCTGGGATCCTAAGGCTGAAATATGGTGGGATTCAGGGAGGAAGAGGTGTGACAGCATTTGAGCCCCTTTCTGACCCGTATTCCTTGCTCCTCTCTGCATGGGAACACAAATTTCCTGATGCAGACAGACCAGTCAGCACCCAACCCAATCTGAGTGCACCCAAATATTGATGGAGCCCCTGGGCAGAGGGAGTTTGGGAAACCTGGCTGCTCGCCTCCTCCCCAGGTGATGGAGATCCTGAATGCAGCGTTCTTGTTTCAAGGGCCTCCCCTAGGCCGACCACACCCTCCAGGGAGCTTCCACGCAGGCCTTCAGCCTCGTTTTCGCTGGGAGGGCTGAGAAGGAAGCTCTAGGAAGACAGAAGCCCTCAGGAGTTTTTCTGGCCCAGGACATTCCCATTGACAACCCTGGAAGCCCAGATCCACTGGGGCTCAGCTTTCCCCAGCAAGGAGAGTTAGACGTTGGAAGTGCTGCCGCCGTGTGGACACTTTGTGTAACTACAACAGTCACACCACTGCTTCTGGGCACTGCATCTTCACAAGGCCTGAAGGGCTAAGAAGGACCCTGGGCCCACAAGAAACAATCGGGAGGAAGAGCAGGAGGGGAAAAAATGAAAATCAGGACGACTTTCCAGAGTCCGATCTCAGCAGGTAAGTATGACTCACACCAAGGAAACGAAAGAAAAAGAAAAACATTTAAAATTGCCAGGAACCTGTAAAAGAATGAAACTAGAACACTTTCTAACACCATACACAAAAATAAACTCAAAATGGATTAAAGATCTAAATGGAAGACCAGAAACTATAAAACTCCTAGAGGAGAACATAGGCAGAACATTCTCTGACATAAACCACAGCAAGATCCTTTATGATCCACCTCCCAGAGTAATGGAAATAAAAGCAAAAATAAATAAATGGGACCTAATTAAGCTTTTGCACAATGAAGGAAACTATAAACAAGGTGAAAAGGCAGCCTTCAGAATGGGAGAAAATAATAGCAAGCAAAACTGACAAAGAATTCATCTCTAAAATACATAAACAGCCAGTGCAAGTCAATACCAGAAAAATAAACAACAAAAAATGGACCGAAGAACTAAACAGACATTTCCCCAAAGAAGACATACAGATGGCTAACAAACACATGAAAATATGCTCAACATCACTCATTAACAGAGAAATACGAGTCAAAATCACAATGAGGCAACATTTCATGTTGGGCAGAATGACTGCCATCAAAAAGTCTACAATAAATGCTGGAGAGGGTGTGGAGAAAAGGGAACCCTATTACACTGTTGGTGGGAATGCAAACTAGTACAGCCACTATGGAAAACAGTGTGGAGATTTCTTAAAAAACTGCGAATAGAACTGCCATATGACCCAGCAATCCCACTGCTGGCATACACAGAGGAAACCAGAATTGAAAGAGACACGTGCACCCCAATGTTCATCGCAGCACTGTTTACAATAGCCAGGAAGTGGAAGCAACCTAGATGTCCATCAGCAGATGAATGGATAAGAAAGTTGTGGTACCTATGCGCAATGCAATATTACTCAGCTATTAAAAAGAACTCATTTTAATCAGTTCTATTGAGGTGGATGAAACTGGAGCCTATTATACAGAATGAAGTAAGTCAGAAAGAAAAACACCAATACAGTATATTAACACATATATATGGAATTTAGAAAGATGGTAACAATGAATCTTTATGCAAGATAGCAAAAGAGACACAGATATAAAGAACAGACTTCTGGACTCTGGGGGAGAAGACAAGGGTGGGATGATTTGAGAGAAGAGCATTGAAACATGATACCATATGTGAAATAGATGACCAGTCCAAGTTTGATGCATGAAACAGGGCTCAAAGCTGAGGTACTGGGACAACCCAGAGGGATGGGATGCGGAGGGAGGTGGGAGGTGGGTTTGGAACTGCGGGGACAGATGTACACCCGTGGCTGATTCCTGTCAATGTATGGCAAAAGCCACTACAATATTGTAAAGTAATTAGCCTCCAATTAAAATAAATAATTTTTTTTAAAAGAAAAGAATAAAACCACAGACTGTAAGAAAGAAAATATTTGCAAAAAAATTTTTTGCATGGGTAAACCTATGACTGATTCATGCTGCTATTTGTTAGAAACCAAAACAATACTGTGAAGCAATTATTCTTCAATTAAAAATAAATTTATTAAGTTCAAAAAAAGGAAGTTGTGGTACATACACAATGGAATATTAGTCAGATATAAAAAAGAATGCATTTAAGTCAGTTCTAATGAGGTAGATGAAACTAGAGCCTATTATACAGAGTGAAGTAAGTCAGAAAGAGAAATACCAATACAGCGAATTAATGCATATATATGGAATTTAGAAAGACAGTAATGACGACCCTATATGCAAGACAGCAAAAGAGACACAGATGTAAAAAACAGACTTTTGGACTACGTGGGAGAAGGTGAGGGTGTGACAATATGAGAGAATAGCTTTGACACGTGTATGTTACCATATGTAAAATAGACGGCCAGTGCAAGTTTGGTGCATGAAACAGGGCCCTCAAGCTGGGACTCTGGGGCAGCTCAGAGGGATGGGGTGGGGAGGGTGCTGGGAGGGGAGCGCAGCCTTGGGGGACACATGTCCACCCGTGGCTGATTCATGTCGATAACTGACTGAACTGATGGAGAAAACCACCACAATAGTGCAAAGTAATTAGCCTCCAATGAAAATAATTATAAAAGATAAAATCACCCAGAAAAAGAATGTCCACGTAGATTAAGGAGAAGTGATTGAATCTTTCACCAGAGTACCATTACCCACCAGTCAGAGTGCTTACCATTTAAACATCCAGGAACAATCAATGCTGGGGAAGAACTGGGGGAGGTGGGAAGCCTCCGAAGCTGTTGGAGAAAATGAAAAGTGTGCAGAGTCACATGCAGAACACTCCGGAGTGTCCTTAAGACACCAAAACCAAGCTATCAGATGACCAGGCAATTCTGTGCCTGGATGTATAGGTGGAGAAAGCCTTCTTTCCAAAGGACCCACGCACTGCAAGTTCACCTCAGCATGCATTCCTTCCCAGAGCCAAAGTGGGAACATGGCAATGGAAAATGAAAACACGAGCAAAACGTGATATAGAATAGTGGACTATGACTCAGCTGTCAAGAAGAATAATGTGAACCATTCAAGCAACATGAATGGACCATGTTTAACCAGACTAAATAAATTACACAGAGAAAGACAAACAAAATGTTATCGGTTAGTAGTGGAATGTTAAACACAATAAAAGGCGTTACATTAAAGGGAGAAATACACTGAGAAACTGAAACAAACTTCTGCTTACCAAAGGGAAAAAGTGGGGGGGAAAAAAAACAGGTTTAGGAGGTGGGAGTAAATTATACACGATCCTGCCTATTAAAATAGGTCATCAACAAAATGCTAGTCCAAATGCTTTAATAACCTGTATTGGAATGATAATTCAAAAACTTGACATGTGTAGATGTATTGATGCAGCCTCCGTCTATACCTATACAACAAACAACACGCTGTAAATCAACGATATTCCTATAAAATTCAAAATGCAATAAAGACCTGTACTCCCTACTCCTCTCTAAACTGCTTCAGCCACATTGGAGTCCAGTCCCCGAGGCCGGACCAGGCTTGGATCCCAAGGCTGAAGTATGGTGAGATTCAGGAGGAGTAGAGGATGTTCTAGCATTTGAGTCCTCTTTTGGGCCTATATTTCTTGCTCCCCACTGGATAGGAACATATTTTTCTGATGCAGGCGGGCCAGCGAGGAGCCGACCCAGTCTTAGTGGACCCACGTCATGGTGGTATCTGCGGACACAAAAACTTAGAAAACCCAGCTGCTGTCCAGGTCTGCAGGTGATGCCCATCCTTCACTGCAACTCCTGTTTCCAAGGCCTACCTTAGGAAGGACGACACTAAAAACATCAAGATCTCAGATGATCAGGCAATTCCATGCCTGGGTATATATAGGCAGAGCCAATCTTAATCCCAAAGAGGCAGGCACTGTAAACTTCACTACACACTCACTCTTTAAGAACACAAGTCAAGCAAGTGGGGAATGTATCCAGGAAGAGATGAAACTAGGACAAAAAGTTGCATAGACAGAAAATGCAGTATGACAGAACCATGATGAATAATGAATGAACATCCACCTCAGCAACAGGAATGGACACATATAAAAAATACTAAATAAAATTAATTAGATATAGGAACACAAACATTGCGTGGTAATTATTAGCGATGGAATGGAAAACTCAGACAAATGAACTACATTAGAAAAGAGAAACTGGCTTATTTATCTGATGCTCAACAAAGGGAAAAGGAGGGAAAAAAACTAGAAATTTGAAGGCATGAATAATCTACACAGTAATACATGTATAAAAGACAACATCAACTAACTGTAATTGAGAGTAAAAGGAAAGCTGGTCATAATGCTTTAATAACCTGAATTAGAATGAAGGCTCCAAAATATGAAACCTGTAGATTTATCAATGAATTGCCTGTCTCTACACAAGATCATGGCATCTGGTCCCATCACTATGGCAAATAGATGGGGAAACACTGGAAAGAGTGAAAAACTTTATTTTGGGGGGCTCCAAAATCACTGCAGATGGTGACTGCAGCCATGAAATTAAGACACTTGCTCCTTGGAAGAAAAGCTATGACAAACCTAGCAGCATATTAAAAAGCAGACACATTACTTTGCTGACAAAGGTTCGTCTAGTGAAAGCTATGGTTTGCCTAGTAGTCATGTATAGACATGAGAGTTGGACTATAAAGAAAGCTGAGCCCGAAGAATTGATGCTTTAGAACTATGGTGTTGGAGAAGATTCTTGAGAGTCCCTTGGACAGCAAGGAGATCAAACCAGTCCAACCTAAAGGAAATCGGTCCTGAATATTAATTGGAAGGACTGATACTGAAGCTGCAACTCCAATACTTTGGCCACCTGATGCGAAGAACTAACTCAGTGGAAAAGACCCTGATGCTGGGAAAGATTGAAGTCAGGAGGAGAAGGGGACGACAGAGGATGAGATGGTTGGATGGCATCACTGACTCAATGGACATGAGTTTGAGTAAACTCCGGGAGTTGGACAGGGAGGCCTGGCGTGCTGTAGTCCATGGGGTCACAAGGAGTTGGACATGACTGAGCGACTGAACTTAACTGACACATACAATAAAAAATACACTGTAAAACAATGATATTCTTGTAGAAATTTAAATGAAACAAAGAGAAAAAAAAGAACTGAACTCGATTCCTCTCTAAACTCCTTTAGCCTGGTTGATGCCAGGTCCCTGAAGCCTGAGTAAGTTGAGATTCTGAGGCTGAAATATGGTGGGGTTCTGGGAGGAAGGGATGGTGTCTCAGCATCTGAGCCCCTTTCAGACCTGTGTTCTTCGTTCCTCTCTGCATGGGGATGCCAATTCTCCGATGCAGACAGATCAGCCAGGACCCAACCCAATCTGAGTGCACCCATATCATGATGGAGGCCCTGGGCAGGAGGAGTCTGGAAAACCCAGCTGCTCTCTTCCTCTCCAGGTGATGAGATCTTTAATGCAACTTCCTTGTTTCAAAGACCTCCCCTAGCCAGGACAAACGCCTCCAAGGGACCTCCATGCAGGGCTTCAGACTTGTTCCTGAGGTGAGGGCTGAGAGGGAAGCCCTAGGAAGACAGAAGCCCTCAGGCATTATTCTGGCCCAGGACGTTCCCAATGACAGCCCTGGAAGCCCAGATCCACCAGGGCTCTGCTTCCCCAGAACCAGAGTTGGGCATGAAGAAGTGCTGCCCCCTTGTGGACATTAACTACAACGGTCACATCAGTGCTTCTGGTCGCTGAAAGTTCACAATGCCTGAAGGGCTGCGAACCCCAGCCTACAAGTGACAACTGGGAGGAAAAAGCAGGGGCAAAAACAGTGCACATCCAGACGTCTTCCCAGAGGCGGTCTCAGCAGTTAAGCATGACTCACACCAAGTAAAGAAAAGAAAATGAAAAAAATTTAACATCACCCAGGAAAAGAACATCCACATCCATAAAGATTAAGGAGAAATGATTGAATCTTGCACCAGGGTATCATTACCCCCCAGTCAGAGTGCTTATCATTTAAACATCCAGGAACAATCAATGCTGGGGAAGGTGGGAAGCCTCCTAAGCTGTTGGAGAAAATGAAAATTGCATAGAGCCACAAGCAAAACACTACGGAGCGTCTCATAAGACACTGAAAACTAAGCCACCTGATGATCAAGCAATTCCATGCCTGGGCATATAGGTGGAGAAAGGCTTCTTTCGAAAAGACCCAGGTCCCACAAGTTCACCTCAGAATGCACTCTTTCAAAGAGCCGATGTACGAACATGGCAATGGAAAAATGAAAGTGCGGGCAAAAAGTGATACAGAGAAATACTGGAATATGACTAAGCCATAAAAAGGAACACAGTAATGTGTAGCTCAGCAACATGGATGCACCTAAGTATGATGATGCTGAATAAAATATAGTACATAGAGAAAGACAAACAAAGTATTATCACATAGTAGTGGAATGGAAAACTCAACAAAGGGAGCTACATTACGGGAAGAAATACACACAGAAACTTAAAAAACAAACATAGCTTACCAAAGGTAAAAGGTGGGAAAAATAAAACAAACCCCCCAAAAACCTGAAATTAGGAGTTGGGAGAAAGCTATAGAAGCTAATACATATTAAAATAGGTCATCAACAAAATGCTAGTCCAAATGCTTTAATAACCGGTGTTAGAATGAAACTTTCAAAAACCTGACATTTGCAGATATGTCAGTGAATCCCCTGTGTGTACCTGTACAACAAACAACACACTGTAAATCAGTGCTATTCCTATAAAATCAAAATGCAATTAAAAAAAAAAAAGAGCTGCACTCCCTACTTTTCTCTCAACTCCTTCAGCTCAGTTGGGGGTCCCATCCCAGCAACCAGACCAGACTTGGATCCCAAGACTGAAACATGGTGAGTTTAGGAGGACCGGTGGATATTCTAGCATCTGACCCCTCTTTCAGGCTATTGTTTCTTGCTCCTCTCTGGGTGGGAACACATTTTCCTGATGCAGATGGGCCAGCCAGGAGCCAACCCAATCTTAGCAGACCCAAGTCATGGTGGTCCCCGTGGACACAAAACCTTGGAAAACCCAGCTGCTGTCCAGGTCTGCAGGTGATGCCCATCCTTTAGTCCATATCTCCTGGTTTCGGAGGTCTACCCTAGGAAGGACGACAATGAAAATCAAGGCATCAGATGATAAGGCAATTCTGTCCCTGGGTATATAGGCAGAGGAAATCTTAATTCCAAAAGAGACATTCACTGTTCAAACTTCACTACGGCATTCACTGTTCAAACACCCAACTCAAGGAAGCGAGGAACATATCCAGGAAAGGATGAAAGTATGAGAAAAAGTTGCACATCGAGACAACATAATCTGACTGGGCCATAAATAGGAATGAGCTGATATCGATCTCAGCAACAGGAATGGACCCATATGTGAAAAGACGAAATAAAATAAATTTGACTTAGAAACACAAACACCCTGTGTTACTACTTAGTGGTGGAATGGAAAACTCAGCAAAATGAACTTAGGACCCAACCCAATCTGAGTGCACCCAAATAATGATGGAGGCCCTGGGCAGGAGGAGTTTGGGAAACCCAGCTGCTCTCCTTTTCTCCAGGTGATGGAGATCCTGAAGGCAGCTTCCTTGTTGCAAAGTCCTTCCCGAGGGAGAACAACAGCCTCCAGGGATCCTCCATGCAGGGCCTCAGACTTGGTACCGTGGTGAGGGCCGAGAGGGAAGCCCTAGGAAGACAGAAGCCTGCAGGCCTTTTTCTGGCCCAGAACATGCCAAATGAAGCCCGGAAGCTGGCACTGAGGCTCAGCTTTCCCCAGCCACCAGATCCGGGCAAGGAATAGGCAGAAGGCCTGGGGGCTGTCAGGAAATAGGCTGGGAAATGTACTCCAAGGAGAACTGAAATCGAGATGAGTTCTCAGAGGCCAATTTCAACAGGGAAACATGACACACACCATTTACAATCAAACAAAATATAAAGATACCTCCCGGAGTCTGGTCTACATCGTTAATGATCAGAGACAAGGGACTCAGATTGCAAGGAAGTATCACATCACACCAGTCAGAGGGAGGGTATATCATTATCACTTTTATGAACCAAAACTTCCTGAGTGGGTGCTGGGTAAATGAAAAGTTCCTAAGCTGTCAGTGGTTATGAAAAATGTAAAGAACTACCTGGACAAAAGCTCTGTAGAGTTTCCTTGGAAACTATGAATAAAAATAAGGCAGTCAGATCATCAGGCACACCCATGCCAGGCCCTCTATGCAGAGGAAACCTCCAATGAAGGACACAGGCACCCCAACATTCCCCAGAGCACCCAATACTGACAAAAGTCAAGACAATGAAGAGGCCAAAATGTCCATGGAGTGATGAATGGATAAGGAAAACCTGATCCAGAGAAATAAGGTAAACTTAGCCATAAAGAAGCATAACCAAGAAACCTTTCTCATTAACATGGACAAAAGGAAGGAAAGCATGTTCGACAGATGGATAAAGGCAAGTGTCATGTGATATCACCTGGAGGTGGATTTTATGTAGTAATTCACAACTGAGAAATAGACTTTAGAAGACATACTCATTAAAGAGAAAAGGTGGGAGGAGAAGGTAAAGTCTGAGTGGCTGAAACTTATACACACATGCACACACACACACATATAAATACAATAGGGCACCAAAATAGCTCGACTGTATCACAGGAAATTATACTCACTTCCAGAAAGTCTATGAAAGCTAAAGCTATCTCCAGAAGCAGGCCAGCCCACCAGAAGCAAGAGCAAGCCGAGTGTATCCCAAGTATGGTAAAACCTCTGCTCTGGTGGAGCTTAGAGAGCCAGCTGTCATCCTGGTTTCCAAGTGATGTGGATTCCTGCTCCAGCCTCCTCCTTTAAAAGGCCTTGCCTAAAAACACCAGAACTCTCAAGAAAGAGATTTTGCAATGGGTTAAAATTGGTCCCGCATGAAGAGCACGGCCAAAAATGATGAAGATAGAAGCCCTTGGGCCTTTTGATGGTACTTGGCATTCCAAATCACAACCCGGGGGCCCGATGTTACTGAGACTGTGGTTGGCCCCTCAACCAGAGTTCCAAAGGAAGCAGCCATATCACCTTCAGACACTTTGGGTAACAGAAACACTGACATCTCAGCATCTGGGCACAAAAATATTCCCAAGGCATAGGGGATGCAACCGACACTCATAGTCCTAAAATGTCCTGGGGGAGCCATCCAAAATAATTGAAATCGGGATAAGTTTTGGGGCCAATTTCAAGAGGTAAATACCACTCACATTGTAGCAAATGATAAAACGTTGGCGAGATAAAACCTAGGACACGGTGGTCTACATTGCTAATGATTAGAGGCAAGACACTTAAAATGGCAAGGAAGTATCCCCTCACACCACACAAATTGGTTCTCCTTCAAATATTTACGAACAATAAATGCGAAGTGGGCATGGGGGGAAAAGAAGACTCCTAAGCTGTCATAAATGGAAATGCAAATTGTAAAGGACCACATGGAGAACAGTATGGAAGATCCTTAGGAAGCAAGATACACAGCAATCACGTCTTCGGCACTTGCACATCTGGACCCCTCTCCCATAAACTCCTTCACTGGAAAGGACATAGGCACCTGAGCCTTTCCCACAGCACTTAGCTTTGACAACAGCCCGGATACGGAAGTGGCCCAAGTTTCCACGGACAGATAGATGGATAAGGATGGAGTGCCATGGAGGAACAATCAAATTTTAGCCACAGAGAAAATAAGGCCGTTCTCAGCACCATGTATAGAAGTCAGTAAAGTAAGTGAGACAGAGGGGCAATCAGCCTGTGATATCGCTTAGAGATGGAATGAGAAAACTCATCTTATGCATGAATTCAGAACAGAAAAATTGACCCAGAGACGTTAAAAAACGAAGCCAGGGTTTCCAAAGAAGAAAGGTGTAAAGGAAAGATCAATTAGAAGGTGGTTGAATCCTATACACACTAACAGATACTTCTGTGTGTGTGTGTGTGTGTAAAATAGATCATCAAGAAGACCACTGAATTATCACGGGGAATTTGACTCAGCTGGCTTTAATAACTTCTAGGGGTATAGAAGCTGAAAATAATGGGTATGTTTAGAGGCATAAGGAAACTCCTTACTGTACATCTGAAAGAAACAAGCATTGTAAACCAGTGGTATTTCTAGAAAAATCAAATGCAAAGTTTATGAGGGGAAAAAAAAAAGACAACAACCATTGCCTACTCTACTGCTTTCTAGCATCTTTCCCTGAGCTAACGTCAGTCTCTGCGGGCTGACTAGGCTTGATCTCTAGTCCAGGATGTGCTGGGCCTCGGGGAGCCAGCGAGGTGTCCCCAGAACACGAACCCCCTTTGCACCTGAGCTGCCCAGTCGAATCTGCCCGGGACCACAGCCTCCACATGCAGGCCATCCCCCAAGAGCAAATTCAAGCCTAGTGCATCCCAGGTATGGTCAAGCCTCTGTGCTGGAAGAGCTTTGAAAATCCAGCTGATCTCCATGTCTCCAGCTGATGCGGATCCCTATTTCAGCTGCCTTTTTCAAAACCGTCCCCCTAAAAACAACAGCCACCTCAAAGACAGTGATTTTTCAGGGGTCAACATTTGTCACAAGGGAAGTGTCGGGGGGATAGAAGCCCTTGGGCGTTCCTCTGGCGCATGGCATTCCAAATGACAACTCAGGAAGGCAGGTTTCACTAAGGCCCCTTCGGCTCCATCAGAGAGAGCGGGGAATGCGGAAGTGCTGCCGCCTCGTGGACACACCTCATAACAGCAACAGTGAAACCTCTGCTGCGGGGCAAGGAATATTCAGAAGGCTTGGGCGCTGTCAATGAATGACACCAGCACTCAGGAAATAGTCTGGGAAAAGTACTGCTCCAGAGAGACAAGGTAAACTTAGCCATTAGGAATAATAAATAAAACACCTTTCTTTATAACATGGATGGAAGTAAATAAAGCACATCGACAGGGAAAGGCAAGTGTCGTGGTATCAATTAGAAGTGGGATTTATGTACCAATTTACAGATGTGAGATAGATTCAGAGACGTTAGAAACAAACGTAGTCTTATTTAAGTGCAAGTTGGGAGGAGAGGATAAATTTCAAGGTGGCTGAGAACTGTACATTCACACACACTTGCATACACATGTACACACACACAGATCAGTCACCAACACAGATCTACTCTATATCACAGGAAATTCTACTCAACATGCTTCAATAACATCTATGGAAACAGAAGCTGAAATTAATGTGTAGATATAAATCCTCTTTCTGTTCATCTGAAACAGACAATACGTTGTAAAGCAATGTTACCCCTAGAGAAAGAAAAATAAAATTTAGAAATAAAAAGTTTAATCTAGTGTTCTCTTTTTTCCTTTTCTTCTGCTAGTGTCATATCCATGCAGCATAAGCAAGCTTGGGGTCAAAGCTGGAATATGTGGGGCTCGGGAGGAAGAGGCATTTGTCCCAGCACATCATGCCCGTGTGGAATGGTGGTGCCTGGTTTCCTAGCATGAAACCCCAATCTCTAGAGTCAGGAGGACCCTCCAGAAGCTAAAGCAAGTGTGGTACAGTATATGGTACAGCCCCCTTGCTGGAAGAGCTTAGAAAGCCAGATGTTCTCCTGGTTTCAGATCATGCAGATTCCTATTCCAGCCTCCTCCTTTAAACGACCTCTCCTGAAAACAACAACATTCAATAATTGTGATTTTTTTAGGGAAAAGATCTGTGCTGGGTGAACAGTCGGGAGAAGAAATCTGAAGACAGAAGCTGTAGGGCTTTTTGTTGACACATGACATTCCAAATTACAACCCATCACCCCAAGTTTCCTTAATACTCTGGTTGGCCCATTAACCAGAATTCCACAGAAGCAGTGATACGAAACACTGACATCTCAGCTTCTGAGCACACAATATTCCCAAGACCTAGAGATTGTAAATGACACTTGCCATCAAAAAATATCCTGGGAGAGCAATCGTAAGAAATTTAAATCAGGATGAGTTTTCAGAGGCCAATTTCAAGAGGTCAGTATTACAGCATTGAATTTTTTTTTTTAAATAGAAAGGTATAACCTAGTAAACAATAGTCTACTTTGCTAGTGATCAGAGACAAGTGACTTAAATTGCAAGAAAGTATCACCTCACACCAAAGTACTTATCCTTAAAATATTTATGAACAATAAATGCCAGATTGGGTGTTAAGAAGAAAGAGGACTCCTGTGCTGTTAGATGAAATGCGAAGTGTAAAGAATTCAATGGAGAGTTGTACAGAGTTTCCTTAGGAAACTAAAAGCAGAGCATTCAATTCTTTAGGTGTTCTCATGCCTAGGCACACAGTTGGAGAAAACTTCTCTTTGAAAAGACACTACACCCTACCATTCCCCAGAGCACTCACTATTTACAACAGCTAAGACATTGAAGCAGCTGAAATGCCGTGAACAGATGAATGGATAAAAGACTGCCACAGAGAGACAAAGGCTATTTAGCCAAAAAGAAGAATAAAACAAAGCCTTTCTCAGCAACATGGAGGAACTCTGTGATGTCATTCTAATTATATAATTTATAGAAAGACAACCATCTTGTGATATTTTTTACAGGTGGAATTGAAAACTCATACCAATGATCTAGTTTACAAAAGAGAAGTAGACTCATAATTAGAAAAGACACTTAGGCTAACTTATGGGAAAAGTGAGAGGAGAGAATTAAGGAGTTTTTAGAAACCTATATAAACTAATTTATATATAGAAAACAGATCATCCATGGAGACCTACTCTATATGATAGACCTAGTTTGTATTGTGTTTTGGTCAACATAGTTTAGTAACTTTTATGGGAACAGAAGCTGAAGAATGTGTGTATGTGTATATATATATATATATCTGAATCCTCTTTTGTACCCCTGAAAACAGCAAAACAGTGTAAATCATCAATACTTCCAGAAATTGCTAAAAAAATTTTTTTAAGAAATTAAAGAAAATAAAAAAGAACTGCCTACTCTACTTGTCTCTTGCCTTTTCCCCCAGGCTAGTGTCACATAACTGCAGCCTTAATAGGCATGTATTTCAAGGCTGAACTGTCGTCAAGTTGTGGGAGTAGGGATGGTTGTCCTAGCACATCAGCGCACTTTTGACTGAGTTACCGTCCCCTCTGCAGGAAGGACAGTTTCCATCCCCAGATGTGCCCTCGAAGAGCTAACCCAAGCTCTGAGTAAGGTGCAGCCCCTGGGCTGCAAGAGCTTTGAAAAGCCAGCTGGCCGCCAGGTGATGCGAATTCCTGCTCCAGCCTCCTCCTTTGAAAGGCCTCCCCTAAGGATGACGGGAGACCCGGGTTCAAGCCGTGAGTTGGGAAGATGCCCTGGAGAAGGAAATGGCAAGAGTACTGGAGTAGGTTGCCTGGAAAATCCCATGGACAGAGGAACCCGATGGGCTACATACAGTCCACGGGGTCACAAGGAGTCGGATTCGACTGAGCGACTTCACTTTCACTTTCAAGGATGACAACCGACTCAAGAAAGTGATTTTATAGGGGTTCAAATTCATCCTGGGATGAAGGGGAAGGGGGTAAAAGCACAAAGACAGAGCCCTCAGGCTTTTTCTGGCACTTGGCACACCAATTTATAAATCAGGAATCCAAGTTCCTCCAGGGCTCTCGTGGCCCCATGAGCCACATTTGGGCATGAAGTGCTGCCGCCTTGTGGACATTGCTGTAACAGCAACTCTAAAACCTCTGCTGCTGGGCAGAGTGCTCCCAAGGACTGCGGTGCTAGAATGACACAGAAAGTGAAAGCCCCCCAGTGGTGTCTGACTCTGCGACCCCGTGGACTACACAGTCCTTGGACTTCTCCAGGCCAGATTACTGGAAGAGACCCTCAAGAAATACCCTGGGGGAGGTAGGTGAAAAAGTATTCACATCAGGACAACTGTCCAGAGCCCAATTTTAAGGGTAAATATTAGCCAGACTATTTTGAAAAAATTAAGAAAAACCACAGGAAACAATGGTCAGCATCGCTACTGACTAGTGACAATGATTCAACGTTGCAGTGACTCACACGAGGAACTTCCTTAAGGGCTCAGCAGGTGAAGAATCTGCCTGTAATGCAGGAGACACAGGTTCAATCCCTGGGTTGGGAGCACCCTCTGGAGAAGGAAATGGCTACCCACTCTAGTATTCTTGCCTGAAAAACCCCGTGGACAGAGGCGTCTGGTGAACTACAGTCCTTGGGGTTCCAAAGAGTCAGACATGACTGAGCAAACAAGCACATCACCTCACTCCAGTGAGACCGATTATCATTAGAGCATCTTATGAACAATAGATCCTGGAGAGGCCATGAGAAGAGGAAGCTTCCTATGCTATTGGTGAGGATGCAAAGTGTAAAGAGCTACATGAAAAGAGTAAATATGTTTTTTTAAATAAAGTAAAAATAGAGCAAGCAGATGATCAAGCATTTTCACACCAGAGCATATATTCTGAGAAAACCGTAATTCAAAATGCCACATAGACCCAACATTACTGCAGCACTGTTCATAATAGATAAGATGTGGTAACAAGGAAAATGTTTAATGACAGGTGAATGAGCAAAGAAGATGTGACATATAGAGACAGTAGAATATTACTTAGCCTTAAAAAAGAAAGTTATTCATAGCAACATGGATAAATCTGGAGATGACCATACTAAGTGAATAAGTCAAACAGAGGAAAACAAATATATCATAATTATTTGTTGTTCAGTCACTCAGCCATGTCCAAGTCTTTTCGATTCCATGGATAGCAGCATGCCAGGCTTCCCTGTCCTTAACCATCTCCCAGACCTTGCTCAAACCAATGTCCATTGGGTCAGTGATACCATTCAACCATCTCATCCTCTGTCATCCTCTTCTCCTCCTGCCTTCAATCTTTCCCAGCATCAGGGTCTTTTCTAGTGAGTCAGTTCTTCACATCAAGTGGCGAAGTATTGGAGTTTCAGCTTCAGCATCAGTCCTTCCAATGAATATTCAGGACCGATTTCCTTTAGGATTGACTGATTGGATCTCCTTGCAGTCCAAGGGACTCTCAAGAGTCTTCTCCAACACCACAGTTCAAAAGCATCAATCCTTCAGCCTTCTTTATGGTTCAACTCTCATATCCATACATGAATACTAGAGAAACCATAGCTTTGACTAGATGGGCCTTTGTCAGTAAAGTAACGTCTCTGCTTTCTAATACGCTGTCTAGGTTTGTCATAGCTTTTCTTCCAAGGAGCAAGCATCTTTTAATTTCATGGCTGCAGTCACCAATTGCAGTGATCTTGAAGCCCAAGAAAATAAATCTGTCACTGTTTCCATTGTTTCCCCATATTTGCCACGAAGTGATGGGACAGGATGACATGATCTTAGTTTTTTGAATGTTGACTTTTAAGCCAGCTTTTTCACTCTCCTCTTTCACCTTCATCAAAAGGCTCTTTAGTTCCTCTGCTTTCTGTCATATGGGTGGTGTCATCTGCATATCTGAGATTATTGATAGTTCTCTTGGCAATCTTGATTCCAGCTTGTGCTTCATCCAGTCCAGCATTTTGCATGATGTACTCTGCATATAAGTTAAATAAGCAGGGTGACATATTCCTTTCCCAATTTGGAACCAATCCATTGTTTGATGTTCATTTCTAACTGTTTTCTCAGGAGGCAGGTCAGGTGGCCTGGTATTCCCTCTGTTGAAAATACTTTTTTGTGATCCACACAGTCAAAGGCTTTTGAGTCGTCAATGAAGCAGAAGTAGATTTCTTCTGGAACTCTTTTGCTTTTTCTATGATCCGACGGATGTTGGCAGTTTGATCTCTGGTTCTTCTGCCTTTTCTAAATCCAGCTGGAACATCTGGAAGTTCTTGGTTCATGTACTGTCGAAGCCTAGCTTGGAGAATTTTGAGCATTACTTTGCTATCATGTGAAATGAGTGCAATTGTGTGGTAGTTTGAACATTCTCTGGTATTGCCTTTCTTTGGGATGGGAATAAAAACTGACCTTTTCCAGTCCTGTGGCCACTGCTGAGTTTTCCAAATTTGCTGGCATATTGAGTGCAGCACTTTTGCAGCATCATCTTTTAGGATCTGAAATAGCTCAACTGGAATTCCATCACCTCCACTAGCTTTGTTCATAGTGATGCTTCCTAAGGCCCACTTGACTTCACACTCCAAGATGTCTGGCTCTAGGTGAGTGATTACACTCATGTGATCATAATTATATGTAGAATATCATAATTATATGTGGAATCTAAAAAAGTGTTACAAATTAACTTCTTTAAAAAGCAGAAGCAGACTCACAGACCTCAGATAATCTTTGTGGAGAAAATTTGTAAAATATATTACAGATCATTACATATCAAGGTGAAAAAATTAAGGAACATTTACATTTTATCAGATCTATTTCCCTACAATTTAATCTATGCCAGGCATTAGCAAATCAAACCTGCAGATCATATACAGCCCAATACCTTGCTTTAAAATCAAATTTGACTGAATGACAAGAAATAGACCTCTAATAAGACATCATACCTGTCAAAATGACTATCATGAAGTGTATGAAAAGTGCGACTTCCCGGTGGTTTAGTGGTTAAGACTGCATTTCCAGTGCAGGCGGTGTGGATTCTGTCCCTGGTGGGAAACTATGATCTTCCATGCCTCAAGGCATGGCCAAACTAAGATTAAAAAAAAACAACCTAAGATAAGAAAAACAAGGGAAAAAACAAATGTTTGAGGCTATGGAGAAAAGGGAGCCATAGTACTCTTAGTGGGATTGTAAATTGGTTTACTCACCATGAGAATAATATGGAGGTCCTGAAAATACTAAATTAGAGCTATTATGTTAGCCAACAATTCCACTGCTGGGTACATATCCAAAGAAAATGAAACATTATTTTGAGATGATACATGCTCCCCATTGTTCATAGCAGCATTGTTTATAATGCCCAGATATGGAAGCAAACTAAAAATGTCTATCAACAATTGAATGAATTAAGATATAGCATGTATGCACAATAGACTATTACTCAGCCATTTTTTAATTCTTTTTAGAATCAGATTCCGCCACCTGCAACAACATGGATTGACCTAGAATGTATTATTTCTAGTAAAGTAATTTAGACAGAGGAAGACAAATACTCCATGTTATCACTTATGTGTGGAATCTAAAAAGTGCAAGAAAGGAATATATATCAAAGCAGCAATAGACTCACAGAGAACATACTAGTGGTTACCAGTGGGGACGGTGAAGTGAGGAGGCAGAGGCTGCTGTTTGTCTGTCTCAGTCTAATACTCCTATGCATAAAATAAACAAACAAGGATATCTTGTACAACACAGGGAAATACATCTATTATTTTCTTTCTTTGGTTGTTTTTTCCTCTGGTCATGCCACAAAGCACATGGGATCTTAGTTTCCCAACCAGGGATCAAACTTTCACTTACTACATTTAAAGCACTGAGTCTTATCCAGTGGACCATCACAGAATTCTCTGTTTTGTAATAACTTTAAGTGGAACATAAAGTATACAAATATTAAATTACCCCTGAGATTAAATGTAATATTGTAATTCAACTATACTTCAATTAAAAAAAATATATATATATAAAATGGATTTTCAAAAGTTTGATTTTATACTTTGTATATGAGATTTGTGTTAACTTTCAGGCCATATATAGGATAAAATTGAATAATCAAATAAAAGATTTTCCGTACAAAAATACTTGCCTGACTAATCTATTATAAGGCACAGGAAGACTAAGTCAAACCTCTCAAAGAAACAAAGGTATTAATTTATCAAGAAATTATGACAACTATGAATGTATATGTATCCATCATTGGAGCCTCTAAATATATAAAGAAAATAGTAACACATATGATAGGGAAAATGTACAGAAATAATGGTAAGAAAAGGCATACCCCACTTTCAACAATGTGTGGATCAGGGGTCCCCAGCACCCCCTGCATAGGAACCAGGCCGCACAGTAGGAGGTGAGTGGTGGGTGATGGAGCAAACCTTCATGTATTTACAGCTGCTTCCCATGGCTTGCTTTGTTACCTGAATTCCACCTCCTGCCAGATCAGTGGTATAATCAACATAATGCACTTGAATTATCCTGAAATGATCCTCTACTCCTGTGTCCATGGGAAAATTGTCTTCCATGAAGCTGGTCCCTGGTCCCAGGAAGGTTGGCGACCACTGATACAGATCATCCAGACAGAATATCAATCAGGAAACAATGAACTTGAGCACGCATTTGATATCAAGTGAACCTGACATATATAGTACATTTCACTCAACAGCAGCAAAATTTCTATTCTTTTTAAGTACACATAGAACATTTCCTAGGATAGATGGAATGTTAAGCCACAAAAGTCTTCAAAAATCAAAGAAGCTTGAAATCATATCAAGTATCATTTCTAACCACAATGGTATGAAACTGAAAATTAATATTAAGAATATTTGAAAATTGAGGAACACTTAGAAATTGAACAACGAGCTTCTGAACAGCCAGTGTGTGCAAAAATAAATCAAAAAGGAACTTAAATACCTTAAAGCCAAAAAAAAAAAAAAAAAACCTGTAAATACAAAGTACCTAAACTTATAGAAGACAGGAAAAATTCAATTCAAAGATTTGTGTTTACAGTGATAAAAACATATACTAAAAAAAAAGTTCTTGAGAGGGGTTCAAGATGAATCAATAGAAAGATATTGAGCTCACCTCCTTTCATGACACACTCAAGTTATAACAACTTAAGCAGGAATCATCTCTGAGAATGATCTGAAGACCAGCAGAGAAAATTTCCCACAACTAAAAATACAAAGGAGAAACCACAAGGTAGGCAGGAGGTTTGGAAAGTTTAGTTAAAACTCACAAATCCAGCACAGTCACTCACTGCTAGCAGCTATCACAATGGCATAGGTCCTCCACAAGGAGGGCAAGGCCTGAGCCCTCCGTCAGGCTACTCAGCCCAGGGTTCCTGCGCTAGGGAGAAATGAACACAGGAGGTCTGGCTTTGAAAACTTGCAGGGTTTTCTTTCAGGAGACCTGGAGGCTACAGGAAACAGACTTCAGCACGCCAGGCCTCCCTGTCCATCACCAACTCCTGGAGCTTTCTCAAACTCATGTCCATTGTGTCAGTGATGCCATGCAACCATCTCATCCTCTGCTGCCTTCTTCTCCTCCTGCCCTCAATTTTTCCCAGCATCTGGGTCAACTCTTCCCATCAGGTGGCAAAAGTATTGGAGCTTCAGCAGCAGTCTCTCCAATGAATATTCAAGGTTGATTTCCTTTAGGATTGACTGGTTTGATCTCCTTGCAGTCCAAGGGACTCTCAAGAGTCTTCTCCAACACCGCAATTCAAAAGCATCAATTCTTTGGCACTCAGCCCTCTTTATGGTTCAACTCTTACATCCATACATGACTACTGAGAAAACTATAGCTTTGATTAGATAGACCTTTGTCAGCAAAGTAATTTCTCTGCTTTTTAATATGCTGTCTAGGTTTGTCATAGTTCTTCTTCCAAGAAGCAAGCATCCTTTAATTTCATGGCTGCAATCACCATCTGCAGTGATTTTGGAGCCAAAGGAAATACTGTCTGTAACTGTTTCCATTTTACCCCATCTATTTGCCCTGAAGTGATGGGACCAAATGCCATGGTCTTTGTTTTCTGAATGTTGAGTTTGAAGCCAGCTTTTTCACTCTCCTCTTTTACTTTCATCAAGAGGCTCTTTAGTTCTTCTTTGCTTTCTGCCATAAGATTAGTTTCATCTGTGTATCTGAGGTTATTGATATTTCACCCAGTAATCTTGATTCCAGCTTGTGCTTCATCTAGCCTGGCATTTCTCATGATGTACTCTGCATATAAGTTAAATAAGCAGGGTGACAACATACGGCCTTGACATATTTCTTTCCCAACTTGGAATCAGTCTGTTGTTCCATGCCCGGTTCTAACTGTTGCTTCTTGTCATACAAACAGATTTCTCAGGAGGCAGGTCAGGTTGTTTGGTATTCCCATCTCTTGAAGAATTTTCCACAGTATGTTGTGATCCACACAGTCAAAGGCTTTGGCATAGTCAATAAAGCAGAAGTAGATGTTTTTCTGGAACTCTCTTGCTTTTTTGATGATCCAGCAGATGTTGGCAATTTGATCTCTCCTTCCTCTGCCTTCTCTAAATCCAGCTGGAACATCTGGAAGTTCTTGGTTCATGTTCTGCTGAAGCCTGGCTTGGATGATTTTGAGCATTACTTTGCTAGTGTGTGAGATGAGTGCAATTGTGTGGTAGTTTGAGCATTCTTTGGCATTGCCTTTCTTTGGGATTGGAAAGAAAACAGACCTTTTCCAGTCCTGTGGCCACTGCTGAGTTTTCCAAATTTGCTGGCATATTGAGTGCAGCACTTTCACAGCATCATCTTTTAGGATTTGAAATAGCTCAACTGGAATTCCATCACCTCCACTAGCTTTGTTTGTAGTGATGCTTCCTAAGGCCCACTTGACTTCGCACTCCAGGATGTCTGGCTCTAGGTCACACCATCATGGTTATCTGGGTCGTGAAGATCTTTTTTGTACAGTTTCTTCTGTTTATTCTTGCCACCTCTTCTTATATCTTCTGCTTCTGTTAGGTCCATACCATTTCTGTCCTTTATTGTGCCCATCTTTTCATGAAATGTTCCCTTGGTATCTCTAATTTTCTTGAAGAGATCTCTAGTCTTTCTCACTCTATTGTTTTCCTCTATTTCTTTGCACTGATCACTGAGGAAGCCTTTCTTATCTCTCCTTGCTATTTTTTGGAACTTTGCATTCACACAGGTGCATCTTTCCTTTTTTCCTTTGCCTTTCACTTTTCTTCTTTTCATAGCTGTTTGTAAGGCCTCCTCAGATAACCTTTTCCCCTTTATGCATTTTTCTTGGGGATGGTCTTAATCATTGCCTCCTGTACAATGTCACAAACCTCTGTCCATAGTTCTTCAGGCACTCTATCAGATCTAATTCCTTGAATCTATTTCTCACTTTCACTGTATAATTGTAAGGAATTTGATTTAGGTCATACTTGAAGAGTCTAGTGGCTTTCCCTACTTTCTTCAATTTAAGTCTGAATTTTGCAATAAGGAGTTCATGATCTGAGCCACAGTCAGCTCCTGGTCTTGCTTTTGCTGACTGTATAGAGCTTCCCATCTTTGGGTGAAAAGAATATAATCAGTCTGATTTTGATATTGACCATCTGGTGAGGTCCATGTGTAGTGTCTTCTCTTGTGTTGTTGGAAGAGGGTGTTTGCTATGACCAGTGCATTCTCTTGGCAAAACTCTCTTAGTCTGTGTCCTGCTTCATTTGGTACTCCAAGGCCAAACTTGCCTGTTAGTCCAGGTATCTCTTGACTTTCTACTTTTGCATTCCAGTCCCCTATGATGAAAAGGACATCTTTATAGGGTGTTAGTTCTAGAAGGTCTTTAGGTCTTCATAGAACTGTTCAGCTTCTTCAGCATTACTTGTTGGGGCATAGACTTGGATTACTGTGATATTGAGTAGCTTGTCTTGGAAACAAACCGAGATCATTCTGTCATTTTTGAGATTGTGTCCAAGTACTGCATTTCGTACTGTTTTGTTGACTATGAGGGCTACTCCATTTCTTCTAAGGGATTCTTGCCCACAGTAGTAGATATAATGATCATCTGAATTAAATTTGCCATTCCAGTCCATTTTAGTTCACTGATTCCCAAAATGTCAATGTTCACTCTTGCCATCTCCTGTTTGACCACTTCTAATTTACCTTGATTCATGGATCTAATATTCCAGGTTCCTATGCAATACTGTTTTTTACAGCATCAGACTTTATTTCCATCACCAGTCACATCCACAACTGGGTTTTGTTTTTGCTTTGTCTCCATCTCTTCATTCTTTCTGGAGTGATTTCTCTACTCTTCTTCAGTAGCATATTAGGCACCTATCTACCTGGGGAGTTCTTTCAGTGTCATATCTTTTTACCTTTTCATGCCGTTCATGGGGTTCTCAAGGCAAGAATACTGCAGTGGTTTGCCATTCCCTTCTCCTGTGGACCATATTTTGTCAGAACTGTCCACCATGACCCGTCCATCTTGGGTGGCCCCACATGGCATGGCTCTTAGGTTCATTGGGTTATACAAGGCTGTGGTCCACATGATCAGTTTGTTTAGTTTTCTGTGGCTGTGGTTTTCATTCTGTCTGCCCTCTGAGGGTTAAGGATAAGAGGCTTATGGAAGTTTCCTGCTGGGAGAGACTGACTGTGGGGATAACTGGCTCTTGTTCTGATGCCTGGGGCCATGCTCAGTAAATCCTTAATCCAATTTTCTGCTGGTGGGCAGGGCTGTGTTCCCTCCCTGTTGCTTGACCTGAGGCCAAACTATGGTGGAGGTAATGAAGATAATGGTGACCTCCTTCAAAAGGTCCCATGCACACACTGCATAACCCTGCAGCAGGCCACCACTGATCCACACCTCCATCAGAGACTCATGGACACTCACAGGCAAGTCTGGGCCATCTCTTGTTGGGGTCAGTGCTCCTTTATCTTGGGTCCTGGTGCACAAGGTTTTGTTTGTGCCCTCCAAGAGTCTGTTTCCCCAGTCCTGTGTAAGTTCTGTAATCAAATCCCACTGGCCTCCAAAGTCAAATTCCCTGGGGTTCTCAGTCCCTTTGCCAGATCCCCAGGTTGGGAAATCTGTTGTGGATCCTAGAACTTTTACAGTGCAGGAATTTCTTTGGTATAAGTGTTTTGCAGTTTATGGGTCACCTGCTCGGTGGCTCTATGGCAGGGTTAATGGCAACCTCTTCCAAGAGGGCTTATGCCACAGGCTGTGTGACAGTTCTCCTGCAGCCAGAGCCCCTGCCGACCTGTACCTCCACAGGAGACAGTCAAACACAGTTCTGGCTCAGTCTCTGCAGGGTCACTGGGTCCTGGTGCGCACAAGGTTTTGTTGGAGCCCCCTGAATATCTCTGGTGGGTATGGGGTTTGATTCTAAACGTGAATCAAACTGTCTTGTTGGGGCTTCTCCCTTGCCCTTGGATGTGGGGTATCTTTTTGGTGGGCTCCAACATTCTCCTGTGGATGGTTGTTTAGCAGTGAGTTGTAATTTTGGAGTTCTCATAGGAGATGAGCACACATCCTTCTATTCTGCCATCTTAGGCTCAAAACAGCACACACACAAAATCTCTCTTTTTCTCAGCCCCTATGAAGACCCAATAGTTTGAAGTATACCTGGGTCAGACCTACTTGTGCATCTCAGAGAGCTTCTCAGAAAGGCGAGAGGCAGCCGAGACTCTGGTTAGGGATGGACATTGGCAGGCCACATTTAGAGTCTTCCCTGTAGCTGATGAGTGCCAAGGGCCTGCCCCATCGACCACCATGCCTCCAGCACTCCAGCAGCACAAGGCCCCGCAACTAGACACCCTGTCTACCTGTGCACCTGAGCGCCACACAGCCGCCCATAATGGGGGATTACCTTGTCTTCCAGCACACCCATCACAATCACATAATACAGGGCCTTCACATCAATTTAGACCACCATCCAACACAGCCTTCTAACTAGTCTACCGTAGTTGGCCCTGTCATAACAGAAAGGTGCGTGCAGCCCACAGAGGGGACACCCTGGAGCATCTGGTTCTACTGGCCAGAGGGGAGGTGTGCTGGGCCCTGTCCATCTGCTATATAAGGCCATGTCTCCAAGACCAAGATAAGTAATGAACTGAACCTAGTGAATAGAAATGCACAGAGAAATAGGAAACATAGGGGGAAAGATGGGGATGTTTCAAATGAAGTAAAAAACATGACATTAGAAAAAGAACTAGATGAAACAGAAATAAGCATTATACCTTTAAAAAGGAAAGGTGTTAAAAGTAATGATTATAAATGCTTACCCAAATCTGGAGAAGAATAGATGGACATAGTGAGAACTTCAACAAAGAGAAAAAAAAAAATAAATAAGAACCAAACACCTGAAAAATACAGTAGCTGACAAACACACACATACATACACACACACCAGGGGGAAACAATATTAGATTATATGATACAGAAGTAGAGATCACTCATCTGGAAAACACAGTAGTGAAAATAACCCACGAAAGAAAAAAATGAATTAAGACAATTGATATAGAGACCTCTGAGATAATATCAAAACTATTAACATGAGCATTATATGGTGCCCAGAAAGAGGAAAGGAGGAAAATGAGCAGAGAACTTATTAGAGGATATAATAACTGATCACTTTCCTAACCTGGGGAAGGAAACAGATATCCAGGTGCATGAAACACAAAGTACCAAACAAAAGATGAAGAGAAACAGGTTCAGACCAAGACACATTATAGTTAACATGTCAAAAATTAAAGAGAGGTCATAGAAGCAGTGAAATAAAAGCAATTAGTTATGGGCAAGGTATTCCCAGAAGATTATCAGCTGACTCTTAGCAGACTTTGCAGAGCAGGAAGGAATGACAGGATGTATTCAATGTGCTAAAAGGAAAATGCACACAACAAGAATAGTCTACAAGCAAGATTATGATTCAGAATTGAAGGAGAGATCAAGAGTTTCCCAGACTAGTAAAAGCTAAGTGAGTTAATCATTGATAATAAAGCAACAGTATAAGAAATGTTGAAGGAATTTACTTAACCTTAAAAGAATTGTCACCAATTAGTAACAAGAAAATACAGAAAAGTAAAAATCTCACTTGAAAAAGTATATATAGAGTAAGGGGAGTGGATCAAACCATTATTAAGCTTCTGTAAGAATAAAAGACAAAAGTCATATCTTAGAGGGTGCACATAAATCAGAAATGAAAATGATGAAGTTATAACAGATATTACAGAAATAAAGTATCATGAGATTATTACAATTATACACCAACAAGTTGGACAACCTCGAAGTGGGCAAATTACTTGATACATAAATCTTCCAAGATGGAATTAGGAATAAATAAAAAAATCTAAACAGATCAATTACCACAAATAAAATTGAATCAGTAATAAAAAAAAAACTCCCAATACACACAAGTCCAGGACCAGTTTTCCTGATCAATTTTACAAAGCATTTAAAGCAAAATTAACACCTATCTTTTTCAAACTAGCTGAAAAAATTGAAGGAGTGCTTCCTTATTTTCTGAGGCTAGCATCCCCCATATATGAAAACCATATTAAGACACTACCAAAAAAGGTAAATTAAAGGCCAGTAGTTTTGATGAACATAGAAGCAAAAATCCTCAACAAAGTATTAGTAAACTAAATTCAACAAAACATTAAAAGAACCATACACCATGATCAAATGGGATTCATCTCAGCAATGCAGGAATGATTCCATATATCCAAATCTATTAAGTGACACACCAGATTAGCACAAC
Organism: Muntiacus reevesi; assembly: GCF_963930625.1. NCBI lineage: Eukaryota > Metazoa > Chordata > Mammalia > Artiodactyla > Cervidae > Muntiacus > Muntiacus reevesi. Next base: position 35,257,275 of record NC_089264.1, on the reverse strand, counting down.
AAAGGATAAAATCATATGCTTATCTTCATACCTTTAGTAAAAGCATTTAGGAAAATTCAACAAAATTTGATTTATTATAAGAACTCTCAACAAGGTTGACACAGAGGCAACATACCTTTATATAATAATGGACAGGAACTTCCCTGGTGGTCCAGTGGTGGAGAATCTGCGATTCCACTGCATGGGACTCAGGCTAGATCCCTGATCTGGAAACTAGGATCCTGCATGCTTGTATGGTGAGACCAAAAATAAATAAATAAATAAAATACAGAGCATATATGACAGAATCAGAGCTAACATCATGCTTAATGATGAAAAGCTGAAAGCATTTCCTCCAAGAACAGGAGCAAGACAGGGATGCCTACTCTCACTGCATTTATTCAACACAGTATTAATAGTGCTAGCCACAGCAGAAAGATAAAAGTTAAAAATTGGAATATAATTTGTCAAGGAAGAAAAACTGTCACTGTTTGCAGTTGACATGATAATATGTAGAGAAAACCCTAAGGATTTCAGCAAATTATTACCATAAATACCGTTAATTTGAAGTATACATAATATATTGAAATCTGTTATTTTTCTGTGCATTAATAATAATTTTAGAAATTAAAACATTTAAGATTGTACCAAAAATAATAAAATATCTAGAAATAAATTTAACCATGGAGATGAAAGATTTATGTACTGAAAAGTATATGACATTGATGAAGGACAGTGTTAGTCACTCAGTCGTGCCAGACTCTTTGTGACCCCAATGGACTGCAGTCGGCCAGACTCCTCTGTCCATGAGATTTTCCAGGTAAGGATACTGGAGTGGGTTGCCATTTCCTTCTCCAGGGATCCTCCCAACCCAGGGATCAAACCCGGGTCTCCTGCACTGCAGGCAGATTCTTTACCAACTGAGCTACAAGGGAAGCCCACGGACACTAAAGGTGACACAAATTAGTGAAAAGAAACTCCATGCTCTTGGATGGGGAAGAATTAATATTTTAAAAATAGCCCTATTACTCAAGATATGAAAGCAAACCAAATGTTCATAAACAAATGGATGAAGACAATATGGTGCATATGTACAGTGGAATATTACACAGCCATAAAAAGTAAAGTTCTGCCATTCGCAGCAATGTGATGGACCTCCAGAATATTATGCTTAATGAAGACAGACAAAAACACTTTTTGTGGTATTATTTATATGTGGAATCTAAAATTACAAATGTGTATGTAAAACAGAAACAGACTCACAGATATATAAACAAACTAGTGGTTACCAGTGAGGACAGGTAAGGAGGGAGGGCCAAATTAAGGGTATAGGATTAAGATGTATAAGCTACTATGTATAAAATATCAATATCAATATATTGTATAGGACATGGAATTATAGCTGTTATCTTTTAATAACTTTTAATCAAGTATAATCTGTAAAAAATAATCGCTGTGTTCTAAACAAAACACATGTAGCACAGTAAATAAACTATAATTAAAAAAACAAATAATAATAATTGGGGAGAGGAGCTGAATACATATTTTGCCAAAAAAAATACAGCTAAAAGGCACGAGGGAACATGCTCAACATCACTAATCATCAGGGAATGCAAATCAAAACCACACAAAAAAGTACCACCCTACGGTTGTCAGAATGGCTACAATGAAAATGACAGCATTTAAGAAGCCTTGCTGAGGATGTGGAGAAGAGAAAACTCACATGCACTGTTGCTAAAGATATAAACCAGTGCAGCTGCTATTGAAAACATTACAGAGGGTTCTGAAAATATAAAAAATAAAACTGCCATATGATTTAGCAATTCCACTTTTGGTTATTTATCCAAAGAAAACAAAATAAAGCAAAAAACTAATTTAAAGAGATAATATGCACTGTGTGTTCGTTGCAACATAACTTACAATAACCAATATATGATAGGAACCTATATGTTCAATGATAGATAAATGCATAAAAAGTGACTATATATTTATACATATGAAAATATATGTAACACACATACATGCACATATATTGATACATAAATATACATATATACAGTTAGATCTATATATACAAATGGACACATAAATATGTATAGATATGTTTATACTTATATAGCTATATATATTACTCAGCCATAAAATGATGAAGTCTTGCCACTTTTGATAACATGGATGGACCTAGAGAGTATGATGCTAAGTGAAGTCAGTCATATAGAAAAAGAAATACATGATCTCACTTATATGTGTAATCCAAAAACAAAACAAACAACAAAGCCAGTCTTACAGACACAGTCAACAAATTGGTGGTTAAGGGAGAGGAGTTGAGTAGGTGTTGGACAAGATAGCTGAAGGGGTATAGGAAGTACAAAATTCTATTTATAAAATAAAATTTGGCAAGAATTTAATATACAGAATATGGTGTATGATATTGCAATAACTGTGGATAGGGACAGATGGTTACTAGACTCACATGGTGATCATTTTGTAATATACTTAAAAGCTGAATTATTCTGTAAATCTGAAACTAACATGATATTGTATGTCAACTATTCTTCAATTATAAAAAAGGAAAATTCCCTGTCAGCATTTTACCTGAGCCATTTCTTGGGAGTTTGTAATGAACAGCCTTGAGGAATGAGGTAATGTCTTTCCCTCAGACAAACAGGAAGCTTACTAACCTCTCATTTTAAAAGCAGAAGAGTCCCCAAACTCAGTATTCGTCAGAGTAACACAATGAGTACATGCACAGCACCCAGCTGGTTCCCTCTGTCATCCCAATAAGAACTGGGATGGGAGAACCAATGCAATATTATGCTCATGCTTGTTGTGATGCAAGGAATAAAATCTTTTTTCTCTGAAAAAACTCAGGTAAAGAATCTGATTTTTACAACTAAAGAAACTAGAAAAAGAACAAACTAAGCCTAGTGTTGGCAGAATGAAATAATAAGGATTAGAACAGTTGTCAAAATAATAGAAGAACCTACTCTATAGCACAGGAAACTATTTAAAACTTTGTAATGATTATGTGGGAAAAGAATTTTAAAAATAATGGATATACAAATAATGGTACAAATAACTACAAAAATAGAAGAAATATTGAGGAGTTTTCTTTGGAAAAGATAAACAAAATTGACAAACTGCTAGCTAGAATAACTAAGAAAAAGAATACACACACACACACACACACATATATAACATTACAATGATGCCACAGAAAGGCAAAGGACAATAATACTATTATCATAAGCACATATGCACTATTATCGTAGGCAAACAACTTGGATTACCTAGAAAAAAAATGGACAAGCTCTTAGACAACCTAGCAAGACTAAATAGTTAAGAAATACAACACTTGAACAGACCATTAATGAGTAAAAAGAATGAAACAGTACTGAGAAATATTTCAATAAATAAAATCCCAGGATCAGATGGTTTTATTGGTGAATTATACCAAATATTTAAAGAGAAATTAAAGCCAAGACTTTTCAAGTACTTTCAGAAAGAGGAAGGAACACTTTCAAACCATCTTATGAGGCATTAATTACCCCAACATTAAGCCCAGACAAGGGCACTATGAGCAAAACACAGAACAATATCCCTGAAAGATATAGACGACATATACTCAAAATACTGACAAACCAAATTCAACAGCATACTGAAGGGATCATTCACCATGATTAAGTGGGAATTATGCCTGGATCCAAGGATGGTTCAATGTACGTGAATCAATAAATGTGATACATCATATTAAGAGGATGAAGGGAAAAATGATCATGTTAGTAGACACAGAAAAATTGACAAAATCCAACTTCCTTTTATGACAAAGACTGTCAATAAATTAGTTACAGGGGCTTCCGCTATGGCTCAGTGGTAAAGAATTCCCCTGCTAATGCAGGAGACATGGGTTTAATTCCTGGTCAGGGAAGATCCCACATGCTGCGGAGCAAATAAGCCCGTGCACTGCAGCTATTGAACCTGTGCTCCAGAGCCTGGGAGCCAGCTACTGAAGCCCTTGTTCCTGATAGCCTGTGCTCCAAAATAAGCCTGCACACCACAACGAAAGTAGGCCCACTTTTTGCAACTAGAGAGAAGTCCCCACAGCAATGAAGACCCAGCACAGCCAAAAATAACTAACTAAATAAAATAAATGTTAAACAATAAGTTAGTTATAGAGGGAATATACCTCAACACATTAAAAGTCATATGATAAACCCAAAGCTAATAGTATATTGAATTATGACTCATGAAAGCATTTCTTCTGAGTTTTGGATCAAGACAAGTTTACCGATTCTTGTCCCTTCTATGTAACACAGTACTGGAATTCCCAATCTGAGCAAGTAAGCAATAAAATACATCCAAATCATAAAGACAGAGCTAAATTTTCTCTGCAGATGACCTTTCTATATCTACAAAACCCTAAATATGTTGCCTCCAAAAAACAGTTCAACCCTAATTATTAAATAGGGTAAGCAACAGGATATGAAATCAACATACAAGAATCATTTGTGGTTTGACACACTAACAGAAACTATCAGAAAAGGTTAAAAAGGCCCAATTGACAATAGCACCGAAAAGAATATGATGCTTAGGAATAAGATTAACCAAGAACATGAAAGATTGAACCCAAGGCTTGACACCATAAAAGTTTTAAAAGAAAATGTAAGAAACTTCTTCACATTGGTTTCGATGATTATTCTTTTGGATATAACACTAAAAGCATAAAAAAATGCAAAAGCAAAAATCAACAACCAAGAGTAAATCAAACTTAAACACTTCCATATAACAAAATAAACAATCAATAAAATGAAAAGTCAACCCACTAAATGGGAAAAAAATGAAAGTCATATATTCATTCGGGGGCATGTAATCAAAATACATTTAAATAAACCTCAAAAAATGCCATGAGAAACCAAACAATTCAATGTACAGATGGGTAAAGAAAATAGATTTTTTTCCCAAAAAGATGTACAGATGGCCAATACATGTATGAAAATGTGCTCAACATGACTAAACATCAGTACAAAGCAAATCAAAACCACAATAATAATATATTGATGATATTATCTTACAACTGTTAGAATGGCTATCATCAAAAACCAAGAGATAAGCATTGATGATGATGTGGACAAAAGGGAACAAGTGAACTGTTAGTGGGGATATAATTTTTATAGCCACTATGGAAAATAATATGAAGGTTTCTCAAAATAAGTAAAAGTAGTTCTATTATATAATTCAGCAATTCCACTTATGGATATTTATCCAAAGAAAATAAAAGCACTAACTTGAAAAGATATATGCACCCCTATATTTACTGCAGCATTATTCACAATAGCCAAGCTACGAAAGTGACCCAAGTTCTTCACAATAGCCAAGTTATGGAATCGACCTAAGTTCTTATCAACAAGTGAATAGATAATATGTGATATCTGTACCTGCACATTTATCTATATATATTGACTACATACACACAATGAGTATTATTCAGCTATTAGAAAGAAGGAAGTTGTACCATTTCAACATTTATGTACCTTGGCTAATTATGCTGAGATAATTGTCAAATTCAGACATAAATTGAAGAAAGTAGGGAAAACCACTAGACCATTCAGGTATGACCTATATCAAATCCCTTACAACTATACAGTGGAAGTGACAAATAGATTCAAGAGTTTATATCTGATAGAAAGAGTGTCTAAAGAACTATGGACAGAGGTTCGTGACACTGTACAGGAGGAAGGGATCAAGACCATCCCTAAGAAAAAGAAATGCAAAAAGGGAAAATGGTTGTCTGAGAAGGCCTTACAAATAGCTGTGAAAAGAAGAGAAGGGAAAGGCAAAGGAGAAAAGGAAAAATACACCCATTTGAATGCAGAGTTCCAAAGAATAGGAAGGAGAGAAAAGAAAGCCTTCCTCAGTGATCAGTGCAAAGAAATAGAGGAAAACAACAGAATGGGAAACACTAGAGATCTCTTTAAGAAAATTAGTGATATCGAGGGAACACTTCATGCAAAGATGGGCTCAATAAAGGACAGAAATGGTATGGACATAACAGAAGCAGAAGATATTAAGAAGGGGTGGCAAGAATAAACAAAAGAACTATGCAAAAAAGATCTTCATGACCCAGATAATCACGATGGTGTGATCACTCACCTAGAGTCAGACATCCTGGAGTGCAAAGTCAAGTCGGCCTTAGGAAACATCACTATGAACAAAGCTATTGGAGGTGATGGAATTCCAGTTGAGCTATTTCAAATCCTAAAATATGATGCTGTGAAAGTGCTGCACTCAATATGCCAGCAAATTTGGAAAACTTAGCAGTGTCCACAGGACTGGAAAAGGTCACTTTTCATTCCAATCCCAAAGAAAGGCAATGCCAAAGAATGTTCAAACTACCGCACAACTGCACTCATCTCACACGCTAGAAAAAGAATGCTCAAAGTTCTCCAGGCCAGGGTTCAATAATACGTGAACCATGAACTTCCAGATGTTCCAGTTAGATTTAAAAAGGCAGAGGAACCAGAGATCAAATTGACAACATCCATTGGATCATCAAAAAAGCAAGAGAGTTCCAGAAAAACATCTACCTCTGCTTTGCTAACTGTCAAAACCTTTGACTGTGTGGATCACAACAAACTGTAGAAAATTCTTCAAGACATGGGAATACCAGACTACCTGACCTGCCTCCTGAGAAAAGTGTATGCAGATCAAGAAGCAACAGTTAGAACTGGACATGGAACAACAGACTGGTTCCAAATCGGGAAAGGAGTATGTCAAGGCTGTATATTGTCACCCTGCTTATTTAACTTATATGCAGAGTACATCATGAGAAATGCTGGACTGGATGAAGCACAAGCTGTAATCAAGATTGCTAGGAGAAATATCAGTGATCTCAGATACACAGAAGACACCAGCCTTATGGCAGAAAGCGAAGAACTAAAGATCCTTTTGATGAAAGTGAAAGAGGAGAGTGAAAAGTTAGCTTAAAACTCAACATTCAGAAAACTGAGATTTTGGCATCTGGTTCCATATCTTTATGCAAATAGACAGGAAACAGTGGAAACAGCAACAGCCTTTATTTTTGGGGCTCCAAAATCACTGCACATGGTGACTGTATCCATGAAATTAAAAAAGACTTTTGCTCCTTGGAAGAAAAGTTATGACGAACCTAGACAGCATATTAAAAAGCAGAGACATTACTTTGCCAACAAAGGTCCATCTAGTCAAAGCTATGGTTTTTCCAGTAGTCATGTATGGATGTGAGAGCTGGACTATAAAGAAAGCTTAGCACTGAAGAATTAAAATTTTGAACTGTGATGTTGGAGAAGACTCTTGAGAGTTGGATCTCCTAGCTGTCTTGGAGAAGACTCTTGAGAGTCCCTTGGACAGTTAGGAGATCCAACTCTCAAGAGTCTTCTCCAATACCACAGTTCAAAAGCATCAGTTCTTCCACGCTCAGCTTTCTTTCTGGTCTTTAGGGTCCAACTCTCACATCCATACATGACCACTGGAGAAACCATAACCTTGATTAGATGGACCTTTGTTGGCAAAGTAATGTCTCTGCTTTTTAATATGCTGTCTAGGTTGGTCATGGGTTTTCTCCCAAGGAGCAAAAGTCTTTTAATTTCATGGCTGTAGTCACCATCTGCAGTGATTTTGGAGCCCCCCAAAATAAATTCTGCCACTGTGTTTTCCACTGTTTCCCCATCTATTTTCCATGAAGTGATGGGACCAGATGCCATGATCTTAGCTTTCTGAATGTTGAGTTTTTAAGCCAACTTTTTCACTCTCCACTTTCATTTCACCAAGGGGCTCTTTAGTTCTTTTTTCCAAAATAGAAGACAGTAAACTGAAAATAATTCACTCAAAGGAGAACAAAGACAAAGAATGAAGAATGACTATGTGATCTTAAAACACTATCAAAAGAAACATTCTATGAATTATGGAGTCTTAGAAGGAAAGGATAGAAACAGAAGGCTTATTTAAATAAATAGTGGCTTTGAATTTTCCAAGTCAGGGGAGAGATTTGGATATTCAAGGGCATGAAGCTCATAAAGCACCAGACAAACTTAACTCAAAAAAAAAAATTCTCTAAAATACATTACAGTGAAACTGTCAACCATCAAAAGCAAAGACTTTTAAAAGCAGCAGGAGGAGAGAAGCTTATAACTTACAAAAGAATCTTCATAAGATTAAAAGTTGCTTTCTCAGCAGAAATCTCACAGGCCAGAAGAGGGTGGGATGATATATTCAAATTGCTCAAAAAACAAAACAAAACCCGAAGTCTGTCAACCAAGAGTATCCTATCCATCATAATTGTCCTTCTTAAGTGAAGAGATTAAAAACTCTTTTCAAAAAAGAAGAGGTGAGGGAGTTCATCATCACTAGATCAGTCTTGAGAGAAATTCTAAAAGAGTTCCTCAAACTAGAATAGAAGGAAACTAAACAGTACCATGAGAACATACGAGAATACACAATAAAGTTGCAACCTAAAAAAAAAAAAAAAAAAAAAGTTGCAACCTAAGTATATAATTAAGGTTAAGAGTGCTTTAAAATTGTCATATGGTGGTGTGTTAACCAGTTAGATTAAGAAATTGAGATAACCGCAGCTATACTAATTTCAATGTATAAATAATACACAAGGAGGTAAACCGTGACACCATATACAGAAATTCTTGGAGAGGAATAAAGAAAGTAGAGATTTTTGCATGTGATGGGAGTTAGTGTTATCAACATAAAATGCTTTTATATCTATAAGACATTTTCCATAAGCCTTATGGAACCACAAAGCAAAAACCTATATAGTATATTCAGAAAATGTAAAGGGAAAGAAACCCTAACATTCCACTATAAAATATCACAAATTCACAAAGGTAACAAATGAGGACAAGGGAAACAAGAAACAAGAAACCATCCAGGGAACAATCAGATGGGATACTGATTGGTAAATTACTGTAAACTTAAATATATTATGTTTTGACTAAATTCTCGAGTCTAAAGTCATGGAGTGGCTGGATACATAAAAATACAAGACCAAACTACACTCTGCCTTTCAGAGACTCACTTCAGTGTTAAAAACACAAATAGGCTCAAAGTGAAGCTTTAGAACAAAATATTCCAAATGTATGGAAACCAAAAGAAAGCAGTGGGATCTAGAATTAGATCAGACAAAACAGATTTTAAGACAAAAACTGCAACAAGAAAAAAATAAGGTCACTATTTAATGATAATATTGTCAATTCATCAGGAAGACAATCATAAATAAATATATACTAACAGTGGAAGACTTTAAAGTGTTAAGCAAATGCTAACAGATTTGAATAGAAAAATAGACAATAGAAAAAAAAATAAGTGTAGCGATCTCTAATAGTTAACTTTCAACAATGAATAGACCAACCAGAAAGAAAATCAATAAGGGAGTACTGAACTTGAATTAGACCAAATGGGCTTAACAGACAAAAAGAAAACAGTCCATCCAGTAGCAGCAGAATGCATATTCTTCTCAACTGCCCGCTGAACATTTTCCAGGACAGATTATTTGTTGGGTCACTATACAAATCTCAGCAAATTTAAGAAGACTGATATCATACTATGTATTTTGTTTTTAGTGATTTAGTTACACACACACATATGTATATACACACATTCTTTTTAAATATTCTTTTCTATTATGGTTTACCATGGGATTTTGAAAAAAATGTTTATTTTTTTTTTAGCTGTGCTGGGTCTTGGTTGCAGCATGTGGACTCTTTAGCTGTGGCACATGAACTCTCAGTTGGAGCAGGTAGGATCTAGTTCTCATACCACGTATCGAACACGGGCCCTCTGCATTGGGAGCATGGAGTCTTAGTCACTGCACCACCAGGGAAGCTCCTATCAAAGGATATTGAATATAGTTCCCTGTGGTAGACAGTTGGACCTTGCTGTTTATCCATTTTATATAGAAAATCTTACATCTGCTAACCCCAGCCTCCCACTCCATCCCTCCCTCAACCCCTCCCTCTTGACAACCACCACTCTGTGATTCTGTTTCTGTTCCATAGATAGGTTCGTTTGAGGTTGATTTGTGTCATGTTTAAGATTCTGCACAAAGTGATAATGTAAGTTATTTGTCTTTTTCTATTTACATCACTTATATACTAAGTATTGTTTCAATCACAAAGGTAAGAAACCAGAAATGAACAAGAGAACAGAGTCTGGAAATTTTACAAGTATGTAAAAATTAAGCAACACAATTTCTAAATAATCAGCGACCCAAAGAAAAAATTAAAAACCTGAATCATGAAGAAAATATTTAAAACAATCCGAGCAGACCAAATTATTAAGGAGATTGAATCAGTTCTCAAAAACCTCCCAACAAAAATATATGAGAACTAGATGGCTTCACTGGTGAATTCTACCAAATTTTTTTTTTTTTTTGAATTCTACCAAATTTTAAAAGAAGAATACTATTTAAATTGGATAAATCTTATAATCTATTTTTTGGATGATACACTTTACATTTTATAAATACATAAACGCAATGATATAAAATAAGCTAGAGCTATTGCTTCTGAATCTTTGATATCTGTGAAAATATTTACCATTTGAGTTGAGCTATGTTTCAGAAACAATACTACTGAGCATACATTAATATGATTCTTATAAACTCTTTTGAAAATACAAAGAAGTGAAAGAAGAGTATGTCTGTTGCATGAGTGTAGAATATAATAGAAACTTATAAGAGCAAGTCTTAACTGATTACAATAACTTGAAAAGCTAGTATCTTTATTAAACAAATGTGAAGGTGTTCATTTTCCAAAGCAAACTAGAGGCAAAAGGAAACTAGGGGGGAAAACTGGAGTTTCCAGATTTATCATGATGGTTTATGCATATTTCTCAGTGCATCACACCAAACCTTTACCAAAGGTAAAATATACGAAATTCATAGCAAAGGAATGTTGCAGAAAGCACCTGAACCGGTGAACCTCAGGTGTAATAGGACAAGTGATAATCACAGGACTGAATGACACGAGATACATTATCGCTGCTGTGGTATTCTGGGTGAAAATACATAAGAAAATCATAATCTGAAACTACCATGAAAAAACTGTCAGTTTTACAAATTTCAGTCTACATACACCCCCCATGTTCTCTGACTCTAATACTGTATTTAAATAATCTTTCTTATCAACATACAGAGCAAATCCCTCCTAATTACTTTTCTTCCCCAGAAATTTGGTTTATCTGGACCACTAATGCCATCCCATTTAAAAATGCATTTTCTTAATCCTGTCGTGGTAAATTGACATTGTATTCAGAAGTACAGTACCATTCCACTTTCCCTTCTTCACTAGTATCTCAACATCTGAAATTATCCCATAGGGAGTTTTGGATATTGATGCCTTCTCATGTTGCTCTTTCACAAAAGGAATAATTTCGATAGTTGAAGGTCACTACTTCATGGCGAGAATGCTCCATGCTCTGTGGGGAGCCTGGATGCAGACAATGGGCAAAGATTCTGGAACACAGGGGAGAAGAGCTGACTTTGACTATCGTAGGAAGGGGGGGGTGGGGAGTAGTGGAAAATAGCCTTGCTAGACAGAAACATCAGAAGAAGAAAATGAAAGGTTTACAGGTCCTCAATCCGTAACATTTCAGGAGGAAAAGCAGACGCAGCCTCTAACCCAGGACAGGACACTTACCTGAGATGATGCCAATTTCTCCTTTTCTTCCTCCTGCTCTGTGTTGTTTTCTCATCGACGTCATGCTGAGAACCACATCAGTATCTCGAAAATGACTTCAATGGCATCCACAGAGCTCCTTCATCTCTTCCCACCGCACCCACAGGCAAAAGAACCCTGAAAGGCTGACCGCTTGAAAAAGAGAGATTCAGGAACAATGAGCTCCTGCACGGAGCTCATTTCTGGAGGTTTTTTTCTCACAGAAAAACTGTGAGGTTTTTCTTTCCTGTCTGCACGTCCTCTCCCCTCACACAGACACCCCCAGACTCTGCTACAGCATAGAGTAAGTGGGCCACACCGCCCTGCCCATCTCATTCCATGTAGAGCAAACATCGCTGCCTTCCCCAACGGAAAAGGACTGAAGACTGGACGCAACTCTCACCCAGGTACCCCGCAGGCCTCGTGTTTAAACCGGGCCTAACTTAGGATCACCTGGTGTTGAAACAACGCAGATGCTCCCACTCAGATCAGTAGACTCTGTGGGGAGGGGACAGGGGTTATTGCTAAACACTTATCCACACAGCAAACATTTCTGTCACAGCTTTGAAGTGCCCAGAAATTTTGTGGAAATCAGGGCCCTAGACTATGATTCTCCTGTGGGGTTCATGAAATGGCATCTTTAACAAGCGTTTTGTTGGTGCAGATGTGACTCCTTCAGACCCATATTCAGTAGCACTGAGCTAGAGATATCAGGCATAGCACACCTGAGACCAGTGAGTAGCGTGAAGGTTTGGGGTAAGAACTTCCAGAAGCGCAGGATCCCTGAGCCCGATTCCTAGGGGCTGAGCCCCTCCTGGAATAAGCGGGCCTTGTTGTTGCCTGGGGGGAGGGATGCTGCCAGGTTGGTGGAAATCACATGGTGGGTTTAGGGTATGTGAGGGGTCGCCCATAGAAATCTATTCCAAAGTACCCTTAGTCCTTATATCCTTTACCCCCTCTCCTCTCAGGGCCCACTTGACCCACAGGACCGCTGGGCAGTGAGGCATGACCATCTGACCTCAAGTGAGCTGAGGCTGCATACCCTTAAAGATCAAGAGTATGACGTTGTTTGCATCACAGATTCGTCTGAAAATAAACAAAAGGCAGCAATGGAGGGTGGATTGACATTTTGTGTTGGGAATGAACAGAAGCCTTTGAAAATGATGCCATGAATGCATATTTGATGATTCACAAAGAAAGTTGTGCTCTCTGTTAATACAGCACATTACAACTGAAAAAACAGATCAGGATTTTTTGTTTATTGTGTGTCTACATGTTTGTGTTATAAATTGCGGTGCCACAATTTGTTCTCCCCACCTCCTTTACATATTTATATTTCTTCAGATCTTTAAAGCACATTGATTTAAGTAAAAGTTAGAGAAAATCATATTTAACTTTTCAAATATTCTTTGAGAATGTTGAATCCTTTAAATTTTTTATTTATTAAAAATTTAATACAGTTTTTAAAGGTTATTTTCCATTTATAGTTGTTACAAAATATTGGCTGTTTTTCCCATGTTATACAATATTTTACATTCTTGAGTCTATATTACATCCAATGGTTTCTGCCTCCCACTCCCAACCCCTATATTTCCCCTCCCATCTCCCCAGTGGTCACCACTAGTTTGTTCTCTGTATCTGTGAGTTTTCTTCTTTTTTGTTATATTCACTCATTTGTTGTACTTTTTACATTTCACATAGGAGAGGATGTTGGAAACGGAAGCAGTTTTTTTTAGTGCTTTTGTGGCAGTCTCAGCATAGTCTGCCTTAACTTTAATTCAGAATGGATGGAGATTTGAAGTTATCTCAAACATACTTTTAAGACCACCATTATATGTGATCTCAGGTAGTTGATCCTCTTCTAGCACGAAGTCAGTTACCTTGCGTGCGTCCTCAGTGGCTCAGTCGTGTCCAACTCTGTGACTCCATGAACTGTAGCCCGCCAGGCTCCTCTGTCCATGGAATTTTCCAGGCAAGAATACTAGAGTGGATTGTCATTTCCTCCTCCAGAGGATCTTCCTGACCCAGGGATTGCGTCTCTTGCAGTACCAGGCAGATTCTTTACTACTGTACCACCTGCGAAGCCCCAGTTTGCCTGGTTTATTCACAGATGGGTCGCAGTTCCATTCCTTCCCAGTTCAAGGGTATTTTGTGATTGGGAAGTAATGTTCAAATTCTTCTGAAAGCTGAAATAGGTGATCATGCACCAGATCAGAGAAAGAAGGCCTTGGCTCAGTCTCTTTCAAATCACTGCTGAGGTGTGAAACATGTCAAAATTCCCAATGTTCATTTGTTGCTTCCATAATTCCAGTTTAACTTTGAATACAGCCACTTTATCTGCTGACTTGAATGATTGTTCTTCCCTGAAGTGACAGATTGAGTTCGTTGAGCAGGGTATATGTAATACAATTGAGCAAGTTTTGCAACCCATTCTGTGTCCCTGAAGTATGCTGCCAGTGGTGACTTTTTCTGAAAGAAATCTCTGGAGCAGGTCTCACAACTCAGAAACTCTGGCCAGTGATTTACCTTTAGAAAGCCATCTTATTCCTGTGTATAAGAGCCGATGTGTGTGCTCTGTGTCCAACTCCTCACAGAGCTGCAAAATGTTGCAAGGTTTTGCAAGGCACCCTGCAAAACGTTAAATTTTTTGTTCAAAAAATGGACATTTTTTGGCAAGTCAGTATTTGTCTATGGATCACGTATTATGTAGACTCACATTCAGAAGCAACCTTTTTGACCCAAGTAGTGAAACCAGGAAGCTGTCCAGTCATGGCAGCCACTCCGTCTGTACATTATACCAACACAAAATGACCAACTCGGTTTTCCTAATATATAATCATTCAAAGACTTAAATAGTTCTGTGGATGCGGTGTTGGTTGGCAACAAAAGTGCACATAACATATCCTCATGCACATCCTCCTGAAAATAAATCACACCAAAACAAGCACTGTTGCCTTGTCAGCATTGGTAGACTCATCAACCTGGATTGTATGCCATGGTGATACGTTAATTAATCCTTGCTAACAGTTGTGCCTCAACATTCTCTGCTATTTTACCAATTCATCTAGCTTTTGTACTAGCTGAAAGAGGAACATGTACTACCTTTTGAGATGTAGCCTGCCTTAAAAGTTCATGACAAATGTCCTCAGGATTAACTCTTCACCAGTAGTAAAAGGCTTATTAGCTCTAGCAATGTGGTTGGCCGATGAGAATGATGCTTTCAGTGCAGACAGATTTGATGAAGTGGTGGCCTTCAATAGCTGCTTCTGTTCTTCGTGTTCATATTTTTCTTTTGGAAAACTCCAAGGGCTTGTCTTTTTAAGGCAGGGTGTTTAGTCTCCATGTGGTGAAGCAGTTTTGAAGGTTTTATGGTTTTGTTGGATAGCTAGTCTTCACATATTATATAAAGCAGGCTTGGGGAATGTGAATCACCTGTTGCAATGAACCTGTAACTTAAGTAGGACTGGATATTTTCTTTCAAATGCAGTTTTCTTTTTGTTGGCACTCTTAGCGTCTTTTTCTGTCACATCACTGGGTCTTTTCCCCTTTTCAAAGAAGCTCCCCTGTGGTGTTTGTTTCCTACTCATTTTGGCTAGGGTTAGCTTGTCGGCTTACCAAAATGTGAGACAAGTGCAGAGTGTGGGAAAGAGGCATGGGTGGAAGCGGTAAATAAAATAATAGGCGGGCCGTGTGCAGACTAAAATGCGCTTCTGACTTAAAGCCTGCCACTAGATGCGGCTGTGCAATTGAAGGACATCAACTCACTTGCCATTATAAAGCCTGCCGCCAAATGCAGCTTAATTGTCACTTGCCACTCATTGATGGGGTTATGGTCTCTGTGCAGTCAAACCTCTCTGCTAATGATAATCTGTATTTGCAGCCACTCTCCAGTACTAATATTACCACCTCAGCTCCACCTCAGATCAGGCATTAGATTCTCATAAGCAGTGCGGAACCTAGAACCCTCGCATGTAGCGTTAACAGTAGGGTTCATGCTCCTATGAGAATCTAAAGCCACCACTGATCTGACAGGAGGAAGCACTCAGGCAGTAATCTGAGTGATGGGGAGCAGCTGTAAATACAATGAAGCTTTGCTGGCTCACCTGCCACTCACTTCCTGCTGCGTGGCCTGATTCCTATCAGTCCATGGATCTGTACCAGTCAGTGGCCTAGTGGTTAGGGATGGTTGCTCTATCCCATACTACTGTTGGTGATAATTCTAGTTAACCCAATGACTTTGCATGCTATAGTTTACCTAGCGCACATTTTCCTCTTGTTAAAGAGATTGGAGCTCATGGCAACCAATTCATAATCTACACTGAGGCTCTATTTCCTGAGGTCACGTTGGGAGCACATCAGTCTATGTTCAAGGAGGAAATGGGTGGCATCCTTAAAAAGATGCAACTAGAGAGCACTTAATGAAAGGATTGTTTACAAGGGTAGGGGCAGCGGTAAAACACAACAAGGGATGATGAGGCAGTTAGGTTTCAGCAACAATGAGAAATTGTTACCACTCATAGATCTGAAGGCTCAAGAGGATGAAATAGTCTTGCCAAGCCTGGGAACAGGTTAAGCTCTGGGAAGAGAGGCTGTCCGACACAGGCTGCCTGATGGGTTTTGGCAACCACTGTCCAAACCACAGTTGGACAGCAAAGGAGTGGCAGATTAGTACCCTGGCCTCTCTCTAATCCCACCAGTTGATTTCCTGGTATGCTGCTTCCCACTGGTCAAATCCAGATGGTAAGGGAGCAAGGATGCTGTGGAGACTGTCAATTATAGGCAACTCACCTCTCTTCCATTTCCAAGTAAAAGGAAATGGAGACTATGGCAACCTGAAATATTTTGCTAAGGCAAAAACTTTCGATATATACACATATTATATATGTTTTATATATAAATATGATGTGAATAATATTTCAGGCCTACTCTCAAATTTCTAAACCTGTTTATATTTTCATCAATTTTACTAAAATTTTTTGATTAAAACTTTGCAATATTGGCAGATTAATACAGCTGCAAAGGATGATACAGAATTAAGAGGTGGGAGAAATGACTATAAAGTTCTAGAGAAATATATAATTTAAGACGAGATCTGATCAAATTACCACTCTGAATTAAATAGTCTGACTACAATTTGACCTTTTTACTTTAACTTCCTTTAAGAGGAAAAGCTCAGGAGAACACTTGCCTATAAGTAATTACTTGAATAAGTAATTCAATAATGAATACTTACTATGTTTTGACAAGCGTAAGTGTATATAAAGCAACTTGAAAGTTTGCACTTGAAATGCTCCAGTGTTTAAGAGAGTTAAGATATACGAGCTGAGGGAAAACATGTTTTGAAGTTGATTTATGTTTAGAAAACACTTCAAGGACTCCCTCTGTAATCCAACAAAACCACTTGTAACAATAGTAGTTATAATAGCTTATTGCAAGTATCTCTTTAAGTCTCTCATCTAAATATAGACCCACAGTTTTCCTTTAACTTTGACTGATACATTTTGATGAGGTTGAGAGAAAGATTAATTTGGAAAAGATTAAAGAGAAAATGTATATCTGGGGGAAGACAGGGGTCTTGGACAAATGAAAACAGGCACTTCTCTTTCATATTTCGACCTTGTATTGACTACTTCTACTTTATAAAGATTACTTTACACCTATAACAAAAGGAAGTGATAGCTGTGAAAGGATAGATCAATTGGGAAATGCATGAATTGCATTTTGTTTTATCAGACAATTCTTCAATATCTGTGACACTACTTAAAACACTGATATTATCCTATCGAGTCATAATACAAAAGCACTGAGCATAAAAAGTGTAAAATAGAAACTCTGTAAAACTTAATCTCATCTTAATATTGAGTTGTTTAAGTTTTATGTATGTTTTGGATGTTAACCCCTTCTTAGATATATGGTTTGCAAATATTTTCCCTCGTTCTGTATGTTGCCTTTTCAATTTTTTGATTATTTCCATTGCTGTGCAGAAGCTCTCTAGTTTTCCACTTGTTTATTTTAGTTTTTGTTGCCCGCATTTTCAAGGTCTTATCCAAGACATTGTCAAGACCAATGTCAAAGAGATTACTCCCTATCATTTCTTCCAGGAATTTTCTTGTTTCAGGTCTTTCATCTATTTTGAGTTAACTTTTCTGAGATATTAGGGTCTAGTTTCAATCTTTTGCATGTGAATATCCAGTTTTCCCAGCATAATTTATTGAAGAGACTATTGTTTCCCCATTGTATGTTCTGGTTGCCCTTGCCAAATACTAGCTGCCCTTATATCCATGGATTTATTTCTTGGCTCTTCGTTCTATTCCACTGGCCATGTGCCTGTTTTTCCTATGACAAACCTATAGCAATTTTGATTGCTATAGCTTTGTAATATAGTTTGAAATTAGGAAGCATAATGCCTCCAGCTTTGCTTTTCAAGAGTGCTTTGGCTATTTGGAATCTTTCATGGTCCAATACAAATTTTAAGATTGTTTGGTATATTTTTGTGAGAAAATGCCCTTGGGACTCTGACAGAGATTTCCTTAAATCTGTAGATTGCTTTAGGTAGTATGGACATTTTTAATAATGTTAATTCTTTGAATCCATGGGCACAGAATATTTTTCTATTTATTGGTGTCTTCTTCACTCTCTCTCATCAATGTCTTATCATTTTCAGTGTACAGGTCTTTCACCTCCTTGGTTAAGTTTATTCCCAAGTTTTTATTATTTTTGATGATATTATAAATGATATTTTGTCTGATATTAATATAGCCGTTCCAGCTTTCTTATGCTTAGTGTTTCATGATATATCTTGTTTTCCATCCTTTTACTTTTTTAAGTTATGTCTCTATATTTGAAGAGAATCTCTTGAAAACAGCCTATAGTTGGATATTGCTTCTCTGCTTTTTAACTGGTTGTCTAGTACCTCTACATTTGACATAATGATTGACATGGGTAGGTTTAAGTCAGCCATCTTGCTATTTGTTTTCTATTGCCCCATCTATCATTGTTCTATTTCCATCTTTTCCTCTCTTTTTAATTGAGCATTTCTTAATATAGCATTTTAAGCTCCTCTTTTGGCCTATGGCATTTCACTGTTTTATTTCTTTAATGGATCCTTTAGGGATTACATTTTGCATCCTTAGCCTACACCTTGCATTGATAGAATAACACTTCACATATAACATAAAAACCATATATAAATGTACTTCCATTTCTCTCCCTGCTTCTTTGCACTATTTGTTGTGTATCTCACTTCTATACGTTACAAACTCTACAACATAGTATTATTCATATTTCAAATAATTCATTTATTTTTAAAGAAATTAAGGAAGTAAAAATGTTTAGTGTTCTTTATTTATTCAGATAGATTTGAGTTTCTAATTTTGGCATAATTCCCTTTAACCTGAATGAGTTTATTGAACACATCTTGTAGTACAGGTCATCACTTAGATTATCTGAAAATATATTCATTGGATTAAAATTTTGATGAAAAATTTTGCTTGATTTCAATTTTAAATTCATAATTTATTCCTTATTTAGCATTTTAAACACTGTCATTTCAGTGTTTTCTGGCTTACTCTGTTTCTGATGAGAATGTAGTGATTATTCTATTGTTACTTTCCTGTGTATATTATGTCTTTTTCTTCTGAATGCTTTGAAATTTTTATTTTTAATTTTGTTTAAAGCAATTGTACTACAGTATGCTTAGATGTGGTTTTCCTTGTGTTTATCCTGTTTGTGACTTATTCCTTCATCATGGCCCAAATGAGAATTTGGGATTTTCAAAACTAAGTTTTAAAATGTTCAGTTATTACTGAAGAGATGAATGGTTGTCCTAGGGGACATTAGTTATTTGGAGATGGACAATGTTCTCTGTGTTTTTATTTTTACTGTATTAAATTTGGGGATTTCTTTTACTATTATTTCTTTTAACACTTTTTTTTTCCCTGCTAAAAGTTCTCTTCTGCCTCTGAGATTTCTATTCCACAAATGTTAGATGACATTACAATATTCTGTAGGCCATTGAAACTCTATTCATTTTTTTGTTCAGCCTATTTTTCGTTATTGTGTATATTTCAGTTTGCAAAGTTTTTGTTTATCTGCCGTCAAAATCTTTTCTTTTGTAGTATCTAAACTGCTGTTAAGATATCACAAATCTTTAAATTTCAGATTTATTTTTTAGTTCTGCACTTTTCATTTGATTTCTTGTCTCTCTTTTATTTTTCATTTATTTATTTACTGAGATCCCACAGCTGTTTACTCATCTATTTGTCTTTGTCTTTAGATTTTTGGCCACTTTTGTAATAGTTGCCTGAAATCATTGTCTGAGAATTCTGACGTGTCTGTCGTCTCTGGATCTGTTTCTACAGCCTTCTCCTCCTCCTATTTTGGTTATATTTTTCTGATTCTTCACATGATGTCTAGTAATTTTTAAATTTTCATGCTAGACAATGGAATGTTATATTGTTCAGATTCTAGATTTGCCTTCCTGTAAAGATGTTGGATTTTATTCTGGCAAATAATTAATTTAATGGTGGCTCAGCATGTTTTACCTAAGGTTTGGGTTTAAGTTTTGTTACAGTGGGGCCAGATAATCCCTAACGCTAGGGCTGGAGGAGTCCTCCTTCTAAACTATGATTCCTCTGGGGCCTCAGCGCTGGCTTGTTGGCGTTCATTCCATTGTCTCCCAGCACTATGTATTCTCTAGGAACTAGGCCTCTCTGAATTTGACCAAATGTACACACAAGTACTCAAAGATTCAAGAGAACAGTAGTGTAGATTTCTGGGTGCTTCTCTTCTGCTGCTAAGTCGCTTCAGTCGTGTCCAACTCTGTGCAACCCCATAGACGGCAGCCCGCCAGGCTCCACCATCTTTCTAAGCACCCTTATTTTTGGTGCTCTGAGATGCAAATCCCAGCTACTTCAGTAGTCCCAAACTTTAATCTCTGTGTCATATGGTTGGCAAGACTGCTGCTGTCTGTTCAGGCTCCATTTCCCTGGATCACTATTTGGAAATTGCATTCCATGAATCAGAATGAACTTGGTGTTCACTTGGGCTCCGTGTCTCTCAAGAATCACAGTCCTGAGCTGTCTGTTAACCAAGGCCTGAGAAGAGCTACTTAATGTGTTTTTTATCCCTTCCCAGTTTCAAAGTTGTTAATTGCAGGAGAGTAAGTCTAATATCTATTCCTTCAATCATAACTAGAACCAGAAGTCAGGATTTTCAGAACTCAGTTCATTTCTTGCTCAGTAAATGATTGAATGTCCTCTATGACATTAGTTATTTGGTGACTGGAAAATACCCTCTAATCACAAAAACACATATTTATTGAGCAGTCTCTTGTGCCAGGCCTTATACTAAATGCTTTACATACATTTTCTTATTCAATCTTGTCAATAAATCAATGAACTGTGGGTATTCCTGTTAATTTCATTTTAGAGATGAAGAAAATAAGATTTAGAATGTATCAAAGAATTGCCCAAGAACCCATATCTGATGAATGTTAGAGTCAGGAATTGACTAGGTTAGTAACTCCAGGTTCAGTTCAGTTGCTCAGTCATGTCCGATTCTTTGCGACCCCCATTGACTACAGAATGCCAGGTTTCCCTGTCCATCACCAACTCCCAGAGCTTGCTCAAACTCATGTTCACCAAGTTGGTGATGCCATCCAACCATCTTATATTCTGTCATCCTCTTCTCCTCCTGCCTTCAATCTTTCCCAGCATCGGGGTCTTTTCCAATGAATCACTTCTTTGCATCAGGTGGCCAAAGTATTGGAGTTTCAAGCTTAAGTATCAGTCCTTCCAATGAATATTCAGGACTGATTTCCTTTATGATTGATTGGTTTGATCTCCTTGTAGTAACTCCAGGGCCAGACTCTTAAAAACCATGCTACCTTGATTATTCTATTTCTAAACAAACTTATATAACCAAAGCTGTTCTCTCAATGAAAGTTGTTTATTTACTTTCCACAAAGAAAAATACAGCAATCTCTATGGGCTTACTACCTTCGAAATGCCTAATGGATGTTTATAATAGTTACCAAAATATCTTTATTATAACTCAAAATACTTGAGGATGTGGAAACTGAAATTCCTGCATTTGGTTTTTTTTTTCTAAAAGAAAATAATTGATTTCCTTGAACTGTAATAAAAAGTGCAGGGCAGCTTACTGTTTTTCAAGAAAGGCACACATTTGTATTTTTAAAATTAATATTTTATTTTTTAAAGTGGTTTTAGGTTCACAGAAAAATTGAGCATAAAAAAAGAGTTTCCACATTTCCATACATGTGTGTGGCAGAAAGGGGGATCCCTTCCAGGGCTCAGGAGTGGGCTCTCATCTAACATTTGGAAATGAATTGTCCAAGGAGACCCATGTACTAACAAAGCAAGAGACTTTATGGGGAAGAGGCACTCAAGCAGAGAGTAGCAGGGTAAAGGAACCCAGAAAAACTGCTCTGCCATATGGCCTGCAGTATCAGGTTTTCCTGGTGATGGGGATACCAGGCTGTTTCTCGCCTACCAACTAAACTGGTTGGTCCTTATTTGGTGACTCAGGGTCCTTCCTGGTGGTGTGCACCTTTTAGCCAAGATGGAATCCAGTGTGAGGGTTAATGAGAGGTTGATCATCTCCTCCCTCTTGTGGCCCCTCCTGAATTCTCCCAGTTAGGTTTCAGCACAGCACCATGTTCCTTATTGTGAAATAACTCAAGCAAGTGGGCAAGGTGGGTGGTTTCTGTACAGTTCCCTAAGACAAGCAGTCCCCCCCCCACCATCAACATCTTGTACCACGGTGGTACATTTGTTACAATCAATGAACCAACATTGATACACCACTGTCATGCAAAGTCCATAACTGGCATTTGGGTTTACTCTCTGTACTGTACATTCTATGAGTTTTAACAAATATATAATAACATATACCTATTATTATAGTATCATGATTTTCTAAACCAGTAAAAAATAAAAACAAGTAGCTCAGTGCCAAAGTCCATTGGAGGTTCACTGTTACCTTACCCTGAGAGCTTTGTGGAAAGAAAACAGTAAAGGTGACTGCAGTCTTTGACAGAGGCTGATGAAACTGAGGAAATTGTGTGAAAACACTCACTGAATACTGAACAAGTTGCCAACGACAGACAAGGAAACTAGCCAAAAATAGGCTTTCTTCATTGCTGCGCCCAATGGCTTGCTTTGTCTTATTATTTTATGCCTTTTCTTCCTAAGTCTTTGTTGTTGTTCAGTCTGTGAGTCATGTCCAACTCTTTGTGACCCAATTATGGGGTTCTCACAGTAAGAATACTGGAGTGGTTTGCCATTTCCTCCCCCAGTGGACCACGTTTTGTCAGAACTCTTCACTATGACCTGTCCATCTTGGGTGACCCTGCCAGCACGGCTCATAGCTTCACTGAGTTATACAAGCCCCTTAACCACGACAAGGCTGTGATCCATGAAGGGGATGATCTTACTCCAATTATTCTCTATCTTTATTACCATTAACCCCAATGCCTCATTTTGCAACTAAAATCACATTTTATTTCTTCCTCTTTTGCCCTCTGTATATAATTGATTACCATGTCCTGTGGACTTTGTCTTCAATCCAGCTCTCTTCTCTCTCTCATACTACTTTTAACTACACTTTCACTACCTAATAACCAATTAACCCTTTCTCCCACCAGCAATACCCCCCATTCCAGTTCCTCTTCCAGACTGATGATAGTGAGAATGTAAGTTCATCTTGGGCTTCCCTGGTGGCTCAGATGGTAAAGAATCTACCTTCAGTACAGGAGAACTGGGTTGGATCCCTGGGTAAGGAGAACCCCTGGAGAAGGGAATGGCTACCCACTTCAGTATTCTTACCTGGAAAATTCCATGGACAGAGAAGCCTGGTGGGCTATGGTCCATGAAGTCACAAAGAGTCAAACATGACTGAGTGACTAACACACACATAAGTTCATCTAATTTGATCAGGATATGAAAAACAATGATCTACAAGACAGAAGTTTATTTTTGTTTCATATAAGTTCCCAGTTTGCATGGGGACTCCCATTCTTCAAAGTTGCCAGAGCTCGAGAGTCCTTATAGATCTACAACCCTTTGGATTATGCTCATCGGCATCATCTGAGAAGGCTCATGACAAGGTTGAAATGTCTTTATTATTCGTTGACACATTTTTGTGTCTTTCACACTTTCCTTTCCTTCAGTTTTCTATCTCCAATACAGCCTGCTTTCCAACCTTTCATCATGAAAATTTCTACCCACCTCTTCAAGATTAGCTAAAATGCTATTTCCTCTAGGAAGCTTCCCCTTGCATCTCTGGCATCTTGAGGGACCTGAGTCTCTACAGTGCACTCATGGACAATGGAAGCTCTCAGGAACTGAGACCTCCACCATCCTTTGGTCTAAACTTCACTTAGAATATACATTGTTAAATGTCTATTTCATGTGCCAGATTGTGACTCCCTCCAGGGCAAGATGATAAGATGATATCTTACTCACAGATGTATACTTGCCTAACAATATACATGGCACATGAAATGTGTTCAGAGATACTGTGTTAGATTTCTAGGGCTGCCAAAAAATTAGCACAAGCTCAGGTACAACAGAAATTTATTCTCTAGCAGTTCTGGAGGCCAGAAGTCTGAAATCAAGGACTCTCTCCAAAGGCTCTAGGGGAAATCTTTGCTTGTTTCTTCGAGCTTCTGGTAGCTGTTTAAGTTCCTTGGCTTACGTCTGCAAACTCCAATCTCTGCCTCAATGACCTTCTCCTTTCTGTCTCTTTCCCTTGTGTGTCTCTTGTCATTGGATTTATGGTCCACCCAGGTAAACTGGGATGATTTCATCTCAAGATTCCTAGCTTATCGCAAAGACCTTTTTTTTTCCCCCCAAATAAGGCTATATTCAACAAATTTTGGGTGGATTTATCTTTTGAGAGAGAGGACAAAATCCAACCCACTAAAAAAATGCTTTATTCATGAGTGAGTAAATGAATGAAAGGGAAAAAAATGTACTCTATGTATATATGTATTTGCATGCACAAAAGATGAAGATAATAACTATTGCTTTGTTTTTACATTTTTATTTGTTGCCTTCTATCCATAAGTTCACTTTGTAGATAATACATCATGCTTGTTGCCCTATTCATGTTGATAGAATTGTTTTGTCAAATAATATAGCAGTTATTTTTAAAAAATTGCTCAAAAGTTGTTAAAAGACACAATTAGAAAAACTATGCAGTCATTCTAAGTATACTGCCTTCTTTTCAGACATGACTTTTTCTTTTCTAAAAAAGAATGTTTAAAAACCTGTTTCATACATGGTTTTCTTTTTTTCTCATAGAATAAGACATAACTTGGGAGGTTACCACACAAATAGAACAAGAGCTTTCAAACAGGCATTTCTACATATAGTCACCTTAACTCTTAGTCCCTCAAAACAAGTCTGCTTTAAGAAATGGCTTGAGAGACTGACAGCTGTTTCTTCTTGTGGAGAGTTATATTTGTCTATTTTCACAAACAGAACAGGTTGGGAAGTTACAGACCTGGAAAAATATAATAAAAAGATCCAGATTCATTTTCTGTTTGGTTTTAATATAGTCATTTTCTCTTTCCACTTTCAATGACTGCAGGATTTAATTTGAGTAATGCCACAGGAATGTGGTTTCAAGGAGAAAAAAGTAGTTCAAATAGCCACCTCTCTGTTCCTCACTTTGAAAAAAAAGAATAATTTGCTATAATATATATTGAAAGACTTTTGAGATGTTTTCTTCTTTTTGCTGGCATTTGTGTTCTTTCTTATTTAAATAAATAGATGCAACTATATTTAAATTTAAAAATATAGTTCATGAAACAGGCCTCTTAGCAAAATACAATCATTATTTTGATGTATTTCAAACAAAAGCACTACCAAATTTTGTTATGAAAATAATAAAAAAAGTTTACCTTCCTTTATGTTTACCTTCCTTTTATCTCTCTCTCTCTCTCTCTCTCTATATATATATATATATATATATATATATATATAATGTATTTGTTTTTTCAATATCATTACCTCCCAGGTGGCGCTGGTAAAGAACCCGCCTGCCAATGCAGGAGACAAAAGAGACAAGTGTTCGATCCCTGGGTCAGGAAGATCCCCTGGAGAGGGAAATGGCAATCCACTCCAATATTCTTGCCTGGAGAATTCCATGGACAGAGGAGCCTGGCAGGCTACATACAGTCCATGAGGTCGCAAAGAGTCGGACACAACTGAAGCGACTTAGCATATCTCCTGAGAATGCATATTGAATTTCTTTCAGAGAAGTTCATAGATCTTTATAAATAGCAAATTGGAAACATGAGACACCTAACTCCAAGCCTCTACTTTGAGTACATGGACAGCTGGGGCATTAGAACACTACAGTCAATTCTTAAGAAGGCAACAGATTGGGGAAAAGAGATATATTTAACTGACCTAGGCATATTCCCTCTATTCAGTTCAGAACTAGATGGATTGGCCCCAAGTGTCTCTTTCCTAGCCTCTCCTAAAAGTTATTCCTTTATAACAGTTCTTTTTATATAGACCTTCTTCCTTTTTCTTCAAGCCTGGCTTGATTCTTCTACTAAACCCAAGAGTCAGAATTGGTCTGATGCCACGTCTCCCCCTAGTACTCATGGCAGACATCACCAATAGATCATGATATTCTTTATTTATATTCTTTATTGCTTAGCCTAAATTTGGTCTCAAACAGAAAGCTTTAGATGACCATTTGCTTGCTCAGAAATTGTACAAGAGACAAAAAGTTTGCCATTTTTGCCTTAATCCATGAGATGGGATCCTTTTAGCCCACCTAACTTTTGTCAAATTCCTTTCCCGAGGAGGCCGTATCTTGCTTCTTGTACTGTCTGCTACCACAACGGTCCCATTAAGGATCACAGTGCCACCCCCTGTCTGCCTGGCTTTGCCTGTACCCTGGATGCTTGCAGGATTGGAGTCCCTGGGGTAGAGGCCTGCTTGAATCAGATATGAGATTACCACACCTTTTAACTACTATATCCTGGATTCCATTGTCAGGGTAAGCCTCTGAATTGGTGTGCCTTTTCACTGCACCTGGACCTGCGTTCAATACCTGGGTAGGGGAGATCCCCTGGAGAAGGAAATAGCAACCCAGACCAGTATTCTTGCCTGGAGAATTCCATGCACGGAGGAGCCTGGTTGGCTAGAGTCCATGGGGTCGCAAAGAGTTGGACATGACTGAGCAACTTCACTTTTCACTGCCCCTGGACTCCCTCTTCTGGTTTCTGCTATATTCCCATTGACAGGGATTCCTGAGATCCTGACACACTTTCTTCTGAGAAAATTCATGTGAAAAAGCCCAAATACCAGTACCAATTGTTTTGTTTGCCATATATGTTTTATTGGAATAAAATGCAATAATTCTTATGAGACTCTTAGCATGGTTGCTAGTCCATAATAGGCACTCAATAAATATCAGCTGCTAAAAGTTCTTTTGTCATCATAATCATTATTACCTCTATTAGAGTCTCTACCTCAACTCCAAAAAGATTTCTTATAGAACCATTAGGAACAGGCTTCAAGTCTCAGAGATGCTTTGGCCACAAATGGACTTAGAGACAATCCTGTCTAATTAGTATTCAAATTGGAGCCCAGAGCAAATTAATAAGACTTAACATTTACTGATCTCCTGTGTTCCCAGCACTTTCCACATATCATCTTAGTTAATCTGCAGAAATCCCAGTTGGGTGGGAATTAAAATTCCCATTTTATGGATGAGAAAATGGAGGGTTGGAGTATCCCATACCCAACACAAACATTAGATAGTGAAAACAAAATCAAACCCAGCCTTTCTCAACTGAAAGTGTTTTTTCTCTGCAAACAGCCTGTGTCCTAGAGGCACAGCTTAATTTCTGGGATTCCAGATAATCAGGTTTTATCTTGTGGCTTGTATGTTTTCTGCTCAGCCTTACATGAAGTAAGGCCTGAAACTTTCCTCTGACAACCTATCTTTTGATTCGTTTGTGCTCCTCCTCTAGCCAGACTCCTAGGCCCAATAATTCTTAGCTACTTTGGTTCTACTGTTTGACCATGATCATCCTGAAAGGCCCAAATCAGGTTTAAATTTTCCATTTGGCTTTCTTAGAGTAGTCCAGTCCACATTTATGCTACTTTACTCTCTCCTTCCAATTTCCTTTACCTTTCTAGTATTCTGCATCCATTGCTACACAATTATTGTCCTTAATTATTCCCCAGCTGTTTCCAGTACTCATTTATTCATTCATTCATCTATTCAACTACTATATGTTTGAGTGCATGTTATAAACCAGACACTGAGTTAGGCAATGGATGTAGAGGTATTTATTATAAACAACTATTTGAAATGCCTTTGGATAATTTTAGTGGGGTGAATAAGAAATATACACTAATATCTAGAATATTGTGTTGAATAAGAAAAACACAATGAGAAATAGAGCTAAAAGGATTCAGGCAAGGGAAGAATTACTTCTACCTAGAAGGGAGTAAGGAGGAGACAATGATTCCATTGAACTGAGGTAGAAGACAAGGAGGTGTTGAAAGAAAGTGGGTTCTTCCTGACAGGTGCTGCCTGAACACAGGCACGGAGCTCAGAGCTAGGTAAGGGGCTGTCACAAAGTAACTAGTAGCCACGGTTGCCCGGACATTAGAGTATATCACAGAAAGCTGTGAGGATCAGGCACATGGTAGAGGCCCCTAAATACTGTGAGAGGATGTAATGTTGTCACTGGGCAGGTAAAAGAAGGATCATAGGTTTTCTAAATGATACACTAAGAACTGTGTTTTGCATCCCTTCCCCCAAGTACACAGAAAGTGCATTGAGGTTTAAGTCATGATTTTATGTGTCTTTCACATTTCTTCAGAACTTAGCACAAACCTGGACACAAAAGAATATTTAATAAATAGCCAGATGATGGAAAAGAAGCAAATTATAATGATAGTTCTATTATATATTTTCCTACAAATAAACTTTCATGTTTATTTGAATTAGAATTTTTTTAATTGAAAAGTTTAGCTTCCCATTAGATGTCATGATATTTATGGGAAAAAAAGTCCTTTGCCTCTGAATCAGTGCTGATCTAAAGAAAATACTGTTTGTGTGCTCAGTCACCCAGTTATGTCCGACTCTTTGCAATCCCATGGATTGTGGCCCAGAAGTCTCCTCTGCCCATGGAATTTTCCAGGCAAGAATACTGGAGTGGGTTGCCACTTCCTACTCCAGGAGATTTTCTGGACCTAGGGATTGAACCCGTGTCTCCTGTGGTTCCTGCATTGACAGATGGATTCTTTACCTCTGCACCACCAGGGAAACCCTAGGGGTATTAATTTCATCTTAAAAAATATTTATTATTATAAGAAGAGAAGCTCTAGACTAACTGCATATAAAAACGTGACAAATATTTATTATATCAACCTCATTTGTTTCTATCATAAATTAAAAAATTTTATTTAGAACAAGAACCTGGGAAATATTATCTTATTTTAAAATTTATTTTGATACAATTTTGAAAGATTAATTTACATTTACAGTTATTACCAAACATTGGCTATATTCCCAAGGACGTCGTGTACAACAGGTTCTTGAGCCTTACACCCAATAATTGGTACCTCCCACTCCACATGCCTATGTTGTCCCTCTTCCCATTGGTAACCACTAGTTTATTTTCTGTATCTGTTGAGTTTGCTTCTTTTTTGTTATAGTCACTAGTTTGTTGTATACTATAACAAACTAGTCATTCCACATACAAGTGATATCATACAATATTTGTCTTTCTCTATCTAATTTACTTAGCATAATACCCTCCAAGTTAATCAATGCTGCTGCAAATGACAGCATGTCATTCATTTGTATGGCTGAATGGTATTTAATTGTGTACATATGTATCACACTGTCTTTACCTATTCATCTGTTGATAGACCCTTAGGTGGTTTCCATATATTGGCAATAATGCTGCTATGAGCACTAAACGTGTATCTTTTTGAATTAGTGCTTTTGTTTCTTTCTAATACATATATATCCAGGAGTAATACTGCTGGGTCATATGGTAGTTCTATTTTTAGTTTTTTGGGAAACTTCCATACTGTGTTCCACAGTGGCTAGACCTACCAATACATTCCTACCAATAGTGAACTAGGGTCTCCTCTGCACCCGTGCAAAATAACATTTGTTACTTGTGTCCTTTTTTGATGTTAGCCATTCTGACTATGTTATCTTAAAAAGCCACATATCTATGTTTTTCTTTAAAACATATTCAATTACTTCACACACTCCTTTTTAATGTTATGAAATAAGATATCAGAGGGAGAGAATGTTTTCCTGAAGCCGTATCATCAGAACTGGCAGTTTGTACAGGACCAGAAAGCCCAGGAAAACCCATGATTCACACTTTGAACTCCTGAGCAAATGACTGTGGAAGCATCCAGGCTGTTCAAAGACCATAAAACAAACAAATAAAAAGTGCCTCTTCTCTCTTCTCCAAGGATTCCCTCATTGGAACTACATGCATCCTCCAGAGGCCAAAAATCAGGAGCTGAAAGACAGAAAAAAGTGGGCATTAGTTTCCTCAAACAAGTTTCTTTGTGAAAAGCACTTTTCTTTGAGTGGAAAGGGTCCTTTCATTTTAGATTTTATGGTGAAGTGAATGATGTAGAGGTCATTTCCTGATCTCTGCTCCTATGTGTCAGCCTCTGATCGCTCTGGTGAGAGAATGAACTTAGGAACTGACCCCACAATGTAGAAGGGGAGACATGTTTATATAACTTTTCCTACCTAAAATAAAAACATACTTTTCTTGGACCATATTTGTTACTACTGGTCAGTTGTAAAATATGCTTTAGGTAAAATGAATTTTCACCCAGAAAATACTTTAAAAGTAACAAGTAATTATAGAGATGTTTGGAACATTTATTTATAACTGGAAGTTTTCTTCAAGAAAACTCAAAGTTCCCTCAGGAGAGATGGATGGGATGTTTGGATCTAGCCCTATTGGTCTGCTAGTTGAGCAGGTTGTGCTATTTGCAAATATCTTCTTTTTGGGGGGAGGAACTACATGTTTATTCTTAAAATGTCATCAATATTTCTTGCTTTTTTTCATTTGCCCAACTATTCCTATTGCTTGTACAGGAAAGGACTGTGTGTACAGAGTTTTTTCTACTTGAGAAATTGTTTGGTCTGCTCTTTTGGAAAAATAATTACACAGATTGTCCAATACAGATATTAACATTGGCGACATCTAGTCCTGTAGCAATGCAGGGTTAGGAGAGATTTGTTTGAACTGAACTCATTGCGTAAAGGACTATTTAGTTTTCTTTCTACATCCACAAAGGACTATAGTTGCAAAGTGAGTCAACATCCTGCAGCATCCCACAGTGTATCAGGCTGAGACGTTGTATTTTCTTTCTCATATGTGGTACTGTCTATAATGTCTCCCTTCTTTCTAAATCTGCTCTTCCCAGACGGAGTTGGTCTAGCAGTTGTTTGTACTGAGTGGTTTTTTGGGGGAGAGGTGGTTAAAAATAGCAAGTACAAGCACATTATTATTATTTTCAGCCCTCTCTTCAAAAAATGCCATGCACCGTATGTATTTACTTTTATGAAGTAAAAATGATAATTCCTGGTAAAAGTATGCTGTGGTGGATGGGAAAAAGATGCTTTGGTCAGATTCAGGGACTAACTATAAGTCACCATGGAAACATAAAAGAACAAGAAAGCCCTTGCATAACACTCTGACTTAAAGGAACTGATCGACCAGATGACAAGGATGTATCTTGTTTCAACAGTGTTACCATAGGTTGCCCTGATTTTCTGCAGGGATTCAGGGAACATTTTAATATAGCTGGTTTATCCTATTCATCTCTTTTGACTCTACACTTGGGTGAGGAGATTTGTATCACAGGGAGGTACCCCTTCATTTAGATAGAGAAAAAGCAAAGTCTTGAAGAATGACTGAGTAATAACCAAGTTGTCAGATCATAAATTTGTTGCAAACATGGAAAACTGAATTCTCCTACTGAATTTGATAGAGACCTCTGTTTGTTAATTTTTCAATTCATTAGATAGGAATTTGTGAATAGCCATGTCTGTCTGCTACCACTATTCTAAATACATTATAACAAGTTATACCACTATTGAATGGACCACTTAAACAGAGGGTGAATCCATCTAAGATTCCTCTGCCTGTTCTGACAACATTACCTACAACATCACTACAACAACTCAACAACAGGGTACATATTACTTTGTCTACTCAGCATCTTTTTTCGAAGAATCATCCTGTACATCACTCTGTGCAGTCGCATGCTTACTGTCCCATTCCTGCACTGTGACCCTGCACTGTGACTCTTTCGTCATAGCTGATTGGTTTATTGAGCTCATCTTCTCTGTCTCTGCATCAGCAGCAGGAAATTCTTCATCAAGAGCTGAAAGAGTAAAAGATGATTAGACCTAAAACTTAAAAAAATCAAAGCCATAACTGGCTACATTTTTTTTCCTCCTTTGAAATGTAGATCAGGAAACAGACAGCTGGGATGCAGAGAAAAAGACCGATGAAGTTGACCTGCAGAGATGGATAGAAAAGAGAGATGGAGAGAATTTTAACAATTTTGAGTTCCTGATTTCAGTCTGTTTTTAAAGCCTGGCTGCAAAAGTCTTTAAGTTTTATCCATTATCCTAATATCCTTCTAATAAATTTCTTACTTTCTTAGGCTAGCTACAAGGATTCACTTCCTTGTAAGCAAAAAGTACTAATTAGAAATGATATAAAAGAAATGGGGTGCTGCAAAAGACAGACCCCAACATGTGTAGCTTGATGAATCCAGATGAGAAGGATTGAGGATTCCACTGCTCTTCATGCAGGACAATGGGGAACCACAGGTATCGTGCTATGGCAAAGCAGGCAGCTAAACCATTCTGCTGACTCTAGGGACTCAGACTTCATGTCCACTAATGCTGAAGCATTGACACTTGTTGGCAACCTGGCGGGATGCCTGTATATTTAGAAGCTTTAGGCAATATTGCCTCCAGCAAGGGCTACACAGACAGGAGCTCCCTTCAGGTAGGCCTATTGGAAAGCAGATAAGGGACACCAGCTAAGTGAATACTCTCATGAAGAAAAGCCATTTTCCACCTGAGGCTAGCTAAGGAAATTCGTGATGACCAAAGCCTAGCTGAATGGCAACTGCCAAATTCCCTGAGACCTACAAAAAATAAGTGCATTGTTGAAGAAACTGAGGGATGTGGCATATTTGAAATGGAGCTATCTGAGGGACAGCAGAAGAGTTAGAAAGCACTGATCCTCTTTCAAAATAAATAAATAAATTAATAAAAACCCTTTGCTGCAAAGCCCTGGTCAGTCCAAAGACTCAGTGCTTCTCACTGACCAGCATATGTGTGGGAATACAGCCCAGGAGAGTTCAGATCCAGGACAAATCTGCCCCATTTCACCACCACTGCCTGGCCTATCACAGAACCTGAGGCTGATTCAGTAAACCTCAAAACTAGGAGAAAGGACAGAATTTTCACTTACATTGTAAAGAAGTCATGAGTATGGGGCCCTGCTTCAACCTGAGATCCAGAGTGTGATAGAAAACCCTTCTGTCATTGATACAAGTTCTGAAAAAATATAAACGATCAGCTGACTACATTTTTAAGTGAAGTGTGAAGGTCACTCAGTCATGTCTGACTCTGCAACCCCATGGGCTGTAGCCCACCCGGCTTCTCTGTCCATGAAATTCTCCAGGCAAGAATACTGGAGTGGGTTGCCATTCCCTTCTCCAATTTTTAAGGGAACTGTGTTGAGAAAAACACATGCCTTGCTCATAGGACACTGGGATTTTTCAACCCAAAAACAATTTCAAGAGACAACAGGTCACAGACTCTTAAGTATGTTAAGTATGGTGGTATGGTCTTCCCACCAAAAATCCTTCTCTATTCTCAGAAATGACCCTTGGGACTTCCCTCATGGTCCAGTGGTTAAGAATCTGCCTACAAATGCAGGGTACGTGGGTTCGATCCCTGGTCCAGGAAGATTCCACATGCTGCAGGGCAACTAAGCCCGTGCATCACAGCAACTGAGCCAGAGCTCTAGAGTCTGTGCCCCACAAGAGAAGCCACCAAAATAAGTCCTTGCACAGCAACAAAGAGTAGCCCCTGCTCCCTGCAATTAGAGAAAGCTCACTTGCAGCAACAAAGACCCAGAGCAGCTAAAAATAAATAAAATCTTAAAAAAGAAAATAAATAGCCCTGGAAGACTGGACAAAGAAACTCACCCTAGCAGGTAAAACCTAAGGCAGTCAGACTGGCACAACAAAGAACTCACTCCGATTAAAACTGCTACAAGGTATTTTTATAGATGAGATCACCAAAGCTAATTTCTTATCCAAGGTCACAAAGCTATTAGAATTGGGCTATGAACACAGGTAGACTAGTTCTAGAAAACCCACACCCATGGCATTTACTGATTCTGTTTTGCCCATCAAGATGAATCTAGAAGGTGAATTCTGGTTCTACCACTAAGTTTGTGTAACACTGGATAAACTGCTTAACGTCTCTGTACCTTAGTTTCCTCTCCTTTAAGTGAGAAGGATAACAAAACTGACTTGTGTCTACAGAAGCCTCCTCAATGTTTCATGACTAGGTTTTGACAAACTGAGATCAATTAGATCTCCAAACGGTTTGAAACATTAGATGAAGAAACACTGTGAGGTCTAGACTTGTTTGAGATCTTCTACCAAATCTCATCAGGGGGCTTCCCAGGTGGCTCAGAGGTAAAGAACCTGCCTGCCAATGAAGGAGATGCAGAAGATGTGGGTTCGATCCCTAGGTTGGGGAGATCCACTGGAGGAGGAAATGGGAACCCACTCCAGTATTCTTGCCTGAAAAATCCCATGAACAGGGGAGCCTGGCGGGCTACAGTCCACAGCATTGCAAAGAGTTACACAAGACTGAGCGCACAGCACACCAGATATCATTAATTCAGTACACTGGAGGATGTGTTTCAATTAGGGAAAGAACTATGTTATAGAGTATTCTAAATTTAAATACAGTGGAGAACTCACTAAAATCCTATATGCTATCCAAGTAAACATGACCTAGTTCTTATCCTTTTGGAATTGACAATTTAGTGGAAGAGACAGATTAAAGCCTAATATGATGTGACAAGGGCCAATAGTGGTTTAAGAAGGAGATCAGAAGGAAAGATGTATTGGGGGGAGATTTGAGAGATGAGTGATGAGGAAATTCCAGGCCAAGATGACAGTGTGAGCAGTCATGTAAAATTTTTAAAACTTCATTATATATTTAAGAGTGCTGTGGAGTACTGTGTAGCAAGCTACAGCAAGACACAAACAGTGGGAGATGCATCCGGAAAAGTAAACTGGATGTTGAACAACATGAACTTCAGGCTTTTAAGTGCATGTATGCTACTAGCATGAGTGAGAAAAGGCCACGAGTGAAACAGAGTGGGCTTTCATGCCCTCCATTCTTCCACCTGCCTTTCATCTGTGGGAAAACTTTAGCCAAAGAATAATTTTAGTCAGAGAAGTGAGAAAATACAGAAACAAAGATAAACAGTCAAAGGAGACCACATAATAATGGTTTAGCCATTAAGCATAGTCAAGGACCTTTAGTTCCTTCTGAAGGGCTATAGATAATATTCTGAGCCATAGCCTGTGAGCTGTCTTATAGATACTGAAACCTCTACCAGGTGGAAAAAGTTAACTACATGATGACCAGACTGTAGCCATGACAAGAGCTGCCACAATTCCAAGAACTGGCCTCAAGGAAATGAAAACAAACTGACTGTAGAACTGTACTTAAAACAATCAAGGTGATACTGATCAGAAGATGATCAATTTCAAGATGCTTAGTCAGAGCTGACTGCTGTTTCTGCATGGAGCTCCCTCCCTCAGCCCATAGCTTTGCCCACAGAATGTCAGTAGGGAGAATCAGCCTTGGACAGGAGTGTGGCCTACAGCACCCGCTCCCAATTGCCAGCATCCAAAATAAGACAAACTTTCCTTTCCACAAACTTTGCTTCTTTATTAGCTTTTGAGAGGCCAGCAGCCAGACTCCACTTTCAGTTACACTAGGAATTACTTCAATAAGTACGTAACAATATTTTAAATTATCCTGATAACTTTAAGGAGACAAAGACTGCTAAAATATTTTAAACTAGTAGATTGTTTTAAATTTCTACAATATTTCCTTTGAATTGTCACTTATGTTACTAATATGCTTACATACTCTATCTTGACCCAGAACTGTGTTATTATCAATGTTAACAATCAAATATTATTATTCCAAATTATCCTAAGGCTTTGCTCATTTTTGTTCATAGATGATCACCAATTTACTTTTTGTTAATCTTATTGGAATTAAAAAATTTGCCATGATAATGTCTGGAGCACCATTTCTAAGATTGTATCTTATATAAAAAGTAAACTATATCAAATAAATTTGGGAACCAGTAGAATGGACAAAATTAATGGGTTCTTGATTGCAGGACCATTCAGGGCCTTTAGTTTGCTAATATTCCTTGTGAAACACCAAAAAAAGATGGAGAAAATAGCAGTTTAAAAAATTACATGATAAATATTTACTTTGTGGACCACCTAGTAACCTTTCGAGGAAGACCAGTGTTTTGTGACTCCTGGGTGGGTAAACCTTTTTGGACCCCTCCAGGTTATCACATAATGCAGGTTCTAAGAGCAGCCACAGCCGTTAGCTCCCTGCCATGCACACAGCTGGATGGTGACAATGAATCCCCCTTTCATAGAAAACCCTCCTATAGGATGGTTTGTAGAACAGTAATTAATTTTATTATAGCTTGGATTTTTCCTCTAAACCATATAAATACTGTCTGCAGGTGCTTATTTTTATAATAACCATCTCTTTTATTTCCAGGTGTTTCTAAGCTTGGCAATTATCCATTTTTCTTAGTCACAGAAGTTTGTGACAACTAAGAAAACGGAAGGTACTTTCTGTCTTCAGCCGTGCATCTCCAAGTTCAAGAAATACACCAAGCTTTATTTTCTTCTGTAAAAAAAAAAATAAAGTGTGCACTGAGGTGGTGAGGGATGAAGGTGTTAGGAAGAAGTTTCCACAGCTGGTAGAATCATGAACTGAGAAAGCTTTTAAAAAAAATAGTGAGCCCTGAACCTCATGCAAGACCCCTTAAATAAAAATACACAGGCAAGGGGCTTAGAATGTTTATCTTTAAAAAGCTTCCCAGTTGATGATGGTGCCATTGGCTGGCAGACTGACAGTTTGTAGCATGCAGTGGAGATTTGTTAAAGCTTGTCCCATGACCTCCTTCACACTCAGGTTTATGTGGCATTTGAGTCAGATTTACTTCAGATGTTTTAAATTGTTTTTCTTTTGAGAATATAATGATATTCCAAAAATCTTTGGTCTTTTTCCTCTCTCTCTTTATGGATTTCTCTTATCTGATCATGTATTGTATACTGAAGTTTCCTCAGAGAATTTTGCTTCCTTTTCTGTTGTTCTTTTTTTTTTCCCCAATGTATTTTGTGTTTTCTGGATTAAATTTGTTGTTGTGAGACATGGACTGAGTTCCAGTTATTGGATGTTAGGACTCACTGTGTGTACTAGGTAACTAAAATTTGTTCATCAAATATTCATTTCTTATTATATGCCTGGGGATGGGAAAGGGTATTGAGTGCAAAGCAGCTTCATAAAACTTCATGGTGATAAAAATATCATATCTATTAATCAATTGTGATGGTTACAGGACTGTATGCATTTGTCAAAACTCATCCAATTGTACGTTATTATATGTAAGTTGCACTTTAATAAGCCTGATATTTTAAGAAGCTCCAAGTGTAGGAGTTGATGCACCTGAGCAGGGCCTGTTGACCAGGAGAGGCAACTGAAGCACAAGAATATGGGGCTGCTCAAAATCATAATGTGGAGTGTGGACCACCAGAGACCACCACACAGGCTGACTGCTCAGGCCTAGGATCTGAGACCTGGCAGCTCGGATCCTAGTACCAAGGCTCCACCGGCGGGGACTGTAGGCATGCGCCTGCCCCAGTGAGGCCCCACAGGACCGTGGACAGTGGATGGTGAAGAGCTCAATGCTCCTTATGCTACTCATGCTTTGCAGAGCTGAGTCCACATGCTTGGGCAACCTCCTTCATGCTGTTTACAGACATTATATAGCAGTGTGTTGAAACAGATCAGCCATATTTTGGTGGGTTTTGGGTTTATGGATGGGTTAAAGAGAGGAAGAAATGAGACACAGAGAAAGAGAGGGTATAAGGAAAAGATTCTTTGACACACTTACATCTGAAAAATCCAAGAAAGTAAATTCGAGAATAAGGGCGTCGATCAAATAAAAAAGGACATAGGCAGCAGGAAAGAAACACTGTGTAGACTATCCCCAAAGACCAGGGAGGTTTGGCTTTTTCTTCCAGAGGGTAAGTGATGCTCTGGATACAAAGCACAGTTGCACTTTGCTGTGCATATGTGCTTAAGTAGTTTCTGACTCTTTGCAGCTCCATGTACTGTAGCCTGCCAGGCTCCTCTGCCCATGGAATTTTCTATGGATGGATACTGGAGTGGGTTGTCATTTCCTTCTCCAGGGGGATCTTTCCTGACCCAGGGATCAAACCCACATATCCTGTGTCTCCTGCATTTGGCAGGCAGATTCTTTACCACTAAGCTGCCTTGGGAAGCCCTCCAGGACACACTAGGTTTTGCCTATTTAAAAATTGTTAAAAAAAAAAAGAAAAAAAAATTGTTGTTGCTGTTGTGTTTTCTGGTGTACAATAACCAGGCGTTTGAAATTAGACAAGAATGCCTATATTTCTGGGAGGGATTCCATAAAGCAGAATTCTATGTATTTAGATATAGTTAATCAAATTCATATTTATCAATGAAGAGCAATTATTATAGAAATACTACAATGAGAATGAATAAATTTACGCTTAATACAATGTATCTGCTGAAACAAGACAGGTTTGAAGGGAGTAGAATGATGTTGTTGATTCTTTGCAGAGTTTAAGTTTGCCAGCAAACCATACAAATCTAGCAGAAAGGCATGGAACAGATTCTTCTTCATTTTCCTCAGAAGGAACCAACCCCTGGACATCTTGATCTTGGGCTTTCAGTCGCTAGCATGGTGAAAGAAAAATTTTATGTTGTTTAAGACACGTGGTTTAAAGTATTTTGTTTTGGCAGTCCTGCAAATATATTGGGGCTATGAAAAAAACAGACAGTAAAGGGTATTAGGAATCCCTAACAGGGGCCTACTTCACACAGGGCTTACCTGGTGGCTCAGTGGTAAAGAATCCGCGGGCCAATGCAGGAGACACAAGAGATGCAGTTCCGATCCCTGGGTCAGGAACATCCCCTGGAGAAGGAAATGTCAACCCACTCCAGTATTCGTGCCTA
Source organism: Muntiacus reevesi (assembly GCF_963930625.1). Classification (NCBI taxonomy): domain Eukaryota; kingdom Metazoa; phylum Chordata; class Mammalia; order Artiodactyla; family Cervidae; genus Muntiacus; species Muntiacus reevesi. The sequence continues at coordinate 35,218,168 of NC_089264.1, read as the reverse complement.
AGAAATTCATGGACAGAGGAGCCTGGTGGGCTACAGTCAGCCCACAGCATTGCAAAGAGTTGGACGGGACTGAGCACACACCTTTAACTAGTCAATTTTATAGAGTCTCCAAGAGGTGACCAGTTGTTTTCCTGACCATCACACCCCTTGCTAGGGAACACTGAGTTTTGGTCTTCCCTCCTTGCTCCCAGTACTCTAAACATCTTCATCATTGTTCCTATAAAATTATCCTGAATGATTTATGTCTCTACTAATCCCACCAGGCCGGGAGCATCTCAAGAGCAAAGACTCTTTCATTCTTCTTTATATTTCTTAATTTCTCACACACATTCTGGCACATGATAAGTGCGCAATACACACTCATTAGATAAATGAATGGATATATTATTTAAAAAATGAATGGAGAATGTACATCATTCAATGAGAATTTAATGTATGCATGCAAGCTTTCCATTATCTTATAATTAATATTCAATATGAATTAAACCTAGTTTGTCATGAAACAAGTCAGCACTGCTTTTCTTCAGTGGGTGCAGCAGCTTATCTGGAACAGACTTCCCAGGCATGCAGGCTGGCTGTGGACACAGACTCTGAGCATTCTGACGCAGTGTGTGACTTATGCCTATTTTCCAGTCTGAAAACCAGGGATGATAATAGCACTGCCTATCTCACAGGGTTGTTGGGAGAGTTAAATAGGCTAACACATGTCAGAAATGCTTCTAACAGTGCCTGGCATAGGATACGTGCTCAAAGAGTGCCAACCATTATTACTGGAGGGAAAACTCACTCAAGAAGACTTCTAAAGTCACTTAATAATGTATTGGATGGCTCACTATATGCCTGAGTCACTGTGGATAAAATGAAGGTACAGATTTGTTCTCACTGCTCATTGACCTGAGAGCCTAATGGGAAAGGCAGAGGTAATAAAATAATTGCAAAGTAAACAATTGTGATCATTTCTGTGAAGGAGAAATGCCTAACCTTGAGACCAACAATGGGGGATTTAACCGGCTGGCAAAGTCAGGCATAAGGAACCAAGATCTGAGATGTTCATGGAAGTTGGCTGGTGAAGACGTGAAGAACAATATTCTAGACAGAAAGAGTGGATGTCCAAAGGCCCTGAGGCAGTAAGGGCTTTGGGGGTTTAAGAAAGAGAAAGGAAGTCAGTGTGGTTGGGGTGCAGAAAGTGAGAGAACTGACAAATTTACGGTTATCAAAGGGGAAAGGTGAGGGGGGAGGGATAAATTAGGTGTTTGGGATTAACATATACACACTACGACACATAAAATAGATAATCAACAAGAATCCACAGTATAGCACAGGGAACTTTACTCAATATTCTATAATAACTTATATGGGGAAAGAATCTGAAAAAGAATGGATATATGTATAACTGAATCACTTTGCTATACACCTGAAACTAACACAACACTACAAACCAATTATATAAAAGTTTAATTTTAAAAAGATGAGGTTGTATGAAAACACAGCAGCCAACTCCCATGAACTTTATCAAGTTGATAAAAAACGGTCAACCCTGAAGAATATTAAGTTTATTGGACTTCAAAAATAGAAAATCCTTTGGGTATCCAGGCAAATCAGTTTGTAAGTTCCCAAGTTAACTTACAAGGGAAAAAAAATGTCAGAATGCTCTCAGACTTCCTGACAACAAAATCACATATCAAAAGGTAATGTAGCAAAATCTATAAAATTCTTAAAGAAGAAAATATGACCCAAAGATTTCCTACAAAGCCAAACTGTATTTCATGTATAAAGAAAAGAGGTAATCTATTTTGAAAACACAAAAATTCAGGAAGCACATTCTTCAATGTGAAGGCTTTAAAGTCTTCTTGAAGAGTTCATATATTGTTAGGCTTCTTTCTCAGCGTGCTGATTTGTAGTCTGTTTTTAAGTACCAGTGGTATCATTCAGGGTGCTTCTAGATCCTTGTTTAAGACAGTGATGGCACACAGTGAACTGTTTTTGGTTTGTTTTTTTTTGTTTGTTTGTTTTTTTCCATTTATTTTTATTAGTTGGAAGCTAATTACTTTACAACATTGTAGTGGTTTTTGTCATACATTGACATGAAACAGCCATGGATTTACATGTATTCCCCATCCCGATCCCCCCTCCCACCTCCCTCTCCATCCAATCCCTCTGGGTCTTCCCAGTGCACCAGGCCCAAGCACTTGTCTCATGCATCCCACCTGGGCTGGTGATCTGTTTCACTCTAGACAATATACATGTTTCGATGCTGTTCTCTCGAAACATCCCACCCCCGCCTTCTCCCCAGAGTCCAGAGGCCCACAGTGAACTGTTTTATAGTGGCTGCATCAATGACTCTGAACACAAAGGGAAAGTTGGGTACATGCTTATTCTCTCGGATTTGAATTATTTTATTCCCAATTTTCAAGTAAAGCTAGTTTGTAATCCTCATTCAGCAGCTCACATTTAACTGAAGCTTGTAATTCATTGGCTCTTGAGATACGTAAATATCTTCCTGAAGTGAAGCGTTAGTCTCTCTGTCATGCCTGACTCTTTGCGACCCCATGGACTGCACCCACCAGGCTCCTCTGTCCATGGTTTTCCAGGCAAGGATACTGGGGTGGGTTGCCATTTCCTTGTCCAAAATGTCTTCCTATCCACTGGCTAAAAAATCACTGACAGAACTCATTCTTCTCTCCTTTTCTCCTGACTTACTAGAGCATACAACTCAATAATATCAGAATGTCTCAGAAGATATTGCAAATCCCAAAGCTGTGTCTGAACCTATAAACAGCATAACTGCTACCAGCAGTTGGCTCAGTATGAGAACTTGGAATTCATGTGCACAATTGGTATATCACATAACTGCATTTAAATCCCTTTGTAATATGCCATATTTCCAGCAATTCATGACCCTTACTTTTTTTAGTCCTAACTCCTCCAGGACAACAAAGACCAAAAAGAAAGAAACCATTGGGTGGCCACTTGTGCATTGACCTCAGAACTAGTCCCAGAAGTTGGGTGTTCACACCATGAAAAATAAACACACCCCACCACTGTTGACACTAATTGAGTCCTTCACTTATCTTCTCAGAAGAAAAGCCAAGAAGGTAATTGCTGTGAAGGACAAGCTCCTTCTCATCGCTGGGGGTGGTATCTTTACTACAGGGTTAAAGCCCAGCTCTTGCTTGCTGTGAGCTCAGTACACATGGCCAATGCCTGTGCTATTCATAGTGTGTGGAGAAGGAAGGCAAGATTATCTCCTGAGACATCTAGCTTCCATGACTCAGCAGCAAATCTTTTTGCAAAAGTTAAGAGAAAGTAGAACATCCAAAAAAACAGGTGAGAGGAGACTAAATGTCATTACTCAGAACTTTCTTTTATGATACGTGATTATCTATAATATGCCATCACTTAACATAGTTTTATGTACTACCAGGTTTGTAAGTTACCAACTTTTTGAACATTGACAGAATGGGACTATTGATAGGAAAATGTGTTATTGGTCACCAGCAGAATAAGTCTGAGTTGCCAGGCTCATTTTACTCACACATTCTCCTACACTGGCTCCATTGTAACCACATTGGTACTTAGACTTCCATATACCATTGCATATATATGGCTTGCCTCCTAACAGTCGCACACTTAGAAGGTCTCTGTGCTTACAGGTCCCTGGGCTTGGTTCATGCTCTGCTATCCCTGTCTTGAAATTCAAATTAGTATTAAACAAAGAGATTCATACTTTCATTTTGTACTGAGTCCTCAAATGAGGAAAGTGTTTTGCATATACCATCCATTAATTTTTATTTGTTACTTTATTATTCTTAGGTGAAGAAGAGGGATGCTATTTATTGAGCAGCTCCCCCAAATCACAATACATCAAATCATATAAAGAGGGAGATTATTTAACAATTAAAAGCATAAATTGAGGGAACTGCATCATTATACCATGCACTATAGAAACAAAACGTATAAATTCGAGTATTAAAAGACAAGGAAAATGTGATAAAAATATGATTATAGTTAAAGACTTTAATTATACATCTCTGAAATAGGATGGCAATATAGTCGGAAACATTAACAAAGATGTGGAGAAATTGAGTATCCCTATAGTCGAGATTCACATTTTTCTCTTTGTCTATGAAACATTTACAAAAATTAAGTGTGCTTACTCAAAGAAAATTTTAAAAATTAAAACTTAGGAATTTTATACTTTACATTTGATTTTGTTGTTGTTTTCAGTTGCTAAGTCATGTCCGACTCTTTGCGACCCCATGGACTGCAGCATGCCAGGCTTCACTATCTAACAGAGTTTCCTCAAATTCATGTTCACTGTATTGGTGATGCTACCTAACCATCTCATCCTCTGCTGCCCTCTTCTTCACTTGCCTTCAATCCTTCCCAGCAGCAGGGTCTTTTCCAATGAGCTGGCCTGTCACATCAGGCGACCAAAGTATTGGAGCTTCAACTTCGGCAACAGTCCTTCCAATGAATATTCAGGGTTGATTTCCTTTAGGACTGACGGTTTGGTCTCCATGCTGCCCAAGGGACTCTCGAGAGTCTTCTCCAGCACCGCAATTTGAAAGCATCAATTCTTCAGCACTCAGACTTCTTTATGGTCCAACTCTCACATCCATACATGACTACTGCAAAAACCATAGCTTTGACTATAGAGACCTTTGTCATCAAATTGATGTCTTTGCTTTTTAATACTGTTTAGGTTTGTCATAGCTCTTTTTCCAAGGAACAAGTGTCTTTTAACTTCATGACTGCAGTCACTATCTGCAGTTATTTTGGAACCAAGAAAATTAAACCTGTCACTGCTTCCACTTTTCCCCCTTCTATTTGCCATGAAGTGATAGGACTTGATGCCATGATCTTTGTCTTTTGAATTTTGAGTTTTAGGCCAGCTTTTCACTCCCCCTTTTCACCCTCATCAAGAGGTTCTTCAGTTCCCCTACACTCTCTGCCATTAGAGTGGTATCATCTGCATATCTGAAGTTGTTGATATCTCTCCCAGCAATCTTGATTCCAACTTGTGATTCATCCAGCCCGGCGTTTCACATGGTGTTCTGCATATAAGTTAAATAAGCAGGGTGACAACACACAGCCTTGTTGCACTCCTTTCCCAATTTGGAGTCAGTCCATTGTTCCATGTATTGTTCTAACTGCTGCTTCTTGACCTGAATACAAATGGTTTCTTGGGAGACAGCTAAGGTGGTCTGCTATTCCCATCTCTTTAAGAATTTCCCACAGTTTGTTGTGATCTACACAGTCAAAGGCTTTAGGATAGTCAAAGCAGAAGTAGATGTTTTTCTGGAGTTCCCTTGCTTTCTCTATGATCCAACAGATATTGTTAATTTGATTCCCAATTCCTTTGCCTTTTCTAAACCCAATTTGTAATCTTGAAGTTCTTGGTTCATACTGCTGAAGCCTACCTAGCTTGAAGGATTTTGAGTATAACTTTATTAGCATGTGAAATGAGCATAGCTGTACTGTAGTACAATTATGAACTTTCTTTGGCATTGGCCTTCTTTGGGATTGGAATTAAAAATGACCTTTTCCAGTCCTGGGGCCACTACTGAGTTTTCCAAATTGGTGACATATTGAGTGCAGCACTTTAACAACATCATCTTTTAGAATTTGAAATAGCTCACCTGGAATTCCATCACTTCCACTAACTTTGTTTGTAGTAATGCTTCCTAAGGCCCACTTGACTTCACACTTCAGGATGTCTGGCTCTAGGTGAGTGACCATAGCATTGTGGTTATCTGGGTCATTAAGACCTTTTTTGTATAGTTCTGTGTATTCTTGCTACCTCTTAATCTCTTCTGCTTCTGTTAGGTCCTTACTGTTTCTGTCCTTTATCATGCCCAACCAAGGGGCATGATATTCCCTTGCATGTAATGAAAATATTTCCAATTTTCTTGAAGAGATCTCTAGTCTTTCCAATTCTATTGTTTTTAGTTATTTTTTTTTTATTGTTCCTTTAAGAAGGCCTTCTTATCTCTCCTTGCTATTCTCTGAAACTCCACATTCAGTTGTGTATATCTTTCCCTTTCTCCCTTGCCTTTCATGTCTCTTCTTTCCTCAGTTATTTGTAAGGGCTTCTCTGACAATCAATTTACCTTCTTGTCCCTTCATGGATCACAGCCTTGTTGTGGCAAAGGGGCTTGCATAACTCAATGAAGCTGTGACCCATGCCATGTATGACCACCCAAGATGGATGGGTCACAGTGAAGAGTCCTGACAAAATGTGGTCCGCTGGGGCAACAAATGGCAAATCACTCCAGTATTCTTGCTGTGAGAACTCCATGAACAGTATGAAAAGGCAAAACGATATGACATTGGAAGATGAGCCCTCCCAGGTCAGAAAATGTCCAATATGCTACTGGGGAAAAGGAGAGGACAATTATGATAATAATAACTCCAGAAAGAATGAAGTGGCTGGACCAAAATGAAAATGACACTCAGCTGTGACTAAGTCTGGTGGTGAAAGTAAAGTCCAATGCTGTAAAGAACAATATTGCATAGGAACCTGGAATGTTAGGTCCATGAATCAAGGTAAATTGGACGTGGTCAAGCAGGAGATGACAAGAGTGAACATCGACATTCTATGAATCAGTGAACTAAAATGCATAGGAATGTATGGATTTAATTCAGATGATCATTATATCTACTACTGTGAGCAAGAATCCCTTAGAAGAAATGGAGTAGCCCTCATGTCAACAAAAGAGTCCAAAACGCAGTACCAAAACGCAATCTCAAAAACAACAGAATGATCTAGTTCAATTCCAAGCAAACCATTCAACATCACAGTAATCCAAGTCTATGCCCCAACCACTAATGCTGAAGAAGCTGAAGTTGACTGGTTCTATGAAGACCTATAGCACCTTCTAGAACTAACACCCCAAAAGATATCCTTTTCATCATAGGGGATTGGAATACAAAGTAGGAAGTCAAGAGGTACCTGGAGTAACAGGCAAGTTTAGCATTGCAGTACAAGATGAAGCAGGGTAAAGGCTAATAGAGTTTTGTCAAGAGAACATACTGGTCATAGCAAACACCCTTTTTCAACAATACAAGAGATGACTTTACACATGGACATCACCAAATGGTCAATACTGATTTCAGGTTGATTATATTCTTTGCAGCCAAAAATGTAGAAGCTCTTTATGATCAGCAAAAACTAGACCCAGAGCTGACTGTGGCTCAGATCATAAACTTCATATTGCAAAATTCAGGCTTAAATTGAAGTAAGTAGGAAAACCACTAGGCCATTTAGGTATGACCTAAATCAAATCTATGATTATGCAATAGAGGTGACAAACAGAGTGAAGGGATTAGATCTTGTAGACAGAGTGCCTGAAGAACCATCAGTGAAGGTTCATAACATAGTACAGGAGTCAGTGACTAAAACCATCCCAAAGAAAAAGAAATACATTTGATTAGCATAATCTGATAAAATTAGAAATAAATAATGAAAAAATCACCAAAATTTTAATGATGTGAATGTAAAGAATCATTACCTTGGGAAATTCTTCAACCAAACAGGAAATCAAACTGAAATTATGTCAAGAGAGCAACGAAGAGGAATTCTTATTCTGAAAACCAATGGAACTGAGATGAAAATCCATAGCTGTGATTGACTTAATTTTTTTTTTTCTTAAAAAAATATGGAACACTTCACGAATTTGCGTGTCATCCTTGCACAGGGGCCCATGCCAATCTTCTCTGTATCGTTCCAATTCTAGTATATGTGCTGCCGAAGCGAGCACTGACTTAATTTTTAAAGAAAAACCAAGAAAAGGAGCAAAGTATTCATGTTAAGAAATTAGAAAAAGAAGCATAAAATAATCCAAAGTTATTGGGCAGATGGAATTATTTAAATAAAAAGATGAAACAAATAAAGCATAGTGAAAGTTGCTCAGTCATGCCCGACTCTTTGTGACCCCATGGACTATACAGTCCCCAGAATTCTCCAGGCCAGAATACTGAACTGGGTAGCCTTTCCTTTCTCCAGGGGATCTTCCCAACCCAGGGATTGAACTCAGGTCTCCCTCATTACAGGCAGATTCTTTATCAGTTGAGCCACAGGGGAAGCCTAAATAAAGCATAATAAAATACTAAATAGAAACAAGAAGTATATATGCAAAGTATTGGTTTTTTAAAACAAATGAGATAGCTAACCCACTCTCAGATGACCATAACTTAGAAAAATTGAGGGTAAAAAATACATGACATTAAGAATGAGAAATCACTCATAGCCACAGATACGGGAAAGATTAAGTTGTCCATAGCAACAAAATTGAAAATCTATATTGAAAATTGGAACCCACTCCAGTATTCTTGCCTGGGAAATCCCATGGACAGAGGAGCCTGGTGGGCTACAGTCCAAGGGGTTGCAAAGAGTCAGACACAACTGAGCAAATGACATATATAGAATGCTATGGGCTTCCTTGGTGGCTCAGTCGGTAAAGAATCCACCTGGAATGCAGGAGACTGCTTGTAATTTACAGATCCAGGTTCAATCCCTGGGTTGGGAGGATCCCCTGGAGAAGGTAACTCACTCTGGTATTCTTGGTTGGGAAATCCCATGGACAGAAGAACCTGGTAGGCCACAGTCCATGGGGTCGCAAGAGTCAGACACAACTTAGTGAGTAAACCACAACCACAGGATTCTATGAGCATGATGCAGAAGTATAAGGCTACATACTATGTTGCTATGAATGGGAACATGGTTTATGTGGGAGAGGACCAGGTTATGTAAGATAGGAGGGAAAAATGAGAACCAAAAATGCAAAAAACAAGACTGAACTTAAAATAACCAGCACTTATAATACAATCTGCATTATGCATTCAGATAAAATTATTCCCACATACAGAAAGTAAAAATTTTTGAATTTTTGGCAGGCTGAGCCTATGGCCAGCATGCAGGTCTTCCAAGAAAAATTCTAACTAAAGGCAGAACATGGCATTAAATTGAGCTTCTGGTCCCAGCCCTAGCCTTCCTTCTGTGTCATTTCCTTTTTCAGATTTTTCATTTCCAGCATAAACTGGTTTGAATTTCCACACAGGACCAGGAGATGGAAGCACTTTTAGGAAGGTGAAAATAGTATGAATGCAGAAAAGCCATGAAGTGCTTAATGGTGTCAGGTTTCCTTCAGTGGTGATGAAAATATTTTGGAAATACATAAAGGTGATTGTTGCACAATATTGTGAATACATGAGATGCTATTGAATTGCCAAATTTTAATGGTTAGTTTTATGTATTGTAAACTTCACCTTAACTTTAAAAAAGCATAAAGAATGTTACGGACAAATATATTCTACATGCTATTTCCGAGCTTAACTCAAGAGTCACATCCACTTTGAAGCTTATTCTAAACATGTGGAGACAGGTGTGAGATCATCTACTTTAATTATATTCCTAGGTTACCTTTGAAATCCAATTTTTGAATTTTCCAAAGATACAGCTTACCCTCATTGACACAAACTGTAGGCTAAAAGAGATGCAGTCATGTCTGCAATAGTTATGTATTCAGCTGGTAGGGCCTCAGTACTCCAGCATACTGTGTCCTTCTGGGATGTAAACTCCTCACCCATCTTTTTCTGAAAATTCATGCTGTATCAAATTTCCCTAAACCCAGAAGCAGGCCTCCTGGCCCTTGAATACTCTAGTTCAAGACTTATATCCTGGCACTCCTGATGATACTGCCTGACAGTGCAAGAGACCCAAGAGACACAGGCTCGATCCTTGGGTCAGGAAGATCCCCTCGAGGAGGAAATGGCAACCCACTCCAGCATTCTTGCCTGGAAAATTCCATGGACAGAGGAGTCTGGTGGGCTTCAGTCCATGGGGTTGCAGAGTTGGGCAAGACTGATGAAGCAGCTGAGCACACCTGATGGTCATATATCCAGAGGGGTGTGTGTGTGTGTGGGCGCGCGCGCACACGCACTTGTGTGTCAGAAAAAGAACTCAGACCCACAGCAAATGATGCTTGCTCAAAAATGACCACATTCTGGGACTTTCCTGGAGGTTCAGTGGTTAAGACTCTACTTCCACTGCAGGGGCTGCGGATTCAATCCCTGGTTGGAAAATTAAAATCCTACATGCTGTGTGGTGTGGCCAAATAAACAAACAAATAAACAAAACTTACCACATTCTTACTCTACTAAGGAATAAACTCCCCTCAGCAGCTGTAGAAATGTATGCTCAGAATCAACATCGTCCAGCTATATAGGTTGCTCGGCTATCTTATATTAGACTAGAATCCACATTTTAGTTTACAAGCTCTTTTTTACCCACTAGGTTAAAATTTCAAAGTCCTTGGTTCACCATTCTTAAATGGTCCAAGAAAAGGGAAAATGTCCTCTTAGAATAGTACCTTCAGTGGTACTCGCCTCCAGGCCAACTGGATATTTTCCCCTCCCACCACTGCATTAACTTAAAATAATCTACTCCCACACAAGCACTGCAATAGCTATCAGCACTTCCTAACTCCCACTCTACTCTATTGTCTCAAACACAGATAATTTCCCTGGGATAGTGTTTGTTACATATCAGCTTACTACAGTAACTCTTTCTGCAAGAAAAAGTAACTTGTGTAAATTAATCATGAGGGGAGATCTACTGCAAATGGAAAACTAAATACCATTTATTAATCCAATATCTCTGTCAACTAAAAAAGATCCACAATGTGAGAATTGTGAGTTAAGTTTTATTTGGGGCAAAATGAGGACTGCAGCCCAAAAGGCAGCACCTCAGATAGCTCTGAGAAACTTCTCCAAAGTGGTGTGATTTTGATGAAAGGGAAGTTCAGTGCAATCAAGCACTTGTTTTAAAAAAGGTTTTCTGGCTATTATAAACAGTGCTGCGATGAACATTGGGGTGCACGTGTCTCTTGCAGATCTGGTTTCCTCGGTGTGTATGCCCAGAAGTGGTATTGCTGGGTCATATGGCAGTTCTATTTCCAGTTTTTTAAGAAATCTCCACACTGTTTTCCATAGTGGCTGTACTAGTTTGCATTCCCACCAACAGTGTAAGAGGGTTCCCTTTTCTCCACACCCTCTCCAGCATTTATTGCTTGTAGACTTTTGGATAGCAGCCATCCTGACTGGTGTGTAATGGTAAGTCATTGTGGTTTTGATTTGCATTTCTCTAATAATGAGTGATGTTGAGCATCTTTTCATGTGTTTGTTAGCCATCTGTATGTCTTCTTTGGAGAAATGTCTGTTTAGTTCTTTGGCCCATTTTTTGATTGGGTCATTTATTTTTCTGGAATTGAGCTTCAGGAGTTGCTTGTATATTTTTGAGATTAATCCTTTGTCTGTTTCTTCATTTGCTATTATTTTCTCCCAATCTGAGGGCTGTCTTTTCACCTTACTTATAGTTTCCTTTGTAGTGCAGAAGTTTTTAAGTTTCATTAGGTCCCATTTGTTTAGTTTTGCTTTTATTTCCAATATTCTGGGAGGTGCCAGGACATGGAAGCAACCTAGATGCCCATCAGCAGATGAATGGATAAGGAAGTTGTGGTATATATACACCATGGAATATTACTCAGCTGTTAAAAAGAATTCATTTGAATCAGTTCTAATGAGATGGATGAAACTGGAGCCCATTATACAGACTGAAGTAAGCCAGAAAGATAAAGAACATTACAGCATACTAACACATATATATGGAATTTAGAAAGATGGTAACGATAACCCTATATACAAAACAGAAAAAGAGACACAGAAGTACAGAACAGACTTTTGGACTCTGTGGGAGAAGGTGAGGGTGGGATGTTTTGAAAGAACAGCATGTATATTATCTATGGTGAAACAAATCACTAGCCCAGGTGGGATGCATGAGACGAGTGCTCGGGCCTGGTGCACTGGGAGGACCCAGAGGAGTCGGGTGGAGAGGGAGGTGGGAGGGGGGATCGGGATGGGGAATACGTGTAACTCTATGGCTGATTCATGTCAATGTATGACAAAACCCTCTGAAATGTTGTGAAGTAATTAGCCTCCAACTAATAAAATAAAATTAAAAAAAAATTTTTTTTAATTAAAAAAAATAAATAAATAAAAAAGGTTTTCTGCTGGTCATGAGGAGTGGATGTCATCATGAAGGGATTTAGTGCTTTTCTAGATATGAGGAGATGCAAGTATTGGGATTATGAAATTAGTTCCTGAAAATATCTAACTATCTAAAGACCTGTTCTACCAGTTTTCCTGGAGCACAAGGTGCTTGGTTCTCCACCCTGAACTCCCTCCAGGGCATGTCAAGGGTCAACAGCTGCAGCAGCACAGGGTTCAATCTCTGCAGAGGCGCTGGCAAGTAAATGTCTTTGTTGCTGTTCAGTCACTGGCAAATACACTTGGCAAGTGCCAATTTGTAGTTGACATCTCCAGCCCAGGTCCCTGAACCTTCCTCTTTTTCCTAATGTTTTTGTCCCTTTCAACTTCTTAATATAGTTTTGATTTCATTAGTTAAAATTCTTTCTTTCCATAACTGTAATGTCCTTGCATCCATTTGCTTTTACCACATTCATTGTATAGCCTGCCAGTGCTACATCCAGTTTACTGCCTAGATTCTCCATTCCTACATCTGGGTTTTGAGTGCTTCTGGAAGTTACAGAAAATCATACAATAGAATTGGTGTCATTACAACTCTTGAGTCTATGTTAGGCATATTTCCAACGTTGAAGTTGGAGTTGAGTTCTTTCAAAGTACATCCAAGCTGAGATTAAGGAAGAGCAGAAACCAAGAATCATGCAGAACAGACAGGAGAGGAGAGATCACATAGAAAGCAAGACATAGCCCAAGTTAGGGAGAAGAAAGGCTGACCCTGACATTCCAGTTTTGCTGAGTAGTTCTACAACTCCCCGTTTGAGGTAGTGTGAGAAAACTGGTTCTTGAAAACAAATGATGCTTCACAAAATAAGCACCTATCCTTTCAGACACTTTGGTTTTTACACCTGCCACACAGACCACGCCCAAGTTCACCTTGCTGGACAACATGGCTTCCACTGACCATCACTTTCTCAGCTAACTTATGAATTTGCATTGTAACATAAAATTTCTATTTAGTATTTTTCACCAGACTGCAGATTGTATGCTTCATTTCTTTTTATACTCTTGAATTCCTAGCCTAGCATCCTATGACCATTTTCATAGTAGATGATCTCTAGATACTTGGTGAATGAATAAACAAATGAATAAACAACTCATTCTTTATTAGTCTTCAGAAAGGTGATAACAGCAAGAAGCTCTAGAGTCTTTGATCTTCAGAAAGGACAAGAAATCAGAAAGGGGGAAGCCCCAGAGAAGGAAATCTTGTTTTCACCAAGATTCAAAGGAGGACCAGGACAAAAGGCCAACAGAATGTCACTCCTGAGAACAGGACAGCAAGCAAGCAGGCAAGATCTTCCAGCTCTCCAGGACTCATTCTATTCAGGACCCTTCTGACCTGCCATTGACATTCAGAGGACCCCAAAATAAAGCTGAGCAGAAATATCTAACTATATTTACATCTTAAAAGCAGGGGAAAATATATTTGCAGAGCTAAACATTGTTTTACCAGTAACCTTAGTACCTGCCATCTAAAAGACATCACATTAGGTTTCTGTTTTGTTTGCTTTGCTTATTTCTGGAACTGTGGTTTCTCTTTAGAATAACTCCAGGGTGGAAACATGTGAATACTTTTGAGTTATTAAAACCACCACCACAGTCTTCAGTTCAAACATGGCAAATATGAAAGGTGACTCTCATTTCACCAAGTTATGAAAATAAAATTTGGGGGAGAAAATAAGAAGAAAGAAGCCTCTACATACATGTAAGAAACGTCTATAAGTAATCTAACCCTTTGCTCTTCAAAGTTCAGGCATCTAAAGAGAAACATCATGGGGCCACATCTTCATTTGGCTAAAGATATGGTTTTAAGACACTAAGCTACTCATCTACAGGTTTCTGCTTAAATTTTCAACCACATTTTAAGCATGAAACTTTGTGGTTCATGAGTTAACAAGATGCCACCCAAGAAAACATTGCTGTATGGGGTGTCACTATTGAGATCCTTGGAGTTGGCAGATCATAGTGGGTTCCCTGTGACCCTCTGCATTTGAAATGTATTGGTTTGCTAATGGTTGGTTTCTGGCTACAGTGGTCCACAAACTGTTTGTTCTTTTTCTATGGTCTGTGAATGATATGCCTCAAGGAATGGTGGCTGATATGTTTTTCATTTTCCTCCCTAATTTTCTCACTAAAATGTTTAATTAGTGAAAAGGCAGCATATTTATAGATATAATAAAACAGTAGAAGAAAGATTGTTTTAAATATATGCACAACATATTATATTTAGATACACACACATACACATATATATATTAAGGTATATATTAAGGACACTTTACATTTATACATATGAGATTTAGGAAACTATATATCTTTGTTTCTCTAGAATATGATGAAAGTGAACTATCATATGAACAATAAATTTTTTGAGATGTTTCAAGATAAAAGGAATATATGTATGCAAAAAGTATAAAAGGAATGTTTAATATTACATTTATGTAATCCTAACTCTATCCCTAACTTTAATCCTAACCATCCAAGTCGTGAACTATATTGAAGACTCACAATAGCAGACATTACATATGCACTATCTTATTGCTCATAAGGACTTTAAAATAGGTATCATGATCCTCATATTAAAAATATGGAAACTGAAGGACTTCCCTGGTGGGAGTGGATAAGAATCTGCCTGCCAATGCAGGGGACAGGTTTTGATCCCTGGTCCAGGAAGATCCCACATGCCGTGGAGCAACTGGACTCGTGAGCGACAACTACTGGACCAGCGCTCTAGAGTCCACAAGCTGAATCTTCCGGCCACAACTTGTGCACCGTGTACCTGCAGCCTGTGCTCCACAACAAGAGAAACCACCACAAACAGAAGCCTGAGCACCCAACAAAGAGGAGTAGCTCCCACTTGCTGTAACTAGAGAAAGCCTGTGTGCAGCAGTGAATACCCAGCGCAACCAAAACATAAATAAATAAATATTTAAAAAATATAGAAACTGAGGCTGAGAAGCTAAAATGACTCAATTCTAATAAAACATGAACAGTTATGTCAACAATCTAAATTTGCTATTGACTTTTACAACATTATTTAAAAATGACAATATAGTAAAAATTGGTGATGCAATATTTTAATGACAAAACTAATGCTCTCTAGCTCACTTTGGTGTCCAAAACACTTAATAGAAAAGCCCAAACCAGGAGGTAATGGATACTGAAAAGAAAGGTACAAGAGTCAAGAAAACAATAGAAAAGGCAATGAATTCCACTGGACTATAGAACATAATAAAGAATTATTATAACAAAATAATATATGAGAAAATGTTTCAGGGAGTCATGCATTAAATTGTGTTGCAGATTAAAGTAATGAAATGCAAATGTTAGTTTAAGCTGAGAATAGTATTGTATTTGACTGTATTTAATACAAAATTCCAATTATCAGTAAAAGATTTGGTCACCTAAGTAAATGAAAATGTAAATTATTAAGGATCACTAAGTAATTTTTAATTGAAATACAGTTGGTATATGATGTTCAGTTCAGCTCAGTTCAGTCGCTCAGTCATGTCCGATTCTTTCTGACCCCATGAATCGCAGCACGCCAGGCGTCCATGTCCATCACCAACTCCCAGAGTTTATTCAAACTCATGTCCATCGAGTAGGTGATGCCATCCAGCCATCTCATCCTCTCTCGTTCCCTTCTCCTCCTGCCCCCAATCCCTCCAAGCATCAGGGTCTTTTCCAATGAGTCAATTCTTCACATGAGGTGGACAAAGTATTGGAGTTTCAGCTTCAGCACCAGTCCTTCCAATGAACACCCAGGACTAATGTTTAGGATGGACTAGCTGGATCTCCTTGCAGTCCAAGGGATTCTCAAGAGTCTTCTCCAACATCACAGTTCAAAAGCATCAATTCTTTGGTGCTCAGCTTTCTTCACAGTCCAACTCTCACATCCATACATGACCACTGGAAAAACCATAGCCTTGACTAGGTGGACCTTTGTTGACAAAGTAATGTCTCTGCTTTTTAATATGCTATCTAGGTTGGTCATAATTTTCTTTCCAAGGAGTAAGTGTCTTTTAATTTCATGGCTGCAATCACCATCTGCAGTGATTTTGGAGCTCAGAAAAATAAAGTCTGATACTGTTTCCAGTTTCTCCATCTATTTCCCAGGAAGTGATGGGACCAGATGCCATGATCTTAGTTTTCTGAATGTTGAACTTTAAGCCAACTTTTTCACTCTCCTCTTTCACTTTCATCAAGAGGCTTTTCAGTTCCTCTTCACTTTCTGCCGTAAGGGTGGTGGTGTCTGTATATCTGAGGTTATTGATATTTCTCCCAGCAATCTTGATTCCAGCTTGGGCTTCTTCCAGACCAGCATTTCTCATGATGTACTCTGCATATAAGTTAAATAAGCAGGGTGACAGTATACAGCCATGATACTCTTTTTCCTATTTGGAACCAGTCTGTTGTTCCATGTCCAGTTCTAAAAGTTGCTTCCTGACCTGCATACAGGTTTTTCAAGAGGCAGGTCAGGTGGTCTGGTATGCCCATCTCTTTCATAATTTTCCACAGTTTATTGTGATCCACACAGTTGTAGGCTTTGGGGTAGTAAATAAAGCAGAAATAGATGTTTTTCTGGAACTCTCTTGATTTTTTGATGATCCAGTAGATATTGGCAATTTGATCTCTGGTTCCTCTGCCTTTTCTAAAACCAGCTTGAACATCTAGAAGTTCACGGTTCACGTACTGCTGAAGCCTGGCTTGGAGAATTTTGAGCATTACTTTACTAGCGTGTGAGATGAGTGCAATCATGTGGTAATTTGAGCATTCTTTGGCATTGCCTTTCTTTGGGGTTGGAATGAAAACTGACCTTTTCCAGTCCTGTGGCTACTGCTGAGTTTTCCATATTTGCTGGCATATTGAGTGCAGCACTTTCACAGCATCACCTTTCAGGATTTGAAATAGTTCAACTAGAATTTCATTACCTCCACTAGCTTTGTTCAGTTCAAGTGTTTAACACAATGATTTGACATTTGCATACATTATAAAATAATCACAATGATAGGGGTTAGTATCTGCAATGCTTTTTATATTTCCCAGACTGTCAAATGTTCAAACAAGAAGTGAGTTCTCCATTCTTATTAAAATTTGCAGCAGATATATTTTCCAAGTTCAAACTGTATTCCAGTAGCATTTTCAGGCTTCCACGGAGGCATGAACAAAATTTTTATATTTTAAAACTTATTTAACAACAAAAATTCATTTAACACCTAAAATTGAGGAGTTGCCATTTAACTTCAATTGAAGGTGATTAATTTGCAATGTAATGACAGGATAAGAGGCAAATATCAAGAGACAAACTTAATAGAATTCTATCCATGACTTCCCAGTAATGAATATGCTCAACTAAAATCACATGATTTTGGACTGATATCAGTATTTGGCTGGATCTATCTGCATGGAAAGACATTTTCAAAGATGAAGTATGTGAAATTTCATTAACAAATATCCTTTTGCAATTAATTTTGATGACAGAGAATACCGTGAATATTTTACATAGTTGAAGGGAAGGATCCCTAAATGGCATTTTACTTATTAAGCTGCTAACATTAGGGGGTTTATCCAAAGTATGTGGAATTTATTGCATCAATTTGCCCTATGTAAGTTCAACCACAGAATCACCTGATTAAAACAAAACTTTCTCTCTGTATTGAGGTATAATTTATATACAACATTATATTAGTTTCATGTGTACAACATAATGATTTGATATTCATATATATTGTGAAATAGTCACCACAACAAGCCTAGTCAACATTCAAGAACAAAAAGTATTTTTGGCCTTGCCACACAGCTTGAGCAATCCTAGTTCCCTGAGCAGGGGTAGAATCAGTGCCCCTTGCCGTGGAAGCGTGGAATCCTAACCACTGGACTACCAGGGAATTCCCCCAAAATGTTTTAATTTAAATCATCCCAGGGTATGAGCTAGGATTCAAATTACAGTCTTAATATATTTTGTCTCATTGTGGCTTCCCTGGTGGCTCAGATGGTAAAGAATCTTGTCTCATTATGATACATAAATTATGCTATCTCTGATTATATTTTGTACAAATTAAATTTGCTGTGACCTTAACTAGTTTTTTACCCATCACACTAGGAGTTCTTTTGTCTTAAAGATGAGAATGACTGAGGCTCAAAGTGGTCAATCAGTTTGTGTTAAGTTACAGAGCCAGAACTTAACCCAAGAAATTTGTCTCTAAGCTTGTCTTTTCATGGTAGAACTCTAACTGATGTCTACTTTCCCATGACAGCTCCCACTGCAGTGGGGGTGAACTGCTCAGAGCTGATGTGACAGCAGTGCAGTGTGGAGGCCTTGGTGTGTTCTGGTGTTCCCCTCCCTGTCCCTGGTTATAGACCTACTAAATGCATTATGCTGGCCCTTGCCCATCTCTTTTATACTCTGATTTTACTCAAGGTAGCCACTTAATTAAAGCTTAAGTATCAATGCTCTGATATCATTACAGCTTAAATTTAAAACTAAGTATGTCATATGTTCATAAAAATATAGGTACATTAATGTCTACTGTAGCTTTTTTCATGCCAGAAAAAAACTGGAAACAAACTAAATGCCTATTAACTGGAGTATGAATAATCAAATTGCGGTATATTTATATAATGGAATATTACTCATCAATAAAAACAGTGAACTACTGATACATGATCAAACTGAATGGATATAAAATGTATGACGCTCAATGGAAGAAGTCAGAAACGAAAGAACACTTACTGTACAATTTCATTTCTATAAACTTCAAGAGATAGCAGGGACTTCCCTGGTGGTCCAGTGGCTAAGACTCCACAATCCTAATGCAGGAGACTCTGGTTCAATCCCTGGTCAGGGAACTAGAATCCACAGACCACAACTAAAAAAACCTACAGGCCACAACTGAAGATCCTGCATGCCACAGCTAAGTCCTGGTGCAGACAAATAAAAAAACATTTTTTAAACAGAGAGATAACAAAACTTATCTATGGGATGAAAAGCAGACTTGTGGTTGACTTTGGCAGACAGAGGGAACAGACTAGGAAAGAATATGAGAGAACTTTTAGAGTAAGGCAAATGCTCCGTGTTGATCTGGATATAAACAATTATCAAAACTTAATGAACTGTTCACTTAAGATCTATGTAGTTTACTATTTGCATTTATCCTTTAATTTTTTTTCCTTTAATTTTTTAAAATACCAAATTTGTTAAAGGCCCCAAGGTTGAACTGGAGTCTGATGCTATTTTAAGCCTTAACAGCTTTGAAACAATATTAAGTTCATACTAGCAAGTATGCTTACTTCACTGCATCAACTCTGCCTTACATGGACACAATCACAGGACTCCTGGCCAAAGCATGGTGCAATTAACAAGGAAAATGAAAAGGCATTCTGAGTTATCGTCTAAAGAGTTAAGCTAAAAATAGCTACATGGTTGTTTTTACAGTGTTGTCTAGCTAGTTGGATACTGCAGTAACTACTGTTCTCCATATACATAAGAGTGTTTGAAAGTTTCAAGGGGGTCCGCAGTTTCTTCCTTAGTGTGCAGGCTAAAAATGTAATTTCATTTGTAGAGCCTACAACTTTGGTATGGTTCTAAAGAATAATGTGAATGTGAAAATGAAATAGAAGAAACCCTGTAGTAAGAGGCAGGCAAATTGATTTCCAATCCTCTGGAAATGAAATTAATTCATGTATTTTGGAGCTGATTAAGTATTTTTCATATATTTAAAACAATGAAAAAAAAATCTCTCATTTCAACTAAGTTTACACTTACCCACGTGGGAATCTTTAAAGTCTCCTGAGAATGTGTTTATTTTCTTTAGTTTTGTTAAGTTTGCTATCTGTTCTTTGAGAAAGAAAAAAAAAGTCAAATGCAGAAATATTATAAAAGGCTTTGTCTGATGGCTTCTTTTATCATCTTAGAAGGCACTTAGAAATCAAAATGGCACTAGTGAGCTTACCTTAGACTCTCACAAAGAAATTATGGACAATTTTTTTAAAGTTTTATTGGGATAACTTTGTATCTTCTTATTGGGATATTTTTGTATCCCTAGTATTCATTTGTCATTGTGCCTAGTACCTAGCAGGTATTGAAAATGATGGATAGATGAATTGATGGATGGATGGATAAGAATTTTGGAGAGTCTATGACTTACAACATCACAGACTTACCAAGAGAAAAAACGGCTACTATTACTACTGACTTATCTATATCAATTTGGACCTCATGAAAAAACTGAAATTGAGAGGCTCCTCCCTCCATGGGTACCTTTGTGGTCATTAAGTGGACAAATAAGTCCATAGACTTTAGGTGTATGGAATATTATTGCTTAGCAACAGTGTGTTTTAGAAAATTATAATCTTTCTTCAAATTTTTGGACAAGTGTCTAGATTATGTTAACCAAATTCTCTCTTGAAATATGAATTTTATTCTAGGAAACAAATGAAACAAAAAGAAGATTTTTCCACCATTGCCATGAAAGAACTTTGTGAAGTTCCGAATTTCTGTGCCTTTCTTATGATTAGGCACAGTGAAGTGTTTAGTTTCTATTAGATCCATCTTTTTCTGCCACTATCTTTGTTCCCACGTCCTACCCCCACCCCTGCTACCCCAGCTCTCATTGGTATTATGCTTGTAACTTCTCCACGGGCCCCTGAACTGGACAGAGGTCCTTTACAATCCAATGCTCCATTTGATACACTCTTCTTTCTTTGCGGCCCTTTAGATTTGGTTGTTCTCAAATAACATGTTCTTTCGTGAGGCACCCCTGCTCCATTCCTGAACAGAATCTACCACCAAACTTAAAATATCCAAATCCCTGGGGAACTTCTGTCTCTCATGGTGGCCATCACTTCTTCTACCACAGAGACCACTCCTGCTCTCTCATGGGTGGCGGCTTCTCACCGACACAGTAACACCAACAGAAGGAAAGACTCTGCCAATTTACCTTAATAAAATATGGACTTGAATGTGGAGTAGGACCTCTTGAGCTATTACAGGAAAACATAATTACAAGGAGGACTTGACTCTGGTTTTGAATCAGCCTGAAATTGTAGGCAAATCCCTTGACCCCCACCTTACACGTAAAGCCACAAGACTAAGGGAGGACATCATCTCCTGATGCCAGCTCATCAGATTTCGAGAAAAATAAATTCCGCGTGTTTTAAAAGATTTTCTAACTTGGTGGATTTATATCACAGAAACTTGAATTTAATGGGCTCTCCAGTCCACCATTCCATAATTACATTATTTTCCTTTTACTATTGGGAATACTGAACTTAGCCTTTTGGAGATGTTATTTAATTTTATATTTCTATCAAAGAATAATTATTTCTAGGCTTTTAGATACCTGTATGCAAAAATGCTGAAACCCTCACATTTTTGCATATAAAGGTTATTCTTTCAAAAGAGAGACTTTGTCAGATAACAGGTGAAGTGGCATTTCAAAATTTTTGATGGTGACAGTGATGACAGTGACAGAAGATCATGTTTTCCAGAGATGTTGAATTTCTTGCTTAATCTGATTGATTTTATTTCTGACTTGGCCTATTATTAGTTAACTTGTCATTACTTTATTACATCTGATTTTAGTATAAGTTGTTTAATGTTTTTTAGATTTTAAAAGTTGAGGAGAGACATGTCATCTTATCCTTTGCCTCTGAGCATGGCTGTGCCTGGAGAATACAAGATACAGATATCCATCTTGAGTTTAAAATCTCTTTAAGAAATGTTTTTCTTATGCATTAAAATTTTGAATCTAGATAACTAATATTTTGTGGGACTTCTCGGGTGGTCCAGTGGTTAAGAATCTGCCTTTTAATGCAGGAAATGGTTCAAATCCTGATCAGAGAACTAAGATCCCATGTACCAATGGGCATCTAAGCCCGTATGCCACAGCTAGAGAGAAGCCAACGGGCTACAATGGGGAGCCCACGTGCTGCAATTAAGACCTGATGCAGCAAAATCATAGTAATAATAAAGGAATAAAATAAATTAATTAAAAATTACTGATAGCTTATTCTTTAGGGTAGTGCATAGGATTAAGAGTAGGAAGAACTTACATACCAAATTCTGTTATAGTAGGAAGGCTTTGTCCATGGCAATAAATATAAGAAAATCAGTCATTCAATCTGTCACCCTGCATCTAATAAGCTCTTTCTATAGGTGTAGTACCATGACAGCAACACAGAGAGTTATTTGGGAGCAGAGAAAAACAGCGAATTAACTAGAAAATACCAAAAGGAAAAGAAAAAACCCTAAAACTACAAATTTTTTAGGGCAGAGGATCTAGATGAAAGCCCAGATACGAGGATTAAAAAATCAGCTGGAAGAAAATGAGACATACACATAAAGATTACTCTTCCAAAAGGGAGAAGCTTGTGTGGAATGCATTGGACCACAGGTATCCCCAGGAATCTACACTGGACACATTCAAGCAGAACATACCAAACTAAATCCGATAAATGTCCACTATGTGAACAGCTGGCCTCAGCTGTGTTGTAACTTTACGGCTGATGCAACGGAATGAGCCATATCATACAAAATTACAACACAAGACCACAACTAAAGACTGGCAGTGATTTGTTTTTTGTGGAATCACAAACTGTCATTATTGCAGGTCATTTCAGAAGTTCCAAGGCAGTGGAAACCTAAGGAATACCAAAAATATAATCCTAGCTAGTAACTAAAAGACTATATTTGTCAATTGTGCAATCCCTGAAATGGTGATTTCTGAGAACACATTTCTCGTATTTTGGTGTTTTTGTATTTGATATTTCTAGTATTTTGGTATTTTTGCTGAAGAATGTGCTGACTTGATAAATATACTAGGTATTTTAACTTCACAAAGTAAACATTCAGGTTTTTCACCAAGTAATAGCACAAAACCTTATCATTGGTAAGTAAAAATCTGCCTCCAGCTCAAAACACAAAGAAGGTATAAGAAAATTATTAACTAAAAAGTGAGATCAAAATAATCCTTCAGTCTGTTCACATAAAGAAAAGAGTGCTCTTTCCTAACTATGGCTGATATACATAGATATAGACATGACAGCACTCTGGAAATCATTATTGGTTCCCTTCCCCATTCTCTTAGCTATTACAATGGTTCACAGAGTTTCAAATTCAATTCTATTATTCCTTAGTATTTAATTTCTCTCTGTAGGAAGATGGGCTTCCTTGGTGGCACAGTGGTAAAGAATCTGCCTGCAATGAAGGAGATGCAGGAGACCTGGGTTTGATGCCTGGGTCAGTCTTTGCTGAAGCGACTGAGCATACACATTTAGGGAGATATTATGTTAGATTAATTTTTTCTTCTTATTGGACAATAATGGAAAAAATAGGTTGAGAAACACTGTGATAGATGGCCTTTTGGTATTCATTCTTAGTTAGTCAGCCATTATTTCAAGAATATTTATTAAATAAATGTCCTGAATCAGGTAGTGTGTGTGATGAGTGGTTGGAGATATAATGGTAAATAAGACCTTGATCCTGTTCTCAAAAATGCCTAACCTATTCAGAGCTCATGAGATAAGCAATCAGCCCTGATAGAGAAGGGTCATTACTATCACAGGAGTGCTTTGGAAACATAGAAGAGATACCAACCTAGCCAAGGTGAGGGTAGGAACCAGGACAGGTTTCCTAAAGATGTGACTTCAGAACTGATCCCTGAATGACTGGTCAGAGTTAGACAAAGTCAGCATGTGTAAGAGCCTAGAGAAAGAGACATGGTATAAAAGGAAGAAAATGAAATACTTTGCTGTGGCTTGAGTTTAGTGTGAGACAGGAAATTAAAGGAACAGGACCAGAGTCATATGTAAAAATCAATCACGAAGGGTCTTCTATGCAACTCTGAGAAGTTTAAATTTTACCCTGAGGATCCTAGAGTCATGGAGGATTTTAAGCAGATGTTGAAAATACACTACTGAAAATGCATTTTAGAAAGTTTGTTTTAGCCACAGTTTGAAAAATAAAGAGGTTCTTGTAGTAGCCCAGGTGAGACAACAGTGATCAAGTAAGATAATAGTTGTAGTGAGGGTGAATGGAAGTAAGATTTAAGGGGTGTGAAATTAACAGGACCACAGTGGGGTGGGAGGGGTAAAGGACAGACATGATAAGGATGATATCAAATTTCTAGTATGAACAACTGGAAAAAAAAATAGAAGGGCATCTGGGAATTTGAGATAATCTGGGAACTTCTAAGGGGATATTTCCATTATAAGTTTGATATGTATGACCCTGAAGGCAAGAGGAAAATATTAATTAAAAAAAAAAAAAAAGCCCAGCAGATGGATAAGTGAAACTATGGGAATGAAAAAGCTCATCCAGAAAGACTCTGGAGAATGTGAAGAGGAGATGGACAAGAAAAGAACCCTGGAGATATCAACATTTATCAACATTTAAAAGACAGCTAGAGAAAGAGGAGCACATGAGCGTAGTTGACAAATAGCAGGTGGGAAGGAAAGAGGAAACCAGAGAATGCAGTACCATGTATGTGGGAGGGAGGTAGAACTTTTGAAAGAGGAAAAAACAGTCAGCAGCATCAACTGCTATAGACACTACCTAGGAAAGTGACTGAAAAGTGCTCACTACAATCAATCAGCAAGAACTCATTGGTTAACCAGAATGAAGTCATTGGTAATACTAACGAGCTAAGTTTCTACAGAATTATGGGGACAGAGGCCATTCTGCTGTGGGCTGAGAAATAAGCTGAAGGTGAAGAAGCCATATAATTAAATACTGGTATCTCTTAAGAAACTTGACTGTGAAGAGGAAGAGAAAAATATATGAGTAGCTAGCTAGGTGGAAATATTATGGATGAAGGGGGGTTTTGTTTCTTTGTTTTATGAAAGAAACTCAAAAATTAAATTCCAGTGAAAGAGAGCCAATAGGGAGAAGTAGATAGTAAACTAGAGAGATAAACTCCCAGGGAAGGCTGTAGAGAGATCCAACCAGATTTGACTTTCATTCATTTATCTCTCTCCAAATCTTGTTTATTCAAAATTTGGAAGGAGACAAATTCAGAAACTTTTCCTTGGAGACAGGAACCACAACATAGAGAACAGTCTATAAGTATTCTTGGTTTACTTAGTTTACTGTCTGCTAATAGCATTGTGTGCTAACATATTTGCCTTCTCCTTTAGAAAGGACAAGGAATTCATTGATACATCTCATTATTGTTCACCTGGTGTCAATATATGAGAACGTCCAGTCTCATGTAAATAACCATAGATGTGGTTTTCCTGACTCTGTAAATAGCAATTTAAATAGATACAGTCCTTGCCCTCTAGAATCTCACAATAAAAAACAGATGACATGGACACATATCACCACCACCAGTACCACACAAGAGAATATGATGGTTCTTAAATAGGAATTTATATTAGGTACAGTTTGGTATTTGTTTTTTCTGGCTATGGAATATGTGCAAGTTTTGCTGGGAAATTGAGTGTGGTTAGGAAAAGCATTACTTGACTTTCACATAAACAGGAGAGGCCTGGGAGGTAAGGGGGGAGGGAGAACTTGATTGGATTATAAACTCTAATCAAAATAAATGTATCTCTTGTGGCTCCCACCACCCATGCTTATAATTCAATAAGTGATAGCAATTGATTGATTACATAAAAGTCCAGAGAAATACTGATGGGGAAAATTAGGCAAAAGTTGAACTGGTAAGCCTGGTTGGAGGGCAAAATGCATACTGGAAATAAAAAGGTTAAAGAGGTATGACACCTTAGATTGGGTAGAAAAGGGTCCAATGATGAAGTATCAAGAGCAACCAGGCTGATGGTGAGATAGCTCAGTAGAAGAACACTGTAGTTATGAGGGTTGATGTCCAAACTACATACTACTTTTGGTTTCAGAGAGAAAGAGTGGATGAGGGAGATATGGAAGGAACAGTAGAAGGGTTTAGTAATAACCAGAATGTTGGCATACCCAGAATGTTTAGCATTTTTCTGATAGAGAAGACAAAATTTTGACATTTCTTCTGGAAAATTCTAGGTTATTAAGATTTCAATTAAGACATGCAAAGAGATTTCACATGAAACTATGTTTTAGAATATTTATCTACTTCTTTGTTGTTGCTGTTGTTCAGTCACTATGTTGTGTCCGACTCTTTGTGACCCCATGAACTGCAGCACTCCAGGCTTCCTTGTCCCTCATTATCTCCTGGAACTTGTTCAAACTCATGTCCATTGAGTCAGTGATGCCATCCAACCATCTCATCCTCTGTTGCCCTCTTCTCCTTCTGCTCTCAATCTTTTCCAGCATTAGGGACTTTTCCAATGAGTCAGCTCTTTGCATCAGGTGGCCATCTACTTCTTAGACTTGGCTATTCATAAGTCTATATAGAGCATCTAGAACTCCATATTCTAGCAGGCAAGAAGTAATAAATGATGTTGGAAAGAAAAGTTGAGGGCAGAGTTTTTAGGTTGAGAGAGTTTAACCCAAGGTCAAAAGCTAGCAAGAGACAACACCAGGACTTCAGCTCAATCTTTGATTCTAAATCCTGTGGTCACAGAAGTCCAGGGACGGGGAAATAGGGAACATGCCACAGTTAGAATATTACTACCATAACCTGGCAAGAAGTAATGAGAACTTGAACAAAGGCAGAAGAGACAAGAAAAGAGGGAGGCTGGATTTCAAAGAAACTGTGGAGAAGTGTTAATAAGATTTGATAATTGAGTAAACATGGCAGGTAAGAAAGAAGTGTACATCACAATGAGTGTGGGGTTTTAGCAGAAACGACTCATCACACAGTGCAACTTAGTCGTGGCATCAATGAGATGAACGTATATTCATATGGCATCTAAGAGAATCAGTTCATAACAACCTGTTTAAATAAAGAAGACCATTATGATAGTGAGATTTCAACAAAAAGTTTTGCTGGATCTGTTGTGATTAAAAAAAAAAAGCAGTAAAGATCTGTGATTTTTTCCCTAGCACCACTCCTCAGAATGTTCCAATCAGCATGCATGAGTAAATGCAGCCAATTTAGATTAGAGGGTTCCTGGAAAGGATATATCAAGCTTAAATAATTTATAGAAAATAAGAGATTACAGAATGTTAGAAACAGGAAAAGTCTTAAAGATCACTTAGTTCAGTAATTTCCATTAAAAAAAACAACTATGTACAGACCTCTACAAACATATACAAAAGTGAAGAGCATAGTATAATGAATCTCCACTGACTTATCACCAATT
Organism: Muntiacus reevesi; assembly: GCF_963930625.1. Taxonomy (NCBI): domain Eukaryota; kingdom Metazoa; phylum Chordata; class Mammalia; order Artiodactyla; family Cervidae; genus Muntiacus; species Muntiacus reevesi. Next base: position 35,190,871 of record NC_089264.1, on the reverse strand, counting down.
TGATGATTATAAATTTATGGCCAACCTTGTTTCATCTTTTTTCCCCATCCCATATCTGTTTCATCCATAAATATTTTAAGATTGAATCTCTAAAAGATGAGAATTCTTTTAAAAACATAATATCATTATACATAAAACTTAACAATAATTTCTTAATACTATAAAACATGCAATTAGCAGTCAACATTTCTCTGTTTCATAATTTCTCTAGAAATGTCTCTGAAATCTTTTTAATCTATAGTTTCCCTTCTCTCTCTCTCTCTTTTTTTTTAAATTTTTGCTGCTAATAAGACAGAAACCAGGTAATATGTCTGATAAAGTTTCCCACTTTCTGAACTTTGCTGAATGCATCCCAATGATGTCATTTTAAATAGTCATATGTTTCCTATAATTTCTCTAGATATAGAGATTTCATCAGGTTCAAGTCCTACTGATTGGGACGAATGCTCCACAGGTGACGGAGGAATGATGGTTCAACTGACTGATGGTCAGTTCTTTTTTGGTGTGGAAATTCCCTTATTTTTAAAAGATGACTTAAATTGAAGTCTTCTTGAGGTTAAGTGGTTCATATGTTGGTAGAACAAACTTTCAGTCTTTTGATTCTCAGTTCTCAACCCCTTTTATTGTATCTTATACTATTAACAACTTACTGAGTGATCATATTGTACCAATTAACTCTGCTAGGAATTGCATGAGATGTGGCTGCACCAGTTCTCAAAGTTACCCAAGCCCTAAATCCAGAAATCATCCTAATCTTCTCCACTTCTCTAACTTCTACTGAGTCCTATTACTTTTATCTATTTAACATCACTTTTCTTTGCTCCATTCTTTCCATTTCCCACAGCTACTGCTTTAGTTTAGAACTTTACTGTTGCTTTTCTGGACCACTAAAACATCTTCTTGAAATTCTCCTCCTCCACAACAATCTCACTTCCCTCAATCCACCTCTGCCTTATCAACAAAAGATTTTTCCAAACTTCAATTCTAAATATATTGTTTTTCTGCTTTAATCTTTTGGGATTCTCTCATTTCCATGGTGGAGTCTGTACCCCTTAGTGCAGCCTAAGCCCCCTCCCTCGTCTGGCCTTTGCCCATCTGACCAACCTCATCTGTTCCTACATCCACTCACTATATTCCAATCTATTGAATCACTGAAGTTTTTTCAATGTACTAGCAAGGATACATAGCGATTAAAAATAGGCTCTAGAACTGGACTTGACTTTGGTCATTAGATTCCCCCATTTATTAGCCATCTAACCCAGGGCATACTTACCATCCCAGGGCCTCACTTGCCTCACCTGTAGATGGGAATAATCTCACAGAATTGTTTTCTGTGTGGGAAGGATAAGTAAAATTACATACACAAATGAAGAACTAGCATGAGAGAATTCAGTGAATGCTAGATACTGTTGCTATGTTTTTCGTATGTTTCCATATCCTTTAAACTCATTCCCAAGAATGTTTTTTCTCTTCATTCTTGATAACATCTTATCTATGGATAGTAAACTCCTATTCTGATGTCACAGCCCAGCTCCATTGCTCATGTGTCATTTAGAATTAAAACACCATACATTCATAGCGCCTCTAAACCTTGCATATATTTTGACTGCTCTGCCTCAGATCCATCTACGTGTGCATGCATGCATCAGTTGCTCACTCATGTCCAACTCTGTGACCCCGTGGACTGTAGCCCACCAGGCTCCTATGTCCATGGGATTTTCCAAGCAAGAATACTGGAGTGGGTTGCCATTTCCTCCTCCAGGGGATCTTCCTGACCCAGGGATTGAACCTGTGTCTCCTACAATGGAGGTGGATTCTAAAACTTTTAAAGACAAAGACAGGATCTGTCTTGTTTTTGGCTCTCCATCCTGGGACATTTGCTTTCCATTGTCCTGGGTCACTGGACAGTTCCGTAATTTAAAGTTTGGTAAACTGAACTAAGATGGGGTTGAGTTGAATTTTTACAGCTTATCCAATTGTCTTGACTATGAGTCTATATCTTTTATTTTTATTTATTTATTTTTTTGTTGTTGTTGAGTCTATATCTTTTAAACAACTTTCCTGAAACAAAAGACAATTTATCCAAAGCATCTAACAGGGTGACTGGCACATACGTTTAAAACTAGTACTCATTAATTTTTGGTTTCTCAGATAGACTTCACAGTTAGAGGAAGGTTTAATGACTGGGCAAGCATAATATGCAAGCTATTAAGCTAAGTTTCCCTTTGCAAATTAAAAAATTCAGTACTTTAGTTTATCAATCAGTTTCTTGTGTGTCTGGTTTCCATGAATCATCTCTATAACAACAGCTCACCCTTGCCAGCTCTAATCACTGTTTTCTATACCCATGGGAAAAAAATTAAATGTGAAAATGAACAGAAAAGAGGTATACTGAAGCCCAAGAAAATACACTGAGGTGACATTTCCTGTACAACAGAAAAAGACCATACAAGTAGATAGTCTAAAGAGGTTTATTTTACAACGCAAAAAGTGCAACCTGCTTCTCAGTAGCAGGATTCTCAAAAACTTAGTATAAATTTTATACTCAGCAATATATCTCAGGAAATATATTTTATAAATTCTGACATTTAATTAGTCCAAGTTTATTAGTCACTAAATCATATTTGAATAACATAAAATAATTGATTTTAAAGTATTAATTGCTTATCAGCTCCTGTCTTTTATTATTTAGTTTCTTTTGCTTTTTTTTACTAAACTAATAATGTAGGACTATTTCTGATTACAGTAAGTTTTCCTTCCTTTCAACATAGTGAAAATTTGCATAATTATGAAAATTTTAAACAGTTAAATCTCTTGCTATTTATTTTAATTCAAATCCAGTATATTTTTATATATATTCAGAACTCAAACTATTCATCTTCATCTTAACCTTCAATTAAATTCCACAATGCAAACCTCTTGGCACTAGAACCACAGTTCATGTTTATTCAACTGAGCTTGTGTCTTGAAAAAGTGTGGAAGTTCGGGAGTTTTCTGGTGAGAATCCACATTCTGACATCACTTTGGCCATGACAGTGATTGGCTGTGGGAAGGCAAAAAAGAGTTTATAGCCCACAAGAGTAAGTGAATGAGTGAGTGAGAGAGCAGAGAGAGTACTCAATCTGTGTCACTCACTCCTGGGAGCCTGCCTTCTCACTCCAGGGCTGCAAAAGGTAAGGTTTAATATAACAACTTCATTATCTTATAAATCAGACACTCTGCATTTCACATCTCTGGGCTTGGTTTTGAACATTCTATTTAAATATAGATATTAACACATTGTAGAGAATTGCTATGTAATATAACACTTGTTTATCATTAAACTAGTACCTCAGGTTTTAGATTCTTTTGAAAAGGCTGTTTATTAACCTATGTGTGTAAATAAGCTCTTATTATTATGAACATTAACTAGAAAATTATGCTTTCTACTTTCTATCTCTGTACCTCACAGATAACTGTTTTTACTCATTCTAACACATCAAGGTAACCTAACTGGAATACTATTTTGCATTTATAAATGTGCCTCAATGTATGTTGATTTCTCCATCAGTTATGCCTAATCTGTACTTCAGTTATAAACAATATTTTCCAAAATATATATTTGGTTTCAAAGTGTTAATATCTTATAGCTCTAAAATCAGAATGGAAAAATGCATAGTACTAGGGAAATAAATGATGCTGTTAGTTTATCATACTCTTCCCAATAAAAACTTGCAATTAGATTCTCAAAACAATCCTTTAAAAATTTTTGAATTGTTGTCTGGGTTAGTAGTGGGCACTATAGAGGTCTTCTGCTCTTGATGAATCACAAAGTAAATAAAATGAGATTTAGGTACACAGCCGATTGCTGCCTAGGTGAATCACTTCGTTCTTTTTATTTTATTCCTGTTATATTTTTATCTAGTTGTTTTTAAGGTTTGTTATGAGAAATTTTATACTCCAAAATCTTTCTACAGTTCTACATATTTACATTTTTAGCTCTTTAAGATACTGTAATTATTCCAACTCTTTTCATAAAGCTACAGAGCAGTAATCTTCCTGTTTGTTGGTGGGCTCCATCATGAATGGCCAAATTCAAAGTATTATTCAGAGAACCTCAATAGCAACGAAAGCTTCTTAAACAGACAAGTCCCCTTCAGGGGAAAGCCTCTTTATTCCCATGTGGCCATCAAGAACTAAAGTAGACAGGTCTGTGAGCAAGCTAACAAGCAGCAAAATCAAAGACCCACTCCGCCACAAAGACAGGTGACAGAGGACCCAAGACAGATTTTCCAGGCCTCTAACCTTCCTCTGTGTAATGTTTATTTTAGCTTCAGATACTCAATAAGGATGTGATAAATCATGACCAGTGATGATAAAATGCAGAATCTACTTTCAGATATAGTATATGACATGGATTTCATACATTTTAAATATTACTTCTCCCAGTGTATTTATGGGGAAATTCTGATCACCATTACATACTGCTTTTAAACATTGCCAAAGCTGTCACTCTGGAGGAGAACTCTCTCAGTTAAGTGTGTTGGTGGCTTTCAGCTAAGTTTGTTCAACTTTTATTAAATTAGGATTTTATCAAACAGAATGAAATTAGGATAGGATTTCATGATTGCTCTCCTTTGCCTGTGAGAAATCTATATGGAACTGAGATCTTTGCAAGGCTGCAAACCCCATGACTGCTCACAAACTACTCCTATTCTGAGAGTTGCGTCTTCTATTCCTCCATAGAACTGACATGACTATCATCCTGACCCTGGAAAGGCCCACATCCATTCCATAACAATCTCCCACACCAGTGATTATAAGCTTAAATGGAACTGGAGAACAATGTAATTTGAGGAGATTGCCTCTGATATCCCAAGATGAACTCTGATAACTTTTCTCATATATTTATCCTTAAACATGGATGTTGGGGTGCTACATGTTGTGAGAATAATATTTCACATATCATGGATTTTTTACACACATAAAAATTCAAGTAGTCTAAGATATCCATGGAAAAATGACTCTTAGTCTTCATAGTACAAACAAACTTTTAGTTTAAAAGCTATATAGGTGCTGGGAAGAGCCTGTAGGACAACTGGCATAAAAGTAATCATTCAAATGTATTCATTTTTTTCCTTAGTTTTTAATTATAAACAAAACAAACAGGTCACATAACTACACCAGCTGGTGTTCCATGCCAATGGTATTACGAGGTCTCCTCACCCCAATGTGAAACACACTAAGCATTCAAACTCTGGCAGTGATAAAATGGATTTTCATTTACAAGTCAGATCAGATAGGTTAAAACCAAATATGGAACTCATGATTATTCAAATAGATGGATAAAGTCTATCTTCTACCACTTACACAGAAGGAACAATTTTAAAACAAAAGCAGAAATTTGGTCCTAGTGAGTCAAAACTTTAATTGGACAAAAAATGAAAACAAATACATCTCTTAGTATGTGAAGAAAAGCTACATTCTTAGTTTTCCTCATTAACTTTACCACTTCGTTAATTCCAGAAGCAATCACCAAAATGAAGACAGTTTTAATTTTGCTCAGCATTGTGGGAATGGCCTGCGCTCTCTCAGTAAGTTCTTTACTAAAAACCTATAGTTATTTCCATTTTTTGTCTTTTGATATTAAAGAGAGGATATATAGTAACTGATTGCTCTTTTAAACAGATGAAAAATTTGCATCGAAGAGCCAAATTAGAGGATTCTGAAGAAAATGGGGTAATTCATTTTAGCATGATTCCTTGGTTCGACTACACTGACTCTAGATTTATTGTACATGAAACATGAATATATTATTTATTGTGTTCATGCAGGTATTTAAGTACAGGCCTCGATACTATCTTTATAAGCATGCCTACTTTTATCCTGCTCTAAAACGATTTGCAGTTCAAGTAAGTATAAAAATTAATTTTTTTCACTCTTTATAATTGAAAGGGGATTGAATTTAACTACAAAACACCTAAATTCAACTCTCACTGAAATTCAGCCAGAAAGACCACTTGCTAAAGCAGTCTGTTTTTAATATAATAAAGCTTATTCCCAAGTTTTCTCATAAAGCAGAGCTATACACTCACATAGAATAAACTCATTTGGGCCCAGTCTAGAATGATATAATGAAAGCAAACACCACAGAAGATTGAGTTCAGGTGTTTTGACTAATTCACTGACAAAGTGGACAGTTTTATCAGTTATTGACATTTAAGTGAAGCAGCCACTAACTGCCATATTCTAGGAGATTCAATACTGTCATATAGCTGTTTTATATCCAATAACGTAGAGTCCTTTAATTTAGGGGGAAATGAATTCATAAACAACAAAGACCATTACAAAATTCCTGATAATCTATGATTTGCTGAAGATTTTCTTAACCTTTGACGTGTGTAACTCACTAGAATAAGAATGGCTCAAGAATGCAAAGGAAAGAGAGAAATTCATGAAGCAAACTAAAAAACTTGTGAGAAAAACAAAACATCCTTAAAATTTGTAAACAAACAGAAAATAACTAACCACTAAAAATAAGAGTTTCTGTTTATACTGGGTTACTACCTGTGAAGAGGGTTCTGAAAACTAGAGGGTGTGGTGCTGATTTTAAATAGACAACAAACCAGCACTGTGCTATTTTTATTACTATACAGTTTGGGTTCAGGGCACCAATTATGCACCATCTGACCCAGGACTTCTGAGACACTAAAAGCAGTCAGGTCGCTGAAAACTATGCCTCAGCACAGTGGCTTGGCATAACATCCTGCCATATGTTGAGCTAACCCATTTCTAACTCATACAATGATAGGAAAAGATCATTTTAAAGTATTTCTAGCACCATAATAATTATGGGGAATGTGTGTAGCCGCAGAAATATGAGCACAGTGGATACAAGCATTGTGGGTTTTCAGAATTGCCTTCCATTCTTTTGTTTGCCCATAAAAAACAGTACTCATTTGAAATTTTGTTGTCTTTCTTAAACAAAATAGAAATGATAAATCATTCAAATTTTGGACTACTTCCTCAACTTTTCTAAAATATCATATACTTAGAGATATTCCTAGCTAGAAAATTTTACAGATATATACATGTGGTCCAATTCAAATATCCACACTGAAAAGATATTAGGAAAGGTTATATTTTTCCTTATTGATAGACCCAAACTTCACAGATTTTTAAGCAGATCTTTACTATTCAAAATTGCTACAGACTATATGCAGGTAGGTCTATCTCAAGCAATGTAGAATTTGTAAATAAGAGAGTTGTTTTAAAATAGAATTCGTAACACAACATTGTAAATAAACTATATGCCAACAAAAATTAAAAAAAAAAACTAAAGTAAATAAATAAAATAGAATCCAATAAAATATATCTCACAATCTAACAGTCTGAGCTAGTATTGATCTACTGTTCCACTTTACAAAGTTTGATTTCCAGGATGTTTCTCCTTGCATGTCTATTTATATGCTTCCATAGCTCTTAACTATTCATTTTCTTAAGTCTATTAAGTATTTAGTATGCAGATTATCACCCCCAAAATCATTAAGCTTCATTGGCTTTGAAATTCATGTTATATTCAGATGGAATCTTTGTTTTTATATAATCATTTCCAGAATACCAATATGCATGAAATATATTGATTGTCAGGCTGTCAGCCTATTGCAGTTTATCTGCTTGGCTCTAGAAATGGAAGTATAAATAAGGTTAATACCCTAAGCATTTTTAATTGAGGAAACTTTCTTTTATGATTAAAATATTTGATTAGTGTGTAAACTCTTAGCAAGGACTTTATCTTATATTTCTTTTATCAGACTCATCTCAGTTATCACAGTACTTGACATGGAAAAACTGCCCATATTTCCAACTTCCTCTCTTGCTATGATTCTGATTATCAGTACAACACCTGGAATGTGTCTTCTGGAATTGAAAAAATCCAGTAAGGATAGAGATTGGAAGGAGTATATGAAAGACTTCCAGAAGGATCTGTAGGACTTGGTAACAACTTGGTAATAAGGCCTAACTGAAAGAAAGGAGAATAAAAAAATGCTGAGGCTTCAAGGCATTTCAAGCAGTTTTAAAATTATCTTTACGTAGGTACTAATTGTGGCTGAAGTAGAATGAAAGCTAGGGGTGAGGAAGCTTGTAAAATGATTAAAACACTCCCACTGAGTATGATTTTAACACCTTTAGACCATGAAATTTTTGTACCTTGTTTTATGTCCCTGGATAAGTTCCAGAGTTTCCTGGTTTATAGTCTATGGGAACTTGAATAGAATTTTTATCCTGCTGTTGTATGAAAATCAAATAAATCTTAATTACATTAAAAAACCACTCCTGCTGAGACAAAATACACTACACAAATAAGCTGTCCTCTCTCTGTTTAATTTAACTAACAAACAGAAATAGTTTCAATAGAACCTTATGCTTTTTTCACCTCTGGGCCAGGGAAGACACAGCCATTAAGGTCATGGCAGTGGAAGAGAGTCTAATTGTTCTCTTTTCCACCCATGATTATTCTTGGCTCAAGGGGACAAGCATTCCTTTCCCTGGGTGTATGGCATGGCCACCTGAAGAATGAGCCCAACAGGCAGAGACCTGAGCAGTACTGGGACATAAATATTCCCTCAACTGATCTCTCACCCTAAGGTTCTTCTATAGCTATGTTTTCTAAGACCCACAGTACTTCACAAGTCACCAGAATCAAAGATAAATTTGCAGGGCAGAAAATGATAGAATCTCATGTTGGGTTTTTACTTATACCAAGGATAAATAGTGGTTGCAGAAAAAGAAGGAAAATTCAATTGGGATTAACATTTCCTTTTGAAAAGTAGCAAAGTTGGGACTTCTCTGGCCCAGTGGCTAAGACTCTGAACTCCCAATGCAGGAGGCCTAGGTTCAATCCCTGGTCAGGGAACTAGGCCCTGCATGCCACAACTAAGAACTGTAAATATACATAAATATTTATGTATAAATAAATACATAAATAAATATTTTAAAAAACATAGCAAAAATCATTAGCTTTTATTTTTATATAGACTCCTTGGTTTAATTTATTCTCATTCAATATTGAGCTTTTTAGAGAAATGGTACTCATAAATTTCCTAAATAGGTAAATTATTTTATCTTCTTATATAACCTATATCTCTTCTATGAATTTTTCTCTCATAAAGTTTTATAGACATACACATACTTCAATTTAGGAATGACTTTAATTAGATTGGGCTTCCCTGATGACTCAGACAGTAAAGCGTCTGCCTGCAGTGTGGGAGACCCAGGTTCAATCCCTGGGTTGGGAAGATCCCCTGGAGAAGGAAATGGCAACCCACTTCAGTATTCTTGCCTGGAAAATTCCATAGACTGAGGAGTCTGGTAGGCTACAGTCCATGGGGGTCACAGAGTCAGACACAACTGAGCGACTTCACTTTAATTAGATTAAAAGGTACTAAAATTATACGCAAATTTAATTTCAAGTCAAAGTCTAATTTAAATTCACCAGGAGAGCTCATCATTTAAGAAAATCATCCAGGTGGTGCTACTGATAAAGAACCTGCCTACAGTGCTGAAGAAAAGGAGACACAGATTAGATACTTAGGTTGGGAAGAGCTCCTAGAGGAGGGCTTGGCTACCCGCTCCAGTATTCCAGAATCCCATGGACAGAGGAACCCAGCGGGCTACAGTCCACAGGGTCACACAGAGACGGACACGACTGAAGAGACTTAGAACACAATAACTTATATTTTGTAATAATTCAAATTATCATTTCATTCATATTTTATAAAGAAAATGAAACAATGGTATCTATGTTTTAGCTTAAGATTTGCTGTGAACTGGTTGGAGAATTCAGCCATTGTGAGCTTCAGATTCCTTCTCTGTAAAATAAAAATATTGGGCCAGATGATCCTCTCATTCTCTCAGAGCTAAGTCATTCTGCCATTCATTGCTCTAGTTTTTACACACAAAACGCTTTAACATATTGTCAATGCTTTTGAAGTTAAAAATGGAGCATTTCAAAGCATATCTTGGTCACTGTAAAATACACCTTTTTCTCTAATCCCGTTTTGTATATGTCTAGTCTCTTCATATCTTTCTCACAGTAGCTGAGAACTGTTCTAAGTAAATAAATACATATGTACATATATTCATATGTGTATGAATTCATGTATACATATTTTTTAGAGTAGTAGTGACTCATCTGAAGAAAATGGAAATGGTGATAGCTCAGAAGAGGAGGAGGAAGAGGAGGTAAGGAATTTCTGCAGTCTTTTTTTTTTTTAATAACAAACCAGACAGCACAAAATAAATAAATAGGAAACTAGTTTCCTGAAGCTTAGACTCAGCAAATAGCCACTGCCAGCTTACCAACTGCCCCCAGTCTTCTATTTTGGAGAAGGGGGGTATTATTTAAATTATAATTAACTAAAACGACCTGTTTAAAACACTATTACAGTTTGGGGTTAAAGTTACCTGTAAGTGGTACATGAATACAAAAGTATATCCATTTTAAGTGGAAGAAATGTTGATTCTAAAAAAAAACGAAGAAAGCATTATTTACATTTATAGATGGACAGAGTGTGATGGTGAAAGGTAAATACATAATAATCCTAAACTTAGTGCAATACTTGTTTTATGTATTGCACTGTTTATAAGGACTGAACTTTAAAAATTCAGTTTGATGAGTGGGTAGTATAAGAAAATTAGTCTTAGATTCTCTACAGTGTTATTGTGTCATCTGCCTTTCTTTCTTTTTTAATGTTCATTTATTTATAGTTGTGCTGGATCTTTGTTGCTGTGTGCATGCTTTCTCTAGCTGTGAGTGGGGTTACTCTAGTTGCAGTGCTTGGGTTTCTCATTGTGGTGGCTTCTTTTGTTGCGGCGAGCTCAGTAGTTGTGGCCCATGGGCTTAGTTGCCCTGTGGCACGTGGAATCCTCCCAGACCAGGGATCGAACTCATGTCCCCTGAATTGGCAGGCAGATTCTTAACCACTGGACCACCAGGGAAGTGCCTCATCTGCCCGTCTTGACTCACACAGTAGGGTTGTTCTTTTTAATTGGAAATTCATATGTCTTTTTGTCTAATAATAAAATTCATGTCCTTGCAGAAATGCAAATACTCAAGATGTAGAAATACCTTTCTACACAGTACTACAAATTAGTGTAGCTCATGGCTAAAATTCTACATAACCTGGAAATTGTACTAGCGTGTTTACAGCTAATATCCTTGCCCATGCAAACTACTATTTAGGTACATTTTCCTGGATAGTCAATTATAGCTATCCACTGGTTTGGGAACCTTCTAAATTCAGGTATTCTTAGGTGCTATTTATGAAGGGACAATGACAGTCCAAAATGGATCATGGATAAATGTCTGCTATCCTGAAAACAAAGTGGTATGGGAACTTTAAAAGTGACAAATAATTAGTTTAATTTTTTAAACCATAAAATAACATTTTCAGTACCATAATTTAACCCGACAGCTTTTAAAGGAAGACCCTACAAGAATGTCAAGCCAGTACCAGGAAAAATGCCACCTATTAAATCCCACAAAATTTTGCCTGGAGTTCCACATACTAATCTTACACAAGAACTAAACTAAATAGGGTAATCCATTTAACTACAGCTGTTTGCTGTACAGTGACTGTAAAACTGCCTTACCAGCTAGATTTCCGAATTGGATTGCATACCTTTTGGCAATGGTTCTTCATTTGTTGTAATGGTGGTTGGGGATAGAAGAAGATTAAGAATCCTTCAGGACTCTGATGAAGTCTCACCTACTCAATATTTTCCCAACAGTCTATGAACATTTCTAGTCCTCTCAGAACTTATCTGCAAACTCCCAAGACCCAAGACCTTGAGACCACAGGTTACAACCTCTGTTTTGAGGATGAACAGTGCTGTAATCTCTTTTGCATCTCTTCACGTTGCCCAGCTCAGATTCTTATATGTATTTAGTGCCCAGTCAATATTTGGTGGTTTGGTTTTAGAACTTCAGAGGAATAAATGCTCCAAAGACCATTCATTCAAAGTGATAATAGAACACTGCATGAATAAAATTGGTAGTCTTCCGTCCTGAAGAGAATTTAGAACTTCTTTTTTCCCCATCTCTTCTCTAAAATTTCACTGGCAATTTAGGTTAAATACAGAGTCCCCGGGAATTGTATTCCCAGGATCAGGTGCTTAGGCATATTTTCTACTTCATGATCATACATTTTTTTCCCCTCTCCTAAATTATCCAGTCTCACATTTTAAAGTTTTATTGACACATTGGCTTCCATTGTGGCTCAGCTGGTAAAGAATAGGCCTGCAATGTGGGAGACTTGGGTTCTATCCCTGGGTTGAGAAGATCCCCTGGAGAAGGGAAAGGCTACCCACCCTAGTATTCTGGCTTGGAGAATTCCATGGACTATACAGTCCATGGGTCGCAAAGAGTCAGACATGACTGAGTGACTTTCACTTTCAACATACATAACACAATTATCGTAAGACTGTAGATGATTGAAATTTCAGAAATCGAACACTTTAAGTCTTACCCAGAACCTATAGAAAAAGCAGCACGTGTTTTGTGCTCCATTCCATTCATTAATCAATCCCACCAAGGGCAAATGCTATGATGACTCCTATCAGAAAGATTGTTTTTGGCTCTTTCTGTGTTTCATTCACAAACACACATGAATATATGGAATCATGCAGCATATACGCTTTTACATGTAGCTTCTTTCACTCTCAGCTTCAGAGACTGACCCATATGGTTCTGTAGTTATAAGTCATTTGTTTTCAATATCAGTGTTTCATCATGCCTGTGTATCACAATGTGCTAACCTTCTGTTGATGGGCAGTTAAGGAGTTTTCAGATTTGGGCTGTGACCACAGAGTGCCGCTGTAAATGGTCTAGCACTCCTACTGGTGAACATGTGCATTCATTTCTGGAGGCCACTCTATCTAGACGTGAAATGTCTATGTTGAAAGGTCTGCATATGTTCATCCTGAGGAGACGCCACCAACAGCTTCCCACAGCCAAGATACTAATGTAAACTCCCACTATCCCTATAGGAGCATTCCATCAGCTCTACATTCTCATCAACACGTTTCTTTCAGCCATTTTAGTCATTCTAGTGGGTTAATAATATACTCAAGTACAAACGACTGTTAATTTTTCTATTCAAAAAGATATTTGAGGTCTAGGGCTTCCCTGGTGGCCCTGATGGTAAAGAATTAATCTGCAATGCAGGAGACCTGAGTTTGATCCCTGGGTCAGGAAGATCCCCTGGAGAAGGGAATGGCTATCTACTCCAATATTCTTGCCTGGAGAATTCCATGGACAGAGGAGCCTGGCAGACTATAGTCCATGGGGTTGCAAAGAGTTGAACATGACAGAGCGACTAACACACATACATCCATCAAAAGTTTGACCTACTTTCCCTTTTAAGTCACTGCAGCAGAACCACCTTAAATAAAGAACCAGAAAAAGAAAGGGTGTTGTAGGAGAAAATAGAGAATCCTACGAATTGGGAGCCTGAATCTGTGGTCACCCCTGCTGCTAATGAAATGCCATGTCTTTGACCTCATCCTAGTCGTTTGTCCCACTGGACCTCAGTTTTTTCACTTGTGAAACAAGTGTGAAGGACCCAATCTGTATATTTTCCTACCCAAATGAGCTTTCCTCTTTCTCCCCTAAAAGGTTTAGTCTGTTGGACTAAAGTATATAAACATGAAAAAGTAAATAAACAGTATGACGTTTGTGGAATATTTGACAAAGTTAGCTTGGCAACTGTTTTGAGGTGGACTCTAGTAGTCCCAAGCGTTCATGAAACAGTAAAATTTACAAATCTGATGAAACAGACATAGATCATTTTAGTAATAAGAAAAGCTAAATGTGGCTTTTGTTTGTTTGTTTTAAAGTCTTAAAATATAAGATGCCTAGTTAAAGTTATCCTAACATATAATCCCTTTAAAATTGTATTGAAATAAATTCACTTTTCTAGTACTCATTTAAACTAAATAAATTCTCTGTGTATGAATTCCTGACTTTCAATACTAGCTATGAATTACTTTGGGAGATTAACTCAGTCAACAGTTTATTGCCTAACAACAAGGGGTAAAGACAAAATAGTAAAATATTGAAGATGATAAAAATATTCATAGAGGAGTAGTAATTTTTAGAAAACATCTTCCTACAATAACATAATACATCAGTAAGAATTTACTGGAGTATTTAGTTTCTTCATTTCACAGAAAAAAATCATGGAATCTCTTGAATACTGCACATAGCTCAGAACTGGCTTATATGTTAGCAGATGGATTTTGAATTTAATATATATCTCTTTTTCTTTAAATACTCTTGAAAGTAAATTAAATACATTAACTTCTTTTTTTTTTTTATAGTACATAAGACATGCAATTAACTTGTTTGAAGACAGAGGGTTCTATAAAAAAAGAAAATTCCTTAAAATAAAAACATCCTAGGTGTAGTGTGGGCAATTCACATAAATCCTCCTCCTCATCGAAAATCATCGTGGTACAATAAAAGGGCTCAATTTTTCTTTTAGTTAGAAAGATATAGTTTCGTCACTCACCATAAGACTTTAGTTAATTATTTAATTTATCTGAGCTTACTTTCCTTTTCTAAAGAGTATAAGTAATAATCTTACCTTACAAGGTATCTCTAGGGAATAAGAAAATAAGTCTAAATTTCTCAGCTTATTTGTCAGCAAATATAGTAATTAATGTACTATCACATCACAGTAGTTATTAATATGACTTCAAGCTGCTTCAGTCGTGTCCAACTCTGTGCAACCCCATAGATGGCAGCCCACCAGGCTCTGCCATCCCTGGGATTCTTCAGGCAAGAACACTGGAGTCTAAGCTATATATGCTATGATACCATATAGTCAGATGTGCTGAAATTATTACATAAATATTTTTGAATTGGTTAAATAGAATATAGAAATATCTAAAACACACCATAGTGAGGTAAATAGGGTAAAAATATTTTGAATTCCAAGAAGAAGCCAAGTTGTCAACACTGGGCGACAAGATGGCTGAGGGAAACCATCGACCATTGTTATTTTCCCAATAATGGTTCATGACTCCAACAAATCTTCAGTTATCTTTCAGCTAAAATAATTTTTTCTTGCTCTGGACATTTTCAACAGGAGACTTCAAATGAAGAAGGAAACAATGGAGGGAATGAAGATTCTGATGAAAATGAAGATGAAGAATCAGAGGCTGAGAATGCCACCCTTTCTACTACCACACTTGGCTATGGAGAGGAGATTACACCTGGAACTGGACACATAGGTCTAGCTGCCATCCGGCTTCCCAAGAAGGTAACAATGCCTCCAAAATGTTCAATCTGCTTTCCTTTCTTTACTGAAGTCCGAGGTTATCCTGACACTATACATACAATATTTTATATTATCTTCATTAACTTAGTGAAAAAGTAAAAGCAGGTACAATATCCTTATTTACAAATAAATAAGGAGAGATCTTTTCCTAGGCAAGATCTCTTCCCATGTTCTTACACTGACTTTTCAACATTATCACAGAAGACCAAGGCCAAGCATCTTAGCAATGGATAAAAAGTGCTGCATTTCTGGGAAGAGGTTTCCAAGGCAGAGAAAGCAGGTAGCAAAGTTATAGAAAGTATCTCCCACAGAAAAGACTTATTTATCAAGTGGCTTTTTTTCCATTAGCATCCAATGACAAAGGTACTAATTCTGAATTTAAAACCTCCACCAGGTTCTTTTGTAAGTTAAACTGATTTCAATTCAAAATTGCATGTAGTACAATAATGTCAGTACAGAAAGCTTGTGTTGGATGAAACAATGACCTTAAGTTTTATGTTTTTCACATCTAGATTTGAATTCTTTCAAACTTTTCCTTATAGGTTGGGGTTACAGGAAAGAAGTCTACAAAAGAGGATGAGAGTGATGAAGAAGAAGAGGAAGAAGAAGAGGAAGAAGATGAGGCAGAAGTGGATGACAATGAGCAAGGCATAAATGGCACCAGCAGCAACAGTACAGAGGTAGACAATGGCCATGGCAGCAGCGGCGGGGATAATGGAGAGGAAGAAGGCGAAGAGGAAAGTGTCACTGAAGCCAATACAGAAGGAACCGCAGTGGCTGGAGAGACCACTATTTCTCCAAATGGTGGGTTTAAATCTACAACCCCACCCCAGGAGGTCTATGGGACCACCCCACCACTGTTTGGGAAAACCACCACCCCTGGGGAGTATGAACAAACAGGTACCAATGAGTATGACAACGGGTACGAAATCTATGAAAGTGAGAATGGAGATCCTCGTGGGGACAGTTATCGAGCCTATGAGGATGAGTATAGCTACTATAAAGGGCGTGGCTATGACAGCTATGATGGTCAAGATTACTACAGCCACCAGTGAAGGCCCAGACTGGGATGAGTTCACCCATTCTGGGATTTTGTGTGGCTACCCTTTTCAAAGTTCAACTCAGGAAGGTGCAATACAACTAATGTGCATTTTATAATATGGAATGGTGCTACTGTTCCAAAGTGGTTTTCTGTAATTGCTTCTGCAAGTAATGGGCTTCTTATTGCTTTTCCCTAGTATATTATTGAAAGGTCGTAAATCAGGGCCATTCATCAAGTGGTAAACCAATGCATGAGATAGTGTGTGACTGAGTATTTTGAGGTTGTAGTCCTATAAATAGTAATTTTAATGTGTTTCCACTAACTGCTAAAACATATTCTGTGCAAGAGCTGCTTCTTAGAAGAGATTAGATTCACTAACATTAGTGACACTGTATACAATAAATGTGCAGTTCTTTAATCACACTACCTGTCACTGTATATTAGGTTTAATTATCACTGTCATGTATTTTTATGTGACCTGTATGTATATTGTATCTATGGATTTTATCACAAATAAAAATGCAACCCTTCAGATGTGTTATAATTATGAAAAAAAAATTCAGGATGGGAAAAGGTGAGACCAGAGGGAGAACAATTCAGCTAAAGGACAAAAGTTTATTTCTACTATGGTTTAAAACTCAGAAAGACTATAGACATTTTCTCATGGATAAATTAACTTGACTAAGATTTTGACATGCTTGTGGGCAGACTCAGCCATGTATATCATGATAAATAGCTTTTATTAGACTTGCCAGATTTTATGAATAAAAATGTAGGATACCTAGTTAAATTTGAATTTCAGATAAATAATGAGTAACTCATTAGTATAAATATGTGCCATGCAATATTTGGCCTTTGTGAACTATTTGGGACATATTTGTACTAAATGAATGATTTATTATTTGAAATTTAAGTTTAATTGAATGTCCTGTTACATCTGGCAACCCCATACCTATTTGATTTGGTTTTAGGTAGGGTAGGGGTGGGATGAGGTAGAAAACTCTTACACATACATCAACCCATCATCTCTTAATTTTTTATTATGAAAAAAAACCAAGCCTTAAGAAAGGTTGGGTAACTAGTACATAAGCACCTAGATTCACCAATGGTTAACATTTTGCCACATTTATCTCTATTTCTGTGTGCCTACCTTCATATGTGTGTGTATATATATATACACACATATATATACATATATATATATCTTTGCTGTTGTTCAATCTTTTTCAAGTATTTGAGACCCCATGGACTGCAGCATGCCAGGATTCCCTGTCCTTCACCAGGAGATGTATGTATGTATATATATGGTTGTGGAGTCGCTCAGTTGTGTCCAACTCTTTGTGACCCCATGGACTGTAGCCCACCAGGCTCCTCTGTCCATGGGATTTTCCAGGCAAGAGTACTGGAGTGGGCTGTCATTTCCTTCCCCAGGGGATCTTTGTGATCCAGGGATCAAACCTGGGACTCCCACATTGTAGACAGACGCTTTACCGTCTGAGCCACCAGGGAAGTCTGAACAGCAATCCAAAAAAAAAAAAAATATATATATATATATATATATATATATATGTATGTATGTATGTATGTATGTATGTATATACACACACACATATACTTTGCCAAACCATTAAAGAGTGATTGTAGACATCATGGAATCATAATGCTTCATTCACCCTTAATACTTCAGCATTTAGTATTAGAACAAGGAATTCTCCTATATAGCTGCCATACCGTTCTCATTCTCAAGAAATTTAACATAGATATGCTAATATTTTCTAATACACAGTCCATATTCAATTTCCCCCAATTATTCCCATAATATCATTTATTGATAACTCAGTGAAAGTGAAGTCGCTCAGTCGTGTCCGACTCTTCGTGACCCCGTGGACTGTAGCCTACCAGGCTCCTCCGTCCATGGGATTCTCCAGGCAAGAATACTAGAGTAGGTTGCCATTTCCTTCTCCAGGGGATCTTCCCAACCCAGGGGTCAGACCCAGGTCTTCCGCATTGCAGGCAGACACTTTAACCTCTGAGCCACCAGTAAATCCTCACAAAATTTTATAAGGTAGGTTTTATTGTCATTGCCAATATCATTGACAAAGGGGCTGAGGAACAAAGAGATTAAGCAGCTTGCATCAGACCATTATGGCAAAACTGAAATTAAGACATACATAGCCTAGCTTTAGGATCTGTTTCTTAACCATTAGCCTATGTTCATCAGCAATACTACATTCATTAGTATGTATTCATTAGGAATGGATGTTAAGCCATGAGTGGGCAGAAAATCTTTAATGATGAGGGCTTGTTGAACAAATAAGCCTTGTTCTCTATCACAAATTTCTTAGGACCAGCTATATTTTATGACTTGAGCCCTAAAGAACATTTCCAAAGCAAGGATCCTCTGATGTTTTTGGTATACCTTTCTATATAGGCTGTTTGGTACTGTGCAAAATGCATGAAACCTGGAGTTAGGTGGGCTTGAATGATGGTGATATCAAGAGCTTCCTTCCTTAGTCTTTGTTCCCTCACCTTCTACATATGGAGTATACTCTGCCGAGGACACTGCTGTGTACACTGGATTGCTGTTCAGAATCCAGTACACTGTGAGATACCCAGATCATCACAACCTCTCTCCTCTCCAGTCCTTTCTTTCCTGTATCTTAACACTTAGGTGTATCTGATTGTAATAGAATTACCTGACCATAAAAGCTGCCTTTTGAGAATTCATAGAACTTTTTTTTCTTGTCCTAATGAATCTTTGTAAGCAAAAACTTTCGATTAGATGGACGCCTTGGGAATAGTGTGATAAATATTTATTAGGTGATATAGGTAATCTTTCCTATTTATTTGTGACATTGTCATAAACCAACTCAATATATCATAGAATCATCAAATCTTAGATTTGGAAAGGATTGCTGAAATCTCTGAACTTTATTCATATTTTGAAGTTATTCATTGTTATATAAGACTTTCTTGTAGCTCAAATGGTAAAGAATCTGCCTGTAAGGCCGGAGACCAGGGCTTGATCCCTGGGTTGGGAAGTTCCTCTGGAGAAGGGAGTGACAATCCACTCCAGCATTTTTGCCTGGAGAATTCCACAGACAGAGAAGACTGGAGGGCTATATAGTCCATGGGGTCGCAAAAAGTCGGACATGGCTGAGCGACTAACACAGTCCACAGTCTAGTCCATTGTTATATACAAAAATCGGTTAATCTTTCCTTTTATGTTTGTTTGTTTGCTTTGCTTTTGACATGTAATATGGGTGTCCACTATTCTATCTCAGGGATTCAAGTTAGTACACTTCAGTCCCTGAGTGCAGAATGGTGACTGTTCTCCACCATTGCTCAAGCAAGTAGGAATCTCCTTCAGACTTGCAGCATAATTTCTAGAGGAGTACTGTGGCAAGCCTCCACTTGGAGTATGCAGTGGTAGCATAGGAAAGATTAAAACTGAGTCCAGAAACTAGCATAAATGGGTAATCAGATAGTAAAGCCTGAATACCATTGGCTACCCAGGGTCCATGGAGACAATGAAGTTCTTGGATGAAGACTAGGAGGTGGGCTGGTGAGGGCTATGATTTAACACAGTCCCTGCACACCTTGGAGGCTTCCCTAGTGGCTCAGTCAGTAAAGAATCTGCCTGCAATGCAGGAGGAGACCTGGGTTTGGTCCGTGGGTTGGAAAAATCCCCTGGAGAAGGAAATGGCAACCCACTCCACTGTTCTTGCGTGGGAAATCCCATGGACAGAGAAGCCTGGTACGCTACAGTGCATGGGGTCAAAAGAGTCAGACATGACTTAGTGACTAAATCACCACGGCAAACCCTAATGATGCCCTTCATAGCTGCTCTCTCCTCTGTATCATGCAATATCTTCTGCATGGAAGCACTCTCTTGAAATACTTTTCCTACTTATGTGTCAGAGTTCCAATCTCTTTCTGCCGTTCTAGCTAGTAAGCCTCCCTGGCCTCTTGCTCCAAATTCCCTTTGATTTTCCCTACCAGAAGCTCTATTTTCTGTAATTCCTCATAGTATCTATTGAAGGCTCACCTGGAAGAAACTTGATGCAAATTAATAAAAAACAAAGAGGAACATTTTAATTTTTCACAGAGAAAGATAATCTTTCCCCCCAAGAATAAGTCAAATGACTCCTTTGAATGGAGAAAAGATAAAAAGTGAAATAAATTATGCTTATATGAGATGCTGGTGGTAATGAAGTTGGATATTTATATTCTCCTACACATAGAAAATTCTTTTTTTTTTTTGTTTAATGGTAGATAGCTGTCTGTAGCTGTGACTGAGACCCTAGGTGCCAATCAGTATCTGTTCACCGTTATTTCTCTGAACCCTGGAGGTTTTTAGCTAAGCCAGTGGCTACAGAATAACTTCTAATTTCTTCCACTTCCCTTGGAGCTAGATGTGTCCATTTGATTTAAGTTCTGGTATGATTAAACGTGCACAAGCTCTTGGTTGTCTCCCTCAAGATAGATGTTATCCTCTTTCTCTTCCTCCCATTTCTCCCTCCTATGGCTGGAATGCAACCATGGTGATGAGTCATCTGTGACTGTCTTTGAATGACAAGGTTACAAGGTAGAAAAGGTCTGGCTTTAAAGAGCATGATACCAGTCCTGGACACCCAACCCCTAAAAATTAACTTTTGTTTTTTTAAGCCACTTTGCTAACGGGTTTCTATAAATTTTTTTCCTGAAAATTATATCCTAACCCAGTCGTTCTCAAAGTGTAGCCATCAGAAGAGCAATATCAGTATCACCAGAGAACATGTTAGAAGTGCAAAGTCTGGAGCTCCATTCAAGATCTGTTAAATCAGAAACGGGGGTGGTGGAGGTGGTCAGGTGATTCTCTTGCACCTTAAGATTTCAGAAACACAATTTTCATTAATATAATAAGTAATGTTTATTAGACACTTGCTAAGAGTCAGTTGGTTTCTAAGTATGTTACATATATTACTTCACTTAATTCTTACAGTTACTGGAAATCAACTCCATTTCATAGGTAAGCGCACTGACTTACAGAGATCTTTAGTAACTTGGCTGAGACAATAGGGCTGGTAAGTGGAGGAAAGGAGACTGGTCCAGGGTTCATGCCCTGGGTACCTCTCAGAGCTTCTTTCTTCATACAGAAAGGATACCCTGTTGAGATAAGTGAATCTATCTGGGAATCAGAAGAAACTTTCGATAAGAGCATGTGTAACAACCATAACAATGTTTCACTCCTTTGCCCTTCAGAGTTAATAAGATAAAACTTTACAGCTTTCATGTCATGCTCAGGTGATTTTAAAAAAATCCCTTTGAGAAAAGCAACTGCTAATAAGCAAGGAAAATCTTCTTTTATGCTGTTGCCCAAATAGGGCAATACCTTGTCCCTTTTGAGCAGTCAAGCATCCCCACATGGCAGTGTGATTCTAACAGGGCCATGAAGATCTAACTGCAGCTACTGGGTTTGGTCACTGAAATTCCACAGATTCAGCCAGTAGGGAGACCGAGCTAAGGTGGAGTCAAGTAGTTTCCACAAGAGCAAGAGCAGGGTCAGCATGAGGTCCTCTCCCTGCGTCCCTGGTCCCATGGGAGACCCTGAACCAGAGAGGCCAGACGGCAGACAGCACAGGTCCTGGGTCATTTCTGCTGATGAGCGACCAGCTCCCGCCTCTAGCCAAGGAGACTGTTATTCAGTTTCTAAGTCAT
Source organism: Muntiacus reevesi (assembly GCF_963930625.1). NCBI lineage: Eukaryota > Metazoa > Chordata > Mammalia > Artiodactyla > Cervidae > Muntiacus > Muntiacus reevesi. The sequence goes on along the minus strand of NC_089264.1, from coordinate 35,168,806 downwards.
GTCTCTTTTGGGACCCCAAAAGACTGTAGCCCATGGACTGTAGCCCACCAGGCTCCTCTGTTCATGGGCAAGCATACTGGAGTGGGTTGCTATTTCCCTCTCCAGGGGATCCTCCCACCCCAGGGAATCCTCCCACCCCAGGGATTGAACCCGTGTCTCCTGCTTTGGCAAGTGGGTTCTTTACCATTGGGCCACCAGGGAAGCCCAGCCAAGCAGAAAGACTTATGCTGAGGTCTGCAATTAAACCCTAAGGCGAGGAAGGTGGGGGTAAAATTGAAAGTCCTATACTCAACTGAAACTAGGAAGGTAGATGAGAAATGACCTTGTGGTTATCTCCCATAAGTCAGAGAGGAGGCGTACGTAGAGCATCTCCTCAGCTGGCTGCTCATCCCTTTTTGCTCCAGGAGAAATCACAAGGCACTTTGCCCAGACTAATGCTGGACTACAGTCAGTTCTTGCCCATATGGTGTACATGGAGACGTGCAAGGTTGTCAGAGAGCTGCTCCTCCAAACGCCTCTTCTAAATACTGAAGTTTGGGAGGCTTAGGAGCATCCTGGACCATTTAAAGAAGGCTGACCACACAAGGAAAGGGAGTTTGGATGGACTAAGAAGGGTCCTAGGGCATGAAAGAGGGTTACTTCTGCGAGACAATTCATGGAAACATGTGGGCCCTCATCAGGCAATGAGGTGCTAATTGGCCTCCCAGCACATGCCACACTTCAGGAGTGGTTGGTCTGGATATTAGCATAGCCACAAGATAGCTGCTTCTGAGAGATGACTTTGTACCTTTCCCTGTGGTCACTCCAGGGCCTATCTCCTCACTTCAAGTACCTCTTACCTCCTCCATCATGATGACTCAACCAATATCCTCCCCAGCTGGCGGCCAGGATGAGCCATATTTAATTGGAGCACTGAATATCCCTCTTGGACTTTTCAATTTATTATTGAAACATAAAGTCTATACCCTGCCTCTTTCATGGCTGGCCCTGTTGATTCTCTATCACCCTTTCCACTCTTAAAAAGATTTTCACATTGCAAAACTAAAGCTTTAGCTTTCCAAATGACTGCTTCTGCTGAAAGTTTCAAGAGCCTATTTCAGAACTGAAAAACCAAATGTTAACTTTCTTTCCATTTGGCTTCCTCTTATTGAAAAAAAACAAAACAAAACAATACCCAATCCATCTCTAGGTAAAGTGAATCTCTCTGAATGATAAAGAGAAGAAATAACAAAGATATAAGAAAAGCAGAAAAATACAAATACACTCTTCTGAAAAGGATAGTCTAATGTCGAGAAATGTGAATTTCACTTTAAAAAAAGAATTAACGTTGATTAAAAGGAAACCATGAAACAATCACTTTTGTTTATTCAAATACAAGTACTTGTAAATATTTTCTCCTCTTACATCTTTAAAATACTCAGTGGGTTAGAAACTCATTAACTTGATTTGTTGTTCTAAGAATGAAAGTTCCATACAAATTTCATTCTTTCATATTCTGCCTTTTTTCAGGAGGCTTTCCTTCCCATATTTTATAATTTCCAGGGTCCAGGAAGATAGGCCCTCCATCAATGTGTGCAGAATTTGTCTTATCTCTTTTTCTAAATTTTTTTTATTGGAGATAGTTGATTGACAATGTTTTGTTAGTTTCAGGTATACAGCAAAGCGAAGCAGCTATACATGTACATATGTCCACTCTATTTTTAAGATTATTTTCACATACATGCCATTACAGAGTATTGAATAGAGTTCCCTGTGCTATGTCTTATCTTTTTAAAAAATACACATTCAATCTTTTTATTTTAATTTAGTCATGGGTCAGCAAACTGTCTCTGTAAAGGACCAGATAATGAATATTTTTGGCTTTGAAGGCCATATGGCTTCTGTCACAACTCCTTAAATCTGTCACTGTAGTAAAAACTGCCATAGACAAAATGTAAACAAATATGCATGGCTGTGTTCCAATAAAACTCTCTATGCAAAAACAAATGTTGGGCCAGATTTGGTTTGCTCACTCCCATTTTAGATGACTGTATAAAGTCATAACCATAAAGAATTGATTAATTTAAAACTTTTGTTGTTGTTGTTGTTTAGTTGCTAATTTGTGTCTGGCTCTTTTATGGCCCCATGGACTGCAGGCTCCTCTGTCCATGGGATTTTCCAGGCAAGAATACTGGAGTGGGTTACTAGGTCCTTCTCTAGGGGATTTCCCAACCCAGGGACTGAATCCGTGTCTCCTGCATTGGTAGGCAGATTATCACTGGGCCACCTGAGAAGCTGTAAAATTTTAGTTGTTGTTAATCACTTTGGATACAAGCCAACTATCAATGACCTCACAAAACATGTAGTAAAATTTCTGGTATTTGTTACAGCAATCTGTGAGTTATTTCTTTTCTGCAGCCACTTAATAAAATGCTTCTGATACTTCCCCAATGTGAACACACCAAGAATGCTATTTTTTTTTTTTTTTTGCTATTTATCTTTAATAAACAATATTGAAGATAATATTTTTATTATCCTAGTTATCTTTTCATGACAGAGATTTTCAGGCATGTTTCACCTCTTAGCGAGCTGAGGGAAAGCTTAATCTTGATTCTAGCTATAGGATAGTTATAGAAAATCAACAGCATAACATAAACCATTACTTATGTTGTAGAGAAAGAGTCATTATCAAATCAGTACTACTATGGTTAATTCTATGGTTGCAGAATGTGGGCTCAATACTTGTAATTCCCAGGCTCTAGAGCACAGGCACAATAGTTGTGGCACACGAGCTCCACACGGCCTGCAAAAACAAAAATATTTACTATCTGGTCCTTTACAGACAAAGTTTGCTGATCCATGTTAGCAAGAAGCATGCGGGATCTTCCTGGATAAGGAATCAAACCTGTTTCTCCTGCACTGATAGATGGATTCTTTTACCTCTGAGCCACCAGGGAAGCCTCAGTTAAAGAGCTTTTAATTCATGGAGTTATTTTAAGTCCTGATCCACATATAAGAAGTTCAACTGGTTCTACTGGAGAAAGTCATATGGAGAAGCACCAAAGCACCATCTTAGATGGTGTAGCCTAATAAAGTCTTCAGGGAACTCCTGCACCCACTCTGTGTGAATGTCCCAAATGAGAGATCCAGTAAGTACCACACAGCTGAGCCAAGTTACCCTATAGACACTTGAGAGAAAATAATCAGAGGGTGTTTTAAACCACTAAGTTTGGAGGCAGTTTGTTACATGGCAAAAGATAACTGAAATAAGAACAAATAAGCACAGAGACAATCTGGGTTCATGAAAATCATGATAGTCATGAGAAAAGAACTAAAGTAAAATGATAACACAATACAGATAAACATGAAGTTTAAAAACTGAGAAGAGTAGACATGCCCAAATTAGGTAAGAAAACAGCATGTGTCCAATACAATGAATAACTAGCTGGTATGTGTCATCATGTTCTGTCTCTTAAGAGGATATTCGGTCTTGTAAAACAAAATGGCAAGGAGTATTTGGGAATGAAAGATATTTCCCCCTTGAGGTCACACAACAAAATTTTACAGCTACTTCCAGTAATGTCACCATGTCCTGAAGGAAAAGTCTGGTGTCATTATAATTACATTTTAACCACACCCTCTGAATTACACTTTAAGGTGTAATAAGACATCTTTCTAATATAAAAATAAAAGTAAATTATATTGACATACCTTTCTTTGCTAGTAATAGCTGAATTGTAAACAAATAGCCTAGGGCAACGAACACAGCTAGTTTCACACTGTTCGTGACTCTTTGTGGTTCCTTGAGTCTTTGTGGCTCCATATCTGGCTGAAATTTGTATGCACTTCTGTTGAAATTCCCAAACACCAAGAGAAAAAAAGCTTAAAACCAAAAATAAACATAATTTGGGGGTAGATGAGAAAGTTGTAAGTGATGTTTTAAAAAGTGACCTTTCCAAAACTCAGGATGAATATTGATCCTCATGAATGAACATATTTAAAACAGAAATGTTTCCTTCTGCTAAAAACACAGCAAGCCTCAACAGACCCATTTCAGACTCACTTCTGGAAATCAATAGGGAACAATTTTTCTATGAAATGCCTAAAGCCTTGACAAGTCTTCAGCCTTGACAAGTCTTTAAGGGTCCATATGGTAAGGAGAAGATGCTCAAAAAGGGTCCCCCTTTTTCATTCACAACACTGTGAAGAACTGCCCTCCCCCGATTCAGGAGGGAAAACTCTTTCTATTTATTGTGTATGTAAATGAGAAAATAGAGCATTATTTTAGTTAGTCAGAAATATGTATAGTATATGCATACCTCTAAAGCCCTGCAATGATACAGAGAACTGTATTATCGAATGTGTTAACAATGTGTTGGGAAACAACATCTTACAAGATAAAAAGAGTTCCTACAATCTTAAGTTTTTAAAAATGTATATCAAAATAATTGAACCTAGAGCACAAGTACAGAGAAGACAGGTGGGAGGTTCCAGAAATAGATGGAAAAACAAAACAAGACAAGACAAAAACACATAGCTTTACTCCTAGATGAGGGTCCGGTAACTGAACAGACTGTAGGTTATTAGTCTGCTCATATTTTATATGATTGTTCTCAATCAAGTGAAGAATAAGAAATAAAAAAAATCAGCACAAAATTAAACATGTTTTGTGGACTAGTTTTATCTAAAAATCTCTTTAAAGATCAACCCCATGTGTCAGGCTGGCCCAGGAAAGCCAAGCGAGGTGCATCATCTTGAGCCATGAACCAAGAACCAGAAGAGAGTTCATGTCTATTTCCTGTTCTTTTCTATTCTTTCCTAATTTTATTTTATTTTGTTTTCCAATTAAATATAAATAGTGTGAGGCTAGATAACATTTTTTACTGAACTCTGGTCTTTATCTTTGGTTCCTAAGAAATGTTATGGCAAAACTGTTTATTACAGAAAAATATTTAGGAAATTTACGTTGAGTTTTTGAAGTTCAAGCTCAATCAGGGGGCAAGTTTTAAGATAGTAGATGTAACATCTCTATTTCACAGAACTTCAGCAAATTCTCTGTTTTTCCCCCATGGTTTTTTCTCTGCAAACTTTCAGCCAAAATAGGCTCATTTTTTTTTTTTCCCTCTTTTTTTGCTTTAGTCAATTGTGGGTTCTAAATTTAAAGCTCAAGTTGCATTTTTATTTTTTGAGCTTTGAATTCATTTTAGCTTTGGGAGTGCATATATATTTAGCTACTCCCAGTTTACTCCTTGGTAGGACCGGTAGCTAAGTCAACTTTTCTCTTAATGTTCTATGAATTTTCTCTCATAGAACACAGATTCATCTAGATAGAATTAAACACTTTCTAATCACTTAAATGAGGGGAAATCTCTTATACACTAAAATTTTTTGAAAAGAAGGAAAGACAAAGGAAAACATATTTGAGAGCTATCTGAAACTATAAAATAATATTAGTGAAAAACCCCAATATTTTCTAAGGCTGTACCACGGACAAGGCACATACCATGTGATCATTCAAAAGTATAAAGTTATTATTATAGAAGAGGACAAAGCCTTAAAACATTGCAGACTTTCTAACTGTTACAGAAATTTGTGAATGTGTTATGTAGCTGTATGCTTCTGTTCAGTCTTACAGATGACTGAGCACTACTGGTTGGCCTCTCCTTTCCTTTACTTCCGTTTCCTTGTTAGCCTTTTTCTGTATCAGTCAAATCCTTTACATTTTGCTGAAATTCCAGTCATTAATATTTGCGATGTCTAGGGAAATAGCCCACCATATGCTCTTAAACTTCAACTCTATTATTTCTTTCACTATTTCATTGATTATTTTTTTCCTTTATCAAATGAGTCATAAAAGGAAACATGGTAGGAAAAGAGAGGACAGAAAGGAGATACAGAAGGATGTCATCTGAATACCAGATTACTACATAATGATGGGAGAATGGGTGGGATGAGGAGTTATCATGTATTTATTGTTTAGTTTAGAATTAACATTTGTCAATTTAATGTTTATGTTGACTTTATGAGACAGTACAGTGAAGTGGTTTTCAAACCTCACTTTGGAGTCAGATTGTCAAAATGTAAATTCTAGCTGTTTATATTATCTGGATATATGACCTTAAGCAAGTCACTTCACATAATTGCTTATGTCTTATCACTGAAATCAGAATGATAGTAACAGTATCTACAATATAGAGTTTTTGTAAACATTAAGTGAGTTAAAGACCACACTTAGAATAATACTTGGATTTTAGTAATCACTCAATGAAAGTTTAGCTTATTATCAAGCTCTTTATTCTCGATGGAGATATTGAGGCTACAGAAGTTCAATTTAATTGCTTAAGAAACTGACCACAGCAAACAAGAGGTAAGAGTCAGTATTTAAACTCAGGTCTGTTTGACTCCAAAGCTACCAGTTAAATATCTGCATTGTTAATGGCAATGTTCAAATACCTTAAAATTCATGGTTAAATGGTTGTGAATCAACAGGGGCACCAGCCCAAGAGCTAAAATTCTAATCCTGGCAAGTGTTTTAAGAACCAGCTTCAGACACTCAGAAGAGGATGTGCAGAACTTGGGAAAGCAAAAATAGGGATTCAGCCTGAACTAGAAAAGAAAACATTCTCTCAGCTAAAGCCACCCAAGGGCTGTTGCGCTTGTTTTCTTTTGGTTTTTGTCTGTTTTGAAAATTAGAAGAATTGGGAGCTTACATTGAAATCTCATTACATATCATTTATAGTATGCTAAATTGTGTTAAGCTATAGGTAGTTCTTGGGCTTCCCTTGTGGCTCAGCTGGTAAAGAATCCACCTGCAATGCAGGAGACCTGGATTCAATCCTTGGGTTGGGAAGATCCCCTGGAGAAGGGAAAGGCTACCCACTCCAGTATTCTGGCCTAGAGAATTCCATGGGCTGTATAGTCCATGGGGTCACAAAGAGTTGGACACGACTGAGCGACTTTCACTTCACTCCACTTCATAGGTAGTTTTTATTGTTTGGCATGAGTTAAAAAATTCTTACACTATCTTTTATTAATGTTTTCTACATAAAATTCTAACATAAATTATCCCTCCAGGTAGCATAATATTTTAAACTAAATGGAACCTCCTGAACTCTTGCGATCATGAATTTGGCAGGCAGACTGGACCAAACAACTGCCCTTAAAATGCTTATTCCGATATGCACGTGCTACTTATTTCATTGAAAAAGTCAATGTCCTAAATTGACCATTTTATAACATTCACATACAAACCCAAACTCTCAATGCTTCCTTCTAAACCACTTCTACAGTTTTCCCCATAACAATACCATGGAGGAGCTTTATTCCTCCAGTCGCTCAACGTGAAAACCTCGGTGCCATCCTTGATTCTTGATTTCCTCTCACAGCCACATCCAGTATATCAGTCATTCCTATTTTACTTTCAAAATAAATCTAGAACGTGACCACTTCTCACTGTTTCTTCTGGTTCAAGTCCCAGATGTCTCATGACTGGATTACCACAAGAGCTTGCTTGCCAGACTCTGCCTTTTCCTACTCAGGCCCTCCTTGAATTCCTCCCTTGCCCAAGACCTCTAAGGGCTTCCTTCTCACTCAAGTGAAGTCAGGAGCCTCATGATGACCCAGGGGCACTACATCATCTGCCATCTAATACCCCTCTGGCTTCATTTCCTGCTATTCCCCTTTGCAGTCCATCCAGCCAAATTGACCTCTTTCCTGTCTCGGAACAAGTCAGCAGGCTCTTATCCCTGAGAAGTCTCCTCTTCTCTTCCTTTTGCCTAGAATGTTCTTCCACTACAAAGCCATATGTCTACAGGTCTTTACTGGAAAGTCGCCCCCTCAAAAAGGCCTTCCTGGGCCTCTTAATCTAAAATTTCACCCAATGTTCCCACTCCCAGTGCTTGTTATTGTCATCTCCCTGCAACGCTTTTTCTTCTTAGACTGAGTCTGTGTCACTACACAACATAATGTATTACTCATTTATGTTGTTTATTGCTTGTCTCTCCACCAGCTTATAAACTCCGTGAAGACCGGGATTCTTTTTCCTATCTGTTTCATTCACTGCTGTTTCCCTAATGCCTGTCACATAATAGGCACTCAATGCATTTTTCTTAAATATTGCTAAAGTTCATTCAGGCACAATTGAAATGACAAACTTTCTACACAAAAGAATAGCTGCACTGTTTTCTGTTTGTAAACTTGCGAGTTACTCAGCCAGAACCAATAGTTCTGAAATCACTTTTAATTATTTGACAACATAATATACCAAGCTGAGGTATTTATATTTTCTGTTTATCCCACTTTCTGGAACATTTGATAGCAGCTTTTTACCACAAAAACATTTTTAGATTAAAATTACTCTGCCCCCTATGGTTATCTGTGGACACTGGTAGCAAATTGTTTTCTAGTGCTAAATGAGCCAGTGCTGATTGGCCATTGGGTACTCTAACAAACTTTAAATTTCAGCAAAATACCCAAAGACTGCTAATCCTGCAGAAGAAACCAGGTATTCTGAAGGTCAAAGATCCCCAGGTAATTTGACTCTCTTGATAGCAAATAGCCTTATAATATAGTTTACATTTTTAGGATGCATGCCATTCAGGTAGGAATATTGCTTTTGAAAATAAATGCATATTGAAAATATTTTCCAGTGGGCACAACTATGTAATATTTAGTGTTTTGTTTTATAAAAAGAAAGTGTGTTACTAAGCTCTAGAAATGAACAACTAAAATTTGTGGCTTGGTAGCATTTTCTCTCTGGTCTGACTACCAATATTATCAATCTCCACAATGACTCAAGGACTTCAGTTTTACTCTATACTTTTGCTATAAGCAAAAAAAGACAGAATAAGGATAATATGATCAGACTTATGCTCTCAAACCTCATCTGTGCTGATATTTCTACTGATCAGCATAAGTTATTAGATACATGGCTTACACTGTCCTGATCCCTAGAACGCTCAGAAGCTAACTTGGATTGGTCATGACTAGGATTAAGGTTCTTAAAATTGCATTAATTTAGAGGATAATAGCCCAGGATTTTAGAATATATTTAATAGTTTTATTTATTTCACCAAAGTTTTTACTTTGAAATGATTGAAAATTACAACAGTATTTAGCTTATTTTTCCTATTAAAAGTATTTTTCTCTCAAGTACTACCAAAGAGTGGTGTAAATTTTTAATTTTCATATTGGTTGTTATATGTCTGTGTGGTAATTAGTAAAATACTTAGTATCAAAACCAACAGATGAGTCATCCAAAGTTATGTCAATTTTCTTTTTCAATCTATTGGCTTTCTAGACTTAAACAAACTCACTAGATTCTCTTAACACATTTACCTAAGTATAAACATGTACCTTTATCCATAATAAAATGTTAGTCTTTTAAACATCATCTTGTTGAGCCCAATATAATTCTATGATTAGCCTTTATATGAACTCCATGTAGATCATTCTGCAATAAGATAAAAGAATAGAAACTTATTCAAGGTGGTGTAGAGTCTGGCTCTAGAGCTACATTGCCTGGCTGCTAATCCTGGTTCTGCCTCTGAACACCTAGGAATTCTGGGACAAATTATTTGAATTTGTGTCTATTTCCCAATCTATAAAACAGGACTGGTAATGTCACCTAACTCCATAGGGTTATTGTTATCTACAATAATTGAATACATGTCAAATTTTTAGAACAGTGTTTGGCTCATTTTAGTTTTCAGTAAATGTTAGCTATTAAAATAGGCATTATATAAATTGTCCTGGTCTCCAGACCACAGGTGGCTCCCACTTCATATCCTTTGCTAATGAGTATGAGGATATATATTTGGGCACCAGGCTGATAGCAAACAAGATTTCATTCCTCACAGTGGAGCTTGCTATCCTGGCAGATTCATTTAGTCTGTTATGAGTTGTTATACTAACTTAATGTTATTTTTAAACTGTTTATTTAAATGACAATAGCTAACCTTTATTGAGCACTTACTATGTGCCAGACTTTGTGTAAAGAGTTATCTAAGAGTTTTTTCATCAGATATAACTATAAATATTACTCACGTCTTACAAATGAGGTAACCAAAGTTTAGAGAGTTTAAATGACTTGCCCAGGGTCCCTTGGCTATTAAATAACAGAGCCAAGAACTCAAACATAAATCTCACTTTAAAACCCTAGTTCTTAATTTTGCTATACTTCCTCTCTGAGACATAGAATTCTGAGTAGATCATTGCTATCATCACACAGGTCCCTGAGTAAGCTGAACACACTTACAAAGGGCTAAAAGAAAACAGTCATTTAAAAATCTTTTTTCCCTCTCTTGTTCAAATTACATTTCTATTGATCTATCTTCAAGTTTACTAACTCTTTGCTTAATATTATTCTGAATTATATAAATAATTCAATTAAATTCTCTCTAAAGACAAAAGGGAAAAGTTTGAGCTGACAGTAGAGTAAATAAATATCTATAAATTCATTTCTATTTTGTTTTAATAATGTTGGACAATTTTCACATTCGCATTGGAATGATTAGACATATGAAAGCTCTTAAAGTTTCTACACTTAGATTTAAATTATATACAGGTTTTTTTTAAACAAAAGGAAATGGACTAATGGACTGCTAAGGGGATGGATGTTTATACAGACTTTTGTGTTTTATTTATTCTTATGGCTACAGTTCATAACTGACAATACTTTAGGATAAAATATTATTGTCTTTTTCTAGAGATTCTCAAAGATGCGAATCTTCTGTTTGGAACTGCTCCTTTTCAGCCTGACCCTGGCAGCACCAGTAAGCATTTACCAATTCAGTTGCACATCATATAATCTCTTGCTCTCTTTATCTATTTTTCCTTTAAGCAACATCTTTGTAAACTAGTAGCACTTAGCTAGTTCAGTTACAATAAAATACCAAACACAGAGGAAGTATTCAAGACTTGGCACAATGTCTGTCACCAAGGAGGCCCTCAACAAACATGTAAGAATTACAAGATGTCCACATATTGCCTTTGGAGAAGCACCAGAAAGAATATTTTCAAGAAAACCAATTGCCAGCCATAGTATTTCAATCAGCTAATGCCAATGAGCAAATATACTCAAATTGTAACATCTCAAAAGAGCTTCTGAATATTTTACCAAAATCTGAAAAGAGTTTGACTTGAATGCTCTATGGCTAAGCAACTAGACTGTATAACTGCAAGACCACACAAAGGAACCAGAGCTTTTCTGTAATTCTTGCAACATTCCAACACTGTGAGATCCTGCTAGTGATTTTCTCTTCATCAGCAAGGCTAAAGATGGAAAGAAGTTCCCCGCAGCTTAACCCAAATCAAGCTCCAGTTTCCTTCTGTGTCTTTTCTTCTCCTTGATTCACCCAGATGAACACTCAGGATGTGACTAACTCATCTTGTGAAAATGCTGAGTGTTACAGATATTTTCTGCCAAGGAGACACAGTGCTTATAAGATAATGCCTGAAAAACATCCTAACGTCTCAGGGTTGGAGAAGCGTGGAAGCAAGTGGTCATTCTGTTGTCAGAGAAGAAGTTGCATACAGGTCCCGAGTGAGTGGGCAAGCAACCACTGACAAGCGTGAGCCATGCCAACCGCTGAGGAGAGTAGGAGTTGAGAAAGCAGGTCCCCTCTCAGCATGCATGCTCTGGCAGTCCTGTGGGGTGCGTACGGCTTAAAATAGACATCTGCCAGGCCCAATACACAAAACTGACTTTGCTCAGTCAGGGCCACAGAGGCACGCGCGAGGCATGAGGAGGACGGAGTGGGTCCTGCTGACCCAGCTCAATCCCACCAGCTGCGGATGGGTCTATTTTGAGCAACACATTCCAAAGGACAGCTGGAGCGGCATCTCTGACCATTTTCCAGTAAATGTGCTATGTCAACACCAATCCACTGACCATTGGTCAAGAGAGGATGCCAGTCTTCTTCCTCTGAAGGAAACAAGGCCATCTCCATTTCAGAGCCACGTTCAAGGGCAGAACTGCCAAGTGGGTAGGGAGGGGGTGTGGGAGGAGGAGCGGTGCAGATTTCAAGTGAAAGAGGTTCGGCAAGGATACAGAGACTAATTTGGAATTACAAATAGCTATATGTGACGTTTTCTTCCAAATGGATTCTATTTGGGTAATTATCTAAATTATTCAATTACAGATCGGTGGTATCAGAAATCAGTGTATACTGAGCCACTTACCTATGTTCTGGATATATAATCCAATTTCAAACTCTAGGCGAGGAAAAGATTTTCCTCAATCTTCTGGCTGGATCTGAAAATGAAACCAACAAAGACAGATTAACAGGAGAAGAGCATACAAATTTGTTTTATAATTTTACAGGTACATGGAAGACTTCACAAGAGAATGAGGGCTGAAAGAAATGATGAGGGCAGGAGGTTTTTAATACCATTTAGACAAAGTAATAAGATATTGTGAAGAATTGACAGGACAAACAGGATAGGATTAGATAATCCTTATCTTCCTTAATTAGGAAGATTAAGATTAGTTTAACAAGATTTGTTTGCATATTCCCCTGTGCCATCTCTAGACTGATAAGAAATTGTCTCTAGTAAAAGGAGAATTTATTCCCTACCTTTAGGCAGAAAAGGGAACTTTTTCTACATGTTCTACTTCTTAATTGCCTTCAGCTCAAAATAATTTTTATGTCAAAAAGGCATATTTAGGGGACTTCCCTGGTGATCCAGTGCTTAAGACTTCGCTTTTCAATGCAGGGGGTACAGGTTCGATCACTAGTCAGGGAGTTAAGATCCCACAAGCTTTGTGGCCAAAAACTAAAACATAAAACAGAAACAACACTGCAACAATTTCAATGAAGACATTTTAAATGGTTCACATTTTTAAAAGGCATATTTAGGGGTAACATCCTTGTTTCCTTCAAAAACAAAATTTTAAGTGGAAAAAATAAAATATGATTGTTGAACCATGCAATTTAATTAATAATCATCAATATGCAATTAGACCATAAAGACTTTGTTATAGGTTACTTTGTTATAAATTCATGATTTATTATTGTGAACTATATTTAGGTTCTCTATACTATCATGTAAGTTTTTAACACGTTACATGTATGTTCTGTAAGAAGATACTGAATACCCCAAACTATCATTTCTTTCTTTTGCTTAATAGGTACCTATATCATTTTTTAAAATATTTTCTCTCTCCTATAGCCCCATTTCCAGAGCTACTTAAGCTTTTTTGATATTTCTGAAGAATGATACAGTGCTCTAAATTTATATGCACATGATCGTATAAGAACCAACAAAAGGAGGGGGCAATAAAGGGTAGAATTATAAAATATGCCCTTAGGGGATAAAAATTACTATGAAATTGAAAAAAAAAAGTAACTTTCTTCGGTTTTTTTGTTAGGTAAGATTTTGGATTTTTGATAGTGGAAGCAATGGAAAGCTTAATCGTTCATAGTGTCATCCCATAACTCACATTCTATAAAATACAATCTTTCAAAATGTCATTTTCCCTTTCCCTGAAAGAAAAACTGCCCAGGTGACTGGCCACAATAAAGTCCCCTCTCCAGTGTATTCCTTCCCCTTTGGTGCAGGGCTATGGTTTCACTCTTGATGGACCATCAGGAGCATCATATCCTAATTTTAACAGCAATGACTGAACTTATACCATCAATGCACATACAATCCACACCTCACTCAACTCTGATTTTAGTTCACTGATACCAAACACTCCCAGCATGCCAGGGAAAATTTTTCAGTGGATACAAATGACATTTAAGCTTTTTCACTTGGAGGGCCACCCCTCCCAACTCAGCTGTTCTCCCATACTGAACGAGGTTCTTAGTAGAGACAGCACTGTCTCCCTCTAGGGAAGGAAGGTCAGCACCCTCCTTCAATGCAGAAACAAATGTCATGTATGTGACCATCTTCTTTTGGCCAGAATCATTTTCAACACTGAATAACCCAGTGAGAGAAAAGGGTTTCTCAGGCGGCACACAGAAGAATCTTCCTGCCAACGCAGGAGACCTGGGTTTGGTCCCTGGGTTGGGATGATCCCCTGGAGGAGCAAATAGCAACCCACCCTAGTATTCTGGCCTGGAAAATTCCATGGACAGAGGAGCCTGGTGGGCTACTGTCCATGGGGTCACGAAGAGTTGGATACGACTGAGGGACTGAGAACTGAGCGCGGAGTGAGAAAAATAAAGGAGACATTTATTGTTTGAAGAAATGAGTGAAAGAAGAAATACTTGGTGATGTTTTATTTCTTGTTTCCTTTCAGACATTGCAACCACAGGCTGAGAAAACGAAGCAAGACTGTGTGGAAGAACAGAGGGTAAACAGAATTATTCTTCTCAAATACACCTCTTCCAACTCTATAAAGAGAAAAGTCAATATGGGGAAATTTTTAACTGTCAAAATATTCTTGTGTACCTAGAATGGAAATGGAAAATTACACAACCTACTTTTGGCACTTTTAATTCACACAATGTGTGATATAAAAGAAAAAAGCCTTCTGAATGGGAACTTGTTTCTCTTCATGTGATTTCTTCCTTCAGAGGGATAAAATTCTAGGATGTTGCTATTAGCAAACAATATTTTCCCATGCAGGTACATGAGAACAAAGTAATAAATGAGGGAGAAAACAAAGGGAAGTGAGTTAACAAGTCTTTATGAGGAATTCTCTGTACATGGAGTTAGTTTTTACATGCAACCAGAAAGTTAAACAAGAACTCTCAGCATTTCATGTCACCAAATTGCAGTTTACTTCTGCCTAGCAGGGTTTCTCCTGGCAGTCTCAGAAAATTCTGTTCTAAAAACTAACAATCTTCTGTTCTCTATCTTAGCTTAAAATTACAAAGGCAAAAACTACAAGCTTAAGAGCCTGAATGTTTATGCTGTGAGTTTTGCCAATTTGACATCAGCATGAATACTGTAAAATCCGCCTTTCTCCTCCTACCGCTGCCTTCTCCTACTTGAAAATATTACCAATTCTCCATTTGCATTGAAATTTATAGTAAAATTGATACACTCTGCGGAGAGAGCTGTTTGATACTCATACTCATCGTCAAGGAAAACCGACTTAGAGACAGAAACAAGCTGCTCTCTTCGGGAGCTGGCTGACATACGCCCTCCTGTGGTTATCAGAAGTACTACCATCTGTTAGATGCATAAGTAGAC
This sequence comes from Muntiacus reevesi, assembly GCF_963930625.1. Taxonomy (NCBI): domain Eukaryota; kingdom Metazoa; phylum Chordata; class Mammalia; order Artiodactyla; family Cervidae; genus Muntiacus; species Muntiacus reevesi. The sequence goes on along the minus strand of NC_089264.1, from coordinate 35,153,683 downwards.
TTCACCGGAGTTAAAAATATCTTTTACTATTAAAAAGAGAGCCAGGCAAAAACCACTACAATATTGTAAAGTAATTAGCCTCCAACTAATAAAAATAAATGGAAAAAAAAGAGGGCCAGAAAACTTCTAAGTTAAAGATAAATCCACATTAATACAATGTTGTGTTTTTGTAGATAACGTACAAGGGTCACCATGAGAAACATGGTTATTATATGTTTAAGTATGCTTCCACCTCGTCTGGAAGGAAAAACCAAACTGATGTGAAGGTAAGTCGAATCCCAGTGATCCTTATCCTGAGCCAGCTCTGGATCAACACCGGGAGAAACTGTAAGGGAGACATTTACTTTTGTCTGGTCTGGAGTTTGTGTCTGTGGCTGGTGCTTTTGTCCTTTTCCCTGGTCCCAGGCTCCTGGAGCATCTCTGCTACGGACCTCTGGGTCCCAGAGTCTTCCTGACACAGACAGGCCGCCTCATGCCCTGGCCCAAACCCTGCCCTGCTTTAAGACCTGCCACAGCACATGTGATGTTGGTGGATGCCAGACACCCATGAGTTCTTCACGTTATTGCTTCTGAGTAAAGTAAAGTTTCTCCAGCACCACAATTCAAAGGCATCAATTATTTGGTGTTCTGCCCTCTTTAGGGTCCAGCTCTCTCAACTGTTATGTGACCACTGGGAGGACACATACTATACAGCCTTGACTATACATACAGACCTTTGTCAGCAGTGTAATATCTCTGCTTTTCAAACACTGAAACATTTGATCCTTTATAAGGAGGTTTTCCGGACATACTATATCATATGCTCTTATGGGGGGAGGGATTAGAAGGAAATCATTTTGACCTTTTTAGGAAAAAGCGACACATTTTAATGTCCCTTAAACTCATTCTATAGATGACACTATCTGTGTCAGGATGCTTGGAAGAGAAAGAATAAGCACTCTGTCACTGGAGTAAAACAATACTTCTTTTCACTCAGTCCCTTCTTGTAAATTCATTGGCCAAAGAGCTAGAAACAGTTTAAAATGCCATCAACAAAATGACTATTTACTCTTTTTCCCCAAATCTGGCTTCATTCCCCATAAAAGTAGCAGTTTCCCTTCAGAATGTTATTTTGTTCTGCTCAATATTCTTTAAATGCATCTCTAAGACTTAACATCTCTAAGACTCAGTGTCTTTTAAACTTATTAGTTGTAACAAATATATGTTGAGTGCTTCCTATTGTTCAAGATATTATGTGAGATAAATGATTGAGAAAACTTAACTCTTTCCAGGATTTTAGAGTTAGAAAAGAATAAAACATGCTTACAAAAATGACTATAACCTGAAAAAGAAAGTGCTATCTGAGTGATACCCCCAAAAGTCATGCTTTAGGGCTTGGAGTAGAAAAGATTAGTTCCTAAACTGGTGCTCACAGAAAGCTATATACTGGAAATAATTGAGCTGGAGGATGAGTAGGATTTGAGTAAACATTTGTGTGGGACTCTTCTCCATGAAAAGAATAATGTGAGCCAAGGCATGGAGATAGGAAAGCAGATTGGCCAATGGATGCGTTCACTGTTCAAACATCATACAATCAACAGTGCAATCAGAAGTCAACTGGCATAAGCAAATGCAAAATGATTGGCCATCATATACCACAATTTAGAAGTTAACTTTTTTATAAAAGAAATCTGTTTGATCTTTAAAGAAATTTACACAGTTCATTAGTATACATGTTACTGTTTCAAAAGCAGTAAAAGCATCAAATATAAAACAAAACTCCCCCCTTCAGAATAGGAAGGGGAAAAATTAAGAAGGGATTATTATAATGTACCTGTTTAACTCAAAAGTTTCTATTAGCAGTGAGATAATGAACTTGGTTGCAAAGGAAAGAATAGATGTCCAGGTAAAACTTTCCCAGATGCAATGTCTTAAGTCAAATGTTGAAAATACTTTTTATTCCAAAAAAAACTCATTATAAAGTTTTTCTATTATATTTTCCCTCATGAGAAAACCTTACTTATTTTCAGAATATACCTGCTATAAAAGATTAGTAAATAATAACTCCCCAAAATAAGTCATTTAGAATTATATCTTAAAAATACTACACATTGAAATGTTTGTGTACTGCATATTAGCCAGCTTTGTAAGAATAGAAGACACCTCCATAAATCATTTTTATCTTGACAGTTACCCTCTGCCTCCAATGTTAATAAGGTTTATATATAAAAGCAGGCAGACTTCCAAGTAGAACAGTACTCCTATTTGAGAACAGATCTGAACCTAGTGACGTAATAACAGTGACCTGCACATGTCAACCTGGAGAAGACAAAGCATTCAGTGAATATGGAGGAAACCTTTCCTTTCCCGGAACAGTTGTACATGAAAGAGGAAATAACCTTACCGACTGTTCTATCAGGAAAAAAGGGATACTAGTTACTGGTTGCAGGTTTAAAAAAATTGAAAAAAAATTTAGAATATCCTTAAGTGAAATGATCTGACATGAAAAGTAACAAGCAATTAGCTGATAAAATGTTCCAGGACAGACCAGCTGACCATAGGTCATATGTGTGAAGGATATGGGCTGGGAGGCTGGGACACCCGACTCTGTCTCTAACTGAATGCTGCATTTAGAGCTCAGATGCTATAGCCTCTCAACAGCAATATGTCTAATATAAAAGTTATCTTTTTTCTTGCCTTCACTTTTGCATGTCAATATTCTAGTTATTAAAGAAAAGAAAGAGAAGTCGCTCTGTCATGTCCGACTGTTTACGACCCCGTGGACTGTAGCTTATCAGGCTCCTCTGTCCATGGGATTCTCCAGGCAAGAGTGCTGGAGCGGGTTGCCATTTCTCCTTCTATTTGGGCACCAGTAGAAGGTTTTTCTTTGTAACTTTTCTCTTTGGTGTAATCCTAATCCAAGTGATTACATCTCATTCTCAGACACTGCAGCAGACTCCTAACTGTTCTTTCTTAGCTTGATTCCTCCTTGTTACTCTCTTGCTCATACACCATCACTGCCTCCCCATCCTCTATAAAATAAAACCAAATTCTTCTGCCTGAAGTTCTGACACTCTGTAGGTCTGTGCAAACCCTGACTGAATACGAGGTCTCTGCCCTACCACATCGCCCCCACACTTCATTAAACTCTGTAGGACCACTACCTCTGCCATTTAATAAGTCACCAGGTACTGCCTGGAACATAAAACACCAGCCCAGCTTCTTATATGTCTCAGTCTCTCAATAAGTATCACTTATTTTGATTTCATGTTATCCACCAGTTCAAAGGTTTATGTAGAGTGTTGTAAATTTTAGCTCACCTTTTAGCTTGAGGTGGAGGGAAAGTATGCTATTTATTCTGCCTACAATAGTTCTTTTGCTCAAGAGCTCCCACCCATGTGTTAATAAATGGGGAGGGAGTATGCAGAAATTAATTTAAATTCAACCTATTTAAATTAAGTTTATCTAATCTTTAACTGTTCAGTCTCTTTTGGATAAAAATGCTCAGATCCTCACTTCCGCCATCTCCCCCTAAGATGGCAAGCATGTATATGAGGGAGTCAGGTATGGCTTAACACCATCCACTACAACGTGGCCAGGTTACTCAGTCATGTCCAATTCTTTGCGACCCCATGGACTGTAGCCCTCCAGGCTCCTTAGTCCATAGGATTTTCCAGGCGGGAATACTGGAGTGGGTTGTCATTTCCTTCTCTAGTCCAGTACATACCATACACCATATGTACAAACACAGCTCATACAATAGTGGAGAGGAAGTCACGGCATCCTCAGACACAAAAGGGATAATACGGCTTGCCTTGCCACGACACTGGCCACAACAGCTTAGGGCCAAACAGTACAGTCTCAGGGTGATGGAGGGCACAGTGGGGATTCAGCCTCTCTTGGATCTCATGGACAATGTAGATCCCTCTTTGTCTGCATATGTCTCACATTATTCCTAGTATATATGCTCCATCTAAATACATTGCTCCTTTTAGAGCCACTTCACTCCCTCTGGAAAGCTCCTGAAAGCTCTCAGATGCTTCCATATCTAGCCTGTGCCACAGAGAAAGAGGGAGTGGGCAAAATCAATTTCAGTCCCTCTTCTTCCTGACCACATTGTTCAAGCTTCTTGCACCTTGGCTGTACCTCAGGTTTGGTAAGGTGCTGTCTGTCTGTGAAGCAGCATCCTTACAGACCTTCTCCCTGAAAAGGAAAAATTTAGATACAAACATAAACACTCTTCTCTCCACTCTATTTTTCATCCCATTATTCTCTCAAGGGCTTTTCTTATCTGGGCCTTGACTACATAAACTTATGATCTAGAAGAGTAGTTCTCAAAGTGTGGTTACAGGCCAGCAGCATCAACATCAGCTGCGAACTTGTCATAAATGCAGATTCTAGAACCTCACCCCACGCCTATAGAATCACAAACTCTGGCCATTGGGTCCAACAATCCTTGTTTCAGTAAGCCTTCCAAATAGTTCTGATAAGTGCTAAATTTGAAAACTATTGATCTAGACTATCTAATTTGGTTTGTTACATGACAAAAGAGGAAGAAAATAAAGATAATGATTACCTTCTCAGACAATAACTAGGGTCACCAACAGTTGTTGCAAGATCCTTTGTTTAAATATCAGAAGCTTAGTAGTACCTACATTCTTTTATTTGTATATCCTCTGTAAAAAAAAAAAAAAAAGGAAAAAGAAGAGAGGGAAATATTTATACATTTGAAGACCAGGGCCAAAACAAAGAGAGAGAATAGGGGTGTGGGGAGGGAGAGAGAGAGAGAGAATGAGAGAGAGAATAATCATGTTTGAAAGATGAACTCCATTTCACTTGAAATGTCTCACTGGTCACAAGGTGAGGACCACACTCTGTCTTCCTTAAATTCAGATCCTCCTTTAAAATCAGGCCCTAATCTATATTTCCAAATTTACTTCTCTTATTTAGGATTATCCTTTTTATCATTCTCTTTAGGCTTTCTCTACTCCAGCCTTATAGTTTTATTCATAATTTCTTTCAAATATTTCCTGTTTCCAAACATTTGAATATGATACTTATTCTTAGGATAGTGTCACCATTTTCCTTTCATGTATTAGAATCTCACCCACTCTTAAAGCCTTGTTCATTCTTCTTTTTCTGTGAAACCTGCTTTGGCCATTTCAAAATTCTCTCTACCAACAAATCTCTTTTGAGTTAAAAGACTCTTTTTATTAAGTATCTGGTGGGGTTTTAAACATTATGGCCTAAGAATTATTAAATTTTAAAAGTTTTAACATAAAATAATCACTTTATATTGAAAATTACACTTTAGCAGGAAGAAAAAACCAAAGGTATTGCTCTTCCCCATTCTGGCAAGAGAAGTCAAGAACCAACACCTAAAGAAAACATTGTCCAGAAAAAAGAGGAAGACTTGTTCCTTCCTGGAACCAATGAAAATAACAAAAGCACAAAATCTCAAAATCTTTCGGGAAATAAACAGTCAATGAATGAAGACTACAGTATCAGTAGCAAAGAAAATGCCCACAGTGACCTAAAGATGTCCATTTATCCTGAATCGACTGGGAAGCGTGGGGCTGAGGACAGAGACATTGCTATCCGCAAGCTACACAACCAAGGATACGGCACAGCTCTCATCAGAAATAACGTGTACCACAGAACGGAGCCCGGGACTGTGACCGAACTCGTGGGGAAAGAAAACAAAGATAACAAGCCCAGGAATGTCCTAGGCAAAATTCCAGCAGATGCCAACTATGCTAAAGCCCCCTCACAACTTAAGAACCACCAAAGAGATTCCCAAGCCCAGAATATTCCGGTAAAAAGCAAAACTACCCACCTCATCCAACACAACATGGACTATCTAAAACAGCTCCCCAAAGTAAAAAAAATCCCCAGTGATTTTGAGGGCAGTGGTTACCCTGATCTTCAAGGGAGAGGAGATAATGATCTCTCTCCTTTCAGTGGAGATGGTCCACCTTTCAAGGACATTTCTGGTAAGGCAGATGCTATAGATCCTGACCGAGAAGGTACAGATATTCAAACAGAGCTTTTCAGCCCAAGTGAAACTGAGACCACTAGCCCTGATGCAAAAGGACCAGGTTATAATGAGATCCCAGAGAAAGAAAGGAATGGCAGAAAAACTACTGGAACCAGGGGTAAAACAGCCCAAGAGGCAAATACTGCTGATGTAGGCCTAGTGGAGGGCAGCAATGACATCATAGGTAGCACCGATTTTAAGAAACTCCCTGGGAAAGAAGGAAACAGAGTGGATGGCAGCAGCCAAAATGCTCATCAAGGGGAAATAGAGTTCCACTACCCTCATGTACCCTCAAAAGACAGAAGAAAAGATGGCAGTAGTGATGGAGCTGAAAGTACTAATTATAATGAAATTCCAAAAAATGGCAAAGGTAGCAGCAGAAAAGGTACAGAACATTCTAACAGAAATCAAGAGACCTCAAAGGAAAAACAAAGATTTCCTAGTAAGAGCAAAGGTCAGGGCCAGTTCATTCCTTCTCGTGGTCTTGATAATGAAATTAAAAATGAAATAGGTTCCCATAATGGTCCCAATAATGAGGAAACCATAATAACACACAGCAGGAAAAATCATTATGTACCCCACAGACAACATAATTACACACGGAACAAGGGTGGGTCACAAAGCCAAGGCACCTGGGGTTACAGGAACTCCCATCCCAATAGGAGGCTTCGCCCCCCTAAAAAGCATGACAGTAGTGAGTCATCTGACAGCGACAGTTCCAGTGAGAGTGACGGTGACTAGAAATTCCCAGCAGGATAAAGATTTGAACTCTTAGTCATCAGTGACTTAACAGTATAAAGGGGGCCCACTTAATAGCAGCTCAGATGAAGGACAGAGTCAGGAGTTGAATAAGCCAGGAGACCTGGCCTCTTGGGGAGAACTCTTGCTATCTTAATGGTCGTAGTGTGAAATCCTCATGATGTTTTATGAAATTTTATTCAAAGTTATGATGCTTTTTTAAGGAAAAAAATTCATTAAGGATTCATGGAATGGGTAATATTTGAATAGGTATCATTTAAAAATAGGTTGTGAGTATCACAAAACCCTTTGTTGTTTGCTCTGTAGACATGAAAAACAATATCTCTTATATGATAATCTGTAATTAAATGAACTGTAAGAAAGTCTGTTGTCTGTGGTGCTTCCTTTAAGACTCAACAAGATGGGTTCTGCCTCTGGCAAAGGCAGTGCTATGAAATTAATTCACTAAGGCTTGAAAGCCTCCCTTCATCTCCTCTGCTCAAGCCAGTATTTCCTTTTTCCTCTCACCTCCTCTGCTCTAATAAAGATATCCTGCTTCATGTCCTTCTATGCTCTTTTCTCTGTTGCATGTTTACAATTTCTTCTAGAACAAATTTTACTTCCTGACGCAACTCTTCATGTTATCACTTTTCTCAGTTCTACCTCTTTCTAAACAAAGAAGGTATGCAGGCTGGAAAGAGGGAGAATTTAAGAAGGAGATGCACAAATGAAAAACCAAGGTAAAAACTTACTTTGGCAGATATTATTCATTGACTGATCCCAATCATCTCAAGCCTGTTTCTTTTTTCTGGCCTTTAGTGTAGATTCTTTCCCAGCTAATGGCCTTGTGATACCATTCTGGAAATCAGCCCTAAGCCTTCTGATCAGAAAGAGAAGCAGAATTCTGGAAGGCTTTTGCTCTTCTTGGTAAGAGCAGGTACAGTTAGTACCATCCTTCCTCTTTTCTTACCCTATTCTTCTTTAGCATCAACATGATACCTGGAGGTGCAGCAGCCATTTTGTGGCCAAGAGGAAAGGCATGAGATAATAGAAAAATAGTTATAGAACTATTTCCATCTGCCATTGCCTTCCCCCGGGGATAGAACCTACATTGGCAGGCCGTTTCTTTACCACTAAGTCACCAGGGAAACACACAGAAACCTATACTAGCTTTAAGGTGCAGATAAGTAAGTTGAAATTGACCTGCAAGTTTTATCTCAGATTATATCAGACCTTTACATGTGAATGGTCTGATCACATAAAAAACACTTGGTGCTGTAAAGGAAAAACAATGAGCTAACAGAGAGAACAAAGGTTTTCTCTGGGTGATTACAGGCGAGATCTTCCAAAGGTTGTCTGTCCTAGTCTGCTACCTAGTGGGGAAACTGTGAATTTCAATTCTCTGGTCAGATTTTTGTTCCTCTGTCCCAGCCTCAATATTCATGCATATTTATTCAAAACACTGACAATGTTTGATTTTCCTCATCCATTTAAGGGAAACACTAAATGTGTCAGCATCCATGATGCACTGCTAAGAGATGATGCAGACATGGAGTGATGAGTTCAAAACAGAAGGTCCAATACACACCAAGGAAACCAGATCTGAAAGAGACACGTGTACCCCAATGTTCATCGCAGCACTGTTTATAATAGCCAGGACATGGAAGCAACCTAGATGCCCATCAGCAGACGAATGGATAAGGAAGCTGTGGTACATATACACCATGGAATATTACTCAGCCATTAAAAAGAATTCATTCAAATCAGTTCTAATGAGATGGATGAAACTGGAGCCCATTATGCAGAGTGAAGTAAGCCAGAAAGATAAAGACCATTACAGTATACTAACACATATATATGGAGTTTAAAATGATGGTAATGATAACCCTATATGCAAAACAGAAAAAGAGACACAGATGTACAGAACAGACTTTTAGACTCTGTGGGAGAAGGTGAGGGCGGGATATTCTGAGAGAACAGCATTGAAACAAGTATACTATCAAGGGTGAAACAGATCACCAGCCCAGGTTGGATGCATGAGACGGGTGCTCAGGGCTGGTGCACTGGGAAAACCCAGAGGGACGGAATGGAGAGGGAGGCGGGACGAGGGATCGGGATGGGGAACACATGTAAATCCATGGCTGATTCATGTCAATGTATGGCAAAAACCACTACAATATTGTAATTAGCCTCCAACTAATAAAAATAAATGGAAAAAAAAAAGAAAAGAATATAAACACACACACACACACACACACACACACACACACACACACACACACACACAAAACAGAAGGCCCAGAGCTTTGGGAGAACCACCTGCAGTCAGGCAGTGGATCTCTGCTTCATCCAAACCCAGGTTTCAGCCACAAAGCTGCATTAGCTTCATTTTTTTTTTCATTTTTAAGTAAACATAGATTTCAAAAATAGGGCAGAAAATTTCAACCTCACCAAGGTGCTGTCCATGCAACTACTGAAATGGGTACCATCTGCCCCCTTGTGCCCAAAAAGAAAAGATCACTGCAGGCTCTGGAATTTATTTTTACACCTGCTACTCCCTCCAACCTCACTGCATCAGATTTCTCAGCTTGTAAATATCTACTTTGATTTTTTTTAGCCCTAATTAAACTGCTCTTGGAAACTACAATCAGTCAAGACACCTGATTCTGTTTGGGATGGCATTCAGCTCAGCTGTAGAACACTTACTGAATGACCACATTTTACAAAACTCCATGGGGATCAAAAGAAGAAAAGAGATGTTCTGGCTCTTATCAAGATGGTAATTTAGTCAGGAAGACAGGCATACAAGATACAAAGCAGACTGTGGTAAGTGCAATCGTAGAAAAAAAAGTAATTAAAGGAGTTCTGCGGAAAGGAGTTCTGTGGAAAAAGATGAACTCTCGGTGAAGCAAAGAGCAAAGCTTAGTAAAAATCCATCCTCCTTGAGGTATGACACATGCAGAGGGGCTGTTGATAGTTCCAATGGACAATGAGGGCTTGATAGTTTAATGCCTTAAATAATACTATATATATTTGAGAGCTTAAGAAAGATTATTCCAATAATAGGACAGGGAGGTGGTGGTGGTGGCACTGGGTAGGGAGAGTTGGAAGGCAGAAGACAGGCTGTAGAGACAACCAAACAGCGATTGCTGTAATTCATAAGAAACAACCTGGTCCCCTCATTCAGTCTTTAGGACACACATTCACTCAAGAAGGCACTCAAGATGCATTAGTTTTTAAGTCACTATGAACCCTGCATTTCAAAAACAACATCTAAAAAGGTGAACTCTGCAGGTCAAGATATTGATACCTAGAATCATTGGTGTTAAGATATTGTATTAGCCAGCCTAAAGGAAAAGAAGAAACAGATGGGTCTGGATGAAAGTCATGGAAAGGGGGGTTGGGAACAGAGAAAGAACAGGGAGGAATAAGGGTATAGAAAAAACTTAAAAGGAAAACAAAACTCCAACAAAATCTCAGGGCCAGAAACCCAGATAAGGACAAAGTAAAAATGGTGAGTAGATATAGCCAATCAGTTCAGTTCAGTCACACAGTCATGTCCAACTCTTTGTGACCCCATGAACCGCAGCACGCCAGGCCTCCCTGTCCATCACCAACTCCCGGAGTCCACCCAAATCCATGTCCATTGAGTCAGTGATGCCATCCAGCCATCTCATCCTCTGTCGTCCCCTTCTCCTCCTGCTCCCAATCCCTTCCAGCATCAGGGTCTTTTCAAATGAGTCAGCTCTTCGCATCAGGTGGCCAAAGTATTGGAGTTTCAGCTTCAACATCAGTCCTTCCAATGAATACCCAGGACTGATCTCCTTTAGGATGGACTGGTTGGATCTCCTTGCAGTCCAAGGGACTCTCAAGAGTCTTCTCCAACACCACAGTTCAAAAGCATCAATTCTTTGGTGCTCAGCTTTCTTTATAGTCCAACTCTCACATCCATACATGACCACTGGAAAAACCATAGGTTTGACTACACGGACCTTTGTTGACAGAGTAATGTCTCTGCTTTTTAATATGCTATCTAGGTTGGTCATAACTTTCTTTCCAAGGAGTAAGTGTCTTTTAATTTCATGGCTGCAATCACCACCTGCAGTTATTTTGGAGCCCAGAAAAATAAAGTCAGCCGCTTTTTCCACTGTTTCCCCATCTATCTGCCATGAAGTGATGGGACCTTCATGCTTTGCTGGAGCAGCCATGAAGAGATACCCCACGTCTAAGGTAAGAGAAACCCAAGTAAGACAGTAGGCACTGAGAGAGGGCATCGGAGGGCAGACAGACTGAAACCACAATCACAGACAACTAGCCAGCCTGATCACACGGACCACAGCCCTGTCTAACTCAGTGAAACTAAGCCATGCTGTGTGGGACCACCCAAGACAGTCGGGTCATGGTACAGAGTTTTGACAGAATGTGGTCCACTGGAGAAGGGAATGGCAAACCACTTCAGTATTCTTGCCTCGAGAATCCCATGAACAGTATGAAAAGGCAAAAAGATAGGACACTGAAAGATGAACTCTCCAGGTCAGCAGGTGCCCAATATGCTACTGGAGATCAGTGGAGAAATAACTCCAGACACAATGAAGGGATGGAACCAAAGTAAAAACAACACCCAGTTGAGGATGGAACTGGTGATAGAAGCAAGTTTCGATGCTGTAAAGAGCAATATTGCATAGGAACCTGGAATGTTAGGTCCATGAATGAAGGCAAATTGGAAGTGGTCAAACAGGAGATGACAAGACTGAACATCAACATTCTAGGAATCAGCGAACTAAGATGGACTGGAATGGGTGAATTTAACTCAGATGACCATCATATCTACTACTGTGGGCAGGAATCCCTTAGAAGAAATGGAACAGCCATCATAGTCAACAAAAGAGTCCAAAATGCAGTACTTGGATGCAATCTCAAAACTGATAGAATGATCTCTGTTCGTTTCCAAGGCAAATCATTCAATATCATGGTAATCCAAGTCTATGCTCCAACCAATAACGCTGAAGGAGCTGAAGTTGAACAGTTCTATTAAGGTCTACAAGACCTTCTAGAACTTATGAAAGGTTGTTCCTGAACCTCGAAAAGATACCCAGATTCTTGGCCTCCGGAGGTGAAGAATTCAGTCAGGGGCCAGAGATGAGGCTTGATCGCTCAGAGCTTTTGTGTAATAAAGTTTTATTAAAGTATAAAGGAGATAGAGAAATCTTCTGACATAGACATCAGAAGGGGGTAGAAAGAGTACACCCTTGTTCTTGTTAGCAATGGAGTTATACACTCTCCAATGAATCCAAAGAATGTCTGGAGGTTGTAATAAAGACCTCACCAGACCTACTCCCATAATTTATGTTTTAAGATAACAGGATTAGCCAGAAGGTTTAATCCAGAGACTGTCCTCAGGCACTACAGTTCAGTTCAGTTGCTCAGTTGCGTCCGACTCTTTGCGACCCCATGAATCGCAGAACGCCAGGCCTCCCTGTCCATCACCAACTCCCGGAGCTTACTCAAACTCATGCCCACCGAGTCAGTGATGCCATCCAGCCATCTCATCCTCTGTCGTCCCTTCTCCTCCTGCCCCCAATCCCTCCAGGCATCAGGGTCTTTTCCAATGAATCAACTCTTCACATCAGGTGGCCAAAGTACTGGAGTTTCAGTTTCAGCATCAGTCCTTCCAATGAACACCCAGGACTGATCTCCCTTAGGATGGACTGGTTGGATCTCCTTGCAGTCCAAGGGACTCTCAAGAGTCTTCTCCAACACCACAGTTCAAAAGCATCAATTTTTCAGTGTTCAGTTTTCTTTATAGTCCAACTCTCACATCCATACATGACCACTGGAAAAACCATAGCCTTGACCAGACAGACCTTTGTTGGCAAAGTAATGTCTCTGCTTTTTAATATGCTATCTAGGTTGGTCATAACTTTCCTTCCAAGGAGTAAGCTCTTCTAATTTCATGGCTGCAGTCACCATCTGCCGTGATTATGTCCTTAGGCAGGATATATTATTGTTATATAATCCTTGTAAAGGCCAAACCTACTCCCATAATTTACATTTTAAGATAACAGGATTAGCCACAAGGTTTAATCTAGAGACTGTCCTCAGGCAGGATACATTATTGTTATATAATCCTAAGGAATGTAGAGGAAAGAAAAAAAGTTTGTCCTTTCTTCCTCCTTGAGAATTCCAGACCCCCCTCTCCTTAGGGACCCCTAGACTTCTTATCAACCTGCCTACGAAATGACTCTCTCACTAACACCCAAAAAAGATGTCCTTTTCATTATAGGGGACTGGAATGCAAAAGTAGAAAGTCAAGAAACACCTGGAATAACAGACAAATTTGGCCTTGGAGCACGGAATGAAGCAGGCAAAAGCTAATAGAGTTCTGCCAAGAGAACACACTGGTCATAGCAAACACCCTCTTCCAACAACACAAGAGAAGACTCTACAATGGACATCACCAGATGGTTGACATTGAAATCAGATTGATTATATTCTTTGCAGCCAAAGATAGATTTAGCCAATAACTGCAAGTAAATCTACGATAACTTATATGGTCTAGACTTTAGCTAGTAAGGACAAGAAGAGCTGAAAAGTAATTCTGTTTTACAAAATGAGTAATACTTTGTAAAGTCATAGAGAGAGTTTAGAATAGCAGATACACTCCCTGTTTAGAAATATGGCTACTGCTATACAGGTGACTCTTGAGCAACACGGGTTTGAACTGTGCAGGTCCACTTATACATGGATTTTTATCAATAAATATAACACTACACGACACAGGGTTGGTTGAATTTGAGAATGAGGAGCCACAGATACCAAGGGCCAACCATAAAGTTATACAGGAATTTTCAACTGTAAGGAGGTGAGTTCCCCATAACCTTGCATTGTTTAAGGGTCAACTGTATTTGATTTTTTTATTAATTAATTTTTTTATGAAGGATAATTGCTTCACAGAATTTTGTTGTCTTCTGTCAAACCTCAACATCAATCAGCCATAGGTACACATATATCCCCTCCCACCCTTTTTTTCAGAACTTTAAAAAAATTTTTATTTTTTATTGAAGGATAATTGCTTTACAGAATTTTGCTGTTTTCTGTCAAACCTCAACATGAATCAGCCATAGGTATACATATATCCCCTCCCTTTTGAGCCTCCCTCCCATCTCCCTCCCCATCCCACCCCACTAGATTGATACAGAGCCCCTGTTTGAGTTTCCTAAGCCATACAGCAAATTCCCATTGGCTATCTATTTTACATATGGTAATATAAGTTTCCATGTTACTCTTTCCATACATCTCACCCTCTCCTCCCCTCTCCCCATATCCATAATTCTATTCCCTATGTCTGCTTCTCCACTGTTTCCCTGTAAATAAATTCTTCAGTATCATTTTTCTAGATTCCGTATATACACATTAGAATATGATATTTATCTTTCCCTTTCTGACTTCACTCTGTATTATAGGTTCTAGGTTCATCCACATCATCAAAACTGACTCAAACTCATAATTCCTTTTTATGCTGAGCAATATTCCATTGTGTATATGTATCATAATTTCTCTATCCATTCATCTGTTGATGGCCATCTAGGTTGCTTTCATGTTCTAGCTATTATAAATAGTGCTGCAATGAAAAATGATCAATGTGATATATGTTTCTTTTTCAATTTTGGTTTACTCAAGGTATATGCTAGTGGGATTGCTGGGTCATATGGTGGTTTTATTCCTAGTTTTTTAAGGAATCTCCATACAGTCTTCCATTGTGGCTATATCAATTTACATTCCCATCAACAGTGCAAGAGCATTCCCTTTTCTCCATAGCCTCTCCAGCACTTATTCTTTGTAGTCTTTTTGATGAGGGCCATTCTGACTGGTGTGAGGTGATATCTCATTGCACTTTTGGTTTGCATTTCTCTAATAAGGAGCGATGTTGGGCATCTTTTCATGTGTTTGTTAGTCAACTGTATGTCTTCTTTGGAGAAATGTCTGTTTAGGCCTTTTCCCCACTATTTGATTGGGTTGTTTCTTTTTCTGGCACTGAGTGGTATGAGATGCTTGTATATTTTGGAAATTAATTCTTTGTCAGTTGTTTCATTTGCTATTATTTTCTCCCATTCTGAGGGCTGTCTTTTCACCTTGCTTATAGTTTCCTTTGCTGTGCAAAAGATTTTAAGTTTAATCAGGTCCCACTTGTTTACTTTTGTTTTTATTTCTGTTACTCTAGGAGGTGGGTCATAGAGGATCTTGCTTTGATTTATGTCATTGAGTGTCCTGCTTATGTTTTCTTCTAAGAGTTTTATAGTTTCTGGTCTTACATTTGGGTCTTTTATCCAATTTGAGTTTATCTTTGTGTATGGTGCTAAGAAGTCTTTTATCCAATTGAGTTTATCTTTGTGTATGTGTCATTCTTTTACATGTAGCTGTCCAGTTTTCCCAGCACCATTTATTGAAGAGACTGTCTTTGCCCCATTGTATATTCTTGCCTCCTTTGTCAAAAATAAGGTACCCATGGGTGCATGGGTTTATTTCTGGGATTTCTGTCTTGTTTCATTGGTCTGTATTTCTGTTTTTGTGCCAGTACCATACTGTCTTGATGACTGTAGCTTTGTAGTATAATCTGAAGTCAGGAAGGTTGATTCCTCCAGCTCCATTCTTCTTTCTTAAGACTGCTTTGACTATTCCAGGTCTTTTGTGTTTCCATATGAATTGTAAAAGTTTTTGTTCTAGTTCTGTGAAAAATGTCATTGGTAATTTGATAGGGATCACATTGAATCTGTAGATTGCATTTGGTAGTATAGTCATTTTCACAGCATTGATTCTTCCCAGCCAAGAACATGGAATATCTTTCCATCTGTTTATATCATCTTTGATTTTTTTTCATTAGTGTCTTTTAATTTTCTGTGTACAGTTCCTTTGTCTCCTTAGGTAAGTTTATTCGTAGATATTTAATTCCTTTTGCTGCAAAGGTGAAGGGGATTGATTCCTTAATTTCTCTTCTGATTTTTCATTCTTAGTATATAGAAATACAAGTGATTTCTGTGTATTGATTTTGTATCATGAAGCTTTGCTAAATTCACTGATTAGCTCTAGTAATTTTCTGACACTATCTTTAGGGTTTTCTACGTGCAGTATCATGTCATCTGTAAACAGTGTGAGCTTTACTTCTTTTCTGATCTGGATTCCTTTTATTTCTTTTTCTTTTCTGATTGCTGTAGCTAGGATTTCCAGAACTATGTTGAATAATAGTGATGAAAGTAGACACCTTTGTCTTGTTCCTGATCTTAGGGAGAATGCTTTCAGTGTTTCACCATTGAGAATAATGTTTGCCATAGGCTTATCATATATGGTCTTTACTATAGTGAGGTAGATCCCTTCTATGCCCATTTTTTGAACAGTTTTGATCATAAATGGTGCTGAATTTTGTCACATGCTTTTTCTGCATCTATTGAGATGATCATACAGTTTTTACCTTTCAGTTTGTTAATATGGTGTATCACATTGGTTGATTTGCATATATTGAAGAATCCTTGCATCCCTGGAATAAACTCAACCTGATCATGGTGTATGAACTTTTTGATGTGTTGCAAAATTCTGTTTGCTAAATTTTTGTTAAGGATTTTTGCATCTACACTTATCAGTGATATTGGCCTGTAATTTTCTTTTTTTGTGCTGTCTTTGTCTGGTTTTGGTAGCAGGGTGATGGTGGCCTCATAAAATGAGTTTGGAAGTGTTCCTTCCTCTGCAATTTTATGAGAGAGTTGTAGAAAGATAGGCATTAACTCTTCTCTAAGTTTGATTGAATTCTCCTGTGAAGTCATCTGGTCCTGGGATTTGTTTTTTTGGGGGAGATTTTTGATCACAGCTTCAGTTTCAGTGCTTTGATTGGGTTGTTCATAATTTGTATTTCTTCCTGGTTCAGTCTTGGGAGATTGAACTTTTCTAATAATATGTCCATTTCTTCCAAGTTATCTATTTTATTGCCATATAGTTGTTCATAATAGTCTCTTATAATCCTTAGTATTTCTGCATTGTGTGTTGTAACCTCTCCTTTTTCATGTCTAATTTTGTTGATTTGATTCTTCTCTCTCTTTTTCTTGATGAGTCTGGCTAAAAGCTTGTCAATTTATCTTCTCAAAGAACCAGCTTTTAGTTTTACTAATTTTTACTATTGTTTCTTTCATTTCTTTTTCATTTATTTCTGCTCAGATCTTTATGATTTCCTTCCTTCTACTAATTTTGGGGATTTTTTGTTCTTCTTTTTCCAGTTGTTTTGTGTCAAGTTAGGTTGTCTATCTGATGTTTTTCTTATTTTTTGAGGTAGGATTGTATTGCTATATACTTCCCTCCTAGAACTGCTTTTGCTTCATCCCATGGGTTTTGAGTTGTGTTTTCATTGTCATTTGTTTCTAGAAATTTTTTGATTTCCCTTTTGATTTCTTCAGTAACCTGTTGGTTATTTAGAAATGTGTTGTTTAATCTCCATGTGTTTGTGTTTATTACAGTTTTTCTCTTGCAACTGATATCTAGTCTCATGGCGTTGTGGTAAGAGAAGATGCTTGATATGATTTCAATTTTCTTAAATTTACTGAGGTTTGATGTGTGACTCAAGATGTGATCTATCCTGGAAAATGTTCCATGTGTGCCTGAGAAGGTGTATTCTTCTGCATTTGGATGGAATGTCCTGAAGATATCAATGAGATCCATCTCATCTAATGTATCATTTAAGACTTGTGTTTCCTTATTAATTTTCTGTTTTGATGATCTGTCCATTGATGTGAGTGGGGTGTTAAAGTCTCCTACTATTATTGTGTTACTGTCAATTTCTCCTTTTATGTTTGTTAGTGTTTATTTTATGTATTGAGGTGCTCCTCTGTTGGGTACATAGGTATTTACAATTGTTATGTCTTCCTCTTGGATTGATCCCTTGATCTTTATGTACTGTGGTTCCTTATCTCTTATAATCTTTATTTTAAGGTTTATTTTGTCTTATATGAAGATTGCTACTCCAGCTTTCTTTTGCTTCCTATTTGCATGGAATATAGTTTTCTATCCTCTCACTTTCAGTCTCTACGTGTCTTGAGGTTTGAAGTGTGTTTCTTGTAGACAGCATATATCGGTCTTGTTTCTGTATCCATTCAGCCAGTCTGTGTCTTTTGGTTGGAGTATTTAATCCATTTACATTTAAAATAATTATTGATATATATGTTCCTATTGCCATTTTCTTGATTGTTTGGGGTTGATTTTGAAGATCTTTTTTCTTCTTTTGTATTTCTTGACTATATAAATCCCTTTAACATTTGTTGTAAAGCTGATTTGGTGGTATTGAATTCTCAACTTTTGCTTGTCTGAAAAGTTTTATTTCTCCATCAATTTTGAAGGAGATCCTTGCTGGATACAGTAATCTTGGTTGTAGAGTTTTCCCTTTCAATACCTTAAATATATCCTGCCATTCCCTTCTGGCCTACAGAGTTTCTGCTGAAAGATCAGCTGTTAAGCATATGGTGTTTCCCTTGTATGTTACTTGTTGCTTCTCCCTTGCTGCTTTTTGTATTATTTTTTGTGTTTAGTCTTTGTTAGTTTGATTAGTATGTGTCTCGGCATGCTTCTCCTTGGGTTTATCCTGTATGGGACTTTTTGTACCTCTTGGACTTGACTGACTATTTCCTTTTCCATGTTGAGGAAATTTTCAACAATAATCTCTTCAAAATTTTTCTCATACCCTTTCTTTTTCTCTTCTTCTTCTGGGACCCTTATAATTCAAATGTTGGTGTGTTTGATATTGTCCCAGAGGTCTCTGAGACATTCCTCAGTTCTTTTCATTCTTTTTACTTAATTCTGCTCGTCAGAAGTTATTTCCACCATTTTATCTTCCAGCTCACTGATTTGTTCTTCTGCTTCATATATTCTGCTTTTGATTCCTTCTAGAGTATTTTTAATTTCAGTAACTGTGTTGTTTGTCTCTGTATGTTTATTCTTTAATTCTTCTAGGCCTTTGTTAATTGATTCTTGCATTTTCTCAATTTTGTTTTCAAGGTTTTTGATCATCTTTACTATCATTATTCTGAATTCTTTTTCAGGTAGTTTGCCTATTTCCTCTTCATTTATTTGGACTTCTCTGTTTGTAGTTTATTCCTTCATTTGTGTAGTATTTCTCTGCCTTTTCACTATTTTTTTAACTGATTGTGTTTAACTTATTTTTTAACTTATTAACTTATTTAACCCCTTTTCCCAGGCTTCAAGGTTGAATCTTTCTTCCTTTTGGTTTCTGCCCTCCTAAGGTTGGTCCAGTGGTTTGTGCAAGCTTTGTATAGGGTGAGATTTATGCTGAGTTTTTCTTTCTTTCTTTGTTTTTCCTCTGATGGGCAAGGCTGAGTGAGGTGGTAATCCTGTCTGCTGATGATTGGGTTTGTATTTTTGTTTTGTTTGTTGTTTAGGTGAGGAGGCCTGCACAGGGTGCTACTGGTGGTTGGGTGATGCCAGGTCTTGTATTCAGGTGGTTTTCTTTGTGTGAGTTATCACTATTTGATACTCCCTAGGGTTAATTCTCTGGTAATAAAGGGTCTTGGAGTCAGTACTTCCACTCCAAAGGCTTAGGGCTTGATCTCTGGTAAGGAAGGAAGATTCCACAAGTGGTTTGTTATGGCATTAAGTGAGATTAAAACAAATACCCAAAAATGAGAAGCCAAAGATGAACCCCAGACAAATGGCAGTTACAAAACAATGCAAATAATAATTAAAATAATGGAATATACACATATACATATACACCCATGAGCAAAGTCAAAGTAGTCCAACAAAAATAAAGTACAGTTGACTGACCCAGTGAACGAAGGAAATCAAAAATTATATTTACCAGTTAGGAACAAAACTAACTAAAGCACAAACTCGAAAACAAAACCAAAGCAGGGTGCCAGTTGGGGAATAAAGCAATGAAAATAAAACTAACAAAATGTTGAGAGGAAAGGAAAGTAAGAAAAGAAAGGAAGAATAGATATGCAAAGTTAAATAGAGGTAGATGAAGAGGATTTATATAAGTTAAAGATTAATTGCAAGGGGGAAAGAACAGAAGGAAAGGCAAACAAAGGAATAAATGTAGAAAAAATATAATAGGTTTTAAAAAATTAAAATTATAAAAAAGAAAAAATTTATTTTATTTTTAAGAATATTGTTACTATTGTTAGGTTAATACATTAGTAATAGACCTTAAAACAAGTTTAATTTGACAATTTTTTAATTTAAAATAATAAGAGAAGCCTTCAAAAGATCTCACAGAGACAAACAAAGAATAAGAAATCTAAGGTAAACTGGTAATGAAAATAATTATAACCACATAAACAGACATTTAAAATATAAGATAAACTATTTTAGGAAAAAAAAAGAAAAAAACTATTTTAGGATTATAAAAGTAGAACAGTTCTATGAAGTGGTCTTTTCTGAAAACATACAACTCCTGAAAAATCTTAAAACTTGAATTTATCACTAACCATAAAAGACTGGAAAATATTATTTTCCAATTACCTCTCAAAAAATCCTCAGGACCATATGGCTTTACTGGTATGTCCTTTCAAACTTTTGACAAATAGATAATTGGCATGATACATGCACTGTTTTGGAAACAGTGGGAAAGATGGAAAGCTGCTCCTTTCATTTTATGAAGCTAAGATGGCCTTAACATCAAACCCTTAAAAAATACAGAGCAAAATAAGAAAACCATAAGACAAACATCATTTATGAACAAAAATGAAAAAACCAAAACAAATTTAATTGTAAAAGTACTTTCAAAGAGTCACGCAGTATGATCAAAAGAATTTATCCCAGAATATTAGCAAATCCAGTCTTATAATACATCACAGTTCCTGTAACACAGCACATCAGAAGTTCCTCTCTTATTAAATTTTTTTTTTAATTCATTCAACAAAAATTTGAGTTGAGCTGAATCCCTTCAGTTGACTGTTTACTATGTGCCAGATACTGCTAAAAATGCTGGAGATGCCTTTCTCGAGCTTATATTTAATGGGAGTGAGACAGTAAACAAAAAAAGAAAAATAGAGTATGTTAGTTGGTGATGAATGCTGTGGAAAAAATTAAGTAGGGAAAAGTGACAGAAATTGCTGTTTTAAATAGGATGGTCAGAGAAGGCTGAATGCAGATAACATTTGGGCAGAGTCTGAAGAAGGTAAGGGAGCTTGCCACGTGGACTTGAAGGATAGAAGAGTTCTGGGCAGAATTTACAGCAGGGTGAAGGCCCAGAGGCAGCATTCTGCCTGGTGTACTGAGAATAGCAGGAAAGCCAATTGGGAGTGAGTGGATGTGCAAGGAGGCACGGTAGGAGATTAAGCCCAAGTACTGGAGGAATAGAAGACCAAGCCTGTAAACTAAGGAGTGAGATGGAAATCCAATTGATCATTGTGAACAAAAAGTGCATGGCCTGACACCTTAAAAGGATGACTCTTGGCTACTGTGGCAGAGAACAGAACGTAGCTCGGTAAAGGAGGGAGCAGGCTAAGGTGTGGAGGCTGTTGTAATAATCTAGATGAGGGGCGTGGCGAGAAGGGGTCAGATCCTGTGTGTGTAGGATGCTGCCTGAGCTGACGAGATTTACTGATGATTTGGATAGGAGGTTTTAAAAGAAAGGAGAGGGGAGCAAATGACTTTAAATTTGGACTGAGACACTGGAAGACTACAATGTCATCTTTGTCATCTTTGAATACTCAACATCCATTTTCTGATTTTCAAATTATTAGTAAACATGGAATATCAGGAAAGAATATACTCCTAACTATGATAAAGAATAGATATTTCAAAACAGCTAGTATTATGAATAATGGCAAAATGTCGGTGGCACTCAGATTTAATTTTTAAAAAATAACCAAGAGTTTATAATGGAGAAAAACTGAGAAAACACTTAATATCATTCAATAGTAGACTGGACAAATTGTGATAGAGATATATAATGAAGACAGAGGAGCCACGGGGTCACCAGAGTTGGATATGACTTAGTGACTAAACCACACCACTGCAAAATATTTAGTAGTGCGGTGAAACGACATATTGGTTTAGTAGAACAGGGTACCAAACAAAACATAAAATGTAATACTGTGCATGAGTGCTAAGTTGCTTCAGTTGTGTCCGATTCTATCTGATCCCATGGACTTTAGTTCACCAGGCTCCTCTGTCCATGGGATTCTCTAGGCAAGAATACTGGAGTAGGCTTGACCTTCTCCAGAAATGTAATACTAGTTTCCTTTAAATATATATGAATATATATTTAGAAACTAAGGACTGGAAGGGAAAATGTGATGCATCTCTAAGTGATTTTTTTCTTTACATTTTTCTATATTCTTTGTAGATTTATGTCTGGAATTTTTTTTATAATCAGAAAGACCATAAATACTATTTTGAAAAAGAAATACATGCAAAAACTGATTCACAGCTTACTCTCACATGCTTCGAGTAAGTGATAGGTGAACAAGCAAGACTGAACTAAAATGATGGAGGCTCCTCACTTACTCAAAACTATATAATGGGATGTCCATGGTGGTCTAGCTGGCTGAGATTCTGCGCTCCCAAGACAGAAGGCATGGGTTCAATCCCCAGCCAGGGAACTAGATCCCACATTTTGCAACTCAGAGTTTGCATGCTACAACTAAAGATCCCACATACTGCAACTAAAATCCAGTGCAGTCAAATAAATATTTTCAAAAACTATATAATAATCTCTGTAAGACCATGTGTTAGAGAGTCAGAGCAAAGGTTCATTTTCATTGGCTGCTGGGAGGCTTGGGGGCCCAAGGAGGCTTTCACACCATATTCTTCATCTTCATCGATCCCTCCAATCTCCCACCTCTTGTTATAAAACATGTGAGCCCAACTGAGGGACCTTCTCTGTAAGGGGCTGTTTCATTTCACCAATCTGACACTGGACAGGTTAGAAACGCAACTTCATAGGAGAACACTGCAGACTCATGGATTATTGCTTACAGATGCTACTAACTGAAAATTAAATAACAAGGGACAATCGCCAAGAACCCAAGCCTTTGGGAAACATAGAGTCTTAGTCACTCAGTCGTGTCCAATTCTTTGAGACTCCATGGACTGTAGCCCGTCAATCTCTATTGTCCATGAAACTCTCCAGGCAAAAATACTGGAGTGGGTGGCCATTCCCTTCTCCAGGGGGTCTTCCCAACTTAGGGTTAGAACCTTTACCATCTGAGATTCTTTACTGTCTGAGCCAGCAGGGAAGACCATTTTTAAAGCAGCCCACACATCTCACATCAGCCTTTTGTGACACTTTGCTTCTCTGTGCTTTAGCCTCTTGCCCCCTTGGTTTCTTCTTTGTTTCCTTGTTGCAGTTTCTGTTCTGCTTTACAGAGACATGCGCTGCTAGGACAACGAATCTATACGTGACCCGAGGCTCACTACAGTTCAACAGTCACCAGATTACTCTATACACTGGGGTAAATCATACTGGGAAAGGTTTTGCAAGAGCCTGTCTATGGGTCCCTGTTTGAAGTCTGTCTTGTAAATTTACTTTAAATCATATTTTTATCATTTGTTGATAGCAACAATCCACGAGGCAACTATCTCTCCATTATAGACTGAAAGCATTCACTCAGGGCCAGGTGAACACAAAGGAAGGTCTGGACAGTCTACAGACCTAGAAGAGAACTAGGAAACTGATTTGAGGGATCCTGGGCAGATACTCATGCTAGTGATTTCAAACCTCTGGGTGTGTAGCAAAATTATCTGAGCAACCTCTTAAAAATGAAAATCACTGAACCCAATTCATAGCCTTGAAGCACAACTATTACTCTATCGATTCACTAATGCAGTGCCACTGAGATCAACTCCAGACTACTTGCATCAGAATCAGCTCTTTTCTAAAAGTAAGCTTGCCTTCTGCACATGATATATCTGGAGTGTCAGCACATAGAGAAATACCTCATTCTTTTTAAGTGGTTATATTGAATTTCAATGCTTGGGTTTACTGTGATTTTTAACCAAAGCCTATTGATGGCCATTTAATTCAGTTCAGTTCAGTTGCTCAGTTATGTCTGACTCTTTGTGACCGCATGAACTGCAGCACGCCAGGCCTCCCTGTCTATCAACAGCTACCGGTGATTACTCAAACTCAAGTCCATAGTTTTAACTAGACAGACCTTTGTTGACAAAGTAATGTCTCTGCTTTTTAATATGCTGTCTAGGTTGGCCATAACTTTCCTTCCAAGGAGCAAGCGTCTTTTAATTTCATGGCTGCAGTCACCATCTGCAGTGATTTTGGAGCCCAAAAAAATAAAAGTCTCTCACTGTTTCCATTGTTTCCCCATCGATTTGCCATGAAGTGATTGGACCAGATACCATGATCTTAGTTTTCTGAATGTTGAGTTTTAAGCCAACTTTTTCACTCTCCACTTTCACTTTCATCAAGAGGCTCTTTAGTTCTTCTTCACTTTCTGCCATACGGGTGGTGCAATCTGTATATCTCTTTACGGCTGCACCAGCAAAGCATGAAGGTCCCATCACTTCATGGAAGATAGATGGGGAAACAGTGGAACCAGTGGCTGACTTTATGTTTCTGGGCTCCAAAATCACTGCAGATGGTGATTGCAGCCATGAAATTAAAAGACGCTTACTCCTTGGAAGGAAAGTTATGACCAACATAGACAGCATATTAAAAAGCAGAGACATTACTTTGCCAACAAAGGTCCGTCTAGTCAAGGCTATGGTTTTTCCAGTGGTCATGTATGGATGTGAGAGTTGGCTTGTGAAGAAAGCTGAGCGCCGAAAAATTGATGCTTTTGAACTGTGGTGTTGGAGAAGACTCTTGAGAGTCCCTTGGACTGCAAGGAGATCCAACCAGTCCATCCTAAAGGAGATCAGTCCTGGGTGTTCATTGGAAGGACTGATGCTGAAGCTGAAACTCCAATACTTTGGCCACCTGATGAGAAGATTTAACTCATTGGAAAAAACCCTGATGCTGGGAGGGATTGGGGGCAGGAGGAGAAGGGGATGACAGAGGATGAGATGGCTGGATGGCATCTCCGACTTGATGGACATGAGTTTGAGTAAACTCTGGGAGCTGGTAATGGACAGGGAGGCCTCGCATGCTACGATTCATGGGGTCACAAAGAGTCAGACAGGAATGAGCAACTGAACTGAACTGAACCGAATCTGCATGTCTGAGGTTATTGATATTTCTCCTGGCAATCTCGATTCCAGTTTGTGCTTCATCCAGCCCAGCATTTCTCATGATGTACTCTGCATATAAGTTAAATAAGCAGGGTGACAACATACAGCCTTGACGTATTCCTTGTCCAATTTGGAACCAGTCTATTGTTCCATGTCCCGTTCTAACTGTTGCTTCTTGACCTGCATACAGATGTCTCAGGAGGCAGGTGAGGTGGTCTGGTATTCCCATCTCTTGAAGAATTTCCCACACTTAAGTAGTTTTTAGTTAATAAACATCTTTGGTTCTGTATCTTTGGATTTAGTAGTAGAGTAAACTCTAGCCATGCTAAGCCTATTTTAAGTTTCAGAGGTACATAGAGGCAGCACCAAGTTGCATGTTCCTAAAACCAAGTTGTAAGAGCAAGAACCTTCTGCACTTTAAATAAATTTGGCTCTGTGACACTTCATTCCACACACAGTATGCCCTCAGGACGGTTGATTCCAAACAACGGTGGTAGATTATCTCCAGTAGCATTGTTTGAAGAACTTTAGAATAGAGCAGCCTCATGTCATAGACTCTACTTTCAGATTCAGGTGGGTCCCAGGAATCCAAAGTCTAGGAAAGCTTCCAGCTAACACTAATGCACAGCCAGGTTCAAAAAACCACTGCCAAAGGGACCATGTTCAAGAGTTTCCAAAATTGAGTTTGTTTCCCTTGTGGCTCAGCTGGTAAAGAATCCACCTGCAATGCAGGAGACCTGGGTTCGATCCCTGGGTCGGGAAGATCCCCTGGAGAAGGGAAAGGCTACCCAGTCCAGTATTCTGGTCTGGATACTTCCATGGACTGTATATGGTCCATGGGGTCGCAGAGAGGGACACAACTGAGCGACTTTCACTTCGCTTCACTTCAAAATTGAAAAGCAGAAAACAGTCACTAGATGGCAACCTCTCTCTCTTTTTTATTTCTTAGTTTTTAACAGAAAATTTAGCAGAGTCCTTGAGAGCATCTTTTTTTTTTTCACATTCATGATTAAATTTAGAGACATCTCCCTATAGGAGGTTTTTTTTTTTTTTAATACACAAGCAGGTGCCTCTCTTTTATAATGCCCATATCCCATTGCTTTTGAACTCCCTAGTCAAAAACAAGAGCTCTTTTGTTCGAATAGTCCTTCCAGAAACTAAATCCTGCTTTTGTTTGCACACATTTCTCCTATAAAATCCTAAATTTCCTGTTTCCTAAGATAATAATTGGAATTTATCTTAACTGGAAAATCTCTTTTCTTTCTTACTAATGTCTGGATCTTATTAAAGCTAAAGACCATCTGTGCTCAGTTTTGTGAGGCTAATCCACCCAAGAGTCTGAAATGCAATACTTGGATGCAATCTCAAAAATGACAGAATGATCTCTGTTTATTTCCAAGACAAACCATTCAATATCACAGTAATCCAAGTCTATGCCCTGACAAGTAACACTGAAGAAGCTGAAGTTGAACAGTTCTATGAAGATACAAAACCTTCTAGAATTAACACCCAAAAAAGATGTCCTTTTCACTATAGGGGACTGGAATGCAAAAGTAGGAAGTCAAGAAATATCTGGAGTAACAGGCAAATTTGGCCTTAGGTAAAGAATGAAGAAGGGCAAAGGCCAAATATAGTTTTGCCAAGAGAATGCACTGGTCATAACAAGCACCCTCTTCCAACAACACAGGAGAAGACACTACACATGGACATCACCAGATGGTCAATGCTGAAATCATATTGATTATATTCTTTGCAGCCAAAGATGGAGAAGCTCTAGACAGTCAACAAAACCAAGATGAGGAACTGACTGTGGCTCAGATCATGAACTCCTTCTTGCCAAATTCAGACTTAAATTAAAGAAAGTAGGGAAAACCACTAAACCATTCAGGAATGACCTAAATCAAATCCCTTACAATTATACAGTGGAAGTGAAAAACAGATTCAAGGGATTAGATCTGATACACAGAGTGCCTGAAGAACTATGGATAGAGGTTAAGACATTATACAAAAGGCAGGGAACAAGACCATCCCCAAGAAAAGGAAATGTAAAAAGGCAAGATGGTAGTCTGAGGATGACTTACAAATAGCTGAGAAAAGGAGAAGCAAAGGGCAAAGGAAAAAAGTAAAGTTATAACCATTTGAATGCAGAGTTCCAAAGAAAAGCAAGGAGAGATAAGAAAGCCTTCCTCAGGGATCAATGCAAAGAAATAGAGGAAAATTAGAGATGGGAAAGACTAGAGATCTTTTCAAGAAAATTAGAGATACCAAGGAAACATTTCATGCAAAGATGGGCTCAATAAAGGACAGAAATGGTATGCACCTAACAGAAGCAGAAGATATTAAGAAGGGGTGGCAAGAATACACAGAAGAACTATACAAAAAAGATCTTCATGATCCAGATAATCATGATGGCGTGGTCACTCACCTAGAGCCAGACATTCCAGGAATGTCTGGAATGTCAAAACATACCAGAATGCAAAGTCAAGTGGGCCTTAGGAAGCATCACTATAAATAAAGCAAGTGGAGGTGATGGAATTCCAGTTGAGCTATTTCAAATCCTGTGAAAGATGCTGTGAAAGTGCTGTACTCAATATGTCAGCAAATTTGGAAAACTCAGCAGTGGCCACAGGACTGGAAAAGGTCAGTTTTCATTCCAATCCCTAAGAAAGGCAATGCCAAAGAATGCTCAAGCTACTGAGCAATTGCACTCATCTCACATGCTAGCAAAGTAATGCTCAAAATTCTCCAAGCCAGGCTTCAACAGTCTATGAACCATGAACTTCCAGATGTTCAAGCTGGGTTTAGAAAAGGCAGAGGAACCAGAGATCAAATTGCCAACATCTGTTGGATCATCGAAAAAGCAAGAGAATCCCAGAAAAACATCTATTTCTGCTTTATTAACTCTGCCAAAGCCTTTGACTGCGTGAATCACAACAAAGTGTGGAAAATTCTTCAAGAGATGAGCATACCAGACCACCTCATCTGCCTCCTGAGTCATCTGCATGCAGGTCAAGAGGCAACAGTTAGAACTGAACATGGAACAACAGAATGATTCCAAATCGGGAAAGGAGTACATCAAAGCTGTATATTGTTGCCCTGCTTATTTAACTTATATACAGAGCACATCATGAGAAATGCTGGGCTGAATGAAGCACAAGTTGGAATCAAGATTGCCAGGAGAAATATCAATAACCTCAGATATGCAGATGACACCACCCTTATGGCAGAAAGTGAAGAAGAACTAAAGAGCCTCTTGAAGAAAGTGAAAGAGGAGAGTGAAAAAGTTGGCTTAAAATTCAACATCCAGAAAACTAAGATCATGGCATCTGGTCCCATCACTTCATGGCAAATAGATGGGGAAACAATGGAAACAGTGAGAGACTTTATTTTTTTGGGCTCCAAAATCACTGCAGATGATGACTGCAGCCATGAAATTAAGACACTTGATCCTTGGAAGAAAAGCTATGACCAACCTAGACAGCATATTAAAAAGCAGAG
Source organism: Muntiacus reevesi (assembly GCF_963930625.1). Classification (NCBI taxonomy): domain Eukaryota; kingdom Metazoa; phylum Chordata; class Mammalia; order Artiodactyla; family Cervidae; genus Muntiacus; species Muntiacus reevesi. The sequence continues at coordinate 35,125,245 of NC_089264.1, read as the reverse complement.
ACATTATTTTGGCAACAAAGGTCCATCTAGTCAAAGTTATGGTTTTTCCAGTAGTCATGTATGGATGTGAGAGTTGGACTATAAAGAAAGCTGAGGACCAAAGAACTGATGCTTTTGTTGGAGAAGACTCTTCAGAGGCCGTTGGACAGTAAGGAGATCCAACTAGTCCATCTTAAAGGAAATCAGTCCTGAATATTCATTGGAAGGACTGATGTTGAAGCTGAAACTCTAATACTTTGGCCACTTGATGCAAAGAACTGACTCATTGGAAAAGACTCTGATGCTGGGAAAAATTGAGGGCAGGAAGAGAGGAGGGCAACAGAGGATGAGATGGTTGGATGGCATCACCGACTCAAAGGACATGAGTTTGAGCAAGCTCCAGGGGTTGGTGATGGACAGGAAAGCCTGGCGTGTTGCAGTCGTGGGGTCACAGAGTCAGACATGACTGAGTGACTGAACTGAACTGAACTCACCCCCAGCACCCTGACATGAACAGTCTGCCATACTTCCTCTAACTTGGCCTATAGAGGAACTTAGATACTTGAAAGGGATCTCAGAGGTCATCTAGTCCAATGCTCACCTAAAGCTAAAGATCACTTTCTTTCATCCCTAATAGCTGGTTATTTTGCCATTGCTTAAATACTTACATAAACAGGGAACATACTACCTTGCACTTCTGGTTCTAGGCAGAATAATCATTTCTTTCCACCTGACATCTTTCAAATTAAACTTTTTTCAATAACCTTTCATATGACCTGTCACCATGCTCCTCACTTCCCACTGTGTCCACAAGTCACCTACACATCTCAGCACACAGTGTGATCGTGACCTCCCTTACTCTGGCCACTCACTCCTGTTAATGTAGTCTAGGATTGTGTTAGATTCCTTGACACCTACAAAAATGCCTGTTCCAGTGCTTGACCCAACAAACAGGCTGAATTAATATCAGTTTCCTTTGCTTCTTCTTTAAGTCCTAATTGTATAAGTACCACCCTCTTTTTGTTTTTTGTTTACTTGTTGCTTGCTCCATTAGAACCAATATCAGACAAGCTCTGTATACCATACTATACAATTGTATACAATATTATACAATTTATTTTCAGAAACAAAATGCCTAATGTAATATTTCATAGGTAACTCAACAGGTAAAGAATTCGCCTGCAATGTAGGCGACCCCAGTTTAATTCCTGGGTCAGGAAGATCTCCTGGAGAAAGGATAGGCTACCCGCTCCAGTTTTCTTGGGCTTGCCTGTGGCTCAGATGGTTAAGAATCCACCTATAATATGGGAGACCTGGGTTGGGAAGATCTCCTGGAGAAGGGAATGGCTACCCACTCCAGTATTCTTGCCCCGAGAATTCCATGGACAGAGGAGCTGTACTGATTTATCAATATTTCAGGGGCTTTGATTTTATGATCTTATATATTAACTATCCAGACTTCCCAGATGGCTCATGGGTCCTACCAGTTTTTTGAGATGCAAACATATCGTTACCTTTAGGAATTCATCTCAGCTATTTGCAAGAATTTTGAACAGGGTAGAGGGTAGGATAGTGCCCCAGTGCATAATGATGTTGGCTCCCCTATGCTCTTCAGTATATCCTAACCTATAAAACCAGTTGTTGTTGTTGTTGTCGATGTGTTAATCTTCAGTCGCCCAGTCACGTCCAACTCTTTGCGACCCCATGAACTGTAGCACCTGAGACCTCTCTGTCCCTCACCACCTCCTGAAGTTTGCCCCAGTTCATGTCTATGGCATCAGTGATGCCATCCAGCCATCTCATCCTTTGATGCCCTCTTCACCTTCTGTCCTTAATCTTTCCCATTATCCAGGACTTTCCCAATGAGTCAGCTGTTTGTATCAGGTGACCAAAATACTAGAGCTTCAGATTCAACATCAGTCCTTCCAATGAGTATTCAGGGTTGATTTCCCTTAAGATTGACTGGTTTGATCTCCTTGCTGTTCAAGAGACTCTCAAGGCATCTTCTCCAGCAACACAGTTCGAAGTCATCAATTCTTTGGCGCCCTGCCTTCTTTATGGTCCAACTCTCACAACCATTTGTGATCACTGGGAAGATGATAACCTTGACTATGGAGACCTTTGTCAGCAGAGTAATGCCTCTGCTTTTCAACACACTGTCTAGGTTTGTCGTAACTTCCCTAACAAGACATAATCATCTGATTTCATAGCTGCAGTCACCATCCACAGTGATTTTAGAGCCCAAGAAGAGGAAATATGTCACTACTTCCACCAGTAATACTACTAAGATTAGAACAATGACAAAAACTATACAAAAAATGTGATAGTGTACATTTAAAAGAAATACCCTATTTCACCACTCCTTTTCAACTTCATATAGGAAGTTCTTGCTAAGGCAACAAAAGTTGGGGGGAAAGGTATCCATATTGAGAAGGAGGGCATAAAATTGTTTTTGTTCATAGGTGACATGATTGTCTATACAGAAAACCTGGAAGAATCAACAATAGTAAACTCCTGGAACTAATAAGTAATGATAGAGAGGTTGCAGGAAACAAGTTAATATACAAAAATCAACTGCTTTACTGTATATCAGAAATGAACAAGTAGAGTTTGAAGTTAAAAATATAATACCACTTATATTGTTGTTGTTTAGTCTCCAAGTCATGTCTGGCTCTTTTGCAATGCCATGGACTGTGGCCCCCCAGTCTCCTCTGTCCATGGGATTTCCCAGGCAAGAATACTGGAGTGGGTTGTCATATCCTACTCTAGGGGAATCTTCCTGGCCCAGGAATTGAGCCTGAGTATTCTGCATCTCCTGCACTGGCAGATGGATTCTTTCCACTGAGCCATGAAGAAAGCCCATCCACCTGACTTCAAGACTTACTGAAAAGCTATAGTAGCCAAGACAGTATTGTCCTGGTGAAAAACTAGACAAATAGATCAATGGAACAGAATAGAGAGCCCAGAAATAGACCCACATAAACACAGTCAACTGATCTTTGACAAAGGAACAAAAACAAAATAATACATAGCAATATAGCAAAGATAGTCTCTTGAACAAGTGGTGATGGAAAATGAAACATCCACATGCAAAAAATTGATTCTAGATACAGACTTTACACCATTCACAAAAATTAACTCAAACTGGATCATAAACCTGAGTGTAAAATGCAAAACTATATAATTGTTAGAAGATCAATAGGAGAAAACTAAGAGGACCTTGGGGATAGCAATGACTATTTAGATACAACATCGAACATAGTCCACGAAAGAAATAATTCATAAACTGGACTTCATTAAAACGGAAAACTTATGGTATGTGAAAGATAATGTCAAGAGACTCAAAAAACAAGCTACAGACTGGGAGAAAATATTTGCAAAAGATATGCCTGATAAAGGACAATTATCCAAAATATACAAAGAACTCTTAAAATTCAACATGAGAAAACAAGAACCTAATCAAAAAATTGGTCAAAGACTTTAACAGATGCCCCATCACAGAAGATATCCAAATGATAAATAAACATATGGAAAGGTGTTCCACATTACATGTCATCAGGAAATGCAAAATAAAGCAACATGAATTACCAGTACCTTCTTCTATTAGAGTGGCCACAATCCAAAATACTGACAATACCAGCCAGTCAGGATGTGTAGCAAAAGGGACTTGCTGATGGGAAGGCAATATGGTACAGCCACTTTGGAAGACAGCTTAGCAGAGTCTTATAACCAAACATATTCTTATATGACCCAGCAGTCACTTTTCCTGAAATTTACCCAAAGGAGTTGAAAATATGTTCACACAAAAACCTGCACATGGATGTTTATAGTAGTTTTATTCATAATTTCCCAAAGTGGGAAGCAACCAAGATGTCCTTCAGCTTGAAAGGATATATAAAAGGCAATATATCCAGATAGTGCAATGCTATTTAGCACTAAAAGGAAATGAGCTCTCAAGCCATAAAAATATGTGAAGGAAACTTAAGTTCATATTACTAAGTGAAAGAAGTCAATCTGAAAAAGCTATCTATGTATGATCCCAACTATATGACATTCTAGAAAAGGCAAAACTATGGCAACAACAAGATCAGTTGGGGAACAACAAGAGCAGTTGGGAAGGAGGGAATGAATAGGCAGAGCAAAGAGGATTTTTAGGGTGGTGTAAGTATTTTGTATAATGTTATAATTATGAAAACACATCATTAGACAGTTATCCAAACCCATAGAATATATAACACCAAGGGTGAAACCTATCATACACTTTGAATGATATGTCAATGTATGTTGATCCTTGGTAACAAATGTACCATCTGGTGAGTGATGTTGATAATGGGGAATATTATGCATGTAGGTGGAGGGAGTATAATGGAAATCTCAGTAATTTCCTCTCAATTTTGTTGTGAACCTAAAGTTGCCCTTTTAAAATTATTTTAAAAGTAACAGTAATAGGTGACTTCTACTTCAGTGAAGATAGACTAGAGGTACTTTTCCCTATTCCTCTTGCAAAGCACAACTAATATATATGGACATATGTTACAAATATAATGGACATACATATAAAACAAACCAGTGAAAAAGCTGAAAGGTGGAGAGAATTAGGCAGACTAGTCAGGAACCATGGGAACCAAGGAATGACAAATTATTAAATTCCCTGAGTTTTCTTTTTGCTTCCTATATCTCTGACTTGGAGCTGAAGATATTGACAACCTAGCAATGCCAACCAGAGTAGACAAAAAAGCCCCAACTGAAGCCTACACTGGTCAAAGGAACAGGAATGGGGTCACCTGGCAAGACTGAAAATTTTAGACAGTAATGGCTATACTTCTTATTTATTTATTTACTAGTTTTGGTTGTTCTGGGTCTTCGTTGCTGTGTGGGTTTTCTCTAGTTGTCAGGAACATGGGCTACTCCGCATTGCAGTTGGTGGTGGCTTTCCTGGTTGCTCACATGGTAAAGAATCTGAAAATATGTTCAGCCTGGTGGGCTGGTGGGCTACAGTCCATGGGATCGCAAAGAGTCAGGCACAGCTGAGTGACAAGACTGTGTCTCTTGTGAAGCACAGGCTCCGGGGCTCTCAGGCTTCAGCAGCTGCGGCTCCCAGTCCCTAGAGCACAGGCTCGGTAGTTGTAATGCAAGGGCTTAGTTGCCCCATGGCATGCGGGATCTTCCCAGATCAGGGATCAAACCCGTGTGTCCTGCATTGGCAGGAGGATTCTTTACCAGAGTCACCAGGGAACCCTTAATGGCTATACTTCTGCCCCACGTGTCACACATACAAGCCAAGGGAGCCCAGATTTCTACGCTCAAGAGGCTATACCGAGGTGCCCCAGTCCCTAACCCCACCACAGGATGGAGTCAGAGAAATCTAGAAAGGGAGCTGAAACTTTCATTTCAGCCAGCCTGTGGGGAGCTGGTCCTGTGGTGTCAATGGAGACCAAGTGGGAAGCCTGGGTCCACTCCCACCCAGCCCCTTCCTGCTGAGGTAATATAGGGGAGATTTACTAAAGGGTTAAGACATTCACTACCACCCAGTAGTGATCATGCTACCCACCCAGGGTGCCAGTGGAGACCACTTGGGGAGCCAGAAATTTCACTTCTGCCTGGAGTAATGCTGAACCACAGACACACAACATTTAATGTCAACAGAGCCCATGTGAGAAAACTGGGCTTCCATCTCTACCTGACCCTGATGAGGTAGGGCATACCACTCACTGGTTGGAGTGGAGCCATAGAAGGTCAGCTAAAACAGAAATTAAATGAGATCTAGGGTTCGATAATATATTATAAAAATATCTAGGACTCAACCAAAAGATCCTGAACCGAATGAAAAAATACATGCCATGAAACAATAGATGGCAACAATGAGATGACAGACATGTTAGAATAACCTAACAAATAATTTTAAGGCAACCATCATAAAATGCTTCAATGACCAATTTAATCAACACTTTGATTAAATGAAAAACAAATGAAAAACAGAAAGTCTCAGAAAAGAAATAGAAGATATAAAGAACCCAAATAGAACTTTTAGAACTAAACAGTATAATAATTGAAGCAAAAAAACTCAGTGGATGAGCTCAATAGAAGAATAGAAGGGACAGAGGAAACAATCAGTGAATACAGAGAGAAAGAGAAAAAAAGTGGAAAGAGTCTAAGAGACTAGTGAACCTATCATATATGTTGAAACCTAATCCCCAGTGTCATGGTATTAGGAGGTGGGACCTTCAGAAGGCAATTAAATACCCTCAAGAATGGAACTTGGTGCCCTTATAAATGAGACCTCAGAGAGCTCCCTTGCCTCTTTTGCCATGTGAAGTTATAGCAAGATGGCTGCCTATGAATCAGAGGTGGGCTGTTACTAGGCACTGAATCTGAAGGTGCATTGATCTTGGACCGCCAAGCCTCTAGAAGTGTGAGAAATAAATGTTTGTAGTTTAAGCTACCCAGTCTATGATACTTTTTTATAGTGGCTCAAACAGACTAAGACAATGATGATCATAAACTTACTCCTACAGAGTAGTCTCAAGAATGTTTGCAACAAAACATTTTGATACAAGTTTAATAGGTGAACATGACCACTTATAGGAGAAAACTCTCAAAAGATGTGGTACAATCAGTAGAATAAAAACTGTAAAGATCTACAGAGACAAGACCCAGCTATATAATTTGTGGGGCCCAGTATAAATGAAAATGCAAGGCTTCTCATTCAGAAAGCAGGGGAAATTGCTATTAAAAATACTAGCCAGAGGGATAGGATGGAGAGGGGGGTAGGAGGGGGGATCGGGATGGGGAACACATGTAAATCCATGGCTGATTCATGTCAATGTATGGCAAAAACCACTACAATATTGTAAAGTAATTAGCTTCCAACTAATAAAAATAAATGGAAAAAAAAAAGGTACTAAACTAGAAAACACCTTCTTTTCTCCTGTACACATCATCTGCTCAAGAGCATGCTGCATTTTCCCATCAGACTTGACTTTAAAAACACAAGTTCAAAGATAATTATTAAGAATTTCAAGAAGGCAACACCAGTGCATTAAAATCAAGTGTGTGTCCCTTTTAAGTATGGGTCTATGTGACAGCACAGCCCACCCATTTGCCCGTGGAGCAAGCCCTGCAAGAGATCATTGCCATTTAGATACTACTAGGTTCTACTGATGCATATAAAAGCTAGAGACTTTGTCCTTATTTCTTCTTTTTTTTTCCTATAAAAACTTTTTATGTTTTGTTTTTTTAATTAATTAATTAATTTTAATTGGAGGCTAATTGCTTTACAATATTGTAGTGGTTTTTGCCACACATTGATATGAATCAGCCATGGGTGCACATGTGTTCCCCATCCTGAACCCCCCTCCCATCTCCCTCCCCATCCCATCCCTCAGGGTCATCCCAGTGCACCACCCCTGAGCACCCTGTCTCATGCATCGAACCTGGACAGGCAATCTATTTCACATATGTTAATATACATGTTTCAATGCTATTTTCTCAAATCATCCCACCCTCACCTTCTCACACAGAGTCCAAAAATTTGTTCTTTATATCTGTGTCTCTTTTGCTGTCTTGTATATAGGGTCATTGTTACCACATTTCTAAATTCCATATATATGCATTAATATACTGTATTGGTGAAAAACTTCTTATATTTTAAGTAGCTGTTTCCTTATAGATAAAATAGAAGAAGATTTAGATGACATCGGGTGCATTCATGGTGGTATGGCTGTAGACAGAGTAAGACGTGATCAAGGATGCTAAGAAGAGGTGTATTAGTTGGGCATAAAAGTAAGACATTTTAAGTGGGGTGAGAGGCAGGCAGGCTCCTGGAGATAGAGTCTTTCTGGCTAGCTTACTGAGGTCAGCCAGTCATTCTAGGACATGGCAGATTATTTTACCTCAAGTTTAAACCAAACAACATTTCCCATGTAGGTGGGTTTCAGTAAACATCCTAAAGCCCACTTTATACAGAACTTCATGGAAACACAGTAAGACAGAGCTAACATCATCCCAGCCCACTCTCTCCCAACACACCATCCCATCCCACCTCATTACCTGTGCTTCCTGTGGCTGCCATGTCTAATTCAGTAGACAGTCACAAAAAAGCTGCCTATTAAACAACTTGAGGTTAATTTATTTTTTCATCATGTTTTAGGTTTTTGCCAGAATACACATGGGTGAATTGAAGGAGTATACTAGCTCTGAAACGAAGTTCCTTTAATTCCCTGAAGCATTTCATGTGAGTGCTTTCTTATCTTTTCAATGATAATTTTCTCCCTGGGAGAAAACCACTTAGTTAATTATATACCCTATATTCTTTATTATATACTTTGGCCACCTGATGTGAAGAGCTGACTCATTGGAAAAGACCCTGATGCTGGGGAAGACTGAGGGTAGAAGCAGAAGGGGGCAACAGAGGATGAGATGGTTGGATGACATCACCAACTCAATGGACATGAATTTGAGCAAACTCCTGGAGATAAGGGCTCCGGTGGTAAAGAATCTGCCTGCAATGCAGGAGACCCTGGTTCAGTTCCTGGGTGGGGAAGATGCTCTGGAGAAGGGATAGGCTACCCACTCCAGTATGCTTGGGCTTCCCTGGTGGCTCAGATGGTAAGAATCTGCCAGCAAAGAGGGAGACCTGGGTGTGATCCCTGGGTGGGGAAGATTCCCCTGGAGGAGGGCATGGCAACCCACTCCAGTATTCTTGCCTGGAGAATCCCCATGAACAGAGGAGCCTGGAGGGCTACACTCCATGGGGTTCCAAAGAGTCAGACACAACCGAGTGACTAAGCACATAGCCTGGAGATAAAGGACAGGGAAGCCCAGCATGCTGCCATTCACGGGGTCACAAAGGGTTAGACACAATTAAGTGACTGAATGACTAAGCACAGAATTAATTACATATTGAATAGAGCTTAACTATATATCATAATGTGCAAAAGTTATATACAAATGTCCCCATCTTCCCCCTAAATGAAGCCAATTTTAGATGTAAATCTTTATTTTGATGCACTTTCCTAATTAGTATAAGGTAATTCACACTGTTACTCAAATCTGGTATATGTATATGTTCAGAGTATCAGCATGAGGTTACCATATTTCAAACCCATTCATTTCTGGACTCATTTGTGGCACAGCACAGATTTCCATAAATCATTTCAAAATACTTTCTGAAATTCTTGAAAAAGTTTCTAAACAAACTTTAATTGCTATTAATATTAACCACCTAATAGTATAGGAAAAACTGGGGAAATCCATTTTTAAAATATCAGGTATTTTTTTCCACTTCCATATAATTCTCCTATCACTTCAATCATATTGATACCATCTGAATCAAGGTTGGTATCACAACTATACTACCTCACATAACTATACTACCTTACAACTTAGGTTTAAGCAATAATGAACAATATTTGTTTTAAGGGAAACAGTAATTATTAAAATATAATCTATATAATAAAATGAAATCTTAGAATGATCCTGAGGAGGAAACCTCTTAGAGAAATGAGTTGAATTTTCCATGACTCTTCTCAGACAGAGAAGAGGCAAAGAGAAGGAAGAAGTTTTAACAGTAAGGACTAAAATTTCCCCAAAGTGAGCATGAGGTAAAAGGTTTTCCAGTCACAGTGAAAATAGAACTTGCTGACAAGGTCATGATCACATCAGACAATGCACAACTGGGAAAAAGAAATTTACAAAAACCATTATTTATTTTTAACTATACAACTTGGGAGGTTTCCAAACTATGTCTGGGAAGTCCCTGCTTGCCCTTGACCATTATATTGCTCCTTTCCTCTCTTCTATCTCTTATTCCTCTACCAACACACATGCCAACCTAAAGCTAGTAAGGAGTCCACGTACATGAGGTAGCCAGAATAGCCTCAAATCCACAGAAGCAGAGTAGACTGGTGGTTGCTGGGGGTTGGGGGGAAGAGGGTAAATGGAGAGTTGATTTTTGATGGGTGCAATGTTTCAGTTATATAAGATGAAAGATGGGTATAAAACATTGCTCTTCTAGTTATCAACATTGTATCACACAATTTGTTAAAAGCCTAGATCTCATGTTAGAAATTCTTACATTTTTAAAGGTAGTAAGAACACTCAGTTGTATTTAATTTTAGATGTCCTTTGCTCCTTTAATTTATAATATATCAATATAATTGATTCAGGTGGCTCAGGGACTTATCACTGGTAAGGCATTCCTTATTAAATGGACTAGAACATCTGTGCTCCTAATAAAAGGCAAAAAGTCCTATGCCTTTTTGACCTTTGAGGTCTGGCATTATTTCTGAGAAGTCTAATTTGGTACTTGTATTAAAATCCATTTAACAAACATCCTCATACTTTAGTACAGCAAAGTAAATTTTTCCTGATATCAAAAAGAGTTTACTTACAATACAATTGATGATTCTGAGTACATCACTCACAGTGGGAAATGGACCATTCACCTGAAGAAGGATCCTATCATTTTAAGCTAGTAAATAGAACAAAGTGAACTTCAACCTGTTTCCCAAGAATCACGTTGATTTTTGTAGTAAGACCTCTGTAGGGTCATTTCTCTACATCATCAGAAGACATGACTCCTTCCTGACACTATATCTTTGGATTTCTCTGGACTGGTGGCATTCATACAGATAGCTATTCGAAGTTGAACAAAATATACTTGAATGTCTTTGAGGCAGCTTTAAAGAAATGAAACACACACGCAATAGACCATTCAGCCTAAATGACTCTGGGATAATTACATAAACTCCATAAGCCAAATAAAGTTCAGGGTTCATGAGACCCAGTCTCTTCAGGTCCTGCTTTCAAAGAAAATCAATTGTTGTGGCTTCTAAATAACATGGGCTTAGGGAGTTGTATTATTGGAGTGTGCAAGAGAACCTATGGTAGTGGCATTTTGTAGCACTGATATAAGATTGACTTTTTGATGCCACCAATGAAGTTCAAAGTAAGTGTAAATCCTTACTTCTTTAGACCAGCATCAAAGGGATTTTATTTACAATCCACATTAATACTTTTTAATCTTCTTTCCCCATTTCTCTTGCATTCCTTTCTCCCCACAGATCCCCAAGGTCTTTCTTGCCCTTGTAATGTTTTCCCTGAAGCGAATTTACTTATTAGCTTTTTTCTTTTTGTCTCTTTTCATTTTCTCTGTACATACTAAATCTTATCTTTTAATTCACAACCTCTCCCCACCCATAACTTCTTCCCAGGCTTTGGCATTCTGAATTACTCTAGTCTACATCCGTTTTGCAGTTTTCTCTTTATTACTGCATCCCCCAAGAAGAAATTTTAGACATAGTTTCCTCAGCTCCTTCTCATGAAATTTAAAAAAATTTTTATCCATGTATTTATTTTATTTGTGATTGACTGTGCTGGGTCTTTGTTGCTGTGAAGGCTTTTCTCTAGTTGCAGTGAGCTGGGGCTGGGGGTTACTCTCTAATTGTGGTTGCTCGGGCTTCTCATTGCCATTGCTTTTCTTGTTGCAGAGCCCAGCCTCTGGGGTGCATGGGCTTCAGTAGCTGCGGTACCTGGGATGAGTAGCTGTAGCTCCCAGGCTCTAGAGCACAGGCTCAATAGCTGTGGCACACGGGCTTAGTTGCTCTGCAGCATGTGGGATCTTCCTGGATCAGGAATCGAACCTGTGCCCTCTGTATTGGCAGGTGGGTTCTCTACCACTGAGCCATCAGTGAAGCCCCTCTCCCATGAAATTTTAAAAAACATTCTCTAAATAAACCCTAAATCACAAAAGAGTAAGTCACTCAGGTGACATGTGCTCCGCCTCTTCATAGTATATCAGAGGCCCCTCTTACCCATCATCTCTCTCCCCACTAACATTACCTGTTTCTCTAGACTGGAAGCCAGTGGTGGAGTGGGGGAGAGAGCACTTTTTAATATCTTTATATTCATCATGGCTTTTAGTATGGTACTTTGAGTTTTGCTGAATGGGCTGAGTTTAGCTTCAAAACTGAAGCCAAAATTAATTCCAAGTTCCTTATATTTCTCATTTCAAGCAGTAGTCCTGGGGGAAATCCAAGTCCAGTGGTCAGGCTTCCAAACTTCTACTGCAAGGGATGTAGGTTAGATCCCTAGTCAGGGAGCTAAAATCCCACCACTGCTCAGAACAACCAAAAAAAAAAAGGTAGTCCTGCCTTACTTCTGGTCCTCAGCCTCTTCATCCATCAACTAAAAATAAATAAATGAATCTCTGTTTCGAGTAATAAATTTCTTAATTCTGATTAAGATTTCCCTGAGAGGCTGTACTTTTCAAACTTCTTTGGCTCCAACACATAGAAAGCATATTTCACATTATGACCAAGACTAATTCCTCTTACATACACATAAAGAAGTCTCACAAAACAATATTAATGTGGGATGTATTCTGCTCATTTTTATCTTATTTCTTAAATTTATAGTTGTCACCTGCTAGTTTAGTCTCATGACACAATAGTGACCTCGGATCTGCAGTATGAAGAACAAAGAATAGAGGTTGAGAGCAGCTGTGAGGTTTGAATCGGAGTCAGAGATGGGGCCAAACTCGGGCAATTTGCTCTAAGAGCCGTGTGCTGCTGAATAAGCAATTTAGCCCCTGCAGGCTTGGTGCGCTCGCCTTTAATAACAGAAATAATAACAGTACTCACCTCAAAAGACTGTTGTAGGGGAATAAATAAATAATACATCCACAGCCCTTTGTTCAGCATATGGCACAGTGTTAGCTGTTGTTAGCTCTTACAATTTATACTTGAATTCCTTTGAGAAACTTGGAAAAAGAAGCATGTGAAAGTAAAATATAATATTCGTATTTTAGTCACTCTGCACTTAATAATGTCCTATAATTTTATGCCCTTATTTCACTCAATAATTTTATGTGCCTGTAAATCTTGTCTTCTTGGCTGTGTTCTAACTCTCTATTCTGGGGCTGCTCATGAAGTTTTTCCTCTACCACATGTAGCACTGAGCCCAGAGCTGAGGTTCAAGTTCTATAAAGTTCACGTCCAGCTACTTCTTTTGCAAATGACTTTTTATAAAATGTAAAGGAAAAGAATAGCATAAAATAGACTGGGGAGCAGGGAAAGGAGAAAATTACTTGCAGCTTTGTATTAATTCCTCCAGCAATGGCCAACATTTATCTTAAAACACTTAGTTTTCATTACTATAATATGGAACTTTTCCTAAACAGTAACTTAAAATAAATATGAGAACCCCAAATCACAGAATCATGGTGTTTTTGAGAAGTACCACTTAGAGCGAAAATGTCTTATGAAAACAAGCACTCTTTACTTGTTTTGCCCTCATAAATCAGGAAGCGGTATTCTAAACCAATGTAGAAAAACAGTGAAAAACAGCTTTTTAAGATCACAAAATTCTATATTGCTATACTCAGAAGTCTAACAAGGCTCCTCCCTAAAGGAAGACTATGACATTTTGGTATTATACCAAAAATGTATGTTTTTATGAAAGCACTTTACATATATAACAATAGTATTAAAACTGATAATAAAATAAAGCTGGTCCAAATTATGCCAGGAAGAGTAAAATGAATAATTATTCATTGAACACCTAAACTAAATATTGTGGGGAATCCAAAGAATTAAGATGCTCAAGAAGTTAGCAACTACTTGGGCAACAGAGACAAATACATATAAAATCTTCCTTAGCAAAATGAATTAAATGATATGTTGAGATAACATGAGAGCTGGCACAGAGGCATGGATGCTAACTGAACAAGGCATGGCCACTTTTTCAAGAGGGTCAAAGATTGCAGAAGGTGCAGATGATGAGGGGCTACTTTCTAGAGTGAAATTGAAGACTCGACACCAACTAACCTCCACAGCCACCCTTGTGGGAAAGGACTGGTATACTCTGTCTATGCCAGGAGAAGCCCCTGCCAGGAGGAGCTAGTTAAAGCATTACTGAGTATGTTGAGTTCTGAACTCAACACTTGGCTGGACCCAGGACATAGCAGGGCAACAGAATGCTTCCAAAATTCTGATGACTTGTGTTGTTTACAAATTGGAAAAGAATGATACACTTCATAGCCTGTGGGTGCCACTCTGGCACCCGTAGAGGATCCACACAATTCCCTCCCTTTTTAAATATAGTAGCTGTGTACTTAGGATTTGGGGTTGGACACATGTTAAAATATGACACAAGTCTTTCCTGAGGGATAGCTCAGAACACCCAGTTATAATTATGTAAACACTGAAAAATGTTACAAAGGAAGTGAGAGGTTTACATATTAAAATGAACACTAGCATTACCAATGGTACACAAATATAATTTAAATCTATTCTAAGAAAAAGTTCAAGATGTATTCCAATCATTTTTGCCAGATTTTTGCTCTCACCTTGGACTACACTTTTTAAGAGTAGAAATGTCTTAAAGAAAGATTTGGGTTTTATACTATCTAGGAAGATGATTTTCTATTAATAATTGTCCCCTGGTGGCATCTGGAGGCTTAGCAAGAATAATGAGGACAATGGGACTAGTGATTAGGCATTATTTTATTGGTTTTTCAATTTATCTTTCTTTGATCAAGGCTTCAGGAACTTCCTGAAGTTGACAACCACAGAGGCCCACCAAAGACGAAATGAGTTGGAACAATAACAAACCCAGTAGTTGGGAGGATAATTTGCAGTTAAATACAATAAGTATGTATCTAAAAATTACCTTGAACCATACTTTAAAAAATATTAATAGCTAGACAAACTAATCAAATGAAAATCTGTTGGCCTTGGAGTAAACATAGAGCCTTTCCATTTTCTTTTTTAATTTAGTTATTTACTTTGGAAATGCAGAGTAAAATCACAGAAGAAGAAGAAACATTATCTGTTTGAAGGTTTAAGCAAACACTTTCTGTGTTTGCCTAATATGAGTCTGCATTGTAAGAAATGACCAGGTGCTGTGGGCTATGGGTCTTGTTTCAGAAAGCAAATGCCCTAGAAAAATGTCAGGAATGTGTTCCTCTAACTGACCACACAGGTATACAATAATTTTGTTCTTTAATTTAAAATGCAGGAAAGCAAGTTGACCATAAACTCAATGTGAATCAAAGGTGGGACATGTCTCAAAAAGCTAGGAATTACTTTAGCTCACTAACAGATACTCTGGCCAGATTATACCTATTTGAAAAACTTGAAAAGCTAACATGTATTAGGAATAGATATTGTCTATTTTTATGTAGAGAAGAGCACTTAAAGTGGAAATTGGAAGAAAGATGTCAGCCTAATAAAAAGAAGTTTTCAATTAAAATAGAATTGATCTTGTAAATTAGTAAATTCCTCCATGCCTCTCTCTACAGGTTTAAACAATGCATGCTTCTCAGGAAACGTGAAAGAGGGGATGAAAAGCTATAATAGAGATGCTAAAGATTTGAAACTCTAAGCATGAAAAATTTTATATTCCATGTCTCACTAAGTCTTATGAACACAATCTAAAACTTTCAATCCAAGCGAAGTTGCTAGAACTCACAGAAATGGAGAAAATGTATTACAGGACTATGGGAGAGTAGAAGTCTTACCGGAAATTGATTGAAAATACCTATTATACCAGTTCCTCCATTTGAAACATTTTTAATCAAATAGAAGTTACTGAATATGAGCATGATCATACTTACTGGCTGACTTATTTCAAAAGCATATTATTCTGTTATTCTTTAGAAATCTAAAAATATCGTTCCCCTTGAATAAATAAAATATGATATTTAGACATAATAGTGAGGCTACGTGTAGGCTTGACTTTGGTTTAAACAGCAAAACAAAGCATTCTGCTTTTGCCAGTTACAAAATATGGAAAATTGTAAGCAGTACTGTTGGTTGCACTAATCATAAGACTCAGTGCTTCTATTTTTCCCCTTCTCTGCACACTGCTTAGACTTGTTGCTTTCCTTTGCTAAATATAGCTAGCTTCCTGCTATTTTCACAGCCAACTGGAGAATTTCATTAGGAAGGTGGAAAGCTAACACTGTCACTCCAATGAGTAAAGTAGTCAGCTGATATCTCTCCTTGCTCCAGTGGAAAAATTTCAATGACTAGAGGTGCTGAGAGACAGAGTTTCACTAAAATAGCCACTTAATGCAATAAGCAAAAGGCAAAAGGTGTTAGTCTTCTTGTCACTGTTTTCTTTTGGCAGGCAGGTGTTAAAGATCCTGTTGGTTGAGAATACAAAATAATATAGTCTTTTCTTCTTGCTCAAACCTAGTCTCAAGGGTGATTTCACGCCTATAGCCTTATAAAATGTGATTAGTGATCAATCTTCCCTGATTCAATGCAGTTCAGTGAATCTCTCATCCACCAATTAACCCTATAAGTTTTCAGTGACTTCTCACTGACTGCAGAATAAAGGCCACACCTCTAAACCAGGCTTCAAGGCCCAGATACATCTTCTAACCATACCTGCCAGCACTTCCTCTCTAAGTGAACCGTTAGTGCCAACCAAAGAAGTCTGCTCACCTTTGTCCAAGCACATCATTACATCTTTGTCTGAAATGCCAATCACACCTGTCCTGTCTATCCAACATACCAAGTCAAGCTCAGTCTCCTCATCTCATCTCTGATCATTCTTTCTCCAGTTAGAACTCACTGGTCCCTCTATCACTTACATAATATCATGCCCTAATCAAGTGTCCTGACCTCCTTCCAACTGACATGAATCATCAATGCAAAGAGCGAAAGTTCCTAATTATTCCTCATTGTCATTGGTTAATAATGCTCAAGATTAAAAATGAGACTGACCCTCATGGTTTAATGATTGTCAACTGTAAGATTCTGCATGTGCACTAAATGTCCTTACAGAAATACTGAACTTCTATCAAATTATTTTTCCCATCTTATCTAAAATTATAGATTACTTATTAGATTTTATTTTTCTTTTAAAAAGTATTTTCATTTTTTAAAAAACTGTAGGATTGTACACAGTTCATAGAAATAGATTTCCACTTCCTGCTGGGTCATAAACACTGAATTCACAGGCTGTAAACTCTCCATATCAGTATACAAAGGTTTACTTAATACTTTCCAAAAATATCACAGTGGTTCACCTACTAGGATGTAAAACTGATCGGTCTTCTGCTAAAGGAAATTGAGGGTTTTCCCCCTTATTTTTTATTATAAATAGTATTTTAATAATTTATTCATATATCCTCAGAAATTTATCTATAGGATAAGTTTCTTAGAAGTGAAATTTCTAGTTCATAGGTTTTTCTGCATTTTGATTTTGAGAGATCTTGCCAAATTATACTTTAAAAATACCAACTAACTCCCTAACCAATAACTTAAAAGTTGTTTTGGTGCTTACTAGTTGAATTAATTAATTCATGAATTTTTCTTATGACTTAAAGATATTAATGTTCCAAATTATTAAGAAGAAATACATTACTTTGATTCTTGTATTTCAGGAACACATGACCTTAATTTCATGCAGATGTGTCAAGGAACTTGTTGATAAAAGTCAACAAATTTATGGTTACCAAAGGGGAAAGGGGAGGGTTGGGATAAATTAGAAGTTTGGGATTAACATATACATACTACAGGTGGCTCAGTGGTAAAGAATCTACCTGCCAAGCAGGAGACACAGGTTTGATCCTTGGTTTGGGAAGATCCCCTGGAGAAGGAAATGGCAACTTACATCAGTATTCTTGCCTGGAAAATCCCACGGACAGAGGAGCCTGGTGGGCTACAGTTCATGTGGTTGTAAAAGAGTCAGACACAATTTAGTGACTAAACAACAGCTACTATATATAAAATAGATAATCACAAGGACCTACTGTAGAGAACTGTGAACTATATTCAATATTTTATAATAACCTATAACGAAAAATATCTGAAAAAATAGATATATATGTAAAACTTTGCCATATATCTGAAACTAACACAACACTGTAAAGCAGTTATACTTCAATAAAATAGTTAATTAAAAATTAAGCCTTTAAACATTAATTCTAAGTTGTACCTTGACATTTTGAAAAACTGAGAATTCTTTAGTT
The DNA here is from genome assembly GCF_963930625.1 of Muntiacus reevesi. Lineage (NCBI taxonomy): Eukaryota > Metazoa > Chordata > Mammalia > Artiodactyla > Cervidae > Muntiacus > Muntiacus reevesi. The sequence goes on along the minus strand of NC_089264.1, from coordinate 35,107,283 downwards.
ACTAAAGAAATATGAGCAGGTCCTGATTCTTGCTGGGAGAGGGAAGAACAGGACATAAGTCATTCTATTACTAAACAGAGATTAAAAGTCAGTAGAAGAATACCATTATTCTTCAACACTAATGAATTAATGGGTCTAGACAATGGTCATCAATACTTGTTAACCTTACAAAAATGGAGACAGCCAGGAAATGTGTGCCTCCTGATGAAAGTACTTGTAGAAGAATAGAGTGAAATATTTATATATAATATGACATGATACCTGGCATATGCCTCAAAATACCCTGAATGGGAATAGAAGTGCAGAAGAAACAAGACTGGCTAAAAGTTATTCATTGCTGAAGCTGGTTGAGAGGTGCATTAAAGTTTGCTTTACTATCCTCTGTATTTTCTGCAGGTTTTAAATTTTCTACAATCAATCCTTTAAAAACAGACAAGGTTTGCATTAAGATGTTTTAGAATATTCCTTCCTAACTACTAGGATGCATTTAAAGAGGGTGGCTTTAGGAAATTTGAATGCTCTCACATGATGGCCACAAGCTTCACTAAAAGCCCAGAGGCTCTTTTCCAGGCCCTCTGCCTATGATTTTAGGCAAGAACAGAACAGGAGTCAGATGGTATGGAAAACATACCACCAAGTTGGATCATAAGCCAAATGAAAACTATAATTAAGGGAAGGAACTGACTATCCTCTTTAGCTTTCAAAATGTTTTTGAACTTAGAAAGGAGCATGTATGGTGCTCCAGCACAAACGTGCAATCTTTGGTGCAGACAAATGGATGCTTTTGTGGACAATGACAATGTAGAATTTGTCATTTCCTTCACATGGAATTTCTTTGGTTACACCGTCTCACCACATCCTTCCTTAGGGGTCCTCTTTTTCCTCTTCCACTTTATACATTCTCCTCTCCCTTCAAACTTGTACCAAGGGAAGGAAAACATACTATTTTCTTTGCCCAGCTATACAAAAATGTCAGTGTGAGAAATTACCTTTCAATTCATAAAACACTGGACTACTTCTGACCAGTCTTGTTTATTTCTTTATTTGGCTGCACCTGTCTTAGATGCGGCATGCAGAACCTAGTTCCCTGACCCCAAATCAAAGCCAAGCCCCCTGCACTGGGAGTTCAGAGTCAGATTCTTAAAATGGACCACCAGGGAAGTCCCAGTTTTCTTTATTAATCAACTCTTTACTGCAGTCAAAGCCCCAGACTGATTAGTTTATCAGAAGGCTGAAAACAGTGCCCCTCTACAAGTTTACCATTGTTTACCAGAGTATTCCTGGAGAAGGAAATGGCAACCCACTCCAGTGTTCTCGCCTGGAGAATCCCAGGGACGGGGGAGCCTGGTGGGCTGCCGTCTATGGGATCACACAGAGTCGGACACGACCGAAGCGACTTAGCGGTGGCGGCGACCAGAGTATTCCAAAGTTTGGTTTTTTTTTTAAATTAAAACTCAACATAGAGTGACCTCGAAATGTGCCTTTAATTTCCATTCAGTCATAATATTACTCCTTCAACTTCACCATTTCATTAATTATATGTGATGGTTGTGGTTTAGTCACTAAGTAGTGTCCGACTCTTGCAACCCCATGAACCTAGCCTGCCAGGTTCCTCTGTCCATGGAATTTCCCAGGCAGGAATACTGGAGTGGGTTCCCATTTCCTTCTCCAGGGGATTTTCCTGACACAGAAATCGAACCCTAGTCTCCTGCAGTGCAGGTAGATTCTTTACCAACTGAGCCACTAAGGAAGTCCAATTATGTGTAGGAGTCATGAAGGAATCTTGGAGCTAGAACTCAGAAAGTATGTTCTAAATCTCTGAAAACTAGCAAGATATTCCAAAGACAGTATAAGGGAATAAAACCAGGAGTGGTACATGTTAGTCTAAAGAGAGAATCTTCCCACAAAGTGACTTAAAGTCTCTACTTTCATGTATGCCTTTTTTGCTTTCAAACTTGCATGCATTTTAATATGTACTTTTGTTGTCTGTTGGTGAGTGGGATGAAAATATTATTCTAAATCTTAATGCAAAATTTTTAAATTATAATTTACTTGGTTATCCATATTATTAGGTATCACTACCTGTCTGTTCCTTAAAATAATGAATTTATCAGTCTATTCCCCTATTCAGGAATTTATTACCTGGGAAAGTTGGAATATGCACTAATATTAAAAGTCCTCAGAAATTCATCAGTAAAGGAAACTATTTAGCACAGTTTTCCTGAACTTACCTTTTTACTTGTGAGATTTATTAACATACTAAAAATAGATTTTAGACTTGTGAATCTCCCTCTCGATCACTTTAGGAATACTTTGGATTAAAGAAAAGCCAAAAGAAAGAGATAGCAAAGATGAGTAAGTTGTTTCTTTGAACATTTTCATGGGACTTTTATTATAGAAATGAATACATGGCATATTCTCTTCTGGGAAGATGGCATGGTCATACTTTTCCATACTCTTCCCACTAAGAGAAACTAAAAACTTTGGGCATTATATATAAAACAAACATAAGAAGACTGCAAGGCAGACTGACTGGGGACCTTGGGACTTGAGAAACAACACAGTGGTTAAGTTCCCTAGGGTGTGTTTTTTTTTTTGTGTGTGTGTGTGTGTCTCATACATTCCAGACATGAAGCTAAAAATCCAGCAACCAAGAAAGGCCAGTGGGAACAGACTATAAACCCCAACAAAAGTCCTATCTTCCTAACCAAAGAATGAAGTCAGGGGTAGTCTAGCAAAACAGAAAACTTTCAGCCCATAGCCTCTCTGTGTGCTGTGCTGTGCTGGGCTTAGTCGCCCAGTCATGTCCAACTCTTCGTGGCCCAATAGACTGCAGCCCGCCAGGCTCCTCTGTCCATGGGGATTCTCCAGGCAATAATACTGGGTTGGGTTGCCATGCCCTCCTCCAGGGGATCTTCCCAACCCAGGGATCAAACCTAGGTCTCCTGCATTGCAGGCAGATTCTTTATCAGCTGAGATACCCAGGAAGCCCAATAACCTTTCTACTCTAATCAAATGCCACAGAAAAAGTGATGCCACACTCCTTCCTTCACCAGCAAAGATTCAGTAGGAAGCCTAGGCTTCCACCCTTGAGAGGCTGTAACAAGGCATACTAATCCCTCCACCAAGGTGGCAACTGAGAAAGTCAATTAGGAAGCCAGGGCTTTCATCTGCATTTATCTATAAAGAGCCTCCACACACCCCTTCCCATGGTGTCAGTGGGGGCTCTGTGAGGCATCTGGATTTCTACCCCTACCCAGAAGTAAAGAAGTACTACTAATTCACTAGAGGAAACCTAGAGGAGATTCAAGACTTTGACCACTGTTCAGCATAATGAGGCCACCACCCATGGGGTCACTGGAGACCACATGGGAAAATAGGCCTTGCCAGTGACAAAAAGGAGCCTCTAGTACCTTTCAGAATATATATGTGTGTGTGTGTTCCAATGGGAAACCTGGGTTTATATCTCTACCAGACAGTAATGGGCAGAAGTTTTATTTGCTGGAAATAAAGCAAGGTAACAGTCCCAAAAAGAAGCCAATTAAAAGAGAAGGTTTGAAAAAGACACAGTCTCATAGCATAATCTGAAAATGTCTGATTTTCAACTAAAAAAAAAAATCACTCATTATACCAAGAAACAGGAAGATGTCAAACTGACTGTTAAAAGAAAATTCATAGACACTAACACCAAGATGATAGAGATATGAGAATTATCTGACAGAGATTTTAAAGCAGCCATAATACAAATGCTTCAATAACCAATCACCAATACACTTGAAACAAATGGGAAAAAAAAAAAGAAAATTCATAGTAAAGAAATTTAAAAAGAACAAAATTAATTTTAGAACTGAAAAGTGCCATAATCCAGACAAAAACATCAGTTAATGGGTACAAAAATAGAATGGAGAAGATAGAAAAAAGAATCAGTGAACTGGAAGATAGAACAATATAAATTATTCATTTTGAACAACAGAGAAAAAATGGAAAAACAAATAAATAGAGCCACAGGGAACAGTGGAACTATACCAAAGGAAGTAACATTTGTATCATTAGTGTTCCAGAAGGAAGGGAAATTTTTTTTAAGACAAATTTTAAAAGTACTTGTAGAAATAATGGTTGAAAATTCCCAAATTTGGCAAAATATAAAAACCTACAGACTCAAGAGGCTGAATAAATGCCAAGGTACATCATAATTAAACTTTTAGAAACTAGAGACAGAGAAAACCTTGAAAGTAGCCAGAGAGAAAAGACACCTTTTTATGAATGAGAAAAACAAGTCTGATGGAAGATAATTTCTCATCAGAATTCATGGGGCCAAAAGAAAGTGGTATGTGTACCTACAATTATCTCAAAACAAAAAGTTTATTTTTCACAAACCAGTCAGTGTGATGCACCACATTAACAAACCGAATAATAAAAACCATACAGCCCTCGAACAGATGTAGACAAAGCTTTTGACAAAATTTAACATCCACTTAAGATAAAAACTCTCAATAATGTGAGTACAGAGGGAACACACCTCAACATGATAAAGGCCATATGTGGGAATTATGTTAGGCCATAGCCTAACATCATACTCAACAGAGAACGGTTGAAAGCATTTCCTATAAAATCAAGAAAAACATAAGGTGACTTACCTTCACAGCTTTTATTTAACATAGTATTGGAATTAGCCACAATAATCAGACATTAAAAATAAATAAAAGGAATCCAAATTGGAAAGGAAGAAGTCAGATTGTCAGTGTTTACAGATGACATGATACTATTATGTAGATAATCCTAAATTCAGTTCAGTCACTCAGTCACGTCCAACTCTTTGTAACCAAATGGACTGCAGCATGCCAGGCTTCCATGTCCATCACGGACTCCTGGTGCTTGCTCAAACTCATGTCCATTGAGTCAGTGATGCCATCCAGTCATTTCATCCTCTGTTGTCTCCTTCTCCTCCTGACTTCAATCTTTCCCAACATCAGGGTCTTTTCTAGTCAGTCAGTTCTTCACATCAGGTGGCCAAAGCATTGGAGCTTCAGCCACAGTATCAGTCCTTCCAATGAATATTCAGGACTGATTTCCTTTAGGATTGACCTAAAGGTCAATAATAGATAATCCTAAAGATTACACCAAAAAACTACTAGATCTCGTCAACGAATTACGTAAAGTTACAGAATTCTTCAAGCCAGGCTTCAGCAATATGTGAACTGTGAACTTCCAAATGTTCAATCTGGATTTAGAAAAGGCAGAGGAACCAGAGATCAAATCGCCAACATCCACTGAATCATTGAAAAAGCAAGAGTTCTAGAAAAACATCTATTTCTGCTTTATTGACTATGTCAAAGCCTTCGACTGTTTAGATCACAATAAACTGGAAAATTCTGAAAGAGATGGGCATACCAGACCACCTGACCTGCCTCTTGAGAAGCCTGTATGCATGTCAGGAAGCAACAGTTAGAACTAGACATGGAACAACAGACTGGTTCCAAATAGGAAAAGGAGTACGTCAAACCTATATATTGTCACCCTGCTTACTTAACTTATAGGCAGAGTACATCATGAGAAATGCTGGGCTGCATGAAGCACAAGTTGGAATCAAGATTGCTGGAAGAAATATCAATAACCTCAGATATGCAGATGACACCACCCTTATGGCAGAAAGTGAAGAAGAACAAAAGAGCCTCTTGATGAAAGTGAAAGAGGAGAGTGAAAAAGTTGGCTTAAAGCTCAACATTCAGAAAACGAAGATCATGGCATCTGATCCCATCACTTCATGGAAAATAGATGAGGAAACAGTGGCTGACTTTATAATCACTGCAGATGGTGACTGCAGCCATGAAATTAAAAGACGCTTACTCCTTGGAAGGAAAGTTACGACCAACCTAGACAGCATATTAAAAAGCAGAGACATTACTTTGCCAACAAAGGTCTGTCTGATCAAGGCTATGGTTTTTCCAGTGGTCATGTATGGATGTGAGAGTCGGGCTGTGAAGAAAGCTGAGCACCTTAGAATTTATGCTTTTGAACTGCGGTGTTGGAGAAGACTCTTGAGAGTCCCTTGGTCTGCAAGGAGATCCAACCAGTCCATCCTAAAGGAGATCAGTCCTGAGTGTTCATTGGAAGGACTGATGTTGAAGCTGAAACTCCAATACTTTGGCCACCTCATGCGAAGAGCTGACTCACTGAAAAAGACCCTGATGCTGGGAAAGAGTGAAGGCATGAGGAGAAGGGGAAGACAGAGAATGAGATGGTTGAATGGCATCACTGACTCTATGGACATGAGTTTGAGTAAGCTCCAGGAATCCGTGACGGACAGGGAAGATGGCATGCTGCTGTCCATGGGGTCGCAAAGAGTTGGACACGATTGAGTGAACTGAACTGAACTGAATCAAGACAGTATTGCACTGGCACTAAAATAGAAATATAATATAGATCAATGGAACAAGCTAGAAAGCCCAGAGATAAACCCACACATCTATGGGCACCTTATCTTTGACAAAGGAGGCAAGAATATACAATGAAGAAAAGACAGCCTCTTCAATAAGTGGTGCTGGGAAAACTGGACCCCTAGATGTACAAGAATGAAATTAGAACACTTTTAACATTATACACAAAAATGAACAAAAAAGGATTAAAAACCTAAATGTAAGGCCAGAAACTATAAAATTCTTAGAAGAAAGCATGGGCTAGACATGCTTTGATAGAAATTGCAGTAAGATCCTTTGACCCACTAGAGTAGTGAAAATAAAACCCAAAATAAACAAATGGAACCTAACTAAACTGTAAAGTTTTTGCACAGCAAAGGGAGACTATAACAAGGTGAAAAGACAACCCTCAGAGTGGGAGAGAATAATTGCAAACAAAGCAACTGAAAAAGATTAATCTCCAAAATATACAAGTAGTTTGTGTATGTCAATATCAGATAAACAAACAACCCAATCAAATAATGGGCAGAAGACCTGAACAGACATTTCTCCATAGAAAACATACAGATGACCAGATGACCAATAAACACATGAAAAGATGCTCAACATCTCTCATTATTGGAGAAAAACAAATCAAAACTACAATGAGTTATCACCTCACACTGATTAGGATGGCCATCATCAAAAAAGAAAAAAAAATCTACGAACAATAAATACTACAGAGGATGTGGAGAAAGGGGAATTGTCTTGCACAATTGGTGGGAATGTAAATTGATACAGCCACTATGGAGAACAGTATGGAGTTTCCTAAAGAGACTAGGAATAAAACTATCATATGACCTAGCAATCTCACTACTTGGCATATACCCTGAGAAAATCATAATTCAAAAAGATGCATATACCCAAATATTCATTGTATCACTATTTACAATAGCCAGTACATGGAAACAGCCTAGATGTCCATCAACGAATGAATGAATAAAGAAGCTGTTATATATACAATGGAAAATTACTCAGCCATAAAAAGGAATGAATTTGAGCCCATTGAACTGAGGGAGATGAACCTAGAGCCTGTTATCCAGACTGAAGTAAGGCAAAAAGAGAAAAACAATATCATATATTAACACATATATATGGAATCTAGAAAAATGGTACTGTTGAACTTATTTTCAGGGTAGGAATAGAGATGCAGAGGTAGAAACAGACTTGCAGACACAGTGGGAAAAGGAGAGGGTGGGACGAATTGAGAAGTAGCATTGAAACATACACATTGTTGTTGTTGTTGAGTTGCTAAGTTGTGTTCAACTCAAAGCCCTATGAACTGCAGCACGCCAGGCTTTCCTGTCCTTTATTATCTCCCTGAGTTTGCTCAAACTTATGTCCATTGAGTCAGTGATGCCATCCATCTCATCCTCTGTCACCCCTTTCTCCTCATGACCTCAATCTTTCCCAGCATCAGGGTCTTTTCCAGTGAGTCATCTCTTCCCATCAGGTGGCCAAAGTATTGGAGCTGGAGCTTCAGCTTCAGCCTCAATCCCTCCAATGAATATTCAGGGTTGATTTCCTTTCGGATTGACTGGTTTGATCTCCTTGTTGTCCAAGGGACTCTCAAGAGTCTTCTCCAGCACCATAGTTTGAAGGCATCAGTTCTTTGATACTCAGCCTTCTTTATGGTCCAACTCCCACATCCATACATGACTACTGGTAAACCATAGCTTTGACTAGATGTAAAATAGCTAGCTAATGGGAAGTTGCTGTATGACACAGCTCAGTCCAGGGCTCTGTGAGAGCTTAAAGGGTTGGGATGGAGTGAGAGGTAGGAGGGAGGTTTAAGAGGGAGGGTACATGCATATGTCTGTGTCTAATTTGTGCTCATGTATGGCAGAAGCTGATGTATGGCAGAAACCAACACAGTATTGTAAAGCAGTTATCCTCCAATTAAAAATAAATAAATTTTAAAAATAAATTTTAAAAAAAGACAAGAAAAAAGATAATTTTGAGACTTAGAGACAGTGAATATTGACTAAGAAAAAGCAATTTTAATTCAAGGAAATTGTGCCCCTATCAACTATAACACAAAATGCAGCAATTTTTAAGATCTGTTTTTCCATGTTCCTTGAGAAAGAGTTAAAATACAACCGTGAATTCTTAATCTATTAAATAGTACATCCCACTGATATTAAATTCTAGTTAGTAGTAGTATGTTTAAGAACATAAAGTTAATATTTATATTAGTAGAATATTTCTTAAAGTAAATGAAGGAGGCTGATTTGGTTACAGTAGGCAATTTTGGGTAAGGAATTACGAATAACAGTAAAATTTGCATTTTAAATAGAAACACATTAGGTATTTATAGAATACTAGTTTCTTATGTAAGCCAACACTTACTGAGAGGTTCCTTGTGTGTCACTCATTGCACTAGGATCTACAGGCAACCCATGAATCATTAAATAGATTGTTTTCTAAAGATATATCTATGAAACTGTCTATGGGTTGTGTCATTATATGCATTTTTTTACATAATGTGTTAGATGTGTTATATCTATTAATCAACAGATATATACAAAATTAACAATTACAACAAGATATATACATAATCAACATATATAAAACATACCACATACACACTTATATAATAATATATTTTTATTGATTCCCTGGTGGCTCAGATGGTAAAGAATCCACAAGCAATGGAGGGGACCTGGGTTCAATTCCTGGGTTGGGAAGATCCCCTGGAGAAGGGAACAGTCACCCATGCCCGTATTCTGGCCTGGAGAATTCCATAGACAGAGGAGCTTGGCAGACTACAGTCCATGAGATTGCAAACAGTGGAACATGACTGAGCAACTTTCATTTCTCTTTACTTCAAACATATAGCATATATACCTAAGAAATCTGAGGAAGGCTGAAATAATTTTATAAATATACTTTATATATGTATATATAAATAATTAAGCATGTATATATATGTGTACACATATAATTTTGGAAAACAAAAAATACTCTACATCACACCTATACAAATTTTGTGAACCAAATAAAAAGGGTGAAAGTTTACCTAAAAAAAACCTGGATACAGTCATTAGAGAAAAAGAAAAACTAACATTTTGCAAAAGTTTCATTCCATTTAAAACTCACAACCACCCATGAGAAGATCATTATGTTTATTTTACCAGTGGGGAAATGAGACTCAAAGAAAGTAAGGGATTGACTTAAGGTCAAAAAGTTAGCAAATAACAGAGGTGAAATTAGATTTCAGGTCTTTTCATCTTCGAGTCTCTGCTTTCTTCATCACAGTAAATTGTATTATAATACAGGCAAATAAAAATGTTTTAAATGTGTGAAAGTATCTGAATATGCTGTTATGGAATCTTAAAATGATCCCATGAGTTCAGAAGGTAGATGTTATTCTATGTACATTACAATTAATGAAACAGACATAGAAAAAGGATAATGACTTACCCAAGGTCAACTGACAAATCAGGGCTGATGTCAGGGCCAGAAGCCAAATCCCCAGTTTCCTGGGCTGGAGCTGTTTCACAATGTCATACCCCCTCTGGTGTCCCTTTAAAATACAAGGTCATGACAGGCCTAGGAGCTGTTGTAGGAAAGTCCTCACCAGCCTCAGGAAGTGGCATTGAGCTGGCAGGAGAGCGTGACACAGCTATGACTCAGAGCTAACAACATCCCAGGAGGGCAGGGAAACCCACCCTTCAGGTGAAGCAATAAGCCACATCCTTGACTATTTCTGTGGGGAGGCAGGGGAGGTCCTCTAGGACCTTCTTTAAGCACCGCTCTTTGACCTAAACTCGTGATTTTCAGTTGAACAGAAATACTTTTCCAAGAATTTTAACTAGATACCCTTTTCTTGACTTCTTGACCTGCAAGTGTTCCTCAGCCCTGTGCAGTTTTACATGACTCTCTCTGCCTTGGAAAAGGCAGTCCTTTCAGGATAATCACACTCTTCACAGTAGTAAAGTTCAGGTAATAAGAAGAAGAACCTAAGAAAGATAAAATGAAGAAGATGAACAGAGAAGGAGTTAATGTTTCAGGGCTTGGCCTATGCCAGACATCATGCAAGGTCTTTATACAGATAAACTCATTGAATCCTCACAACACACCGTGAGGTAGGTGCCATAGTCATTACATAGAGAGGCTGTGTAATTTGCCTAAAGTCACACAGCTTGATAAAACCAATGTTTGAAGCCAGAAGACTCAAAAATCTTAACTCTGCTAGATATGATATCATTTAACCATCCAACTTTTATATCCTTGTCCAGAGAGTGAACAATTAATGACCCTTACTTATAAGCTGAAACTACTACTTGTTGTTGCTCAGTCAAAAAGTCATGTCTAAATCTTTGCGACCCCATGGACTACAGAATGCCAGGCTTTCCTGTCTTTCACTATCTCCTGGAGTTTGCTCAAATTCATGTCCATTGAGTCAGTGATGGTATCTAACTAGCTCATCCTCTGCTATCCCCTTTTCCTTTTGCCTTCAGTCTTTCCCAGCATCAGGATTTTTTCCAGTGAGTCACCTCTTTGCATCAGGTGGCCAAAGTACTGGAGCTTAAGCTTCAGGATCAGTCCTTTCAATGAATATTCAGGGTTGATTTCCTTTAGCATTGCCTGGTTTGACATCCTTGCTGTCCAAGGAACTCTCAAGAGTTTTCTCCAGCAACACTCTTCGAAACCATCAAATTCTTCAGTGCTCAGCCTTCTTTATGGTCTAATTCTCACATCTGTACATGACTACTGGAAAAACCATAGCTTTGACTCTATAGACCTTTCTTGGCAAAGTGATGTCTCTGCTTTTTAATATACTGTCGAGGTTTGTCACAGCTTTCCTTCAAAGGAGCAAGTGTCTTTTAATTTAATGGTTGCAATCACTGTCTGCAGTGACTCTGGAGCCCAAGAAAATAAAACCTGTCCCTGTTTCCACTGTTTTCCCATCTATTTGCCATGAAGTGGTTGGACTGGATGCCATGATCTTTGTTTTTTGAATGTTGAGTTTTAAACAAGCTTTTTCATTTCCCTCTTTTACCCTCATCAAGAGGTTCTTTAGTTATTATTTATTTTCTGCCATTAGAGTGGTATCATCTGCATATCTGAGATTGCTGATATTTCTTCCAGCAATTTTGATTCCAGCTTGTGACTCATCCAGCCTGACATTTTGCATGAGGTACTCTGCATATAAGTTAAATAAACAGGCTCACAATATACAGCCTTGTCGTATTCCTAACCCAATATTGAACCAGTTGTTTCATGTAAGGTTCTGTTACTTGACCTGCATACAGGGTTCTCAAGAGACAAGTTAGGTGGCCTGGTATTCCCATCTCTTGAAGTTTTCCACAGTTCGTTGTGATCTACACAGTCAAAGGGTGCCGTGTAGTCAATGAAGCACAAGTAAATGTTTTTCTGGAATTCCCTTGCTTTTTCTATTCTCCAGTGAATGTTGGGCTTTGATCTCTGGTCCCTCTGCCTTTTCTAAACCCAGCTTGTACATCTGGAAGTTCTTGGTTCATGTACTACTGAAGCTTAGCTTGAAGGATTTTGCACATAAACTTACTAGCATGTGAAATGAGCACAATCGTCTGATAGTTTGAACATTCTTGGCACTTCTTTGGTATTGGTATGAAAACTGACCTTTTCCAGCCCCATAGTCACAGCTGAGTTTTCCAAATTTGTTGGCATATTGAGTGCAGCACTTTCACAGCATCATCTTTTAGGATTTGAAATAGCTCAGCTGGAATTCCATCACCTCCACTAGTTTTGTTCATAGTGATGCTTCCTAAGGCCCACTTGACTTCACACTCTAGGGTGTCTGGCTCTAGATGAGTGACCACACCATCATGGTTATCTAGGTCATTAAGACCTTTTTTGTACAGTTCTTCTGTGTATTCTTGTCACCTCTTATTAATCTCTTCTGCTTCTGTTAAGTCCTTACCATTTCTGTCTTTTCTTGTGCCCATTCTTACATGAAATATTCCCTTGATATCTCTAATTTTCTTGAAGAGATATCTAGTCTTCCCCATTCTATTATTTCCCTCTACTTCTTTGTACTGTTCACTTAAGAAGGTGTTCTTATCTCTCCTTTCTATCCTCTGGACCTCTGCATTCAGTTGGGTGTATCCTTCCTGTTCTCCTTTGTCTTTCACTTCTCTTCTTTCCTCAGCTTTTTGTAAATCCTCCTCAGACAACCACTTTGCCTTCTTACATTTCTTTTTCTTTGAAATGGTTTTGGTCACTGCCCCCTGTACAACGTTAGAAACCTCCATCCAGAGTCCTTCAGGCACTCTGTCTACCAGATCTAATCCCTTGAGTCTATTAATCACCTCCACTGTATAACCAAAAAGGATTTGACTTAGGTCATACCTGAATGGCCTACTGGTTTTCCATACTTTCTTCAGTGTAAGTATGAATCTGGCAATAAAGAGCTCATAATCTGAGCCGCAGCCAGCTCCACATCTTGGTTTTGCTGACTGTAAAGAGCTTCTCCAGCTTTACCTGCAAAGAATTTCAGTATTGATCATTTGGTGATGTCCACATTTAGAGATGTCTCCTGTATTGTTGGCAGAGGGTGCTTGCTATAACCAGTGTATCCTCTTGACAAAACTCTGTTAGCCTTTGCTCTGCTTCAGTTTCTACTCCAAAGCTAAACTACCTGTTAGTCCAGGTATCTCTTGACTTCCTACTTTTGCATTCCAGTTCCCTATGATGAAAAGGACATCTTTTTTGGTATAGTTCCAGAAGATCTTGTAGATCTTCATAGAACTGGTCAACTTCAGCATCTTCGACATTAGCGGTTGGGGCATAGACTTGGATTACTGTGATACTGAACAGTTTACCTTGAAAATGAACTGAGATCATGCTGTCATTTTTGAGACTGCACCCAGGTACTGGATTTCAGACTCTTTTGTTGACTATGTGGGATACTCCACTTCTTCTAAGGAATTCTTGCCCACAGTAATAGATATAATGGTCAGCTGAATTAAATTCACCCATTCCTGTCCATTTTAGTTTACTGATTATTAAGATGTTTCCTCTTGTCATCTTCTGCTTGACCACATTCAATTTACCTTTATTTATGGACCTAACATTCCAAGTTCCTATGCAGCATTGTTCTTTACAGCATTGGATTTTACTTTTACCACCAGACACATCCACAACTGAGTGTCAGATTTCCACTTTGGCCCAGTCACTTCATTCTTTCTGGAGCTGTTAGTAATTGCCATCTGTTCTTCCCCAGTAGCATACTAGACACCTTCTAATCTGGGGGGTTCATGTATTGGTGTCATATCATTTTGCCTTTTCATACTGTTCATGTGGTTCTCAGAGCAATAATATTGACTTCGTTTGCCATTTCCTCCTCCAGAGGACCACATTTTGTCAGAACTCTTCACTATGACCAGTTCATCTTGGGTGGCCCTGCACGTCATGACTCATAGCTTCATTGAGTTATGCAAGCCCCTTCTCCATGACAAGACTGTCATCCATGAAGCTACTAAACTACTTCTACTATCATTAATACCAATAATCACAGTCAATATTGTTTGAGTACTTGTCATTTTAAGTACTTACAGTACTTACAGCTATTATATTTAATATTTGTAGCAATTTTTGAGGAAGGTATTATTACAGTCAATGAGCAAACTGGAAAATTGAGATGAAGAGACATTAAGTAACATCTATTTCTGCTTTATTGAGTATGCCAAAGCCTTTGACTGTGTGAATCACAACAAACTGTGGAAAATTCTGAAAGAGATGGGAATACCAGACCACCTGACCTGCCTCTTGAGAAATCTGTATGCAGGTCAGGAAGCAACAGTTAGAACTGGAACTGTTTGGAACAACAGACAGGTTCCAAATAGGAAAAGGAGTACGTCAAGGCTGCATCTTGTCACTCTGCTTATTTAACTTTTATGCAGAGTACATCATGAGAAACACTGGGCTGGACGAAGCAGAAGCTGGAATCAAGATTGCTGGGAGAAATATCAACAGCCTCAGATATGCAGATGATACCACCCTTATGGCAGAAGGTGAAGAAGAACTAAAGAGCCTCTTGATGAAAGTGAAAGTGGAGAGTAAAAAAGTTGGCTGAAAGCTCAACATTCAGAAAACTAAGATCATGGCATCCAGTCCCATCACTTCATGGCAAATAGATGGAGAAACAGTGGAAGCAGTGGCAGACTTTATTTTTGGGGGCTCCAAAATCACTGCATATGGTGACCTTAGCCATGAAATTAAATGGTGCTTACTCCTTGGAAGGAAAGTTATGACCAACCTAGACAGCATATTAAAAAGCAGAGACATCAATTTGCCAACAAATGTCTGTCTAGTCAAAGCTATGGTTTTTCCAGTGGTTGTGTACAGATGTAAGAGTTCGACTATAAAGAAAGCTAGGCGCTGAAGAATTGATGCTTTTGAACTGTGGTTTTGTCGAAGACTATTTAGAATCCCTTGAACTGCAAGAAGATTTAAAATTAGTTTTTATTGACGCATAGTTGCCTGCAAGGAGATCCAACCTGTCAATCCTAAAGGAAATCAGTCCTGAATATTCATTGGAAGGACTGATGCTGAAGCTGAAACTCCAATACTTTGGCCACTTGATGCAAAGAACTGACTCAATGGAAAAGATCCTGATGCTGGCAAAGATTGAAGGCAGGAGGAGAAGGGGACGACAAAGGATAAGATGGTTGGATGGCATCACCTACTCAATGGACATGAGTTTGGTTAAACTCGGGGAGTTGGTGATGGACAGGGATGCCTGGCATGTTGCAGTCCATGGGGTCGCAAAGAGTCGGACACAACTGAGCAACTGAACTGAACTGAAGACAGCAAACAATTGGTTTTAATCCAAGAAGTGTAACTACAGAACTATCAATTTTAAAAAATTATTTGTTTATTTATTTTTGCTGCACTGGGCCTTTGTTGCTGTGTGTGGGCTTTATGGAGTTACAATAAGTGGGGGCTACTCTCTAGTTGTGGTGTGTGGGCTTCTCATTGCACTGGCTTCTCTTCCTGCGGCACATGGGCTCTGGGGTATTCAGGCTCAGTAGTGTGGTGCATGAACTTAGCTGTTCCTCAGCATGTGGAATCTTCCTGGACCAGGGATTGAACCTGTGTCCCCTCTATCGGCAGGCTCGTTCTTAACAACTGGATCACCAGGGAAGTCCAGTACTATCAATTTTTTAAAATTTGCTTTTTAAGGAGAATCTTTGATCAGTTAATAGGACCAAGTTTATTCACTCAAGAATCATCCACTTGTTTTAAGAGTAGTGTGTTCTAACCAGCTACGTGAACTAGCTCTTGACAAATCCAGAAAAGAAATATAACAGCAATCATTTGCAGAACATTTCAACAGGAAAATATCAGTGTTTCATATGCAATTGAATTACAAGACCTCTACAAGGTACCCACTGACAGCAAATTTTTCATATCTCCTCCTTAGCACATCATATTTCACACCATAATTTGCTCTTTACTTAAAAATAATAGAAAATTATCAAATCTACTCACAGCCAAAATAAAATAACCTCGATATTTCAAAACGTATTACACCTAAAGCATTAACCTTGTCTAAAAAAACAAGGAAAAACAGACCTTCCATTGTGTTTGGGTATTGAGATTCTCAGATCTAGGACCTCAGTATTCCTATACTTTTAAAGAAAGCAGGAAAAATGTTTAATTATAGCAGTAGTTTCCTATTACTCTGGGCAATGGGAGACTTTCTCCTGGGGAAAAGAATGAATTTGGCATAAACCATAATGGGTCTTCTAGCTGTGCAAAACTGAATGTCCAGCCTTCAGTTAGAGAGAGAGAGCTCTAAGTATTCACGTAAAAAGCAGTCTTCAGTGCAGGCTGATCATCATTCAACAATGATCATGATGAGGAGGAAGATAACTGGAGGGCTGGCATGCACAGTCCATTTCTCTTGGAAGTGAGGAAACTAGGACACGAGAACTGAGACACAGCCATCTGGAATAGCACCTGGACTGCCACCAGCAAGAAGATGCGGCCTAGAAATAAATGACTTTCAGTGATAGTGAGAGGCTGACAGACGTTACAAGTACCTTGAACTTATATCTTGATCTAATACAGAGTTTCATGGTTTTCTTTCTTTTCTTCATTTTAATTTCCCTCTGTAATTCATGAGTCTTTTGCAGAGCTTTTCTAAATGCAGCTACCTGGTGATAGTTATGCTTTGGGGAAGTAAGGAAGTAGCTTACATCCACAATTGTGGAAAATCTATAAGGGAACAAAAGAAGACTGGAAAGTCAGTTCAATGGTAAGGGGTGACCTAAGGGAAATAAGTGGCCAACAACAGTCAGAACAGATAAAGTAAGAGAGAAAGAATCTGATAAAATGACTGGATTCCTATGGCCATGTCTGATGGGAGTAGGAACCATTTGAGTTTTAAACAGGTGATGCCTGAAGGCATCTTGGATAGGTTTACTTACGTTGTTTTTAATCTTAAAAGATTCTGAATTATTTTTATCATGAGCAAATAGTCACTAATGGCTCTACTATACAGACATAGTAGAGCCATAAGAATTCCATGGACTGTACAGCCCGTGGGGTTGCAAAGAGTCAGACCCGACTGAGGGACTTTCACTTTCACTTTTCGTTTTCATACACATATAGTTGCCTTGGGGAAAATAGGGTAGACTATACTAGTAACGGTTCAATCCTTGAGTCAGAATATCCCTGGTTGGAGGGCATGGCAACTCAGCCCAGTATTTTGCCTGAACAGCATTCTCCCATGAACAGAGGAGGCTGGCAGGCTACAGTCCATAGAATTGCACAGAGTTGGGCATGACTGAAGTGACTTAGCACGCATGCACGTATGCATACCAGTAACAGCATATGGTACAGGGTTAGAAAGCCCAGGGTTCAAATACCAGTTCTGTCCTTTATTCTCTCAGAACCTCAGTTTCAGTATCAACATAACATGATCAAGTTGTTTTTGTTCAGTCGCTAAGTCACGTTTGAGTCTTTGCAACCCCATGGACTGCAGCATGCCACATTTCCCTATCTTTCACTATCTCCCAGAGTCTGCTCAAACTCATTGTGTTGGTGATGCCATCCAAAATCACGCCAAGATTTATATGGCTATATGATGAAATCAAGTATTAGCAATATATATTAAGTGACAGATAGTATTTTTTTAAATTAGAAATGAAAAATCTAAACAAGATGCAAAAAAATTAAATGTTTAAAAAGGAAGGGTTAGCTGAGGGAGTTCATACAATCATTCACTCAGTGCTATGGCAAGTCCATTAATGTTGTGTTTATCATATATCAGCAAAAACAATACTAGAAAATGTTCATCTTCATTAACACTAACTCTCTAGTGCAGTCTCTCTTTTTTTAAAAAAGTGTGTGTTCTGTATCCTATAAACATTTTCCTAAAAAAAAAAAAAAAGAAAAAGAAAAAAACAAGGAACTAAAGAATGGTCCTCCCCAAAAGAAAGAATAGTCAAGTTGTTCCTTTGCTCTTGGTCTACCAATGCAAGAGGAAGAATTGTTCTCTTTTAGGGAAAACATAGCTTTTCTTCAAAGGCATTAAGGAAAAAGAGAATATAAGTTGGTTGTGAATCTTAGTTTGGTCTAGCACACTTGCTTAGAAATCTGTCTTCTTTTTCACACTCATCTCACCTGAGCTCCCTAACATCACCTATACACACAAAAGAAACCTATCTTCCAGTGATACAATTTTGAAAAACCTTAGATCACTCAGCCAAAAACAAAAAGAAACCAAGAGTTTTTTAAGTGAATGAATCACAAGCCATCACTTCATTTTGAATATATCTTAAAGGATACAGAGTGGCAAAATAAGTCTTCTCATCTCAGAATTTAACTGTGTGCAAAGAGAAAATAACATAAGAGCAGCAGCATTTTCCTTCTTATGTTCATGTTTTAAAACTGTTGGTAAGATCTTCCCTGGTCTAAACTGTATCCAAAGTAGACAGGTAAGCTGCCCACACAAAAAACTAACAATTTAAAATTCCTACCTCCCTTTTCCTCCTTCAGGTTTAAAAATTGACCAATATTAATTTCAGTTCTCTGCCTGGTTATTAAGTCCCAAGCCACACTGGCTGGTGAGAAACAAAGAAAGAAAAGAGTCATTATTCCAGGCAGACCAGACAGTCTCACAAATAGCTCCAGAAAAGTCAACCAGTTTATGAGGTCCACTCCTTCATGAGTCAGAAGACAACGGTTCTAACTATCCAGCTATGCAAGTTTGGGGTGGCAATTAATTAGACGAGTAAACACAGTGTACTTAAAGGAGATAAGAGATCAGCAGAGAAAGTATAGTCGGGTAGGGAAAGATGGGCCAACTTTCCCTCTTCTGCTGAAAGTGCAACCCAGGGCCCAGTGAGCCTGGGATCAGATGGGGTTCTTGCCTTGTGTCCTGCCCCACATCATTGCACACTGCAGCCACCACACTGCCTGGTTCTCCCTACCTTGCCGTCACAAGTCTGTCTTTCTGCCTTGTCTTTCTCCCTCATCCCACTTGCTCTCTGCTTCCTCTCCTTCCTCCCCGGAGAAACTTCCCACTCCCACTTTCCTTCAACCATAGTGGCGTGGTGTGGTGTTTAGTCACGAAGTTGGGTCCAGCTCTTTGTGACTGCCAGGCTTCTCTGTCCATGGGATTTTCCCAGCAAGAAGACTGGAGCGTGTTGCCATTTCCTTCTCCAGGGATGTCAGTGACCCAGGGATCAAACCCACATCTCCTTCTTGGCAGACAGATTCTTTGCTACTGAGCCACCAAGGAAGTCCTTTATCTTTCTTAGTCCTGCCTCATTCTTGGCTCTGAAAGTATATGGTGTACAAGAGACGGGAAGAAACTGACCTTACTAGTAAAAGAATATACGTTAGGGAAATAGTGAAATATATGATGTCTGTTTCATGTTCAAAACACCCCCAGTAAATGTCTTATTCTCTCATCAGAATCCAAATCAGATCTATAAAGAAAAAAATTTGGAATTTATTAGTATTTCTATTATTTTCTGATGCAGAATATTCTTAAAAGTTTCTGGGTTTTGCCCTCAAAGCTAAATTTGAATATCAGTTTTGCCACCTGTTAATTTCTTGATCTTGACAATATCTCTGAACCATAATAAAATAATAATAAAATTAATTAGTTCTTAGAATTATAGTATCAATTGAGTACCCACAATAAAGTTTGTGTGAAGATTTAATGAGATAATGAATTTAAATTTCTTAGTGCTGTGCCTGGCCTGTGGTAAGTCAGGATGTTAGCTATTGTGAGCCAAGTACTAGACTAAGGATTTAGTGTGTGTTTATTATATTTAATCCAGACACTAGCCCTGAGATTTGGACATTATTATTCTCCCATTTTAATCAGTGAGGGAACAAGTTTAAAAAGGTTAAGTAATTTACTCAGCTAGATTATTAATAAACAGTGACAGGGAAAAAAATAAAAATAAAAAAAAATAGTGACAGGGAAAACTGACAAGTCTATTTAACTTCTCATCTGAGAAATAGGGATAATAATATCTGCCCTACAGCACTGATGTCAAGACTAAGTTAGCTGATGGAGCATATAGTAGTCATTTACTATGTTTTCATTTTCCTCTCCTTTCTGCCATTATGTAACCCTGTCTTTTGCATTCCATCCAATTAAATAAAAAATTAATGTTATTCCTCAGTTTTACTACCTCCAAAATGATCCAACTTTTGCCAACAATTTTTTTAGTAGAACTATTCACATTCCCTTATAGAGCATGTTAATATTTAACTACCACATTGCCATATTCCCAAAACAAGCAAAGATAAATGTAAACGCTCAAGTTTACCATTACCTATTGACTAAAATAGATATTTAGATGGTAAACCAAGTAGCAACTTATTTGATTTACTCAGATTCAACATCAATCTAAAAACAGATATGGCTATATAATCAAGATTGATTTATGCATGATTGATGCATGAGACAGGGTGCTCAGGGCTGGTGCACTAGGATGACCCAGGGGGATGGGATGGGAGGGAGGTGGGAGCAGGGTTAAGGATGGGGAACACATAAAAAAGAAAGAAAGAAAGAAAAAGGTTGATTTATTGTTTAGAATTATTTTTAAAGGGCTCATTTTTCCTTTTTAACACATTCTAAAATCATTACATTTTAAAATTTCCCCAACCCCTAGGCAATTTCCAGCCTCTTGTTTAAATTGTTTTCTCCTTAAGTATCCTTCTGAGGTCAGTCCTAATCCCTATTTGTTAAGTCTGTGAAGGTTTCCTGCTACTCTTGAATTAATTGCAAAATTCTTAATCTGACATTCAAAACGATCCATGACCTTACTCAAAATGGATTTTTCTGCCTTAATCTCACTCCCTGTTGTGTGTATCCCACCCTGTACCAAACTATTCCCTAAAAATGACCACTCACTGTCTTTACTCATGATATTCCCTTTATCTACAATGTCTTTCCTCCCCAACCCCTGGAAAGGGGGTTGACCTCTTGACCTTTTTCTGTATTTTCCAAATGTTTTCCAGAAACATTCTGCACACTTTAATTAAGTCTGTTCCTTAATACTTTATAGCTTGTGTCACTATTTTGAGTTGTATCTTTTTTTCTAATATGTTTTCAAATAGATCACTGCTGAGTAAAAGAATATTACTGATTTTTATATATTGGTCTTGCCTCTAACAAGTGTGCCAAACTCTTTAATAAGTCTCTTGCCAGTTTTCTATAGAGTATATATTATTTTTATAAAAAAAACCTAAAAAAATAATAGTAGCAATCACTCATACTGTTAATATATATGGGAGCTATTCTAAATGCTTCATATGGATAAACTCATTTAATCTTACTGAAGTGCATTTTTATTTTTAACCCTGGTTCACAGATGAAGAAAAGGATGCATTAAAAAATGAAATTATTTGCAAGAAGTCTCCAAACCAGGAAGTAAGAGAACTGCAATTCAAGTCCTGTTAGTTTAGCTCAAGTATTCATATTCTTAATTTTAGGGCATATTGTCTACTCTTATGAAGAAGGGCCATGGGGTCAGAGACCTTAGTTTAGGTCCTGGGTCTTCTAATATGGGAAAGTCACTGCCTCTCTATGACCCAGTTTACTCATCTGGAACGTGAAGTGAACAACAGCTACTTACAGAGTTTTCCTAAAGACTCAGTGAGAAAGTATGTGATAGCATCCTATAAAGTGTAGCATAGAAATAGGGCTACAGATACCATCATTCCCTTCTCCAAAGATTCTTAACTGCCTTTTTTGTTGAAATCTCAACCATCTGTCTCTGAACTCCCAAGAACTCTGTATTTTTCTCTTGGTAGTTAGCATGTACTTTCTTCCCAACCAACTATTTTGCCCCAGTCTAATCTTCTCTGCTGGACTATATCCTCCTTGTAGACAGGAACTACACCCATTTTTCTCAGGCTCCCCATAAAAACAGAGTCTCATCTTACACATTGAATTTGCTCAGAAAATGCATGTACCTGAAAGAATTTTCAAAATCACTAGTTGTAAGAAAATGTAAATGTATCTGAGTCTGGCTTGTACCAGCTTGTTTACAAATAATGTTTTCATCTCAGAAACATAAATTTACATAGAGGTAATCCTGCAAGAAAATCATCTTGCTTTCCATTTACACACTGTGGGCATTCATAAGGTCTAATTACTACAAACCCTTTGTATTTTTATATAAAAAATATTTATATTCAATATCCTGTAAGAAATCATAATGGGAAAGAATATGAAAAAGAACATATATGTATATAACTGGAACACTTTGCTATAGATACAAATTACCAATTAGCTTTCATTTTGAAAAAAAAATAGTCCCTGGTGATTTTATGTGAAAATGGGTTAATTACAGTGACCTGCTTGGTTTTCATTCACAGGAGACAGTGGTTGGTGGAGGGAAATAAAAACAGGGAAGCTATGTTGAAATCACCGTCAGAGAATGAGAAGCCATCTCTGAATAGAGCAGCCTGCCCTGCATCATGGTCAGAGAAGCTGACTCATTTCCTCTTCTCCTGGTCATCACCTCGGAAGCCTTCTCCCCTTACTCCACCTCTCACTGAAACCCACCACTCTTGCCATTGGTTCAGTGAATCACAGGAGGAAAATCTAAAGTAAGAGAAGAAATACACTTTCTTTTTTATAATTAGAGAAAAATAAATGGAACTCTCCATTGGAACTCTCCATTGGAAAGTATTAAAAGAGATGACTGGACTATGCAATAATCTTTTCTTAAAAATTTTCTTGTTGGGTTATAATGTGTACCATAAAGTACACAAATGGTAAATATGCAACTCAATGAATTTTTACATATCAGCAAGATGCCAGTTCATACATATGTGTGTACATGTGTGTAAAAACCATGTAATCCCACCCCAGATAAAAGATAAAATATTTCCAACACACGAAAAGACTCATATCCCTTCCCAGTCAATAAACACCCTTTGCCTCCACAGAGGTAACTATTCTGACTTCTTTCACCACAGATTTGTTTTCCCTATTCTTGAACTTTCTGTTATTGAAATCCAGGATACACTTTTGTGTCTGGATTCTTTCACTCAGCCTTGTGTCTGTCTATGAGATTCATTTCATATTAGAGTGTGTAACAGCAATTTGTTCTTTTTTATTGCTATTGATTATCTACTCTATTGATTTTATGAATAAAGGTGCTGTTATGAAGGTAGTACCGTAAAGACTAAGGCATATCTTTTGGTGGATATACAAAAACTATGCATTAACCTTTTACCTAATTTCCTACTTATGCTTCTATACCTCAGCCCCCATCATGTCAGGAATCTCCCCAAGTCTGCTCAGTCACTGGATCCCCACAGAGCCTTCAGTGAATCCCCACAGTCTATAGAGTTAGTTAAAACTCAAATCAGGCCTTCCGGGCCCTCTGTGATTTGCCCATGTCCTACCTTCAGGCTTATTTCCTGAATAATTCCAAGATTTATTACCCTGCCACAGTCTCCAGTCAAAACACATAACTCACCTTTCTCCACACACACCCCAAAATTATTTATGAGCATACCAATCCCTCCCTATTCAGAAGGTATTTTCTCACCACTTATAAACTAAGAACAGACATTTGAAATTTTAAAAAACTGTTGGTCTCAGATTATTTTAAAGGCATCTTCCTGATATGACATTATAGAGAGGTTATAAAAAGTAACAACTTAAATGGAATTTTCCATTCAGTCTGGAGGAAGTTAGAAGCATACACCTGGGACAATTTTATACTCAGGTTCAGGTTATGGTTTTGGGAATACCAGTCTCCCATTTCCTAGCTATGTGACCTTGAGTAAGATATTAGTTTTCTCATCTGAAAACTAGAAGCAAAAACTTTCCTCATAGGGTTGTTTTGAAGAATAAGTGAAATATTGCATAAAAACTACTTCAAAAATGGTGACAGCCACAAAGGAAGCACAAAATAAACAGTATTTGTCATTATTAATAAAGAAGTTGTACATCATAGAGGCTAACAGTAAGACATTAGGAAGCAGATTACCTGGGTTCAAATCCCAGCCCCACCATTTACTAGTTATAAGACTTGCACACATTGCTAACAAACTGTGGCAGTCTCCTTGTCTGTAAAAAGGTAATTACAGTAGTATCTTCTTAAAAAGGCTATCGGAAGGATTCAAAAACTCAATATATGGAAATGCATGTATTTTCAATGCATCTGCCACACAGTAAATGGTACATAAGTCTCAGCAGGTGGCGCTAGTGGTAAAGTACCCGCCTGCCAATGCAGGAGACGTAAGAGACATGGGTTCAATCCCTGAGTCAGGAAGGTCTTCTGGAGGAGGACAGATGGCAGCCCACTCCAGTATTGACACCTGGAGAACCCCATTGACAGAGGAGCCTGGCAGGCTAGATCCATAGCGTTGCAAAGAGTAGGACACAAGTGAAGTGACTTAGCACAGCACAAGTCTCAGCCACTCACAGAGCTACTACGATCATATATCAACACTGCCATAACTAACATCGCTAACAGAACACTATCATTCTTGCAAATCTGAAGCCTTGATAGATTAAGAAAAACACTAAAGGAGATTAACCTAGAGATAGTTTTAGAAGGGTCATTCCAAACGAAAGAAATTCTGTAGAAGCAGAATAGTAGACTCCAAAGTAACAATGGTTTGAACAGAGTGTAGCCAATGAGATGTGGGAAGCCATATGACAAAGTTGTCAGTATCCAAGGTGAAGTCATGATTCGAAATGGGCATCTCTGAGAGTCTTCAGTTCTAACTGATGAGCAGAGAGCACTGTCCATGGGCAACAGGCAGAAGGTGGTGCCAAATCATTCACACTGATGCCTTCTCTGCATCTTGAGACCCAATATCAGCTTCACCTTTAAAGCTTTGTTATCTCAGGAAAGTTGCTAACGCTAGCTTCTAAATTGTTCCAGAGTAAGTCATACTTTCTGAAGACAAGTAACAAGTTAACAAGAGATGGAAACTAGAGTTTAGTGTCTATAGTGGAAAAAATGATTACTTATTTATTATTTTATTACAATTTCATAGATAAATAAACTGAGATAAGAGCAAATTCAGTAAGTTGCCTATGATCAAAAGCTTACTAGGAACAAAGACAGGATAGAAATTCACAAACTTGAATCCAAAGCCTATGCAATTCCAACACGTAAAGCAAACTTTAAAATCTTTCTGTTGGTAAGGATTTCTTATTAGTAACTCCTGACAGAACCTCTTGGAAAAATAAGATCAGATAAGAAATTCCTCCATTTTAGAGTCAATGAAATAAAAGAAATGGTGACTTCAAGGGCTATTCTTTCTGTGAACTTCTCTGGAGTAGAGCTTGCTGGCTAAAAAGAAATGGAGAATGGAGGAGGCCAGACAGAAGTAAACTTGGGCCTGCCTTCCACAACAACCTAATTTTCTGATGAGAAGAAACAGATGGACATATCAGAGTTGAGCAATGGTCTCTGAAATCTCTAGGTGATGTATATGTGTTGTAGGAAGATGGATCCCTTCCAAGGCCCAAACAGGGGCTCTAGTCTAACACTCAGAAATGAATTGACACACACGCTGACAAAGCAAGAGACTTTATTGGGAAGGGGTGCCCGGAGAGAGAGCAGCAGGGCAAGGAAACTCTGGAGGACTGCTCTGCTGGGTGACTCGCAGTCTTGGGTTTTACAGTGAAGAAGAGGCGGCAGGAACACACAGAAGAATTTACTAAAAAGATCTTCATGACCCAGATAACCATGATGATGTGAACACTCACCTAGAGCCAGACATCCTGGAATGCAAAGTCAAGTGGGCCTTAGGAAGCATCACTATGAACAAAGCTAGTGGAGGTGATGGAATTCCAGCTGAGCTATTTCAAATCCTAAAGGATGATGCTATTAAGGTGCTGCACTCAATATGCCAGCAAATTTGGAAAACTCAGCAGTGGCCACAGGACTGGAAAAGGTCAGTCTTCATTTCAATCCCAAAGAAAGGCAATGCTAGAGAATGTTCAAACTTCTGCACAATTGCACTCATCTCACATGCTAGCAAAGTAATACTCAAAATTCTCCAAGTCAGGCTTCAACAGTATGTGAACCATGAACTTCCAGATGTTCAAGCTGGGTTTAGAAAAGGCAGAGGAACCAGAAATCAAATTGCCAACATTCGCTAGATCATCGAAAAAGCAAGAGAGTTCCAGAAAAACATCTACTTCTGCTTTATTGACTATACCAAAGCTTTTGACTGTGTGAATCACAACAAACTGTGGAAAATTCTGAAAGAGATGGGAATACCAGACCACCTCACCTGCTTCCTGAGACATCTGTAAGCAGGTCAAGAAGCAACAGTTAGAACTAGACATGGAACAACAGACTGGTTCAAAATAGGGAAAGGAGTATGTCAAGACTGTATATTGTCACCCTGCTTTATTTATATGCAGAGTAGATCATGCAAAATGCAGGGTTGGATGAAGCAGAAGATGGAATCAAAATTGCTGGGAGAAATATCAATAACCTCAGATATATAGATGATGCCACCCTTATGGAAGAAAGCGAGAAAGATCTAAAGAGCCTCTTGATGAAAGTGAAAGGGAGAGTGAAAAAGTTGACTTAAAACTGAACGTTCAGAAAACAAAGATCATAGTATCTGGTCCCATCACTTCATGGCAAATAGATGGGGAAACAATGGAAACAGCGAGAGACTTTACTTTCTTGGGCTCCAAAATCACTGCAGATGGTGACTGCAGCTGTGAAATTAAAAGATGCCTGCTCCTTGGAAGAAGAGCTATGACCAACCTAGACAGCATATTAAAAAGCAGAGACATTACTTTGGCAACAAAGTTCCATCTGGTCAAAGCTATGGTTTTTTCAGTAGTCATGTATGGATGCAAGAGTTGGACAATAAAGAAAGTTGAGCGCCAAAGAATTGATGCTTTTGAGCTGTGGTGCTTCAGAAGACTCTTGAGAGTCCCTTGGACTTCAAGGTGATCAAACCAGCCAATCCTAAAGGAAATCAGTCCTGGATGTTCATTGGAAGGACTGATGCTGAAGCTGAAACGTCAATACTTTGGCCACCTGATGCGAGGAACTGACTCACTGGAAAAGACCCTGAGGCTGGGAAAGATTGAAGGCAGGATGAGAAGGGGACAACAGAGAATGAGATGGTTGGATGGCATCTCTGACTCGATGAACCAGAGTTTGAGCAAGCTTCACGAGTTGGTGATAGACAGGTTAAGCCTGGCGTGCTGCTGTCCAAAGAGTCAGACATGACTGAGCGACTGAACTGAGTTAGTTTGCAGGTTATCTCTGACTCAAGAGTCCTTCCTGGCGGCACACACATTGCTCAGACAAGATAGATTCCAAGAAGAAGGATTCTAGAAGGTAGTAGGACACATGGCATCTCCTTTTGACCTTTCCTGAGCTTTTCTGGCTGGTGGTAGCTTATTATTAATAGTTCAAAAAAAAAAAAAAAAAGTTCCATGTTCCTTAGCAGAACCTCCTGTCATAAAATAACTCACACACATGGTTACTATGGTGCCTGGCCAGGGTGGACGGTTTCAGTCTGTTCCCCCTAACATAGGTAGCTTGAGGGCCCTATTGTCATATCTGTACCCTTAGAATTTTTCTAGGTCCCATCACCCACGTTATGTCCCCGATTTCACCAAATTTTTCACTTCCACTGAATCATTTTTTGTTAACATACTAAAAGAGAAAAGATTTGAAGGGCTTCTTTGGTGGCTCAGTGGTAAAAGAATCTGCCTGCTGATACAAGAGACACAGGTTTGATCCCTGATCTGAGAAGATCCCCTGGAGAAGGAAATGGAAACCTACGCTAGTATGCTTGCCTGGAGAATCCCATGGACAGAGGAGCCTGGTGGGCTACATTCCATGAGGTTGCAAAGAGTCAGACATGACTTAGTGACTGACCAACCAACAAACAAAAGATCTGAAATGCTCATTTTTAAAAAAGATGACACCAGTATTCTACTTTAGGGTTGGAAACTTTCTCAATAAGCCCTGCTGTGACTTACAAATGTTAAAATGAAACTTCCTTTTTAAATGTCTAAAGCACTGTGTTTATTTATAACTTTCGATCATTAACTGAGGCATTAATCTGCTTTAATGGATTCTGTGTTAAATATTGCTTAGAGCTCATGATCATTTTGAACAAAGTCACAAAAACAGAAAAGGGGGAAAGGTAACTAAACAGAAAAACGGCATAATCTAAATATCCCTAAAACTGTATTGTATTCAGGAAAAGTGATGAAGGCACTTTGTGTGGTGGCTCAGTGAAACACATTGAGGATGAGCCTATTTTGATAAGTTACCTGTGGGTGGCAGAAGCAATGGTCTTACTACTACATCTTTTATTTGGTAGGAAATGATTCAGAGAGGGTAGTTGGGTTTAAGAAAGGAAAAGAAGATTTAGAAGAGTCCTATTTAAGAAGTGTCACTTAGAATAAAAGTTTCAAGAAGATAAGGAACTATGATTCGTTTGTAAAAAGGGAACTCCAAGGTCGCTTCAGAAAACAAAGCAGTTGGACAAATTTTTTATGTGGATACAACACCTCTCAGTGGGATCTCATTTCTCTGTGCTCACTACTCCTGGTCCAGGGTTTTATCTCATTTTTAGGATATTGACATTTTCTGAGTAAATTAGTCATTTCCATTGTCCATTCCTAAATGAAACTGCCCTTACTGTGTTTAAAATTAAATAATGACAGTTCAGTTCAGTCACTCAGTCATGTCCGACTCTTTGTGTCCCCATGGACTGCAGCACGCCAGGCTTCCCTGTCCATCACCAGCTCCTGGAGTTCACTCAAATTCACGTCCATAGAGTCGGTGATGTCATCCAGCCATCCATCCTCTGTCATCCCCTTCTCCTCCCACCTTCAGTCTTTCCCAGCATCAGGGTCTTTTCCAATGAGTCAGTTCTTTGCATCAGGTGGCCAAAATATTGGAGTTTCAGTTTCAACATCAGTCCTTCCAATGAATATTCAGGACTGATTTCCTTTAGGATGGACTGGTTGGATCTCCCTGTAGTCCAAGGGACTCTCAAGAGTCTTCCCCAACACCATAGTTCAAAAGCATCAATTCTTCGGTGCTCAGCTTTCTTTATAGTCCAAATCTCACATCCATACATGACTACTGGAAACACCAAGCAAAATTAAAACCTGTCCCAAATTTCCATTTCTTGTATACATATAGGGAATATCTGTTAAATTATTTTCTATCAACTTCCATTTTCAAGTGCTCTCTTCTTGACAATATGAATTCAGCAAAGCCAAAGAGCAAAAATGGTGCTTCTTTGTTAAAGTCCCATAACACCTGATCTGTGCATATTGCTTAAATATAAATACTGAGGGAATATAATTATAAACTCAAAATGGCATATTTATGTCCTTCAATGGAAACCCTAATGTTTTCCAATCAAATTTATAAATGTTGCTGTGCTTCATATTCAACCTAATTCAACTACAGATTATACTGAAACACATTAATTTATCAAGGGAGGTAGTTAAGAACATACACCTAAAACTGCCTTGTTTTTGGTTAATATATTGAACCTTGTGAGTATGTAACTAGGTCATATGTAGTATGGAAAATATTTCAACTTCCTTCTGCAGATACTTTTTCCGCTGAGGAAAGAAAACGTGTAGTTTAATTTCAAAACGGGGAAGTCAAAATTTGCTAGAATGGGGATAGAATTATTGCAAAATGTTCACTACCTATTCAGATGGTTCTGCTGTAAAGATAATCAGGAAATATATATTCTGAGCTATAAATATTCTCAGAGAACCATGAAGCATATGCTTTTAATTTGTGCTTGGGTGGCTTATCCATCAGACAGGAAAACATCTCTGGTTTTAAGAGGTTTGAACAGATGCCACAGAGTAAGTTCCCATTTCTGAGTGTTTGTTGTCATTTTGGTTAGTGAACTCCACCTACCAAAACAAAAATGAACACTATACTTCAGAGGCTGTCCTTTCAGCCCAGTTTTAACATTTAAAGAAAGAAAAAAGGAAGCAAACCTTTTTGCCTATCTGCCATATAGATGTGTTTTTAACCAATAATTCAGAAAATACTGTCAACACTTTATATAAACCAATTATGGCATCTTTATACAGCTCTTTAATTTTGGAGTTAATTCAATCTTAGTTTCTTTGCCTCCTTGCCCCATGATGGTTCCTGTTGTACTCTAGATCTGCCTGTTTTGTATTTCGCACAGCACCCATTAATCTGATTAATGCTCCATTTGATCACTTTTATGAGTAATGTCTTTACAGCTTAAGAAAAGAGGGTAATTGTGGCTACATCTAAAAGCTAGGCAGTAGTTGCCACTTAATGTAAGAAAAATTGGGTCAAATTATGGGAAGTCGACCATGCAGATTGGCAAAGCCTCTCTCGGTCCTTTCATTCTTCAATTCTGCCCCATTTATGTCTTCCCACATTTATACCATGTAAGTTCTAAATGATGCAAGAATCAAAATCTTCTATAGGATTTCTGAAAACATAAATATTATTGTCAGCAAGGGCAGAGAGTCTTGGGAGAATTGGGGCTTGATCTAGACCATAAAGAATGGAATGATTTGAGAAGGTAAAAGAAGGCTGAAGGACATGTGCTTTAGATGTAAAAGCAAAGAGCAAGAAATGAACTTGTATCAGATAAACAGAGAGGACTGAAGAGATAGGGCTTTATTGTTCAGGTTTCTGAGAACATTATGTCTGAAAGCTCTTTTGTTGACTATTTTCACTTCTTGATTAGTGCTGGAGGACCCCTTAGGCTTTTCCCTAAGGCAAAAAACAACTCTCAATTGTCTGCGTGAGAAAGTAAAACAGCAGAGCATGTGGATCTCCTAGATAGCTACTAGCCAATGGACATTTTGGAAATGTGTTAGTGCTTTAGCCCCTTGTCTAGTCTTTCAGATGCACTCTGTTGAAAGAGAGAGGAGGGAGGGAGGAAGAAAGGAAGGTAGGAAGGGAGGGAAGATGGCACATTTGTATAACTAGTGACAGCTATCAATCTTTATTTCAGATATGAAGGAAGACAGCACAGAATATAGGAGGCATGGCGATATAATCATGTAAGTGATTCTTTCCTAAATGCAGCATAATGTGCAACATCAAACAGTTTTGTCCTTTTCAAAGCAATCCTATTGAAAGGCTGTGTGACTATTCAAAGATACTTCCATTTTCAAGTCATTTTTAGAGCCCTTCCTTTTGAATTATTCTGGGAGCCTGAGGCATAGTCTTCAGATGAGTTTCTTTCCCAGAGCAAACCCTCCACCCCTGCCTCCTGCTCTCTGCATCTACATCTTGTGTGCTGACCCTTCCCTGCCAAACTGGTATACCTCCCTTCGCTCTGCTCTTGTATTGTCTATTAGTTCCATTGCTGTCCCAGCTTTCACGCAGTGCTGGGTAGGAGCAGAGGATAGATGACTTGAACCTGGGAGATATGCTAAATTATCACACAAGAAGAAGATAAATAGAGAGAGGTCAAAGATGTGAGAGAACTTAAAGCGGTAATCAAAACAACAACCACAAAAAAAAAAGTCCTTTTGCAGTGGATGAGTAGCTACAATGCTGTGGGAAATGAATAGAACATATGCCACAATAGAGGGGAAACAGCACAGACACTAAAACTTGTGGTGAGACATACTAGAATTGTAAACTAAACATGATAAAAGATATTGGTAAGTTAGAAAAGATACATGCACCCCAATGTTCACAGCAGCACAGTTTATAACAGCTAAGACATGGAAACAACCCAAATGTCCATTGATAGATGGAAGGGTAAAGAAGATGTGGTACATATATACAATGGAATGTTGCTCAGCCATGAAAAAGAATTAAATAATGCCATCTGCAGCAACATGGATAGACCGAGATTGTCATACTGAGTGAAGTAAGTCAGACATAAAAAGACAAATACCATACGATATTATTTATATGTGGAATCTAAAATATAAGACAAATGAACTGAAAAAACAGAAATAGACTCACAGATACAGAAAACAAACTAATGGTTAGCAAAGAGGAAGGATGGGGGTAGGGGATAAATTAGGAGTTTGGTATTAACATAGACACACACTATCATATATAAAATAGGTAAACAACAAGGGCCTACTACATAGCTTAGGGAACTACATTCAGTATCTTGTAATAACCTATAACAGAAAAGAATCTGATAAAGAATATACATATATGTATGCATAACTGAATCACTTTGCTGTACACTTGAAATTAACCCAAAATTGTAAATTAACTATACTTCAATTAAAAAATATTGAATGGATGCAACTAGAGATTATCACACCCAAGGGAAGTAAGTCAGAAACAGGAAGACAAATACCACATGATATCACTTATATGTGGAACCTAAAATAAGACACAAGTGAACTTATCTATGAGAGAAACAGAATTAGGAACATAAAGAATAGGCTGGTTGTTGCCAGGAGGAAAGGACTGGGAGAGGATAGGAGTGGGAGTTTGGGATTAGCAGATGCAAACTGGTATGTATAGAATGGATTAACACAAGGTCCTAGTGTTTAGCACAGGGAACTATATTTAATATCTTGTGATAAACCAAAACAGAAAAGAATATGAAAAAGAATGCACATATGTGTATGTATGTATGTATAACTGTGTTACTTGTCTGTACAGCAGGAATTAACACATTATAATTCAACTATATACTTCAATTAAAAATTATTAATAAAAAATATTGATAAGGGAGTATTATCAAGGGAGAGTCTCCCTCTTCCCCACTCCTCAAAAATTACCAATTGATTCCTGATTCATCAGGCCAATTTTCTATCCAATTTCTCTGAAGTAGTCCATCTCTGCCAAACTCTTTTCAAAACAGAACACTACAGAACTCAAAAGCCAAGAGAAAGGAAAAGGCTTACAAGAGAGGGGGAACTGGAGCTGGCAAATGAGAATCCGGAATGTCAAAAGAGAATGAAATGTGGAGGAATAAGGGTCCAAGAAAGAGTCCAAAAGACCATTAAGTTCTATTGCACTTTAAAGCTCTTTAAGGTATTCAGTTAATAAATTGAACATCTTTTTAGGGTAAGAACTGTGCTCCTTGA
The DNA here is from genome assembly GCF_963930625.1 of Muntiacus reevesi. Classification (NCBI taxonomy): domain Eukaryota; kingdom Metazoa; phylum Chordata; class Mammalia; order Artiodactyla; family Cervidae; genus Muntiacus; species Muntiacus reevesi. Next base: position 35,074,310 of record NC_089264.1, on the reverse strand, counting down.
ACAGAATGCCACGCTGAGACTCGACCACACGGTGACATAAACAGATACAACCACTACATTGCTCAAGGCCTGTAAATGATGAGCAACCCACACATGCTTTCTCACAGGGGAGTAAGGCAAGTGGTGTTGTGGCTGGCCAGGCATAGACACAGGCACTGTGCCCATTACCTAGGCTGTGAGAACAGACTGCTGACTATGAATAGGCACAAACAAAGCCCTATGCATCGGTGCTTTGAAGTCCATGGAAGCTTCCAGGGTAGGACTTAGGACAAGAGACCATGGCATCATTGATATCAAGTCAATTCCTTCCCTTCTTTGGTGAGTTCAGTCAACCTCAATGGGGGAAAATCCAGTTTACACACATGCTTGCTTTTCTAAGACTCTCATCACACTTATCCCAAACCACCTCTTCAGCTCATAAAAGAAAAAAAAGGAAATTTACTTCTTGAACCCAGTAGGCCTGGAGTTGGAGGGCATCTTTACAGTTGTCACTTGGCACATTTGTCTCATTATAACCCTGGGCTGTTACATCTACCATGACCAAGAGGCAGAACCATAAAATAATAATGTTATTTTTTTCACTAATCAAAATATAAGTGAAAGTAAATGTGTTATTTCCAGAAGGTCACCATTGATGATTTTATGTTGAATCCAAATATGTTGACCTGTTCCAACTATTTCTGAAATAATTTTTGGAAGTGACATTCAGAGATATTTTATGAGCACACAAGAAAGTGTCATTTTATACTTACACCTCATTAATTATATTTGGTTACACTGAGTTTTAGTCATTTTCAGTATCACATTCATCCCCAGGGTATGAAAACTTGCCATCAAAGACTATATTCAAAGAATGAGAAACAGTTGAGGGGCCAAGTGAAAAGGGAGAGTTTAATCCCATTTCAAGTACTGAAAACCTAATTTAAATGTGAAAAGTAAAGAAAGAGAAAGTGTTAGTTGTTCAGCCGTGTCCAACTCCTTGGGACCCCATGGACTGTAGCCTGCTAGGCTCCTTCTGAAGACCAACTGTAAAGGGGAAAATACTAACTTTGGGAAAAAAACTATGTTTTGGGGAGGGAGAAAACTTTTTAACACATTTTCATTGAGCTATAATTCACTTAGCATAAAATTCCTTGAAAGTGTACAATTTTTAGTATTGTCACAGATTTTTACAACCATCACTACTAACTAATTTTAGAACATTTTCATCACCCTAAAAAGAAACTCCATTCCCCTAGCAATCATTCTTCATTTCCCCTCACTCCAGGCCTGGTAACCACTAAGGTGCTTTCTGTTCCTATGGATTTTTCCCTATCTGGACGTTTTATTTAAATATAACCATAAATATGTGGGCCTCTGTTATCGTAAAATCACAGTCTTCAGTGGAGAATGTTGATACCAACTTTAGTCTTTAAATGACAAGAATAAACAATTTCCTGAGTAAATTTTCACATAGCACTCTAGTAATAAAGCATTTTGCAATCAGGCAACTTTTTATTCCTAAATGTCCATACATTTAAGAATAGTCATCAAGGAACTTCCCTTGTGGTCCAGTGGCTAGGACTCTGTGCTCCCAATGAAGGAGGCCCAGGTTCAATTCTGGTCAGGGAACTAGATCCTACATGCCACAACTGAAGATCTCACATGCTGAAACAAAGATTGAGGATATTGCATGTGGCAACTAAGACCCAATGCAGCCAAAAAAAAACCAAAAAAGAACAGTCATCATGTAATCAGTTTAAAATAGTTTTTGAGAGTTGGTTTTAAAGAAAAAACAATAAAGAACTTTATTCAGTGTCAAAGCATGTCAGTGACAGAATGCAAATAAATTTCCTGATTCTCAAATTGAAATGTATTCTGTGTATGTTCCTTAAATATAACAAAGAACCTATTGATCTAAATTTGTTTAGAATTTCTTCCATCATATCTTCCGTGTGATAACATATACAAGCTAGTCATCCAGGAGAGTGAATAAGGATGAAAACACGATGTTCAGAAAATAAAATGAAAAGGCTAATATAATTAACACTAATAACTAAAATTCAAGTGGAAGGATCACATCACAGGCTCAGAACTTCATAAAATAAAAAGAAGATAAAAATATCTTAATTTCCAAAAAGTAAAAGAGAACTTTTAAATATAACTCAATATTAATTTTCAAAAGGTATTAGAGTTAAAATGCTGCTCATATATTATGGTGGAATGACAAGGAAATTATCATTCGGTTTTTCCTTCCTCTTTCTCCCATCATGCCCCTTGCCTCTATTCCTTTCTCCTACAATCATTAGATGCCTAGTACATTCATTGGCACTGGAATTCAGCCAGCGACAGGTCACCTGGAACAAGTCAGAGATAGTCCTTGATTTGCTGCCTTCAACATCACAGGGAAGACATATTAATCAAGTTTGAAGGATATAATTAAAAGAAAAAGAAATCAATTTTTATTTTTCATTAAAATGACAGAAGTAATCTCAGTCTAAGCGACTGTTAAGATTTTCAGTCTCTGCACCTTACATTAAAAATATCCCATCTCTTCTTCTGAGATGGCATCTGATTGCTAGTATTCACATTTTAAAAATTTCTCATAGATATAATCCAGTAATGATACAACTAGCATGACTGCTAATTCTGTTTAGCAGTTCTTACTATTTTTGCATCTTCATTCTTTTAAAAGCAAAACTGCTCTTTTTTCTGTCCAAACCAGAAATATTTAGATTTTTCTAACTTTAAATTTGAAACTGTTAACATATACTTTCATTCTGAAATATTTCAAGTCAAACAGATTTGACAGAATGAGGTATCAGTGTACATTTCATCAGCCCCTGTAGTGTTTTCCTAGGGCTTTCATAGCAAAGTACCACAAATTAGGGGGCTTAGAACAATAGAAATTTCTTGTCTCACAGTTTTAAAGACAAGAAGTTGAAATCAAAGTGTTGGCAAGGCCATCCACCCTCTGAAATCTGTAGAGAAGGATCCTTTTTGGCCTCTTTCTAGAGCCTTTGGTGGCAATCATTAATGTTCCTTGGCTTAGAGATGCACCATTCCAATCCATCATCAAGTGGCCATTTTCCCTCTAGGCAGGTTTGTCTCAGTGCCCAAATTTTCTCTTTTTACATATTGGATTAGGCCCACCCTAATGACCTCCTTTTAATTTGATTACTTCTATAAAGAACCTATCTCCAATAAAATCACATAGTGAGGTACTGAACTGCAATATAACAATTCAACCTGTAATGGCCCCCAACCAAACTGATACATTTTTATTGACCATTGTGTTAAACAACTGGGCTTATTGAACCACTCTACTCTGCACTGTGTAAATCAGCATTTTTTAATAGAAAGTTTTACAGACTTTTGAAAGTCAATCTAAAAATTCTACAACTATAATTTTTCTCCATTGTTCATGAAGAAGAGTCCTGAATTAAATACAAACTTTTAGGTCCAATTTTTTCAAATGTGGAAATTTCCATCACTTTGAAAAGAACTTGACAACACCGGAAAATTAATAAAGGAACATTAGTACAGCACAGAACTAGATTTTTTTTTTTCTTAGCATGACCTATTCCTTTATATCTAAATGACTTCAGCACCTGGTTATGATGAGAAAGGTATAGTTAAGGCACTGGGAAATGTTAAGTTAGCTCTACCATGAGGAAGAATAATGGTAAATAGTTGAGTTTAAAAAACATTTATCAAGTGCAATCATGTGTTGCTTTATCAGGCAGTGTGAGGATACAAAGTTGACTACAATATGGGCCTATCTTTGAGGAATTTATCTCCCCAAAAGAAGAAATAAGATAAATGTTAAGATATCTATTACACAAGATATTTTTAAAAAAAGAGGAGGCAAAGACAGATTCCAATGGAAAATGAGAGAAAATAAAGTAGAACTTTTAAATAGAAGTATATTTCCAACAGTCAAAGATAGACTAATAGTGATTAAAATACCTGTTTTAGATATTCCACGGCATTTTTAAGTATTAAAATAATAGTATTTTTGTGGTGGAATACTGTAACTTAGATTTTTTAAACTGAAATCTTAAACTTTCATGTCTTGAGAAGTAGCCAAATGATTAAAATTTTGAATTGAACCAAGCATTCATTTTTTTAAAAATTTCCATTTCCCTATAGTACTCACGAGGACAAAGAAAATGACAGTGGACAAAGCAAGATTCTATAACAAGATGATTTTTACTCTATCTCAAAAACCAGAAGTATGGTAGTATTTAAGTTTATGTAATTAAAAATCAGAATTTCTATCTATACATAATAAAGTACAGAGATAAAGATGACCCAGAATACTTTATTTGAAACAAAAACTAGAGCTAACCATCATTTGAAACATCTTCAAATACACACTGGCATATGCCCTTAAATATGTTAAAGTTTTTCACAAAGATGTCTTTAAAGTTATTAACCAAGAAATGGAGCTATTGGACAACTTTTGTTTGGAGTTAGCATATAATTAGAGATTTACCATTTCCCTGCTAGGGCAAGGTTAGAAGAGTTACAAAAATAATTCAATGTTGGTACAGTTAATGGATTTTATTGTTAAAGGTTGAAACACTTTTAAATCATACTCATTTTCTTCATTTTCATTTTTATTCCATTAGCTTTTTATACAATATTTATTTTAATAATTTTTATTTGCTGATATAGAGTGAGGCTGAAAGATAGGTGGATGCCTGATTGCAGAAGCTACAAAAGAATTCTAATCTGAGCATGATTAGAGTTTAAGGAGTGACATGAAGACAAAAAAGAGAGCAGCAAGGTAAGGGATGCAGAGACCAAATGAAGTAGGTCCACTGAGACTTTTATCTGAATCACAGTCAGTAACATACTGGACGGTGATGCACAAGAAATGGCTGGACATACTGAGAAAGACTGTGCCGTGTATGGAGTCAAGTCTGCATTACCAACCACCTCGTCTTTGGTCCATTTCTACATACTTCACTGCCGCCATGTCCCATAGAGAGCTTTTCTTTTTCAAAGATTTTTTAAAATTCTTGACTGAACTGTCCTTTTAAAATTTTACTTGCATGTACCACTGGCTCCTCGAATTCCGCGTCTAGAAGCTAACCCATCATTCCCACCCACAGCCTATACACACGCCATTCCTCCTGGATTCCTCATCTCACCTATGACAGTTCTGTCTTCCATAGCACCCAAATGAAAATTTCAACCTTTCCTAGTTGGTCACCCAGTCCAGTATAACTCACCTTCCAAGAATCCCTAGAAACTACTGCTGTCTTTCATTTCCACTGGTAATGAAGACTCTTGCCTTTTCTTGCCTGGACAATATGATCATTCTAAATGGGTTTCCCTGCTTCTTTGGATATTCTTCCTCCTCTCAATAATCCACTTTTCATCCTGCTACTAAAAAGACTTTTCTTAAATGCAAATATGATTTCATTAGGGCTTTGCTGCTTTACATCACTGAATATATATTTTCATTTGTCTTCAAGATGGAAGAAAAACTCCTTAATGTTGAGTTATAAGTTCATCCAGGTTCCAGTTCCTGCTCATGCCTATAGCTTCCTCTCCCACTGTGTTCCCATGTGTGCTAACCTGCCAAACTGGTGCCTTGTAATGTCCTGAGCAGCCCTTGTTCTGTAACAGCTTTTGTCAAGCTATTCCCTTGCCTAGAATGTCCTTCTCTGGGTTCCCCACTGTATTAAATTTCCTGTTGCTGGAAATGTACACTGATACCTCAAATTATCACAAACTTAGTGGTATAAAGCAACTTTACTTCCATTTCTCTCAGAATCTGGAGACCAAAAACTGAAATCAGTTTCACTGGGCTGAAGTCAAGGTGTCAGTAGATCTGGTTCCTTCAAGGAGCTCCAGGGAAGAATCCATTTCCACTCCTTTTCCAGCTTCTGGAGACCATGAACAGCCCTTAGCTGGTATTCCCTTCCTTACACATTACTCTAGCTTCTTATTTCCATCTCCTTTTCTGTTGTCAAATCTCACTCTGCCTTCCTTTTATAAGGACACTTAGGATTACATTTAAGAACTGCCTGTATCATCTAGGATACTATTTTCATCTCAAGATCCTTAATTTAATCCCATCTGCAAAATTCCTTTGCTATAGAAGGTAACATTCACAGGTTCCAATGATAGGACCTGAGTCAGCCTATAATGCCTAAATTTTTCTACCTCCACCTTTCTAGACATAGTTTAAATGTTTTTCTCTCCTCTGGGAGACTTTCTTAGATTCTATTCTCCATTACTATCCCCAGTGACTTACAACTGGGTATATCTCACTAAGGTGCATAACTGTCTGGGTTTGGCTGGAACAGAGGGGTTTCCCAGTCAAAACTAGGACTAGGCTTTCAGTGCTAAAACCAGAAAACTACCAGGCAAACAGGGATGAGTCAGTTACCCTAAGTTCTCTTTTTCTTCCCACATCACACTCTATTTAGCACTCATCACCCTGTATTATGATTTATAATTCTCAGTTTTCTTTCATACTCTTTTGCTAGACTATGGCCAGGAATAGGCTGCTTTCCTGCAGATTCCTTATGTCAGTTTCTGGCACACAGCAGATAAGCAAATGAATGTTAATGGAGTTCATGGCTCAGCCCTACAGTGGCAGCCAATCTAGGCAAAATGGAAATTTTTATCCTGTGACTAGAACAAAAACAAAACAGAACAGGATACTAAATACCCATATGGTGTGCTATGTTCTCTTGGATATGTTTTCTTCTCTCATCTGCACATGCAAATTTCAGTTAAACTAGACACAGTTCTTTGCAAGAATCCAAATATTCACAGTACTTTACAGAACACACTGTCTTCAAATAAACACAGGCTCTATTTATAGCTGATTGCTTTGCTACTTTCTGGTCTTGCCTGTTTCTTGAATGCTCCCTTGCCATAAACAAAGCAAATTGAAAAGAGATTTTCTGAGCATCCTGTGAGATTTCTTTATTCTCTTAGATACTGATAAAACTAACCCGTTCTGGGAATTTACATCCTTGTTGTCAGCTGGAGAACCAGAGCTGTGACTCATCATGATATCACTTCTCATTATTTCCATCCAACTTTGTTTACCTTTACTTAAATTCCTTGGGAAAGGTGCCCTGCCTCTTTGCCAGAGTGAATGGAAATGTAACTGAGTAAATATTAGAAAGCAAGATTCAGACAAAGACATCATTTAGCCAAAGTCATTAATTCTACAGTGTCTGTTGAGAAAAAAATCATTTCTATTTCTGAATAGTAAATACATTTATATCTTGATATCAGTTATGGCTATCCTGATAGTCATAGACCTGATTGGAATGATTTCCATTCAAATCATATGAATGGAAATCCTGGACAGAATAAGAAAGAGGGCAAGAAATAATTAAATATACCTTTTTGCGTATATTTTTAAAAATTAGAAACTCAAAACCTATTTGTGTTGCACAGAAAGCTGTGTAAGAAGAAACATTCTTGATGAATGAGAAAATAGAACTTTTAAATGAAGACTGACCATATTTTATCAATATATACCTAGATCTACAATGATAAGCTCTGCCTTTTATATGGAATTGAATCACATCAAGAAAAGTAAAGAATTCAGTATAAATTAGAAGGAACTATTTGGAAAAGCCCTCCCCTCCCCCCAAATATAACAATGTAGTTAAAAGTAGATATATTTTAGTTTGGAAAGATATCTTAAACTCTGCTTAAGGTTTAAAAATCTTGTCTTCAGCATACAATAAGGGAAGAAAGCTTTAAATGATTTCCTTAAGAATATTATAGTTAAGTGAATTAATTTGAATTCTTCCCTGAATAGTGATAATCCATAAGGAATTATGATGGAGCTACTCAAATGCAGCCACTGAAGCCCTGATTTGAATCCTGGTTGACAGCTCTTTAAGTTCACCTATTATTTACCCACAAGTAAGTCACTACAATTATAATTTACCTCTAAACCCAATGATGAGTCATCTATCAAAAGACTAATAATTGGTTTTTACTACCTAGTGACCTGCAAGGCTGAATTTTAAAACCAGCTCTATAGAGAAAATCACATTTTTTCAGTTTCTGTTGTTAATATATGAGGATATTAAACTATTCAAAAGGAAATGCCTTCTCTCTTTTTCTACAGTCTGGCTTTCTGGTTACCCTGCTCCATCAGATTAAAGTTGAAAACTGAGATTAGTAAAGCTTGTTTAGATAATCTCTTTCATCTAACCATGAAATAAATTGGAAGGCTCAACGAAGGACATGTTAAATGTTAACTTTTATCAGGACTTGAGGCTGAAAGTTTTACCAGAACAGGGAAGTTACGTTGTGTGAACCCACAGTTACTGGCCTCTATTGTGTTTACAGAATACAGGGTAGCATGAATAATCCAAAATGGCTAAAAATCCACAAATAATTTGTCTTCATAATATTTTTTGTTTTGTTTTGTTTTGATTTCTGATTCTCTAAGTAGGTGAGTGTTTTACTGCTCTGAGTCCCTAACATCTTATCTTAGAGTTTTAGGATTTTAGAGTTAGAAGGGATCATGTAAGGCAGCGGCTCCCAGATTTTTAAATTATATTAACTAGTAAAAATTTCCTAAGTTTGGTAACTGATTTAAAGCTGTCAACTTTGTATTTTTGCCTTGGCACATTGGAAAACAAGACAGAACAAATAACTACCAAGTATCATCAGCTTCACTTCATAAAAGAAAGAATATTTCCACTCCAAAAGAGAGTAGAAGGCTATAAACTTCAGGGAAGAGAGTGAGAGAGAGAGAAAGATATACTTAGAAACATTTGGTTAACTAAAAAACTTACCAACTTGCTTTTCCTTTTTATCACAGACTGGGTAGAATTTTGTCCAAAATGAACACCGATCCACAGACTACAGTTTGAAAACCAATGATCTAATTCCATCTCCTCACCTTCAGCTGAAGAAATTAAAACTTGGGGTCACTTAGCCAAGTTCTCTGTATTAATTACAGTTCGGGGAGAGAGAAAAAGAGAGGGAGGGGGAAATTTATTTTAAGGAATTGGCTCATGTGATTGCAGGAAATGTCAAGTCCAAACTCTGAAGGCCAGGCCATCAGATGTGAGTCAAAACGTTCAAAACTCAGGCAGAATTTCTATGTTGCCATCTTGAGGCAGAATTCCTCCTTCTTCAGGAAACTTTAGCCTTTGCTCTTAAGACCTTCAGCTGACTAGATGACATCCACCTATGCTATGAAGAGTTCTGCTTTACTTTTTATTTTAATTGTGGAAAAATATACACAACATAAAACTTACCATTTTAACCATTTTTATGTGTACATTTCAGTGCTGTTGGGAACATTCACATTGTTCTATAGCCATTATTACTACCGATCTCCAGAACTTCTTCATCCTCCCAGACAATCTGATTTACAAAAAGTCAACTGGTTATAAAAGTCAATCATATCTTTTAAAAAATTCCTTTGCAGTGACATCTAGACTTGTGTTTGACCAAACAACTGGTCACCATACTCTAGCAAAGTTGATACAAGCAAGTACTCACAACAGTCACAGACTTGATTAGTTTTGGGTGACCAAGTCTTCTGACTTCCTTTAGTATGTATTTTATCCTTCTCTACCTAACCCCAGTCCATTTATGCTAATGCTACTTATTTTATATACCATTAAAAGTCATTTACAGAATTAAACAAGATGGCTTATATTTTTTAAACCTGATAATATCAAGTACATAATAAGATTACAAAAACTAAGACTTTATTCTTAGATCGGTAATGATTTATAAGTCACAGTTATAGTGCCATAGCTTAATACATTCCCATATTCAAAAGAAAAGTAACAATTTCAGGCAGTGAACTAATTTATCAAAATAATAGGTAATGCAAAAATTAAAATATTTTATGATAAATTTATTTTTATAATAAATCTATTTTAAAAGCATTATGCAAAATTATATGGACATACTTATCTCAAAAAATAAATTACATATAAAAATATGTCTGACTGAAAGATATAGAGCATATTCTATATAGGATTCTATATAGAATATTCTAAAATAATGATGGTTATATCTGATAATAACATTATAGATACGTTTTTCCTTTTAAGACTTTTCTTACAGTTTTTAGTCTTTTTGACAATGTTCATTTATTCACTTTTTGTAATCATAAAAATCAACTATACTTTTAAACCCAAAGAATAAAAATAAGTCTAACATTATGTTTGTGTCAGTATGTTATGCCAACATGCTCTTAAATTTTTTCTAAAGTACATAGATGTGTCCATTCAAATAAGTTGACATGTTCATTTTGGTTTCATCTTGATTGAATGGTTTGATGAAAGTCCAAATCACATGCCAGTGTGCAAACTCACTGACCCACATGACCCTGTTCTGAAAAAAATTTTTAACGATATAATTGTGCTTCACAAACATTGAGGAGCAATAACTTTAGAAAGGAGGGAGTTTGGGAAGTTGATCTTTCCTTGAACAACATTTGTGTAAAATGCATGTGCCAGAAATTCTAATTAAAAAAAAAAAGGAACCTGACATCAAACATTTCAGCCAATTATACTTTGTACTCTAGAAACACTTCCACGGGGAGGAGACCATCAATTTGAGTGGATGTATATTTTCTGTTTTCACAATGCAATGTAGGCAGATTATAAAATAATAAATGTATATGCAACTGTGTGAGTTTTTAATGTTTAAATATGAATAATAAGGCTCAAGTTTGTTTTTAAGTTAATGGAACTGAGAGTCAGACAGAAAATCATGCATTTTATTTCACTTCCCTTAAGTTATTTTTAAAAAGAATAAAAAACTCAAACAACTAAAAAGTTTATAGGAAAGAAAATAGAATCAACAGTGTCAAATTCTGTCCTGAGTTCATCTCATATTAAAGAGCAAACAGATGCCTGGCCCTGTTAATAGAACTTTGGATCATAGTAATGAATAGCCTCCATGAAGATTAAATGGGTTGTTTTTTGTTTTCTTTTCAGTATTATTTATTTTAAATTTTATCACAAAAATTATAAAAAGAAAGAAAAGTACATAAGAATAGAAAGGAAGAGTACAATATAGTAACTGTTGGGATTATTTGCTTTGCAAATTTCAAAAATTCAACCCAAGTTAGCTTAAGGAAAAGGAGAATTTATTGCTTCATGTATCTGAAAAATCAAGGGACGTGCTGGCTTCAGCTGTGACTGGATCTGGGAACATATATGATGTCATGAAAACCTGGTCTCTCTCAATCTCCTGAGCCTGCTCTCCTCCATTTTATTTTATTTTATTTTTGTTGAAGTGTAGTTGCTTTACAATATTGGGTTAGTTTCTGCTGTCCAGCAAAGTGAATCAGACACATGAATACATATAACCCTTCTTCCTTGGCTTTCCTTCCCACAGGTCACCACAGAGCATTGAATTGAGTCTCTCCCTTTTAATTTCTATTACTCAAAGTTCTCATTTGAAAACAACAGAAAACAATTATGGCTAGTATAAGCAGAAATTTTTATTAAAGGATTTTAGCTAGCTCACAGCATCATCAGAAAGACTTGAGAAACTTTTAGCCAGAAACACACTCCAAGAGAAGAATAACAGCAAATTCTTCATAGGGCACTTGTGCACGTATGGTCGACCGGGAGACAAAAAGAAAGATGGTAAATCATCTTTTAAATAGCAAAATACCAAATCTCCCTCACTAGCAGTTACCTAGAATCTTATTAAATATCACCAGTGACAGGTATCACTCTCTGTAGAATCTACAGTATGTAGGTAAGATAATGGATTCTGGAACCAGACTGTCCTGGTTCAAATCCCAGCTATTCTACTCAAACAACTATCTGACTTTGACCAAATTATTTAACATCCTGTGCCTCAGTCCTTTATTTGTAAAATGGAGGTAATACAGCCAGTGGAGAGCCATGTGGGCTTCCCACGTAGTCCTAGTGGAAAAAATAATCTGCCTGCCAAAGCAGGAGACAAAAGAGACCTGGGTTCCATCCCTGGGTTGGGAAGATCCCGTGGAGGAGGAAATGGCAACCAACTCCAGTGTTCTTGCCTGGAGAATTGCATGGATAGAGGAGCCTGGTGGGCTACAGTCCATGGGGTTGCAAAGAGTCGGACTCAACTGAAGCGACTTAGCATGCATGTACACAAGCAGAACTGTGTCCACATTTCCAAGTAGCTTCTACGCTTTAAGGCTGGTCACAGATTTGCTGTCCACAGACAAAGGCGTTCTGTATCCCCAGTTGACTTACTCTCCTCACTCATGTCATGTGATTCCAAGGAGGAGCCACAGAGCCTTCCCAAGGCTCTTACACAAATCTGTTAGTCACAATACAGTTGCAATTGAAAGACAATTTAGTACCAATGCACTTTTATTGTCAGTTTCCATATTTGACTTAGCAATTTTTACTTTTTACTAAACTGTTCTCATCATGTTAAATATTGAACCGGTGGCAGCAAAGCTGGTTACATTCATATGTACTGTGAGACGTACATTGTTGTCCCCTATCCTAAAATCATTGTCAAGCACCTTGAGTGGGGAACTGGCCTAGGCAGTTGCTATGCATCAGTGAACAAACAGAAAAATATTCCAGCTCTCCTAGGGCATATATTCCAACAAGGAAGTAAGAATGATATGAAAAGATTTCAGAAAGCTCTTTAAAATACCATGAATTGATGCTGTGAACTGAGATAGCAGAATCCAACATAACTAGGACATGGAATCCAATATATTCAATAATTCATGTCTGACGCATTCTGAGTTACTGCCACTTATGAAGCTACTGAGATTGCTCACAAATAAATAAAAGAATCAACCTTTCCAGGTCATCTAATAACCATTCATTGCTCATTGAAATTCTGCAAAGAAAAAATCACTCTGGATGCCTACTAATTAAGTAACTAATTAATAAAACTCTCCCTCCCTCACAAATCCTGATTAACGTGAAGCCCACATTAAACTCATATTAATAAGTTCTGCTTATGTTACTCATCTTGATTTTGATTGCTTGTCTAAGACTAAGCAGTTAAAATAAAGTATAGCAGTCCCTGAATGATAGAAGTTCTCATTAGACAAATTGGTTAAAATAGGTTCACATTTTTAGGCGCGTATTAAGTTCTACACAATTGTGATCAGAAGTATCACTCAAAAGCAAAGAAAGTTTCTTTTCTTATGACAAGAAACACTTTGTTTAATATGTGTAGGGATAAAATAGTCTTCTAAAAAGGTGATTAAACTGGCTAACTAGAAGATTCTTGATTCCTGAATACCTTGATTAGATGAGTGTGGCTATCCATATTTGATTAGCAGTGGCTGGAGAGAGAGAAATCGTTCTGTGCAATAAAGAAAGACCAATGTTTATTTGTAGGGGTTTGAAAGAGAGGACATGAGAAGCAAAGAAGAGACGTAGAAGAGGGGCAACTAGGATGAACAAATCTCTGATGATGGGATAGAGAGCCTGTAGGGACTTGATTTTTTTTTTAAGCCTCTTCTTTTTATTGTGTCTTTAACACACACAACACATATATGAAATATAAATGTAAAATTCAATCAATTATCACAAAATAAATTCCCATAGAACCACCACCTGAACCAGGAAGCAAAATATTATGAAACTAAGTGTTGATTTTTTTTTTTCTTTTTTTTTTTTTTTTCTTTTTCAGTGGGTTTTGTCATACATTGACATGAATCAGCCATAGAGTTACACGTATTCCCCATCCTGGTCCCCCATCCCACCTCCCTCTCCACCCGATTCCTCTGGGTCTTCCCAGCCCACCAGGCCCGAGCACTTGACTCACGCATCCCACCTGGGCTGGTGGTCTGTTTCACCACAGATAATATACATGCTGTTCTTTCGAAACATCCCACCCTCACCTTCTCACACAGAGTTCAAAAGTCTGTTCTGTTAAGTGTTGATTTTTTGAAAAGATCTACAAAACTGACAAACTTGTAGCTAGACCAAAAAAAGAAAAAGACTCAAATAACAAAAAAAAAGAAAGAAAAAAAGAGTAATTACAAAAATAAAAAGGATTATGGGTATCTACTATGAACAATTATGTGCCAACAAACTGAATAATATAAATTGAATATATAATAAATATAAATTCAAAAAACTTAATAAAATAAATGGATAATTTATTAGAATCAGAAAGAAATTTTTTAAAAAAATTTGAACTGACCTATAACCAGTAAGATTTAACCAGTGATCAAAACTCTCCAAAAAACAAAGATTCAGGACCAAAAGGCCTCAACTGTAGAATTCTATCAAACATTTAAAGAATTAATACCAATCCTTCTTAAACTCTTCTGAAGAATTTAAAATGAGGGCACACTTACAAACTCATTCTATGAGGTCAGCATTACCCTGATACCAAAGCCAAAGATATTACAAAATAAAAAAATTATAAATCAATATCCCTGATGCACATAGATGCAAAAATTCTCAACAAAAAAATACTTAGTAAACCAAATTCACCTTAAAAGGATTATACACCATAATTAAGCAGGTGTTATTCTTAGGATGCAAATATGGCTCAACCTACAAAAAATAATCAATGTACTACATTAACAGAACAAAGGATAAAAATCCCATGATCATCTCAACTGATGCAAAAATAGCACTTGACAAAATTAACATGGTTTCATGATAAAAAAACATTCAACAACTGACAGTAAAAGGAGATTACCTCAAATAATGATAATCATATATGATAAGCCCACAACTAACATCATATTCAATGGTGAAAAACTGAGAACTTTTCCTCTAAGATCAGGAACTAGGCAAGATGCCTACTACCACCACTTTTACTCAACACAGTGTTGGAAGCCAAAGTAGCTAGGCAAGAAAAAGGTATTAAAGGCAAATAAACTGGGAAGGAAAAAGGAAAAGTACTTCCATTCAGAGATGAATGGAAGATGCTTGTTTGTAGAAAAGCCCAAAGACACTACACACACACAAAGTTGTTAAACTAATAAACAAATTCAACGAAGCTTTAGGATAAAACATCAACACAAAAATTACTTGCATTTCTATACAATCTGACAAGTAAATTAATAAGACAACCTTATTTTTAATAGCATAAAAAAACTATTTAAGAATAAATTTAACAAGGTGAAAGTCAGGTATACTGAAAACTACAATATATTGCCGAAAGAAATTAAAGAAGCCCACAAATCAATGGAAAGACATCCTACATTCATGGATCAGAAGACTTAATATTGTTAAAAATGTTCATAGTATTCAAACTGATTTACAGACTCAATACAATCCCTACCAAAATGCTAATGACATTTTTTTGCAGAAATACGATGAAAAATATGGACTCTCAAAGAACCCTAAATAACTAAAATAATCCCCAAAAGGGACAAAGTTAGAACCTTGCATTGTTTGACTTCAAATATATTACAAAGTTTCAATAATCAAAACTGTGTGGTACTGGCGCAAAAACAGACACATAGACCAATGGAACAGAATAGAGAGCTCAGGTATGGTATGTTTAAAAGTTGTTGAATCCTAAGAGGTCTCATCACAAGGGAAAAGATACTTTCTTTTCCTTTTTTTAATCTGTTTAAGATGATGGATGTTAACTAAATTTATTCTCATTAATCACGCCATAATATATGTAAGTCAAATAATTGTGCTGTACATCTTTAACTTATACAGTGTTTGTATCAATTATATCTCAATAAAACTGGAAGAAAAAGTAATAGAGAGCTCAGAAATAAATTTCACATATATATACAAAATGACATTTAATAAGGGTGCCAAAACTACAATATGAGGGAAGGATAGTCTCTTCAACAATTGTGTTGGCAAACTAGATATCCACATGCAAAAGAATGAAACTGGATCTTTACTGTATATTGTGTACAAAAAAATCCATTCAAAATGGAATAAAAACTTGAAACTATAGAAACCCTAGGAGAAAACAACCTGATGGTATTGGTCTTTGCAATGATTTCTTAGCTGTGACATGAAGGCACAGGCAACAACAGTAACAGAGACAAATGGAACTGCATCAAACTAAACAGCTTTTGCATGGAAAAGGAAACTATCAACACAGTGAAAAGGCGACCTACGGAATGGGAAAAAATATTTTAAAACCATTTATCTGACAAGGGATATCTCAACAACAACAAAGCCACATAACCTGATTTTGAAATGTGCAAAGGACTCAAATAGACATTTCTCGAAGAAGATATATAGGTGGGCCAACAAGCATATGAAAAGATGCTCAACATTACTAATCAGCAGGGAAATGCAAATGAAAACCACAATGATATACTGATCTTCAGTTGTGGCAGATGATGCCAAACTGTTGCCGAAAGTGACCGTACCAGTTTACAGTCCCATCTGTTTGGGGACTCTTTAATCATCCTATTGGTCTATTGTCAATTCTTACACACACACACACAAAAAAAATTCGATTTTGTCACTTAACAGTAAATCTTTCTATCCAATAAAGCAAATCCTTTCACCTCATTTTTGTTCGATAGTATATACTCTGCATCTTAGCATTTCCATTTGCATCTTAGATTCACCTTTTACCAAATAAGCTCTGGGAAACAATAATATGACCAATAACAGCAACCCCAACTATGTTTAATTTCACGAATATATAATGATACTCACTGGTTATCTACGGAAGGTATTAGGGCACCAACTGATAATTTTGAAAGCTATTAAATAAAGGGAAAAAATCAAGCATTTAACAACCCTTTTCTAAGTGAACTGTATCCCAAAGTAACCCAAGAGTTCATGAAAGTTTTTTACAGAAGCATTGCAGCTAATAAAGGAAGAAGTGTCAAAGAACTACAATATCACCATTTTGTAACCCCTAAAAAATAAATGATCTTCAATGACATTTAACATCACAAAAAGGACACATCTGGGTGTGATGGATCTTCAAACACCACCACCTGTGAAGTGTTCTCATGAGAGGAAACCTGAATCTGATCGGGACTATATCAGTTTATAGGAAACTGTTAAAAGGTACCACAGAGATTCAACTAACAAATTCCAGGTTGCTAACATTCTAGTGTACCAGTTTCTTCAACAAATAAGTCGTGGGGATGGATGGGGCAGAAGCAAAATAGGAGAATTTATATATTAAAAGATACTTGAGACACTGTTTTTGGGAAAAGTCCTCCACAGGTGTTTCTGAAAGCCTTGTGAGCAGAGGTATTAACTGTTTTTTGGTTCTATTCTATCTTTCAAGGATGTTTTTATAGTGTACAGATTTGGAAGACTGAAATAGCGTCTCCTTCCAGAGCGGAGCGCAGATATGTTTTGTGTCCACTACAATAATGACAATGTCTGCCTCCATGTTTGTGGCTGGCAGGTTAGCTTACAGCTTGTTACAAAATCATGGCATTTCTTAAACTTGAAGTTCTTCATCTGTACACTGTGTATAGCGTGCACACTGTCTATGTATGATGTCTGTCTGGCCACTCCAGAGAGGTAAAGAGAAATGGAGAGGGGAAGAGAGAGAAGTATCTAATATACAAATCTGTTTGTTATTTGGAACAATATGCAATTCCTTCCTCCTCTGACAGTCTACTATAGCCATTGAATGATGTGGTTGTGTAGAGAGGAAGGAAATATAAACGGACAAAAGGATTAAATATCACATCTGGGTTGTTATAGTGCAGAGTGTTTATTAAAACATATTTACAACCTAAAAGCTGAGAGTTATGTTTTAGTCATCAGACATATTGAGGACTCAAGCCCAAGAGGCAGCATTGCAAATAACCCTGGGAAAACTGCTCTGAGGAGGTGAGGGGGGAACTAGAATATATAGGAGTTTTGCAACAAAGGGCAGGAGGTAGAAACTAAAGATTACTGTTTAAAAAAAAAAACAAAAAACTAGATGTCTCAAGTGAAGGAATTTAGCGGCTTTTCTATGTGTGGGAAGATGCAAGAGCCTGGGCTCAGTGAAGTCATTCCCTTGATATGCACCTCACCTTTCTGGGCCAATATCCTGTGTTTTCTCATCCTGAGTCTCCTCTGGGCTCACCATGGGGAGTGGCTGGAGTCTGCTGATTGCTGGATGGCAGGTATTCTTTGTTTCCATCCTGAGTGCCCTCAGGGCTCACTAGCTCACTGTTGGCAGTGGTTGCAATTGCTGATGACTGTGACATCCTTTGTTTACTGATATGTCAGGCAATATTTTATTTCTCAAGAGCATGAGAACAGGAGCCCAGGAAATGGAAGAGTTCCTGAGAATTCACAGAAATGTTGGCGAGAGCTTTCGATATCCTTACCAAATGAACCTCTGGATGGCATTTGGTTCAAATATAAAGAACCATGCAAGTGACATGCTATTCAGTTCCTCACCTGTTCTTTATCCATGCATTAAAAAAATTCTTTTGTTTGTGGTAATTTTAAACTGTGCTGCAAACACAATTATAAGAGCAAGTCAAAGTTAGAGATAGTAAAACCATGGCTGATTCATGTCAATGTATGGCAAAAACCACTACAATATTGTAAAGTAATTAGCCTCTAGCTAATAAAAATAAATGGAAAAAAAAGAGTTAAAGTAATTACCCCTGTGAAAAATATGAACAACTAATAAGTAAGACCTTTTATCTTTTTGAGATGGACATGGCATAAAAGGGTATATAGTTTTGCTTCATATAATCCTGTATTTCATAGATTTGATAGATTTCATATTTGCTAAGTGAATAATAAAATTTGTAAGTATTTGGTTAAAAGAAAAACAAAACAAAGTTAGAGATAACAGAGAAAACTGAGAGGCTTCTGCTTAGATAGATGAAAAGGTAAGGAAGATGCCTCTAACTCTGGTTTCTGTTTCTGTCTGTTTTTCTTTAAATTTATTTATTTTTAACTGGAGGATAATTGCTTTGCAATATTGTGTCCATTTTTATAAGCCACCTTATTTAGCATTCAATAGCAGCTTTTCCTTTATAGTTTGGAAAACACTATTACTAAAACTTCTGGGTGGAAAAACAACTTTATTCTCGCTGTTCTTATGTATTCTAGTCCCAAGTCCCTTTTCCTCATTGAAACCTCTGCATTTTTCATTTTTTAAAATATCTTGAGTCTTCCTAGAAACATAACTCATATTACAGAACAGACTACAAACTACAGCAGTGCAGATTGTATTGGAAGTAGAAAACCGACTAACAAACTGCTTTAGAAATTGTCTGGATCTGGACAGAAGACAGCCATAATAGACATAAAAATGTTTCAACACTTTTACCAGAATAGTTAGGCTATCAGAAATAATATGTGGTCTGACCAGAGAAATAAAAATTTGGCAGACACTTACTTGGAAAAAAAAAACCTTCATGAAACTGAATTAACCACACATCAGAACAAAATTTAGAAGATGCCAATACAAATATATTCTTCCTTCTCTAAACACAAAATAATTCTTTAACAAATTTATCTGTATAACAAAACTGTTCTGCCTACATGATCTCTATCACTGAAGATTTAACTTCATGTTTACCCACTGTGTTCCAGGAAATGCATGCTTTATAAGATGTTGATAGGATTCTCATAAAAGTATTTTCTATGCTGATCAATTTGGGTAGCTGTATATCCACCTTCTGGAAATTCACAATGTACATATTAAAGTCTCTAGGAATTCCGACAGTAAAGAAATGGGCTTAACTCAGCATTAGCAAAGTTATTTTGACCACTAAATTATGGAACACTTCTAATATCTTACTGAATTGCTCAGCAGAATGTTTGGAGAGAAACTGTAATTCAATATCTGGAAGTAATTCATTTCCAAGCCCATTTTGGGCTAAGAAGATAAGACACCCAGAATTATTTTTCTAGGAGTTTTGGATCTGATTAGTTGAGAATGTGCTCACTAGCCCCTCTCTCATGGCGTTCTGTCTTCCATGGCTTTTTTTTTCCCATCACTATTTTTTTATTGACGTATAATTGATTTACAATGTTGTGTTAATTTCTGCCATATAGCGAAGTGATTCAGTTAAATATATATTCTTTTAAAAATATTTTTTCCATTATGGTTTATCATATTATATTGACATTATGCTATACAGTATAGCCTTGTTGTTTAGCCATTCTATATATAAAAGCTTACAGATTTTGTTTCTGTTTCATAGATAAGTTCATTTGTCAAATGTTAGATTCTACACATAAGTGATATCATGTGGTATTTGTCTTTCTCTGTCTGACTTATTTCACTTACTGTGATAATCTGTATTTGCAACCACGTTGCTGCAAATGGCATTATTTCATTCTTTTTCATGGTTGACTAGCTCATTGCATTGTTGTGTTCAGTAAATTAAATGGGGAATGGACCCTGGCATGTGGATATCAGAAGTCACAGGTGCTGATTCTGCCACCAGTAATTGTGAATCCTTGAGGAATTTAAAACCTCTGAACTTCTGTTACTTTATCAATAGAACAGAATTAATCCCTGATTTTTTACTCAATATCAACAAACATTAAAAGCCAGTTCTCAGGGAATTTACATTTTAGAAAGGAGGAGGGGCCAGAGGAGGGAGAAAGAGAGAGAGAGGATAAAAAGATTTTATAAATATAAAAATAAATAAGAAAATATCAGCTAGTGATAAGTTCTGTAAGACAAGTTAATATAGGATGATGTGATAATACCTGGATGACTACTTTTGATTGAATGGTTAGGGAAAGATCCTCTGAGGAGATGACATTTAAACTGAAATTTGAATGACAGGCAGGCAGATATTTGAGATGAGACTCTCAGGAGAAAGAGCAATGAACGGTCTTGGAGAAGGAGGCAGAAACCAGATCAGGGATGGCTTTGCAAGTCATGTTATTTAGATTTTACTTCAAGTACAACAAAAAGCCACTGGAATGTTCCAAAGACAGAAGTGACAGGATGCATCCAACTTATGTCATAGCATGTTTATAAAGATTAGATGAAGTATTGTATATGAATCAGTCAGGGTTCCAGGAGGACATACTGAGACCAGGTAAGCTGAGGAGAATTTTTAAAAGAGACCATTTGCCATGAGTCAGTTTTAGGGAGCAACCCAGAAATATTTCTACTTCAGTACCTGTGTGCTCTTAACAAGGGAGACCAAAGTCTAAGAGCACTGGCTATCCAAACCCAGAGAAGTAGTTACATGGAGAATGTCAACTGAAAAGAACTTCAAGAAATGGATGCAGACAACCTGAAAGATCACAAAGAAAAGAAACCACCATCTCATGATACTCTGCATCTTACTGGCTCAACCCATTCAGGAATCAGAAGTAAAGAAGTCCATTGATGAACATCCACACAGAGAACAATGCGTGAGGATGGAGAAGCAACAGGAAGTACCTAGCACTCTCCACTACTCTTGCCTCTCAGCATTCACTCCTGTCCTTTGCCTAGGTGAAAAACTTGTATCTCCAATCAGTTACCATCCCCTCGAGGTCAATTCAGTCATGACACCACATGCAACCTAAAATGGTAACCACAAACAGTGTTCTTCATAAAATGAGTGGGAGGAAACATGCAGAAAAGAAACAATTATTACAAGGCAAAGATGTTACAATCTCTGCTTCTGTAACTGGTCACTAGATCTAAATTGTTAACACAGTGACTTTCTTCCAATCCCCAGTCCATGTGTTCCCTGTCTTCTTAAAGCACATTGGTTGGATGGATTCTTAACCTAATAACTTGAGTCAAATCTTTAGCCCTACAGGACCTGGGTCCTTTAGGGGTCCTGTCTTTATCATATTGCCACAGTTTTCTATTACCAAGGG
The DNA here is from genome assembly GCF_963930625.1 of Muntiacus reevesi. NCBI lineage: Eukaryota > Metazoa > Chordata > Mammalia > Artiodactyla > Cervidae > Muntiacus > Muntiacus reevesi. The sequence goes on along the minus strand of NC_089264.1, from coordinate 35,052,630 downwards.
TCATGGCAGGTAATAGAGTCCTAAGTAGCTAAGAGTCCACTTGGGTTCCAGAAATAGTTCTCATCACCATGAACTGAATAGCAATTACTCAATTTCCCCTTGATAATCAGGATCATCACCCCTGAGAGTACAATAACCTCTGCTCTATCTATTGCTTTCGTAGTCTAAAATGGCCAGAGGGAAGACTCATTTCTAATTCAATGGAATTATTATTGAATTCCTTCATGGATGCATCCCTCCCTCCAGTACTATAAACCCACTCAGACCAAGGGTGAACAGATGGGAAGAAAGAATATCCCAAATTATACATTTGGTGTAATAGTTGGAAAGTCCATTCTCAACTCCAACTCCCAGATACATGGATACATGGAAGATAGTACCTTATACTGGACCTGGTTTAAGGTGTTTACTGAATCTTGTACACAGCATCATCAACTCTTAGGATTTTACTCCTGATGGTGCCCAAAGTGAGCCTTCAGATGCCATCCCACGATTCCAGGAGACTAACATAAACACCATGAATGGTATCATACTGAGAGCAAGCCAATGGCCTTTGGTACAGTGAACTGGACACACAGTGATGCTGTCGACAAATCAGTCGTGATTTGAGCGTACCCCCGTTGGTGAGCCTACACATAGTCTCCATTCCTGCCATCACATCTACTTAATATATCTCCATTGACCAATCATATAAATGTTAAGGGAAAGAGGTTGACTGACATCCTGAGGAGTTATCATCTTATTCTCTTAATTTTTAAAAGCACTCATTCATCAGTATGATACCCTCTAGTGGACCTTTACATGGAACACAAATATCCCCCCACCTCTGCTATGCTGAAAGGCCTATCCATATACCTCTCCCCAGTTCTTGACACCAACATTCCTATGTTTTACTTCCCAAAGCCTTAACTGCTGGCCTATCTAGCTTATATAAATTCATAATGCAGGCTATCTCTCCTTCCATATTAACCGGACAATCACATGACTGCTTAAAGTTCTACCCATTGAAAATATTGTCTTTCATTGTTGTCTTTCAGGGCCACTCCTAAGTGAAGCTATACATGGTGACTATCCATTTCTGTTTGATGCCCACATACCATGCATTCACAAACCATCCTCTTTTATCCACTTTCAGCTGGCTGTAGAGAGCTCTCCATGAGACAGTAGGTGTCATTTGAGAAAGTGGCAGGAAAGCAGTGGGAGCAGTGACCATGGAAGTCTAAGCTACTCATTCATGCCATTTATTTACGCTTTCTGACTCTCCTTGGCCCTGTCTCACATGTTCCATTTTCATTTTATATTGGAATAGTATGTACATGTCTATATTATGGTGCAATGGATTAGGTGCAATGTTATCTAAACGCACAGTTCACAAACAGCAGTTTGGGTCACATTTTCACTTACATTCAAAGATCAGGTGTTCAGTCTTTACCATGCCCAGTAGCAAGTTAAAAGATATTTTTCAAGGGGAGAATAGCTGCCAGAAGAGGTCAAGTTTTCCAACCACATAAGGGTCTGCACTGTGAGCCTGAAGGAAGCTCTGTACACCTCTGCCTGAAACAAATGCTTAACACCATCAGGTCTAACAGGTCACAAGTGTGAGCAACACAGTCTTGCCAAATAGCCTTTTTTGTTTTTCTTACTCCAAGCTCTGCTCAAAACTGGCAGCATTACACATTTTCCAATAAATGGTAAGACCAGCATCTCCACATGTGGTATATGTGATCTCCCAAATCCAAAGAAGTTCACAAAGAGGTGACTGTTCTTCAGAGTGAACTATGTAAAGCACAAGGACTTAATCTCAGTTTAGAAGGGCTATCCCAATACATCCAAGATGACTGATATCTAAGAAACTCCACCTACATGACAGGTCCTTGAAATCAGCAGTTTTTCACTCTCCCTCTGACACACATCTCTTTTAAGAAGGCATGTAGATGCTTCATAGTTCCTGTTCACTAGGTCCAATAAGCATAATTTCATCAACTTAATGCACTAGCATCACATGCTATAGAGTATCAAGATGATTGAGTTCCCCCTGAACCACATTATAAGAGGACTGAAGTGGGCTGACAGAGATTAGCTAGTCTTTAGGCAAGTCAGTATTCTTCTATCCCAGCTACGAGAAAGCAAAGTACACCTTATGAATTTAGCTGATAGAGATGCCAAAAAGCATTTACTAGGTCAACAACTGTGTACCAAGCAGGGGACTATGCTCATTTCTTGCTTGAGTGAAGATATACCATACAGAATTGCAGTTGCAACCACATTATCATCTTCTATATCTGTGATGATCTATCACCATTAATGGTAAAATATAAAACAAAATCTTAATGAATTTCCCCCACTGCTAAATGGACTTACTAGCAAAAGCATGAAAAGGTCATTTCCTCAAATAGAAATAATACCTGGCCTCTTTTTCATGAATGCTGGGATCTCTTGCCCAGGTAGGTGTTAATATGTTGTGAGTTCAGGCCTAGAGTAGTAAGAAAGTAAATTGCCCTATTAGTGGTTGGTGGAGATCTTAGACTTTGAGGTCAAAGGGAGGTCTGATCTTACTCCAGGAGACAGTTGGTTTCCTTGAGTTTAAAAGGATGGTTAAGTGGTGGTTTCCATAAGAAGCAGAATTCTGTATTTTATCCAGGGGAGCACCCTTGGGAATTGCCAGACCTCTGAATGCAGTGGCAGCATGGATCTGGAATTAAGCCACTCAGCGCCCGCACATCATGCAGTGAGGGTGTGGACGGCCAAGCCAGTGGAATTTCCCATCTGGGAATGAGGGTAAAAGCTCAGGCACAGAGCACATCCATGGTAACTAGAATGGACTCAAACCAGAGGCCAAGTCTTGTGTAGTCCTAGGAGACAAGGAAAAAAGGTCCATGAAAAATTCTTGGATTTGGATATCACATAACTCTGGCAACCTGCAGCTCAGACAGATTGCACATATTCAGTAAGATTCTTACAGGTATTTTGTCCGAATGTAAAGCATGTTGACACCTTGATACAAAAATACACAGAAAGCAGACTCCTAACCATACTCTGACAATGTGTGTAAACCCATGGATGATAATGCAGAAGTGAGCTAATGACAATGGGACAGCTCTTTGTTTTCCTTCTCTTTGTCTGTCACTCTTGCTTTCATGCTGCTTCTTCTCAAGTCTTTTCATAATAGCCTTAACACTCATATCAACATACCAATTTTAAATCTAGTTTAAGAAGCACTACTATTGGAACACTGTATTCAAAGGAAAGGTTGATCCCCTGATGCTCACATCCCTTGGACCAAAAAATCTTATTTTAAAAAGAACTAAAACTAAGATTTTTTGTATAATATTTTCACAAGGAATATTTTTTAAATCAGCCTTGCTGTAAAAACAATGTAGCTCACTCCATCAGGACAGACATAATTAAAGGCAGACCTGTCTACACACTTTGAGAAGTAATTTGCCCAAAGTCTGTGGCTTTCTGCATTATTCTAGCTCCAGCACAAAGAAAGCATTCTCTGCTTGCCTCTTGCCAGTTGCATAATGGCTAAAAATCTAGCAAGAGAATTCTCAGCCCAAAGCTGCAAGCTATGTTTTATTGGATTTTAAAAACACCCTTAAAAACACCCAAGAATTACATCTTTTTGACAAAGTCAATGGTTCCTCTCCAGTTGGCAAAACTAATGGCACCTTATTTAACTCAATAGATGTTATACATGAAATATAACTGTCTGTTCACACTCTCTTCTTAGGGTTTGAAATGATGCAAATCCCTAGAGAATTTTTTTTTTGTAATGATGCAAATCCCTAGAGAATTTTTTTTTTTGGTTCCAGACCAATGAATACTTAAGCATACAAAAAACTGCAGAATCATCCCAAAAATAACTCCATAAAAAATATTTTTTAAATCCTACTGCAAGATACTCATGGAAACCAAGAACATTTAAATCATGGCCATTATCAATTCAAGAACCATGACATTCCACAAAGGAAAAAAGAAGAAATATTGGCATCTAGGTCATTATATGGTACAAGCTAGGATGCTCACAGGTTTAAAGGGAAAAGACTCAAAATGCCCACCAGAAGCTTCTGTATACATATTTTTCTAATTTATTCCCATTTGTTCTCACTTTTCTACTTGTGGCCCAATAATGATGTAATAGGATCTGGAAACATCATTCATCAAAATAATAGGTAAAGGTTTATTTCATCAACATGAACTCATACATGGTACACTGTATGGTAGGAGGTCACTGCTTTTTGGGTCTACGAGTGCCAACATTTTTTTAAATTTAACTAAAATACTATACTCCGGTGTCTCTCTAGATCATGAATGTTCAAAACACTTGGAAATAGAGTTCTCTAGGATGTTGTCCAAAGAAGTTAGAGCTCCAGTGCTGGATAACTCTAAGAGGCATTTGTTTCTAACATGTACCTCTACAGCTTTTGCAAAGAGTAGTCCATGTTTGCCTCCTGGGACACCACAGCCTTAGAGCCGTAATAAGCAAGTATAAGAAAGTGCTTTCTCTCAGGATTCACAGTCAATGTTTTAAAGCTTCCTTTCCTTCCTTCAGCCACAATTTGGGAGAATTTATATGCCCTTAAAAGTTGCAAATGAAAGAGAACCACTAGAAACAGCCCAACGAGCAGCACTGGTGGAGGAGCTTCCAAATCTACTATCAACAAGGCAACTGAGCAAACAGATAAAATATGACTTGTGAGAGCCCTTCTATGATTGCTTTAATTAAGTAGTGTCCTAAGTGTACCTAAAATTAGTGAAATGTACTAGAATCAGCACCAGATGCCTCACTCTTAGCTTGCTGACCGAGAAATGAGATCCTCAAAGTTTCAGTTCAGTTCAGTTGCTCAGTCGTGTTTGACTCTTTGTGACCCCATGAACCGCAGCACACCAGACCTCCCTGTCCATCACCAACTCCCAGAGTCCACCCAAATCCACGTCCATCAAGTCAATGAGGCCATCCAATCATCTCATCCTCTGTCATTCCCTTCTCCTCCTGCCCTCAATCTTTCCCAGCATCAGGGTCTTTGCACATGAGTCAGCTCTTCACATCAGGTGGCCAAAGTATTGGAGTTTCAGCTTCAACATCAGTCATTCCAAGGAACACCCAGGACTGATCTCCTTTAGGATTGACTGGTTGGATCTCCTTGCAGTCCAAGAGACTCTCAAGAGTCTTCTCCAGGACCACAGTTCAAAAGCATCAATTCTTTGGAGCTCAGCCCTCTTTATAGTCCAACTCTCACATCCATACATGACCACTGGAAATTTCATAGCCTTGACTAGACAGACCTTTGTTGGCAAAGTAATGTCTCTGCTTTTTAATATGCTGTCTAGGTTGGTCGTAACTTTCCTTCCAAGGAGTAAGTGTCTTTTAATTTCATGGCTGCAATCACCATCTGCAGTGATTTTGGAGCCCAGAAAAATAAAGTCAGACACTGTTTCCACTGTTTCCCCATCTATCTGCCATGAAGAGATAGGACTGGATGCCATGATCTTAGTTTTATGAATGTTGAGCTTTGAGCCAACTTTTTCACTCTCCTCTTTCACTTTCATCAAGAGCTCTTTAGTTCTTCTTTGTTTTCTGCCATAAGGGAGGTATCATCTGCATATCTGAGGTTATTGATATTTCTCCCGGCAATCTTGATTCCAGCTTGTGCTTCCTCCAGCCCAGCGTTTCTCATGATGTACTCTGCATATAAGTTAAATAAGCAGGGTGACAATATACAGTCTTGATGTACTCCTTTTCCTATTTGGAACCAGTCTGTTGTTCCATGTCCAGCTCTAACTGTTGCTTCCTGACCTGCATACAGGTTTCTCAAGAGGCAGATCAGGTGGTCTGGTATTCCCATCTCTTTCAGAATTTTCCACAGTTTATTGTGATCCACACAGTGAAAGGCTTTGGCATAGTCAATAAAGCAGAAATAGATGTTTTTCTGGAACTCTCTTGCTTTTTCAATGATCCATCAGATGTTAGCAATTTGATCTCTGGTTCCTCTGCCTTTTCTAAAACCAGCTTGAACATCTGGAAGTTCATGCTTTACGTATTGCTACACTGGTACTAACAATATAAAATGTATCTTCAATAGATGGATAAAGGATACTTTCTTCTTTTCAGAATTTATCTTCTCTGTAGTACTCTTGTTGGCAAGAACAGTGTGTTGTTGGTTTGGGGACAGTTCCTTTGCAAAGAAAGAAGACTTCAGTGGTAATAGTCATAGCTGATTAATTTTTAGGGGGGGGGGGGTTCTGCTTTCTCCCCATGAATAGCAATGTGAATTCAAGCTTGATGTAAGACCTACAGTAACTCCATGTTAGCAAATACTTTATGAAATGAAAACACATAGATTTTACTTCTGAATTGATGATGGAATCCTCTGAGATTAAAAAACAATACGGAGCAAAATTTCAGTTTCTAGTTTCAGAGTGACCATATTCTGCTTTGTCACTGACAGTTGCCTGCAAATTCATCATCTCCCCAGAAAGGACTTATAGGCCCACAGTTACTGCACCAAGTATTGCTAACTTGTTTGCTCCCATTCTCCATCTCCAACCACACTACTCTCATAATTTCTGATTCCTGTTGTTACATAAATTAAAAATGTAATCAAACTCATGTGTCTATGTGGTAGGGGAAGGGACAGTAAATGAGTTGGGAGTCCTTCTTACCCATCTGTCATCAACCTGAAAAGACTTGACTGATTAGTTGATTTGTTTGTTTTACTTGAAAAGACTTACTAAAAGGAAGTCAAATAATGTTATGGGTTGGGTAAGACTGGTCAATGCAATGTACTTGACCAGAACAGCACTCCTTTAAGAAAGAGCTCGCTACTTTCTTCATGATCATGTCTGTGTTCTTCTAAGAACAGACATGTAGGGAGGTGGGAGGGGGGATTGGGATGGGGAATACATGTAAATCCATGACTAATTCATGTCAATGTATGACAAAAACCACTACAATATTGTAAAGTAATTAGCCTCCAACTAATAAAAATAAATGAAAAAAAAAAAAAAAAAAGAACAGACATGTATGATCCATCCTAGTTGCACACTGGCAGGGCAAGTCTAAATTAAAGCAAAAGATGTCCACTTGTAGGTACCTCCTATCTAATATAACCAATTTAATCAAGTCAACAGCACAAGGATGTACAAGTGAAACCAAACCTGGTACTTGAACATCTTCACAGAACAGTATCAGAAGATCCAGTAAAATATATCAGATTAAAGACATCTTTCTCTTCCCAAACTCACTACAATGACCATAAAAATACAAAACCTGTAAATTCAGAGAGAGAAAATAGAAGATGAAATAAGGCTGAACCAAAGATGCTTACCCAATAGAAGACAGGAAGTAGAAGGAGTGGTAACAACTGAAATGGCTGATATAGGAGTGGCATCCGAAGGAGGAAGTGTGACAGTCCTGCCAGGATAAGAAGGGCCCAGGGCACTGGTTATTGATGGTGGGATAAGGTGTGAGGTTGATAGCAGGAGACCAGTTGAAAATCAGGTAATTTTCTCCACTTTGTTGATCAGGGCAACTATTCCTCCTTATCCCCACCACCTACACTGCACCATGTAGACGAAAGGTAAATTTCCTGGAGACATTCAATCAGAAAAGCTTCAGATTGGAAACATTGGCTTCAACGAGTATGCAGAGACTTGAGGCTGAAAGTGAGATTAAGTGAAGTCTGCTTAGATTTTCATTGCCTTCTCCCCATTATTCCTGACCCTAGTTTCAAATGCTGGGAGCCAGAAATGTATCTACCATGTAGGTGACTAAAGGACTCCTCTCTGGAGAAATTAACTAGCCACAAAGAAAAGAGCTAGTGTTGTAGACATTAAGGAGTATCCCAATTTTGAAAAAGCAGTTCAACTCCCCAGTCAAGCTCTAAGATGTTAGAAAACAAGTCCCGCCCAGAGACAAGAATGTCCAATCAGAAAGGAAGTAGAACACTGGTGAAGGGCTCAGATTCAAGTATCCCATCCCCATAATGGCCTTGGGCTAATATTTAACCTCCCTGTGCCTCTGTTTCTTCATGCGTGAAATGAGGATATTAATGATTTCTTTGCCATGGCTACTGTTGTTGAGATAGGTGTTGGTTAGCCACCCCCACACTGGGTGATGTAAACAACAGAAATGCATTGTCTCATGGATCTGGAGAACAGAAGTCCACGGTCAAGTTTCTGGCAGTTATCGCCTCTGAGGCCTCTCTTCTTAACTTGTAGTTGCCCACCTTCTCTCTGAGTCCTCACATGGTCTTGCCTCTATCTGTGTCCATGTCCTAATCACCTCTGTTTATAAAGACTCCAGTCATATCAGCTTAGGGCCTACCCAAACGCCCTCATTTAACTTAGCTACCTCTTTTAAAAACCTTGTCTTAAAATACAGCCACATTCTATCATCCATATCACCATATGACTTATACTTCGGTATTGTTTTTTTTTAATTAATTTATTTCTTATTCAAGGATAATTGCTTTAAAGAATTTTGTTGCTTCTCCCTTGCTGCTTTTAGTATTATTTTTTGCGTTTAGTCTTTGTTAGTTTGATTAATATGTGTTTCAGCATGTTTCTCCCTGGGTTTATCCTGTATGGGACTCTTTGTACCTCTTGGACTTGATTGACTATTTCCTTTTCCATGTTGGGGAAATTTTCAACCATAATCTCTTCAAAAATTTTCTCATATTGTGGAGCAATCGCAGGGCAAGGGTTGCTGTTGACTATGGAGAGACAGATCAAGAGGATGTGAGAGAGGAGACTGTGGTGGGAAATGCCTGTGGAGGAAAGCTGGGCAACCATGGAAGCAAGGCGATCTGTATTGTTTTTCAGTTAGGTTTTCTCCTAGAAGAGGATGATTATTTATATGAAGAGTTTGAAGCCTGTATGTTAATTATTGCTGAATATTTTTTAAATTTTCAAAAATTAATAAATGTTACACTAAAGGAGAATTTAAAATGCAAGTCTGAGCATGTCACCACTCTGCTCAACATCCTTCTTTGGCTTTCCCCACAGTTTATCACATACATTTAGAAGGGGAATCAATCTATGTGTCCTCATTCCTACAGCTTCACTCTGCAGTGGTATGTTGGAAATGTTCAGAAGAATTCTGCCACAAGTATTAGCAAACATGTATAAAAGCAGTTGTTAGCAAACATATATAAAAACACAGTCACTGATAAATGTTTGAGAAAGCAATGAATCATACTTCCTTGTTCTGTTGAAATTTTCTCATGGGGAGTTCTGTTAAAGAATCATGCCAATGAAATGATAGTTGAAACTAACATTTCTAGTCCAGTCTACTCTTATCTTTAGGATAATACATAAAAGAAGAACTACTTGCAGGAAAACATTTTGTTCAGAAAGTACCCTCTCCTCTTATCCACACTGTCTGAGGTACAAAGATCAACATGTGGATTTTAACATATTATCAAGTCTACTAGTTCTTTAAAAAATGTCAGTGTAAGCAATGAATCACTGTAGCACTGGATATTTAGAATTTCTGAGACAAACCATAACTTGAATGGAACATCCCAGCCCTGTATAGTAGGAATGTTGTTAAGACAATGTTATTTTGTAAAAGAAACATTGGAATGAATCCTTGTTCATGTATTACTTTCAGTTTCTGGGTAATGACCGCAGTATCATGGGTCATATTTATGTGAAAGGACAATCAGAGGTAATATTTATATGGGCACCAAGTTGTGGGATGACACGTAGAAGATGTGTCATCTCGTTAGCAGAGCTCTCATTCATCCTCATCCAAGCAGAATTCATTGGATCCTCATTTGTTTACACTGTATCAGCATTTTATCTCTCAACACATTGCATAGTAATCAGTTCAGACCCCTGCCATGCCACTTACCCTTTGTGCAACCCTGGGTTGGGAAGATCCCCTATTGAAGGAACTAGCAACCCATTCCAGTATTCTTGCCTGAGAAATCCCACGGACAGAGAAGTCTATCAGGCTACAGTCCATAGGATTGCAAGAGTCTTAATGACTAAACAACACGGGGCTGTTAGTAGGATTTAAGCATTCAATAAAAATTAGCTATTGATTATGTTTATGCCTCTCTTCCCTACCATGACGACTTAGGAAAAAAGGAATTCAAAAGAACCAAATACTAATAATACTCATCAAGCATTTAACTTAGATATCTAAAACACAATGATTCTTTATTATAGGCAGGTTAGGTGCAAAAGTTCCAGTTCTGGTGACATTTTAGCTGGGCCCTAATGACACACACATAGAAATGCATGAAGGGCAATATCAGCACAATCAAAGGTTTTGTTCTTAAACCCCTCTTCAACCTGTTTATTTCCTTTGGACCCTAGCCACCGTGTTTCATTCTCTCGTCTCTCCTACTGGGTTTTTCATCTTGATTCACCTTTTGAACTGTCTCTTGGTTCATGAAGGTTTCATTTCTTTCCCAAAACTTTCACTGACTTGTGGCTTCCTGGAATAGTGTCTCATTATTTACAGTCCTTTGGCAGCGACCCAGGACTCCTTCCCTTCAGGGCTTCCCACCAACCACTGTGCCCCTCCCCCGCTGAATAGGGCCCTGACTGGCGTGACTTTTTTCACCCTGCTGAAACCAGGAGGGGCAGGCGACAATTGCCAATATGTAAACTGATGTCAACTAGGATGGGAAAGTAAAATGCAAAATTACTAACAGTAATCTTAGAGGACTATGATTTAGGGATAATCCCCCAAATATTCTTTTTCATATTTAGAAGGGCTCATCAGGAACATAAATTTGAACAGACCTTATGGTATCCAAATATTGAAGACAAGACTTAAGAGTGTTGAGAAATCCAAACCCTTGTGAGAGTTTGAAAAGTGGAAGTCTCTTATTTCTACTATTCTTGTGCAGTAAAAAGAGTGGAGACAGTAGGACCTGGCAGACAGAGATTAAATTCAGATTCTGTCACTAAATAGCATAAGACTGAGACTCTGACCAATTAACTCTTATCTGCTAAGTCACTTCAGTCGTGTCCAACTCTGTGCGACCCCATCCCTGGGATTCTCCAGGCAAGAACACTGGAGTGGGTTGCCATTTCCTTCTCCAGTGCATAAAAGTGAAAAGTGAAAGTGAAGTCACTCAGTCATGTCTGACTCTTCACGACCCCATGGACTACAGCCCACCAGGCTCCTCCATCCATGGGATTTTCCAGGCAAGAGTACTGGAGTGGGGTGCCATTGCCTTCTCTGAACTCTTATCTGCATGTTTAGTAATATCTACCTGACAGGAATGCTGTAAAGATTAAAGACAAAATAGATCAATTGTTCAATAAAGACTTCTTGAGTGATGAGTGCCGAGAGTGCCCTTGAATTGAAAAGGAAGTCTTCAGTTCCAAGTAGAACTGAAGGAAGAGCTCTCAGGAGAGACTGTGGACGGAGAGGCATGGTGAGCCAGGTGTTACTTTGACTTATTGATGATGGGTAACAGTTACGCAATGGATAAACTTTTATTTTTAAAAAAATCCTGAAATGCATGTATTAGCAATTGACAAGGTATTCCCTTTTTAATCTGAGATAATTTTTATGAGTTCTTTTTGTAACTTAGGTGAATAAATTCAAGAGAAGACATATGAGTTGGAAGAAGGAAAAACCAAGCGTCTCAGCCAACTCCATCCCATCCATTGAGTCTTGAGGGAACTCTGGGACAAGGAGAATAATCACATGTGTTCCTCACATGTACAAAGACTGATGGAGTACTGCCATGGAAATTATTTATATTGGAGGAGAAATTATACTTTTAAAACTTTCACCTGAGCTAAAAAAAAAAATGAAATCTGAAAATAGACATCATTTTGTTTCAAACATACAGAGAGGTTTTTTTTTAATGGAAAACAAATTTGTTCTGCTTTAGAAAAGGAATTGAAATTTGGGGACTGGAAAATGGCAAAAGAAAGGACTTGGGAAATAGGAGACTTAATTGTGTCCCCCACCCTCCAAATTCTTATGTTGAAGGTTTAAGCCCTCAGAATGTGCCTGCATTTGAAGACAGATCTTTACAAAGATGACTCAGTTCAAATGAAGCGGTTAGGGTAGGCTTCATTCTGACTGGTGTCCACAAAAGAAGAGGGGATTGAGACACAGGAGAGTCCCCAGGGATGCATGCACAGAGGAAAGGCCATGCCAGGACACAGGGAGAAGATGGTCATCTGCAAGCCAAGGAGAGAGACCTCGAGAGAAATAAAATCTGCCTGCACTTTGATCTTGACTTCCAGAGCAAGGAGACAATAAATTTCTGTTTTTCAGCTACCTGATCTGTGATATTTTGTTCTGGCAGCCTCAGCAAACTAATACGAGAGACAACAGGGAGTGGTCAGGAGATGGAGGGTGAGGCCTTGACCAGAAGTGAAGGCGACAAGCCTAAGGAGACAAAGCCAGTAAAAAATGGTGGATGGAAGGAAAATAGAGGCCACAGTAGGACCATGATGACTCCTGTTAAATTTTAATTTTTGGCTTGTAGTGAATAATGTATCTCCACCGTAAAACTTTGAAACTTCAGCATGGTCTGCTACGTATAAATGCCTTGTGTTATTGGTATTTTAGTCAATAAAGGAATGGAGCAGAGTTCAGAATGGAGAAAAGGGATTCAGAGAAAGGACTGCAGTTGCAAGAATCAAGAGAGAGGTTAAAAACCAAAAATTCAGCAGATCCAGGTATCAAAGCAAGAGGAGACAATGGAGATTTGATGACATCCAAACATCTGCTCCTGGAGTCGCTGATATAACCAGACAGTACTAAATGAATACCCTGTGAGAAGGTGCATTTCTATTCTAAAGAGCCCAGAGGGATTGTAGAGTGCCTAGAAAGTGAATCTTAGGTAGATATGAAAAAAAAAAAAAAAAAAAAAGAAATGTTTAATAGGTAGTTACCACTTGGCATATTACCTTACACTGAATTTCACATTAATGCAAGACCCACTGAGGCTAAGCTCAGATTCCTTCTGAGAAGCCCCAGTGAAGTAGACACTCAGCATTGTGCTAGAAAGCAATAGCAGAAAACAGGCACTCAGGTAATGTCTGTTACCTCTCTGCTTAGGCTTCCCTGATGGCTCAGCAGGTAAAGAAACCGCCTGTAATGCAGGAGACACAGGAGATGCAGGTTAGATCCCTGGGTTAGGAAGACCCCCTGGAGGAGGAAATGACAACCCACTCCAGTATTCTTACCTGAAAAATCCCATGGACAGAGGAGCCTGAGGGACTACGGTCCAAAAGGGTCCCAAAGAGTTAGACACAACTGAGAGAGTAAACACAAGCTTGATGAGACTAATGTCTCAACACTCATCTCTGTCTTGACAGATTGCCACATAGTCACTAATAAATAAGTATCCTAGTACATAACCAAGAATAAATATCCTAGTACACTGATGTAAAAGATAGTGAAAAGAATGAAAATGGACTGAAACGATTCTCTCACATCCTAAATACTTCAGTACCTCTAAAGCACAATTAGATAACTGTCTTGTCTAACATATAAAACAAAGTACTGTTTAACAGACTACTTAATTTTACATTTTACTTTATTTTTCCAGTCAGCTAAAGAAGTGTTTCTATATAAAAGGAATAGAATTTTCCATCTAGTGACCACTTTTTAAAGAAGAAAATTTTTTTATTGTTGAATTTTGCCTCTAGTAATTACTATTCTAAACAATGACTTTGGGGTGCTCAAGAACTGCTCTTGTTATAATCGTAATCTTTGTCAGTTTAGGTGTTCCAGTATAATTCCTAACTTCTAAAATTGGAATGTGGATAGTACCGGTTTTGTCAATTCAGCAAAATGTACATATATGCTGTGGTGAGGGTTTCATCTTCTTAATGCTATGCTTATGGGCAGGAAAAAAACAAAGTTTGCCAACAAATAAACTGTCATTATCGCTTGGTCAATAGCAGACTTTCCTAGACTTCTGTTCAACTACTTAAACAGGAAGTTAAAGAGACAAGGGCTTTCTTCACAAACCTAACTTTATATATTTGAAAAAAACGTTTAAACTAGAAACCAAAAATAACTGCTTATTTAGCTCCAAGTTACTCTCCAAATTTCTATACCTTATAAGGTATTCGACTGCATTTTACAAAGGAGTATGCTTTCCATTATTTTCTAAAAAGACAAAAATTAAAGTTTTATAACAAGCAAATTTGAATATAAGTACACTGGTAATTAACACTATGAACACACTCTACTACTTTAATACATTTGTCATCATACAATGTTATATTGCATATTTATTTGTTAGCTTTGTTGCAATTAGCTTTGCCACTAAAATTCAGCCTCTTTGAAGGCAAAGACTTTGCATGGTTCACTGCAGTTTTGTTAATGGAATGAATGAATTTCTCACAGTTTTTGTACAGCTTGTATATCACATTCCTTTTGTTCTAAAAATAATTAAATTAATTGCACCATAAAATTAAGTTACAAAATTAAGTATTTCTGTCACTTCATGACTACAGACCTTAACAAAATTAATCAAAAGATATTTTGTGACGACTTTGGGTAGTGCATTCCTCATGTATTGCTTTCCTATGTTCAAATACATAGGCAAAAAGTAGACGACATAGTAATAAAGATCCTTTGTAAGACCATGTACCTCTCATGTTGATGAAATAACAAAAGGATGCATTATGCAAAAATGTGATTATCTTGTTTTGAACTTTCAGTATAGTTTTAAATGGAAATGCATCCAAAAAAATTCCATACACATTACGAACAAAACTAAACTTTAAGTAGAAATTTCAATTGACAATTATCCTTTTCTGTTTCAAGCTTTCCAGTAATTAACAAATCATTTCTGCATTATCTGCATTATACAGAGCATGCTAAATAATATGGATAAATCTACTGTGTCCAGTCAAGCACTATAGTCCAGAAAAATATTGATTTTTAAAAACCATTTGACCAATGAAATTAGATGTGGTATAGTCAGGCTCTCTTCTTTTATTTTTGGGGAGATCAGGGGATATGCTGTGGCCAACGGTTTGGCTGATCAGGGACTTGGAAGAAACATGATTGGAAAACTGGGGGCAAAGAAACTGGGGGAAGAGGTATACGGATCAATTACCAGAATAGCTAAAGATTGTGACGGTATTTGTGTCCTATATGAATGCTCACCAGTAGAGGCATATTGTAATAACCAGTAGCAGAGGATGACATGTTCTGTCAACACCAGTCAGCCACGTTCTCTAGTCACTGCTGTAATCACCCAGTGGGCTCATGAGCAGGCCTGGAGGTTTTGCATGGGCTCAGCAGCACGGATTCCCATTCACCAAGGCCCACCTGCTATGCCCACTGCTGAGTGCCTGATCTGCTGCAGCAGAGACCAATGCTGAGCCCCCTATTGGTGCCACTCTCCAGGGCAATCAGCCAGCTCCCAGGTAGCCAGTTTATTACACTGGAACATTTCCATTATAGAAGTGAAAGGTTATTCCTGAGCCGTGAAAGATGCCAGGATCCTTGACCTCTAGAGGAGAAGAATTCAATTCGGGACCACTGACGAGGCTTGATCACTCAGAGCTTTTGTGTAATAAGGTTTTATTAAAGTATAAAAGAGAGAAGTCCTATACAGATGGCTAACAAACACATGAAAAGATGCTCAACATCACTCATTATCAGAGATATGCAAATCAAAACCACAATGAGGTACCATTACACACCAGTCAGGATGGCTGCTATCCAAAAGTCTACAAGCAATAAATGCTGGAGAGGGTGTGGAGAAAAGGGAACCCTCTTACACTGTTGGTGGGAATGCAAACTAGTACAGCCACTATGGAAAACAGTGTGGAGATTTCTTAAAAAACTGGAAATAGAACTACCATATGACCCAGCAATACCACTTCTGGGCATACACACTGAGGAATCCAGATCTGAAAGAGACACGTGCACCCCAATGTTCATCGCAGCACTGTTTATAATAGCCAGGACATGGAAGCAACCCAGATGCCCATCAGCAGATGAATGGATAAGGAAGCTGTGGTACATATACACCATGGAATATTACTCAGCTGTTAAAAAGAATTCATTTGAATCAGTTCTAATGAGATGGATGAAACTGGAGCCCATTATACAGAGTGAAGTAAGCCAGAAAGATAAAGAACATTACAGTATACTAACACATATATACGGAATTTAGAAAGATGGTAACGATGGCCCTATATGCAGGGCAGAAGAAGAGACGCAGAAGTACAGAACAGACTTTTGAACTCTGTGGGAGAAGGGGAGGGTGGGATGTTTCGAAAGAACAGCATCTATATTATCTGTGGTGAAACAGATCACCAGCCCAGGTGGGAGGCATGAGTCAAGTGCTCGGGCCTGGTGGGCTGGGAAGACCCAGAGGAATCGGGTGGAGAGGGAGGTGGGATGGGGAACCGGGATGGGGAATACGTGTAACTCTATGGATGATTCATGTCAATGTATGACAAAACCCACTGAAAAATTAAAAAAAATAAATTAAAAAAAAAAAGAGAGAGAGAAGTCTTCCTACATAGACATCAGAAGGGGCAGAAAGAATGCCGCCTGCTAGTCTTCAGCCAGATGTTATACAGCTACTAGCAGCCTGCTAATTGGAGAAAGGAAATGTCTCAGAACTCAGAGACTGGTACCAGGCCCCTCACCAACGTGCATTTTGAGATAACACTGACACTAGGTGAGTTGTCCTGGGCCAGAAAACGATTGACATGAATCTTGAAGGCAGGTGTCCAAGCAAATGGAGCCTTCCCTAAGGCTCCCTTCTGCTGTGAATGTTCACTGACTTCCAGTCAGATTGGCCTGCAATGAGCTCCTCATACACACCCACAGTCCTTTCTTTCCTTGGGGCCTTTGTGCATGCTGTCCGATTGCAAACATTCTTTCCTCTGCCTTTACAGCCAGTTCCTGCCCATTCTTTATACATCTACTCCTCAAAGAGGCCTTTCTTGAACATACCATCCAAATAACTTATTTGTAAATACCAAATCTGTTTGTTTAGATTCATTCGCTGTATTTTTTTTTCCTTTTCTCCCACCCTCATCCAACTGAGAGGGAGAAGAGATGTGAATTACCATAAAGGGGGGCATTTTTAAGTTCTAAAATAATTTAGACAGAAATATTACTACTTTGAGGATGCTAGAAAAAATGTGCAGGAGAGTTGCTGCTCCTTGCACACAGTGGGAGAGATGGCATTCCTCCTTGTCCAGGGGGCTCGTGCAATCAATGTGAATATTCAGGACAAAGGGAAGAGTTGTCCCACATGAGTCTAACTTTCTCTCTTCTCTTAGCTTTGTAATGTTGCTGCCTAGTTGTCAATCTCACTACCTTCACTATGTTCATTTTTCTTTCCTCTGTTCATAAACTAGTGATTAAAAAGTTGTGATTCATCACTTTTACCTTAGCTGTTCTGAGGCTTCATCCTTCTGAAAGTTTGCAAAATGGCACAGTCTCATGGGAGGCAGGAGTCCAGGAGCAGTGGTACAGAAACAATTCCACAGACTACGTAAATAAAGCCAGAAGAAAGAGTGAGATGGCTGAGAGTAGTACTGAAACAAATACTTTAACATATGTAAAGTACACAGCCAATGGGAACTTGCTATATGATGCAAGGAACCCAAAGCTGGTGCTCTGTGAAGACCTAGAGGGGTGGGATGGGGAGGGAAGTGGGAGGGCAGTTTAGGAGGTGGGGGACCTGTGGTTGAATCATGTTGATGTATGGTGGAAACCATCGCAACATTGTGATTATCCCCCAATCAAAAATAAATTTTTTTTAAAAAATGGCACAGAGTGTCATGGGAGGTGGGAGTCCAGGAGCAGTGGGTATGGTAACAATTCCACAGGCTGTGTAAATAAAACCAGGAGAAAGACAGTGAGTTGGATTTTTTGAGCACCCCCAACCCATCCCTCCTCAGGCCCAGGCACATAATGACTGTCCACCCTCATCGCTTTTACTCACAACCATGTACTCTCATTTCTTGTTCTGTAAATTTTGATCTATGGTCATTTTTAATCAACGTTCTGTGCTACCACTGCACCCATGAGAAAGTGAGGGCATTAAACTCAAAAGCCATCGGTGTTTCCCAATTCTAAGGAGGAGGTATTGGTGTCAAAATACGGCCTGTGTTCTTCCTAAAGTGCCACAGGTCTATCAGTGGGTTCGCTGTAAAGAACTGCTCAACACTTAATGAGCTCAAAATCACTTCCCATATTTTCCTAGATTCATGGGACTATCCCACTGGCTTGGAAATTTGTTCCAGTCAGATGAGTTGTGAGAGATGGGAACACCAGCTTATCTGAGCCACCAAGTATTAACTTTGTTCTAGCAGCGGAAATTATGACTGTAAGGTCCCTGACAGTATGTACACAGTTATTTATACTTTCCTAAACTTGAGTGTATTTACAAATAGTGCCATTTAGCTATTTTTAATTAAATCTTTCATTTCCACAGTTCTCATACAGGAAATCCTGCATGGACCTGATCCACCATTAAAGTCACTGCAGCAGAACTTGGTCAAAACCTACTAAAAATTTATGTTTCAATGATGATAGTGATAGAATGCATGTCCACTCAAAATATAGCTGGCAGCCTTTACTGCTGGGTTGATATTTGTTAATATGAAGACTGAGACTACCACCCATCAGAAGGAAGGAAGGTGGGGGTAGAAAGAGGGAAAGAGAAGAGAGAGAGGGAAAGTTTCTATCAATTGTTTTCTATCTAAGCACTTTTGAAAATTATCATTTTCACTTCTCATGGAAAAGGTGATGTTGCTCAGTTAAGACATGTGTTTATTTTCCTAAATAGCTCATAATTTTCCATAAGTTAAAAAAAAATGTCATTTGACTTTAGTAGGCTAAAAATTCTCAAGAAACAGAGGGAACCTAAGATGAGTATTAATCACAGTCTCAGACCTAATAAATGCCCAGCTAAACGTGGTGACTTTATTTTGCTGCAGATTCCCCAATCCCAGTTATTCTGCTTTCTTTGCTACTGTAACAGAGCATCACTTTTTCCTTCAATATGTACATGCAGAATGTGCCTGTAGAAAGGAATTTCATTTTTTAGTGTTTTAAAAGTTTTTCTACTACTATCTATTTGTCAAATCTCCCAGCTGTCAATACAGTGGGATTTTTTCTTCTCCTTGGACCTGTAAGCTAGAAGTTATAAATCAACATAATTTTTATATCTAATATCATATATAAATGTATGCATTTATCTAAAATATATTTTCTATGCTTTGAATTTAACACAGCTCTAAACTCACAGGTATCACTTCTGAGCTATAACAATGTTTAACTTTTATTGTTTACTGAATTACAGGTGATGGTCTAAGCTGTATATGTAGGCACACATTTAATCCTCACAACAGAGTTCTGAAGGAGGTGGTGTTTCTGCTCCTACTTAACAAAGGAGGCCCAGAGAAGTTAACTAACTTGCTCAAGATGCCTCAATTAGGAAGTAATCAAAGCGGCATTAACAACAAAGCTCTTGCATAAAATGGTACACTGTATAGCAATAACGCCTCGGGACATTTAAAAAAGGCATTTATATTTGATTCCAGAAAGCAGTGACTGGATCTGTGACTTACACAAATTCTAGTTCAGGGTTTGACCTTGCCTAACAGGTCAACTAACAAGGCCCTTAGCTCACAAGATGAAAGGTAAATTTTCTGCAGTAAGGCATTTTACACTTATACTAACCAAGGCCATGTTTGTACCAACCCTCCATCAGGTTTGTGCCACTGCTGCCCATTTGTCTTTCACTATGAAAGATTTTTCCTATCCTTTGAGAGCAAACAAAGAGTTCACTGAGAGGTTGTGATTATTAATATTTACAAAGTCTATAACAAATATCATTTCCTATATTGTCTATGGCTTATGATTTCACTCAAATAACTGAAACGTGTTACTGAACCTACAGGGTTATGGGCAACATTTCTGAGAAAATAGATTTTTTAATCCACCTTTAATCAAAGCTATTGCCATTCTCTCTAAGAGGATAGGTCATTATCTGATTCCATGTCATCTTCCTATTTTTCCCCTTATCTCTGAACTCCTTTTCCCCTTCCATTTCATTCTTTGTTCTCTTCTCCCTTATATATTCATTTTAAGAATTATTGATCTAGAAATAATAGCATCTCCCCTCCACTAGAAGGAATGGAATTATCTGTATTCCTTAAGAAAATAATGGAAGACTTTGAGGCCAAGTGCAGGTTCATGCTCTACTAACCAAACACATTCTTAGGAATCATTTTCTCTGGAAGATCCTGATCCAGAGCAGTTTTGAAACAGAGAAATCATTAGTGCTATAGGAACAGTTGTTCACTCATTTACTTGAAACTCCCTGAAGATGATGTCAAGGAGAAAAGAACATGGATCTTTGATTTTCTGATATTCTCTTAAAAATTTCCATGTTCCCTGTATCGAGCCAAGTCTATCCAGAAAACTAGAAACAAGTACATAAAACAGAAAGATTTTAACACAGGGCTACCGTGGAAGATCTGAGAGGTCAAATAGGCTCCATGAGGCAAACCCTCAGGGGCCACTGGCCTTCGGAAACCAGAGCAGAGAATGGGAATGGTAAGACAGCCCAGGGCCTGGGGCCACCAAGGGAAGGCTAAGGCTAGGAGGAAGGCACGAGTTCCGTCAGAGATGCTGCCCAATGCAGAGAAAGAGGAGAAATCAGGCTACTCCCTTCTTCTAGCCTATCTCCTGTCAACACCATCCTTTGACTTTTGAAACTAGCCAAAGGCAGGATGATGCAGGGGCTTGGGGGATGTGCTTGGGAATGCAGCCTATGGGGCCGTTCTCTCTGATTCAGAGCTGAGCCCAGAGAATGAGAGGACTGGAGCTGACAGCAATCAGGTTCTGGACGGCACACACTCCCGTTCTATCTTCCACTTTTCTGCAGCTTACACATAGTCATCTTTTCCCCACCAGAGAGCTATTAATCAATCTAAAAAAGTGGAACTTTAGAACTCATGTGGTAATTGGTCAGTCATCCAATCATATTACATCATCAAGATAAATTTCAAGGAATAATGTGTTTAAAACTACAAAAAAATCTCCTAAATCAATGTACAAAGGACCTTGACACAAAGCTCCATCTCTGGGACATTTACTGAAATTTAGTTGCAGACTATTTCCTTATTGAGTTTTGTTTTTCTATTTTCCTGGAATATAGTTATAAAGTCAAATTTGGCAAACTTATACTGATAAATCATATTCTGCAAAATTGCATTTGTTTTTTATACTTCCACAGAGAGATTTCAGTGGTTATTTCAAAAGGGTAGAAAAGTTGATGAGACTCAAAGAAAATAATGCAATGTTTGAACTCTAAAGTTTTTTTTTTAATTTCTCAGTTTTCAGAAAAACATTCTAGTCTTAAGCATTCACTATAGTTTTAAATTAAACTATAATTTAATTATAAATTAAAATTTATCATTTTAAAAACTTTGTTGTTCAGTTACTAAGTTGTGTCTGAATCTGCAATCCTATGAATTGAAGCATGCCAGGCTTCCCTCTCCATCACTATTTCCCAGAGTTTGCTCAAACCTATGTCCATTGAGTCAGTGATGCCATCCAACCACCTCACCCTCTGGTGCTCCCTTCTTCTCCTGCCCTCAATGTTTCCCAACATCAGGGTCTTTTCCAATGAAATGACTCTTTGCATCAGGTGACCTAAGTATTGGGGCTTCAGTTTCAGCATCAGTCCTTCCAATGAATATTCAGGATTTATTTCCTTTAGGATTAACTGGTTTGATCTCCTTGCTATTTAAGAGACTCTCGGGAGTCTTCTCTGGCTCCACAATTCGAAAGCACCAATTCTTCAGCACTCAGCTTTCTTTATGGTCCAACTCTCACATCCATACATGACTACTGGAAAAACCTTAGCTTTGACTACATGGACCTTAGTCAGCAAAGTAATGTCTCTGCTTTTAAATGTGCTGTCTAGAACTGCCATAGCTTTTCTTCCAAGGAGCAAGCGTATTTTAATTTCATGGCTGCAGTCACCATCCGCAGAGATGTTGGAGCCCAAGAAAATAAAATCTGTCACTGTTTCCACTTTTTCCCCATCTATTTGCCATGAAGTGATGGGACTGGATGCCATGATCTTAGCTTTTTGAATGTTGCGTGTTAAGCCAGCTTTTTCACTCTCTTCTTTCACCCTCATCAAGAGGCTCTTCAGTTTCTCTTCGCTTTCTGCCATTAGAATGGTATCATATGCAAGTCTGAAGTTGTTGATATTTCTTGCAGCAATCTTGATTCCAGCTCATGAGTCATCCAGTCCAGCATTTTGCATGATGTACTCTGCATATAATTTAAATAAGCAGGGTGACAATATACAGCCTTGACGAGCTCCTTTCCCAATTTTGAACCAGTCTGTTGTTCCCATTCGGTTCTAACTATTCCTTCTTGACCTGCATACAGGTTTCTCAGGAGGCAGGTAAGGTGGTCCGGCATTCCCATTTCTTTCAGAATTTTTCAGTTTGTTGTGATCCACACAGTCAAAGGCTTTAGCATAGTCAATGAAGCAAAAGTAGATGTTTTTTTTCTGGAATTCCCTTGCTTTTTCTATGATCTAATGGATATTGGCAATTTGATCTCTGATTCCTCTGCCTTTTCTAAAACCAGCTTGCACATCTGAAGTTCTCAGTTCATGTACTGTTGAAGCATAGCTTGAAGGATTTTGAGCATTACCTTGCTAGGATGTGAAATGGGCACAATTTTGTGGTAGTTTGAACATTCTTTGGCATTGCCCTTCTTTGGGATTGGAATGAAAACTGACTCTTTTCAGTCCTGTGGACTCTGCTGAGTTTTCCAATTTTGGTTAAAAAAAAACCAAAACACCCAAAACAGTAAATTAAAATTTAACAAGGCTTCTTGTATTTTCATTTGCTAAATCTGGCAACACTACCCTAGGATTAAATATTCTGTTTTATCATGGTTTAAAAACGGCTTAATTATCAAACATACTGAATAGATATTGCCACCCAATGAGATTATCCAGGCATCAGAAAACAAACTAATATCTATCATTCTTATAAATAATTTTAATAAGTTTTCTGAATAAAACAATTCAGTTTAGAAATAAATAATCCAATAAATAAATAGGAAACAAATCTGTGACATTTAGGAAAATTATGTTTGAGTCCTGATCCTATGATTAAGTGAACATATGCCATTGGAATGCCATTTATTCTCTATAACTTTATAAAATTATCCTAATTTCTTTTTCTTGGAAGAAAACAAAGACACAGATTAAACTATTAAATTTCCTTTATATTCATTCCTCTCACACTCCCTTCCATAGAAGTAATCACTTCTATAGTATGAATATTTTTTGTCTTTTCACAATTCTATATTGAAGCCTAATCCCCAGCATGTAGACTTTAGGAGGTAGGGTCTTTGGGAAGTTATTAGGTCATAAGGGTGGATTGGTTATGAATAGTACTAGAGACCCCAGAGAGCTCCCTAATCAATTCTGCCATAAGAAGACACAGCAAAAAGGTGGCCATCTATGAACAAGGAAATGGGCTCTCACCAGACATCTAATCTGCCAGTGTCTTCTCTAGGACTTTTCAGCCTCCAGAACTGTGAGAAATAAACCTTTGTTGTTTATATGCCACCCCATCTACAGTATTGTTATTGCACCTTGAGCAAAGACAAATCATTGATCTGTATCATTCCCAACATTTTGTGTGCATTTATAGACATACATGTATTTATGCATGTCATTTTTTATTTAAAAAATAAAAATGTTTCACACATTATTCTGAGACTTCATTTTCATTTGTCTTAAATGCCTAAAATTATTTATTTCATTTCAGTAAATAGATAATACACACAGGTGTGACAAGCAGACTCTAAAATGACCTCTCTAGGATCCCCAACTCCTGGTATTCATGCCCTCAAGCAATTCCCTACCCTTGAGTGTGGGATGGTCTAATGACTTGTTTTAGCAGAAACAGGCAAAGATGTCCCACAGAAGTATACAATGTAAAATTTTGACTTCTGTGTTGCTATCAGACTCCTTCTATTGCTTTCTCAGCTTGCATGCTTTGATGAAGAAAGTTGTCATGTTGGAGAGGAATAGAGGCCTCCAGCCAACAAACAACTATGAACTGAGGCTCTCAATCCAAAAGTCCTCAAGGAGCTGAATACTGCCAATAATCATGTAAGCCTGGAAGCAGATCCTTTCACAATCAGGTCTTCCAATGAGACTCGCCTCAGCCAACACTTCACTTACAGCTTGTGAGGACCCTGATACAAGGGACCCTGCTAAGCCATGCCTAGCTTCTTGACCTACAGAAACTCTGAGGTAATAAATGTGTGTTATTTTAAGCTTCTAAATGTGTGGTTATATTGCTATCCAGTAATAGGTAACTAATACACATACAATACAAAATTTAAAAGCTATCCAAGTTAGGTCTGTGAAAATTTAAGTCTCCTTTGCATCCTTGTCTCTAGCCAATCAGATCCCTTTCCCACAAACACCATTACAAGATCAGTTCACATCATCAATGTGAAAGCACTTTAAATGCTTACAAGACAATAAATAAAGGTATTAAAATTATTCATACTAAAATTCCCAGATTTACAAGAGATACTAAGATTTTGAGTTGCTGGAGAGTAGGAACAACAGGTGTCATTGTACAATTATCTCACAGGGGATCATCTAGACAAGGCAGAAAAAGTGACAGATAGGTATCAGATGAGCACGTGGAAGAAGGGCTATTTACACACAACAGAAATTCCAAGGACATTTACCAGATTATATCAAATGGACAATTGCTTATAATCAGAAAGAGTTCTAAGGATCATTAAATGCTTATCTTTAATACAGTTGATTCAGTGTCCTGTGCTCACTGTAAAGCAGGACATTATGAGGATGAGAGAAAACAAAATAGAAAGCGTTGTATTGCATGATTCAAAGCCAGGTCCCTATATCAGACACCACACATGGAATACTGTTCACAACTCAAAACTGGCTTGAAGTAGCTAGAAATGACAGTGCTGGAACTAGGGTGAGAGACTGACTCACATACTTGAGTTAAAGAAAAGATTTTAAAAAGAAAGATCTTTCCTCTGGAACAGGACTGAGCCCTTAAAGGGACAGACGGTATTAAATATTTTAAGCTTTGCAGGCCAGATGGTCTCTATTCCAACTACTCAACACTACTCTCTAGCTCTGAAGCAGCCATGAAAAGTGAAACTGAAGTCGCTCAGTCGTGTCCGACTCTTTGCGACCCCATGGACTGTAGCCCACCAGGCTCCTCTGTCCATGAAATTCTCCAGGCAAGAACACTGGAGTGGGTTGCCATTTCCTTCTCCAAAAGCAGCCACAGACACTACATAAATAAATGGGCGTGGCCATGTTCCAATAAGACTTTATTTACAAAAATAAGTAGTGGATTTGGCCCAAGAGCTTGCTGAGAGATACCTAGAAAGGTAAAACAAAAGGTAAATACAGTTGGAAGTCTTTCAGTTTGGCACCTGGTTAAAACAGATACCACGGGTGGGAGGGGAGATCGGGATGGGGAATACATGTAAATCCATGACTGATTCATGTCAATGTATGGCAAAAACCACTACAATATTGTAAAGTAATTAGCCTCCAACTAATAAAAATAAATGGAAAAAAAAAACCAGATACCAAGAAGAAGTCCCCCAGCTCAAGCCAATTCCCATGATGCTTTCTGAATATACTGATTTGACTATATTTGAAGATATCTTTCTTTGTTTTATTTTTTATTGAAGTATAGTTGATTTACAATGTTGTGTTAGTTTCTGGTTCACAGCAAAGTGATTCAGTAATGTGTATATATTCCTTTTCAGATTTTTGTCCCTTCATAGATTATTATAAGATATTGAATATATCTGTTCAGTGGGCTTCCCTGGTGGCTCAGAGGTTAAAGCAGATGCCTGCAATGCGGGAGACCCAGGTTCCATCCCTGGGTCCGGAAGATCCCCTGGAGAAGGAAATGGCAACCCACTCCAGTATTCTTGCCTGGAGAATCCCATGGACAGAGGAGCCTGGTGGGCTACAGTCCACAGGGTCACAAAGAGTCAGACACGACTGTGCTGTTCAGCAGATTGTCGCTGTTTATCCATTTTGTATATGGTAATGTGCATCTGTTAATCCCAAATTCCTAATTTATCCCCCTCCCTTTTTCCCTTTGGTAACCATAAATTTTTTCTGTCTGTGAGTCTGTTTCTGTTTTGTAAATAAATTCATTTGTATCATTTTTTAGATTCTACATATAAGTGATACTAAATGATATTTGTCTTTGATTTACTTCACTTAGTCTATGATAATCTCTAGGTCCATCCTTATTGCTGCAAGTGGCATTCTTCCACTCTTCTTCATGGCTGAGTAGTACTCTACTGTGTGTGTGTGTGTGTGTGTGTGTGTGTGTGTGTGTGTGTGTGTGTGTGTGTGTGTGTGTGTGTGTGTGTGTGTACCACAGAAGAGATCTTTTTATTTGAACTGAGACTGGTGCTCTGATCTCCATTTTTAGTGATTTTCTGCCCATCTAGAATCTAAGCAGTCTTAGAACTATAAGAGAGCCACAAGGAAAGAACGACCCCTCCTTCTCTCAATGCCCTGCCCTGTTACCATTTCTCTTCCAGGTACTTGGGAGATTCTAGGACTATAACAATAGTGTTAGATTGGGAAATGCTATCTTTAATAGAGGTCTCCTCTTTATCTTTTGGGATTCCTACTACCTATTTTTTTTCAAATAAAATTTTTTATTAGCTGAACAGTACATACAATCCACATTTTAAAATTCTACTGACTAGATTAGTGTTTTAAAGTGTTTGGTACTAAATTATGCTGCTTCAAGGCAACTAAAATTAATATTTATAAGCCCACACATATAATGACATTTTCTCATTTTCTATTTTTCTGCTAAATTTACTCAAATGTGTAATTTTTATTCATTTCATAGCATTTTCCCCAGATCTCTCAAATATTTATTATATATTTTTTTGTTTCATGGATTTTTGTTTAAAAAGGAAAGACTCCAATCCTTCCTTTGAAAGAGCTGCACACAGACAGCTTTATGTTCACACATACCTGGTACAGTGGAATAAAATTTAATTGAATTTATTTCCCAATCCTAGTTCTCTTGCTCATGTGGTTAACCTCAGGAGAGAAGATAGGACCACCAGAAATAAGTCAGTTGCCCAATTTAATGAAAATACTGTGAAAGTAAAATATATTTCAGGAAAATAGACTTCCTGTGTGTATGATTCTTATCTTTTTCTTTAAAAAGAAGCTAAATGCTTTCATTAATTTACATCCCCAAGCATTCAAAGATTATGAGGTTTAAATGAAAGTGTGTGTCTTTCATCTTTCTAAATTCAGAATACTACCACCTCTAAAATACAAACTAAATCCTTAAGTGACCAAGCTTGATGAAGCAAGATATAAGTCTGAAATCTTCCTAGAGGTTAAGACACCACAATTTTACTTGAGTCTGAACCAACTCCACATAAACAAAAATAAAGTGAAACCCCAGCCTGAGACATTCTGGCACTGTCTAAAAGCGGGAAAAGGCTGCTCTCCTGACCCCAACCTCCACTTCCTCCCAACCTAGACGAGTGGGTGTACCAGCTCTGCTGAGATGCCATATGCCACCTCTTTCACTGCCTCACTAAGAACTCTGGCTAAGCTATGATCCACAGACCAAAAGACCACTACGGTTTGGGGAATATCAGTGAAATATACAGGAAAGTGTCAAAACTCCAGCTTCAAACCATAGACAGTTTCTAACTTAATCTACCGTTTCCTCTAATTATGGTCATCTCTACAGTGGGAACCATGGTAAAATGTTTTACAACTCTTCAAGTTTCCTCGAATTTACCACTTACACAATATATAATCTGGTAAAAGGCAACTAAAACTAAAATTAATCTATAAATACATTCCTAGCAGGGAAGGGAAGTCACCCACAACCTTCAGAGGATATGACTTCAAGTCCTCAAATATAACTAGGTAAATTGATTTTAATTTCATCCCTACTTGCCCACCCACCCCTTGATGAACACAAGGCCCAAAAGCAAAAGGTACCCAAATGACACTAATTAGTCATCTAATTAAGAAGTAAAAGCAAATGATACTGTGTGAATAGTCAGAAGTTCCAATATCAATTTATTATTTATTGGGAGATAACTGTAGCCTCTCTCTTTTCACTGGCAAACTAACTGAATATTTAATAGAGCTTGCGGTATAGTCAACAAAGACCTCAGGTTCCCTGGTTTCCAACATCAGACTATTCACTAAAACCTGTACCAAGGCTAATCCTCTTCTGTTAAAAGTGGGAAAAACAAAAATAGACAATCAAGAGAAACCTGTTAACTTCATCACTTAAAATATCTACTGATACTACACATCATCTCCTTTTGGAATTGATGTACTTAATGTATAAAGTAATTAACTCCAATTTTAATAGATGAGAATTTCACAAGGACTAATTCAGTGTTTTAGAAATGGGGAATCAAAAATGAATAGAAATTTAAATAAATAGAAATTATAAAATAGAAATCATATATGTATAATACATACATGTGAGTTATGGTACCACAATTTAAATCCAAACTCATGTGTCTAATGATCTGGCACACAGATGCTAACATTCAAAAACTATGGATTGAGAATTATGATGTGTACAGAGTTGCATTAATTAATGTTACACCTGTTATTGTAACAGATAACAGGGGTATATGGTAACAGAAACAAGTTTCTCCTTCATACAGTATCCAATACCAGGGTCCCTAGTCAACAGAAAAGTTCAAGCTATCTCCTCCTTGGATTTCTGCCCTCCAAAAATGCTTCAGAGTTCTTTCCATTCAGCCACATAGTGAAGAAGACTATGGAAGAGACATACTTAGTTTTAAGGCACTTGAGTTTGAATGTGAAACATACAACTTTGTTTCCCATTCCATTGGCAACAGCTAGTCACTCAGCCACACCCAGCTGCAAGGAAGGCTGGGAAGTATAGTTTCAGCTGGGCAGCTGCTTCTCAGCAACTACTTGAAGATTATGAATCTTCAGTGTACAGCCAGCAGTTACTAACTGCAACATTACGGTAGGTATACAAGTGCTTAGTCATTCAGTCATGTTGGACTCTGCAACTGTAGCCTGCCAGGTTCCTCTGTCCAGGAGGATTCTCCAGGCAAGAACAGTGGAGTGGGTTGCCTGCTCTCCTCAGTATCAGTTCAGTTCGGTCGCTCAGTCGTATCCGACTCCTTGCGACCCCATGGACTGCAGCATACCAGGCTTCCCTGTCCATTACCAAGTCCCAGAGCTTGCTCAAACTTATGTCCAGTCAGTCAGTGATGCCATTCAACCATCTCATCCTCCTGCCTTTCTCCTTCTGCCTTCAATCTTTCCCAGCATTAGGGTCTTTTAGAATTAGTCAGTTCTTCCCATCAGGTGGCCAATTTATTGCAGTTTCAGCTTCAGCATCAGTCCTTCCAATGCATATTCAGGACTAATTTCCTTTAGGATTGACTTGCTGTCCAAGGGACTCTCAAGAGTCTTCTCCAACACTATAGTTCTAGAGCATCAATTCCTCAGCACTCAGCTTTCTCTATGGTCCAACTCTCACATCCAAACATGACTATTAGAAAAACCATCACTTTAACAATATGAACTTTGTCAGTAAAGTAATGTCTCTGCTTTTTAATATGCTGTCTAGATTTGTCATAGCTTTTCTTCCAAGGAGCAAGCGTCTTTTAATTTCATGGCTGCAGTCACCATCTGCAGATTTTGGAGCCCAAGAAAATAAAGTCTTTCACTGTTTCCATTGCTTCCCCATCTATTTGCCATAAAGTGATGGGACTGAATGCCATGATCTTAGTTTTTTGAATGTTGAGTATAAAAGTACTAAATGTAGTAAGACATAAGCTAACTATGAAATATGCCTTTGTCTAGATTTTTGGTCCCTGTCAAAATATGATGAGTGATTCACTCAAAATTTAGCTAATCAAAACAACTAATATTTAAGGTCATCATATATCTTAAGTATGGGCTTCCCAGGAGGCACTGGTGGTAAAGTACCCGCCTGTCAACACAGGAGACAAAAGATATGTGGGTTCAATCCCTGGGTCAGAAAGATTCCCTGGAGAAGTGGGTTGCATGGCAACCCACTCCAGTATTCTTGCCTGGAGAATCCCATGGACAGAAGAGTCTGGCAGGCTACAGTCCATGCGGTCACAAAGAGTCAGACACAGCTGAAGCAACTTAGCACACACACGTGCAATGATATTAACCCACAATCAGTAATCACTGAATTTCTGATTCACAACAGTATGAGATTACGAGAGATGTATTAACCTGCTATCACACTGTGTGACTCATGACTGTACCGTGACATTAGCTGCATAGCATATGTGGAAAAATAAAGCTTTACATTTTCATTAGATTTGAACCTATTAACAAAAATGTTATTCACCCTCTAAAGGATTTCTCATCAATATCATTGTAACTTATAGCTTTTGCTGTATGCTTATTTGTTTTTTGTTTTTTTTAATGAAGATTGGTCAAAGTTGAATGCTTATAATTTTGATTCACATCTTAGAAGTTAGTCTCTCAAAACTACAATTCAAAAAGATACACATATACCTACGTTCATAGCAACACTATTCACAACAGCCAAAACATGGAAGCAACCTAAATGTCCATCTGTAGATGAGTGGATAAACAATGGAATACTACCCAGCCATAAAAAATGAATAATGCCATTTGAAGCAACATGGATGGACTTAGAGATTACCACACTAAGTAAATTAGAAAGAGAAACACAAATACCATATGATATCGCTTATATGTAGAATATAAAATATGACACAAATGAACCTACCCATGAAACAAACAGACTCACAGAGAACAGGCTTGTTCTTGCCAAGGGGGAGGGAGGAAGGGGCGATTGGGAGTTTGGGGTTAGCAGATAAAAACCATTACACAGAGAATGGATAAACAGGGTCCTACTGTATAGCACAAGGAATAATGCTCAATATCCTGTGATAAGCCATAATGAAAAAGAATTTTTAAAAAAGAATGCATAAATGTATGAATAACTGAATCATTTTGCAGTACAAGAGAAATTAATACAACATTGTAAATCAACCATAGTTTTTTTTTTTTTTTTTAATAAAAAGATGCTAAACATCAATTCCTCCTTGGTATTGTATTCCAGAGTCCTCTAGGAAGTCTTCCTACCCAGAATGGTAGAACTAACCACTCCCTCCTCTGGGCCTTTACTTACCCTAAACATATTACATTCAAAGTTTTTGTAAAGAGTGAATATAATCATGTATATAGAAGTGACTGCACAGCAGATGTCTTCTATTATAATTAACTGAAAAATTAAGGTCATAACACTGAATTCATAGATTGTTAAGCATATTAGACATAATATTACTTTCAAATCTAGTACATTATAGGTGTTCCACAAAAACCTATATAATTCCCATTCTTATTATTTTGAATAGCTCTCCTTTTAATGAACAAAGGCAGAAACTCTGGAATTACTCTTTGTTACTATAGAAAAGATAAATTACAGGGAAGTATTTCTCACAGAAAAAACAAGCAGAAATTTGCTAAGCATGAAATGGGTGAAAAGAGGAGAGGAATAGGTCACAAACTTTGATTCTCGAATAATTTCATCATGTACAAAGTGAAATTAATAGGTTTCTAAACCATTCTCATCCACAGATGCTTGAAAATAAAGAGGGTATGAGTGTGGGAAAGGAAAATCTAAAAACATCACCAGATTATGCAGAAGCCTGATGTTCCTGATCTGTTTGGCAATGAAATTGCCTCCTGAAACCACAGAGGGCATCTTCCAGGAAAGACACAAGACAACCTTTTCAGTTACTTTGTCCTTGATCTCCTATTCTTGCTGTAAAAGAATCTGAAAGAAATTCACATGACCCATATTGAGAAAAACGCCTCTAGAAAACTCATTTTGGGGAGGTAAGAATATAAAATTCTCAGACCATCAAAGATTGACTCATGAGAGTCATATGTTAGGAGTTATTTCTCTACTCTTTAAAAATAAAAGGTTTTACTTTTATTAATATTACTATAAAATTACTATATAAATTTTTATCCATGATTTAAAATATAGCAAAAAACACATGATAGTTTACTAAAAAATACCTTGAAGACTCTTCAACTTTTCACATCAGGGATTCTTTGTGTTTAAATCTACCCTTTTTACTGATGGACCTATTTGCAGGGCAGGAATAGAGATGCAGACACAGAGAACAGACTTGTGGACACAGCAGAGGAAGGAAAGAGTGGGATGAATTGAGAGAGCAGCATTGATACATACACACTACAGTGCGTAAAACAAATAGCTAGTGAGAGGTTTGCTGAATAACACAGGGAGCTAGCCCAGTGCTCTGTGACGACCTAGAGGGGTGGGATGAGGGGCAGGGTAGGAGGGAGGCTCAAGAGGGAAGCAGTATATGTATACTTATGGCTGATTCATATTATTATATGGCAGAAACCAACACAGCATTGCAAAGCAATTATACTCCGATTTAAAATAAATTTTTAAAAAATCTTCTTTTTTTGGTTTTTAACCTGAACTTCTCTTACAATCTTGACATCATCTCTATTTTGAATACCTGTTTGTTTTTTATATTGTTTTGGCAATATTTTATTACTCATGGGCCTATAAAAAACAAAATTGCAAACTTTTAGAGCTGAAACTGATATTAAAAATCATCTCAATTAACTTTATCAAGAAACCTGAGATCCGGACAAGTTAAAGAGCTTGGCCAGAACCTCTTAGAGAATGAAGGAGGGGGCTGGCTCTTCAAAGTCTGCAATAGCATTTTTTAATGTATATATAAGTTGTTCTGAAGACCCAGCAGTTGTGCAGCTCTCTGGAGGTGATAGTAAAATTAAGTTAGTTGCAGCCCCCATAGGTGTAAGCATTATTAAAGTAGTGTTCCTTCATTCACTATTGCCCATTTACTGAGTCCTAGCAGGAAAATGCAGATGTAAACATGAATAAGATCCATATGAACTCAAGCATAGCACCCATGCATTGTACTGATAAACAAGAACTATATGCTCAGAATTAGGTGCTATGGATGGAGAGTTGACTGCTTACTCATTAACAATTTATTGAATATTTATTTACTCTATAACAATTCTATGGGTCTAAAATGAAACTTTTTTCTTTTAAGTGACACTACTATTTATTGATAGACTTTTTTAAGGAGCTGAGTTTTGTTGGCTAATTTATTGAGCAATAGGATACAAAGTTCGGGGGATTTTTTTTTGTATTTCTGAAATATTCTAATTTCATGTCTGAACTTTTAAAAGAACTTCAAATGAGTTCCTTTTTATGGCTGAGTAATATTCCATTGTATGTATGTACCACAACTTCTTTATCCATTCATCTGTTGATGGACAACTAGGTTGCTTCCATGTCTTGGCTGTTGTATACAGCATAGCAATGAACATTGGAGTACATGTGTCTTTTTCAATTATAGTTTTCTCAGGGTATATGTCCAGTAATGGGATTGCTGGGTCATATGGTAGCTTTATTCCTAGTTTTTATTTTATTTTTTAAAATATGGAATGCTTCAACAATTTGCGTGTCATCCTTGCACAGGGGCCATGCTAATCTTCTCTGTATCGTTCCAACTTTAGTATATGTGCTGCCGAAGCGAACACTATTCCTAGTTTTTAAAGTATTAGCCATACTGCTCTCCATAGTGGCTATGCCAATTTACATTCCCACCAATAATGCCAGAGAGTTCCCTTTTGAGTCAGTTATAATGAGGTGGATGAACCTATTGTCTGTTATACAGAGCAAAGTAAGTCAGAAAGAGAAAGACAAATATCATATATTAGCGTATACATATAGAATCTAGAAAAATAGTACTGATGAACCTATTTGCAGGATAGGAAACATCCAGACATAGAGAACAGACTTGTGGACACAGTGGGGGAAGAAGAGAGTGGGACACATTGAGACGGCAGCCTTGAAACACATACACTACCATATGTGAAGTAGATAGTTAATGGGAAGTTGCTATTCTTCTACCCGGTGCTCTGTGACAAGCTAGAGGGGTAGGATGGGGGAGGGGGAAGGTTCAAGAGGGAGGGGATATACGCATACTTATGGTTCATTCATGTTGCATGGCAGAAGCCAACAAAATATCATAAAGCAATTATCCTTCAATTTAAAATAAATTTTAAAAAAACCCTTATCATCAACCCTTGTTTCCCTCCCTCTAATAAATAATTCCCTTCTTCCCTAGACTACGTATGAGTAAATGATTGAATAGTAGGCTTCCAATTAAATATAATTCCCAACTTCTCAACGACAGATAGCAATGGCACAAGATCAGCGTTTTATCTGAAGCTTTACTCAAGGGAAAAAATATTTACAGAGCTGAAAAAGTCAAAATTGTTGATTATACTTAGTAAAATATAATTACAAATACCCAAATAAACTAGAAGTCAATATAATAAAGTCCACCAAAACAGGTGGACACAAATTTTCTTATTATATGAAAATTTTCACGTAATTTGTGGGGGAAAAAACACAATGTTTTTTATGCCTCCATACATCCTCTTACACTGTTTACATTTTATGATCACAACTCACTCTTCATTTCAGTTTAACATTAAACTTATTCCCTTTCTGGATACAAGATTTACAAGGAATTTGATCATATTGACCTTTTGAGTCTAACAACCAAGGATTAAACTAATTCAAGAATGGAAATAGTGTGGAAATGCTACAGATCAAGCCTCTCTGATTCAAGTTATTTAACATGCTAATTCTGACAGCTGGAAAATCTTACTCCGAAAAAAAAATAAGTGTCAGCAGCATGTCTGATTATGAAAAGCTGGAAGCAGGAGTCTCTTCAAAAATCAGAATGGGGCTCCCTCAGTGTCTTAGTGGTCAAGAACCGCCTGCCAACCTAAGAGACGCAGGTCCAGCTAGTCCTCTGCGCCACATCTATTGATTGAGCCTGTGCTCCAGAGCCGGGGCAGCTGCAACTGCTGAAGCCTGAGAACTCTGGAGCCCGAGCTCCGCAGCAAGAGACGCCACTGCGATGTGAAGCCCAGGCACCAAACCCAGAGAAAAGCCCAGCAGCAACCAAGACCCACCTCGGGCAGAAACAAAATAAATAAGTAAAATCATTCACAACAGAATGACGCACTATACATCTCATACTTTGCAGAACCGTCTCTACCACAAACCATTTTATCCTCTCTGAACATGCCAGACGTGTTCCTAAACCATGAATTCACAAGCCTTTACTCTGAGTGAGCCTTGCGATCAGCAACCTCTTGAGCGAGTGTGGGAAACAGGAGTCACAGGTGACACCTGGGGCTGCCGAAGACAACACAGCAGAAAAGAATGTTTTTCTTCTCTTGGCCTCTGTGTCCCCTGTTAATGTGTAGCGGGTCATTGTTGGGAAATATATCCTCACCTGACGTTCCAAGAAATGGAGGGCCTCACGGTTTCATGGCTCAGTCATTAAATGCATGAACGTTCCATCCTGCCGCAAATCACTGACGCGGCCGGGCTGTGAAGTCCTTCTCAGAAACGCTGCCACCTGGTGGTAATCGGGAGCTATGACCGGAAGGGCCGTGTGGGTCATGTGGTTCATCTCAGGATGGCTGGGGGCCAGCAGGATCTATTCCTATAACCTCCTAACTTCCTATTAAATCATTCCCGTGGGCTCAGAGTAAACCATACTGAATCCTGTGGAAATCTTGGAGATTTTTTTTTTAGAATGTGTGAGCTTCCCTCCGCTACACTGACAATATGACAGTTATGTGGGTAATGTGTTTAAAGGGAAACAACAGTTTTTAAGAGCAGAAATAAGAAATCTGTTTTTGCAACTTTATAACCTATATGTTTTATATTTTATAGAGGTAGCTGCCATCTGAGTTGTTAAAATGTGTGCTTAGAACCCACAAGTCAAAAACATCAATTTACTTGAAATGCATCCAATTTAAAAGAGCCATATTCCACCTGCTCCCCACCCTCAGTCTGCCACCAAATATCTACAAATCTATGATTTAATCAATTAAATTTTGATTTTTTGAAAATTATTTAATTAATAGTTATATTAAAAGCAAAATTGGGGGGACGTCTCTGGTGACCCGGCATCTAAGACTCCACACTCCCAATGCAGGGGGCCCAGGTTTGATCCCTGATCAGAGAACTAGATCCCAATGCCACAACTAAGAGATCCCACATGCACCTAGGACCTGGTGCTGCCAAATAAAAGTTTTCTAAAAAGCAATTTGGGTAAATAGGAGCTGACATATTACATATGGCCATTTATAATAAATAGGCCATTATAATAAATAGGGTCATTTATCGTTGCTCTCACTTTTTACATGATTCTTACAATGGAAGTGTGAGATAAATGAATAGTACAATATCCATTTCACAGCTGAGAAAGGTAGATGAAGAGGTTAAGTAATCTTGAAACAATATTAAATGTTTAAAATGAACTCAGAGCTCTGCTACCCCTAATTTCTGTTCCAATATTCAACCATTATCCATAATTTTCTTTCAAACACCTTTTAAATGCCCAGTAAAGTTTTTTTTAATATAGAATTTTTATTTTCTTATTCAGTAACCAATTTTATATATCCTGAGAGAAAAATTAGAAAATGACAATTAAGCCAGTCCTTCAGAGGAGTGCAAAGTATCCTGTTGATGTGCAGTTTAAAAATCTTATATCCGATCTTATTCCAATAAATCATTCCATTTAGAGTTAATACAAATCATGACTACCTTCTTCCCCTAAAAATCTTAATAATTGTTAAAAGGTTAAAATACATACATACAGTGGTTAAAATATGCAGGGTATTTGCAAATATGTGGGAGGTATTTTTGTTTTACGCATTCTAATTCACTTAAATCTCTCAAAAACCCCACGAACTCTGCATTTGACAGACGAAGAAACAAGTATAGATAGGCTAAATGATTTGCCCAAGGTCACACAGCTAATTTGTGCAGAGTAGAATTCAAAGCCACATGCCGGCTCCTGAAACAGCACTTTCAAGCAGTAACCCTGCTCTTGGTCGTAAGCTACTTTACTTCTGCCACAATGAAAATAAATTACCATTCTTTTATTTTATGTAGCAGTTATCAGATCCATCAGCTCCAAATAATTCAAACCATGCAACAAAAATCCATGTCCTTGAAAGTCATTGTGAATCCAATTTAATGAACGTGACTGGGGATTTTAATGTTTCTAATGCCGTTTGTCTAAATGACAAGCTGCTGCACACTTGAAACTCAAAATGAAGCTTAAGTAAATATGGAGGAAGGGTATCTGAACTCTTTATATGTAGCTGAACAATAGCCTGGTACCTCTTAAATAAGTATAATTCCGTTGCATAGATCACATTAATCTGTTATTTAAAACAAAAGAAACAAAAATCTATTCTATTTAATTTTATCTAGGACTGATTTAGACAATATTTTCTTCTAACTCAGAAATAAACTCTTTTCCCTCTCCCTTTGTCTTCATGGGCCCTCTAGATGCCCTTCCAGGATGCTGAGAGTCAGTGCTATGAACGAAAAAGATAGTTAATGATATTGTACATAAGTAATGTTTTAACTGCAGGGTAGTGGGTGTTTGCGTGTGTGTGCGCGTGTGTGTGTGCATGTGTTTGTTCTGTGACCACAAAACCAGAGGGGGAAGTGTGGGAGCAAGTGGGCTGGGTAGTGGCAAAACGCCTCATGACACATCTCTCCGCCCCCTGCGTAGGTGGAGAGCATCTGGAGCAGCCTTTAAATTCTGCAGATCCTGGTTGTCAGCAGCAGGGAGAGCAGGCCAGGAGGGCAGCAGTGAGCACTGCATTAGCATCACAGGGGACTGGACTCTTCTCTGCCGCCGCAGACCAAGGTAAGCCTGCAGTTTGCTACATGACCCCTGTCCCCTCTGTGCACTGCCTCATTGCATTGGGAAGGTCAATTTGTAAGGAAAAGAGTATAATGGTAAACGCTGTTAATCAGACTTAAGTCGTTCTTGTCTTCTGAATATGCATGCCAGATCCAGGGCGGATGTCCTGCAGGAAAGGTGGCTGGTTATTTTGAAAGACACTCGAATATAAAACTTAAAAATATTTCCATGCAGTCCTCAAAAGAACTGAAACTACTTTTTTCAGTCAGGAAATAAAAGAAAAATTCTATGCCCCTTTGGAATGATTGAATATACGTCATTTTAAATGGATAGATGACCATGGGACATTTAAAAGGAAAATGCTTTTTAGTATTCATATAAGCTGATGTTAATGCTAATTTTTAATGATTTGATTTATCCCTCTTTCAAGGGAAAAAACCCTTTCTGAATATTTTCACCTCTGTATTTAGCTATTAAAATTTCACCAAAATATCTATATGATACTGTTTAGACTTACAAAGAGAAAAGCTGTTGACTTCAATGTTTTCGTGTTCATTTCAAACTTCCAGAATACCTTGACTTACTAACTTTAGAGACAGCTTCATTTCACCTAAGTAATACCTTTTAAATAATTTAAGTTGAAAATCACATTTGAAATGCATGTTGGATAATGGAGACAGCAAGTTTCTCTTTCTTATTTTTATTTTCTCTCTTTGTGTTTTTCTTCTCTGAAAAATAAATATTCTCATTCTTGCTTTATTATTTTAATTCAGTTACTGCTGATCTGTTTTTAGGTTTAGATGGCTGGAGATATCAAGTAGTAATGGTGTAATCTCTGAAATTCTAAATGTTACAGTTGAATAAATATAGACTTGTAAAATTCCCCTCTCCCTTGCCTAATAGTGAGAGATGGAAAATAGAGGTGACAGTACAAATATTAACTCAAAAGATCATAATATTAAGAAGAAATTTGTCAAGTATTTCCACACAAAATACATATTTATTTGTGGTGATTTTGTAATGTGGTAGCCTAAAAAAGCATCACTGTTTTGACCTTAGAAAAGATAAAATATTTCTTACAAAATATTTTGCAGGAAAAATCATTACCATGAGAATTGAAGTGATTTGCTTCTGCCTCTTGGGCATTGCCTCCGCCCTTCCAGTGAGTACAACTGAATCTTTTTTGAAAAAAAAGTCCTTATAATAAATGAATTGTGTGTTTCAATGTTGCTAGGAATACATTCACACTGTAATCTTTCTTCACCTTTCTATTTCAAAGGTTCAACTGACCAATTCTGGCAGCTCTGAGGAAAAGCAGGTAAGCATCTTTTTGGTTTATTATATAGTTATTTATGCAACTGCTGCAAGATGTACTAAAAACATATGACAATTTTACTTATTTGCACAGTCAAACAAAATAACCGATAAGTATTTATTGGGTGCCTGCTATGGTTCTAGTGCAGTACCAAGCATAGAATTGCTTTTAATTAATACAGTCTCTTAAAACTAAACTAGATTTCTTAATACAATAAAATGATGCTTTATGCCAATCATTTCTATAAAATGAGTTCTGTGAAGTTGTGTGACTTTTGTTTCCATGAGTCAACCTAGTTCTAGAAGTAAAAAAATCCATCTTTCACTTTACTTAATGGCAAGCTAAGTTTAAAATTCACTTCACGTATTGGAGAGCTGGCATAACCATAATATTCACAGTATCTCTGAAGATATTTGCTAAGAAACCCATTGTCTTAAAAAAAAAAGTACATTTATGCTGTTTGTATCTATTGTGCTTATCAGATGACTTTAGATTTTTCTAACCAAACATAAGACCAAATCAGTCTCTTCATAATTATTCCACTCAGCACCGTAGATGTACCTGTCCCTCCACAATAGGTGAAACCATGCCAGCCAAACAACAAATGGGTATTGTCCCAAGGCGCTTGGACAAAAAGGCACACAGGGTTCAATCCCAGATAAACAGAATAAAGGCCAATATAGAGCTGTCTGAGGTCACTGCAGTTAGATTGCTCAATGAAGATGTTAGGAGGAGTGCTGCAGGGGGTGTTTGGATACGCAAATGAGCATGTGTAGTGTGTCTGTTTTCCAACTGATCTAATAACACAAGTGTTGAATCACAATAATAAGCCAGAAAATTAACATTTCCAGAGAAAATAGAGGTCACGCTCTTCAAGGCAAGAATTAGTGCCTTTTTAATAGAATAAAATATGGCACATGAAGCCGTGGCAGTGTAAGTGGTTAAATGTTACTTAAGTTACTTTTTAAAAATTATAAACTTATCTTATAAATACAGATAAAGCCTGATTACATACATCATCAGAAAAATATATTAATTATATATCAATTATAACATATTTGTGTAAATATAATATATATTTATACAAATATATATTTTAAAGAAAAAATAAGGAACCTTTGAACTCATCTACAGCAGTAGTATTCACATTTTTTAGTTAAAGAAAGCCCTTCTTTCAGCAAAAACCTTCATAGAAGTCCAATATGAAACTGCTCTGGTTAGAGCCAGACATGGGGAAGCCCAAAGTGGTACTGACTAGTTTCCTTCCTTCCTTCCGCTCCTTGGCTGTGAAAGAATTCTTGGAGCCCCTAGGGTGGCTCTTCCCAATGACAGAGATGTGAAGTGATTGCCCTGGGTCATGCAACCCACCAGATGACACTTACTCAGAGCAATTTCCACTCCTCTGCACCAGCATCTTATTGCCATTTCCCAGATAAATAATTTGGCTGAGTGAAAGATCCTTCCATTCATGTCTTTGGCAACTTACATCAAGAAAACTTTTATGCAATGGTGTTGATATTATATTTCTGCACTGTCCACTAAGGTAGCCATAAACACATGTGACTATTGGACACTCACAATGTAGCTAGTGCCAGAGAAGGTAGTTTTCTTTATTAACTTAAATAGCCATGAGTTTCATGGCTAGAGGATACCATTCATGACAGCACAGCCTGAGAGAGTTTCTTCTTCCATAGAGGAAGGAAAAAAGGAAGACCAGTGCTAATTAAGGGCACCTCTGATTTAGCTGTGTTTCATCTGAGGAATTTCAGCTATCAGACGTAGAACAGGAAGGCAGTGTATCATCATTGTGAGGAGCCACTGGATTTAAACCCTGGCTCTGCTATTTACTATCACTGAACTTTATTGTGGGCTTCCCATCTGGTGGCTCAGATGCTAAAGAATCTGCCCGCAGTGCAGGAGACCTGGGCTTGATCCCTGGATCAGTCAGGAAGATGCCCTGGAGAAAGGAATGGCTATCCACTTCAATATTCTTGCCTGGAGAATTCCATGGACAGAGGCTAAAGGAATAATAGTAATAATGATGAGACTCATCTCAGGATTAAATGAATTAGTATTTATAAGTCACTTTGATAGTGTGCCTGGCTT
The DNA here is from genome assembly GCF_963930625.1 of Muntiacus reevesi. NCBI lineage: Eukaryota > Metazoa > Chordata > Mammalia > Artiodactyla > Cervidae > Muntiacus > Muntiacus reevesi. Next base: position 35,011,324 of record NC_089264.1, on the reverse strand, counting down.
ACAGTAAGTGTTATGTAAAAGTCTGTTAAATGAATCTATCAGAAAGAATAAATTATGAAAGACATCACTAAGGTTCTAATTGACTAAATAATGCATATTATGCTTATCTGTGAAGATTGGGGAAGAATAGTTATTTCAGCTTATCACTTAGAGGCCCCTGTTTCTTTAAAAAATAATAATAATAATGACAAATATGCAACTCTCTTTTGTAGCTTAACAACAAATACCCAGATGCTGTAGCCACATGGCTAAAGCCTGACCCATCTCAGAAGCAGACTTTCCTAACACCACAGGTATTTTTCATTTTAATTAACTCTAAATATTAAAATTCTCACAATTAAAGAACAACCACCACAAAAAAAAAGCCACCAAGCAGGCCATTTGGGCTGGTTAAATGGATCTTTCCTGCCTGGTGGGCTTCCCTGATAGCTCAGTTCGTAAAGAATCTGCCTGCAACGTGGGAGACCCAGGTTCAATCCCTGGGTCGGGAAGAGTCCCTGGAGAAGGAAATGGCAACTCACTTTAGTACTCTTGCCTAGAAAAGTTCCATGGACTGAGGAGCCTGGTAGGCTACAGTCCACGGGGTCACAAAGAGTTGAACACGACTGAGCAACTTCACTTCACTTTCCTGCCTGTTTGTAAATGTGAGTTTAGGACACCAATTGATCTGTTGGGTTGTCTTCCCGCTTAATCCTTCCACCAATGAGGCTAGAAAAATAAGACCTGCTTTGGATGGAAAAAGCAAACTTTTGAATAAAAAAGTTAAGTGTGTATGATGTACACTGATTTGTGTCTTTTCTTCTTCAGAATTCTGTGTCCTCTGAGGAAACTGATGACAACAAACAAAATGTGAGTTTTCACTTTGATTCTGATGTCTGTTGTGCCTTAGACTCAGGAAGGCACTCTTTCTCCTAATGACATTGCCCAGGTTCAAATTCTGGCAAAACTCCATTAGCAAATCCTCCAGGAACTAGTTTTTATTGGGACTCTTAATATATTTGCTGAGCAAAGGGATAAGTTAAATTTGCTTTCCTTAAGATTCTATTTGAAGATGCTAAGACTCTATAAGAGAAGTTAGGTAAATGACCCAGGATATTTGCAAATCAGAAGTGTAATAGACATTAACTGCAGTTTCTACACATGGATAAGAGAGTCACCTTTTGATTATCCAGGTTAATAGGGAGGTGATTTCAGTTTTGGGGGTGTGCATTAATACATGGATTCTCTGATCCCCTGAGAATTCTCATTTCAAATAGAAAAGGTAATCTCACAATTATGTATCTGTATTTGTTGGATCATTGAATTTGGTAAGTCAGTGTTTAATATGAACAAGGAAACACAGTGTCATTGATACAAATCTTATAACTCATACATTTGGCTTGAAAATATCTATGAAAATAGTTTTTATGAGAAAGCAAGAAAGATGCCTTAGGATTCCATTTACCCTTGTGTTAAAGGGGAAGTTGGAATAGGCTCACTTTAGCATTTAAAAGCCATTAAGTGCTTTGTTGTGAACACAAAGATTCTAAAACTAAATAAAGATAGTAAAATATTAATTCACTGTAAAGACTAAGGGAAAATAAAAACCCTGACACCCATTTTTCTGGCCGTCTTGATTTCTAGACCCTGCCAAGTAAGTCCAACGAAAGCCCTGAGCAAACAGACGACCTAGATGATGATGACGATGAAAACAGCCAGGACGTCACTTCTAATGACTCCGACGATATTGATAACACCGATGACTCTGACCATTCCAACGAGTCTCACCATTCTGATGAATCTGATGAAGTTGATTTTCCTACTGACATTCCAACAACCGCAGTTTCCACTCCACCTATCCCTACAGAAAACACAAATGATGGCCGAGGTGATAGTGTGGCTTATGGACTGAAGTCAAAATCTAAGAAGTTCCGCCGATCTAGCATTCAGGTAAATCTTGAATAGACACATCAGATGGTTATGATTAGAGTCCAGTTCTAGGAAACTAGAGTCTGTGTGCTCACTTATGCATTCATTCAGCAAGCATTATTACTTTATGATCACTGAATACAAAACCTTTTCCCACTTGGTTTTTGCGTTCAAGTCCACATAACTTCTCCTTAATTTTGTCTCTCAATCACAATGCAATTTTTTCAAATCTTGCTTAAAAAGCACTTATTGTATTCACTTTTTAAAATTAAAAATGACTTTGGAAAAGAGTAATTATTTTCACAATATAGTGGTCATATCTTGAAGTTAAACACATAAGAACTGGAGAGTTGCAAATCACACTGACTTTATAGTCAAAGGATCTGGATATGGTGCATAGCCTTGCCATTTACTATTGACTTTACTTTTAGCTTTTGATTCATTTTCCCTTTATGTAAAACAGATGATGAGACATACCTCATAGATTTCCTCACATACATAATTCATGTACTTATTAAACTAAAGGAGATGACATAATGAAAGGACTTGGTTTTTTAAAAAGTAATATGCTAGTATTTTCTTTTCTTTTCTTTTCCTTTTTTGCTTCAGCCAAATTTAGACATTTTTATAGAATACTTTGGTGTGGAAGTTAGAAGGCATTAAAGAATTACAGTGCTTCCCTCCCTAGCTGTTCACTGAATTCTTCTCCTGTTTGTGCTGTGATTCAGAGTCCAGATGCCACGGAGGAGGACTTCTCATCACACGTAGAGAGCGAGGAGATGCATGATGCACCCAAGAAGACGGGTCAGCTGAATGACCACAGCAAGGAAACCAACAGTAGCGAGCTTTCCAAAGAACTCAAGCCGAAGGCCAAGGATGAGAGCAGCAAGCATTCCAATGTGATTGAGAGTCAGGAAAATTCCAAAGTCAGCCAAGAATTCCATAGCCTTGAAGACAAGCTAGACCTCGATCATAAGAGTGAAGAAGAAGACAAACACCTGAAAATTCGCATTTCTCATGAATTAGATAGTACCTCTTCTGAGGTCAATTGAAAGGAGAAAATACCATTTCTTACTTTGCTTTTAGTAAAAAGAAAAGGATATATTAAAGCAGGGTGGGAGACAATATGAAGTGCATATTTCTCAGCTTAGTTGGTGAATGTATATGTGTGTAGATCTGGAAACAGATCATGTTTTTGATCATTAGTTTAGTGTGTGGCTTCATAGTAACACCCTTATAAACTAAAAGCTTCAGGGTTTAGTCTATGTTCTTTCCACATAAAAAATGCAAACCATCACAGCATTTTAATGTTTGCTACCTTTTTATGAATAGAAATTTATGTAGAAGCAAACAAAATACTGTTACACACTTCTAAGAAAGAATATAAAATTTCATGTCACTATGATCTTTTGTTTTTTTAAATTAGTATATATTTTGTTGTGATTATTTTTGCTGGTGTGAATAAATCTTTTATGTTGAGTGTAATGAGAGTCTGGTGGTATCAGTTGTGTTTCTTATTTGGTTTCCTACAGTTGCCTAGCAATTATAAATGTAATCAGTTTAATTACATTAACATGCTGGACATAATACAGAGCAATCTAAGACCTGCTGGGTCAATTATACAGCCTCTGACTGAGCTAAAGTTCCTGTCAAGGAAAGAAGAGTCAAGCAGGGGTTGATATTTAATCAGGAACACGCCAAACATGCGGGGGTCCGTGGGTCACTTCCACTCGATGAAAGCAACCTTTTTCTAGTGTTCACAAAGCTGATGCAAAAGTTAATAAGGGCTTCCCTAGTGGCTTAGTGGTTAAGAATCCTCCTGCCAATGCAGGGGACGTGGGTTCAATTCCTGATCCAGGGAGATCGCACATGCAGGGCGAGCACCACGAGAACCGAGCCCACACACCTAGAGACTGTGCTTCACAACAAGAGAAGCCACCACAACCAGAAGCTCCCGCACTGCAACCAGGAATAGCCCCCGCTCCCCACAACTAGGGATAGCCTGTGTGCAACAACAAAGACCCAGCAACCAAAAATAAATGAGTCTTTTTTTAAAAATGAAAAGCTAATGAATGCCTAGATTCAACAACAAATAAATTTTACTGTTTCTTATCATTCTCCATTAATTCTCTCAATAAGTTTATTGCTTTCTTGCCCTTGGATGACAACTTGGTAGTCCCCATAGCTATTCTGATCATCTGTAGATATTGAACAAATAGTCCTTTTTTTAATTGGATAAAACCTAAATGCAGTTTCAGCTAATACTCAGAATTTTCAACTTCATTCAAAACTAAAAGTTCTGGAAATCTGAAGTGGAGCATGTGCCTTTATTTCATGCTTTGCTCCTCTGCTCTTCTGAAAACTAGAAATCCCATCGGAAAATTAATTCTTTATTAAACAACTCTTCGGATAAAGTGGAAAATTTTAACTTGCAGAATTTCTAAAAAAGTGTTGTAATGAAATGTAAACTCAATAGAGTACAGTTAAACTGGTGATCACAGAAAATTCATAGCCTTAAATTCTTGCAGCAACAACAAAATAAAAGAATGAAAATAAATATATAAATATATTTAGTTCCCACCTTAAAAATTAGAAAAGAACAACAAAGGAAAAGAAAGCATAAGGACATAATAAAGTTAAAAGTAAAAGTAATGAGGTAGAAAATAGGAAAGCAATAGAAACTAATCAATCAAAATGCTGATTCTTTGTTAAAAAACCAAATCAGCACAACAGATGAACCACTAGCTGACCCAATAAAAGAAGAAAGGGAGAAAACACAAATAAGAAATAAAAACAAGGAGATAACCAAGGGCATGACAAAATTTTAAAAATCAAAAGTGACTTACTTTGCACAAGTCAAACAGAAAATCTAGGTGAATTGGATTATTTCCCAGGAAAATACAATTTACCAAAATTGACTTTGCTAATCATAGAAAACACAAATGGAAATTTTCTATAGTGGAAAAAGAAAAAGTTATCAAAGAACTACCTATAAAAACTAGGCCCAAATGATTTTACAGTGGAATTTTATCAAAACTTCAAAGACTAGATAATCTCAATACCATTTAAATTGTAGCAGAAAAGGAAAACTCTCAAATGACCTTTATAAAACAAGTATTACTTTGACACAAATCTGGTAATGATTGTAAACACACACATACACACACACACAACTATAAATCAATCTCACTTGTGACTGGCAATGGGAAAATCCTAAATAAAATGCCAGCAAATAGAATCTAAAATCAAGTTTAAAGAATGCATCATCATCAGGGGGATTTATTTCCAGACAATGATGCTTCAGTATTAGCAAATTCATTCCTATAATGGACCACATCATTAAATCTAGACAGAAAGATGTCATATGATTAGATCTCCATCCGAATACTAGCATCATTATTAATGAAGAAGCATTACAGGTATTTCCATTAAGAACAAAGACCAAATAAGTTTCTCCTTTCTCTCTGCTATTATATAACATAGCTTTGGAAATACAAGCTAGCAATCATAAGCATTTAGATGCATAAGAAGTGAGAAATAATTTATGTTTTTATGTAAACTAATACTACACCTAGAAAACAGAGAAAAAGTACTAAAAATAACAACTAACAAGTTCTGTAAGGAAGCAAGATATAAAATTTAGCTGAAAGTATATTTACAAAAAACACTAAGTGATCATTTGAAAGATATGATGTTATTAATATATAAACTAATAAAGATAAAATACTTATCAGAAAATGTGCTAAAACTATTTTGGAAAACTGTGCAACACTCCTGTAAACCAAAAAAAGAGAGGCCTGAAACAAATGGAAAGGCTCTGTTTATTCTCACACAGGAAAATCCATCATTAACATATTAATACTCCCTTCATAATACATAAATGCAATGTGATTCCAAATAAAATAAAAGTCATTTTTTCCCTGAAGCTATGCAAGCTAATTCTATAATCCATATGGAAAAGTAAACATATAACAATATGAAGGAAAATCCTGAAAAATAAAAGCAGTAAGGGAGAACTAGCCCTAACAAATATTAAGACCATAAAGCCTCGCTAATAAAAACACTGTGGTATCAGAAAATAAATATATTTTTGTTGTTCAGTTGCTCAGTTATGGCCAACTCTTTGCAACCCCATGGACTGCAGCATGCCAGGCTCCCCTGTCCATCACCATCTCCCAGAGCTTGCTCAAACTCATGTCCATTGAGTCAGTGATGCCATCCAACCGTCTTGTCCTCTGTCATCCCCTTCTCCTCCTGTCTTCAATCTTTCCCAGGATCGGGGTCTTTTCTAATGAGTCAGCTCTTTGCATCAGGTGGCCAAAGTATTGGAGCTTCAGCTCCTTCCAATGAATATCCAAGACTGATTTCCTTCAGGATTAACTGGTTTGATATTTCTGCTGTGCAAGGGACTCTCAAGAGTCTTCTCCAACACCACAGTTCAAAAGCATCAATTCTTCGACACTCAGCCTTCTTTATGGTCCAACTCTCACATCCATACATGACTACTGGGAAAACCACAGCTTTAACTAGATGGACCTTTGTTGGCAAAGTAATGTCTCTGTTTTTTAACATGCTGTCTAGTTTTGTCATAACTTTCCTTCCAAGGAGCAAGCGTCTTTTAATTTCATGGCTGCTGTCACCATCTTCAGTTATGTTGGAGCATAAGAAAATAAAGTCTGTCACTGTTTCCACTGTTTCCCCATCTATTTGCTATGAAGTGATGGGACCAGATGCCATGATCAGTTTTTGAATGCTGAGTTTTAATTCATTCTCCTTTTTCATCTTCATCAAGTGGCTCTTTTGTTTCTCTTTGCTTTCTGCCATAAAGGTGATGTCATCTGCATATCTGAGGTTATTGTTATTTCTCCTGGCAATCTTGATTCCATCTTGTGCTTTGCATAATGTACTCTGCATAGAAGTTAAATAAGCAGTGTGAAAATATACAACCTTGATGTACTCCTTTCCCAATTTGGAACCAGTCTGTTGTTCCATGTCTGATTCTAACTGTTGCTTCTTGACCGGAATAAAGAGATAGAGTGAACCAAAAAGCAAGCTACACCAAATCTACTGATGCTTTGATCTTGCACTTTCCAGCCTCCATAACTGTTGGTATTTGTAAGGCACCAGTCCATAGTAGCCCAAACAGACCAAGACACCACCATCCTTGTTGTCATCATTAGTCAAGTATATTGGGCTCCCAATATACTTGCTTTAATTGTCAGTTCATCACAATAAACTGTAGGTAATATCTGTATTAGTTGTTATTGTGTACCAAAGAAGACAAGAATCCATTTCCCATTGGTAAGTGGTCTAGCACTATACTCAAATCCAAGGACATGACCAAGTTAATCCTGAAACTGCAGTTTGGAATGGTGGTACGATTAAAAACCATCCTCTGCACTGTATCAGTTAAGATTCAGTGAGAAGGCAAGGAACATATCAGTTATTTAAAAAGGGAAAATTTAATGTAAAGACTTATTAACAAGAAGCTGGGGATGAACCAGAGGACATTAAAAAAAAAAAAAATCACCTTAACAATACCATAGGATTACCTGCTTGGTCAGTCATATCTGATTCTTTGCAACCCCATAGACTGTAGCCTGCTAGGCTCCTTGGTAGATGGAATTTTCCAGGAAGAATATACTGGAGCTATAAAAAGGAACACATTTGAGTCAGTTCTAATGAAGTGGATGAACTGTTATATTATACAGAGTGAAGTAAGTCAGAAAGAGAAAGACAAATATCATATATTAATGCATATATATGGAATCTAGAAAGATAGTACTGACAATTCTACTTGCAGGGCAGCAAAGGAGACACAGACATTTTGGGCACAGTAGGGGAAGGAGAAGGTGGCATGATTTGGGAGAATAGCATTGAAACATACACATTATCATATATAAAATAAACAGCCAGTGGAACAATGTATGATGCAGTGAACAAAAAGCCAGTGCTTTATGACAACATAGAGGGGTAGGATGGGGAGGGAGGTGGAAGGGGAGTTCAAGAAGGAAGGCATATATGTATACCTAATGCCAATTCATGTTGATGTATGGCAAAAACCATTACAATACTGTAAAGTAATTATCTTCTAATTTTAAATTTTTTTTAATTAAAATTTTAAAAAAAGAATACTGGAGTGGGTTGCCATTTCCTCCTTCAGGGGATCTTCCCGACCCAGGGATTGAACTCATGTCTCCTGCGTCTCCTGCATTGGCAAGCAGACTTGTTTACCACCGCACCACTTGGGAAGTCCACCCTAGGACTGAGAATACTCAAGGAACAATTTGGAAAGAGGGGCCCTCTCCCCAAGGCTGAGATTCAGACTTCAGTGTGGCTGGAGCCCGGGGGATGACGGAGCAGTTTGTGGTGTCACCCTGGGCCAGCCCTGGTCCATAGCTGGGGGGCTGAAGTTGTCAAACAGGGCACTTGCCACCGGAGTGCCAGGTCTACTCAGGACACTATGGGCCACGACTGAGCAGGAGACTGAGCAGGAACTGCCGGCCAGAATGACAGCGAAAGCAGCTGGAGAGTGAGCTGCACTGAAGGTTCTGCGAGCACGTTACAGCAGCGGTTCTTTAGGAGCAAGAAGAGAGGACCTGCCCAAGCCCGGGCAGCCCGCTCCTGCGGTGTCCTTCCAGTGCCCTCTGCTGACGAAGCCTGCCATCCGGCCAGCTGGCAAAGGAAACACGCTCACAAGGGCCGACTCCATTATCACAGAGCAGAGCAGAGGCGACGGACTCTGCAAAGGACAGCAGTCAGCTGGGAGCTGTCACAGGCCCCTGGGAGGAGAAAGGTTTATTCCTGTTCTTAAGCAAAACGAGTTAAAAAACAGGCCTGGAAAATCGCTTTGATGATAAAAGCAAGGAATCACTCAAAGACAAAATGAAATCATATACAAGGGACCCAAGAGCAGACTTCAAGGAGACTTCTATTGGCCGAAACTGGAGTAATTTGAGAATAAAAAGGATAATGGAAGTAATAGATTATAACAAATTGAATTTCTTAATTCCATTAGTATACAGTGAGACTGTAAGAGAGCATAAAAGAAAGATCTTCTTTGTAGATGAATGCCAGTTAATAATAATAAATGTAGAGGAAAGAGAAAATTACAAACTCATTTTGCAACCCACAGTGTAATATTGATGCAGGAAATGATCACTAATGAATGTTAAAAGTCATTGCAGAGAAGGTTATTGGGAACAGGAAATTCGACTGGTCTCAGAACATTACTTCACTAATTACTAATTCCAGAGGAAGAAGATGCTTTTAACTAGAAAGATTTACTATTCACTCTCTTCATCCAGTAATCAGACAGCTTTACTAATGGAACTGCTAAATATGTGCCTTCTAATGTGATCCAATGAGAAGATATACCATCACCCATGAAAAAACTTTTTCAAAAACTGTTTAACTGATTCAAATCAGAAGAAAATGGAGCAAATCTAGAAATTGAGCTGCTCAGTTATACAACAGGCCTCAACTTTCCAAAAAGTAGAATTGCCAGATAAAATACAGGACACTCACTTATATTTGAATTTCAGACGACAAATCATATTTTAGTACAAGCACAGGGCATATGATAATAAAAGACGATTCATTGCTTTTCTGACTTTCAAGTTAACTGAGCATCCTGAGCATATTTTTATTTTCTAAAATTTTTCAATCCTACCAAAAGAAAAAATAAATGTGATGAGAGAAAAAGGAGGGAGAAGATGAGAGAGGATACTAGATTAAAAGTTTAAACAGGCACAGCCAAGGGCAAAACAGGGATTTTGATTGACTCTTGAATTAAAAAAGGAATAAAAGGACAAAGCACATTTGAGGAATTATGGCAATTTGAATATACACAGTATGTTAGGTGATTTGTGGAATTATTAATAATTTTCTTAGGTGTGATCATTGCAGTACATTTTTGAAAGTGGTTCAGGCTTTATTCTTAAGAGATATACAATGAAATATTTAGGGGTAGATCTAGGAAAACCTCTAAAGCAATCTTGAGAAAGAAAAGCAAAGCTGGAGGCATCATTTCCTGATTTCAAACTATTTTATGGTACTGGCATAAAAAGACACACAGACCAATGGAACAGAATTTGGAGCTGAGAAATAAATATATGGTCAACTAATCTTTGACAAAGGCACCAAGAATACTCAATGGGAAAAGGATAATCTCTTCAGAAAACGATGCTAAGAAAGCTGGATGTCCACATGCAAAAAAAAGAAATCAGATCCTTATACCAAACACAAATATTAACTCGAAATGCATCATACAGTGCGTTATAGTGCTGGTAGAAATGTAAATTGGCCCAGCCCTTAAGAAAAAAAAAAAAAAAAGGAGGTTCCTAAAAAGTTCAAGATAGAATGAACTAACAATGAGCTGTGTGAACTAACAATCCCACTTCTGGATACATAGCGAAAGGAAATGAGATCAGGATTTCGAAGAGACACCTGCATTCCATGTTCACGCAGCACTGTTCACAATTGCCAAGATATGGAAACAACATGTCTATTGTCAGATGAATGAATAAAGAAAAAAAGGTGTGCAGATATACAGTGGAATATTATTCAGTCATTACAAAAAACAAGGCAATTCTGCTGTTTGCAACAACATAGATGAACTTAGCTGGAGGAGGGCATGGCAACCCACTCCAGTATTCTTGCCTGGAGAATCCCATGGACAGAGCAGCCTGGCAGGCTATAGTCCATAGGGTTGCAAAGAGTCAGACACGACTGAAGCGACTTATCACACATGCATGCATGCAGATGAACCTAGAAGACATTATGCTAAGAGAAATAAGACAAGACACAGAAAGACACATACTATATGATCTCACCTCTACATGGAATGTAGAAAATCCAGACTCTCAGAACCAGTCATTGTCAGGGCTGGGGTCTGACAGAAATGAGGAGATGTTGGTCAATGGTACAAACTTTCAGTCACAAAGTGAATAAGTTCTGGAAACTTGATGCACAGCAAGGTGACTTTAATTAATAATACTGTATTTAGTTGAAATTTGCTAAGAGAGTAGATCTTTAGTATTCTCACCGTGACACACACACTTACCCACAAAGTAACTATGTGAGCTAATGGGTTTGCTAATTAACTTGATTACAGTAATAATTTCACAATAAATAGGTATATTAAATCATCATACAACCTAATTATATACAACTTTTAATTAAATCAAATCACAATAATGCTGGAAAAAATAAATGTTAATAGATGAAGCCCCTATATTCAAAGACAGATCAATATAGAAGAAAAAAGTATTATCATAAAAAATGCTACATCATTTTTGTTTCTCTTTGTTTTATGTGTTTTCCTTATAAACAGATTCATTTTTTTAAAATGATGGCAACATCACTGTCAAATAAGTAGAATTAAAAAGCAAATATCATGCAAGGCAGCTATAAATTTATTCTGTATTATTAAAGGTCCAATAAAAATAAAACTATTATGAACCATTACACACCAAATAACAGGAAGACAAAATGTTACTTAATAAAAACTATTACAATCACAGTAAATAATTGATGAAAACATAATAATAGGAAAACCTAGATGACCTTGGGTATGATGATGACTTCTTAGATAAGACACCAAAGGTGTGATCCATGAAAGAAAGGATTTGTAAGCTGGACTTTATTAAAACTTAGAAGTTCTGCTCTGCAAATGATAAAGTTAAAAGAATAGGAAGACATGCTGCAAACCAGGAGAAAATATTTTGAAAAGACACATTTGACAGAAGACTATTATCCAAAATATAAAAAGAACTCTTGAAACTCAACAATAAGAAAATAAACAACACAATTAAAATATGGACCAAAGACCTTAACAGACATCTTACCAAATAAGCATATAAAAAACCTCCATATCACGTGTCATGAATTCAGCTCAGTCACTCGGTCATGTCCAACACTCTGTGACCCCATGTACTGCAGCACGCCAGGCTTCCCTATCCATCACCAGCTCCCAGAGTTTGCTCAAACTCATGTCCCTTGAGTTGGTGATTCCATCCATCATCTCATCCTCTGTCTTTTCCTTCTCCTCCTGCCTTCAAACTTTCCCAGAATCAGGGTGTTTTCCAAGGAGTCAGTTCTTCGCATCAGGTGGCCAAAGTGTTAGAGCTTCAGCTTCAGCATCAGTCCTTCCAATGAATATTCAGGACTGATTTCCTTTAGGATTGACTGGTTTGATCTCCTTGCTATGCAAGAGACCCTCAAGAGTCTTCTCCAACACCATCAGGGAAATGCAACTTAAAACAATGAGATATCACCACATACCTATTAGAATGGCCAAAATCCAGAACACAGATAACATCAAATGCTGGCAAAGATTACTGTTGATAGGAATGCAAAATGGTACAGTTACCTTGGAAGACAGTTTGGTAGTCTCTTACAAAACTAAACATACTCTTACCACCTGCGTTAGTGCTCAGTCATATTCAACTCTTTGCAACCTCATGGACTGCAGCCCAACAGGATCCTCTGTCCACTGGGATTTTTCAGGGAAGAATATTGGAATGGGTTGCTATTTCCTACTCCAGGGTATCTTCCCAACCCAGGGATCAAATCCACATCTCCTGCATCTCCTGCATTGGCAGATGGATTCTTTTACCACTGCACCACCTGGGAAGCCCCAGTTCTTACCCCAGGATACAGCAATAGCACTCTTCGGTATTTACCCAAATGAATTGAAAACATAACCACAAAAACCTGCACATGGATGTTTATAACAACTTTATTCATAATTGCCAAAACTTGGAAACAACCAAAATATCATTCAGTAAGTGAATGGCTAAATAAACTGTACTTTTTCAGCACTGAAAAGGAATGAGCTATTAAAGCCATTAAAAGACACGGAGAAAAATTTAATGCATAGTATTAAGTGGAAGAAGCCAATCTGAAAAGTATATGACTCTTAAATGAAAAGTATATGACTCTTATACGACATTCTGAAAAAGACCAAACCATGGACACAGTAAAAAGATCATCCCTCATGGAGGGATGAACAGGCACCACTCCAAAGATTTTTACAGCAGAGAAACTATTCGACATACGCTAAAATAAGGGATATAATGTATGTCATTATGTGTTGTGTTTTGCTGTGCTTAGTCGCTAAATTGTGTCTGACTCTTTGCAACCCCATGGACTGTAGCCCACCAGGCTTCTCTGTACATGGGGATTCTCCAGGCAAGAACACTGGAGTGGCTTGCCATGCCCTCTCCAGGGGATCTTCCCAATCCGGGAATCAGACCCAGGTATCCTTTATTGCAAGCAGATTCTTTACCATCTGAGGCACCAGGGAAGCCCAAGAACACTGAAGTGAGAAGCCTATCCCTTCTCCAGGGCACCTTCCTGACCCAGGAATTGAACCAGGGTCTCCTGCATTGCAGGTGGATTCTTTACCAGCTGAGCTACCAGGGAAGCCCATATGTCATTATACACTTGCCCAAAACCATATAATGTACAACACCAAAAGTGAACCCTAATATAAACTCTAGATTTTGAGTGATAATATTGTGCCAATATAGGTTTATTAATTGTAATTCATGCATCATTCTGATCAGTATGTTTATAATTGGGAAAGCTAGGCAAATGTGGAAGCAAGGGTTAGATGGGAACTCTGTCTTTTCTTCTCAACTTTGTGTGAAACTACACTGACTTAAAAAATACAAAGTTGTTAAATACAGGGAAAGAACATAACAGTAGTAAAAAAATTTTAATGTATCACTTAGATTCACTTAGAAAACAGATGACATACTCAACAGACTATTTTGATTAGATGTTATACAGAACAGATCAACTTTTACTATAGGTTAATCCAGTTTTTATTCTAGGCTAAAATCATTGCAGATGGTGACTGTGGTCATGAAATTAAAAGATGCTTACTCCTTGGAAGGAAAGTTATGACCAACCTAGATAGCATTTTAAAAAGCAGAGACATTACTTTGCCAACAAAGGTCCATCTGGTCAAGGCTATGAATTTTCCAGTGGTCATGTATGGATGTGAGAGTTGGACTGTGAAGAAAGCTGAGCACCGAAGAATTGATGCTTTTGAACTGTGGTGTTGGAAAACACTCTTGAGAGTCCCTTGGACTACAGGGAGATCCAACCAGTCCATCCTGAAGGAGATCAGTCCTGGGTGTTCATTGGAAGGACTGATGCTGAAGCTGAAACTCCAGTACTTTGGCCACCTCATGTGAAGAGCTGACTCATTGGAAAAGACCCTGATGTTGGGAGGGATTGGGGGCAGGAGGAGAAGGGGACGACAGAGGATGAGGTGGCTGGATGGCATCACCGACTCGATGGGCATGAATTTTAGTAAGCTCCAGGAGTTGGTTATGGACAGGGAGGCCTGGCATGCTGCGAATCATGGGGTCACAGAGAATCGGACACGACTGAGTGACTGAACTGAACTGAATGAGTTTGTAGGTTAATGAGTTTGAGCAAGTTCTGGGAGATGGTGAAAGACAGGAAAGACTGGCGTGCTGCAATCCACGGGGTCGCAAGTGTCAGACAGCACTGAGCGACTGAATGATGATGAATCCAGGCCCATTACTGAGGCATGACCCTTCTGAGGTTTCTACTCAACACCCATGTATTACAAAGTTTCTCTACTCTGGACCTTTGAAGAATTTTTTAAAATTCCCCATTCCATGAAAGCACTGAGAATTTTTCTACCTGCTGGTAGTTTAGTTGTTAAGTCATGTCCAACGCTTGCAACCCCACGGATAGAAGAGCCTGGCAGGCTACAATCCATGGGATTCTCCAGGCAAGAATATCAGAGTGGGTTGCCATGTCCTTCTCCAGGGGCTCTTCCCAACCCAGGAATCGAACCCGGGTCTCCTGCATTGTAGGCAGATTTTCTACCAACTGAGATACAAGGGAAGCCCAAAATTTTTATTTTTTTAATTCATGTTTTTGGCCACATGGCATGTGAGATGTTAGTTCCCTGACCGGTGATCAAACCTGCATCCCCTGTGTTGTAAGCATGGAATCTTAACCAATGGACCACCAGGGAAGTTCTGGTAATTCTTCCTTTTGCCTCAAGAAGATTCTTCAAATGCTTTGAGGACTCAAAGGCAACACTTTGGACATCTCTGGAGCTCTTTGCGCAGCTCTCTCCTCTCTGGTACTCTGACTTCCATAAACCTTGGCTTCCCCAAATTCTCAACTTACTCTCCCTTTTCAACTAAGGAAGACTGTACTGTAGCCTGAAATCACGCTTTAGAGAATTACTGGGGAAACCGTAGGATTCATGTTGTTTGTTTTTCTTTTTTTTTGTTTTTCTTCTTTCAAGGATTACTATTCATCATTGTTTATTGTTTACTGTTTGAAACCATTTTTCATAAGTTTTAATTGGTTATTTATTTATTTAAGGGAAGTGGGTAAACATGCTTCTGTTGCTCCATGAGGTCCAGGAACAGAAATCCTTTAAAAATAATGTTAACTTAAAAAAAAAAAAAAAAAAGGAATGGAAAAGATCAAATAAAATATATGGCCATGCAGAAATGAAAGGCGAGCTGGCATAATTCATGAAGAGAATTAAAGATTTAAAATAAATAGCTAAGTAATATTGAAAACTACAAAAATATGAAAGGTAGAGTAAAATGAGGGATAGGACATGTAAAAATCCTATTGAAAACAAAACCAGAAAAAGACAAAAGGAGAAACCATTGGAAAGAGCATAATATGTAAATTAAATAAGAGCTTCAACATATGCATAATTGGTATTCCTGGATTAATGGAACAAAACAAATGAAACAGAATATTTCAAAAGTATAAAAGCAGAAAGTCTTTCTAAAATACATGAAAATCTTCATTTACTGATTAAATTGCACAATATTTTCCAGAAAAACAATTATGCAGGATGATCAACCCATATATATATTCTTGGAGCAGAATTATTTTAAAAACTCACTAAGCAGGTAACTTTTGGACAGAAAAATCAACTCATATGAAAGTTGAGTTGAGAGAGAAAAATGTGGGTTTAATCGGACCTCCTACTTCTCCATAGCAACATTTAATGACAGAGGAAGGTGGAGGAATGTTTCCAGAATCCTGAAAACAAGAAAAAAAAAAAAAAGATTGAGCCAAAAATATTGTGCCCAGCCCATTTGTTTTATGTTTATGGCAACAGAAAAGCAGTCTCAATTTTGTACAGATTCTGGGAACAAAGAAGCATTAATGAGTCCTTCTTTTAAAAACAAAAAAAAGAAAGACAGAAAAGAAACTCCTTAATAAAAAATCTATCGCTAAAGGACTAAATCAAGAGAAGTAACCCAAAAAGGGGCAACTCATATTTTAAAAGTACTGACAATGAGTACTGAGCATATCTAAATATAAACAATAGATATTATATTTATCATTTAAGGAAAAAAATGAAAGTTTATAGACTGGCTACATAAAAGTTACTATTCATTTAAAAAACTGTTTGTTTGTGGAGAGTATACATTTGCTAATATCCTTATCTTTCAGAAAAAGAGTCAAAGGTTACTGAAAAATTGATGAATTAAAAAATAATTGCTTGCTTCATTAATAAAAGGTGATTGACATTAAGAGTTTGTAAATAATTTCAAAATATCATTTAGAGAGAAAGCCAACATAGATCACTAATGCTCTGTGATAAACTGATTGGCAGCAGCCCTTTACGGGTTAGACCAAAGTAGGGACTGAGAGTGTCATTCAGTAAAATTAAACTATTAAAATTTACAACTTTAAAAGATCTTATATAGCCAGTGAGGGAGAATGTGAGGGTAGCTACCATAAACAAACCAGGAAGGAATTAGTAAAGGTTAAACACCTGAGTCAAAGGAACAGAACAGATTACCTAGAAATAAACTCACACATATGTAGCCCATTGATTTTCAGTAATGGTGCAAAGGTGATTTAATAGAGAAAGGATAGCCTTTTTACTAACAGTGCTGGAACAATTGGATATCCATATGCAAAAAAACAGAAACCCACCCTCCATACCTCACATCATATACCAAAACTATCTCAAAATGGATCATATGCCAAATTGTAAAATGTGAAATTATAAAACTTCTAGAAGAAAATATAGGAGAAAATGTTCATGGCTTTAAGTGAAGCAAAGATTTTTTAAATATAATATCAAAGTTTCACAATCCATAGAAAAAAGTTATAAACTGGACTTTAACAAAATTGTGAAGTGATGCTATTAAAAATACTGTAAGAATGAAAGATATTTTTTAAAGGCCCTTTGGAAATTACACCAAAGATTTCAAAGATATTAAAAAAGAAAAGTAGAGTTCAGCATCCCTTCAAATCTCTAACCTGTTAACCCTTGCAGAGTGGCCTAGCCTACTAGCCATCCTGTATGCCCTATTTAGCCAACTTAGTTCAGATTATCAATTACTCATATAGCATCTTACCCACATCATTACCACAACTCTTACCAGTCTGTATGATCTACTTCTATTCAAATCTATTAACTAGTAGTATTTCAAGTGCAAGGAACAGAAACTCTAGCCAAAAACAATCAAAAAGAAAGTACTGGTTATTCAAACCCAGGAATAGATCTAATTTCAGTGCTGGTTTCAGGGGCTCAAAAGATGTCATGAGAACCTGGTATTTCTCCATCTCCTAGGACCCAGCCAACATACAATCAATCAGAATCCCTAGGAGTTAGACTCCAGACCCTTAAATAGAAACCAGAATAAAAACAGCATCAACAACAACAGCAAAAACCTTCCATATAGCACTCACTGAATAATTGCTCTATCTGTGTATAGCTTCTCCTTGCAAGCTAATTACAAGTGTTGTAGGCAAGGACAACTTCTTTTGCACTCTTTTGCACATAATATATAAAACTATGCTAGATGGATATAAAGCATATATTCTGGCAAGTCTGATAAATCTGGGAAAGCTGTAAACATCATCCATGTTGGCATCAAAAGTCTCTGGAAAAAATTCTGACATCCTTTTGGAAATTGAACTAGTGAAAACAGAGCCATATTCAAAATTTTTGAACAACTGCACCCAAATTGTAATAGTGAAGAAGTTTAAACTGGTAAAGAGAAAAGCTTCACACAATATTCCAAAGAGCTCTATTATTGATCCTATATTATTCAAAATTCTTTTGACTGTGGATAAAGACATATATATATATACATATATATATATATCTCTGCATCTGACAAAACTGGAATATATTAAGTTATAAAAATGTATTTTACAAAGTTCTTGAATAGCATGGCCACCCAAACATTATCACCAGTTCAATTTTGGTATTCTTCCAGTCTTCACATTATTTATTTTTATGTATATATATTGTTGGCTTCTATTTTTCCCCTGGCATAAACATTTTGGCTGCCAACTTGTCTAGACTTACATCCTTACAACTCCAAATCTAGTGGGAAGAAAAGCTTTTCTTTTCCAAGAGCTTGGAAAAAAATTATGATGTCCTGATTTCCATTGGACAGAACCATCTCCCATGCCTGTTCTTAAATACCATTCACAGGTGTCAAGGGGATGATATACTCTGGTTGGCCAAGCCTGAGACCCACACCCACCACTTGGGAGTTTAGTGATGGTGTCAGCCACATCTGAGGAGCTCATGGACTCAGAATGGGAGAGAGGGTGACTCCCCAGGAAAATCTGATTACTGCTATAATAAGAAAGGGAACTGACTGCTGGGCTGCTAAACTACAAATGAACCAGGGTCTCTGCTCCCCAGGGGTTACATTCCTACTCAGAAAAACTACTGTGTTGATAGTTTCAATATAAGGTGGTAAGTGTTCTGATAAAGGTTTGCGAGGTAGAGGGACGAGTAAATTCAAACAGCAAGGCCAGGATTGTGGCTAAAGAAGTTTCCAAAAGGAGATGATGCCTGACTCTAGATTCTTAAGTATTTATCAGGTTAGAAGAGGCTTAGGAGTGATGTAAAGGTGTTTGTTTTTGGGGGGAGTGGGTGGGAAGGAGGTTCAAGAGGGAGGGGACTTATGTATACCTATGGCTGATTCATGATGTTGTATGGCAGAAACCATCACAATTTTGTAATTATCCTCCAGTTAAAAATAAAATAAAAAATTTTAAAATGCTTGTTTTGTCTTTTTATTGAGGTATTGTTGATTTACAATATTACATTAGTGTCAGGTATAAATGGCATCCTTGACTGAGAAGACTTGATTCCCTTGAAGGCAGGAATCATATCTTTGCCTCCCCAGAATTCCATATGGTGCCTGATGACTAGTCTGTGTTTGATGAATTTATTAACATTCCCTCATTATGTCTTCAACAAAAACTCTGCAGTAATCTGTAAGGTTGATATTTAATCTCATTATTCAGAAACAGAGGGAGAGATTAGATCATCAAAATCATAGTGCCAACCAACAATGGTGCCATGGTAATCCCCCACAGAGGCAGGGACATATCCAAACCAAACTCCAGACATGAAGAAGAATACCACAAATCCCAGCCTTGCATTAACAGAGCAGTAAAGTGAGAAACTGAATAAAGTAAACATTTCAGTATGCTTGGCAGTTCTTATAAAGCCCCAAACACCAAATTTTCTTCTAATGATTTCAGATGTCAAGTGATAAAAACTTATTTTAAAATGTTCTTGAATAAATAAGGACTGAGAAAAAAATTGAGAAGGAAATATGTTTGTTTGGGTGAGTTGCTAAGCAATCCCACACATGCCAGAGACTCCTTCTGGATTTCCTTCTGAAGGTGGAATCTGTGGGACCGACGGTACTTTGGCTTGCGTCGGCTTCATTGGTTCACACTGGAAAATTAAAGCAAAACAGGAAACAAACAAGCAATTCTCATAGTACTGAAGTCAGAGGTGTGGAGAAAACTAAGTATTAAATTAAGCTAGACTATTTTGAAAGTTGCCTTTCAGATGGCTTCTGAGTGTCCTCAGTGGCACTAACATTAATAGGTGAGGTTTTATAAGTGTGTCCCCAGAAGAATCAACCACACAGATGAAATAAAACCAAATTGCATTCAGGCTATTTTATCTATTCCACACAGTATTTTAGGTCCTATAGATGCCTGAAATTTGTAATATGGCAATAGAACATAGCAACCAGATGAAGATAAATATGAGTTGTGTATCTCATTTAATTTAATGAGATAACTTCTTAGAAAAACAGAGTTTTACAATGGGTACTAAAGGAAGAAATTCTGTGAGAAAAGAAATTTACAACCTCAAGGCCTGCTTGAGCAAAAGTTAGGGAGCTCTGAAGGGGCAAAACATGTCAAAGTAAAAGCAGAAAAAGAATATTAGTAAGCCAGAAAGAATCAATAAATATTTGAGCAGGAAACATATTCAACAGCTGGGGAAGGGTTTAGAAAGACTAAGGTAGAAATTAGTACTGAAATTCCTGGAATGTAAGATTTAAAGATGCTATGGATCAAGTACTATCCAAGTTACACTACACAAATATTGCTGTACATTTTATATAATCACATTTTTTTCAATGATTTGTGTTTTAAGTTTCAAGTAAATACACATCTAAGTTTGAATTATGTATATGTGGACACATTTTCCATCAATCTGATCAATCC